>NW_026126549.1:2457500-4857500 GCF_943737965.1 Phodopus roborovskii | reverse complement strand
CCTCACCCTCAAGCTATACCCCCATTTAAAAAAAAAAAGTCACTACATAACTTGGAAGGTCAATGGGGGGTAGGGGGAGAGAACCCTACAGATATAAATCATAGGAAAAACAGTTAAGGGCTTGAATGGAGACTAGATCCAAACGTCTAGACATACAAATTACAACTGTTCCAGAACAGCAAAAAGAAAGAAGCAATAATTACACAAAGTCAAAAAGAATGTTCAGCTATTCTAAGGAAACGTCCATATGTGAAACATGAAACCCCAAAGAGAGAATGAAGTGTGAGGTTGGTTATCAGTTTTTTCATGAACACAGAGAAATCAAACTTAGTAGCATGTGCATTAAGTAGAGACTATTTCCATAACTCTGATCTTGTATCAGATCAGAAACATTCTGCAAAATTATTTTTAAACTAGTTTGTTTATTAAGTCAATGAAATACACATATAAAAAACCGTACCTAGTGTCTTATTTTTCGAGACAGGGTTTCTCTGTATTGTTTTGGAGCCTGTCCTGGAACTCGCTCTGTAGACCAGGCTGGCCTTGAACCAAGGCCTGGCCCTAGTTGTCTTTAAAATACATTTTTACTACAAGCTTTAGTGATATTCCCTACACATAAAAGTAAGTTTAAACTGCCTTAGCAATTACATTAGAGATAGTGTTGGTACTAATATTGTGACCTGTGTGAGAAAGGCAAATAGTAATCATGCTGCCATTACTGAGAAACAGCCATTTTTCACATCAAAATCAGAGGAACTCAGTAAGATGTGAGACAGATGATACAAAAAAAAAAAAAAAAAAGTGCTGTAAACCTCAATAGCACAAAGTGGCATAAAGTCATATTGTATCTTCAAATGTGTGCCATCCACCTAAATCCTCCACAGTATTTTTAAAATAAGAATTCAACAGCAGCCCCATCCCTAGCTCTAACATTATGACTTCTCATAAAAATGCAACTTCTCATAAAAATGAATGAGGTCTCCTTGGAAATACACTGAATCCAAAACCAGAAATACACAAAGACAAGCCTCAACATCTTGTCACAATAGAAGCAGAAATATGAAAGAATCAAAACAAGATCAGAAGTGAGTCTTACAAGAGCCAGAGATGAGATACCAGTAAGATAATACCTCTACCAGACAGAAACATAAAGACATTTATTTAAATCACTATTCTGGAACTGGTAGGTCCTTTCTAATATAATCTGTCCCTTTAAGATAGCAATGCTGGGGCTAGGTGGGGTAGTGCCAGCACACACCTTTAATTCCAGCATTTGGGAAGCAGAGGCAGATGGATCTCGGTGAGTTCAAGGCCAGCCTGATCTGCAAAGTGAGTTCCAAGACAGCCAGGACTGATACACAAGAGGAACCCTGTCTCAAAAAACAAAACAAAAGAAAAGCAAAAAAACAGACACCAATGCTGATAAGGGTCTCCACAGATATCGCCAATAATAAAGTAAAAGAGTTAATACAAAGACTGTCAACCCTTAATAATTTATAGGATCTAGTCTAGGGATGTGCCACCTTGACTAAGGGCAAGGTGGGCTACAGAACTTCTATAGGAAATGTTCATGGTAAGTGATCATACCTGCCACTCATCTACTACAAGCTATTACAATCTCCAAGGTACAACAACCAAAAATGTTGCAGTTATGCCCACTAGAGAGCAAAATTACTAATGATGGATAACCACTGATCTATATACATCTATATACATCAGTAACTGACCCAATCATCAGTAACAGCTACTAACATAACTCATACATACGAAAGACTAAAAGCATTCTGAGGAAACTCTCTTACTCAAAAGAACATATGCCATCATCCTCAAGAACTGCTTGCTATTTTGTGTGAAATTCAGAATAAAACCTATTCAACATTATCTCACATAGTTTTTAAACACAGATGCAGAAAAAAAAATCGGGAGGGGGACGTGGCACAGCAAAGAGGGACCAGGACAAAATTGGGAAGGACTCTAATAGTACAAAGCTTCAAAAACAAGTCACTGCAGCATGTGTAGTGGTTACACACTAAATAAGTGAGAAGAAATAGGAGAAGGAAGAAACACTAATGTGGCAGATGAGGAAAGAGAAACACCAGGCCCAAGGAGAAAAGAGTAGGGAGATTATAATTGAATAAAGTCATAATTTTATAGAATTCTAGAATAATCACATGGTAGGAACCTATTTATGTACATTTATATGTATACTTAAACTTAAAACATTAAATAATAAAAAGCAAGTTCAAGATTTCACAGTGTATCAAATCACAACTATAAGCAATATCAGGATGGGACCAAGAAGGGAAGAAACACTTGTTTGGTAATTATGGAAAACACTTGCAGCAACTGAATTTTAGGTCTGCACACCCCAACTACAACAAACAAGAAACAAAATATTGAATCGTGCGTGTTAGAAAGACATATCTGACCTATACTTTTAAAAATCTACAAGATTTTTTAATTTACAAGGGTAGGAAGAAAAAGTAAAAGAAGTCATTTAAACAATCAAATATATTAACTATATAAAATTCATGAGCTAAGTACATACCATGGAGTACCAGGAATAGGAGTAGTAGCTACTGGCTTTGCCTTCTGGGCAGCCTTTTCTTCTTCAGTCATCTCCTCTTCTTTGGGCTCCTAAGGGAATAGTACTATATTTAATAATACAGACAAATGAAAAATAAATTATCATTACAAATAACTCAAATGGAAATTGACCCAAGATCTACTTTAAGAACTGTAAGGGGAGATTCTGAGTAGGAATTTCTAAGAAGTTCTACATCCTTGCCCTACATGAAGAGCAGACTCGCACATCAGCAAAAGCAAGCAGTAGCAACTGGACCCTATCATACACTTCCAGTACTTCCAGTAGAAGTGCCATGTTCTTCCAGTAGAAATAACTAGAGTAGAGAAATTTAGGAGACCTCTTCCTTTAACATGGTTTCTTATAAAATATCATTGTCAGAGAATTAAAGAAGCTTCCCAAACCAGAACTCAGTGTTCCCTTAAAGGGACTGCTCCCTTAAAGGCACCGCTCCAAACTAAATGGACAGTGCTCCAAACTAAATGGACAGTGAAGAAGGATATGAATACACTCAACATTCCCCAAATAGTTAAGTTGTACTTCTAACTTTAACATGAACCAGTCTGCAAGTCAAGAGGCTGAAGATTAGGTTCAACCTCTGACTCAAGAGCTTTCTTTTCAATGGACCTCAATTAAATGTAAAAAGGGGCTGGAGAGATAGCTCAGCTGTTAGAGATGAGTAATGCTCTCCAAAAGGACCTGAGTTCAGTTCCCAGATTAAGCAATTCATATCTGCCTGTTATTACAGCTCCAGGGATCTGATACCCTCCTTTTGGCCTCCAAGGGTACCCACATATATATGCAATGAAAACACACACACACTTTTACTTTAAAATAAAATCTTAAAACAAAATTACACTGAAAAAAAAAATTGAAACTTTCAAAGGAAAAAGTATTTGAAACTCCAAAGAACCTCAAATTTTCAGAGACCAATTTTACAACTATTTTAATGTACATCAAATACATGTTCTGTTCTATGTAAACATTACCAAGCAACTCAGGTTGGCCCCCAGCTTAGCATGCCTTGGCCCTTTACCTCTTTTATCTCCTTTATAGGTTCTTCCTTAGGATCTTCCTCCTCTGTCTCCATTGGCAATGGTTCTTCAGATGCCTCCTTTATTGGCTCCTTAATCTTCTCATCTAATTTTTCTGTTAAATAACTAAGACAATGTCATTCAACAGTTTTCTGTAATTTTTAAAAGAACTTACAAAGAGTAAGCAGTTGAGTTGCTCTACTTCTAAATGTTAACCATAAACACAAAATGCCCTTCTTGGTACTGTCTCTAATATAACTAGAAAATTCTTTAACCTGTTGACTTCAAGAGAACACATTCTCAGGTCATGTTTATCACTTACAGCAACTACCCATAAAACACAAAACTAAACTGAAGAGATGCAAGGACTCACAACAAAGAGCGTTATAAACCTGATACACACTAGATGCCAAAGACCTAAATTTTATTGATGAGTGTTTTCAATCTCCGTAAGGACAATATAAATACACAATGCCTCATAACTGAAAAATGTGTGATATATATACCAACAATAAAAATTATTTTTAGCTTACAAAGTATAATTCTAAATAGCATTCTACTTACTTATTACAGTTCATACTATGTCCTGAGTCACAAAACAACTATACCTTTTTCCTTCAGCTCTTGGGGCTTTTCCCATGTTGATTCTAGTGTTCTATTATTGTAATAGTAAGTCTTCCCATCTGCAGTTTTATATTCAGTCCACTCAGAAACTGCTGTTGCTCCAGCTAAGGTAGCAGGTGAAGCTGCAATAGCAACCTGGGGATGTATCATGGGTACTATAGGAGGGGCCATTCCTGGTAATACACCTAAAAAAGAATAGTAAAAAGTTAGATCCAAATATTAATTTATAATATAAAATAAACCATGAGCTAAATCCTTCTAGTAAATATTAATACTTAGAACAAGAATAGTATATAAAAGGTTATTTAAATATTATTGACTACTCCCCCTTGGTCTTTTGACTCTAAAGCCTAAATTCAACTGGACGTGGAAATTGGATCCAAGACTGACCTTAAGAGCAGTCAAAAGTTTAGGTGTCCTCTATGACAGTGTCTAAATAACATGATATACTAATAACAGAAATGTACGTTTTTTTAAGTTCTCAGATTCTAAAGAAATAAGAATTTGCTGAGTGTAATTCCCAACATAAATTTCCTACTTCTAAAATACTTAGAAGGATCAGAATAAGAATTCCTAGTTTTAAAGTAAAATGACTGATGATAACTCATGTAGACTATCAGACTACCCTTTTCCATAAAAAGGCAGAGACATCTATCTATTTTTAAAGGCAAGCCACAATTTTTGTTTTTTAGGAGGCTAAATAAGCTGGTATTATTTAAAAATAAGGAAACAAGAATCCAAATGGAAAACAAAATCCTAGAATCTAAGTTCTAGGTAGTCTTACTTTGCTAACTTTAAAATGCAAATGTAATGCTATATACAAATATCGCACACAGTCACTTGCATGCAAGCATAACCACATCATTTTACACATGGAAATGACATTTTATATTTAACTTAAAAACATATATCAAAAATAAAATTAAATGTTATGAATATGAGAATGAAGTTGTTTACACTTATTACATAAATTAAGATATATAAAGTGATCTGACCTCATTTGCTTTTGTGAACCACAGAAGCTAATACTACAGGCAACTGGGAAATTAAGTGTTGGCCAAATATGACAACTGCATTTAAACTGCTCATTAAAACTAAAAAAAATTTTAAGCTCCACTCACTAGGGCAATAAAATAAATAAAAGGATAAACAACAACATTCACTACCATGCCAACTTACAGACAAAACAAACTAATATGGTTTTAAAATTACCGGTCTTGGTGGTAGCGACTGTCTTTACATACGGGCAGCTGACTATTTGCATCATTGCTACACCTGTAAAATGGATAAGCAAGCATTGGTTGGAAAGCTGCCATTGTATGTCGGCTACCACTGGGATTCAGGGAAATAATTTACCACTACAATTTAGAATCTAATTCCAATGAGAAAGACCAAGAAGGGAATAAAATAGTAGTTCACATTTTGTGGGAAGTGGTGCCAAATCCAATGATTCTATTTCTAAACTATAACATCAATTACCTACCAGCTCTCATATTTGAAGGAGTCTTAAAGTTTAAATTCAACAAACGAAAACCCCTTTGTTACACATATGTAATAAATTCTCATGTGGCACCTTTTCCACCAGACACCAAACCCAGCTGCCGTTGCTCACATGCCAGGAACAGGCAATGCACACAAGGTACTTATGCTATGCTGATGCTCATTTGAAACTACAGGCGGGGGCTAAAGAATACGGCAAAACTAATAGAAAGGAAAAGACAAGAGCAGAGGGGCCAGGAGATAAGAAAATAAGGCATAAGATGGATCCAACATCCTACTGCACAAAATCACAGATGGAGAGAGTAGCATTCAACTGGTGTCAAAATATCTGCTTTGTGCCTATACCTGGAATGGCATGAATATGGAAGAGCATGGAGGCAGGCCAACACTTACTTCATCCCTTTAATGTTCTCAGTAATTGCTGCTAACTGCAGACACCTCTACCACTCAGGCTGGCTAAAGTAGACTTGTATGAAGGAACAAATATTACATACAGTTTTGAGAAGAATGAAGCCTCATCATGATACATTAGAATGATAGCAGAAAAAAAAAAATGAAAAAAGCTGGAAAACTGAGGAAATTCAAAATTTAATGTAAATTTTAAAATGTTTTAAAAGTAAAAGTCTGAAGAATATAGAAGAAAAAAAAATCTACTCTTTTGGTACCTGGGAAAAACTCAACTTAGTTTGGTACTGCAAATCTAAAAAATATAAAATACAGTACTAAAAATAAACTTTCCCACTGAAGGGTAGGAAGTCTCTCCTAATCCAAAAAACAAAATTAAAATTGTGTTTTCAAATAATTTAAACTGTACACGTGCACACACACACTACATTTTGAAGTGTCTTTAATTTCTTTTATCATTTCACAAAGAATATTAACACTAAACTTTCTGCTAACTTTAAATCAAAATAAAATTCCTGAATTATCAAAAGCATGCTAAGTGAAGAAAACTATGTATAGCTTTATTTTCCTAATGCTGAAATAAAGCAAAGGAAAATTCACTTCATTAAAGTTATAGGCTATTCATTTAAATTAATATAAATACTGTCATCTACAGGGTTACCAAACCTATTAAACTACCACTTCTTCCCTTAGAATTTATAAATTTATAAATATTCTAAGTGTGTGTGTGTGCGTGTGTGCACACACACACATATATAAAGTATATATATTCTATTCCAATTCTATTCTAAACTATCCACCAAAAAAAAATTTCACTATGTAACTTATGAATCAAGTATCTTCATATTCAGACATAATTGCCAACTCTAGTGTTTCCACCTGACTATTAGCATGTTTCTTCTCAAGCTAAACAGATAAATCTAAGGCTTTCCCTGAAGATATTACAAGTATATTATAAATACTCACAAAATAACCACATATCTGAAATACTAACCTTTTTTAAAAGGGGGAGCTTTTGTCCAATTTTCCTACAAATTATGCTGTCCTCAAAATATGCACTATTAGGAAATTAGAAAATTCCACTTAGCATGTTGGATAATTCTAATGTCAGTGACAGTAAATTCTTAAAATTGAAGGTAAGATTTCAGGTTTAGAAACAGATACCTCTAATCCTAATCTGTTAACACCCTCAAATTCTACCTTTTATCTTTTTATTTCAACTAATTCTACTACTTTCCTTCATCGTGTTATCTCTTATTTAATCACCCTCATTACAACCAGACCATGCTATTTCAAAGAATTTGAAGCTGCAAAATAAATAATATACAAATAAATCCTTCCAATTCTGCCAGGCAATGGTGGTACACACCTTTAATCCCAGCACTCAGGAAGCAAAGACTCTTTGTAAATTCAAGGACAGCCTGGTCAACAAAAGTTCCAGGGCAGCCAGGGCTACACAGAGAAACCCTGTCTAGAAAAAACAAAATAACTCTCCTACTTCACCTTAACTCAGAGGTCACATAAAGAAGGGGAAAAGAGAGGATCTAATTATACATAATAAAAAATCCAAGGAGGAGAAACTAAGTGTTTTGATCATTTTCACTAAACCAACTTGTAGAACTTAAGAAAAATAAATGATTAAATCAGAAATTCCTACAACAAATACTACTATTACTTCCTGTAAGACCCTCCAAAGAATCTTAGTATCTTGGACAACAAAACTGCTACCCAGCTGGAGTTTCCATGGACTAGAAGTACAGCACAGGAGTACAGTACTTGCCTAGCATCCACAGATCCCTAAATTCAATTCACAGTACACACACACACACACACACACACACACACACACACACACACCCCAAGTTTTGTTCCAGTTAACCTACAAAATGCCATTAGCAGATGCAATTTACTGCAAAATTTTACAAGTATCTTGATTTTGTGGTCACCACTACCTATCCTAAATTTTTAGAAAGTATGAAAATGAAGAATGTGACAAAACTTCTGCTTCCCACAAAAATTTTGCTAGTATGCACCCTCTGCCTTTTCTCTGCTCCAAGTAAGAACATTAGAAGACAATGGTCTTTCAAAATATTTTTATAGTATCATCATGCTACCTCTCAGTCTGTTCTCTACAAATGAATAGCTCAGCACTTTCACACTCAAAACTGAGAACTGGCCTTCCATTGTCCTTAACCATGAAAGAGACCACCATTTCAAGGTTTAAGTCTAGACAAGTGAACTTTAGGCAAGGATAGGCTCTAAAGCAAGACACTATCTCTCAGTATGTTTTTAAAAACAGAGATTTTGACAAGTGTCAAACTATTTGTTACATTCCTACAAAAGTAAGATTCTCCTGGGTGCTACAGCACACTTTTAATCCCAGAACCCAGAAGGCAGAGGCAGCCAGATCTCTGAGTTCTCGTCCAGCGGGATCTACAGAGAAATTTAAGCAACAGCAGAGGAAAGTACCTTCAGCTTGTCTTAAACTTAACTCAAGAAAAAAGCAATCCTTACTACTAAACTTCTGTATTTCTTATTTTTAAATGACTAGAATTCTGTCACCATCACCTATAGTTGATTTACTTATTTAGTATTTCATCAATAATGTATAAAAGATATTCTTAAACTTTTGGTACTTGTAAATGTTTACTGTTCAAATGCAGTTGGAGCACACCCCTATTTTCACAAGAAACCCTATAGAAAATGGCAGTAGCCTCAGGAAAAATGTGAAAGAGACAAAAACCAGGGTTCTCTTCATCCTCACTATTAACTAGCCTTGTAAACTTGCCTACGGTATCAATATTTTCAACTCTAACACATAAAAAATGAAGCATTGATCAAGGATTAATTACAATCATTTGACAACAGCAAATGCGCTCAAATTAGAATGCCCAACACTATTATGTGATCCCTAAGAAGACTTATCCACAAGTCCTCACAGTTTCCTATATAACAACACACACAAATTTGCCACAACAAACTTAAGTAATGCATGTTACATGTTACTTGACAAATGCTCCAAAGAACCCTCCCAATTTACAACAATCTGTTCACACTTAAGTGACTCATATTTTCTTCCCAATACAACATAATTATTTAGAGCTTTGTAACTGATCTGGAGCGTACCAGATCAACACTTAACCCTTTCACTTAGCTAGGTGACAATGAACAAGTAATTGAACCTGTCTGTGTACCTACCTCCTAAGATGGTTGCATACTTCAGCCTGAATGCATACAATATACTGTGTACATTATTCAATCTGTGCTAGCTGTTAAGAGTTTATAATTTATCAACTTCAGACTCAAAAATCACATTTAGAACATATTTAGAAACAAAAGAAATAATTTCATTCACTGAGGCTATTATCCAAAATAAATGTAGTTTTAAAGGTATGTAAACAACAACAGAAAAGGACAGTTACCAAAACTTAGGAAAAAAAAAATATCGCAGTTAGCCATGAATCTTTCAAAAACATTTCAAACAGATGAGATTCAAGGCAAATTTCAAATGCAACAGACACATGAGAACAAACTGACAATGTGAAAACAGCTAGAAAAACAACTGTAATCTGTTGTTTACCTGGAAGTGGGATTGGCATGCCAGGAAGGGGCACACGAAATGGAGGCACCATTACTGGTGGAAAAGCTGGTATTGCTGCTGCTGGCTGAGGTACTGAATGAGGAACAGCAGGAGGTAACGTCTGTGGGTGCGGCTGGGGTACAGTTTGCACAGGTGTGGCTGTAGGAGCAGGAGTTGAAACACTAACTGTAGGCGTGGCAACTGAGACAGCAGAACTTTGGGTCTGGTCTTGTGTTGTGGGTGCTGATAAAAGAAAAAACAACATGTATCACTCCTTCATAAACCTTTTTACTGTATCCACCCATTACTCACTCATTCAGTACTTAAAGGCCCACTATCTCATGCACTGCAAAAAAATGTTTCACAAAATCTATCTTCAAGAAGCTTGAAAATAGTCAACTAAATAAAATTTAAACAAAAAGTCCAAACTGAAACAAAAAATAAAATGGGGTAAATGTACAGGAATATAGTCAAGACCCAGTTCATTTGTAGATATAGGGAGGGTACAGAAAATTATACATTGATAATAAACCTCAAAGAGTCAATATTCCATCAAAGAAAGAGGAGCCCAAAGAGGAAATAAGAAGTACTGGAAGAAGGAGTAAAGGCAAAGGTAGAGAGCAACAGGAAGTGTTTGGAAATCTAGGGTGAGTACTCAACCAACATGAGGCATACCAACAAGCCTCAAATAAGAGTCAGCACTTATGCAGAGAAAATGGAGTAGGAAAACAGACACCACTGCATAATTTCATAAATATAAACAAAGGGTTCACGTGATGAATCACCTGGGTAGTATAGACAGGAGTAAGAGAGGAAGGGGAATCAATGGCATTACTGGAAGTGTCTAAGGAAGGACAGAGGGAAAAGAGTATGTAAACATTTAGTGTCTGGATGAGTGAATGGAATGGAAAATATCTCGGGTTTTTCTTTAATTCAAAATTTAAGAATATTATCTTAAGTACTTTTTGTAATGTACCCATGTGAATGTAAAATTCAGGGTAATTTGGGTTCTGCTGACACATTTTTAATTATCTAAAACACTTCATTCATCTCTAGAACTCACATTTAAATTGGTAATGAACAAAAAAATAAAATCTATACCTTACCTTAAGACTTTAGCTCTCACTCAGTAAAACATATTATTTATTTTTAACTTACCCAGACCAAATAAAATCCACTGTGATGACTTACAATACAGTGTTCTGGCATATATATATATATATATATATATATATATATATATATATATATGGCCTACACCCCAGAAGAGGGCACCAAATCTCATTATAGATGGCTGTGAGCCACCAAATGGTTACTAGGAATTGAACTCAGGAGCTCTGAAAGAGCAGCCAGTGCTCTTAAACCTCTAAGCCATCTCTCTAGCCCTCCAGTGATTTCTTTTTTTAAAGAAAGAGAAACTACCTGTTTTAAACTAAGAATAAACTTGCCAAATTAATAACAGTGTTCTCCCGATCTTTAAGCAACTTCAATTCTAAACAAAAGCACAGAGCTAAATACAACCACCCAATTGTATTGTCCACCTGACAACAAAAATCTATCTATTGGGAATGGAAAGATGGCTCAGAGGTTAAGAGCACTGACTGCTATTCCACAAGTCTTGAGTTCAATTCCCAGCAACCATATGGTGGCTCACAACCATCTGTAATGAGAACTGGTGCAACTTCTGGCCTGCAGACAGAACACTGTATACATAATAAATGAATCTTTTTTTTTTTTTAATCTGCCCATTACCATCTTCTAGCTTCTAAAACTAGAAAACTCACTTAGGCTGGGAAGATGTGAGTAATTTCATACTTGTTAATGAGGAACTCACCTTGGCTAAATAGACAGCAGGGCCAAACAAGTATCTTCAGGGGCCCAGGAATGAATTGTTGGTCTAGCATAGACCTAGCCTTAGGGTACAGTATCATATTAATATAATTTATAACAGTGTGAAAAATACAAAGTACATGCAACATTTGCCCAGTCCCACAGATATACCATTCAGCAACTGTAAACCACTATAATGTCTGAAAATATATTTATTCTTCACGATTTCCTTGAGAAGTTGACTTCAGGATCAGTTTCCATATACTTGCAAAAAATGAACTTTGCTCAACTTCAAGTAAAATAAATGTTTAGTTCTGTATACTCACAGATCTATATTGTAGCTACAGAAATAAATTTTAAAGTATTACTTGTATTCATGTTACTAAAATGATGGCCCAAAGCACCAATGCCAGGAAAATGAGTTTATAAGACCATCAAAGATCAAGTAGAAAAAAATTACAATCAAGGAGATGGCAAAAAGTATTCCCTCAACTCACTCCCACTTTCTACAGCAGGATATTTTGAACTTGCTTAGAAGTAATGAATCTGAGGAAAAGGATAAAAGCAATGACAGAGGCAAAGGAGAACCTGGGAGAGTATTGTCAAAACAATGAGTAAGCTCCTACAAGTTCCATATGCTGAAATAGCTGCTAAAGCTCTACATCTATTTAACTCACTGTGGGATTCTAACAAAGACAAGTGACCATGTACAGAAGATGGAAAAATAGTGATGCTAGAACCATAGTACCAGAATACTCAAGACACATAACATAAAAACTGGTACTCAAAAGCAGTGATGAGAGCATGACTTTGTTATCTTATATATAGAATAAAGGTCCTTTCAAGACAATTACAGCAGGAAGAGGAGGGGCACTCACAAAAATGGAGCACACACAGGGTAAATGAAATACCTACATAACCATATCCCTTAAAACAAAGAAGTACCATCTTTCTAAAGCCATCAGAGACCAAAGCAACAGGCATCTCCACAGGTGCCCATTTCCACCACCATGTGCTCCATAAATCACCAGCAGGTTCTGCCTTGGACACTCAAGTATAAACACCATAAGCTAAAGATCATGATGTAGTTAGTCATCACAACTTTCCTTCCATTTACATCTTGTACTTGTAAAACATCTATGTTTTCCTGTTTCGTGTATTTCTCCCAATTTGTTCTAAATACTAAAGAGTATCTAAAAACAGGCTGGGTTTATAGCTAAGAGGTAGAGTGTTTGCCTGGTCATAAGGCCCTGAGTTCAATCACCAGGGCTGAGGGGAGGAAGACACATATGCCTATACATACACCTTACTTCTCCAACCAATTAAGGTAAATTCAAATCTGAATCCATTATGATTATGCATTTCAGTATTTTTTATCCTACTGATTCCTAAGTTTCTGAAGCTACCAAGCATAAAGTGTGGTTTGTTTAAAAAAAAAAAAAAAACCTCTCTTCAGCCCTTAAATCTGATATGTATACATTCTCATTTTTTCTTTTTTTTTTTTTTTTTTAAAGTTCTAAGTCTTGGGATGTAACTATATATTTGAAAATTCTTTCCTTTCTTACAGTTTCTAAATCAATCCCCACTACATTTATGGATAAATTATTTCACGACCCACCATCTCTAAAAGAGGTTACAAACTCCTCTAACAAAGTCTTCTGACTTCAGCATCACCCAGACCTGCCATCTAAGGAACATTCCAGAACATCTGTGTGATTTCCAGAATTATCCATCCCCTGGGCTTGCTCTTACTCAGTCTGTTGGCCAATATAAATTGTCCTGCCTCAAAACTTTCGTACCAACCCCATCAAATACATCAGTCCTCATTTGTTGACCTGTGTTCAAGCCTCAATTAGAAAAACTCTGTAAAATAAAATCCAACACACTTCATTTTTTGTAATTCCCACAGTGGTGGTCAATTAAAATACCTACACTTCTACAGCTTAACTTCATGAACTACACTTGGGCAAATAATCTCTTTCTATTCATACAAATGCCTAGTTTTCTCTAACATAAAAATTTTAACAACAAAACATATTTTAAGTAATGTCAAGGGTAATGCCAGAAATTACTTTTTAAGAATACAGTATTCATTTGGTTTTCATACCCAAAATACAAACGCACACTAGGCCAGTACTCACTTGATACTGTCTGTGCAACCGAAGTAGCAGTTGTCGTGGTAGCTGTGGTAGAGGATGGGGTAGATGATGGTGTTGAAGTAGACACTGCAGGTGCTGGGCTACTGGTTGTAGGGGTGGGAGCGCCTACTGCTTGTGCTTGCACTTGTGCCTGAGCCTGGGCCTGGGCTTGCGCTTGTGCCTGAGCCTGGGCTTGAGCCTGTGCCTGTGCCTGTGCCTGTGCCTGTGCCTGAGCCTGGGCCTGGGCCTGAGCCTGGGCTTGAGCCTGTGCCTGTGCCTGTGCCTGAGCCTGAGCCTGGGCCTGGGCCTGAGCTTGAGCTTGGGCTTGGGCTTGGGCTTGTGCCTGGGCCTGGGCTTGAGCCTGGGCCTGGGCCTGGGCCTGAACCTGCGCTTGGGCTGCAAGCATAGGTGTGAGTTCTGATTGCTGAATAACCTTTACTCCATCTGGCTTGGTCCACGCAGATTCACGTGTCCGGGCATTATAATAATAAACCTGCAAAGGAAGGGAAAAAAGTGATAACCACAAATTCTGATGTTAAAAATGTTACTATATTTTATCTTAAAAGATATTTTAAAGTAGCCTTAGAGAAAGTTACAAAATACTCATATATTGTAAGTCTGTGCTTCTATAATATAAAACAGAAAAGGAAAACTAACAAAAGGCCTGAAACTAAAATTATAAGAAAGCCTTGATCACAAAATTGGCCTCTGGCTAGTGTGTAAGAACTGGCCTTGAAGTTACTGCCACCCCCTTCTTAATAAGGATTTTGTGTGCACTGGGCCTAAACTGTGTATGCAAATGCTCCTGCTGAAAGTCTGATTCCCCTCCGGGAGTCTGGAATTCTAGTATGTGTTAGGCTAATGGTACTATATGACCAATATCTAATTAAAACTGCACAGAAAACCTCTAGGTTCAGGTGAGCTTGCTGCTAGGAAAACTTCCAATGTGTGGTCACCATTCTACTCTGAAGAAAATTAAGCATGTACAGTTTCATTCCTTAAGAGGACTTTGGGAAGCTTAGGTCTCTTCTCCTTCCTATTTTACCTTTTGCACCTTCTCCTGTTAGTTTTGTATCCTTTCACTAAAGTCACTGTTAATGATTCCCAAGCCTAGAGATGGTCTTGAGAATCTGTGACAAGCCTCCATGCAATCTTGTAACTACAGCAAAATCTAATGCAACCAGCTCTTCTGGAATCATACCCTAGCCCCTGCATGAGACTCATTTTTAACCCATAGAGGTACTACAATCACAACCTATCAAATTTTCACTATTTTGCACCATGGAAATAACAAGTTATGTTTCATAACTTACCTTCCCATCTGGGGTTTTATTTTCTACCCATATCTCCTCAGTGGGAGGCAGTGCTGGAGCACCAGGAGCAGTTCCAGGAGGCATTCCTGGTGGGAACATCATACCCGGAGGAGGAGGCATAGCTCCCATGGGTGGAGGCATGAAAGGTGGTCTCTGCGAATGTATAAGAACAATTATGGTCATTTATAAACTACCATATTTCTTTCAGGTCATTATTAAATTATACCTCTACACGAAAGCAAAGAACTATAAAAGCAAACAATTGTCTGTAGTAACATTCGGTTACTGCATGAGCAAAATGATTAATATGTAATAAAAATGATTAATAACAGCTAAATCTAGGCTATGTCATCACAGGTAAAGTGTACGTTCTTTATATTTCATTGCATTCTTCATACAATGGATTACTTTAAAAGAAAAAGTCGATTTAAAAAAATATATTTTGTTTGTTTGTTTTGGTATTAGGGAATCAAACCCAGGGCCTACTGCATGCTAGACAAGTGTTCTATTCCTGAGCTACATCCCACGACCCTATGCTTAAATAGGAAGCTTATCAATGACCTAAACTCATCCACAGTAGCTACTAACAATAAACGTAATTTTACAAAATCATACAGCAATAACCCCTCATTCTTGTTTACTTTAAGCAGCTAAAAAGGTATTTTTCCCATTCTATTTTTCATGCAATAGTAATAAAATTCATTTTAAATGTCAGGGAGTTTCACTAATACAAAAAACAATTATCCACTCTATCTTCAGGCTTCATTTATTCTGGTATGGTCTGGTGTTGGCACTGGAAATTAATTGATTAGCCCTTGCATGAGCTTCTCATCCTACCTTTCAGTGGAAGACAGGTTACAGAAAATAATTCGCCAAGTTATTAAGGATAAATACAAACTAGTCATTAAGGCAGGGTATGTTAGTATCTTCTGCCACCACCTAAATCCCTGTACTAATTCCCATATTAATAACTTAAGAATTAACAGCAACATATGCACGTTTCCTTGGCTGTCATTTCCAATAAGTTCAAAGTATTTAAAACTTGAATTTTTGCTGGATAAGGTATCTCACAATTACAATCGCAACATTTAAGAGCTAAAGCAGGAGAATCACAGCAAATTCAAGGCCAGTCTGAGCTACAGAGAACTTGCCTCAAAAAAGAAAAAAGAAAAAGAAAAACCAGGAACTGATCTAGTAGTTAATGTTTGTTTCTCTTCCAGGGAACTCAAGTATTTTCTAGTATACAAGTCCACTGGGTCACAACTGCTTGTTAGCTGCAGCATGAGAATGGACCTGATGTCCTCTTCTGGCCCCTGTGCACAACACGCAGATGCAGGCACACACGTGTGTATACACACACTCTCTCTCTTTCATACATACACACTCACTTTTAAAAATAAAACATTTAAAAAAATGATAATCTTTAGGGATTGAAGATATGACTTGGTTTCTGGCACCCACATGGTGGCTTCCAACAGTCTTTAACTGGTTATCAGTGATCTCTTCTGGCCTCAGGGGTATCTGGCACATGTGCAATACACATACATACAAGCAGGCAAAACTCATATACATAAAATAAAGAAAAACCAACAAAAATTAATCAAGTTTATATGGCAAAACCTATATATAAAATTGATACTGATGACAATCAAGAAATGGTAACCTCTATATTCTTTACCTGGAGATGTGGTGGGCCCATGGGTGGAGGTATTCCTCCTGGGGGAGGCATTGGTGGCATATTAGGATCAAAAGGAGGCCGTCCAAAGGGGGGCCTGGGTGGTGGAGGAGGGCCTCTCATCATGCCAAAAGGAGGAGGAGGTCTCATGAGAGGTGGCGGGCCTCGCATCACTGCATTTGGTGGGGGAGCTGGGCCTCGGAACCTCAAGGCCTGCTGCTGAGCCATCCTGTGTAGAATACAGTGAATATGTTCTCAAAATCATAAAAGTAGTTACTCAACACTGAGCTACAGCAAACAAGAGTTGGAAAGCCATCATTTTGCAATCACATGGTAAAAATGAAATGAGGATGAAGATGATAGAGGGTATTTAGATGATTTCAAAATATCTTCTCACAATAGTACACAAGGTAGAATAAAACACAAATCAGAAAATTAAGCAATACCAGATTGACATAATTAATAGTCTAAGGATATGATTAAGAGGGACACCCCACATAGTCCAACCAAGAGCATACAACCTCAACTAATAATGAATAGATAATGTTCCAAGTCACCCTCTGACCTTCACATCTACGTGGTGGTGTATACACATATATTCATGTACGTACATACGTACGTACACACTTTTAAAAAAGAATGCTCCAGAGGTGTGTCACTCAGAAATATCAGTATCATATAGACAAGAAAGCTGAAAAAAAACACAAGTCAACACCATCTCTGGACTAGGTTTCACATACCAGGATCAGTGAAGGATCAACTTCACAAGTTGATACCTAGGCTACAGAAAACAGACATGAATGTATTTAGGGGGAAATGGTCCAACTGTCTTAACCAAAGCAGTTCAGAGTTAAAAAGAGCATGCGCACATGAATGTATTCTGCAGTTGCAGAAAACAGACACAGGGAAACACTGCCTCAAAATAAATATATAAAATTACTTACCTTTGCCCAAGTGATTAAAAAAAAACCTAAAAGTGCTGACTATGTGCCAGGGAGTGCACTGTGCTCTTTTCAAATACTGTTATTTAGTAACAATTCTTTGAGAGTATGAGGTGAACTGTTAATCCCATTTTATAGGTAAGGAACTAGGGCACACAAAAATGAATACTGTGTTCATGTCAATGGCCTCACAGCCAGTTCAGTGGTAAAGCAAGAACTAAAATGTCAGTGTCCTAAAAGCCCTTTCAGGATCCACAGCACACTGTCAGGTCTAGACATAGTAAGGCCCATTAAATACTCATTTTGGAAAGATGGCTCAGCAGTTAAGAGCACTGGTTGCTCTGAGAGGACTTAGATTCAATTCCTAGTACCCTCATGGCAAGCTCACCAAGGCAGGTCTAGCATAAAGATGCATGCCTTTAATCCTAGCACTTGGAAGGCAGAGGCAGGAGTATCTTTGTGAGTTCAAGGCCAGAGAGATCTACAGAGCCAGTTCCAGGACAGCCAGGGCTACATAGAAAAACCCTGTCTTAAAACAAAAAGAAAAACAAAAACAAAACAACATAGTGAGTCCTTGTCTGGGGGTGGGGGGGTGGTAGGAGAAAAAGACAGAGGCTGGAGGATCATAAGTTTGAGACCAATCTAGGCAACCCAAGACTCTTATCATCTCTAAATCAATAAATGTAAAAACCAAAACAAAACCTATTATTAAACTTCAACTTGCCAAAGTCAATTAGAGCACCTACCCAGATCCTGTAGGTAGTTAAACTAAGTCTATCACACAAAATCTAAATTTCCATGTTAAAAAAAAAAAAAAAAACTAGATTAACAATAAGTCTTTTTCCCCCCCATCCACCCCCCACTTTTGAAGAGGGGTTGTTTTTCTATTTGGTGGCACACACCTTTTTAATCCCAGCACTCAGGAGGCTGAGGCAGGCAGATCTCTGTGAGTTCCAAGCCAGCCTGGTCAATATAAGTTCCAGGACAGCCAGAGCTGTTGTTACACAGAGAAACTCTTGTCTCAAAAAATAAATAAATAAAATAAAATAAATGCACCTCAATGACAAAATATCCTTTTCCCATGTTTTTCTTTAAAAAAAAAAAAAAAATCTATAGTACTTCTTTCTTTGGAATTCATACCTCCTACTTCTAACTTAATCCAACATTTAGCCCCTAGAACCATGAAGCCTATCTTTCTTCATTAGGCCAGTTACTAACTTCCCAAGTCTGATTTTCCAACCATGAAAATGATTGTAGACTTCAAATAAAAGCCACTTCACAGTTCTGTTCAATGAGATGACCCCTGTCAAACAACTTAAGGTAATAGTCAATATACACTAAATTGTATTATCACTTTCAATTACTCCCAATACCTCATCGACCTTAACCTATATAAGGCACTTAGTTATTTCTTTTTAAAGTCTGCCACTGATTTCCTGCTTCAATAGCCTACAGCTACTATTTTCTGATGCCAGTTATATGTAGAACATGTCCTGAGATCTTTATATACACTACTTCAACACTTCCTCACCAAAACCCATTGAGGACTAAATAAACAGATATAGCACCTGGAACAGCATCTAACAGAAATGCTTGCTACTAATTACTGTTACTACATTAACAATAGTGTCCCATGCTATTAATATTATTAATATTAATGTTATTACTGTCATTAATGTCAGTTGTTATTGCCCAGCTATTATCAGGCTGCTATTATCTGGCTGTCATAAACATTTCCAGCCTCCAGTATTTCTGATCTTCAACTACATCAACTTCATTATGTTGAAGCCTGTGTTTACATAGAGTTCCCATTGCTTGGCATGTTCTTCCCACATCTTTAGATGACTGTCTATCGTTCATTATCCAGACTCCAGTTCCAATATCATCTCAACCTCTTCCCCACCTCTAGGGTCTCATAGTCCCTCTCTCTGGAGTTTTACCCAATCTGAGTTTTCAAGTACAACAAATGCCATGAAGCACTCTATCACCTACTTTTACCCATCAGTATACAGCTTTTAGTATATTGATACTATGCCTTACTGTTTAATAATGAGCATGAACACTGAACACTTCCTATTTACCAGGACAGTTACATGGGCATTTTCTGTACTCTCTTAATTATTAAAGCAACCCAAGAGGAGTGTAATGCCATTTCTACAACAGAAAAATAGCTTGTTAAGACAGCTAGTTTATGAGTCTCACTCCTGTTTCCACCAGCAAAGAAATCCAGGTCTGAAATATCTTGTCCTAAGTATTTATTAGTAGTCAACCAAACCCTCAGCCAACAAAAAGGCCCTAGGGTAAGAGATCTATACACAAATCAATCTGAAAGTTACTTTTAGGGCCCTCAACCAGAGGCTCTCTGAATTTCACAATGACTGCAGGTGAAATGAGATCCCACCACTTCCAACATTTTGAGGGAAGTCTATAAGCATAAAGAGAAATTGTCTTTAATTCTTTTCAAGAACATCCTGGAAATACAAGTATATTTTTCCAAAAGTAACCTATCCTGACGAGCAAACGCCTCAGAGAAAATACAGTACTGTACTTACATACAAAAGGCAAATTATGGGAACAATGAATCAGCTGGGACCCAGGTTTGAGTCCCAGCCCAGCTAACTAGCTCCATAAACCTTCACATCTGTAGGCTGGACTCCTCATTTGATGGGGTTAGTTTCTTTTCAAATTTAGATCAACCTCAATTAAAATGGAAGGTCTTTAACAAAGGACTTTTTCCTTTATTGCCAGCAGCTAGGCCAGTAACTGTCAGATTGCATAAGTGTATGAGGTAGAATAAGGTGACTGCACCTCAATATTGGTTTATTACCACATATATACTAAGCATCGTATTTTTCACTCTATGATAGACCCATTATGAAACATTTAAGGGATGCAAATACAAAACAAAGCCCAGTTTCTGCCAAAGCAGCCAGTTTAGCATAAATCGAGAGCAATGCTAAACTAAATTCTCTACAATATGTTCTGCAAAGCAAGGAGACAAAATCACAAGTAATCAAGGTTGGCCTGAAATTTATCACCCTCCTACCTCAGCTTCCTGAGTGTAGATTAACAAGTGTTTGCCACCATACATAGCTCCACAAGCAACTTCTAAGCCAAGAGGCTAAGGTACCAAATACCTGCAGCAGGCCATCTAATTAAAGCCTTATTAGACTAGGTTTTGCAGTAATAGCTAGGGTCTAGACTATGAGTTATAAGTCTACAGGGCTACTTGCTGTGAAGCTGAAGATACTCTCCAAAACTCTCCCCTAAGACCCAAAACTAGCTAAAGTGACCGCTTGAGACCAGAATCAAAAAATAAACTTTCTATCACTAACACTGGAGGACCCTGAAAATGCACCCTTCGTTACACACGTATGGGGGCGAAAAGGCTCAAGACTGACCTCAGAAAAATAAGACAAAACCTAGTTCCTGCCAAACGGGGAATTTCTGTGTGTGACATTCTGAACCTGAAAGCCATTATTTTCTTCTAAGCAAGACTTATCTCCATTTCCTTGGGAAAATTCATCCCTTGCTCTACAAAACACGAGTCTCAAAATCAACCCTGCTGTATTCCTTTTAAACGTTGAAAAAAAAAAAAATGGCACAATTCAGAATGGGAACTGAGTATCTGAAATGGTATTTTTTCCCCTTACAGGAAGGGAAAAAAAAAAAGTATGTACATGCACAAAACATAAGTCACCTTTTTTTTCTCTCTTCAAAAACCACCTACAAAGAGATGGCATTTCTCGGCCACTCTGATCAAGCTTTAATCACAAACTGCAAAGGCGCTGAGTGAGGAGGTCCCAGAAAGGTCACTACTACCTGTGTAGGGAGGGCTAAGGCGTGGGTCGAACAGAGACAGGTCGCAGGCTGGGGACCGGGGCAGATCAAGCCACTTCCTAGAGTGACAATTCCAACCTTTACCCGTTCTACCGCCCCAGCCCCTCTGAGAAGTCCCCTCGACCACTGAGTGGACGAGTGAGTGGCCTGGCACCGCCTTCGGCCCGCGAACGGAGCCTGCAAGGCGGTCCAAACCCGGGTAGAGGGCCCGGGGAGCAGAGCCTTCGAGGGAGGGGGAGCTTTCGCGGCCCAGCAAACGGTCAGGGTGCGAACCCTCACAAAAGAAACGGAATGGCGAACGAGGGCCGGGGGAAAGCAAGAGAGGCTCAGGAAGATGGAGAGGGAGGCCGGGAGACACGAGGCCGCGGAGGGCGTGGGGAGGCCACGGCGAGTCGGGCAGGGCCAGTCGGGCAGGGCCGGCCGGGCGGGCGGGCGGGCTGGCGGGCGAGCAGGCGGCGGAGGGGAGCGGCCAGCCGGGCCCGCCAGGTAGTCCGGGAGCGCGGCCTAAGGCTGAGGCTCGCCGACCGGGCCTGCGGGCCCCGCGGAGGACACGGGTGCGCCCCGCCGCGCGCAGGAGGCCGCAGCCCAGCCCCGGCCCGGCCCGGTTCTCATTCAAGCCGCTTTCCCTTCCCCCTTTCGCCAGCCCCACGCGGTCCGCCTCGGGCCGCCGCGACTCCCGTCCCGCACCGTCCCCTCGGGCATCCGCAGCCAGCCTCTGCCCCTGGGACGCCAGCGCGCCGACATGTGAGGGAAGGCGACGCCCTTTACCTCAGCTCCCCCGGGTTGAATCGCTCGCCTTCCCCTCCGTCCCCGCCACGCTCCGCCATTACAGACAGTCGCGTTCATCCACCCGCCGACCCGGCGTCCCCAATTGGTCTGAAGAATCGTCAATCCCACACACAGAAGGCGGGACTAGACTAGTTCTATAAGATGATTGGTGAATCTTGCCATCAATCTTTGCGTTAGGGACTGCATTTGCTTTGCTATTGGACAAAGGGCCCGCCGACTTTGAAAGCGGTATTGAGACTGTCAGTTGATTGGCCGCTCGTAGGCTTCATGGGAAATGAGACATTGGCAAGGAGGAACAGGTAGCGCCCTCTTGTGGCAAGAAAAACTAGGTCCTCCCAAATTCCGCCCAGCCTCACGTAGCCACGTAAGTGCGCGGTTTACAGGAGCCAGATGTGGAGCCATATTGGCCATTAATAGCTCAGGCCGAGATCTTGTGCCGTTATATGAGCCAATCGAAATCGGCCTGATCGCACCTAACCCAATTATCAAGTTGCAAAGGAAAACAGTGTTTCTCATCTTTGCAGTTAAGTCACTATGCTGTATATGCTTTTTTTCTGGAATATTACAAGCATACCTTCCAGCTCGCCTAATCAACAGCAGGCTGAATGTTATATAATTTACTGCATTGAAATAAGTAAACTGAAAAGGGAACCCTCTGTAATTAACAGCTTTAGCTGTAATTTAACAGCTTTAGCAATATTCTTCTTTAATCTCAAAGCTGTCTAAATTAGCACACCCTGATACCAGAAGTAATTATAAATATGCTATACTTTTTACTTAAAAAAAAAAAAAAAAAAGAACCCAGGGATTTCAATGGCATAGTGAAAATGACCACTGTCATTACTGAGCTCAAATTAATAACAATAAATTTACACAGACCTAATATATGTGCTATGCACTATTCTAAATACTGATCATGTATTGTTTCTTTTAGACTTTGAAACCCACTAACAGGTAAATACAAATAGCCACAATTTATAGGTAAGATAGAGACACAAAGGTTAAATTACTTAACATATGCAGCTAGTAAATGGTAGGTCTTGGCCTTAAACCCAAGGCAGTATGGCATCAAAGTCCCACAGTGGTCCAAAGTGATTCTACCAACACAAAAACTTGTGCTCGAATGGCCATTGTCCCATTATTCATAATGCTAAAAGAGGAGATAGCATCCCTCAGCTGGTAAATGGCTTTAAAATAGTATATAGCCATATGATGGAATATTTTTCAACCTTGAAATAGCTATAAAAATATCCATTGAAAGCAGTATACAGGTTAAAAAAAAAAAAAAAAAAGACACAAAAGGCCACTGCTGTGTTTGCTCTATTTATATGAAATGTCCACAGAAAGAGAAAGAAGATTCACAGTTATGGAGAGGAAGTGAATCTGAGGAACAGAAGATGGCCACTAACAAGGTTTCTTTTTAGCTGTAGCCTCCCCTCCTCCAATCTATGCCCCCCTTCCCTCCCTCTTACTGGGTTTCAGCTCCCAGCTTTGGCAGACACCCTTTACCCAACCACAGACCACACCTGCCAGAAGACCAGGCACACAGCCTGTGGACCTTCTCAGCGCTTTCTGTTTCCCCAGACCAATTCCATGGGGTCCTCCTAGTGCTTCAACAAAACACCAGTTGCACCCTATGCCTCCTGTGGATTCCACAGACCACCCCCCACACTCCCAACCTCTAACACCAGCAAGGACTCCTCATGAACACACTACCTGAGGCCAGCAAAGCAGGCAACCCAAACCCAACACACTCTCTGAATATTCAGAGAGGAAACAGAAATTACATTAGCCAGGGTTCTCTAGAGTCACCAGAACTTTTGGAATGAAATTCTCCCCACCCCCCCCTCTCTCTCTCTCTCTGTCTGTCTCTCTTTCTGTCTGTCTAGCTGGAAGGTGTAAAAAGAGGGAATTTATTGGAATTATTTACAGGCTGCAGTCCAGCTGATCCAACAGTGGCTATCTGTGAATGGAAAGTCCTAAAATCCAGAAGTTTCTCAGTCCCAAAAGGCTGGGTGTCTCAGCTGGTCTTCTGTAGACTCTAGCACCAGTAAAGGAATGGATGTACTAGCAAAGTGAGAGCAAGTAGGCCAAAAACAAAGACTACCTTTTTACCATTGTCCTTATAAAATCGCCTAGCAGAAGGTGTGGCCCAGATTAAAGGTGTGTCTTCCTGCCTGGAGATCTGGATTAAAGGTGTGTGTCTTCCCATCTCAAAATCTGATTTAAAGTTGTATGTCTTCCTGCCTCAAGATCCGGATCAATGATATGTCTTCCTACTCAAAGGTCCAAACCAGTAGTGGATTCACCCACTTAAAAAAAAAAAAAATCTCTCACAAGTGTGCCTCCATTTCCGGATTGTAGTCCACCATAGCCATAGATATAGTCAAGCTGACAACCAAGAATAGCCATCACAAAAATCAAGGAACAAAATATCCACCCAACAAAGACAAATGAAGAAATCAGCACCTAGACCTATAATCACCCCAAATCCACATTCCTAGATGCCAGTGTGAGGACATGATCAAAAACAGCCAAGGCAAAATGTCTCCACTAGAGATATGCTTTCCTACCACAGAAGGCCCTGAATCAGTATTCTAACACAACCGAAACACACATACACAAAGACCTTAAAACCATCTGTATGAAGATAATAGAGGTCATTAAAGATGAAACGAATAAATCCCTCAAAGAAAGCAAAGAAAAAACAAACATCAGTTGAAGGAAATGAATAAACCATTTAAGAACTGAAAATGGAAATAGGAACAAAGAAAACACAAACTGAAAAAATTCTAGAAATTAAAAAATGTAGGAATTCAAACAATAATTACAGAGGCAAGCTTCACCACAGAATACAAGAGATGAAAGAGAGACTCTCAAGGATGGAAGTCACAGTAGAAGAAATGAATACATCGTCAAAAGAAAATGTTAAATCTAAAAAAATTTCTAACACAATGACATCTGGGACACTACAAAAAGTCTAAACCTAAGAATAATAGGGATAGAGGAAGTAGAAGAATCCCAGCTCAAAGACCCAAAAAATATTTTCAACAAAATCACAGAAGAAAATTTTCCTAATCCAAAGAAGATGCCAACAGGTGGTGGTGGTGCACACCTTTAATCCCATCACTCAGGAGGCAGACGGATCTCTGTGAGTTTGAGGCCATCCTGGTCTACAAATCAAGTTCCAGAACAACCAAGGCTGTTACATAGTGAAGCTCTATCTCTATAAATAAATAAGTAAATAAATAAATAGAGAGTTCATAGCACCTACCAAAATTAAATCAAGATCAGATAATTTAAATAGATCTATAACCCCTAGTGAAATAGAAGCAGTCATTAAAAGTCTCTCAACAAAAAAAAAAAAAAAAAAAAAAAAAAAAAGAAGAAAAGAAAAGGTCCAGGGCCAGACAGTTTTAACACAGAATTCAAAGAAGAGGTAATGCCAATACTTTTCATATTATTCCACAAAATAGAAATGGAAGTAACATTGTCGAATTCATTCATTTTATGAGGACACAGTTACCTTGATTCCCAAACCACATAAATGCTCAATGAAGAAAGAGAATTACAGACCAATTTCTCTTATGAACATAGATGCAAAAGTATTCGATAAAATACTTGCAAACTGAATCCAACAACACATCAAAAAATTATTCACCATAATCAATCCACCATATTAATAAACTGAAAGAAAACACACACACACACACACACACACACACACACACACACACACGATCATCGATCATCTCATTAGATGCCAAAAATCTTGTGACAAAATTCAAAAAGTCTTGGGGAAATTAAGGATATAAGAGATACACCTTTACATAATAAAGACAGTTTACAGAAAGCCAACAACAAATAATTGGAGTGAAACTCAAAGCAATTTCACTCAAATAAGAACAAGACAAGACTGTCCACTCTCCATATCTATTTAATATTCTACTTGAAGTTTTAGCTAGAGCAATAAGACAACTGAAAGAAATCAAGGGAATACTAACTGGAAAGGAATAAGTCAAGTATCATTATTTGTAAATAATATAATATATAAATGATTCTAAAAATTGCACCGGGAACTCCTACAGCTGATATACACTTTCAGCAAAGTGACTGGATATAAGATTAACTAAAAAACAAAATCAGTAGCCCTCTTATATACAAATGACAAATGGACTAAGAAAGAAATCAGGCAAACTCCCTTCACAATAGCCTCAAATCCAGGCACACTCTGTAACACCAATTCCAGAGAATCCTGATACCCTCACACAGGCACACCTGCAGGCAAAACACCAATGCACATAAAATACATTTAAAAAATAATTTTTAAAAAAAGCAAATGAAGATATGCCTTCCCCTTTGTCAATTTTCAAAATGAAATGATGGTTTGATGACCATGTCAACTATACTCAAATTAGATATGTAATTTCCTTTTCCTTTAAGTATTGTATAAACAGAGCTGTTTTTCAGTAATTAATGTGTTTTATTCAACTGTAATCATTTTGATGCTCAAATCTCTGTACATTACCCAATTACTCTTTATAACAATCATATGCAATATTACTACCATGCCCTTTTACTTCCTTCCCTTTGATGAAACTAAGATGGGGCTAAATTAATCAACTGAGAACAAAGTACCAAAGAAGGTCGGTGACTTAGGTCCCTCTGAAATAACTCCAGTCACCAGTTGCATACAGACTTGGAGGGTAGAGGGACATGTTCATATTTTCTAAATCCCTGTTTCCCCTGAATGTAGCTCAGTGCAAGGCAACAAATAGTTCAATGATCAACTAATAGTTTGCTGTGACATAAAAATCCTCAGTAGTTCCCAGCCTTCCTACTCATGCAGCCCTTTAATACAGTTCCTCAGGTTGTGGTGACCCCATCCATGAAACTGCTTCATTGCTCCTTCATAACTCTAATTTTGCTACTGTTAGGAATCATAATGTGGATATCAGATATACATTTCCAAAGTGCCGAGACCCACAGGTTGAGAACCACTAACTTAGATGCAAAAACGTACATGGACTAGCTTCAAAATGTTCAAGGAGGGAGCAGAAAGGATGAGGAAGGAAGATGTGAGGAAGGAGACATAGGTGGTAAAAATGCAGCTGTCTGTAGTGGATGTTAATCTTTTTTACATGTAGTTGTCTGAAATAGGTGGTATGCCATGCCAGAGGACAGTTTGTCAGGAGTTGGCTCCCTCCTTTACACCATGTGGTTCTGGGAACAGAACTCATGTCATATGGCTTTGTGCAAGCATCCTGACCTGCTGAGCAATCTCACCAGCCCATCATGGATGAGTCTCTTTTTTATTATTTCTTTTTATTCCATATTGGTGTTTTGCTTGCATATATGTCTGTATGAGGGAGTCAGATCCCCTAGAACTGGAGTTACAGACAGTTGTGAGCTGCCATGTCGGTGCTGGGAATTGAACCTGGGTCCCCTGAAAGAGCAGCCAGTTCTCAACCACTGAGCCATCTTCTCCCTAGCCCATAGATGATTTGAGGGGTGGGGTGGGACTGAGACACAGTTTCTCTGTGGTTTTGGAGACTGTCCTAGAACTCACTCTATAGACCAGACTGGCCTCAAACTCAGAGATCTGCCTGCCTCTGCCTCCCGAGTTCTGGGATCAAAGGCATGTGCCACCACTGGCCCTATGGATGAGTCTTAAAGCCAGGCAATGAAAGTTTATGGTACTACACTTGCTGCCATTTGATACTTGAAGTTTTCCATCAATAAACAAAATATTCTAGAGCCATTAAAACACAAAGAGCTGAATGAAAGTATTTAAACAAATACACAGCAAAAATATATCTGCAAACATTGTGCATCTACTAATGAAGAAAGATATTTCACCATGGGAACCATCCCAACACAAACTAAGTTAGATAATAACTGTGTCCTTAAGATGACAAACAGTACACATTAAAGAGAAGACAGCATCTTTAACATTGTCTTAGTTAGGGTGTCTATAACTGTGATGAAACACACAAGGGTTTACTTGGCTTACACTTCCATATCACAGTTCATCTTTGAAGGAAGCCAGGGCAGGAACTAAAACTGGACAGGAACCTGCAGGCAGGGGCTGATGCAGAGGCCATGGAGGAGTGTTGCTCACTGGCTTGGTCAACCTGACTTGCTCAGCCTACTTTTTTATAGAGCCCAGGAATGGCACCACCTACAATGGGCTGGGCCCTCCTCCATCAATCACTTGCTTGCATACAGGCCTAGCTTATCGAGGTATTTTCTTTCTTTTTTGTATAATTTTTAATTTAATTTAATTTTATATACATTGGTGTGAGGGTTTCGGATTCTGTGGAACTGGAGTTATAGACAGCTGTGAGCTGCCATGTAGGTGCTGGGAATTGGACCTTGCTTCTCTGGAAGAGCAGTCAGTTCTCTTAACCACTGAACCATCTCTCTAGCCCCAAGGCATTTTTCTTTCTTTTTTTAATCTATGGTATCTTTTTTTTTTTCTAAGATTTATTTACTATGTATATAGTTCATCCTGCAGGCAGGCCAGAAAAGGGTACCAGATCTCATTATAGATGGTTGAGAACTACTATGTGGTTGATGAGAATTGAATTTAGGACCTCTGGAAGCGCAGCCTGTGCTCATAACCTCTGAGCCATCTCTCCAGCCCCTGCCGAGGCATTTTCTTAATTGAGATTCCCTCTTCTCAGATGACTTTAGGTTGGTCAGGTTAACATAAAACTATCCAGCACAAAATGGCATTAGAAAATTGGATATCTACACATAGAAGAGTTAAACTTGATTTTTTTTTTCTCTCATCCTGAACATAAATCAATTCTAAATGGATCTAAGAACTCAGTGATTGACCTGAAATTCTGAAACAACTTCTAGAAGAAAAAGTAAGGAATACATTTTAGGATATAGATTCAGGTGAAGACTTTCTGAACAGAATTCCTGGTGCCCAGGACACATGACCAATAAGTGGGACTTTGTGAAACTGACTTCTAACTGCTGAGGACTCGTTACAGATGGAAGAGGTGGCCTGCAGAATGGGGGGTGGAGAGCATTGCTAGATACACATCTGACAGGGGATCAGTTTCTAAAATATACAAGGAACTCAAAAAGCTGAACACCTTAAATACAAACAGCCTAGTTAAAAACTTGGCTGTGGAACTTAACAGAATTAGCAGAAGAAATACAGGTAGCTAAGATATATCTTTAAAACTGCTCACCCGTCTTTAGCCATATGGGAAAAGAAAATTAAGACTACTTTGGGATTTAATTTTACCCATTTAAACTAGCTAAAATTAAGAAAGAAAAATGACAACAAATACACTGTAGGTGAGAATAAAAATTGGTTCAGCCACAACTGAAATCTTTGGGAGTGCCCCAGAAAACTAGAAACATATCTGCAGTAAGATCCAACTACACCCGAAGAGTTCCGTTGTCTACTACAGAGACATATACTCATTCATACTCAGAGCTGCTCCATTTATTGTAGCTGGGCAAGGTGGTTTAAGTAAGAATGACCCCCCCCCATAGGTTTATATATTCAAATACTCAGGGAGCAGCACTACTTGAAAGGGTTAGGAGGTGTGGCCTTGTTTGAGGAAACGTGTCACTGAAGAAGGCTTTGAGATTTCAAAAACCCAAGCCAGGCCCAGTGTGGCTCTCTGTTTCTGCTGCCTGCATATCCGAATGAACAACACTCAGTTACCATGTCTGCCTGCATGATGCCATGCTCCCTGCCAGGAAGATGATGGACTGAACCTCTGAAACTGTAAGCAAGCCCCAATTAAATGCTTTCCTTTTGTAGAGCATGGACTAAGATACTGGGACAGGAAAACAGCCTGCATGCTCACCAACTGAACATGAAAAATGAAAATGTGGAACCTATATACAATGGAATTTCATTCAGATGTAAAGAAGAATTAAATTTACAGTTAAAGCATTATACTGAGTGAGGTAACCACTGCCCCAAAAGATTAACATTTAAGATATTTATACCTTTATGTTGACCTTGGAGTACCCATAGAATCCAGAATCTAGAAAGGAAGGGTTGGTGGGAACCGGAAGTGAGATCTTACAGGACAAAGGTGGCATGAAGTGGGGGATGGGGATGATGCAGAGAGGCATTTACATGGGGAGAAGGGGGGAGGCATGCGAGACAGAATGAGTAAACATACACAAAAATCTGTTTTTCAATTAGTTACCCAACATAGGGGATTATGCTCCCCATAGAACCAGTGGGTTGCCATATTGAAAGTCCAGTACCAGATTTGGGATACTTCTTGTGTTGTTGATTAGAGGTATTCCAGACTGTCCCACCCCCCCCCAAAAAAAAACAGACTATAGTTATTGTTATAGGGTGTCCATCAGAACTTAACAGTAAAACATTATTGCTAAAAACCATGCATGTTGGTCATGAGACACAGAGAAACAAAGTTGGTGCTGTCCAGGACACTGTTAACTGGTTTAAGCAACAGACAATGGCTAGTGAATTCATGAAGTGGCAGGCCCTCAATATGATTTCGGAGACCACCTGAGATCTGTGAGCCACATATTATATTGCTGAAGAATGACTTTAGTAATAGACTATATTGCTGGGGATTGACTATCTGTTTGCTTTCATAATTATTCTTAGTAAGATACCATATGATTATTTAGGTTTCCACTTACTAAATCAAATGTCAAGCACATTCTGTAAACAGAGTTTGTGGTTTTCCTAGGATAATTAACCACACATTTACAATCTCTTGGCTTATTAACAATAGATGGCTATACTCAAGTCCATCGTGCATTCATTTTGCTGCTTTACTCTCTGAAATGTTGAATTTGTTTAGACTAATTAATAACACACTGGGAGCCTGGTAGCTTATTAACATAAACAGTTTATCAACTCCACCATATAAAGTCATACTTCCACTGTCCTTCCAATGTCGTAAGGAAAGGTGATCCCCCCTTTTTTCTCTCCTGTAAAACCAATAGCACCGCTTTCATCCTTTATTCTAGTCTGACATCACACTGTTAAAATCTTCTTGTTTCTCAAAATTAATAGCCATGAAGTCTTGTAAATATCACATAAAGATAATATTCAAGATTGTATTATAATACTATTTCATTTACTATTTTTCCTCTATAATTTCCTTAAAGAACCACCTTGAGAAGTTATAAAAGTACTTGGTTGAAGAGCTGAAAGAGATCTGCAAGATGGCCTTGTCCACTGTAGCTCAGCAAATGAGCAAAGAAAGACTGTGCATTTAACTGGGGCCAGGGGGAGACAAAGGACAGCCCCAGGTGTGGTTCTTTAGGAGCTATCCACCTCATTGTTGACACAGGATCTCCCCCTGGCTTGGAACTTGCCAAGAAGGTTAGTTAGGCTGGCTGGCCATCATGCCCAGGGGTATCTACCTGTCTTCACTTCCCCAGTGCTGAGATTTCAAGCCCAAGTCACTACCCCCCCCCCAGCTTTTGTTACATGAGTTCTGAGAAACTGAACACAGGTCCTTGTGATATTTTGTTTGTGATCTAACAAATAAAGCTGAGCCACCAGTTACCCATAGAGGACAGGCAATAATGGCACACACCTTTAATCCCAGCACTCAGGAGACAGAGACATACAGTGAGAGGATTTCTAGGGACAGGATCACCCATTCTGTCTGAGGATTTGGTAGAGGTAAGAACTAGTGGCTGACTGTTCTGCTTCTCTGATCTTTCAGCATGTATCCCTATACCTGACTTGGGGTTTTTATCATTAAGACCAATTAGATTTGAGCTATACGTCCTCATTCTTGAAAGGCAAGCTCATTACCAATGGAGTTGCCCCTCAGACTAAATACTAAAGTATTCAGAATATACTATTGGCAAGCATCTTATATGAATTTCCTCATTTAACTCTTCATGACAATAATGCATGATAACTAATTGTAACCATTTCACAGATGAGGGAAATGAGTCTTGGGAAGTTTAATCATAACTCGGGTTCATATAATCAGGCAATCCCATACTAACAATGTTTTTCTCTGGATCCCAATATGATACTTCTTACAGTTTAGGCAGAAACGAAGACACAGGAACTGTTTGGAGAGAGCTCTTATTATGGAATGTGAGGGGACAAACTGGGATAACCAAACGATACATTGGAGACTTCATTTTGGAAGAAATCTTAGGAACAATAGCGATGCCATTAAAACGGAGCATAGATGTACAGGGGTGGGAGGGGCAGTAGGAGAAGGGCCTAGAGAGGTGGATAGAGTTGTACTATATTCTGAGTGGCCGAACATTCGTATTTAAGGGTTTCGGGGTCAGGTGACAGATCAGGTGTGCTTCTTGGAAAGGCCAGTATTGAGCACCGTGAGAATGAGACTTACAGCAAGCTCACAGTTACAGAGCTAGTACAAAGCTCTTGAGATTGACCTAGATGAATCCCCAGGCTGACAACAAGGAGGGGAACAACTCAGAAGTTATTCCAAAGTTAGAGTCAATAAAACAGAGTGATAGGTTAGATGGCTCAGCAGTTAGAACATGGGCTGTTCTTCAAGAGGACTCTGGTTTGATTCCTAACACCTGAATTCAGGTTTGCAACCATTTGTAACTCCAATCCCAGGGAATCCAACACCCTCTTCCAGCTGGTCTGGGACCACAAATATGGTACACAGACACACATGCAGACAAAAACACTCATACACATAAAAAGGAAGGGAATTAAAAAAAAACATTTCAATATGCAGAGTTAACTTATTCACTATACAGATTAAGAACAATTGTGCTCTGTGTAGACTTCTGTAGGGCCCTGCATGGACCCCCGAGGCACCTTGAGCAAGCCTGAAGATGTTGACTGGAACTTCTTGCCCCAGAGTTGTTATTGGTACTCTTCCTGTTTTCTTGCCCCTCTCTCCCCAAGTTGTCATTGGTACTCTTCCTGTTTTGCTAATGCACATCTGGCAGGGAGGAGCTAAGCCTGTAAGCCTGTTATTTTCCACTGTGCTGTGAGTCAGTATATAAGCCCATCCCATCCCCTCAATAAATGGCATTTAGCATTCCGACATTGCTGTTGAACGAATGACCCGCTGTCATGTCTCTTATTTCAATCTCTAGGCCTTCGCTCAATTCGTGGAACACTTCCTCTTTAGACTGTTTTACACTGATTCATAGCCCAACCCCCACTAATGAACTATCCTTTCATCAGGTCCTCTCTGCTTTTTAGAACAAAATAGAAAGTAAAGAATGTGGAAATAAATTTACCCACAGCCCACTCTTATCAGTGAATGGAAAACTCCATGCCCTTTGAATAAAACATTTCCAGAACTTCCATGAAAGACCACACGTTGTTTTGTATAGAAAACTTGTCAAGCAAAGTTATCATAGCAAAACAGAAATAAGTAGACTGCTTACCTGCTATGTTGAAGACCCTGGGTTCAATCCCTCGTACTGCCTATAAAACAAAACAGCATGATTTTAACATGAAAGTTAAAAGACCCAGAGACTGATACTGGGGTTCAAGCTTCAAGCTTAGTATCAGAAAAGCAAAGCAATTGGCCACTAGCTTCTTACCTCTACCTCAGGCTGAATGGTTTGGTCCTGCCTCCACAAGCTCTCACCAAGCTTCAGACTGTAACTTTTCCTCAGTGTGGGCAGAGAATTAAAAGCCTCTCTAGAATTTGCTCCTGTCTTATGTACTTCTCTAATGTTGGGATTAAAGGTGTGAGCTACAATTCTCTTTAGACTAATTAATTCACTCTTGTGTAGATCTGGGTGGCCTTGAACTCAGTAGTAAGTCTTAATAAATATCAACAATTGGCATTTCTATAAATGACATTTTTTTTTTTAAGACAGAGTTTCCCTGTGTAGCTTTGAAGTCTGTCCTGGAACTCATTCTGTAGACCAGGCTGGCCTCAAACTCACAGAGATCTGCCTGCTTCTGCCTCCTGAGTCCTGGGATTAAACACATGCTCCAACACCGAATGGCTATAAACGCCATTTGATGTTTTGCTTTTTTTTTTTTTTTTTTTTTTCCTGTTGTTTTGAGACAGGGTCTGACTGTGTGATCCTTCTTGTCCCAACCCCGTGGAAGCTGGGGTTAGGATTACATGCATGGTTCATCATAACAGGAAAGGTAGCAGGAACAGGATGCCGGCCACATTGCACCTACAATCAAGTATCAAGAGGCCAGGTAGGGAAGATGGCTCTGCAGGTAAATGTATTTGGTGAGCTGAACTCATTCCCTGGAACCCACATAAAAACCTGGATATGCCAGGTGTGGTGGCACACGCCTTTAATCCCAGCACTTTGGGGGCAGAGGCAGGCGGATCTTTGTGAGTTCTAGCCAGCCTGGTCTACAGAGCAAGTTTCAGGACAGCCAGTGCTGCACAGAGAAACCCTGTCTTGCAAAACAAAACAAAAACAAACAAGCAAACAAAAACTGGCTGTGATAGCATCTGTAATCCTCATCTCCTACAGTGAGATGGGAAGTAGAAGTCAGAGAATTGGCTGGAAGCTCACTAGGCCAGCTAGCCTAGACTATGCAGCACCCCACCGGAAACAAGAGACACCCTGCCTCAACAAAAGAGATGGGGAGAATTAACTCCTAAAAGTTGTTCTCTGAGCTCCACATGTACACCCTGGCACATAAGCATCCATGAATTAAATAAGTTTCAGAATGAGAAAGAGAAGCAGAGAACCATCAATGAATACCAGAGTTCAGGTTACTGCATTATCCATTGTCCCAGGATCCCTTGCCCAGGGAACATTCCCATCCACAGCCAAGATGGCTCCTCCCACATCAATTAATGCAATCAGGGTAAACCTCCACAGGCACACCTAAAGGCCCATTTCCCTGTGATTCTAGAATCGGTCAAGTTGACAATGAGCACCAGCTGTCACATGGGACAGCATCTTCTTTCTCTCTCCATGCCCAGTTTGAATCTGTTTTTCTAGCCCTCTCTTATGGCATGGCACAAAATGCCCTCAATTGTCTCACAGCTTAGCTAAGAGATAGTTATGAACTATTAGCCTGCACTCCAATTTGTAATAGTATTGCCAGCAACGATAACCAACACAAATTAAAACTTAAAATGACTATGATTGCAGTTAAACGTAGTATTGACTAAAGGGGGAAAAAAGCAAAGCAAAACAAAACAAACAAAAAAACCCACTGACTTCAGATCAATTAAGTTTTCCCTGGAAAGCGGCATCTGATGTAGATGACAGTCCTCAAAGGGACTTCATGCCAGAGACAACTCAAATTGGTAGATTCTGATCTAGACAGAACTCTTGGATGATTACACTTTTACCCTAAAGTTTAAAGGAGAGGATTTAGGACTGTAGTTCCATGGCAGAGCACCTGTTTAGAGAGGGGGCACGGCTCTGGGACTGATCTCAAGCAGGAAGCAGAATTGAATGAAGAACTGTTTGTGTCAAAGATAACTTTAGTAGCTGAGGGGGCAGGGAAGCCATGTTAGTCACTTGAAATGGTTTTTCCAAACAGGGTTCTCTGTGTAGCCCTGGCTGTCCTAGAACTCACTGTGTAGACCAAGCTGGCTTGGAGCACAAAGATCCACCTGCCTCTGCCTCCCAAGTGCTGGGATTAAAGGCGTGCACCACTACCAACCAGAAATTCTAGGTAGTTTTAAGTTGACAATCAGAACTTAAGCCATTACAGGAACACTGGCATGTCATCTGGGTTCTTGGAAGGCTGAGGCAAGAGGCTCATGAGTTAGGGGGCAGCCTGAGTTTCATAACAAGACTATCTGAAAACCAAACAAGACAAAAGACCCTGAAACAATAACAAATCAAAACAAACAAAAAGAAATAAATTCAATCCATAGTTTTTATTTACTTTTTCTGAGACGGGGTTTCTTTGTTTAACAGACCTGGCTGTCCTGGAACTTGCTCTATAGACCAAATGCTGGCATTAAAGGCGTGTGCCACCACTACCTGGGCCAATCCATAATTTTTAATAGCAAATGTTTAAATCTTAGGATATAGAATTGATCTATAAATGTACTTGTCTATATTAAGTTTTATTATTTATTTGAATTTCTTGACATTTACTAGGGTTATCAGTGTTTACATCTAAAATGTTCTAAAAAAGTATAAAGAAATGTTTATACAACTTTGATTCATTATTAATAGGGTGTAGAGGATTGGGGGGTATAGAACAGATGTTGGGGAAACAAAGGGCAGTGTCCTCCTTGAGCACCCAGCAGAACATCTCCATGCTTTCAGAAATCCTGTTATTTATCATAGCTGATGCATCTAACTGAACATTGTACAAACTTCAGAAGAGTTCCAGCACTCACCAGCTGGGACACCCAGAAGAAGGCACCATTTCCCCAAGCTTCAGCTTCCTCTTGGGGATTGTAGTAGCTCTTGCTAACCTCCCGAGGTTATGGTAAAGACCACAGAGACAATGCCCCCCTGATGGGCATTCCTGGTATGTGGTCAGCCTCAGTGTGGATACCAGCTATGGCAACTCTTCGCTGTATACAAGTTCGTTCAGTTGCATAGACTTTGTGTCTGGTTTATTGTGGTGTGTGATGTTTTTGTTTATTTACAAGTTTTTTTTTTAAATAATAAAGTTGATTTTAAAATAGTTACATTCTTTGCAATTGTTCTACTTTTCCTGTGTGTGTGTGTGCGTGTGTACTTCTAGAAGTTACTCATGTAGCTGACTGCTAGTTCCTTTGCAATAGGATCGTATATCACATTTCCACCCCCCAACCCTGCCCTGTTCTAGTTCCAAGGCCCCAACACAATGCCATGCTTACCATCGGATCCTACCGATTTTTAGTCGGCGGTTGCATGCAAAGAGAAAGTGGAATAAGAAGGGAGAGAAGAGAGAGGCTGGAAGCCAGGGCCCTTAGACATGTGGGGTGCATCAAACGCCAACTGGACAGATGGTTAGCAGGGGAGCCGGCCAAGGCAGGGAGAACACCTGGGCTCCCTACTAATTAGCTGCCAGGTGGGTCAAGGATGAGAAAAGATAGGACGCTGGATGTTGCTTATTCCCCAGCATCTGAGGCTGCCTGAGGCAGAGTTTGTTACAACCTTTTCTCCTCCTCGTGGCTGAGTCAGTACAAGTTCAAAACATGTCCCACTTCACCTTGAAGGAGCCCTGAGCAGAAGGGAAGTGTTGCTGTCAGGTTTGATAACTGGGCCCTTTCACAGAAGACTCCAAAGCCACTTTGACCTCAGCTAGCTCTCTGCTTCCTCCAGTCATAACTCCCCGCTGCTAAAATACAGCTTGGAAAGACAGCTCGGTGCCCTCGCAGTCGCTGTGGCTTCCTCGAGCCACGACACGCTTTCTCTTTATGAGCCTGCGGGGCTGTAATTCTCCTTGCTTGACGTTTATGGAACCTTTATGTTAGCAAGAGGCTTCGTGGCCATTTTTATGAGAACTGCCTTGCTGAGTCCTGCCGGGGTGAATTTCCCAGGCTGATCAGGACAGAGCAAGGTGGCTACGCCAGTGGTGGTGACCCACTGGCCCCAGAGGAACCAGGAGTAAGGTCTGCAGATTTCACTACTTCTCAAACATGCCAGAGCGGGCTCACTACCCTCTGCAGCCTCAGCAACTGTGTCTAGTTCTGTCCTCCATATACAACCCACCAGTGGGTCCTGAAGCCAAGGCTCCAGAGGTATCTCTGAACCTTCTATTTCTGTCATCCTGCAGCCTACCTTACTCCCAGCACTCATCTCCTGCCACTGCCAGTCATCCATCATCCACCCAGGAGACAGTTGTCACCTGAATGTTTACTTACTGGATGTAGCGTTCTGACATTTGGGGAGAAATTGTCATGGATATTCTTGGTAAACTGTGTGTGTGTGTGTGTGTGTGTGTGTGTGTGTGTGTGTGTGTATGTGTTCACTCCAGGAGACGACCTCAGTTGCCATTCTTTGGGGCACCGTCCTGTCCACCTTGGTTTTTGAGATAGAATGTCTCATTGACCTATAGCTTGCTAAGTAAGCTAGACTGCCTGATCAAGAGACCCACCTGTCTTCATCTTCTAGCACTGGGATTACAAGGGTGTAACTCTAGGCTTTTTACAAACAGGTGCTGGGGAGCCAACCCAGACCCTTGTGCTCTCAGGGTTAGCACATTGCTGAGCCAGCTACCTCCCTAGAGCATATGTAGTGGTCTGTTAGAAGCGAAATCAGACTGGCCAGATGGCTCACCTGGCAAAGTGCTCACTCTGCAGGCACAAGGATTTGAATTTGGATCCATGGCATGCGTGCAAAGCAACGTGTGTGTGGTGCAATCCCAGCACTGGGGAGATGAGTAGGCTGCTGACGCTTGCTGGCCAACCAGTCTAGCCAGTCTGTGAGCTCTCCAGGTTCAGTGAGAGACCCTGTCTCAAAATATAAAAAGAGCCACTGAGGATGAAAATCAATGTCAGCCTCTTGCCTCCATATAAATACCTATACCTTGTGTGTATGTACACATACACAGCACACACAGTTTTTTTATAATTGATATATAAATACAGCAACTGTTTTAAAGCTGCTTCTGAATAAAAGAAATTGATCCAGAATAAAATCCATGCTCTATTGTAGGTGGTGGGTCTTCCATGACGGTAGGACCCCTGCTCACATCTCCCTAGTCTTTCTTTCTCATTACCCTTGACTCTTGTCCTGACTCCAGGGACCACTGTGTTCTTTTCTGCCTCTGGAGTGAGTCTCCATGCACTTCTCTAATTCCCGGAAGACTCTTAGGCCCAGCTCAGCACACACAGCTTTCTGCACTCCTTCCATCACCACAGATCCATCATGAGTAGCCTTATTTCCACTTAAGAGCACTTGAAACACCCCTAAAACATTTCCAGCCTGTCTCCTGAGGTAGAATACAAGCTCTGCTGGAAGAGAGACTTCATGCTCATTTTCAGCCATGTGTACAGTACAAGGCAGAAAAGCCAGCCTTATCAAATCACCTGCAATCTTCATTTTAATCAGTAGAGGGCAGCAAAGACCCCAAATTGTCTAAATTCTGGCATTGCTCTCAAAACTTTTCTAAACTTAAATTTTGCTCTTGGTCAAAGAGCAAGCTTGAGTTTATCAGGAATTTAAGAAACACATTCACCCACACAGACTCTTTTCTTTCCCTCATTCATGAGGGTTCTTCACTCTAAAGCACTTATAAGGCGTTTCTGTTGTTTGATTTGAAAAGATTTCAAGCTGCCAATGTACCCTTAAGAAATAAAGGCAGATGTTATATAGCCTAAGCCAAAAAGAAGCCCAAAAGCCTGAAGCCTTTGTGCCTGTACCTGCCTGCCTAACAGGCCTGAGTGGGAGGAGATGCCTACTGCACAGTCCACAGCTGTTAGGGATCTACAGCTCTCCCTTATGGTGTGTGGGAAGAGCAGGTACCAGCTAGGCTGCTTCAGTAACCAGTAAGAGCAAGCTTCTATCTGCATCTGTCTCCACTTGTTCTGCCTTCTCTCTCTCTCTCTCTCTCTCTCTCTCTCTCTCTCTCTCTCTCTCTCTCTCTCTCTAACATCTTGAACTCCCGACCCCTCAGGGTGAGGACTTCAGGGTCTAAGTCCCCTGTCTTTGTGGACTGCCAGGGCTTTTTTATTGAGTTCACACTAAACCCGGGTGATCAGGCATGGGATGTCTGTGTTCCCTAGCGCAGGGCCTTTGTATGGCCTCTGCTATCACATCCTTTGTGCCGGACATGTGTGGTACCCTGTGGGTAGACATTTGGCTGAGACAACCGTTTAAGTGGAATCAAAAGGGGGTGTAAGGACACAGACCTGCTAGCTAGTTCAGGCCTACAATTCCAGCTCCATGAGATCTGATGCAGGAGGATCAAAAATCCAATGCCTGCTTGAGTGTCAGAGCCAGTTCAAGGCCAAACTGGACAACTTAGTGAGTGCCTGTTTCAAGATGGAAAGTACAGAGAGGGATGGGGGTGTAGCGAAGGACAGGGCACTTGCCTACCATGCACAAAGCAGTAGGTCCAATCCTCAGTACTGCAGGTAAAGAGTGGGCTGTGAGGATGATCAGCCTCAGCACTGCTGACATTTGAGGCTAGGTAATTCTATCTCACACAACAATAGCAGAGAATTCTAGATTGTTTGTGACATCCCTGGTCTCCACCAACAGTGTCTTAGTTAGGGTTTCTATTGCTGTGATGAAACACCATGACCACAAGCAAGTTGGAGAGGAAAGGGTGTATTTGGCTTGCATTTCCACATCACAGGTCATCATCCAAGAAAGTCAGGACAGGAACTCAAACAGGACAGGAACCTGAATGCAGGAACTGATACAGAGGCCATGGCAGGAGGAGTTTTCTCAATTAAGACTCCCTCCTCTCTGATGACTCCATTATGTCAAGTTGACATAAAACTAGCCCGAACAGACAGGCTGTTAATAACCACAATGTCTCCAGATGTGTTGGGCAGGCTGTAATAACCACAGTGTCTCCAGATGTTGCCAGCTATCCCCTGGAAGAAATTTCTCTCCAACCCTCTGAACTGCTCCTTTAAGGAGATTGTGTTTAGGGATACTGTTGCAGCCTGGCACCAAAGACCCTTGGGTCTCATTTTGCTCTCCTTGCCCCACGTGTATCTGTTGTCACTTGAAGCCTCTGGACTTGGTGGACTGGACACCTGACCTCGCCTCACCTCTCAGTTTCTCTCTCCTGGGAATCTGAAACTCAGATCAAGGAACACAGCAACCACCACCTGGGTTCCTAGTGAAGGTCAAAACTTTAATGCAAATTTAGGAGGTGTGTGTGTGTGTGTGTGTGTGTGTGTGTGTGTGTGTGTGTGTGTGTGTAGGATATGATGACATAGGGACATGGAAACAGAGCTGCCCTCGTGCAGTGATGAGAATAAGAAACAGGCAAAAGGCACAAAGTAGGTACCTGGTGTGAGTTCCATCTGCCCCCAATGTCTTCTGAAGCATAACTACACTTCAGCCTCTGGTGGCTTAAGACATCCCCGTACATTTATTAACGTTTTAATATTTCCTGTTACTGACCAATGTGGGATTCTACTTGGTACATTCTCTGTAGCCTGGAACTGAAATTGTAAATTGAAAATATCAGGGTGCTGGTAGGCTGATAGAGCTCATCCTTGGCTTTAACCTGGCCTGGCCTTGTCATAGCCTCTTATCAACTCAGAGCCAGTTTACCTGCTGACAGCAACGGCTGGCCATCAGCTAATATACAAAACATGGCTGGCTGCTTACCCAACAACTATCCCATGTTAGTTTTACTCTGGTGACTCACCCAGATGGCGAGTAAAGATTGAACTGTACGGACGATGAGGTGTGAGAGAAATCTTAGGGGACAGGCTTATGGAGACGAATGCCATCCTTGATACAAGAGAACAAACCTGAGAGGGTTCTAGCCCTTCCTATCTGCTTTGGGTGAGGACGCTATACATAAAGTTGTGTAGGCATCTTGTAACAGAGGTAAAGCTGAGAGCAGTACAGAAACCGTGACAGATGAGGGCTTTGTATCCTGGAGCTGGCAAAGCAAGAATCCTGGAGCCCTCTTTACCTTTGGACTTCTCATTACATTAGGTGTCCTTATGGTTTAAGCTGCTTTGACTCAGGTGTCTTGTTACTTGAAGCCCAAATGATCCTGACCAGTGCAGGTCAGTTCATCTTTTCAGGCCAGGTCATTTAGGTCCTAGGATAGACTCTAGCTGGCGGGTCTGAAAACAGAGGAAATAAGAGACTCAATGACGTTTCGGTCTAAAGTTCCTCTGCGCTTATCTCCTAAGAAACAAGGACATCCTTTTACAGAACTGAATTATTCTTGTTGTTACTATTATTACTATCATTATTGCTATTGTAGATTTAACATTTATTATGCTGCCATCTACTACAAAATTCTTAAACTCCAATTTGGGGTCTGGGGAGACAGCTCAGTAATGTGATGTCTTGCAAGTGCAAGGACATATACTTGAGCCCCAGAACCCACACTAAGAGCTAGGCACAGTCTTGTAATCTCACACAGTGGAGGAAGAGATGGATCCCTAGAACTTACCTCCAAGCCAGGCTAAAATTTTTTAAGGTTTATTTTATTTATTATGTATACCTGCTTGCCTGCATGGCAGAAGAGGGCATCAGATTCCACTCTAGATGGTTGAGAGCCACCATATGGTTTCTGGGAATTGAACTCAGGACCTAGTCCATAGTCTTATCCTCTAAGCCATCTCTCCAGTCCCCCAGCCAGCCTAACTTAACGAACAAGTGCCAGGTCAATGAAAGACACTGTCCCAAAAATAAGGTGGATTGTCCCCTGAAGAATAAAACCTGAGGTTGTTCTTTGGCCTCATACAAATGCAGTCACATATGTGAGAGTATATGTGCCCATGTGCTCATCTACAAAGGGGTTTAGGGGGGGTAATTTACTGGAGTTCAATAGAAAAACAACTTGACAGGCATCAGATAAGTCTTGGCAGCTTCCTGAAGGCAGGAGCTGATGAAGAAACAGTCATGCCTTTTGAACTAGGGTCAGCAATGGAGGTCTACAAGATGCTGTGGAGAGAAGGAGGGAGGGAGGGAGGGAGGGCCTTTAGGGAAAGCCCTGGGAGAAGCCCAGAGTGTCAGGGCAAGAATACTCAGCTAGCATTTGGGTAGCTATTCAAAGGAAAGCTAGAAAGGAAGAGAGGGAATGTATGCTTTGAGTTAGAACTCAGAAGAGCCCACAATGGCTGCAGATCTCAGTGGTGCAGGTCTACGAGCAGCTGCCTTGAATCCTTTTCAGTCTTTGTTTCTTCCGATAGCTGGGATGCCTTCCGGTTTGCCTTCTGTTGCTTTTAACTGTAACTTACATGAAGACATTCTTTGCTGTGTCTCTTCCCTCTTATGCTCCTTCTCTTTGGGCCTTCACTCTAAAATCATTAATATCAACTTTAATTGTGAGTCTTTCCTTCTGACGTTTCTAGTTCTGACTTCAATAACCCTCTCTTTCCTAATGTTGTTCTGCTATAGTTTTAGATCATCTTCAAGACATAAGCTACATATTTTTACTGTCTTTGTAAATATTTCCTTTTGGTATATTTTCATTGTTGGAATACTATTTTGCCCCCAGTGCTTGCTTTTCTTCTTATATCAAGTTATTTGAGGGCTCTCTTGTCATTTTTATATAAAAGTTTCCTTTATGTTGGAAGTTGGGTCAGAATAACTTTTCTTGCATCCCAACTCTATCACTTCCTCTTTTGGGGCCTTGTAGGAATTTTATGGTAGGTGGCTCCTCTCCTTTAACCTGAGTCTTCTACTTCCTATCATACTGCCCAATGGGTTCCCCTTGTAGAATTTGCTCTCTACACACAGTCTGCCTTTGGTGTGAGCCTTGTGACTATAAAGGAGACTTTTAATTTTGAGAGATCACAGAGCTAAGACTGCTGCCTCTTCCTCCAACCTTCCCTTCAGTACACCCATGCATCCACTGCATCCACATGCCCACTGCGTCCACATGCCCACTGCATCCACATGGCCACTGCATCCACACCCCCACTGCATCCACACCCCACTGCATCCACATGCCCACTGCATCCACACCCCCACTGCATCCACACCCCCACTGCATCCACACCCCACTGCATCCACATCCCTACTGCATCCACATGCCCACTGCATCCACACCCCACTGCATCCACATCCCCACTGCATCCACACCCCACTGCATCCACATGCCCACTGCATCCACACCCCACTGCATCCACACCCCCACTGCATCCACATATACACTGCATCCACACCCCTACTGCATCCACACCCCTACTGCATCCACACCCCACTGCATCCACATGCCCACTGCATCCACATCTCCACTGCATCCACACCCCCACTGCATCCTCTGTGGTGCTCAACTATGTTCCCAAGCTGCCCTCCAGTGCTTTTCAGTGATGACCCATTCCCATCTCTAAATTCTGTCTTAGCTGGGCCACAGGCCTCATTGTTCTCTTCTATGTACACTGATACGGTGTATCTCTTTCATTATCTTTGTTGGCTTTCTCAAGTGTCTGTTCAGATTTGGGGGTTCAGGAGCTGTCTTAATCATTGAGTTACATTTGAGTTTTTGACACTGGGTCATGGATGTTACTATTTAATCTGCTCTTTAAAATATATTTATTTTATTTTTTATTTTTATTTATTTATTTATTTATTTTTGGTTTTTTGAGACAGGGTTTCTCTGTGTAGCTTTGGAGCCTGTCCTGGAACTAGCTCTGTAGATCGGGGGACTCGAACTCACAGAGATCTGCCTGCCTCTGACTCCTGAGTGCTAGGATTAAAGATGTGTGCCACCAATGCTCCACTATTTACTTTGTTTTATGTGTATGAGTGTTTTGCCTGCCTGTATGAATGTGTATCACATGCATGCCTGGTATCCACAGAAGTCAGAGGAAGATGTTAGATTCCCTGGAACTGGAGTTATAGATGGCTGTAAGCCACCAACCATGTCAATGCTGGGAATGGAACCTGGGTCCTCTGGAAGAGCAACAAGTGGTCTTAACCACTGAGCCATCTCCACCGTAGCCCCTAATCTGTCCTTTTTTATAGGACAACAGAATTTGGAAAAAGTACAAGATTTGTTGCTACTATTACCATATCCCTATATTTTCACCATTGATTAATTCATTGTTTAAACACAAATTCTGAGCCCTGAATTGGAGCATTTATGCTTCCTCAGGTTCTCTTAGCACCATTAAATTTTAGAGTCTAACTGATTGTTCAGTCCCAACTACCACCATAATTAAGTCATGTAGACCTATATGATACTGCCATCTAAAATGATCATCCATTTCTGGGATCCTCCTTCCAACTGCCTTTGTGTCTCCCTAAGAGATAGCCTGTGTTTCACATGCTGTTACACAGAATGATAATCTGTAACATTGTATAATAAATACTGGTGGGAAAGACTATATGTAGCAAGTCTTTTTCTGTCCCACCAGCCAGCTCCCAAATAATGATATGGAGACTTCTAATTAATTATGAAAGCTTAGCCTATAAGTTGGTCTTGTTCCTAACTAACTCTTCTGACTAAATGAACCCATATATATTCATCTGCATTCTATCACACAGTGTTACCTCTCTTCCATCTTGTATCACCTGTTTCTGCTGTTTCTCCTGTGTTAATGAGCATGTTTTCCTGCCGGCCTGGTCCCACAGCCATGCCAGTCCCAAATAATACACAGAGACACTGTATTAGATACAAAGTTGTTGGCCTGTTATTAACAGTTATTATTGGCTGGCTCTGTCTTAAATATTAACCCATTTCTATTAATCAATGTTTCCACATGGTTTTGCTTACAGGAGGTGGGGCCCAGAGTTCCACCCTGTTGGTCCTATATCTTGAAACTCCTCCCTACTACTTCCTCTCTCCTCCTTGTCTCCTAGTTCCACATATCTTGCTTTCCTATTGGCCAACAGTGCTTTATTCATTAACCAATAAGAGAAACATATTTATAGAATGACATCTCCCATCATCTCCTCTTTTCTGTCTAAAATAAAAAGAAGGGTTTTAACTTTAACATAGTAAAATATATAACAAAAGAGTTATCCAATAAGAACCATAGTTAACAATATTTAGTCCATTAACATTTAGTAAGATTTAAAGAAAATATTTCATCATCTATCCTATCTTTGTGAGTCTAAAGTCTTATATGTAACTTATCTTCAATCCTAACTAAGGAAAACTGTAACCTTAACTATCTGTCTTCAACTCCATCAAAGACCACAGAAGGATAATATATAAAGTCTAGAAATGACAGAGACCAAGGTTCTTCTGTAATCTTCCATCTTCAGTTTATAGGCTATAGTGTGTCTGGCAGACTCCTCAGCAAAGCAGGAAACTTTAAACTGTCCACCTGTATTGGCAGTTTGTTAGTCACTTTTCTCTGTGTCCTGCAGACTGTCTGGCAGACATTCTATGACACAGGAACTCTGTAGCAATGTCCATCTTGAATCAGCAATCACTTTTCTGTGGGTCCTGCATGTTCAGTTTCTATAGCATAAAGTCAAACAGTCCAGACAAGAGCAGTTTCTTGCCCAAATGGCTAGTCTTGCCATATTGGAAGTAAACACGTTTCTTCCATGTCCATCTTCCTTTCTGATGCAGGTGGTGTTGCCAGGAACAGTTATGTCTCACTGTCAAGAAAAACCCTAAACCATTTTAAATTCCATATTCTGTAGGTCTTTGAAAGGTTTGAAGAATGCCTATCCATCTCAAATACATCTCTGTGTATCTTGAAAAACCTAACTAACTTAATTCTAAGTTATCGACTATCATAGGTAATTATCTATAATCTGTACTGAGTTATGCATTTTAAATGACTTATATAAACACAATACCTAAACAAGAGGAGAAATATACATATCACAAATTGACCTTAAATTTGTATCAAAAAATGAAAATCCATTCCAAAGCAAAGTATTCAATTCTAGACCATAATCCCCTTTTACCTTTAAAAGAGATTGATTGTGATCATTAGCCATTTATAACCAACCCCATTTAAATGAAAACAAATACTTATAAACAATATTTGGGAATTTGGGTGTCGTTCTTTCCAAACTGCTTCCTGCTCCTAGGGGCTGCTGTCATGGGGATCCTAAGAAGACCCAGAAATTCTGGCTGTAGTCTGCAAGGCTGCCTTGTCCCAACTGTTTTGAATGTCGGATCACCTGGGACAATGTTTCAGGGCGTCTGGCTTGATTAAACCATGTTAATCTGGAAGGAATCCACTTTTCATTTTCTGTGGAAACAAAAATAGAAATCCTTTTCCCCAGTAACCTGTCCTTAGACTTAAATTTTGGAGTCAAAGCATTTTTAAAACATATAAATTGGATTAATCCAGCAGCATTTGTTTTAACAGTTGTTGCTATTTCCTTAGCAGTCAAACAATTTAAAGACAATACAATAGCATACAGTATCCAGAATCTTTTTGTGGTTTTCATCTTTACATGGCTTTTTTATTACTTTATTTCTTTTACTTATATTTTTACATTTTGTGAGACAGGGTTTCTCTGTGTAATTCACTCCATACACCAGGTTTACTTTGAAATCAGAGATCTGCTTGCCTCTGCTTCCTGAGTGCTGGAATTAAAGGCGTGTGCCACCACACCCAGCTACTCTTTTTTTTATTATTCTTTTTTAAACCATTGTATCCTGTTTCTTTTACTCTCCCAAGCCTACATATATTTTAAAATACAATGTAAACCTTTAGAGGTTTTTCTTAATCTGAATTTGTCTTTACTGTAAATCTTTATCTTTTTGTGGCCATGAGTCTTTTATCTGGTAAACAACAACACTGCTAAAATGAAAGCCATAGCTGTTTTAGCCGTGGTCTATCAAAGATGGCAGGTGGGGATGTGGGGGTGTACGTTTACCACCAGAACTGAGAGCTATGCTCACTGCCTTGGTCTACGCTACCATCCAACAGCATGCTGTCTTCTTGGAGATGTGGTCACTGCCATTGCCAGCTCTTATACACACCATTCAGTTGTTAGCAGAGCTCTTTAAAAGTCTTGCAGTTTTTTTGCAGTTATTCTGAGTCAGGAAACTTCCCTTAAAGGAGCCGGGCAAGTCTCTGTCTCTAGCAAAACAGAGCCCAACTGAGAAAAATGATGCTACTAAGAAGCCTTGCTTGTCTTTGTTCTTTTGTTTCTAAAACCCTTTCTTAAGCTTTTGTTAAGTTTTAAGTGGAAGTTTTTATTAGCCATGTTGAAGGTGCCATTTTGTTACAAGCAGGTTTTTCCTGACAGTCTGGTCCCACAGCTGTGCCAGCCCCAAATAACACACAGAGGCACTGTATTAGATATAAAGTTGTTGGCCTGTTTTAGCATTTCTTATTGGCTAGCTCTGTCTTAAATATTAATCCATTTCTATTAATCAATGTTTCCACATGGTCTTGGCTTACCGGAGGTAGGGCCCAAGAGTTCCACCCTGTTGGAATTCTTCCCTACTACTTCCTCTCTCCTCCTTGTCTCTTTGTCCCACCTATCTTGCTTTCCTATTGGCCAACAGTGCTTTATTCATTAACTAATAGAGAAACATATTTACAAAATGACATCTCCCATCACTCCTGACTTCTCTTGCACACCTAGACTCCTTCTCCTCTATCTTCCTGGGAGTGCTGCCTATACCTCCTACATAGCTATTGGCTGTTCAGCTTTTTCTTACACCAATTACAGAAATGAGTTTTCACACAGTTTACAAATATCCCACAACAACCATAGGTTATATTATAACCATGACACAAGCTACAGTCTATGACTTCATTTATAATTAACCTTTTTAGGTATAGCATTAAAGAGTTTGGGCAAATATATACAGCTGCATGATCACCAGCATAACCAATATTTCCATCATTGAAAAAATATTCCTGCGGCTTTTTGTAGTCAATGTTCCTCCCCACTTCCAACAACCTAAAATCTGTTTTGTAACCATGTCATTTCCTTTTTCCTCACTGTCATGCAAATGTAATATTCTAGCACAGTAACCTTTTGTGTCAGGCACCTTTCATCCTACATAAGTGACTCAGCCATGTTGTAACACATGTAGTTTGTTACAGTAACCTTTTGTGTCAGGCACCTTTCATCCTGCATAAGTGACTCAGCCATGTTGTAACACATGTAGTTTGTTACTGTTTTGTTCTGTTGTCACCGCACAGTCTCACTGCAAGATTGTAGCACAACTTATGCATGTGGTCACCTATGAGTGGTCATATAGATTGCTTCCAGCTTCCAGGGATTGTGAATCAATCTGTTATGAATGGATTTTTCCAAAGGCACACATTTTCATTTTTCTTAAGTAAACATCTAGGATGATTTGTTGGGTCATGTATTAAATGTTTACTTAACTCCATAAGCAAGTACCAAACTATTTCCAAAGAGTTCATGGCATTTCATACTCCAACAAACTATGCAAATGATTATTTTTATTAATCTTCACGATTTGACAGTATAACATGAATCCATTTTTAGTATTTAAATAAGTTAAGAAATATGGAAAGTTTTAAAACTCCTGTTACCTTTTTGGTTTTTCTTTTCTTTCTTTCTTTTTTGGGGGGGAGGGGACAGGGGATAAGATAAGCTTTCTCTGTGTAACAATCCTGGCTGTCCTGGAACTCACTTTGTAGACCAGGCTGGCTTTGAACTCACTGATATTTACATATGTATATATTTGAGTTTCTATTAAACATTACATATCAATCTAAATTTAGAAATATGTTGCCAGTTAAAATGAACACATTCATATATTCACCTGCCTCGGATATCAAAGAGCCCCCACCCAAGGGAAAGTTTTCATCTATAACTTGATTGTTCAGAAAATTCTTCAGAAGATGAAAACCATGAGTCAAAACTAAGTAATTTTACAGCAGCTATATTTAGTTAATTTCTAACATTTACAAATTAGTTGTAATTAACCAAAACAGCTGTGAGTTTAAACACAGAGACCAAGTCAGTTGCACAGAAGGTTTTTATATTAATTTTATGACAATCTTAAAGAAAAATGTCAACTAAAAAGAAATGACTGCAATCTTATAGATATAAAGTTAACAAAATTTTGGTAACAACTTGAAAAGTGTTACAAAATGTATTGGCTGGGAAAGAAGCTCATCAGAGCTTTTATATATTGACCTCTTTTGTCTATTTAAAATCCCAGTGTGGTGATACATGCCTTTAATTCCAACACTCAGGAGGCAGAGGCAGGTAGAGCTCTGAATTACCTGCTAGTCTGATCTACAAAGCAAGTTCCAGGACAGCCAGAGTTACACAGAGGAAACCCTGTCTTGAAAATAACTAAATCATCATCATCATCATCAAAGTAAAAATACATAAAATGATGTGTGCATGTTAGTATTTTTTTCTAGAGAAACAAGCATCAAAACGCTTATATCATAATACATTTTGATACTCGTGGGTTGAGCCTCTTTTTCCTCCCTACATGGGGGTTACCCTGTTGAGGGTGTTGGACTTTGCACTGAACTTGGAACAGCCTTCAGACCTGGACAAGAGGTTCCACCCCAAATGTTCTGCTCACAGTGAAAGGCAAGTTTACTAAAGAGCATGTGGTGCTCACTGCATGGCTCAGCCATGGCCCTCAACATGTGCCTCTTCTTCAAATGCTGCTCTTGCTTCTTCCGTTTCCTTTCTTGCCTTCTGTCCTGGAAGCAGAAGGTGACTTTCTCCAAATGTCATGAAGACTGTGGCTTGTGCTGCTGCCAACACCACGGAAGGACAGACCTAAGTAGGAGATTTTGAGCTGTGGCAGCATTTAGGCAAGAGAAAAGGCAAATTAATTAACCTGTCAAATCCTTCCTCTCAGATGTCACGAATGCTATAGATTCCTGCATAATAAAGTAGCATTTCCCAGGGGGTGATGGACTCACTTTCTTGCTTCTTCAAGTTCCAATTTGTGGACCTATAAGTACTCATGGATTAGTGCAGTGTCTACAACAGCTGTCCACGGTGGCCAAAGGATATTTGTAATATTAAACAGCGGTTGCTCTTAGTTTTTATAAACAGTAGAGACATAGCATGCTGGAAGCATAAAGCAAAGCTGTTTTCATTTGCTTTCCATTGCTGTGATAAACACCATGACCAAAACAACTTGAAGGAGGACAGAGTTTATTTCACTTTACAATTTGTAGTTCGTCAAGAAGGGCAACCAGGGAAGGAACTCAACGCAGGAACCCGAAGGCAGAAACTGAAGCAGAGGTCATGGAGGAATGATGCTCACTGGCTTGCTCAGCCTGATTTCTTATACCATCCAGGACCACCTTTCTGAGGATGGCACGGCCCACAGTGGGCTGGGCCCTCCCATATAAACCATTAACCAATAAAATGCCCCACAGGGTTGCCTTCTGGCCAATCTTGTAGAGGAGTGTGGTGGTTTGAATGAGAATGGCCGCCATAAAGCCATATACTTAAATGCTTGTTCTACAGTCGGTAGATCTGGGAAGGATCAGGAGGAAAGTGAGTTACTCGTGGGGATGGGCTCGGAGGTTTCAAAAGTCACACCACTTCTAATTAGTGTTCTCCCTGTGATTCTCCCTGTGTCTCTGTCCCTCTCTTTCCCCCTTGTGGTGGTGTCTCAGGAATTAAGCCCTCAGCTACTTCTTCAGTTTCATGCCTGCCTGCCTGCTGCCATTCTTCCAACCATAACGGTCATGGATTCACCCTGAAACTGTAAGGCCCAAATAAACCCTGTCTTCTGTAACAGTGATTCTCAACCTTCCTCATGCTGTGGCCCTTGGATACAGTCCCTCATGTGCTGACCCCCCCACCGCAAAATTATTTTGTTGCTACATCATATCTATAATTTTGCCACTGTTATGAATCATAACGTGAATATCTAATATGTAGGCTATCTGACATGTGACCCCAAAGTGGTTATGACCCACAGGCTGAGAACCATTCTTCTGTAAGTTGCTTTGGTTGCGTCATGATATCTTAACACAGCAATAGAAAGGTAACTAATATAGAGATGAGACGTTGCCATTTTCTCAGCCGAGGTTCCCTCTTTCCAAATGACCCTATCGTGTAGCAAGTTGACAAAAAAAAAAAAAAAAAAAAAAAAAAAACTACCCAGCACAATGACATGACCTTTCTTTCTTTCTTTCTTTCTTTCTTTCTTTCTTTCTTTCTTTCTTTGCAACTGATGTTTTGAACATAACAATTGCAAATAATTTATATTCATAAAAACATTTAGTAAGAGTTTATTTAGAAGTAAACTATTTTTATTAAAATTTTTAATTTGTGTAAATATTCATTAATTACTATTTGTGTTTTGCTATTATGTACTAATTGATAATTTTAGATGTTTTAGAAGAAAAATAACCTTGAGGCTCTAACATATGAAAATATTTTTAATTTTCTGGTATCTCAAGATCTACTTCAAACACATTTTTGGTGTGGTACACTCAGACTTGAAGCCCTTTGAGTGCGATATTTTAATTGTGCGTGTGGAGGTGTGTATGTGTACATGCATATATATGTGAGTGTATGTGTGTGTGGTTGTATACATCATACATGCTCAGAAGTCAGAAGAGGGTATTAGGTACCTACCTCCATCACTCCTTATTTCCTTGAGACGAGGTCTCTCACTGAGCCTGGAAGTTATAGCCCAAGCCCCAGGGATCTTCTGTCTCTGCCTTCCACAGTTCTGGGTTGTGGTGCCATGTACAGTCACACTGCCTCTTTAAATGTGTGCTGGGATTAAGCTCAGGTCCTCTCTTTCACAGCCAGCACCATTACTCACCCAGCTTCCTCCTCGCCCCTCTTTTATTTCTTTGTGCCTTTGAGAATGGAAACAAAATGAGACCAGGACAGAATTACAAAACCAGAAAGTGGAGCTCAGAAGAATAGGGGCTGAAGAAAACCTAACATGTTCAGAAAGTTACCATCTCCTTCTGCTTTTAAACCGGAGACCGTGAAAGAAAGCAAACTTCTGCGGAGCATCCCTGCATAAACCTTACAAGGAAGCCTTGACAGCTCTTCGTTTAATGAAGATTTAGCCACTAAGGCCAATAAGCAAAGCAATTGAAATAAGAGCAAATCCACAGGCAGATGAATCATCTCTCATCTTGTATGCTTTACGTATGAGTGTTTTTCTTCCTGATCCAAACAAGATAATGTAAAGGTATTTTTCGTATTTAACTCATAACTCTGAAGGAGTGGATTCGAGATGGATGCACTTTCTGAAGATAAAGGGCAGGGAAATCGGTGAATTTGGAGAGGAAGAGAAAAACTCTTGTCATTTTAAGGGGAGTCGGGAGAAACATGCTCAAGCCTTTGAGCTCAGGAGCACGTATCCAGGAGGACAAGCTGATTCAAATAATTGATTATTGACTTTTCACTGTTTAAACTGGCAGGAAACTTAGCATTCCATATCAACATAAAATGTTGGAGAAATTGTAGGAACTTTCTAATAGTCTAAAGTGGAAAGACAAAGAGCGTTGTTGCTATTGCTATGCAACCGTCCATCTAGCTTCATAATCATTTCCCCCCACTGATGGTGTTCATAGCCAGAAATATATAGGTTTTTCATTAAAAGAACAGAAAAGGTTAGTTTCACTTAAAAAGAGAGGCAAGGGATAAGTACTGGGACTGAAAAGAAGTCTGAAATAATAGCAAACTATCAGAGGCAATCAACAAGGAAACAAATGCAGACATGGGCATTGCTGTCTCGAAACAATAGCCTTACAAAAATAGCATTAGGTCACATTTAGCCCAGCTTTGTGTGATACCAACAGTACAATATTCACAGAAGACAATGAAAATGATCTAGTTTCTTAGAAAAAAAAAAAAAGGGGGGGGGATGCAAACTTCATCCCAAAATGTTGAAGCATTCAAGAGTCATAAAAACTAAGGTAGAAAATAATATTCTAAAGGTTTGTTTTATTTTTTTAATTGTATGTGTGTGGGTGCCCTGTAGCTGGAGTTACAGCTGATTGTGAGCTGCCAGTGTGGTTGTGGGTGCTGAGAACTGAACCCAGGTCCTTCTGATAAAGATAACAATTTTCTTATTTAAGAAACAGTTTTAAAAATTATTTATTTACTGGATACATAAAACACTAATTGTAAATTAATGAAGTACTGAGAAGTATTTTATCCATGTATATCTTGTGTCAACACATTTATCATTTATCATTTTTTATGACAGGAATGTTCAGAATCCATTCTTCTAGCTTTTTGTGTTTTTTGTCTTGTTTTGTTTTATTTTTCGAGACAGGGTTTCCCTGTGAGGCTCTGGCTATCCTGGAACTCACAGTATAGTCCAGGGCTGGCTTTGAACTCACCATTCTTCTATCTTTTTAAGGCTATAGCACTTAGTTACCTAGAGTCACCCTCCTGTACAGCTTCATATTACAGCTGCTGCTTTGTAAAAAGGTTTATTTGTTTTTATATGGTCAATGTTTTTCATGCATGTATGTCTATGCACCATGTGCACCTTTTGTGTCTACAGAGACCAGAAGAGGGCATCAGATCCCCTGGACCTGGAGTTATAGATGAGAGTGCTGAAAAATGAACTGGGGTCCCCTAGAAGAACCCAGAAAAGCCAGTGCTTTTAACTGCTAAGACCTCCTTCCAGCCCCTCCCCCAGCTTCTTATTCATGGCCAATTTCAACATAGTAACCATGGGATCATAGTCACCTACCTATTGTCCTTCATCTCTGATAACTGACATTGGTCTGTCTATGAGACCAATGGTTTTTGGTTTTTTTGTTTTTGTTTTTTGTTTTTGTTTGTTTTTATTTTGTTTTGGTTCTGGTTTTTCTGTGTAGCCCTTGTTGACCTGGAACTCACTATGTAGGCCAGGCCAGCCTCGAACTCAGAGATCAGCTTGCCTCTGCCTCTGAAGGGCTGGGATAACAGCATGTGTCACTACTGCCTAGCCAATTTTGTCTTAAGACAAACAACTTATCTTTATGTGCCTGTTTTATTTCAATTAATTTCATTCCTGAGTTTCTTCCATGTTGTTACAAATGACAGGATTTCATTCTTTTTTAGGGCACAATAGTATTGGGTGTGTGTGTGTGCGCGCGCGCGTGCATGTGTGCATTTTCTTTATCCATCCTTTGTAGATACTTAGTTTATTCTGTTTTTGGCACTGTGAATAGTGCTACAATAGATAAGGAAGTGAAGACATTTCTTTGCTGATATCATTTCCTTTGGATACATACCTAGCACTGGGAGTGATATGATAGCTCTAGTATTGATTTTCTGAGGAAACCCCATGCTGTTTTCTATAATGGCTGTACTACTTTGCTCTTCCACCAAACAATTGTTATAGTCCAAATACTAGGCTACATCAAAGAGGTATTTGGATCAACAGGAAACATATTAATAGGTTTTTTTATTTTGAATTTTTTAAATAAAAATCCAGCCTTGAAGACTTTAAAGAACTTAACTTTTATTGGAAACATATATTATCTTAGGGAAGATTAAAATTGCAATGTGAGAGATTTGTATGATGGAATTATGATAATATTTTTAAGATAGTACTCTGCCTGACCTCAGTATTTGTCTTGAGGTTTCAATTGCTGTGAAGAGACACCATGACCATGTCAACTCTTATAAAGGAAAACATCTAATTGGAGTTAGCTTAAAATTCAGAGATTTAGTCCATTATTAACACAGAGAAGCATGGCAGCATGCAGGCAGACATGGTGTTGGAGAAGGAGCTGGGAGTTCTGCATCTTCGTCTGAAGGCAACAGGAAGTGAACTGTGTACCACACTGAGCATAGCTTGAGTAAAGGAGACCTTAAAACACACCCCAAAGTGACACACTTCCTCCAACAAGGTCACACCTTCTCATAGTGCCACTTCCTTTGGGGGGCATTTTCTTTCAAATCACTACACTATTAAATGATTTGTGAAACCTGTGGTTTGATTTCTGAACATAAACTCCACTGAAGTAACTTCACCAACAATCACAGTTGCGTTTGACTTGAAATCAGGCTTTCAACACATTGAATTTAATTTTAAAATAAGGGGTACACTGACCTAGGAAAGGTTGTCTAATTTGACACTCCCTAAAACATTATTTGTGTAAAATTCTTGAAAAGAACATAAATGGTGATTTAGTTAAAAGTGACATGAAAAATAATTGTAGACAGGTGATGATAATCCCAGCACTCTGGAGATAGAGACAGGTAGTTCTTTGTGAGTTCAAGGCCACCAGGTCTACAGAGCAAGTTTCAGTACAGCTTCCAAAGCTACAGAGAAATCCTGCCTTGACCCCCATAAAAGGAGTCAGAGGGCTAATGCCAGAAACTCTGATCAGTTTAAGTCTTGGGTCTCCTAAAAAAATCACACATAAAAAGAGTAAAGATGGCAAGACACTTGGACTCATTTCTTCCCCGCTCCACTGAGGATCTGCCTTGTTCGTGTGAGATTTTACTCAACTTTCTCATTTATTTGATTCTTCAGGGTTTCATAGGAGATGCATGGGGAATGGGAGGCATGGCATGGTGGAGATGGGTCATGGTGGGGTTCCAGGAAGGAGTGACATCTAGGCAAAGGCTTGCAGACTGAGTGAGAGTTTGCTCAGGTTTACCTGGAAAAAAAAATCCCCTCATTCAGGATTTAAAACCAGCATTTCATTCACCCACTCTACTTGTCCATCAGCTAAGTATTTAGGAGCAAATGTATTGGCTTTTACAGGATCAACCATCTCCACAGAGACAGAGAGGGAACAATGATCCATCCAGTTATCTAAAACCTGTATCAGATGTGGGAAGCAGTTTGCAGGTTTACCATGCAAACCCTAAACTCACTTTATAACAAATATCCACAGCTGAGTAACCAAGGGGAAGGTGGGGGATGGGGGTGTCATGCTGCGTTTGCTCCCAGGCTGTGAACACAAAGAAAAGAATGTGCTGCTCTTCTGTACAGTAGTGGTTGTAGTCATCACAGTATAGACAGCAGGGCCAATAATCCAGTCCACAAAATTGCCAGTGGAAAAAAAAGAAAAAAACAAAAAACCCCAAGCCTTTGAAGTAGTTAATGAATCTACTCTTTTTAACTTACTCCGGTCTCATTGCTGAGAGCTGTGCAGTTGCTCCTGGGCAGAAGTTTCACTAATGCAGGGATGTTGACTGGCCACAGCATCAAATATTCATCAAGTCACAGATGGGAATCTACAAAGAGTTTGCAGAGAGCTTTCGTGTCTCCCTTTGGTTCTAGGGGAAGCACGTCAGCACTGCAAAATGCAAGGCCACAAACACACTTTTAAGGTGATGAAGAGGGTTGCTGACCCATTTAAACAGGTTAAATGGGGCCAATTTAAAGGCATCGCTTTTTCTTTAAAGGGGAAGAGTACACTTTCGGCATAGACGTCTTAGAAAACACCCTGTAAGAAAAGAAGGACACAGAATTCACCATCCTCACACCAGTTGTGTTGTGTACTATATCATCTTTTAAATTTATACTTGTGTCTTTCTTTGGCTTTTCTGTGTTTTTCTCACTTAGCAACATATTCTCTTTTCCATTTTTATTTCATTTATGGTGTGTGTGGGCAAGCGCATCAGCATGCAGATGCATGTATGTGCCACAACCTGCCTGTAGAGGTCAAAGGACAACTTTCAGAAGTCAGTTCTCTCTGACTACTGTGAGCAATGGGGATCGAACTCAAGTCATCAGTGTGAGAACACAGTGAAAAGAATGCACGTGGTGAGCAATGCCTAGGGGCTTTGTGTGAGAGAGAGTCTCCAGAAAAAAAAAAAAAAAGGCAGATGGGCCTTTTTTCTCAGGTGTATGGTGTCTCTTGGATTGTTCTTGGACATGGCTTTGTGCCTCCTGTGCTAAACATTTACATTCAACTTGTAACACATGTTTGTTCTTGTTGGATGTGAGAACATAGCTATAGAATCCAATCTGGTGAAAGGGTATACCGAGTGCTGTCCTCAGTGTACCCCAAATCTGGATATGGCTTCTGCCTTGCTTTCATGCTTGCCCAGATATAATCTATTGTACATACCAGGCAATTGCATTTAAATTGGTCTGCCCTGAGAAAGTTCTGGGAAATGGATGCTCTGTTAATATTTAGTATGTGCTTACTGACATTTATTTACATGTTTTTCTGAGCTAAATTAACCTTTTTTGTATCATTGCTTTCTTTGTTTCATTCATGTATAAAAGTACACTGAAACTGAAATAAAGTTATCTATAGCATCAGGCCATAGCCTGCACATTCTTTAAGGTTTCCAAATCCCATGTCTTGAAGATAGATATGCATAGGTCTGTGAACAGTCAGGCTTACATGGAGATGGACCATGGTGTGCTTCCAGGAAAAGTGACATCTAAATGTCACTTAAAGATTGGGTATGAGTTTGCTCAGGTTCATCTGGAAAAACCCCTGTTGAAGCTGGGTTTTTGTTTGTTTGGGGTTTTTTTGCTGTTGTTTGCTTTGTTTCTTGAAACGGGGTTTCTCTGTGCAACAATCCTGCCTGTCCTGGAACTTGTTTTTGTAGACCAGGTTGGCCTCCAACTCACTGAGATCTGCCTGCCTCTGCTTCCCAAGACTGGGATTAAAGGTGAAGCTGGTTTTAATAATGAATAAATGGTTACCACATGACCAGTCTGCTGACCTTAACATAGTTTATTTGATTCTTTTTGCAACACCTTAATGGGAGATTTATAATAATTTTGACATTTAACCAAAAACTCAATGAACACCCCATTGACTCCTTTTTATATAACTTCTGATTCAAATTACATAATTTCCCCTCCCTTTTAACAATATATTTTTACATATTTGGTAATACTGAGTATTTTTCTACAACACATTTTATATGTATTTAGACTCTTCTGTGCAACCCTGGCTGTACTGGAACTCATTCTTTAGACCAGGCTGGGCTCAGACTCAAAGATCCTTTTGCCTCTGCCTCCCAAGTGCTGGGATTAAAGGCGTGGGACACCACGCCCTGGCTAGACTTGCTCTCCTGCATAAAAAGGCTACATACAGTTTGCGTAGCTAATCCCTTGGTGTTGGATGTTTCAGCTATGTCTTGCTTTGCTGCATACTGAGTGGATGGCATTTCGGATTGGGATCCTTATAACCATCATTTACACCAATGCTCATTTCTATGTATAGAATATGGAATGGTGGATCTGTCATTTTGATGAGCTGTCATCAGCTCCCTTATCTCCAAAAAGATAGGCTGCAAAGTCACTGAGAGCCACATCATTGCTGTAGGAGTTTGAGGGTTGCTTAGTAGGTGTGTTTGTTCCCAAAATGACCTCTCTGTAACTTGAACGGTTTTCCTCTTTAATTTAACAGCTATCTTGTTTCACTAATCTCCCATCTCTTTAGTTACACTGGAGAGGAAGAAGGATCCCTTTAATGGTAAACAGCACTGCCTGAGCTCATGAGGATTTATAGCTTGCTACTTTGCATTGTTAGCGACCACAATTCTAATGTGGGCTCTATCAATATCTCTTTCCTCTAGCTATAGAATGTGAGCTGTTTCCTGCAATTGAAGTCTCTTGGAACAGAGCTTCAGTGATATATGGAATAAAGCACAAAAGAGGGCATTGGGAAGACAAGGTCACTGGCTTTTAGGTTTGCCAAATAGATGATAGTCATCTATTGCCATCAATGAGTCACTGAAGAGTGAACATTGTAACATACATGAACTCCACAAAATAACCCAAAAAATGAGACTATAATTATGTTATAAGGTTCAGCCTTACCTGAGGAAGAATGGTGGTAGGCCTGCATACTCTACATTCTTCCTCCTCACACAGGATTGGGAAACACGGAGTAGTTTTGCAGGAATCCCTGGACCCCTACTTGAAGACCAGGGTCTTGGAGCATAGTGACTGTCTGTCACACAGACAGGACCTGAGCCAATTTTCTTCCACCCTAGACAAAAAAAGAAGTGAGGTTATCCCTGCCATGTTCCCTTCCAGGCTTCTATTCCTGATGGTAAATTAGCTATTCCCAGACTGGAGTGGGAATGGGTACTTTTTCACAGTTTGCGCATACCCACAAGTCACCTACAGTATCAATGAGTTAGGATTTGGTGTGTGTGTGTGTGTGTGTGTGTGTGTGTGTGTGTGTGTGTGTAGGGGTGCCATTGGTTGGTTTTGTTTCATTGCAAGATTAGGGGTCAAGTTGATAGAGAGCCTTTGCATATAGAAGGACGTGTTCTACCCCTGAACTATGTTCCTAGGCTCAGTGTTTGTTTGAAATCAACACTTTTTAAACTTCAACAAATAAATTTAATTAAACAATGTTGGAACATAAATGAACTATCAATATGCTGGTCATAAACTAATGATTTATGCTTACTATGTGTCAACATTAGCAGTGAAAACTGTTAAAAACTAACGCTGGTGGATGAGGAGTGTAGGCTAGCAGTAGTGCTCTTGCCTACTATGGGAAAGGCCCTGAGTCCAATCCACAGAGTTGAGAAATAAAAGATTAAGTTTAAGTGGAACTTTGCCCTTGACAGAACCAGTGTTTCAGGGGGCTTTAAACAATGGGACAGGTTCTTACATGAGAGGCCACGGGTCTCAACATGAGAGGCCACGTGTTTGACGCTGTGTATCATTGGCTGGTAGGAGAGGGGGTCCCACAGTTCAGAAACTAGAAAGAAGGGGCAGCAATCACCACTCACTGACTGTATGTAACTCCTCATGCAAATCAAATCACTTTTCTTCAAAAAGAAAACAAAAGGAAACTAAACTCAGTTTCCCAAGCTGCAAAGTAGATTTTAAAAATTTTAACAGAGATGTTGTATGTGGATTTGGGAAATGAGAACATGAACATTCTAGCATTCTTTTTTTAAATATCTACAATGGAAAGTGGGAAGGCACTAGTTCTAGAACTATGTGATAATTTTACCAGCTAGAGGCAAAGAGCTTGTTTGAAATGGTGCAATCAGAGGAGGCTGAGATGGACTTGCTGAATTTTCAAGTACAGACTTTTACACACACACACCTGAGTCTTCTTCTTCCCTTTTCCTGACATTTATAGTCGTACCTGGACATATATGAAACTGCAATATGAACTAATGCAGCTCCACATCGTGTGTATCAGGTGCCTTGCTGGACCTGACTGATACCACATCCAGTAAGTTCCCCAGGGAGCTTCAGTGTGTGTGGGAAGACAGGCGCACAGGCAAGCAGGAGAGAGGGAAGGTTCAAGCTGAGGTGATGGAGCAGCAAAGGGTACACAGGACTCCTGGAGGGTCTCTTTATTTTTCCAATACTGTATTAATCACCTAGACACAGCAGGGTTCCAGGGGAATGTCTCCAGCAGTCAGAAGCATCAGCTATCCTGGGGGCTGGTACTCAAGGAGTGTTTTTTAAATTATTAAGCCAGGCTTCTGTGGTGCCTTCGGCTCCTTTCCTGGGTAAATACTATCACTCCCATTGTTGAAATTAAGATTCTTCTACTAAGAGATTCTGAAAGTCTACTCAATTAGTGGTAGGATACAAACTCAAACGTAACATGTGCAGCTATGCACTACATTGGTAAGTCAGTCCCGTGTATTTGTTGAGTGCTGTCTGTCACGATACTAGGTTCTACTGTACAATTGTAGAAGAAAAATATAACATCTCAAGCATTCCTTACTTTAAAAGGATTTATTATAGAACCCATTCAGGTTATCCTATCTGTGGGAAATAGTAATCAACTTGGAAAATACTTTGAAAACCACAACTAGGGCTGGGAAGATAGCTCCTGAAGCTTGCTGAGCAAGCCTGTGGACCTTAATCTAGATGCTAGCATCCCTATAAAAACCTGAGAATTTACAATCTCAGGGTTGGGGAGGCAGAGATGGGGGCACCCCTTGCTTGGGCTTGCCTTAGACTTTTGCTTCCATAATACCAGCAACCATAACACACATGTATGTGCACCTGCACACACATGGGCAAATACACAGAGAGAGAGAGAGAGAGGGAGGGAGGGAGAGAGAACTAAAGACTACACCAAAGTGTACGTGCGCGCGCACACACACTTGCTCAGAAACCCACACTCTAATCTGAGATATCTCCCCAGGGCAAGTCTTTGAGAGATGGCGCTGGCAGATGCAGGATGAAGTCTAAAAGAATCTCCTGGACCCCAAGATCAGGGCTGCCTGTGGTTGAAAGAGACCCAGCAAGATCTCTGACTGACACCGGTCAGTGGATTCTGTCTTTGCTTCCAGCAGAGCTCGAAGAGGCTTCTGAGACTCTCATCATTGCTGATGGAGGTGCCCGAGGCAGCCCACACCCCGGGCATACTGGTCACCTTGGCAGATTTCCCTTTAAAATAAGTTTCGTGTTAGCTTTTCAGTCTCACTGTGGCAGGCAAACTAAACAAACAATCTGTTAGATTCCCAGCCCCTCTGGACACTGTGACTTTTATTTAAGGAATTGTTTCTGGTTTTCACATTTTCAGGCACCCTCTGATTATTTCCTCTCTGGAGGAGAAAGGGTGCATGGATGTGGGCATGTGTCTGTATGCAGGTTATGAATATTCATAGGCTCTCTCAGATACATCACATCACATCTGCGTGCCGGCGCAAGCGTTTCACTCTAAAATCAAAGCTGAATGAGATGCTTTTAAATCATCGTTCAGTCTTTATTATAAATGAATATATTTATGTTAAACTTGTGTTCCAATTAGATACAATTCACAAATACATAATTAAATAACTTGCTTACTTCCCTTCGTGATAGTTCTTACAGATCTTTATATGATCATTTAATTTTGAGTCTTTTGAAACAGATATGGATAGACATGTCAGGCTTCACAGCAAGTTTCTGCCTGCTCCATTTCAAAGTGGCCATTTTAGGTTTCTTAACAACTAAAAGTGACTTTGTTTTTCAATCTTGGTTCTTTTTTTAATCTTTCATCAGGAAAATTGGTATTTCATTGTCTGTGTAATTTTATTTATTCAACAATCTTGGAATTCAATTTTTGCTCAGCCATCATTTGTCATGTGTACCCTGCCCCGTAACAGACGCCGGGACAGAGCAGAGCAGGCTGACGTCACTCTCCTCTCACTCTACAAATGAGGAAGCAAACTCAGGACCCTGAAGAAAAGGGAAGGGAACCCCCTTCTCAGTTAACATGCCTTTGACCTTGAGTACGCTTCCTCCAACCCACAAACACACACCAAGCCTCTTGGAGAGTGCGGACACTGCTCTCAACACTGGAGAGATGGCCTGCTCAGCCTCCCTACCAATCAGTCCTAAATGACAAACTTGGCCCTTCCTTCAGTAACCTGCATGCAAGGGTGTGAGCGCACTTGCTGGCCCATGTGTCTAGATCTTGCTAGTTTGAAACTAGTATGAGCAGTTAGTTCTTGGCTTTAGGCTGGGCTTTATTTCATTGACTGGTATGGTAACTGGATTCTTTTCAGCCCTTCATAAATACTTGTCAGTTGTTTGGTTTGGGGTTTTTTTGTTTTGTTTGTTTTTTTGTTTTCCATTTAGGCCTCCATAAGAGGAAAAGTGAAGCTACTTCAGGTGAATAGGTGAATAATACCTCATTTACACCTCCCTTTTAAAAGTGTCCCAGGGGTAAAAGTGCTTGCCAAACAAGCCTGCCAGCCTAAATTTTAGCTCCAAAACCCACAGTCAATAGAAAGAACAGTCAGGATTGTTTTCAGACCTCCACATGCATGCTATGACATATATGCATACATACACACATATTTACCTACATTAATTAATGAAAAAAAGTGTTTTCCAGTTGAAGCATGGCTTGGTGTAGCAGACTATAATCCCAACTACCTTGGAGACTGAGTTAGAAGGATCAAAAGTTCAAAGCCTGGCTGTGCTACAATGATGTCCAGGCCAGCCTGCATAACTCAGTGAGACCCTGTCTAAAAGTAAAACATGAAAAAATGGACTGGAGTTAAAGTGGAAGAGTACTTGCCTAGCATGCACAAGGTCCTGAGTTTGAATTCTAGTATCAGGTTAAAAAAATAAATAAATAAAATTCTGGTTTGTCCTGAATTTGGTCTCCTCCTTTCATGCAAGTGCCAGATGGAATTCTGAAGATGGTTCACGAGTGCCTGCCATTTCACACTGCACATACATTTCTACCCTTTTTCAAACCTTAGGCCAAGGACTAGTGAGAGACCCATTATCACAGGCCTTCCTTCTGGATGTTGCCAGTCGGGAAGTTAGACTGTGGCAGCCCAAATGGATTCCCAGTTCCTACTCTTTCCTGTCTTGGGGGTCAGGTACAGTACAATGGTATACACCTGCACTCTTTTCTTCCCCCTGAGACAGGGTTTCTCTGTATTGCTTTGGAGCCTGTCCCGGAACTAGCTCTGTAGACCAGGCTTGCCTGGAACTCACAGAGATCCACTTGCCTCTACTTCCCGAGTGCTGGGATAAAGGTATGCACCACCAACGCCCGCCTACACCTGTACTCTTAGTACTCAAAAGGCAGAAAGATTGTGAGTTCCAGGCCAGCCTGGGCTACAAAAATAAATAAATAGATAAATGAACAAAAGCTGCACAGAGACTCTGGGGAATGGCTCAGTTAGTAGAGTGCTTGCTACACAACCGTAAGGACACAAGTTCAGATCCCCAGCATCCATGTAAAAAACCAAGCATGGTAATGTCTATAATCCCAGCACTAGAGAAGCAGATACAGGTGAATTCCTAAAGCTCTCTGTCCACACAGCCTAGACAAATGGATGAGCTCCAGGTTCGGGGAAAAACTCTCAAAAACTAAAATAACAGTTGAGGAAGCATTTGGTATGACCTCTGGCCTCCACACGCATGCACACACAAGTGCACATACACAGGAACATGAATGCACATGCATACCACAACACACACACACACACACACACACACACACACACACACACACACACCAATCTGTCCACCAGCAGGGGAGATTTGAAAAGGGGAGCTGCTTTCTTCTCTGGGCTGTGTCCAAACTCACAAATCCTGCCTCTAATCAGCAAAATCAGATTATAGTTGAGAGCACCAGCTCAGCCCACCACTTTCTGCCTTTGCCAGAGCAGCTTCTTTAGCTTCCAGCATTCATCAGGAAACAAGCTTTTCCAAGACAAGCTAGATTAGGTCCTCCCCACACTGTAGGACCTGTCTCTGTTCCATTGGATCCTTTCATCTTCATTCACATTCCTTTCTTTCAGGGTCTCTTCAATAATTGATGACTCTCTGCATGGCACAGTTATTGCATCTGTACCATCAACCAGGATGGAAGGCATGAGACACAGGAGGCTAGCACTGTGGACGTTCCTGGTCAACTTCAATCCCTGTTCCTTCTCTATCTACCCCCCCTCCCCCAACTCCAAAAACCACAGGTTTTCATCCACAGGCTTGGTTTCCTAGTCTCAGAGGTTGAGATAGGAATTCTTGGGCAAATGATTAACTGAGGGAAAGCCCTCTGAGGAAACCTATATTGAGGGTTAGAGATAGAGACAGAGAAAGAAATAGAATAGGGAAGAGGATGACCTAGACAAAGGCCAAAGACAGGATTTAGGAAAAGTCTCACCTAGGCCTAGGCTTACAGGGAGATCTGTAGGCTTACTGCATCTCAAAGATTGTCCAGCCTGGGTAATGGAGCTGGGACTATATGCTCTGATTATCAACCTGATGCCACACATTGCTCATGGGATGACTTCCCAGGCATCATTCTCCGAGAAGTTTTCTGCAGCCAAAGACAAATCCTTTAAGAGTGATATATGAGAGTTGGTTAACAGCCGGCATCTACAGCAGCTGGGAGGGTGGGAACTAAAGCCATGCTTTGTGATGGAGTGATTATGTAGCTCTGTCCAGGCGAGAGAGACCCCATAGTAGCCTCCTCACCCCCTCTCCTCTCCTTTTCCTCTAACAGATATTCATTATTAAACTGGTCATCGTAGAGTTTAGAGTCTAAGTGATGAGTAGTGCGCAGGTTAGGATCATTGCCTTGAAGGAAATCGAGTGTTGTAGTGGGGGATGGCTGACAAGAGAAGAGACATCTATTTTAGGTTAGGTCTTCAAGGAAAGCTTCCCTGAACAGATGACTTTTAGGATACTGCCCTCAGTGAAGAGATGAGAGAATGCAGTTGTTAGAATGCAGAAATGAGCCATACGGTGGTACACACACCTGTAATCCCAGCAGGAGGAAGGCAGAGGCAGATGAATCTCTGTGAGTTCAAGGCCAGCCTAGTTAACAGAGCAAGTTCCAGGACAGCCAGGTTTTTACACAGAGAAACCCTGTCTTTAACAAAAACAAAGCAAAGAAAGGGAATGCAGAAATGGAATATTGAGTTCCTCATGAGGACAGGCGCTGGGCCTATCAGCTGTGCCTCAAAGCCAGTAGCTTTCTCAGAATTTATTTGTATTCTTTTTATTATGCACATGTGGGGTGGTGTGTACATGTGAGTGCAGGTGCTCAGAGAAGTCACAGGCATTGGGTCCCCAAGAGCTAAAGTTAAGGTGATTTTGAGTTATGCTATGTGAGTGCTTGGAACCAAACTTGGGTCCTCTGGAAGGGCAGTAAGTGCTCTCAACCCTGGAGCCCTCTCTCTAGCCTGCTAATAGCTTTCCAGGTCTGTACAGGTTCCGATAACTGTGTACAGCCCTCTGGAGAAAGCTGCCTTCCCGTGGCTTTTGACCATTACCCTTGATAAGTTGAAAATTGTCTTGCAGCCAGGCAGTGGTGGCACATGCCTTTAATCCCAGCACTTGGGAGGCAGAGACAGGGGGAATCTCTGTGAGTTTGAGACCAGCATGGTCAAATACAGTGTGAGTTCCAGGACAGATCCCAAAGCTACCAAGAGACCCTATATTGGTAAACAAAACAAGCAAGCAAACAACAGCAACCAAAAGTCCTCTTTTGTCTTTTCCTTGACTAATGCTTTTTTTTTTTTAAATCAGAGTTTTATATCCTGTGCCCTCAACTGACATGAAAGAAGCCTAATTAGTTGGAAGAGCTGGACTAGTTTTACAGATTGTCTCCTGATGCTACAGCTTAAAACAAACTAAGCAGCCCTCCTTCGTGGGCTTTGACCTCCACCAGGGCAGTAAAACTAGTTTGGAAGACTCTTTTCCTTCTTTGTAGAGTCAAAGCTTTACCATGCCAGTTTAACAGGAATGGCTGTGTCAATAAAGGAATTCTCCTTTATAGAAATAAATTTAACAACCAAGAGTGGCTCCTATCTACTATAATACAAATACAGTTGGGTCAGCATGCTGGGAAACAGGTATATCCATGCTGTTTTGCATAATTCCTGACCCATAAAAACAATTATTGACCATTTTGTTGAATAAGTATATCTTGTCTTAGTAAATGTACAGTTTAATTTCTACCTCCTCTACCCATTGTTTTAGAGACAGGGTCTCATGTAGCCCAGACTGGCCTTAGAGTTACTGATATGCACTAGCTGTTGCAGTTTATGTGGTTGTGAAGATGGAACACAGGGTTTCAGGCCTGCCAAGTAAATGCTTTCCCAACTGAGCTACATTCCCAGCCCACCTCTCTCCATTTCGTTTTCTCATGGGAAGCATTTTTCTGCTACTGGAGGGATATAGTCTATATGACTTCTCTGTTTAATGTTAGGTAATTTTTGTTCATTTTAACTCATACAACACCATCCCAGTTTGGGAACAAAGATCCCCAATCACCGTATAATAAGAAATATGTCTGTTATTACTTGAAATATTGGGAGGTATCCACCAGCAAATACTACTCAGACACATATTCAAGCCAATAGAAAGCCTTTTTTAGCATGCTGATGACCACATTGGGTGTCCCAGTGCCCCTGTACAGTACCAAACCTTTTTCAGGTGAGCTTTTAAGTACAAAAGTGTAACGTACGTTTTTTCCTCCAGCCGCTGCCTGGTCTTGTCCTGCTGCCGCGCCAGCCCCAATTAACACACAGAGACTCTGTATTTGATATTATGCTGTTGGCCAGGTGCTAGTTTCTTATTGGCTAGCTCTGTCTTAAGTATTAACCCATTTGTGTTAATCTATGTATTTCCACGTGGTCTTCTTATCCAGAGCCAGCTGCCGAGTACTGCTTTCTCCAGACTCTCCATCTTGACTCCTCCTTACTACTTCCTCTTTCCTCCTTGTCTCCTAGTCTCTCCTATCTTCCTTTCCTATTGGCCAATAGTGCTTTATTATTAACCAGTATGAGAAACATATATACATAATGGCATCTCCCATCACAAAAGACACATACTGAGTTGACACACCTCAAGAACAGAGCCACAAGCAGAACTAGAGAAGTCAAATGGTTAATACTTTCTGTGGGATATCGTTTAAGATGTGTTACAAAAACAGCTGTGGAATATTTGCTTAACGATGCAAAAAATGTGCTGTATTCTTTTATGTTGCATTGGTTTAACTCTGTGAAGTGATCTGTGTTAAAAAAAAAAAAAAAACACCTGGTTGGTCTAATAAAGAGCTGAATGGTCAATAGCTAGGCAGGAGAAAGGAGAAAGGATAGGCAGGGCTGGCAGGCAGAGAGAATAAATAGAAAGAGAAATGTAGAGAAGAGAAGGAAAGAAGGAGAGGAAGACACTAGGGCCAGCCACAGTGTAAGAAAGAAATAAAGTTATGTAGAATAAGGAAAGGTCTTGGGGTCAGAGGGAGGGGATATAACAAAATGTTCATCCTCTCTTCTCTCCTTTAGACCCAGAGCTAAAAGCATAGGATGTCTACAATGCCTTAAGTACTGCTCATTCTTCAGCCAGATCCAAACTCTTCGGAGGCAAGGCAAGGCTCAGAGGCAGCAGTGATGTTCTTAGTCCCCTGATGGTGATCAGCACTCTGGCTGGGGCATAAACATAAAGATGCTTCTTTTTCTTTGGCTCTCATGAGTTTCTTGGAGATAAGCACAGCACAGGGTGCTGGCTTCAGTATCTCTGTCACAGGTCAGGTGTATTCCAATCCTAGCTTACTGTTCTTGGCTCTGCCCACAGTCTCTCAAGCATCTTAGACTTTACTTCCTGTTTCCTGCCAGGGAGGTCCTCCTGCTTTAGGATGGTCCCATAGGACAACAGCTAAGTCAGCCCACACTGGCTTGCTCTTGCATGTAGATTCCGTGTGGACTACATGTGTACCATGTGTAGCCATGAGACACTCGACTGTAATGTTTGCTCTGATAAACTCCAGGATAGCAATCATTCCCCAAGTCCCAGCTCCTGTCCAGGGAACAGAGGCCTCTCCAGCTAGGTTCCCTTTTTGCTGTCTAGAAATAGCTCACACTGTTCATGGTGTGCCACTTACATGGACTCATTTAAAGTTATCTGAGGGATCTCCTTGGAGTCATTTTCCTGAGGCATAAGATGAACTGCAGCCCCCATGCTTCCCTTTGGTGTGAAGAAATCCTCTTCAAAAATCCCCTCATTTTGAACCCATGTCTCTTGTGACATACTCCAGAGGTAAGTGAGGGGTTTCTCAGCCATCCACTCTAAAAGTGTTTGCACTTCACTCTAGTGCCTCCCCTTAGAGCTTGTGTCTGCCAAAAACCCCCCTTTTAATGTCCTGTTATACTCAGAACTCAATGAATGAGCTAATGACTCATTCTCCCTGGTGGCCAGTGGGAAGGCGCCCTTAAACAGCCATTACCAGCTCTTGGTTCTTGTCCTGACCTCAGCCCAATTTCTCCAGATGGCCTTGAGGCAGCCCTTTCATTGCTCTGGGTCTCAGCATCTCCTCCCAGTGAACTGAAAATCAGATCTCGGTTCTGGGCCCTCTCTCTGGGGAAGTATTGTGAGGAATAATAAGGCAATGCCTATAAAGTGCTTTAAGTACTTCGGGGAAAGGTGTTGGCTAAATACCAAATGATAATAATAACACCGTCATCATCATCCACGTTATTATTCATGGCTGAGAGGGGAGAGCAATTGCTGATGGTGTCTTAGCTCCATGGGAAGGAGGACAGCAGGCCCCAGAATGTTCTATCAATAAGTCAAAACCAATAAATACTGAGCACTGGAAGGGGAAGTTACCTAGCCATAAAGGCTGGATGTACGTGCCCATTTGTATTTGAAATGACAGCAACCAGCTCTGTTTCTCATTTTTTATCTTTATAGCTAGTCTCAGAGCCGCTAGGATAGAGGGGAAAGTGTATCTCCCTTTTTATAGGGGGTGGGGTAGTAAAGGGATTGTTTTTACATCTTGGATTTTACTGCCTGGGGCCCTCTTCTTAGTGTATCTCTTTCCTACACTCCCTACTTCCCTCCCTCCATTCCCCATTTTACTCGTTTCCACATCAGAGTTCTGATCAGCAGACAAGCTGTCAGTCTGGTGGGAAATGAGAAGCTGAGGGTTTGGGAGTTGAGCCCCAGAGAGAACCAGGGAGCTTATGAAACTCTCTTCCTCCTCTGAAGATCCAACCCAAACTCCCATTCACTTACCATAAAAAGAGATTCCCATTGTGTTGGAGACCTTGCTAGGATCTGGACATAAATGGATAAACAGTAGACAGCCCGTTTAAGATCCTGCAAAATCTTTGTTGGAAGACAAGTGGCACAGCACAACTCAGTGAACAGAGAGTCCTTTACTCTGCAAAACTTACCCCCACACCCCACACAAGCAGCGTTGATGGGGAATTCACCCCTAGCTGTGTCTCCCCGTGGCAGTGCTGTGGACTTGTCTGAAGACAAGGTTGTTGTTCAAACCCTCTACTTCAATTTCTCTAGGCCTATTTCATTACATGTAGACTGAGAATAAAAACAACAACTCCCCAGACTTTGCAGAGATGCTGTGGGGAATAAAGATGGTGAGCATGGTGGTTATTCTTCTGGAAGTTATGAGCTCCTGAGATCATGCCCACTTTGAGTCAAATGTTTTGCTGGGTGAACAAGACCCTGAACTTCAACTGGAAATCTGAGACCTTTGCTGAGCTCCCTGGGCAGGTCAGGGTTTGCTGGTCTCTGCTGTAGAAGTCAATAGATATTGAGGGATTAGGAGGTCATCTTTGTGACCATTTTAATTAACTGATTTTAAATTATTATTTGCTTTGGTTTTTTGAGACAAAGTTTCTCTTTGCAGCCCTGGCTATCCTGAAACTCATTCTGTAGACCAGACTGACTTGGAACTCAGAGATCTGCCTACCTCTGCCTCCCTAGTGCTGGGACAAAGACAAACACTCTAGTACCTCCTGGCTACCTTTTCTATTTTCAAGTTTTGTATATATACTTTTTTCCAGCTATAAAATCAGACAATGAAGAAAGATAAAATCTGGGGATTCCAAATTATTTGATGTGCATTTGAACACGCATTCCCTGTTCCCCGTGTTGTCTTTAAATTCACTATTTTAGAGCCTATCTTTTGGAGTTAAGAACATACAGGGACCAGCTTTCCACCTGCCCCTGATTTTTGTTAAAACACTCTCTGGGTGGGTCTGGAGGTCTCCTTTTGAGATGTCACATGCCCTGTTAGCTTTCACAACATCCTTTAGGGTCTCTTTGATGGGTCATGGTCATTCCCAGTGGCCACTAAAGGACAAGAAACTTCCCCAGCTCAAAGAAACCCAGACTGCACATTTACAAACCCCACTTGCTGAGTTCCGAGACACTGACATCTTGTCATTTCTCCCCTCTTTTTAAAATTTCAAGCTGAAGTTTGATGTTGAATTTAAAATGTTGCCAGGGGCTGCCTGCAGGGCCCTCAGGCTAAAACAGTGGCAGCATCTGCCAGGGGAGACCCACAGGTCCTTCTTCGGACCATGGCAACGTACATCTGGCATCTCAGCCTAGGAAAGAAGGGAGAGGTGTGCACATGAGGGAAATTGAAGGACCAGTACTTTTTAAAAAGGAGACAAAGAAGGCCCCCTCAGCAAGTGTTGTCCATTTTATTTGGGTTTTGTTACTAAAGTGCCCATAGGACACTTTGTGTTCAGATTTTTTTCTGAGAGGGTAGAAGGGGTGCAGCAAGTTGTGGGCGAAATGCCAGAACTCATTAAATGTCTAGGGATCCAGGATGAGTGATGGAAAGTGGGCAAGTGTAGAGCTGATCAACAAATTTCTTTCATGCAGTTTCAAAGTTTTACCCTGAGAATCAGAAGAGAAGAGGTGTGTGGACGATGTGGATGTGTCTGGAAACAGGCAGGGCCTGAACAGCCAAAGCCTCACATTTACTGTGTCTGTATTTGTGTGTGTGTGTGTGTGTGTTTCTATGGATGTACATGTGTGAGGGTGTGTGTGTGTGTGTGTGTGTATGTAGGTAGATAGAGCATTTGTGTGAGTACACATATGTGGAGGCCAGAGGCCCCTCTTAATGAACATCATTCCTCAGATGCCATATGCCTTGTTTTTTGAGACAGGGTTTCTCACTGGGACCTGGGGCTTGTCAATTCACAGAGCTCGGTGGTCAGTGACCCTTAGGGATCTGATTGTCTGCTTGTCCCCAGAACCATCATGTCCAGCTTTTTTTTTTTTTAAATGTGGGCTCTAGGGATCAAACACAAAATACCATGCATGTATGGTAAGCACTTTACTGACTGAGCTATCTTCCTAGCCCCTCACTATTCTTTCCTTTCCACACAAGACTAGAGGGACGCATACAATGGGAGACAGCATTGCGTATAGAAAGAGACACCAGGCAGCTGGTAGACAGGACAGTGAGGCTGACTTGCTGTTCATTTCTTCTGCTTTCTGTGCTGTGTGCCTGCCTTACCTTTTGACAGAAAACAAACAGTGACTTTATTACTTAGCACAATTGTATCTCGGGCCCTGGTTCATCTTCCTTGGAGGATGGCCTTTCCTTACGCTCAAATCATACAAAGCCTCCCAAATCCTAACAGAAGAACAATGAGAGCCATGGTCTTTCCTACGGCACATTGTTTAATTATTGAGTGAGACAGAGTGCTGGAGGCTGATCCCAAGACCTCACAGGTGCTAAGGACATGTTCCACTACTAAGCCACAGTCCCTGTCTTAATTACTATTCTATATGTTTGTAAGGTGTTGTCTGATTGAACTAATAGAAGTTTGATGGCCTCCGACTAGCTTTTGCACAGACCTTGTGACATTACTACATCAGTTATCTGGTAGTCATTATATATAAATGATACTAGGTATACTATACTTATGGGTGTATCGTTGAGCACACTCACCATTCCATCTGTTCTGCCTTACACATTTTCTCACACACAATTTCTTACACAAATTACTTAACCAATAGTGTAAGAAAAACTATTCTTATTTAAATGTTCTTTTTATTACTACTGTCCTTAAAGAGACTGAACACTCAACTTGACTCATAGGTACACTGAGGGGGAAAGGTGGAATGGAAGTAGTTTGGAAGAATAGTTGTGGGGCTGGGGAGATGATTCAGTGGTTAAGAGCACCTGCTGTTCTTCCAAAGGTCCCAGGTTCAATTCCCAGCACCTACATGACAGCGCACAACTGTCTGCAACCCCTGTTCCAGGGTACTTGACACCCTCACACATGCAGACAAAACACCAATGTACATAAAATACAAATAAATAAATTTTAAAGAAAGGAATAGCTGTGCCACAACTGGTGCAGCTGGGTCCTGGAAACCTGACTAGGAACAAGGAGAGATTAAGAAAGACAGACACAGTAACATAAAGCAGGGATCAGAGGCGCTGTGCACTTGATGGAGACAACACCGGCAGCTGGATTGTTTCATACAACTTGATGGAGACAACACCAGCAGCTGGATTGTTTCATACAACTTGATGGAGACAACACCAGCAGCTGGATTGTTTCATACAACTTGATGGAGACAACACCAGCAGCTGGATTGTTTCATACAACTTGTTTGTTGCAAGCAGCATGGATGACAAGGCAGGTTTGCTAATCTCAGTAGGAGGTCTGTACAGGGAGCAGTCTGGGGGTAATATTATCTTGAAGTCACCCCTGTCAAGGAAGCTGGGGTTGGTACTTTTTCTGTGTTCTGTTTCTAGGTAATTGCCATTGTTTGTGTGTCCAGGGGAAGGCCTTGGCTTCTCCTAAGCCTAACTTGAGGAAGGCATTGCTGTTTCCAGAAGTCTGAAACACTGAAGTCCTTGACATATCTGTGTTCACACCATGAAAGTTCATTTATACAGGGGTGCACACGCTCCTAAAGTAGTTATTGTCAGGTCCCGAAAATGGTGTGAGCAAACACACATAATTCTTAGAAAAGAGGCTTTCCTAGGCAGCCTTTCAGTGAGGCTTTATTCTGTTGTTTGACTTCATTTTACTGCCCTTAATTTCACGCCTTTCTTGCCATGTGCTGTCATCCACAGAGAAATCATGTGCATCCCCTGAATGCCTGTCTGTGATTTAGTCCTTTTCTAGGTTGAAATGTGCTCCTAGTGGTGACTGGTAAATTATGAATGCTGGGGGAATACATGGGACATAAATGTACCTATGAATTGCTCATTCTCTTTTTTTTCTTCCAAGAAATAATTATTAAATGCCTACTTGTGTCAAGCACTCTTCTAGAACAGTTATTTTCAACTGAGAACTACTTGCATTCACAGGGGACATTGAGTAAAGTCTAAAAAACATTTTTTATTTTGATGTCACAACTACAGGGTGTCACTGAAAACTACTCTTTTGGTTATGGATGACACCAAACATCCTACAATGCACAGATCAGGTCCCACCACAAAGAAGTATGCAGCCCGAAGGTCAGTGGTGCCAAAGATGAGAAAGCCTATTCAAGATATTTGGAGAAACTGCATTGCAAATACCCAAACACCCCAGCTGTTGTAGAATAGGAGTGTTAGAAGAATTCAAAGGTAGACTGTGAAAGCAATGCATGGATTAGACAGTAGTAGATACTCTTCTTTTAAATGGCACAACTGAGTCATGTGAGAAAAACGAAAACAAAACATACAAACAAAAATCCAAAAGAACTGGTCATGGAGAGTATTCGAGAGGGTGGCCAGAGGTGAGTGGGAAAGATTTGAGCAAATATCTGAGGTGAGAAAAGTAGGCCAGCGGGTATCTGAGGGAAGAACAGTTTAAACAGGGAGAACAGCTACAGCCAAGACTGAGGGAAAATGGGCTTGGGAACAGAGCATGAGAGCCAAGGAGGCCAGAGTGTGTGATGAATGAGCTAGGAGAGAGAAGGATGAAATGGAGAGCAAGCAGCAATCTAGATAGTGTAGGATCTGATAGACTACAGGAAAGACATCAGTATTTAAAGCTAGGAATGCCACTACATGCCTGTAATCTGCATACCTGGCAAGCAGAAGGAGTCTAAGTTTCAGGACAATCTGAGACGCATAGGAGAGACACCATCTCTGAAGGGGGAAATAAACCTTTAGTATCTACCTGGAAGTATTATTTTGAGCATAAATGTGGCACAACCTGACTTACACTGTGTTTAGCTGGTTTGCTGAGAGCACGCCAAAGAGGGGCAAGGCAAAATCAGGAGACCCTATTAGGGGTGGTGAGAAGTGAGCAGACATTTGTGAAGGGAAAAGCTAACTGAAATATGATGTCAACGTTTCGGATCGGAGCAGCTATAATGATAGATATTATAAGGCATCAGGGTGGGGGAGGATGGCTAGTCCACAGTGGCTTTAGGGAGAAAGAGCAGGACTTAAGCCTCTGACTTAAGTTGTGTCTGTTAGAATTCTGCACGGAGTTGTGGTGTCAACAGTCAGATATACACATCCTGAGTTCAGGAGAGAGAAGTCTGTGGTGAAGACGTGGGGGCCAACAGCACTGACGAGAAGCATAGAGAGGACCAACAGGCTACAGATAACAGGAGGGAGGAGCAAAGGGCAAGCCTGGGATGATGCACTCAACACGCCTTGGAGAGACTGTGAAGGGAGAGTAGGTATCATAGGAAAGAAACAAGAAAATGTACCACCCCTTTAATCCCAGTACCTGGGAGGCAGATATCTGTGAGTTCAAGACCAGACTGCTCTACATACTGAGTTACAGGCCACCCAGTGGGGGAAAAACCCTCATGGAGTTAAAGAGATGGCTCAGCTCTTGAAGAGGATTTGGGTTCTGTTCCCAGCACCCACATGTGACAGACACACAATCAACTCCAGTTCCTAGGAGTCTCATGTTCTCTTCTGACCTCCTTGAGCATTAAGTACACATGTAATATACATAAATATATGCAGGTAAAACACACACACACATATATATATATACATACATACATATATATATATATATATATTAAATTCCTCAAAAAATTTTAAAGAAACATTATGATGGCCTGGCAGCATAAGGGATCACAGACATTTCAGCCATCCTTTTAAAACAAGACCTGCCAGCGTGGATGTGAGAGTTTGTCCCGCACTATCAGCTGCATGGTTCCAGCTCAGGGTGTGTGAGGTTAGACTGAGCCACAGCCCTTTTGTTCTTGGGGTGTGACAAAATGAAGGAAGAACCAAGTGTGGTTATAACTAGTACCCAAACTTGTCACTCATCTTTTCATAATGTGCATCTTTACCATCCAAATGTACAAGCGGTTGATCCACACCTTTGATAGGCATGCTGCTGAGTCAGCCACATTGCAGACTTGGCAAAGTCTGAATGGATTCATTGGACCAGCATAAGTCCCCATCTCTTCTTGTGTCTACCTTCTTCACAGGTAAGATTCTCTCATTTTATGTCTCCAAGACATGTCTCATCTCTCTAGAGAAAGGCTTCCTAATATTTACTAACCAAAGCACAAAAAAAAATTGCTTCACAAATAGTTCAATCAAATTTCCTATTTGAGTATTTCCTCTTCCTATTCTTGATAAGAATAGAGAGCAATTTGTCAAGTTTTTAACATTCCTTTATGTTACTGACTAATATGAATCCAATAACTACGCGAACACCTCAGTACCAAATATACAACAATGGGCAAGCATGTTCTTTTTTCTTCCTTCTTTTTCAGGCATGCAGCTACATATGTGTGATTTCAATGTGTTAAAATAAAGGCAATGCTTGAATCTTGTGTGAACACTTCTGTTCACTAACATGGCTGAGGAAAATGAAAGCTCATGAACAAGTTCAGAAAGAGGAGAGATAAAAGATGAGGAGGCATTTGGCAAAAAAGGGGGATGGACAAAAATGTTACTGGCAGCGTGAAACCCTGCTAGAGAGAGAGAGTAGTGGTGAGAGGTCATAATGTTTGGAGCACGGGAAGCAGAGAACTACACGGGACTGCCGAAGCCAATAAAGGTATGCAATAGGAAGGTTCAGTCAGTCTAAGAATGTGGGTTTCACTCCAAGGGTACCTCATCAGTTCATGCCTTTCAAGGTTCACTCTGGCTACCTGGTGCAGCTAAAGAGTTGGAAGAAGGCAGCACATGGGGGTGGGGTGTCAAAAAATGAGCAAAAGGTTGGTACAGTCACTGGGCCATTTCAATAGTGTCCTGAACTAATCCATTGGCAGCAGAGATAAGTGGGTACCCTCTGAGATGGATGGGGTAGTTGAGTTGACAGGTCTTTGTGGTTTACTGGCTTGAAAGTGTCAAGGAAAGGTAGGTATCAAGAGAGATGTAATCAGAAGCATCTTTGGGGTGGGGTATTGGATCTGAAGTGCTGTGACATATCCAGAGGAACATTCCAGAAAGCAATTCTACATAGAATCTGGTACTCAGAGTTGGGGAAGGTACATTTAACAAGATCTGTAAATAGATGGTAAACAAAGTTATGCAGATGGAATAAACAAGCCACCAGGTGCATGGAGAATGAAGAAAGGCAGGGGTCAGTCAGAGCTTTGAAGAATACCAGTCTATAAAGGAAAGTCGGAGGGAGGGACTTCCAGTAGCTAAGACCAAGCAGGAGGAGTTGGAGGAGAAAGCGGGCGATTCAAAGTGATTGACACTCAATGAGCCAGTGCTCAGCAGTGTTCAATATTGCCAAAGGCCAAATAGCAGGAGGTCTATAGGGATGCACTAGATCTGAGCATGGCCACTGTGAGGCTCCAGTCCAGACCACGGGGAATTAAGGAGTTAACAGGGGCTGAACATGTGTAGAAAATGAATGTAAACAGGGTTAGGAAGTCCATTATACCTACATGTGTGGGTGGGGATAAAGGGAAAACCAGGGTCTATCTTCATATAAACAAGCTCCTAGGTGACACACTGGTCCATTTTCACATGGATTTCCGAGATAATGACTTCAATTCTCTATTTTGTTTAAGAGCACAGACTCAGCCAATGACAGGAATTCTAGTTCACCTCAAATTTCCTTTCTTGAAACAACTTGTATCTCTTTAATGAGGCTTGGCAAATCTATCACCCTCTAATTATTTTTGTGGCTGTCCTCAGAAATGGTTCCCAAAATTCTTTGCATTTCCCTTTAATCACCGAAGAATCATAAAATAGAAACCTAGCAACAGGAAATACAGTAAGGACTCATCAACTAAGTGACAGAAACTGACTAGATAAACAAAGAAACGACTCTTCTTCGCCCCCTATCTCCCCGCCACAAAAAAGATGCATGCATCCAAAGGCTGTGGAAAAACACACAAACAGAAACACACAAGGGCAGAAAAAGCAGCAAGTACAACAGTTTGGGCACCTTCATGGCAGGAAATGGTGACACACTCTCTTGAAGGTATGGCTACTGGGGTATAGCCTTCTGGTGGCCAGGAGAAGGAAGGTGTCTTAATTGGCAATACTATGACAGATGAAGCAGATTTCCACCAAGACATATATTGAATGTCTGAGAGGGAAACAGAGGCTGGGCATTCATCATAGCCTGTAGGAGACAGGCAATAAAGTTAAGAGGAACTATCTAGCTGCATGCAAGTCCCCATGCGGAGCCTTGAACCAGAGAAATTCAGACAATTCCCCCCAGTGGCTCTTTTCTACCTGCACCTTCCTTCTCCACCCCTTTCCTGAGCTTAGGCACAAGGCAAAGCCTTATGATTAGGGAAGAGAACACTGTTGTCATTTCTCTGGCCAACCTTCCTCCTTGCTCTGAACTAAAGTTCAAATCCCAGGATTCATTCTGGGACATTGATGGATGGAGCATCCGCAATGGGTACCTCTCTTACCTGCCTCGTTTGACAATTAGAGACAGCTGGAATGGAAAATTCAGACCCCTGAGTATGTTCTGAATCTAATGGTTCCATTTGGCTGAATCCCCAGATGGAGAACTGGAAAGCAATCAAATACACACTCTTCTTTGCACTGGCACATGCAGGCAGCTGAGAACCTTAATGCCTTTATAGTTAAATAACTTCACAAACTTCCCTGATAGCCCAGACTAGACTTGCCCTTGATGCATCTCAGCCAACATTAAACTGTATGCAAAAGGAACTGTTAAGACCGTTCCCTTTTTAACTCAATTATGGAGAAACCACTGGAAAATTTACAGGTAAATAAGAGTCTTTTTAAACAGGCATATCTTACTTTACAAAACAGGTGTGTTTATGGAAAGACATGATTTAGGAATTTTTGTTGTTGTTAAATTAATCTGTGTTCACTTCCCAGGGTCTCATAAGAATGTCATCACTTCTGCCTAAGCTTTTTGTCTTTACAAGTATAGAAATGTGTCAGCAAAGTTCTCTGACTTCTCAGGTAACCAGCCTGAATTCAAATCCAGCTCCTCATTTTTTCTAGCTTTATTCCCTTGCACAGATTGCCTAGTATTTCAGAAACCCATTTTCCATCTTTGTAGAAGGTGGCTTATATCTTAGCAAACATCTGACTTAACAGAAGCTAAACACTCAATAAATTTTAGTAGCTGTTATTACTTCTAGATCTTTAAATCTCTGTACCCTCCATCTACGTTAGGGAATTAGTAACCTGAAAACATTAAAAATTATTATTACAGGAGGTTGGAGAGATGACTCAATGATTAACAGTACTTAACACTCTAGCAGAGGGCCTGGGTTCAGTTCCCAGCACCCACACAGTGGCTCACAACCATCTACAAATCCAGTTCCAGGGGATATGACACCTTCTTCTGCCCTCCTTGGGCACCAAATACACATGAGGTACATACAGACTGACAGACAAAATACTCACACACGTGAAACTAAAATCAAGTGTACGATTCAGTGGTTTTTAATAAGTAGTCACCCTGTCTCAAGGGATGAGAATTGGTTTCATGAACTCTCACAGATGCTAAGATTCACAGCTACTCATCTCTTGTGTAAAATGGCACAGTGCTTGCATATAACCTACGCCCAGTATCTTGAACACTGATACTCTTAAATTGTATTTGCTGGTTTTCTCACTACTGTGATCAAAATACTCTAAAACTCCCCATTTCAGAGGGCACAGTCTCATCAAAGGCAGCAGGGATATGTGACAAACCCTACTCACATAATACAGAATAGGCCATAAGTAGAAGTACCCCTGGTGACCGACTTCTGCCAGCCAGGCCCTACCTCCTAAAAGCTCCATGACCCTCAATGTCATACCCAAGCGCAGGCATTCAAAACATGAGTCAATTCAAACCATTATATGAACTTCTCATGAAGTGGCATACCAATAAATCCATGGTAGGTTATAAATATTAATATCCTAAAATGCTTCACTATCCTAACCTGCCAAACACCGTAGCTTAGCAACCTGGCAAACTGTGAAGTTGTTGTGTTCACTATTCCCAGGATGACACGAACAAGCATCCATTTATCCAGAAAAAGAAAAAAAGGCAACTGGAGACAGACTAAACTACAGATACCACTGAAGTCCAATGTGGTGAACCAATGAGGGCTTGTTTTGCGGGGGAAGTGGGGGGACGTCCATAGGACTACGGGTGTGGGGAGAAATGACTTACAGAGAGCTGCATCACCAAGAACCACCCCAGCCTGAAGCACATACTGCACAATTGTAGGGGGCTCGCTCGGTCTGAAACTCTTTTAGGCAGCTAAGCTGGTCTTTGCCTCTTCTAGGCAGTTGAACCAATAATCTCTGTTTCTTCCAGGCTGCTCCTCTGGTCTGAGTGTTTTCTGGGCCATCCTGCCTGTCTAAGGAACGTCATCAGCAGTCATATGAAGTAGCTTGGTGAGGGAAAGCCCTAGTGTACCCTGGTCCATTTCAGGGACTTGCTGAAGTCATTGAGTTGATTACTTCCAGAGTTTAGCAAGCTTCCCTGAAGGCAAAAATGTTTCACCTCCCCTTAGAACGCCCTGTTATTTCACCTCCTATTTCTTATATTCTATGTCTCAAGATGTTTCAAATTAAAATCTTAAGCCAGGAAGAAGTTGCTATTTCCAGACCTATGGCTGACAGACTGTCCAAGTCACCCCAGCCATCACAAGACAGAATCACACCAAATCTGACTCTCCTGGAAAAAGAATGAAATTCCATGTGTGATTTCTACTGAATGTATATCATGTTCACAATTTCATAAAGCGGAAGACATCTTGAATCAAACCACTTCAAATCGGGGGCCAATACAGTGCCTCATGCAATAGATACACAATGTTAACAGTGATTGATACCAATTTGCTTAGAGAATATTCCGTCAGAAAACTGTTTACATGTGCACTAGATAGCTGCAAGTTATTCTACAAATATTGGTTATGCAGTTAGTTAAACCTGTGGGTTTGGAGTTCTTGGGTAGAAAAGGCTGACAATAGTCATAATGTTGTTCAGAAATCACCACTATCTCCTTCCAGAACAGTTTCATCATTCCCAAACCAAACGCCACACTCACTAGTGTCCACTCACCAATCCTTACTCTCCACAGCTCTGCAACCACTAATCTACTATCTGTCTATATGGATGTGTCTACTACAAATATATTTCACAGATAAGTAAAAGCTGTGATGTGTGGTCTTTGTGTCTGTCTTATTGCCTTTAGTATGTTGGTGTTTCCCATGTTCATCTACATTATAGAATATAGCAGTACTTCATTCATTTTTATGGATGAATGATTTTCTGATTTATGGATCCAAAACAATGTGTGTGTTCATCTGGCTGATTGGATTATGTTTTGACAGATTCCACTTATTAACTATTATGGGTAATACTGTTATAAACATTTGTGTTTATAGTTTCATGTAAATAGGTTGGATCCCTTTGAAAAGTAAAAGCTTTTAAAAATATGTTTTTCATGAAACAGTTTAAAATTCATTGATATATTTCAAGCAGAGCAAAAAATACATAGATATAAGGTAATTAAGGACCTACCACACAAAAATAAAAACTATCAAAATTTAAATATTTGCTCTATCCAAACCAAAATATTGGAGTGAGATAGCCTATGTCCCATTTCCTTCCAGGTATCTAAAGTAATCACTTAATGCAAGTGAAGAAGTTATTTCTGTTATATGAATAACTTTAATATCATATACTAAGAGATGTACTTGCTTCCTATACACAGCTTGGATACATTAACTTACTCAGAAAAATCATGTAGCATATTTATCCGTTTCCCTTTTGCTGAATTGTAGGTTGTTTCTTGTTTTTTGTTGATATAGGCAATGATTCAGAAGTCAGATTTTCTTATGAAGGCACATCTAGCTGTGCCAGTGTCATTTAGATGGTCAAGTCCTTGACTGGAGGGGGCATCTAGCCTTCACTAGAGACTGGTGTAGAATTTGGATTGGGCATTGTGGAAAGTATTTTTTTTTAAGTCCACACTTCACACTTCACACTGTGCTATGTCTCTGAAAAAGATGGTCCTAATTCTATCCCCTCTAGTTGTAAGCAGGATCATTATAATGATCACATTAAGAGGATTACATGTGCTTATTAAACATGGCTCGGCAGTTAAGAGCACTGGTTGTTCTTCCAGAGGTCCTGAATTCAATTCCCAGCACCCACATGGTGGCTCACAACCATCTGTAACGGGATCTGATGCCCTCTTCTGGCGTGCAGGCATACATGCAGACAGAGCACTCATATCTTTAAAAACTGAATTTAAAAAAAGGGGGGGGCGGAGAGTAGGGGAAAGAAAGTAGACACAGAGGTATGCACACTAGGAGTTGCAAAGTGAGGGCAGAAACCAGCATGGCGCTCTCCAACCTAAGGAAAGCCAGATTTCAGCAGGTTTTTCTTCAGAAGGAACCAATGCTACTGACACAATGATGTCAGACTTCTGGACTCTGGAACTATGAAATAGCCAGTTTCTGTTGTTTGGGCCACCCACTCTCAGATACATTGCTATAGCAGCTCTAGTGAACTGATTAGTACAGAGTCCTCTCGGCATCCAAATGAAACGAAGCCAGTGGGTCTTGCAACTCAAATCTGACACCATTCATCGTGCTGAGTGACTTCATTGTGCTGCTTTGTTTGAGTTCTTGGTTGCTAGCTTCTTTTTAATTCTATGTACTGATCCCTCATGTTTTCTTTCATCTTAAAACATTTACAGCCAGTTTGAGACTCACTAATCTCCAATGTAGCTTACAGTGGTCAGCCCCACCTTGAAATGGGAGAGGATGTTTTCCAGTTTAGGGGTGCTTGCTCTAGGGGAGAAAGGACACGGTGTAAGTGATATCCCATATGAATATGCTTGATTCTGAGGTGTCTCTATGTTCGAGCAGTCACCACTGGGAGAAACTTCATAGCACAAAGTACGGTGGCAGAAAATCATTGGCTAAGGGCTCCTTTTCTTACTTCAAACACCTAAAGCATTGCTCCACTGAGCAAAACACTTCTGAGCCATGATGTAACAACTGTACTTGAAAACCAAGTGGAAAAATCCACTGAGGAAAGAGGAGAGGAAAACTCAAACAGAGTGGAACATGAGTAAAGGAACTCAAGCAGGGAAGCCTCATCATTGAACAGCAATTGGAAAATAGGAAGATCAGGCTTGGGACCTTACACAATCAAGCTCTTCGATGAGCCAAAGCCCAGGACGGTAGCATACACACATCTCAAAAGCATAGATTTATTTGACAAATCTATTGGGCAAAATACATATGATTTCAAAGTAATAGTTACTTCTGGAGATGACAAATAGCAGAAAAAATTAGAAGTGACTTTGGACAATTGTAGGCAAAAGTCTACAACATCTAACAATGAGTCTAATGTCCTAGTTGGGCCTGACACTGTTAGAAAATCTGTGAACATTATCACCAAAATGTCAGAATATTATCAAAATGTGGGTCGTCTATTAACAGTCATCTCCAAGAGGAAACAGCACTGTTTAGTCAGGGACCAAGTTCTCACACTGCCAGTCCACCCCACTGCAGAGCCTGTAATCTTAACATCTGCACCACACCCCCTTTCTCTGTGCACAACTTACTAAACTGCCAGTGATATTGTCCCCACGACAGGAAAGAGCGACTTCAGCTCTACAACTAGAAACTCCTTTAAGAGAGCAAACAGCTAGAAGGATCAGAAGCCCACTTGAACCTCAAAGATTACATTTGGCTTGTAGGACAGCTAAGCTCTTTCCCAAAGCTCCGGGAGGAGGGGTAAATGGCAGCATTTAGCTTTTGTGACTGAACCGTGGGGGCCTTGGAACCCTTCCACCCACTTGAAAAACGTCGCTCATCTGACATTAATAGAAAACGACCATTAAAAAGCTTTATGCCATTCTGTTCTCCTGCTTCTGGTCCCTGTTTGCCTTTGTTGCTGCTGGCATTTTATAAATTATGGATGCGCGTAGGTGCGGCTGTTCCCGCGTTTCCTCTGTAGTGCCGCTCGCTCCCTGCGCCTGCCTCGCATCCTTCCTCTGAGCAAAGGACCACGCGGCCCAGACCCCACATCAGTGTAATTAGCGCAAGGCACTCAGCTCGAGTGTCAGGACTGCTTCCACTCACTGCCAACCTTCTGCCAGTCCTTGTCATTCACACAAAAGTCTGCCAGGCTGCAGCAAGGACAGCAACACAGCCTCCGCAGCAGGGAGGGAATGCTCAAGCTGCAAATGGTCCTCTACTGCCAGCCTGGGTACTGAGACAACACTGGGGCGTGACAGCAACCTCACACACAAAGTCTGATCACAAAGTCAAACAATACAAAAAGGAGGGGCGGCGATATCTCCCATAAGACCAGCGATAGAGAATTGGAAGAGGGAGTAGATGGAAAAAGGGTAGAGATTTCCTGTAGCTAGCATGGATTTTTATGGACCATGAGACAAACTTCCCAAGCTGGTGTTTGGGTGGGTACTGGTGAGGTGGGTATTTTGGGTGGGACTGGAGAATGTTGGCTGTTGTATACTAAGGAGAAACCATGTATCTCAGGCTGCCCTCAAACTAGTTTGTAGCTGAGGGTGAACTTGAACTTACGATGATCCTTGATTACGGATTGACCAATTTATGCCATGCTGGAGATCAAACTCAGGGCTTTATGCATGCTGGACAAACACTGTATCAACTGAGCTATATTCCCATCCCAGGACTTTTTTTATTATAAAAAAAACCAAAAAACAAAAAACCTAGGACCTAGAACCTGAATTATTTTAAAGCATGCACAGGCATACATTGTGTATCTCTGTATTATATAACACCAAACCCATGATTTTATGTATATGAAATTACAAAAGTAGCTATGATCACACATCTAGCTCTATTTTAATTATAATTAAATTCTGTGCCAATGACACAGATAAAGTTTACACAATTGGCATGGGACTGGGAAGAACCTGAAAGAGGATTAGGGACCTTCATTGTTGGAGTCTTGGAACTTTAAGTCTAAGACCTCAACAAAACTAGAGGATTTTTCCCTTCCAAAGTTACAACAGTGTCATGCATTAAGGAAGGTCACTTCTTGGCTCCTGATACTTGTAAACCAGATTAAGATCCTCAGGGTCCCGCAGGAGCAAAAACCCGACTTTATTCACCCCTGTGCCCTGGGTACAGATCCTTAAAATTTTTCTGTTAAGGAATCAATGAGCTGTAGTTCATATTCCCTTTTCTTCTGTCAGATAAACCTGGGCTCACAGGGCAACAACGAACACATCCAAAATCACAGAACTAATACAAAGTCCATGCCTCCTTATTCCCAATCCTAATAAGTGTTCTGCTTAACCTGTAACCTTCAAACCATCTGGCTATGTCTTCTGTCTCTTGCTGACTGCAGAGAGCCAGTACTCTGGGATTCCAGAGGTGGAAAAAAAGACTGGAGAAGAAAGGAAAGGACAGAAGAAGATGTGATTTGCCTGGGGCCCTCCTTTGTGACACCTCTGCCCACTACCACCACAAATGCCAGTGGAAGGGCCATTCTGAACAACAAAGAGCTAGAACGGGAGAAGTGACCTCAGAGCAGCTGTCCCTGCCACCTGTCAGGGACCACACAGGACAGGAAGATGTACGTAGAGACCTAATTTCCTTGGCATGTTCCACCTCAGTCCTTTCTGGATGTTTATGGGATGCATGCAGTTTAATGCTCTTTCTCTGGGGTTAATATTTAACTAGACAGTTTAAATTGTGCACCATTACTGGGGAGGCTGCCTTGGTACTTGTCTCTTTCCTTTGGGATTCAGGGTGTAGACATGAATTCTGAACCTTTTATGGTTCCCATGGAAACCTCACCGCCAAGGACTCTAGGATGAGCGCAGGAACAGTGAATGTCCCAGTGTAGAAGACTGAGGGTGATCCTGAGCCATCTCCTCCAAGGGTTCAGCCAAAGGCCATCTGACAGTGGCCAGTGTCACAGATCTCACTCTCCCAATGGAAGTATATCAATTCTTAACTAGCTTCAAGGTGCCAGAGGTACTTGTAGATTAGCTCCTAGGCTTGGTTTTAAAACTATGGCTATACCAACTTGAATTTCTTTTCTTGTTTTCTGAGAAATTTATAAGTCCTTAGTTGTCATTTTTGTTTGTTTATTGTTTTTTGTCTGTTGGTTAGTTTTTCTTAGACAGGGTTTCTCTATGTAGCTTTAGAGCCTGTTCTTTGGAGCTTGCACTGTAGACCAGATTGGCCTCGAACTCATGGAGATCCATCTGCCTCTGCCTCCCAAGTGCTAGGATTAAAGGCATGCACTACCTTTGCCCAGCCCTTAACTGTCGTTTTAAAAAGCACTTATTAAATGTTCTTTTGGCTCTCCTTCCCATCCAGAAATTGTGATGTAAGACTGCCAAAAATTTCTATTAGAAATAGCAACTCAACCCTACATTTATTTTGTTTCATAAGTTTTTCTTTCAGCAAGCCATGTGCAATTGTTAGGAACTACGTATAAATGTTTAACTTGCATGCCTCTTTACTTAAAACCTAGGAGACTGGCCTGAGAAGAGGCCACCATTCATCATTTTCATTTTGCTTATTTCTAGCTGGTCTTTCAGAAGTTGGTAGTCATTGAACTTACATTCATTCTGAGCTCTATCCTGTTCTCAAACACGAGAAGCCTCCCTTTTGGTTTTCTGAGTTGTTGACAAACCCTGAGCAGGAGAAATGGGCACCGCCATTGAACAGGCATGTTTGGATGCTGCTATGATTTTGCGTGCCTTGTCCATACCTGTCCCACCTTGTGTCAACATATAGACAGCTCTGTGCTCAAGGTCGGCACTCCACTCTAGAGTTTCCAGCCCCATGTCTGCTCTTCTCTCCTACCCTTCCTTCATAAACATGGGGTAGCAGTTAAAGCTTCCAATAGCAGCCATTGACCAACAGACATAGAAGGCACTGGATAAATGCCCAGCTCCCCTCCCCCCACCAGGGAAAATCCAGCCAAGGAACAGAGAGTCCCTGGGGAAGCTACGAGCCAGCAGCACTGATGGTGACTGCTCCAGGAAGCCCCCAACACTTGGTGGCTCTTCCTCCCTATGTCTCGCTTCTTTTAATCAGGATCTGTACTGTTACTTCCCAAGGAAAATGTCTGCACTCAAGTTTGTAGCTCAGGTACTAGGGATGTCAAACTGCCAGCAGCAAAGAGATAGGAAGATAACTCTTGGTTTCACAGCATCTTTATAGCTAAGTGTTGCTTTCAAAACTACATCATGCTTAAATTCTCACTAGGAAAAGGAAACATAAAAATATAGGAAGCTTTGAAAATAGCTGAAGAAGACACACAACTATAACCTGACCTCTTTAATAAAAATACTAGATAGCAATTTTGTATGCTATATTTGCAATTTTTGAACTGTTTTAGGTTTTTAAATGTTATTTTATGTTTATGAGTGTTTTTCTTGTATGTATATCTATGTACCACATGTGTGCCTTCTGCCCTAGGAGGTTAGAAGTGGACATTGAATCTCCTGGAACTGAAATTGTGGATGGTTGTGAGCTTCCATGTGGTACTGGGAATCAAATGCAGATCCTCTGCAAGAGCAGCATGTTGTTGTTGAGCATTCTCTCCAACCCCAGCTGGGCATACTCTAACATCAAAAGAATTATACTAAGTACCACTCAATGTCTCCTTATCCCTTCAATGTTACAAAATTATATGAAGACCTTTATTTTCTTTTTTATTTTTATTTTACATGCATTTGTGTTTTGCCTGCATGCATGTCTGTGTGAGGGAGTTGGATTCCCTGGAATTGGAGTTACAGACAGTTGTGAGTTGCTAAAAATTGAGGGTGCTAAGAATTGAACCCAGGTCCTTTGGAAGAGCAACCAGTGCTCTTAACTACTGAGCCATCTCTTTAGCTCCCATTATTGTCAACAGTATTATTCCTTAATTATCTTTATTTGCCAGTCTCCCTAGGATCCCTGTCTGCTTGAGGTCAGAGTCCATGCCTTTGTCGTCCTATTACTAGCAATGCCTGACTCACTTAACCACTATGACTGGTTATATCAGTGATCAAACACACCATGACTTTTAGACATCTAAGGTTGCCCTTCATCCCTCTTTTCCTTCATCTAAGTAGATGTTGGCCATGCAATAAACCTTGGCGATCTGTTTCAGGTGAAAGGGAGAGGGGCAAATAACTTCAGACATGTCACTTGTTCCATTGACTGGGCAAATTACAAATAGCATAGTTCAGCTGGGCTGTACAAACCACATATGATATGTACCTCTAAACTTATTATGTTTGTTGGAGAATTCCTTTAAGATTATTCTTCCATGCTGAGTAGTACTCCAGGGGCTTCTGAATGGATGCCTTTATTATTTTTTTTTCTTTTTTTTAAATTTTCTGAGATTGGTTTCTCTGTGTAGTCCTGGCTATCCTGGAACTCTCTCTGTAGTCCTGGCTGAACCTGAACTCAGATTCATCTGTCTCTGCCTCCTGAGCGCTGGGATTAAAGGTATGGGCCACCAAGCCTGGCTAAGGGATACATGTTTATTCTTTCCACTGATTACAGACTGCAGAATACCTCATTTATTTACTTCCTGTCATCACCTTTTTTCCTACCAGCTTCTAAATATTGTGTCAATGAATTCAGGATAATTCAAATAACAAACTTATTTTAAACTTTGAATGTAAAAATACTTGTTATGTAATTTTCATAGTATAATTATCTATGGTAGCTACTATTATTTTTCTTATTAAATAAATGAAGAAATGGTAACTACAAGAGGTTCAGTAATTTGCCCAGAATTACATAAAATAATGACTAAAATACAAACTCATTTTATAAAGTATTTCTACTAACAATTAAATATTAATGTGTTGGGAATATAGCTTATTTGCTTAGAGTGCTTTCCTAGCACAAAGCCCTGGGTTTGATCCCCAGTACCAGGTATGGTTCACATAAATATAATCCCAGCATTTGAAAGATAAAGGCGGGAGGAATGGGGGTTAAAAGCTGTCCTCAGCTACATATTTAGTTTGAGTTTAGCCTTGGCTACATGAGATCCTGAGGTAACTGTTTGTTTGTTCGAAAAGGAAAAGGGGGGAGGGGAGAAGGTGGCAGGAAGGGAAGGGAGAGGGAGAGGGAAAGGGAGGGAAGGTGAGTAGTTGAATATTAACTTGCTGTGTTTCTGTTCAGCCTGGTCCTGCCGCCCTTCAGCCCCAAATAAACACACAGAGACTTACATTAATTATAAACTGTTTGGCCAATGGTTCAGGCTTTTTACTGGCTAGTTCTCTCTTAATTATTAACCCATAACTATTAATCTATGTATTTCTAAGTGACCTTATCTTACCAGAGAGTGCCTGGTACATCCTGTCTTCCCCATAGCTACATGGTGTTTCCTGGCCTCTCCCTGCCTTCCTTATCTGGTAATCCCACCTATATTTCCTGACTGGCTACTGGCCAATCAGTGTTTTTATTCATCAACCAATAAGAGAAACATATATACAGAAGAACATTCCCCATCATTAACTCCCAGGACTGGTTCTCTGAATAAGTAGGAAAGTCATTAGTTTGCTAACATGGGGTATTATGGGATATACCCTGGTGTTAAGCCTTTACCAATTGCTTTACCGACTGAGGCCTTGAGAAGCATGCTGTCAAGCATTCATTTTTTTGAGTTATGTATTAACTGAACACAGTCCTTGTGAAATAAAACTTCCCATCCTGGTGGGGACAGTTCCTTATGACATTTTCTTCCACTGACACGCCAGCCCTCATTATGTTGTCAGGTTCATTCACCCCACATCTCATTATTACTCCTGGACATCTTCTTCAACTATCTGATGCCTGGACTTCAGCTGTGCCCTTGACATGCTGGTTCAATTTTGCTGTACTGAACTGAGGCCCAGATAGCCTTGAGAACATATGCTTTATAAGATCCACCAAAAAAAACAAAAAAAAAAAAAAAAAAAAAAAGAAAAAGAAAAAGAAAAAAGTAAACTATAGGATAAGTAAACTTGACTGTGAATGTCTGAATAAAAAGGCATTTCTGAAATTTAATTCATAAATGAGAAACTAGGCATGGTAGGAAACTCCTGTAATTCTAGCACAAGAGGGAGGAAGCAGGCAGATAAGAAACTTAAGGTCACTCTCAGGCATATAAGTGTGAGGCCACACTAGGCTGCATGAGATCCTGTGTCAAACAAGCCACCAAGTATAACAACTTAAATAGAGAATAGCAAGGAGCAGGTGGGGGAGGGGCAAACTTTTCACTATGTGCTTGCTTCAGATTAACTTGATCTGCTTATTTCCAGTCCTTTCTTTCAGCTTCTAATTATTTATAGTTTCCTTGCTGAATTCCTATCCTAAAAATCTTAACCTCCACTTCCAATGTAGATTCCCCAGGCCATGTGGGAATAGAAAAGATATGAAACTGAGATCAAGCTAAGCTATTTGTTTCTACTTAGCTGTCACTTTGAAGGGAGCAAGTAGAGACTCAGACATTTGACCTGAAGCAACAGGATAAGAATGGTAGGGTCCAAGATGAAGAGCAGGAGGTTTCGTGTACAAAGTAAGAGGCATGGCCTACAAAAGTTCCCTGAGGCACACAGACTAAAACCTTTTAAATAGGTACCTATGACATCATCTTGGGTAACAACAGAGTCACTGAGGCCTTTGGGGATCCTGAAGCAGGCAGAGAATTCTCCCACATTTAGTAGCAGAATCAAGTATCAAATGAAAAATTATTCTCCCTAGGTATTCTTAGAAACTAAAACATTGGTTCACATTATATCTGTAGTGGCAAAAATAATGGTTTTATTGTTTACACACTTTTTGCTAGTGTTCAAAACTTCCATTATTTTATTTAACAATAACTATATAAGGTGACTATGGCCTTTACTTCCTGGAATGGATGTATTAAGTGGGTGTGTGCTTTTCTTCTAGGAACCTTTCTTTTTTTTCTAAAGGTGAGAAAGGTAATTCATTTCAGGACTCCCTTGCAGCTAAGGTCTGAATGTGCAATTGATAAACTCTATGAAGTAGAAATACCCTGGAAAAATATAAAGGCAGAAATGAATAGAAGTGTAGTTTTCTGTTTTCATCTGGAAAGAGTAAGCATAGAGAGACTAGTGTTTCATCTGAAGCTCCCAAGCACACTGTTGGTGGCTTGAAGTTTCTGTGGTCTTGTAACCAGATGACTTAAGAAGCAAGGGAGGCATTCTGAAGTACAGATGGTAGCCAAAATGATATGTTCTAGCCCTCAGTTCCCCCAGTTGCAAGTTTCTAATCCCTTACCATTTCTGCAGTGGCAAAGGTGGCTGCTTCCCTGACTTTTTACAGTACCTCATGAATTCCAAATGCCTAATTGAAAGCCCACATCTCAACCGTTCCAGTCATTTTATGGGTACCTAATTCCTGATGTTAAATAATCCCTTGTGCTTCAAAATTACTGGAGTGACTTCTGTTTCTAGCACGAAAACTTTTTTTTTTTTTAACAAATGAAGAAATGAGAGTTGTAAAGAACCTGAATAAAGGTTACACAGCTAACAAGCTTCTGAGCTTTGTTAGTCAAAAAGTGCTCCAGAATTTAGAAGGATTAGAGGGGAGAATTCATGGACTACATTTCTAATACATTTGACAAAGCAAAGCCAAGTTCACATGTACTCTCTTCCCACTTTTCAACCTGAGTTGCACTTGTGATTGCGGTAAGTGCTTAACTTAATTGGTTTGCATCCATGCCGAGACCTCCGGGATGTCCCGCACATAACTCATCCACAGGAGTTTGTCTTGCCAATAAGTACTTGCAGAAGGCTCTCTCTTACTCAATAACCACATTAAATGCAGAACTCTTGTTTCTGGAATTAGCACCTAACCACTCTAAGTCTTCAGATCAAAGGATCTGAGGGCATAGAAATAGAAATTGCTGACACGTATTGAACATATGTTAGGAAGCATTCTGTCATTTTACCTAGTCTTCTGGTATAACCATCATAACAACTCTGTAGGTAAGCACAATTATTATACACATCTTAAAGGTCAGGACTGAAGCACACAGGTTGTTATCTGGCCCAATTCAAATAGCAGTGATTGTTGAGGCCTAGATACAATTTTATGTGTTCACCTGTCTATAATACACCACTGCAGTGGTCCTCAGCCTATTGGTTATGATCGTTTTGGGGGGTCAAATGACCCTTCATAGGGGTCATCTAAGACCACTGAAAAACATGGATATTTACATTATGACTCATAACAGTAGCAAATTATAGTTATAAAGTAGCAATGAAAATTTTATAGTTGGGGGTCACCCCAACATGAGGAACTATATTAAAGGGTCACAGCATTAGGAAGGTTGGGAACCACTGCTCTCCTGGCTTCCAGTAATACTCAGAGTGTTTTATTTTAGTTTTATGTACTGCGGTCAATTACATAAATCCTCTCCTAGTAAGATCATCTAGAAATAAGCAAACCAAAAATGATGAATGATAGCTTCCTTTCAGGTCAGTCCTCCTTGGTTTTGCCTCGTGCTCTCTTCTAGGTAACATTAAGCAGATAAGTCTGACTTCGCGGAGTAAGCCAGGGCAGGACATGATTAGCTTCACCACAATGGTTTGCGGTGGCTGCATTTATTATCTCATGCTTCTGGATGGTATGCTGGGTCCTCACACACATGGGTCCCCTTCTATGGGTGTCCACGGGAGGAGGAATAAGAAAAGAAGGCATGGATAGGTATTCTCAGATAGCAGACATGTGGGCACACAGGAAGAAATCAAAGATATTACTTGAAAATGGTTAGACCTCAGAGTCTCATGAAAATTTAAAATCAGAGCAAATGCATGGCTTTCTAATTAGATAGCCCTCTTCCTCCTGACCGGCATTCCTCCCATCTCCCATTTCTCCTAGAAACAGGTCTTCACAGAGGCGAGCATCTTTTTAAAATTCTACACTACATAGAGCCAGACAAAGATGGTCCTGTCGAAATTACAAAACACTATACTTTCAAATAGCTGCTGAATTATTTAGTGACTTTACACTGTCCAAATGCTGGGCTCTTTGGGTAGACAATGTCTTGGTTTCCCTCCTATCTCTTTTGTTATGACATTCAGTAAATTGAGAGATATTGCTCTCTTTAATAATTTATAAAACAATAATCCACATTAAGGATCAAGCTTTCTGATAGGTTCAGGGTTTCAAATCAGGTTGTTGAGAGGAAAGGAAACTGACACCTTCTTCGATCACGTGATTGGTCCTGCCTTTTCAGCATCCTCTTCCGTCTCTGTTCAGTCTTTTCTGCTTCCCATAGCTTTACCTTGTGTGAGCTCTTGAACTGTAGCCTGGCACTTGTCACCACTCCCTTCTGGCCTCTGACCATCTGATTCAGACTGCAGTGTGTCCCCTGAGAAGCAGAGCTGTGCGTGTTCTTGTCATGCATCTCACAGTTTGGTGTTCCCTGCTTACTCTAGCAAAGCCAGTTTTCCACACCTGTTCCCAAAAGGAAGGAAGGGAGAGTAGGAGAAAGAGGGAAGGATAGGTTTGGCACGTGCGACTCAAGGTAGACTACTTGCTTAGTGTGTCTTACCTCCCTTGATTTAGTACCCAGCACCACAAAAGGAAGAAAAGAATGAGGTAAGGTGGGAGCTAGAGAGATGGCTGGGCAAGCAAGAGTGCTGGAACCTGAGTTGAGATCCTAGTGCTTACATTTACAAAGCCAGGTGTGGCAGCACACCAGGGCACCTATAAACCCAGCACTGTGAGGTTTAGAGAAAAGGGGGTGTGTGGTGCTTTCTGGAAAGCAACCTAGATCCCCCAACCCACCTACACACACACACACACACATACACACACACGCACACACGCGCACACACGCGCGCTCACACACACACACACACGTGCAGGGGGAATAAATAAAACCTTCCCTCTCTCAAATACAAATACATTCTCCCAGTTCTGTGTACAGCGTGTGTCCAGTCTCATATGACAACCACAGAAATTATTAATATGGATCTTCATTCAGAAAGCTAGAGTTCCAAAAAGCTATGGAAGTTCTTCGAGGGCGGGGAGCCAACCTTTTTACAATATGGCTCTCCCAACAGTGTTTAGCATAGAACCTTGCACATCTGTCCATTGGACACTAATTCAGGGCTTAGAGTTCTCCGTGGGGGTACAGTGAACAGGGTGTAAACCGGTAAACAAATGACAATTGTGGTAAGCACTATGGCAACACTCAATGCAAAATGCTGGGGTGGGGGGCAGAGAGAAGGCCTATAGACTGACTCTACATAGAGGGTACTGGGAAGTGTCCCAGACTTGGTGGCATTTGAGCAAGAGCTTTTGGGAGGATGGGTGGAATTCTGCCAGACAGAGGGAGAGCACGTGAGTTACAACGATGATAGGCAAGGATTAGGGAAATGAGGGCAGACATCCCTACTTGGAGCAGAGAGCCCCTGTTAAGGAAGAAGCAAGGCTGGTGAGAGAGGCATGCTGAAGATTTCCTAAGTGTGTTTCAAGAGCAGAGAAGAGCAGGTACGCTCCCACAGGGGAGGTGGGTACACTCTTTATGAAGTGCAAACTGGTGACATTTATCAAAAGGTGAACTGTGCATCCCCTTCATCCTGGCAACTACACATGTAGGAACTTACCCTGTTGATGTGCTATAAAATAGTCTAATGCATGAGGCTCCTGAACCCAGCACCACCCTCAAAGGCAAAAAACTAGGAAAAAGTTCCATGTCATCAGTGGGGATTGGTTAAATAAATTAGTGCATTCATACAGTGGAATAAATAAAAAAAAAATAGGCCTGGCGGTGGTGGTGCACAGCCTTTAATCCCAGCACTCAGGAGACAGAGGCAGGTGGATCTCTGTGAATTCTAAGCCAGCCTTGTCTAAAGAGCTAGTTCCAGGACAGCAAAAAAAAAAAAAAAAAAAAAAAAAAAAAAAAAAAAAAAAAGTAACAGACAGGGAATGAATTCTAAGTTATATTATGTATGAAAAGTGTAAAATAACATATAACTTGCTGCTATCTAGAAAAGGACACATGAAGACATATATACATAGATGTATTTATGCACACACAAGTATATATAAACAAACATACATGCTTATTATTAATAAAATATCTTCAGAAAAGTATTTGGACTGATGGGAATAGAAGGAAGGACTCTGTTTATATATCACTGTATGTACAGGACATAATTAGACATGTTTTCCAATAAAGCGAGGGCTCTAGAATAAATAACAAACTCCACCAGCTGCCACACTCAGGAGAGCAAGCCCTGCACCTCACCAGGGCAACACAATAGAACCAACCCTGTTAGGACAGATGCGGATAAGCTAGCCCCTAAAACATGAGCATGGGAGAGCTGGCCCCATTACCCATCTGTCTTGTGGCAACATAGGCTGGGGAGAGTTACCCCCATATCAATGCCTGGGGCAGGTAGAAGAGCTGGCCCTGTGGTCATAAGAATGAGGTAGCCAGCCCTGTTAGCACAGGTGTGAACAAGCCAGCCCTGAAGTTGTAAACATGGGAGAGCTGTGCCCGTTTCTCATCTGGCAGACTAACCCAGAGTTATGACTTGGCTCCACCCAACACCCACCCTGCCTAAGATCTGCCAGAGCACATGAAGGGGCCTGACCCACAGATCCAAAGCATCAGGATCTCCATAGCATAGGGCAGCAGTGGTATGTCCAGGAAGAGTCCTGGTGGGGGCCCAGCATCGAATGAATGTGTAGGAGACACCAGAGGCCATGAACAAGATCAATGACTATTTGCAATAAACACTTGCAAGAAAAGATATATGGATAAAAGGGTTTGCTGTGTGAATGTGTCACACTACAGAGTTTCCATAACGAGATTTTAATTTTTTCCCTTTTTTCATTTTTTCTTTTTTCTCTTAAATTTTGTTTGGGGGGTGCAGGGGCAGAGGGCAGATGTGAAGACACAGGGAGATGAATGGGATCAAGATACATGATGTAAAAAAACATATATATATATATATACATACATATATATACATACATACATACATATATATATATATATATATATATGAAAGAAGGGCGGAAGGGAGGAAGGAAGGAAGGACGGAAGGAAGGAAGGACGGAAGGGCAACAAGCATGAAGAGAGAAGCAAGAGTCACATAAAGACCAAGACCAAAAGACGGAGGAGTAGGCTACTGCATGTGTCCACACTGAAAGTGACTGCAGGCAGAGAAAGTATGGATTCTAGTGTCATTTGTGGGCAATTTTTACCTAGTTTATTTAGGCTATTTGCTCTAGTAAATGGCCAGAGTTTTCTATACACCAGTCACTGATTTCACCCAGCAGGCTCAGTGTTTGTATGCATCCCATCTGACAGAGAGTAGAGTGTCTGAGAACCAGGATCCAGACTCCTGACTCAGGACCATACTGTTGTACTCATTGTGTTGCTGTTACTCATAGAGACTGTGGGGCAGGCTGGTGAGCTTCCGTAGAAAGAGAACCGCAGAAAAACTTGAAAGTTATTTTGGCAGCTCTGGAAAGCTGTAACTGAGGTCAAAGGAATGTGTGCTAGCCACTGGAGCATCCCTGAAGGCACAGATAGTTCCGTTGACCTAAGGCGGACCAAGAATCAAAACCAACCAAACAAACTAACAAAAACAAAACAACCCGAGACCTCCCTAAGACCCTCGGAAGTCAAAACGTCTTTGGGTTCAACTCTCTGTCTCCTTTTAGGGAGCTTCGGCTCCAGAGGCCCCCAGGGCAAGCGGAGCCTCTCCCGCCCCAGCAGGAAGTGCTAGAAGGGGTTCCCTGAGGTGCTGTTTGGCTGGAACAGGCTCCTTGTTTTCCTCCCCCAGCTCCCTGCAGTATCAAGTGTGTGACTATTGATTTCTTCCCTGCATTTGTTTTTCTTATCCATTATTTATGGGATCATTTTTCCATCCTTCGTGCATGAAGGCAAATTTTGTGTAAAAATCAATCGAGGTAGCGCCGCCGATGGCTTTGTTGCGTTTTCATGGCTTTCATCTCCAAGGAACCGGTTCTGGGGAGAAGAGCGTGGTAGGGTCCTGAGGAGCATGCCAGAAGGGAAAGGAGTGGTGAAGGGGCCCGCAGGGTCAAACACCCGCCTAGGAGACCTCGCTACTGGGACAGCTTTTGGTCCCTGCTGAGCTATCCTCCAACTGACTGGATTAAGACCCTCCTACTCACGTCGGCGCGGATCCCTATTTCCACGCCCACTTGCTGGCCGGGATGGAGAAAGGGGTGGGGTCACCGCTGAAGGGCTTCTTCACAGGCATACATTTCCGCTCCTTATACTCCAGGATTGTACAGGATCCCGGATCCAGCGGAATGCTTTCTAGGGCCTAACTTACCCAGGGGGTTCTAGGGAAGTCATCCCAGAAGGGTCAATTAATAGGGAGCATAACCGAGGACATGGCTGACCCCTGCACTTACTAAGATCCTGTTGTGTGTGGGCTCAGGGCTGGCACAGGGATTCTTATTTAAGGTTCAGTACAGCTTGTGAGGTAAACTGGGTGTAAAGGAGGAAGCCAGAGCCGCTGGGAAGTGGCCCAGCAAATAAAGTAAAACACTTGGTGCAGATCTGAGCCAAATTAATGAATAAATAAGTAAATAAATAAAACCCAAACAAGCAAAAACCCACATAAAGGTGAAGAAGATCGCTGACTCCACACAGTTATCCTCTGACCCCCACACACCTCAAGAAAAAAAAATCACACGTAAACACATAACAATAAAAACTAATAGCACTGGCTGCTCTTATCAGAAGACCTGGGTTCAATTCCCAGCACCCAAGTAGCAGCTCTCAATTGCCCATATCACAGCTCCAGTTCCAGGGAATCTTTACACTCTCTTTTAGCCTCCAAACAGCAACAACCAAACAAATGATATACTGACATTCCTACAAGCAAAACACATATACACACAAAACAAAGATTAATTTAAAAAACTAATAGAAATAATAACAAATATATGATATATTGTATCTTTTTTTTTTTTTTATTTAAGGAGCTAGGGATTTGGTGTTTTATCCTATCTAAAGTTCATACTTGACTCCTCCCAACTTGTGTGTCCTTGGGTAACACACTTAACTCTCCACCGCAGCCCTCTACATTTGTGCTGGCCCCAAATAAGATCCTGCACTAATGGTAGGTAGCTGTTTTGCTCATAAGGACCCAGTAGGGGCTGTTTTCTTTAGTCCTTTTGTGTCTACTGAAATGCCTCTTCCACAGGCAGCCTCTTCCTTTCCAACCTAACCAAAGTGGTCCCTCCCAACCCTGGCCATTTTTTCTCTCATCCCACCCTCCACTGTCTTCTATGTTACACAACTGAACCTCCCTCCGCCCCTAGAGATGCTGTCTAGTCTCCACCTGCCCCAGTTAAAATGCAAGCCTGGGCACAGGGACCGGAAATGTCTACAGTCAAATCTGCACGTGGGCCAGAGTCCACCTCTATGACTCTAAAAGTAACTATTCCCACACTACCCCCATTTCCCAGACAGCTATGTTAGGGTTAGGGTTAGGGTTAGGGTTAGGGTTATCTGGCCCAAATGACATTCTCACCCCAGGCTACTCTTTCCTCGTCAGCACTTTCCAGTTGTCATGAGAACAAACCAGGCATCCTCTACTCACTTCTGTGGAAGTCCAAGGTCTCAGCTGTATCTAACCAAGTGGAGAGGCACCTCTACTTTCCAGGCTCCTGTAGCTACCTAGAGTTGCCACTGCTCCCCCACACTGGCTTCAGGTTGGGTTCCACTGAGGCACCATGCTGTCACAGGACAGCTGCTCACAAACAAGGTGACCCAGGGACAGCTCTGCTTCCCTGTAGGCTGAGGCTGGCAGTGGTCAGGGGCAGGGAGTTTTGTAAGTTTTTACTCAGTTTTTCAGCTTTCCACACTCCAGGTTGACTGGTCTGTGGAGCAGATTTTCCGTCACTCTAACTTTGCCAGATTCTACCCCAATCTTCAGTGTAAGCAGATGCTGTGTTTTGAGGGGCTTTCTACAGTCAGAAGTATGCAGCTTGCCAGAGGCGGGCTCTGTGGGCCTCAGCATGGTTTTATGGTTTGGACGTTTTTTCTTTTGGTCTCATGTACTTTGTTCAGAGTGGGGGCGGGGGAGGTGGAGGATGTTGTCAGTGCTGTTCTTTAAAGTGAAGATGCAGAAAAACAAGGAATCAAATTGACATCCTCCTTGGGCAGGGCTGAGGTCCTGCCAAAAGTCCCCCATGTATGTAGATCCTGCTTGGAGAGCAGCAGGCAAACAGCCCTACAGGAATCTCAGGAGAGCCTGGAACCACTGAAGACAGAAAGATCCAGCATCAAAACAACTCAGAAAAAGGATGTGGATGACTCATGAAAGACATCTACACTATGGGTCAGCAAACTGTAGCCCATGAGCCCATCAGTTTTAGAATGAGGATTACAGGCAAGCACACTGTATGCCAGGGTTTCTGCTCTGTCTGTGTCTCGCCACAAATGGAACCTGTACTGAAACCTTGTTCTACTGGGCTCTGAGCAACCGGGATGTGAGAAACACCAGACTCCTCAAAGTAATGGCGGCCACTGAGAGAAAGGCCAGAAGGGTCATGCTTAGGCCACAAGGTTCTGGAGAGGGTTACATTCTATATTTCTTTCTCACCCTAATTTGTAAAAGACTTCAAAGTTCCAAGTTCTGGAATCAAAACAACAACCTATCTCATCTACCTGCGGCACACTGGTAGCTGAGCCACCAGTGATGTGGTGATCATAATTTGGTAACTATCTACATAGCTGATAGTCCCAAGATGACAGTCATTTTGTTTTCTATCTGCATATACACCCACATACTACTAATTGAATGTATTTATTTAAAAATGTTTAGCGAGAATGTTTCTTCAAACACACTCCCTTTGAAAACTTGTTCTCAGACAGCTATGGTGACTCTCAACTATAATCCCAGTACTTGGGAGGTGCAGGTAAAAAAGATCAAAAGTTCGAGGACAGTGTCAGTTACACAGTGAATTCAAGGCCAGGCTGGGCTATAGCAGACTCTCTCTAAACAAACAAACAAACAAACACACTCGCTCTCAAGCAGCAGCCTCAGAGAAATCATGGAAATCTGAGAAAACATGTGCACATGTATGAGTATAAACCTTGGGCCGTAGCTGTTTCACACTCATTTACCTCCAGGGTGTGGGCTGGGGAGCCATACTCTTCACTTCCCAATATGGTAACTACATGTCATTGTGGCTTTTAAATTTAAATTAAATTAAATGCAACCAAAAATTAGTTTCTTGGTTGCACTGTCCACATTGTAAACACTCAACAGCCATATGTGAATATGGCTACCATGTTAGAACAGTGACTTGAGATACTGAGACAAGACAATTAAATATTCTGGGACAGCCTGGGCTATGCTGTGAGAACTTTCTAGGAAAACAAAAGAACATTTCTATAATCTCAGAATGTTTTATGTGACAAGGTGTGACCTTTCTAGAATCCTTTAAATCAATCTAACACTGTTATTCCTCCCTTTCTATTCCATCGTATTTTTTTTATAACTCTCCCAGGAAATTCTAAATGTACAGCTAAGAGGACTAAAGCCAGTATTCTTTCTTCATTTTATGTCATTAGAATTTACTACACTCTAAAAACTCTCTCTCTCTCTCTCTGTCTCTCTCTCTCTCTGTCTCTCTCTCTCTCTCTCTCTCTCTCACACACACACACACACACACACACACACACACACCACTAATATGAGACAGTTCCAGAGATCCAAAAGCTAATCTAGAACTTTCTATAGTCGGCAAGGATAGCATTTGGAGCATCTTTATTTTGGGATGTAGGCTTCCAACAAGTCAAAGGAAAAGAAGAGCTTACATCAGATAGTACCTATTACTGATTTGTGAGCTATCTGGCCCATAGATATGTTTGGCTTATCCTAGTTGGTTTTAAATTTTGATTTATTTTATGGTAAGAGACAAGAGGAGATATTATATTTTAAGAAACCTAGATTGCTGTCCTTTCTGGGGAAATGAGAAGACCTGCTCAATCTGCTTCCATTCACACAGCAATTGTGGTGAACAGATGCTGGGAAGCCTGTCTGATTTAAGCCAGGTGTGCGCTGCTCTCTAGTTTAAGGTACAGCCCTGGCTTTTCTCATTGACTTGTTCTCCAGTGACTGAGTTTGTTACTACAGATCTGTTACAAGTTTCATCTGTTATTTTCCACCTCGAATTTCAACATGGGTGTGCTTTGTCCTTAAGGAAACCAAACTTTCTTTGAACCCAAGTAAGAGCTATAGTATCAGGTAAAATCACCACAACGGACTTTGCTACCAAGGTTTGTTTTAACTCTGTTGCCTGCATCTTCATCTATTAGCAGGCAGCAGTACTTATGGCCCCTTGAGAAATGGCTCTCAGATGTGGCGGTGGTTATGGAGGCTTCCAATAATTTGATACAAGCTGTAGACTTAGCAAGGGTAGGAACACAACAGGTATCACTATGCACACAGTTTCAAGGGATACAAAGAGCATCTAGTGTGCCCCCTGGCCCTCCGGGAGTCCTCAGCCCTCCAGGCATATCTTCTATCTGGAGACTTACAGCTGCAGTGTCTGGCTGAATGCATCAAACCCACTGTCTCCAAAACCCTAAGCTTGAAATAAGCATTAGCAATATATAAATAATATACTCTGGGTGACATGTAAGCACCCTGAAATGCATACATAGCAAAATCTCTTATAGCCTTATGAAGATGCAGAGGAGCATGTGCCTGGAACGGGGAATTAGGCATGGGTTCCATGGGATTACCTGAGAGTTTTTCAGAAACAGTTACTCCTGTCTGCTGTCTCCCAGTTCATTTCTTCCACTTGGCCCAGTGGGCCACGTCCTTACTCCAAACTGCTATAATGATAGGCATTTGGTTACTGGAAAATAGACATTTATGATTGAGATACCAACTGCAGTTCCAGATAGTGTGATGGTGTATATTAACCATTAACTTCCTGAGATCTAGAATCACCTTCAAGACAAATGTCTGTGCAGGAGTTTGTAGATAGGGTTGATAGAGGAAGAAAGAGCCACTATTCCATGGGCTTAGGTACCAGACTGAATAAAAAGGAGAGTGAGCTGGATACCAGCATTCATCCCTGTCTGTTCCTAACTTCAGACTTGATGTAACCAGCTAGCTGCCTCCTTCCCTAGCCATCATGAACTTCACCCTCAAACTAAATCAAAGTCAACCTCGCCTTCTTAAAGTCACTTTTGTCAAGTATTTTGTCACAGCAATGAGGGAAGGAATACAGGTAAGAAATCACCTAGAAAACAAAGAAATTAATAAAATTGCAAATTGTGAATGCTGGCAATTCCACTCCTCTTCATCCATTCAGCAACTTGAATGTGAATAGTCAGACATAAACCCTCCAGGCAGGAAACTGGGAGTCTTCACTAGGAATTTAGCCTGTCCAAAAGTGAAAACCAGTACCTTGGAGAACCAAAGAAACAGTAAAGTGATTCTCAACATGTGGGTCGCAACCCTCTTAGAAAAACCTCTATCTCCAAAAATTATGATTCAGAACAGTAACAAAATTAGTTATAATGTAGCAATAAAAGCAATCTTATGGGGGACTGGAGAGAAGGCTCAGCGGTTAAGAGCACTGGTTGCTCTTCCAGAGGTCCTTAATTTAGTTCCCAGCAGCCACATGGTGGCTCACAACCATCTGTAATGAGTTCTGGAGCCCTCTTCTGGCCTACAGACAGACAGGCAGACAGCACGCTGTATGCGTCATAAATGAATAAATCTGTTAAAAAAAATAAGTAAATAATTTTATGATTAGGTGATGGGAGATGTCATTCTGTAAATATGTTTCTCATACTGGTTAATGAATAAAGCACTGTTGGCCAATAAGAAAGCAAGATAGGCAAGACTAGGAGACTAGGAGAAGAGAGGAAGAAGTAAGGAGGAGATTCAAGATGGAGTATGGAGAGAGCAGAACTCTGGCCCCTCTCTCAGGTAAGATGATACCGTGTGGAAATACTTAGATTAATAGAAATGGTTTAATATTTAAGACAGAGCTAGCTGATAAGAAACACTAGTAATTGGCCAACAACATAATATCTAATACAGAATGTTTGTGTGTTATTTGGGGCTAGGGCAGCTGTGGAACCAGACCTGCAGGAAAACTACTCTTAACAGTTAGGAGTCACCACAACATGAGGAACTGTACTAAAGGGTCGCAGAACTAGGAAGGTTGAGACTCACTGCAAGTAGAAAAACAAAGAAAAGAAAGCACAAAACAAAAACTCTTCTTTTGGACAGGGCTTTACTCTATAACCTAGGCTAACCTCAAATTCCCAATCCTTCTACCTCGGCTTCCCACATTCTGGGATTACTATGTGTACCACCATATCTAGTAACAACCAACATTTTTTTCTCATTTAATTCAGTAGTCTTTAAATACAGGGACAGAGATGAGAAAAGACATTTGAAAGAGGTTGAAGGTAATAATCTTAGACACATAACTGAAAAGATAGCATCCATGTAAGAAAAAAGGTGTTACTGAGACAATTCTCATTGTATAGTCCTAGTTGCGCTGAGATTTTCTATGAAGCTACACAAACCAGTATTTTTTTTTAATTTTATTTTATGTGCATGAGTATTTTGCTTGCATGAATATCTGTGCACTGCATGCATACCTGTACCCACAGGGGTCAGAAAAGGGCATCAGATGCCCTAGAACTGGAGTTTTAAATTGTGAGCTGTTTTGTAGGTGCTGGGACTTAAACCTGGATCCTCTGTAAGAAAGTGTGCTCTTAACTGCTGAGCCCTCTTTCTAGCCCCACACATTTTCTTCTTTAATACAAAGAGAAAAAGATTTTCCTTTTTTTAAAAAAAAATCTTTAAATGTTAGGGAATATACTCAATAAAAGGGTTGGAAGATAACTTTCAGGAAGCCAGGGAGATATGGTTTCCTCAGGATAGTGCAATGGCCTCAACATTGGGGAGTGGGGTGTAACAGCAGATTCAGATTTGGGGATCTTACTGGCCTCATCTGTGTAACCAATAGACCATTTTCTAACACTATGACTCTGGGGAAGTCCCATCACCTCTGGGTTGCTGGTAGCTTTTATTTTGAAGAGTCACCCTAAGCATGCAGTACCTGTAGCAGGGTTTTCTGTTTTAGAATCCAACAGTTGACAGCATTCACTGCTGGAAAGGGTAACCCAAGGTACTCAGCATCTGAGGCTCCTGAAAATCCCTATTTGGGTAGACATGAAATAAATATTATGAATCCCGGAGCTGATGTGCGTTTGTCGGTTCAACAACTTAATCTTTGTATCTCTATTTCTTTAGAGCTTTCCACGTGGCCTACTGCCTCTAGAGCACTCCCAGGGCCCAAATGAAAATACAACAGGTACCAGCCTTCCCGACCATCAGATCTGATCAGGAAGAAGGCCGGGCATGGTGATGCACATCTTTAATCTCAGCACTGGGAAAGCAGAGGCAAGTGGCTCTCTAGAGTCTAGCCTGGCCTACATAGCAAATTCCAGACTGCACAGTGAGGCCGTCTCAAAACACAAACAAACAAGCAAGCAAATCTAAATAACTAAATAACTAAATAAATAAATAAATGGAAATATTAAGGAGACAGAAAGAAGACCTTCAAAACTGGGATGGGGAAGTGCTCAGGATTGCACCCAAGGCCTTTCCCATACTGGACAAGCACTTAATAACCCAGCTACCTTTCAGCTTTCATATTTTACACTTTATTTAGAGACAAGATCTCAGTAAGCTGTCTAGGCTGTCCTTGAGCTCACACTCCAGGCCAGAGAGGCCTTAAACTTTTGATCCCTTTGCCTTAGGTCTCCACATAGCTGGATTATAGATGGGAGCCACCAAGCCAAGCCCATCTCTCTCTCTCTCTCTCTCTCTCTCTCTCTCCCTTTTCCCTAAAAAAGAAAAAACAAGAATAGAAAAGAAAATATCATACCAACAAGCAAGAAAGGCACCCAATTCAGTCCCCTCACCATAGTTTTTTAAATAACAACTTCATGGCTTCCTGTACTAACGAAGTATTTGGGGGTTTTCTAATCCAATAAAGCCTAAGGCCTAATCAGTAGTACTTTGATATTCCAAAAGCAAATGCAAAGATTAACAGAACTTAATTAATACTTATGTTCCTCAATACTCCAGGAAGCTGTACACGCTTCTGATTTGACAGTCCCTTTACACTATCACCTGAAGAAGCTGGGAATGACCTATTGAAAATACTGCAGCCTCAGCTCTCAGGTCAAGAGATACCACCTCATCCCAGCCATACATCTAACACTAACATCCTCCCCACACATCCTGGAACTCACCAGGCTCTCTACTGCACTGCTCTGCTCTGGTGGGGGTCATAATTCAGCTTAGCTTTGATGACTGTCGGGACTTTCTCTGCAATTGAAATCTTTTCTCTGTGTGACTTTTCTTTCCTATCTGGTTACACCCCACAGGACCCCCATTGAACAAAAGTAAGCCTTCTTTCCCATAAAACCCCTTCTGATCTCACCTTTCAAAGCACCATCTATTTTCTCCCACTGGAGCAAACCTAGCACAGTGGTGAGCCCAGGAACCACGGGAAGATAGAACAGTTTGTAAACTGACTTGGTTTCAAATATTTGTTAATCTCAAGTCTTTCACAGTGATCACTAAGAGGTTGTTTTTTGTTTGTTTGTTTGGTTGGTTGGTTGGTTTGTTGTTGTTGGGTTTTTGTTTTGTTTTAACACAAACAATAGATTCTCCCTATCTATGGGGCTTAAATCCACAGATACAACCAAGAAAATGGTGTATTTGAAGTGGACATGCAAATACCTTGTCCTTTTATTTTCTCTGAAGAATACAAGCTGGGGAGATGGCTCTTACCGTGCAAACCTGGTCCTGCTGGGGACCAGGATCAGCAGCACCCATATAAAAGCCAGTGGGTGTGGCATCCATCTGTAATCCCAGTGCTCAGGAAGCAGAGACAAGGGATCCCTGGGTAAGCTGGTGAGCTAGACTAGTTGAATCAGCAAGCCCCAGATTTAGCAGGAACTAAAGGGGAAAGTGATGAGAAGATGCCCACAGTCATCTGTGCACTGTCATGCTTGAACACACATGTATATACCACATATAGGCTTTGTTTTTTTAAAGGACGCAATTGGTTTGGTTACTTTTTATGATAAATTTGACACAAACTTGAGAGAACTTGGTAAAGGGAGTCTCAATTGTGAGACTGCCCAGTCCAGATCGGTTTATGGCTCTGTCTGTGGGAAATTGTGATCACTGATGATTGGTGCAGTAGGGCTCAGCACACTGTGGGAGGTACCATGCCCAGATAGGTGAATCTGGGCTGGATAAAAAAGCTAGCAGAATATGGGCACGGAGAGCAAGCCAGTTAATAGCATTCCTCTGTGGTCTCTGCTTCAGTTCCTGCATCCAGGTTCCTGCCTTGAGTTCCTTAAGGTCCTGCCCTGACTTTCCTCAGTGTGCTACTTGGAAGTGTAAGATGGAATAAACCCTTTCCTCCTCAAGTAGTTTCAGGACATGGTATTTATCACAGCCACAAAAAGCAAAGTAGAACAACAATGCAATGACTATTTGCATAGTATTCACACTGCATAATAAATTATATGTAACCTAGAGGTAAAGTACAAGGGATGATGCATACAGATTTATGTAAATACTGTTTGGTTTAAAATAAGGAACATGGTACCTGCAAATTTTGTATCATCAGGGTGTCTGGAATCCATTCCCTGCTGCTCCTGAGAGGATAGTATTAACTAATATGTGCTTGTGTGTAATTTATGTCCTAAAACAAAAAAAGTTACACTAGTTAATATTTTATTCTTGTAGACCAAATATTAGTGTATAGGATGCCATATAAGCTCACTTTATTGGCACACAGTAGGCTATAAGTTATGAGCTGAGTATGGTGCCCACCTCAATTTTCAAGCAGAAGCCTTAATCCCCAATATGATGGTATCTGTAGGTGGGCTTCAAGGAGGTAATGAGGACAGGAAAAGGGCTTTCACAATGATATAAGCATTTTGTGTAAAATGAGACATATGGGGCTAGGAAGATAGCCAGAGGTTAAGAGCACATGCTGCTCTTGGGAAGACCTAGATTTTGTGCCCAATGTTCACATTGTGTGGCTCACAACCATCTGTAACTCCAGAGGATCTAACAGCCCTTTATGGCCTCCAAGGACACCTGAATGGATATACATACACTCAGCATCCAGAGAAGGGGAGAGGGGAGGGAAAGAGGTGAGTATGTCATATCTCTACCACACAGTCCCAGAAGTCTACAATCTAGAAACCCAGGACATGGGACACTTGGTAGCCTTTCTTTCAGATTGTTGTCTGTTGTTGTTTAAGAATGTGGTCTGACCACTTGCAAATGAAAATTTAGTTTCCTCCAAGAAAATCTCACTGGGTATGCAAGCCACTCTTTAGGATATAGGCTGCACAACAGCCTTAGAAAACCCACAGAAAGGGACCTCAGTGACATCTTTGGAGGTTCCCTATCTTCCTTCAATTTTTCTTTCTAAAATTTTTATTTATATTTTTTTCTTCCCTCTTTTTAGCCTACAGGTCCTTTGCATATACGTTATAGCTTCCAATTTAACATTTTTCTGGGATTCCTGAGTGCATGAACAAGTGGATCTGTGTTTCTTGGGCCTTCTCTTGGGTTCTTTTCCACCTGTTGGCTTGGTTTGTTCAATTCTGATGTGTAGGTTTTGTTTTATTATATTTTATTATCATCTCATAAAAGCCTGTTTGTCTTCTAATTAATGATCCACAGAAAGACAGTGGATTGGAATGGAAGGGGAGGAGGGAAAGGATGGGGAGGAGTACAGGGAGGGGAAACCAAAATCAGGATATAATATGTGAGAAAAAAATGGCTTTTGATTAAAAAGAGAAAAAAATAGTGTAGTTTGGGGTCTATGGAGATTGTTCAGTGCCTAAGAGTTCTTGTTGGTCTTCCAAACTACTTAAGTTCAGCTCCCAGCAATCATGTCAGGCAACTCACAATTGCCTGTCACTTCAGCTCCAAGGGGATTCAACACCTCTGCATTCACACTCACACACACACACCGTGCATATACATAATGTACACAAAAACAAAAAATTAAAACTTTTTTTAAAAAATGTTTTTAATTTTTATTTCAAAGGTGGGATTCCATTCTTGGGCTGAAACAATACCCCTGCCGAATCCTCTCAAGTAGTGAGATTAGAGGCCCACCAGACTAATTTTGATTACACTGTTATGCTCTAAGGAAAAAAAAAAAAAAAAAGAAAAGAAAAACAGGAAAGAAAAGGAAGCCAAAATACATGTCAAAAAAACCAAATCATATACACAGAGCACAATGGTACATGGGCTGCTTCAAAGACACCCTCCCCATCCCCACCACCACCCTCCAGCCCTCTGGTTTTAGGAGAGGACCAGAACAAGGCCACTGCCAGTTTGAAATCTACACTCAAGCTGCTGATCCTCAAGGCCAGATCCTCAGGTCTTCCCCACTTTGTAGCTTAAAAGATTAACTTCTGCCCTGAAAACTCATTTTGCATTTGGAGCCCTTACTGACAATTCACTCCTCCTTTCGCCTTCTGTGAGCTTCTTCCCAGTTTGCTAAATTGATTTTAGTGTTTAGGGGTATTTACATAGCCACATATAAGAAGATATAACTCACCTAAAGTCTGAAGTTCTACCCCTAGGTATGGTGGGGGTGGGGGGAGACTTTACTGTAGATAAAAGGTAGAGTATAGCCAGAGGGGGAATTTCTGGGAGACTGAGCCCTGTGAGGAGGGGGAAGGGAGGAGAGGGGAGGGGAGAGCCAGACCGGGAAGCCAGAAAGGTAAAGGGTACACCAAAACAGAGCAGGTAACCAAAATGGCTGGATGATATGGGGAAGGACAGCCTAGCTCCTGGGCTGGAGAAGTTTAGGGTAGAGGGTGGGGTGTATCAGCCATGCCCTATCAGATTGGGACTGAGGGATGCTGGTAGAACCGCGGGCCAGGTCTACTTTGATATGCTAAATAGACAGCTCAGTCTTTTGCCCCAGAGTTTGAGACTTAACACCTGGGACACAAGAATCCTGGAGGTCTGTTATTGAACAACTTCAAGACACTCGCAAATTATTTGAGTTTGTAAAGGTGTCTTTCAAAAATCTGTATGAGAAAGCATTTTCTTCACTGTCTTCAGGGATCTTGAGAATCTTCACAAAAGTCCAAATATTACCTAGTTCAATTTGAAGTTAAAGCCCCCAGGAAAATGGAGGCATTGGGACATCAATAGACTTGCCCAGGTCAAACTGAAGAGAATAGGCTTGGAACTCAGATCTCTGTGAATACCCTAGGTTCTTTCTCACTAGGCCAATACCAATGTGGTGTGGTGTATTCACAGGAGATGATTCCGTTTCTGTCATTTAATTCTGCTGGGAGATATTCAAGGTGCTGTTTGGACAAAGCTTTGCAACCAAGAATTCAACAAAACTTTTCTCTCCTTTAGGCTGGTTTCCTAAAGTTAGGTTAGTATCTGTCAGTGCAATGAGAGACAAAACCCAAAGGGCACTCTGAGTATCTCCTAGCAGAAAATCCAGACAACCAACTGAGAGGCCCCTTCTGTTTCTCTATGAACCCTGTGCTCAGCAGCACTTTCTCCAGCATGGAGCTTGGTGTCTTCCTCATCAAAGAAAAACTCATCTTACTGGAGGAGCAGGCCCACTTGGAGGAGGTAAAACAATAAAGATGTACTTTTAAGGAAATTTAATAAAACTGAATTTTGCCTATGTGTGGTGGCCCACACCTGGAGCCCCAACATCTGGGAAGTGGAGGTGGGGGAGGGTCAGAAGTTCAAGGTCAACTTCAGTAACCAAGTTGGAGGCCTGAGCTACTGGGTGGGAGTGGAAATGGGCGTGGGGAATGGAGAAGGGGGGGGGAAGATGAGGAAAGGCGAAGGAAAAGGGAGGGAAAGAGACAGGAGAGAAGGTGGGGAGGATCACTTCTACCTATCTCATTTGCAGATGAGGAAACTCAAATGTCAAGGATGGGAGAGAGAACAGCTTCTCACTAAGGTTGCTTGCTGTGTGTCTCAGCTTTTCCTTCAGTAGACACGAATTCTAGGTTGACTTCTGTCTAAATATATGCTAATTACTATTGTTGTTTTGTTATTATTGTTAATTATTAGGATTATTAGATTAAGACATTTTTAGCATATTTGAATAAAACTGACCTCTCACTCTGATCTTCTGGGCTAATCATTGTAACCTTTTTTATTCATTCAATTACAAGCACATTGACAGGAGACATTTATATGAGGCAGTTTAAACCCCGGCTAATGGAGTACCTAATGACTAATTGATCAGATCCCAGCCCAGAGAGCAGCTCTGAGTGGCCTAAAGGAATTTATGCAATTAGTTTAGGTTTGGTAGAAATTGAGTGCATACAAAAGTAAGCTTTTTATGGTTCTGATTTATGAGATTTGGACAACAACTCGATCTGCCCAGAGTTGGGCCACCTGGCAAAGCCTGGGGCAGGGGGAGAGGTAGGGATTTGAAGCTGGACTGACTTGACACACATCTTGGATTACGAAGGAAGGGAGCAAGAAGGTAATTTGGGGTGGTATTCCACCAGATAGTGGAACTATGGCGGGGCGGTGCCTCCTGTCATCAATTCAATATGAAACAACACTAAGGCCAAAGACTGACAGAAAGCTGGGTTACCTAGGGGTGATCCGTTGGAATTCCTGTGCTAAAAACCCAGAAATCGAATATCTTTGCAGTCTTAAATGATGGTGGAGAGAAAGGAGACAAAACGAGAGCCACCGAGGTGTTCGTCTATTTTTTCCTCCACAGATCAGAAGGCAGCTGAGCTGAGGCCAGCGACTGCCTCCAGGACCCAGCCGCAGCAGGGTCTCTTAGGAAGGACCGAGGCGCCTCGGGGTCCGAAGCCCAGGGGCTCCGCGCAGCCGAGGGGAAGCCCCTCCGGAGGCGCCCATGACCCTCGACCCCGGGGATAGCCCCTGGAGCCGGGCTGCCGGGGAAGCAGAGTCCAGGGCGGAGGGAAACCTGACCTGATCGGAAAGTAGCGATCGAACTGGAGGCTAATTCGCCCGCGGGGCCCTTGTGGGCTCGGACTGCCGCCCGGGCGGGTGCTCCTCGGCGCCCGCGGGATCTGGCCCTGGGCAGACTCCGGCTAGTGCCTGCAGGGTGGGGGAGGGACAGCGGGGACTCTGAACGACTTTACGGGGACCACGGGCCGTCTGGCGGAGCTGAGAGTTAGCGATGTAGGGCGGCACACCGGAGTCAAGACGACCGACCACTACAAGTCTCGCTTCTCACCACCTCTCCGCGCTGCCACCATCCCAGGCCGCCCTGCTTCCTTGATCCAGCCCGGGTTGGGGATGGCACAGGGGACAGAAAGGGCAAAGGAATTTAGCCAGATCTCTCCGCCAAAGTGCGTATTCACTTTGTCATGGGACCCTCGGTGCCTCTCTGTTCCTATCTGTAAAGTGGAATTTAAAATAACATTGCCTATGGCGTTTGGGAGGCTGAAACAGGAGGAGAGTTCGAAGCCCCGGGGCGACAGTGAGGCCCTTCTTTAAAAGGGAAGCAGCACTAGCCTAACAAGGCACTCAGGGCTCTATCCCCTGAGTATGCATCAGTTCGCTACCCCATCCATCCATCAATTCTCCTCACCGTGTATAGGATCTAGAAAATGAATGCTGGCAAAGTGTATAAACCGGCCAGGTATACAGGAAACCCTCCATGCATTTTAGATAAAATTGTTGTTCAGTGATCCGAGAAGCATCTGAGAGGCTGGCTTTTGTGAGAGAGGCTCACTGTGTGAGAGGCTTTACGTGTGGGAAGCTTGCTGTGTGGGAGACTTCGCTGTGCAAGAGCCCTTGAGAAGTAGAAGAAAAGCCCACGGAGAAGCTACCTCTCCCAGAGCGCTTTTACTGCTGTGTAAATAAACAAGGGGCTATCTGGCAGCATCAGAGACTACCTGCTGGGAGAATACTGACAGAGTTCAAGAGCACCCTGGGGTTATAGGAGACCCTATCTTAAAAGAAAAGAAAAAGAAAAAAGAAAGGAAGGAAGGCAAGACGGAAGAAAGGAAGAGAGGGAGGGAAGCTGGGAGGGAAGAAGGGAGGGAGGGAGGAAAGGAGGTAGAGAGGGGGGAGGAAGCCAAGAAGAGAAGGGACCAAACCAAGACCCTCAAAAATAAAAATAAGGAGGGGATTCGAGGAGCTATATCCTAGCTCCTGCTTTTGGGAGCATAGATACCTTCTGAAAGTCCCCCCCAGACTGGGACCAAGTTCCTCCAATGGGAACTAGATATATTCTCAGAAGATTCCCAGAGAGTAAAGTCATCCTCTCTCTGTAAGTTTGACCCCACCGGGTGCAAAGCAAGTTAATTTACAATTTCCATGTTGCCACCTGTGAGTTCAGAGACTCAACTTCTCGCATTTTTTATAGACGACCAGGCTGTGGCTCTCGAGGGGGAAGGGTCGGGCAGGTCAATCTAATTCAGTTTAAGCCTTGAACTTCACCAGAACACTCTCTCTTTCCTGTTTTAAAGAGAAAATATTTCTCAGTGCCTGCAGGAGTCAGGGCCCTGCTTTGTGTAATGTAATCCCATTTAATCATCAGAGCCATCCTGGGAGATAGTTTTTCTTTTCTTATGTTCTGTCTTTCCGTTTGTCAGACAAAGGCCTAGAGGGTCTAAGAAGTAAGATCCCTGTAATCAATGGAGGACCAGTTACTGTGCTCTTGATCTGCCCAGAGCAAGGAAATCAGGAACCCGAGCTGAAATGCAAGCAAGGGATGGCCAGTCATACAGGGCAAGGCCAACTTCATTCTCTGACCCTTTCGTCTTGATTCCTCCCCATTCCAGGACTTTATGTCCCAGGCACAGCCTCTTCCATTTCAAGAGGAAGGAACCTGGCCACTTTTGAATGGATGCAGCACAACCGCCTTTACCTTGAACTAGATGCCCGCCCAGGAGTACTTCTCCCTTTTGACTCTGTTTTAGCCCGAGATGTTTTCACTTAGCAAAGTCAAAATTTCATTCATTCAACAGATGTCTATCGAATACTTTTAGGCCACAGTCAATGCTGGACATTAGGTAAGGAATACTGAGCAAAACAGACACTTTCAGGCACATAGGGAAAGGCACTAGCCAGAGACCACACAGCTAAGGAACCCAGGACTCCCGCCTTCCAGTTCTTCCAGCCAGTCAGTGTTTGTGTAACCCATTCCGTTTAAGGCCCCTGGACGCCTTTTGCGGGATCCCTAGAGGCACTCCCACCCACCCCTGCCTCCTGCAGAGGCCCTTAGCAGTCTTCTAAACACATTGGCCTCACGTTCTCTCCGTAAGACCAAAGAACTCAAACGCGGTCTTAAATGATGAACTTTGCAAGCTGATGGGATTTAAAACAGAAAAACCTGCTCCAGACTCTCTGGAAATAAATGCTCAGGTTACTTTTCAAACTAGAAGTCGTCACCAGCAGAGGCTAAGTAGTGATGCGGCTTGCCCAGGGTCACAGTGTTAGGCCTGAGGATGCAAACTAGGCCAGTGAGAACCCCGAATCTGCTGTTACCTCCTCCCCGCAAGGTCTGTACCTCCACCGGACAGTGCCAGAGGCCGCTGCACTATCCTGGGGAAACCACATCTCCCCTGGCTTCCTGAACAAGCCTAAGGGGAGAGCCAGCGGCGCCTGTCCGGCGCACTCAGCAAGAAGGAGAGGGTGGGGCGCTTTGCAGACCGGGCCTTGGCTCCTGCTCTCAGGCAAAAGATGGTCAAAATATTTCACCCAAAGCCGGCCCGGCGCCGCAATGCCACATGGAGCAGAAGCGCGGTTCGAACTCTTAACCCAGTGCACTTCAGACAGGCAGCTTCTGTCCGCCTCTCCAAAAATCTCGCAAACTTTTGCGGTGGTTAATATTTTAAAAGTTAATTAAATAGCATCAGGGAACTTTTCTTAAAGTTGATACAGGTGAATATCGGGATCTTTCTTGCCCCCCCCCCGAGAGAGAGAGACACAGAGAGAGAGAGACAGAGAGAGAATTTTTTCTTTCTTCTTTCCTTTTTTAAGACTCTTACCTGCAGGAAACCCAGCAGCCAGCAAAGGCGCGTCCCTTCTGGAGCGCTTCGTTTTGGCGCGGGAAGTTCTCGGCCGCCTCGTCTGCAGCCCGGCTGGGCTCCGGCCCTGTGTTTTATACCACTATAGGCAATTAATATTGCATCAGCCGTATTTTAAATTTTCAAAACCCACAATATAATGTAATGGCATAAGGGCATTTATTATTAAAGGATGCCGATGGAGAGGGAGGTGGAGGAATTGCTGGGGTTGCTCCGCAAGGGGGTTGCGAGGGGCTGAGGTCTACGGAACTGGGGGCTAGCTACAAGTTTGCTTTTACAGAGGCGAGGGGGGGGGGGCGATGTGGCGACTTTGAAGCACGACTTGGAACCGAAGCCTACTTTGCTCTGAATTTCGGGCAATAGGCAAAGGACCCCGAACTCTTTGAAGACGCACCCGGGAAATGTGCAGGTGACTCTTGGTCCTGTAACATTAATTTTTAAACCACAAACGTGTCTCTAAGGCTAACACATACTCAAAAACTTTGGCTCATATTGAGTGAAAAGAGAGAAGGATATTGGCATTCGTTGGCATCTACTGGGTGCAAAGCACTGAGAGGTGTTTTGCAACAGGCACCTCAGTCTCTCTGCAGAACAGCCAAGACACACTACTCTGTAATAATCATCGGATGACAATTTCCAATGAGTTGAAGAAATTTGGAAAAGGCTCCAATATTGTATCAGAGCAATTATTTTTCTCCCCCTTTCCCTCTATCCCTTCATCTCTGCAACTGTTTGAATCCTTTAAAATTGTATTTTGTTTCTTATAAAGTGCCAAGCACCCCCTACCAGATTGCTTCAATGGTCTTACTGTGAGATGGGTAGTTGGCATTCAATCTGTACAGCAACAATCTTGACCAGGACACACAGAAAAGTTAGGAAACTAGCTCCAAGGGTGGTTTAGCCTCTGAGTGACAGGAATGGAGCTTGAACCCCCCATCAGTCAGGCTTCCAAGTTTCCAAGTTAAGAGATTACCATGAAAGTTTGGCATTAGGAAGCATGGAGGAAATTGCCTTTGAAGGCATCTGAGGTTCAGAGAGAAGGTAAGATGATGGATTATGTTCGAAGTAAGAGTGTGAATGAAGTTGCTTGGGAAGGGAGTGGAGAAGAGAGATGGTTCAGTCCTTACAGGTTTTTATTTTTAAATCCTTTCCAAGTCTAGTTATCTTTAGCGCCAGAGAAGGAAAACTACTGCAATTCAGATTGAAAAATAAAGCCTTTATTTTAGAAGTTAATATAAGGGATGAAGAGAAGGAACACAATGCTTTATTTGTATCTATTTCAGAAATTAAACCAAAGCTCACACAGCAACACCCAAACTACAGGAAGCAATGGAAAATAAAATATGGAAAGCTGTGGCTGCAGTGAGAAGGGCCCTGTTTTGTCTGTGGCCCTGCTCTGCTGACTTAAAACTATTAAGTGAACTCCCACAGAGAGACACATAAAAGGGACAGGAAATGTGGAGTTAAATAAGTAATAAGAACTAAAGATGCCAACAGCCACAGTAATAAAAGTGCAACAATTAGGTTAGATGTGTTGGAAGGATTTGCATAGGATTCCAGAAGTTACAGTCACTTCGAAATGCTGGGGCTGGGCGGGCAATCTTGCAAGAGCTGTGACCATAGGCCCGGAGTCTTCAGTTGGTCTGGTCTGGGACCGCCAACCAACCCCGCCAACCAACCCTGCTCGCCCAAAAGGCAATTATTCCTCAAACTCGAGGAGGTTGAGGAAGATAACCAGAGCTAGCACTAGCACTGACCTCTGCACACCAACAGTCCCAAATATTTTCAGGCGCTGGGTTGGGCCCACCTTGCCTGGAATCCTACTGATTCCCATCTTCTCACACATTAACCCATGCTAATTAATGAGGATGTACGGTAAACCAACGGATATTATGGGTAGGATTTAGAAGCAGAAGGGAGTTATTATAAGGCTATCCTTTGGAAACATACGTGTGTTTTATATACTCTAATAAATTAGTTAATTTCCACGTTTGTATCCCGCTTAAATATCATAGACTTTGTAATGTTATCTATCGCTCTTTTCCTTACCTTTGCCCTTGCCTAATGGCGCTCAACAAAGAAGTGGTACTTTCACTAGCCTGCTAGCCTGGGGCTACAGGTCTGAGGTCCACTGCAGTTGCACACGCGAGGACGAGTTTCAGCACCGCGGACAGCATAAAGTCAATCCTGCCTAGACTCTTGAATTTTCTTCCCCCTAGCGCCTGAACTTTCTTTTTTCTTTCTTTCTTTCTTTCATTCTTTTTTTTTTTTGGGGGGGGGGTGGGAATAAAGAGGAAAGGGAGGAAAGGATGGCCAGGAGGCATTTAGGTGGGACAAAGGGAGAAAGTCTGTGACTTGGGGGAGAGAGCCTGACCTGCCAGGGAACACCCTGGAGTGTCCCGTAAAGGTCCCTCCCATAGGAAGGGGGAGATGCCACTAGGCTCTCCTGGCTCCTCTGGATGCCGCAGCCGCAGTCAGTGGACAGCTGAGTACTTCATTCGTTTCTGTTTCTGTCTCTGGTTACAGAACCAGACCCTCACCACATTCTTTTTAAGGTCCAGTTTCTCAGCGATGGCCGCAATCTTCTCGGATGAAGGACGTGGCTGGATGGCAAAATAGGCTTCCAGTGAGCGCTTCTCTGGGGCGGCGATGGACGTGCGTTTGCGCTTACGCTCACTGCCGTTGAAGAGCTCTGGCTTGCTGTTCTTCTCTCGATAGGCGGCCTCCGCCTCCTCCAGCCAGGCCTGGAGGACCGGCTTGAGAGCGATCATGTTATTGTGCGACAGGGTAAGAGATTCGAACCTGCAGATGGTGCTCTGGCTGAGCGAACCCACGCCAGGAATCTTGAGATTGGCTAAAGCCGCGCCCACATCCGCCTGGGTTACCCCCAACTTGATTCGCCTCTGCTTGAAGCGCTCGGCGAAGGCTTCCAGCTCTCGAGGGTCTGACTCCACGTCGCTGAGACACGCAGGCATGGCACTGTGAGGCGCTACGGCATGCGGGTGACTCATGCCCATGGCCTGGTGCAAGTGGCCCATGGCGCCTAGATGATGCGGGTGGATCTGCGCAGGCATAACCGAGTGCTCCGGGGCCCCCAGGCCGCTCACGCTCAGCGTGGGTGAGATGTGCTCCAATAAGTCACCCTCGAGGCCCTGGTGCACCGCGTGGTGCGGGTGCGAGGTGAGTGCAGCCGGGTGGGAGATGGGCACCGTGGGCGAGGTGGACGTGCAGGGCACGCTGCTCATGGTATGGTAGGTGGCGTCGGGCTTGAACGGATGGTTCTTGCCGTGGGAGACGATATCCACCGCCGCCAGAGCTTCCGCGCGTGCCAGCAGGCTCTCATCAAAGCTTCCAAATATATTACCCTGCAGCTGCAAGCGAGAAGGCGCACAGCACGGTCAGTGGGGAATACTGTCAACTCAGGATTAAAACACATTTTCAAGCAACCGAGATGCCTCTCCTCAAAGCCCAGGTCATAAAAATTAATACGGAGCCAGCCTCTCTGTTGGAACAGACGTGTGGATCAGAGACATGAATGAGAGAGAGAGCGCCGGGAGAGAGCGCGGGGGAGACAAGGAGAGGGGTTCAGACAGCGGCGATTGTTCTGGGCGACATGAAAAAAACATGAAGCAAGTGCCTGTCAAAAAATGTGCCTTAGAGCGGTAATTATGCTCCGCTACGTACCTGCGGGGCTGGGAGACAAACTCGGCGCATGGCCTCAGAGCCGGAGTGCAGGCTGGAGAATTTGGGTTCTTGCAGTACGGGGTGCATGCCGAAAGGCTGCTTGGCGTTCATGGCCATCATCTTCGGGAGTCTGGCAGGGAGGCAGCAGGGGACATGGAATCAGGCTCGTCTTGCTGGCTCTCCGAGCTCCAAGTGAGCGCCGCTCAGCGCCCGCGCTCCCCTCGCCCTCTCGCTTGCTGCCTCCCCTCTCCCCCACCTGCTTCTTCACTCATCTTACAAGCAGCCTGCCAGGAAGGGCCCGAGCACGCGCAAGCGTGCACACGCGCCCGAGACTCGCAGGGGCGGCCCGGGAGGCAAGGCGGGACCGCAGGTCTCGGCGCGCCACTCGAAGCCTAATGCGGCCGCCCCCTCTACAGCATTTATACCCAGGCCTGGCAGGGCCTCTTCCTGTCCGCCCCGCCCCGCCTGGCTCCAGCGTGCTAGACTTTACAGATTCGTTCTTCTTCCTCCAGGACTTTTTACACAAAGTCCCAAACCTCTGTCCTGTCCCAGCTTGAACTACCTGGACAGAGGGACAGAAGGGCAGACTCAGTCTGAGCGAGGATACGAATCCTACCTCACCCAGACCTCCCATCTCTCTCTCTCTCTCTCTCTCTCTCTCTCTCTCTCTCTCTCTCTCTCTCTCTCTCTCTCACACACACACACACACACACACACAGTGACTGAGAGAAAGAGAGAGAGAGAGAGGTGGGGGTAAGGGGCGGGGGGGGGGGGGGAGAATCCTGATTGTTGCCAAACTGGCCTTTTCCAAAGTGCTCTGGGACCCAAGCCTGAGCTCCCACCAAAACGCTGCACCCTTGTGCATAGGGAAGAGACACCTCCAAGCTACAGATTAGCCTGGACAAGGTCCAGAGGCTACCAGAATGAGCCTCGGGTGATACTCCCCACTACTGTGGGCTTGGGTGGAGGCAAGGACAGAAACTGCCTTTCTGACACACTAGCCTATGGCTTCTTCCCAATCCTGGCCTTTTTCTCTTTCATTTGAGAAAGATGACTTGGCCCATCCCCCCCTTTTCCCAACCCTCCAGCCCAAGGAAGCTTGCTAAGTAGTCTTCTTAAAGAATCTAGGGGAGTAAATCCCTGGGCACACTTATGAAGGGCCACCACTTACCAGCCCTAATACCTGTAATGACAGCTATCATTTTTAGCTACCAATTGGTGCAAGGCATTTCAGAGTTGGTTTATGGGACCGAAGTTTTGCAGACACTATGGAAGTAGCTACTGCTATCCCATTAGACAAGCGAAGAAAACAAGAGTCAAAGGAGTTAGGCCAAGACCTCCTAGCTTTGAGAAGCCATTCACTCACAGGTTTGGCGCAGACAGCACGCCTGTCTTTGTGCTCTTGATCTCTTAGCCTCTTCTTCTTCCTTCTGGAAGTTCCTCAACTTGAGGGTCCTAAATTTGGTTCTGCCCCATCCCGTGTCCCCAACTATCTCTTTTCTTCTTCTCTCCCCTTCTTTCCTTTCCATTCCAGGGAGCTAATAAACATCATGAATAATGGATAGGGAATCCTGGGACTGTGGCTGCTGGAGGGCCGCCTTCGGGTTGGAAAAGAAACTTCTCCGTGCCCAGCCGTGTCCGCATCCCACAGCCAGGTGGTCTCCATGCCCAAGTGCTGTGGGAGTTCCCAGAATCTTAATAGGGTGGGGGTGGCATGTCGAAAGTCTAGGCCCTAGGGATGAATTGGCTTAAGAGGAAACCCTGTCTAGCCCTGGCTCCCCTGGCTCCCAGGGACAACCAGCCAGTCCCTTCTCTACTCATCCCAAGGCACTTTCTGGATCCTGCCTTATTGTGGCTGAAAAAGACCAAATCAGTTCCTGTGAAGGAGGCCAACCATAGTGGGGCTCACATAGCTTTCTTGGGTTCTGGATGCTGCTGCTGCTGCTGCTGATGGTGGTGATAGTGGTGAGGATGGTGAGGATGAGGATGATTTAAAGCAGTAAAAGTGTTGTGTACTCAGGACACTTCCTCACTCCCCAGTGTATGCTGCCAGCAGACTCCAAGAGCACCTCTGCCTCTATAGACAGTCATGTTGCAGCCTCTGTACTGCAGTGCCCATCTGTACCCAGGAGGATTATTTGGCGGTAAGCACATAGAAGTGCTTGGCATGTTGAAGGGATAGAACAAACATTACTACCTCTTCTTTAACCGGAAAAATGGGCTGCAGGGTCTCCAGGAATGTGGTGGTCTCTCTGCAGATATGAACTGTTTCCTCTCTCTTCCGTACTGGCTTTGTGTCACAATATCAGGGGCTGGGAAAGTTGTGAATGACACTCCATCCAGCCCCCAATAAGTCACCAGACTACAGACTAGCAGAGGAAATACCGATCAGGCACACACTCAGGGTGAACTGCCTGCCTCCCACCCACAATCTCACTAGTTAGCTCTGGCTGTCCTGGAGCTCACTATGCAGACCAGGCTGGTTTCCATCTCATAGAGATCACCTGCCTCCACCCCCCAGGTACTGGGACTACAGGTGTGAACACCATAGCCAACAACAACTGGAAGTTTTGCAATGTATATACAATATACATCAAAACTGTGGGACTTCAGAGGGCTGATATTGGGTTCATGTGAACATGGTTAGGTCTCAGTTTACCCAAAATGAGAGAACAGACTATATGCTTGCTAAATACTTTCAGTTCGAACAAAAGGCTAGCCTGCTGGTTTACTTATAACACATTTTGAACAAGCCATAAGTTTCTGGCCAGCATCCCTCAAGTTCCCAGAAGTCAGACATGTATTATTTTATCTCCTACTAGCATTTAAGATGCCAGTCTTGTTTCTTGCCCAGTGTGACATCCAAAGGGAAGGGGGAATAAACATGGAGGTACTGGGTCTACATTTTGCCTGGCCCCATGGAGCCCTGAGACCCTCTTCTCACTCTATAAAAGCCCAGTTGTCTGTGAAGATGAATACTCAGGGGGAATCTCATCCATACCCATCTCTTTCACTGCTTTGTCCCTCAAGGGCTTGGAAAATAGAGACCAGGACAATACCACCACTCCCATCATGCCCCTAGGAAACACCTTCTGGTCCTTTCTTCCTATATGTTCTACCAGCAATGGTACCTAGCCAGCAGCAAGCCTCTGAGTGTATGTGCATGCATTGTACCATTTTGAATGTTTATTTTCTTGTAACATTTTAAAATTAATCATTTACCCAGTACCACAGTCAACACGGCTAGGACTCAACCATCAATTAGTCTGAAAGATAAATGTAAATTGCAAAGGGACAATTTCTTTCTTTGGTTGGCATTTTCTTTTCTTTATTCTATAGCTTCAGAAAGGCCACTAAACCATTGGAAACCTATAAAAAAGAATGGAGTTGTGCACATCTGTAACTTCAGTACTTAGGACATGGGTGGAGGAGAATCAGGAGTTCAAGACTCACATTGATGACACAGGAAGTTTGAGGCCAGCTTGGTATACACAAAATCTTATCTCAAATAAAACAAGCAAACAACAACAACAAAACTAATACAACCTGAGTATCTTTTTTTAAAAAAAATAATTTACTTAACTTTATTGTATGTGCATTGGTGTAAAAGTATCAGATCCCCCTGGAACTGGAGTTACAGACAGTTGTGAGCTGCCGTGTGGGTGCTGGGAATTGAACATGGGTCCTTTGGAAGAGGAGCCAGAGTTCTCAACCACTGACCCATCTCTCCAGTCCCAACCTGAGTATCTTATCACTGGAGATGATGCTTAGAGAAATTGATCATGGCCTTGCTTAAACATAAACCTATTTATGGAGACAGAGTGAAACTACATGCAAAGACAGCTATAGAAAGAGGCTGAAATTTTAAAAACTGATTAATTGTGATCGCGTGTACAATTATTAATTATGTTCATATGTGTACTTATTAATTGTAATAATACATGTACTTACTTGGCTTTCTAAGGGACCTTTGTGGTGTGAGTCTCCTTTATCAAATGTTTTCTCGTCACATTATAAGAGCAACATTTTCAAAAAAGCCTTTAGATAAGGGCAGAGGGAAACAGATCATAAAGACTACAATACTGGGGCTGTAGCAATGATTCGGAGGTTAAGAGTTCTGGCTGCTCTTCCAGAGGACCCAAGTTCAATTCCCAGCACCCACATGGTGGCTTACAACTATTTGTTGTAAGATCTGATGACCTTTTCTAGCCTCCAGGGACACTGCACAAATGGGGTACACAAATATATGTCCATACAAAGCACCCATATACATAAAATACCAAATTAAAACAAGTTTTAGACCACACAGTGGTGGTACACACCTTTGAGACCAGTACTCAGCAGGCAGAAGCAGACAGATGTCTTTGAGTTCAAGGCCAGCCTGGTCTACAAAGTGAGTTCAGGATATCGAGAGATACACATAGAGAAACCCTGGTTTTCAAAAAACAAAACAAAACAAACAAACAAACAAAAATTAAAAAGGATGCAAGTACAAGATGAGCCTTAGAACACATTTTCCAGGACTTACAAACTTAAATTCAAGTAGATGAAAATCTAATAGAACACAACCAACCAGTAACTGTAGTTGATACAAGGGAGACTGGCCTGAGGGAAACTACAGAACATATGCTTCCACTGTGGCATTAAACTGTAATTAAAACAAGTGGTTCTCTGTGAGTTTGAGGCCAGTCTGGTCTACATAGTGAATTCCAGGCCCGTTGAAGCTACATAATTTGGACCCTGCCTGAAACAACAATCAAATAAATACAAAAACTGTAAATACAATATCCAAAAGAATCTGTCCCAGGATCCAGCCAAGGGCCTCAAGAGCATTTATGCAAGTGTCAGCAAAGAAGTCACATTTTTCATTCTTTAATTGCTTTGAATTATCCACTGTTTGCTGGGTTTTATGGCATGTTCTCTTGGTATAGAGGACACTGTTTCAAGATCTTAGGGTTTAAGGTGGGTATAATGGCACGCACCTTTGGTCCCAGCACTTGGGAGGCAGAGGCAGGTAGATCTGTGAGTTCAAAACCATCTTGGTCTATGTAGTGAGTTCCAAGACAGCTAAATAGTGAGACCCTGTCTCAAAACAAACAATACAAGATCTTAGAGTTTGACATGAATATGGGGTTGCCACATATAACTCTAAGTCAGAACTCAGAGCACATGGAGTTCTCCAGAAAGATACAAAGTAGAACCAAGAGACATCTTCCTGCAGGCTAGTGGCTTTCAACATTAGTATGAATAAGAAACAACTCCAGCTTCTCAAAAACAGAGCACTCGAACTCAGACTTAGAGCTTGCTCTTTTTTGTTTGTTTGTTCTTGTTGGTTTTGGTTTTTCGTTTTCTCGTGGAGCTTTGGAGCCTGTCCTGGCACTTGCTCTGTAAATCAGGCTGACCTCAAACTCAGAGATCCGCCTGCCTCAGCCTCCCAAGTGCTGGGATTAAAAGCGTGCACCACCACCACCCGGCTCAGACTTAGAGATTTGAGCACAAGGACCTTGGTGGTTAATCCTCAGTGTCAACTTGACTATATTTAGAATCACCCAGGAAACTGTGGCAGTCAACTTGTGAGAGTGAGGGAGAGAAAGGGTCCATTCTGAATGTAGATGGTGCCATCCCCATGGGTTGTGGGCCCAGGTGGAATGAATAGGTTAAAGGAAGAAAGCTCTGTGTCCTGATTCTCCCACACTGTGTCTACTCTTAAGTTGTTTCTCTCAGTATTTGATGAGTGACAAGAAAAATATCTAATAACAGAAAGCCAGTGTCCAGAAGTTACATTCTTGTTGTGGTTAAAGCTAACCATATAGTCTTAACCCTTTGGAGAAGCAGACTAGAGAAACCCTAGAATGTGGTAAACCAAGCTTCATGTGGAATTCTGTCCAGAGTTCCAAAGACTAGATGCACAGGAAGAAAAGATTAGTCTCCTGAGGTTTTTGATGGAGGTGAGGTCTCTATTGCAAACTTGATTAAAGGCCCTTTGAATAGTTTGAATTACATTCTAGCAAAGAACTTTGTATCCATAAACTTTGTGTGTGTGTTGGAAGCAGGGAGTTTAAAGGTAACAGATTCATTGCTGCAGGAAATTCCAAGATAGTGTAGCATTCAGGCTGTGCCATGGTTACTGTTTTCAGTCAGGTTTATAGACTGGAGACAACAGAAGAATTTGAAAACCACATGGCCAAAAACATGATTGTCTTCAACACTGTGGGGAAAAAAGGTAGCTGTTATCAAAGTGGTTAGTAACTATTCAAAAAGCCAAGGCCAGCTAGTGCAAGCTACAAGCTCAGCCAGTAGAGGTGCCTGCCACCAAGCCTGAGGACCTGAGTTCCTGAGTTGATGCCCTATCTAATGCATAGAGAGAAGTGACTTCCACAAGTTGTTCTCTGACCTTCACATGCATGCTGTGGCACATGCACACCCTGCCCCACTCATAAGATAAATAAATTAATTCATAAAATATGTTTTTCAAAATCTCAAAATCAGCTAACTCATAATCAGCTCTTCCAGAGAATCTAGGACCCACATGGCAGCTAATTGTCTATAACTCCAGTTCCAGGGAAATCAAATATCCTTTTCTGTCCTCCTTAAGTACAAGGCATGTACATGGTATATATAAGTTCAGTCAAAACGTCTGTACATATAAGACAACCAAATCAAAATTTTAAAAAGTAGCCAAGCACTTTCCACTAGATCATTGAAAAATTGTCTAGGAACCATCTCTCACATGCTTTAGTATAAAAATGTAAACTCATTTGAAAGATTTTCCAGTAAGATGAGACACGTGCCAGCGTACTCTTAATTCGGCTGCCTAGACACTAAGAAGCCACTGAAGCCATGGTCCAAAGGTGTCTTAGTTAGATGAAGAGACACCACCACCATGGCAACTCTTATAAAGGAACGCATTTAATTGGAATGGCTTACAATTTCAGAGGTTTAGTTCATTATTATCATGGCAGCATTTGGCAGCATGCAGGCAGACATGGTGCTGGAGAAGGAGCTTAGAGTTCTTTATCTTGATCCACAAGCATCAGGAAGTAAGTTGTATGTCACCCTGAGCATAGCTTGAGCAAAGGAGACCTCAAATCCTGCCTCCACAGTACACACTTCCTTCAGCAAGGCCACACTTAATCCAACAAAGCCACACCTTGAAATAGTGCTACTCCCTATGAGCTTATGGGGGGCCAATTACATTCAAACTACCACAAAGGGGGACCAAATACTTCTCAAGCTGGTGACAGAGCTTAGTGTCATTCACATAGTGCTGGTTTTGCGGTAAAATATAAGAGTTACAGTGTTGTGGAAGATTCCATCCATGCGGGGGGAGGGGGGGGGTTGTAGGAAACCTGGTAATGTTTGGTGATGTTTGGTTTTCTTGCAGGTCACCCCTGAGGGGGTGATAGGCTGTAGAAGAGATTGACTAGGAAGATCAACTGTCAAAATTAGTGTTCTCAATAAAACAACATATAGGTAGACACACGAGGCAAAAGATTTGCTGAAAGGTTACATTTGAGCTGATTGTGGTACATGTCTATAGTCACATCACTCAGGTGGTAGAAGCAGGAGGAGCAGGAGTTCAAGGTCATCTTCAGCTACATGGAAAGGTCAAGGCCAACCTGAGTTACAGGAGACCCTACCTGAACAAGACAAAAACAAGTATTTGAGAAAGCAAAAGTATGCACACTTAGGGGCAAAATGAAGGACCTTGGGAATAGAGGCACACTTTCGATAAGCTTGAAGATATTGATAGGAGAAAGTTTGTTGGAGTCACTAGACTACATCCACCTTTTCAGATAATTAAATTACAGGCTGTGGTGGTGCATATCTATCATCTCAACATTGGGAAGTTAACTTTGGGAGAATCAGTAGTTGACCATCATCTTTTACTATATAGTAAGATCAAGACCAGCGCAAGCTACAGGAGAATATCTCCAGAGAAGACAGGTATATAAATGACTTCATCATGCCTAGGTACACATGTATTATACACTTGAAGCTGTGAAACATGTACAGTAGGGCCATTTTCCTACTGTAACCATTGCTGGTTGAGAGCCACGGTGGAAAGGCACATGGTGGTTATCTGGTGTGGGTTCCAGAACTACTCCTGCTTTGTAGTTGACAATAATATTAACAGTCCATGACATGGTGCCAGAGGGCTCTGTCTCTTTTCTTTCTGGTTGGATGAGAGGGTGAGTCATCTATCTCATATATATATATATAAAATAACAAAGGAACAATGTAGTAAAAGAGCTGGCCATTGTTTCTGATACTTGACTTCCTACCTAGCAACTCTTTCAGTGTGAGTGTAACAGGAAAGGTGCCAGGAAGATACAGGCAAACTCTAAAGCTAGCCCCCAAAAGAGGCCCTGTGGATGACCTGCAGCAAAGCCAGAGGGAGTGGACTTCACTTTAGAATATGATGTGCCCTGGATGCTGGAATGGAGCTGTAGGGCTTAATGCCTGTCCAGCTGGTTTTAGCCTTGATTTGGTCCCATCCCTCTGTTCTATGCCTTCCTCTCTTTGGAATGTGACATTCACTTGATGTCATTGTATACTGGATGTAGATTGTTTCCTGATTTTTTTTACCAGAGCTCACAGCTAAGGATTTACTTTGAGAAACAGAGTTTGTTTTGAACTTGGACTTTTGAATAATGTTGGGGACCCTTGAAGTTGGATAGAAGGTTTTACATTATGAGATATGATATACGTGAGCCTTTGGGGACAGGATGGAACTCTGTGGTTTAAAGTGATGAGTGTTACATAGATAAAGAGTAGGCTGTGGTGGTTAACCCTCATTAGAATCATGTAAGAATCACATTTTTGGGTGCGTCTGTGAGGATGTTTCTTGAAAGGATTCACTGAGGAGAGAAGATCCATCCTGAACACAAGTGTCACCATCCATGGGCTGCTGGTAAACACAAGGGAATAAGATGGAGGAGGGAAGAAAGGCAGGGCAGCATCAGCACCCCCCTTTCCTTCTGCTTCTTGTCTGACACCATGTGAACTACTTCATATATTCACCCCCATATGATGAACTGAACCTAGGCCATAGTGCATTCATGGCAAGTGCTCTCTCTACCAATGAGTTATATACCCCCTCCAGTCACTCACTAATTTTTTTCAAACTATCTTATGTGTATAAGTGTTTTGGCTGTATGAATGTATGTATGTCTACCATGAGTAGACACTCAGAGAATAGAGCGGGGTCTCTGAAACTTTGGAATTTGGGGTTATAGATGGTTGTAAACCTCACAGACATGCAAGTAGGCAAACGCTTATACACATTTTTAAAATGTATGTATATGTTTATGTACCACAAAGTTGTCTGGTGTGGGAGCTGGCCAAAAGAAGGCATCAGATCCTCTGGAACCGGAATTACATCTGTATCTAACTAGGTCCTCTGAGAGGACTCTTAACTACTGAGCTATTGCTCCAGCCCTGTTCTGTTATTTCTTAGGAAGAATGTGACATTGAGCCTTTGCTCCTTGAAAGACCCTGGGACTGTTTTACAGGGTGAGTCTTATCTGTCCCTGTGACTACGGACCAAACAGCCTGTAAGTTTATGTAATTTATGTTGAAGACATGAGCAGTGTATGAATAAATCCTCTACAAGACTCTGGCCAGAGAGATGCTCAATGAGGAAGTGAAGACAGGACCTCCTTACAGAGTGTTTGGTTTGCTAGGCTCTGAACTAAACCAGTTTCCTCTTCTGGCACAGGGGCAATCAGTTGGAGTCACAGCTAATCCCAGCCACCTTCACATCAGGGCAACCTCACCTGAGCACACTGGAGAGGGAGGGCAGGGAGGATACAAAGCAAGATGGCTTCGATAGGACCAGCCCGAACTCAAGATGCCATCGCAGGCAGGCAGCTGGCGAGGCCGGTGCCAGGTGTCTGCAGCCGCCTGCTGCGCGCCTTCCTCTCCCTTTCTCTGGGCTTCTTTCACAAGCTTCTCACGTGTACTCTCGCCTGCCCAGCTGCTGCGGGGACTCGCCTGTCGGCCGCTGCCTCCCATTGTTTGCCAGGCTCCTGAGGATCCGAGATGCCCAGAGGGACCAGAGGCTGAGCATTCCAACTGCGAGGCGCGTGGGGCGAAGCCCCATTCCCCCACCCCCTACCCCCGTGCCGCAGCAGGCTCTTGCCGTGTACCAGCCTAAGTTTCTCCATTTGGAAAATCAGTCGGAGCTCAGTGGTAGTGTTTACCTGAGAGGTGGGAGGCCCTCACCTCTACCCTAGCATCACTGAGATGTGGGAAGCCCCTTGAACTCAGATGCCCCAAATATTCCTCCCACTCCCACCTCGGTGTGTATTCTTGGGAAGCCTGAAGCAAGAGAACCAAGAGTTGAAGGCTAGCTTGGGTCATATAGATGTCGCAAGGAAACAATGGGAGAAAGAAATGTTTGTGGACCGAGCCAAGGAGCCTCTATGAACACATCTCAGTTAAATTAACAGAAAACACAGGACAGGTTAGAAAGCCCTTCGCCTGCATTAATCCCCAAGTCCTATAAAGCAGAAGCTCCTGCAGAAGATAAACTTTTAAAGTACATGACTGCAGCTAAGAAATAAACTGAGGTGATGGTGCAGACAATACATAGGCAGAAAAGGAAGGAGGGGTCTATGAGCTAAGTAAGGTCCGAGGGAGGGATACAAAGAAGTAAACACTTCATAAATGTCCCGGAGGGGACACCAGGCTTGAAGCCTAACAAGCAAGAGAATCTGAGTGGCTGGAGGGTAAGTGTCCTGGACATGGTGAGCATCAAGGCTCCAGCTAAAAGCTAGGTACTAGGAGGTGAGGTATTCTGAGAAGAGTGGGGAGCCTGTGAAGGGTGAGTTTCAAGCAGGATTATGTTGGAATCTGAAATCTGCTCCCAGGCAACCTTCCCTCTGCCTGTGCTGAGGGGGTCTCCAGGAGAAAGAACAGTCCTCTGATTTAATCTGTCTACTGTTTCTCAGAGTATCCCAGCCAATAGTTGGGACCTGAGAGGCTTCCCAGTCTCTACCTGGATCCAGTGACTAACTTTTGTTTTCCTTATTTATTTTATTTTTTTAATTCTGCCCTCTCCAGGCTTTGAGAACAGCTGTGAGCAGCAGGTCAGCTCTGGCCCACAGTGTCTGGGTTCACCTTCTTCTCCTCCAGTTAGAACTCCTAAGAGTTCAGCTCCCTAAGCCTCTTGTCCTTGGGACCTATTCCATCTTCTTTTTTACAACTAAAGACTTAAGCCATTTATTGTATCTAAGTAGCTTGGACGTGCAGAAGCAGTCAGGGTTAAGTGACCAGACTCAGAAAATGTGGGTTCCAATGTACACAAATGACTGACTGGTTACATGACCTTGGACCAGTCACTTGTGGGGTCAGGGCCTATTTTCTAATCATTGCTAGGGAACTGGAGAGACAGGCCACCTAAGGCCCCTCTGGTAGATCAAGATTCAAAATGTGAGCTCTGAAAAATGGTAAAGGCCAAGTCTATCACATAAATGGGAATTGAGATCTGGTGGTTTTTCTGTTGGGTTCTCTGCCTGAGAGCTCATTGCTTGGTATAGTCACAAATGCATACTGACAGGACACTGTGTCCAGCACATGTTGGGCTAGGGATCCCCTCACCTACAGATACAAGGCTTAGAGCCCTTTCACTATCCATTCAGCTTTCAGGGTGCATGAGCATAGAGAGATCAAGCAACTGGTCTACCTGGGTAGATCTCTCACTCGGAACCAGCTAGGCTTTGCAATGTCAGTTAAACTTCACCATGAAGCAAGAACTGATAGTACCTCTTTTTTTTTTTTTTTTTTTTTTTGAGTCAACTGGGGATTGGAGAAGTTAAATATGTTACTCAAGGTCACACAGAGTTAAGTGGTAAGTGGTAGAGATGGGATTCGAACTCAGGTTAGGGTAACCCTACACCTCAGTTACCTCCACTACATCCCACACCTACCATGGTACCTTGGTGGGGAGTAGTGAAATTTGTTCCCTTCCTTTTACAGCTTGGACTCAGTAGAAAAGACCTATTAAGCACTTTTTCTACATTAAAAGGGGAAAAAAAGAAAAAACATAAAAGAAAGAAAAAGAGGTAAAAAAGGGAGAGAAAAAGAAAACAAGAGAAAGCTTTGCTCCCATCAGGGGGGAAGTCGGCGTCTCGTCGCCTAGCTCCATGCCCTGATTTATGATAAAAAATTTAGAGGAAATCATTTATATTTTAAAGGATCTAAATAGCTGCATGAAAGTTTTATCTAAAGTGCCACTGTATTTATAGGCAGTTCTTCCATGCTGGAGGTAATTAATAGATGTATAAACGCAGGGCTCCCGCCTCTCCCGCCCACCAGGCAGCCTGGTGCCTTGGTACTTGGAAACTGCGTGCAAGAAGGGGCAACAGGAGCTAGAGATGCTCACAGCAGCTCACCTGGCACTCCGGACCCCAAACCCCAACAAAGGGAAGCCGCTGTTAAGTTCATACGTTCATTTGTGTTTAGATGTTAGAGGAGCGGATGCAGCCAGTCTGAGGTTCCTGCTGCCTAATTTCTAATCCCTTTTGAAGGGATCTCCAAAAGAGGGTCCAAGAAGCCTGTTCTGAGCTCAAACCGAGGACTCCAGGGACTTTCCCACTCCCCGAGGACCTGTTAATGAAATTCTAGACCACATGCCCCTACCCCAACTTTTACCAGAGGCCCATTTCTCGCCATATCCCCCCATGCCCTTCCTCAAGGTGCCTGGAGCTTGTTTTGGAAAAGTGAGCCCGTTACAAGAGGCCCACACTCAACTGTCTCTGCTTACTTTAATTACAGCTGTGAAATATTGATGGTTTTGGCACTGTACTTGGTCGCCACACCTTAGGAGCTCAGAGAGAAGGCCAGGATGAACAGGTGAAGGGGGCCAGGTGGCTTTCTGAAAGAAAGCCACACAGACTGACGGAGGTGTCGCTGCCTGAGATCAGCACCCAGGCTTCAATAATTGATGGAACTCCTGAGTTTGAAAAGGAAAAGATGCACCAAATTGTAAATACCAATGGTGGTTCGTTTGTGGTTAAACCTTGGCAATGGGAGGAAGATGTCTTCACAAGCTGGGCTGGAGATAAAGATACCTTCCCCAGTCTTCCCCCACTGGGTTTCTCCAGCAGCCTGGCTCACCAGGATATAAGGCCCAGTGAATTCCCTCCAGCTAATCACAGTCTCTGCCTTCCCAAAGCACCAAGTACAGGCAGGCCTTTCCTAAGGAGAAATGCTAGTGTCTCTGCGATTTTTCCTTCTGTGGGAATAGCAGTTCATTCGTTTTTTCCAGCTCTTGGATCTCACTTTCTAAGAAGCATAGAAACCTGTGAGTACATTCCCAAGAGTGTTTTAAAACTATTTTTAAGTGACCCACACCAGATACATGTGTTATGGGGAGCAGGGGTTTTCAACACATATATACAATATATACATATGTGTACACATACATATATTACAGTAAATGTTACCGTTTCTTTATATTGGAAATATTCAAAATCCTCTACTATTTTGAAATAGACATCACAATTACCAGCCATCACAATGGAATGGTTCAAAATTCAAACCCAGATCCGGTGGCAAATAGAAGGACTGGGAAAGGAATACCACATTCTAATGGGCTTTAAGTTCCCCCAATATGATAGGGGGTACTCTGTTACATTTCACATTTATAACCTCGTTTTCTCCAAAGAGCACATTACACATAACGGGCCAGTTTCATTACAGAAGGAAATGACTACATCATTTGTAAGTGGTAAGTGGTCCTAATCAGAGACACTTTGATGATAACAGGGGCTGGGGGGTGGGGGACTCTGTGATGGAGTATGGCCAAAGAGTTAGAGTGAGTCTCTTTGGCCTTCTCTCAGTTGCCAGACTTCTATGGGAAGAAAGAGTTTTAGCATAGGATAACCTCTAGGCAGAGAGACTACTGAGTGGTGAGCCCCAGACAAGAATGGACTTGCCTTTCCAAGAACCAGGAAGAAGGCTACTACAGCCACAGCTGATGAAACAGGGGGTTTTAGAAAAGGGGTGGAGAGAGAGAGACAGAGCAGAGACAGAGACAGACAGACAGAAATTTAATATGACTCACAGGCCAGGACAGGCAATGTATGTTTTATTCTAGACATTATTGATATAAGCATTTTAATAGTCTCTCAGAGGGGCATAAAACACAGAATTAAGCAGGTGACAGGGAAGAAAAAAGGGCTGTCTTGCTGTTCCGTTTGTCTGAAATGTATTCCCCCAGCTAGCCACAATGCTCATTTTCACATTTTCCTTCAATTCACTTAAATGTCACTTCCTCACTGATGGCCCCCTGTGACCACCCTGCGTACATTGCACCCACCTTTCCTGCAGATCTCTTCCAAAGTCCCTTTCCTGGGTGATTTTCTCTTCACTGTTACCACTTTATATGCCCTACAGCTGTACTTTACTTGCAGGTTGGGCTATTTTCTATCTTTTTAATAAAATGTAAACTTGGTGAAGCCAGGGAACTAACTTTTGTATGCCTTCTGCTACTAACACTAGAACTCAGTAATTATGTACTGAGTAAGTGGATTAGCCTGTGCTACAGTGTTTTGTTTGAGACCGAGTCTCATGGAGGAAGGCTGGCCTCAAACTTTCTAGCTGAGGGTGATCTGGAAATTTGGATTCTTCTGCCTCCACCTAAGTGCCAAAATTACCAGCATTTGCCAACATGCCATTGTATGCAGTGCTGGAGAATGAACCAAAGGTTTAGGCATCTTATACAAGGGCTCCTCCCAGTGAGCTACATCCTCAGCTCCTTCTCTGAATTTTGACAACATCCAGTTCCCATGTATTCAGAGGATTGTGGTTGACACTGCCAGTGAAGCTCGCATTTTGAAAAGTTTAGTCCCACCCATAGTTCTCCATCCATAACTCCCCATAACGGACAGATTCTTGTGTTCATAAAAGGTATCAAAGGTAGACATTCAATGTGTGCCTTAAAAATCAATGCAAACCATGGTTCCTGGTGTACTCTCAGGGTCAATGATACTCCTTCTGACCTTGCTATATAACCCCTAAGGCAAACTTGGATGAACACTCTTGTAATCCCAGGACTTGGAAGACACTGACAGGAGGATCACAAGTTCAAGACCAGCCTGAAGCCACAGTGAGCCCATCTCCTCATCAGTCACATCGATCCCACAATCCCATGAGTATTATTCACTACCCAAGGGGAAAGTAACTTACTTATGTTAACCTAACTTAACTCCTTTGCTGGTTTACTTACATGCCTTTATATAGCTAAAGACTTCATAAAGGCAGACAGACTAGGCCAACACTCTTTGTTCTGGAAGCCTTATGCCTGATGCCTAAGAGGTGATCTGTGAACTGAATGAACAAATGAAAGAACAGAGCCAGTGAGATGACTCCTCAGGTGAATGTACTTCCTGCACAAGTCCAATGCCCTGAGTTCAATTCCTGGAACCCATGCTATTTTTGTTTTTGTTAAAACAACAAACAGACAGACAGAAAAAAAACAGCTGTGGCCAGACATGGTGGCTCACACCTTTAAGTCCAGCACTTGGGAGACAGAGGCAGGTGGATCTCCAAGTTTGAAGCCAGCCTGGTCTACATAGAGCAACTGCCATGACAGCCAGGGCTATGCAAAGAAACCCTGTCTCAAAACACAAACAAACCCAATAAATAAATAAAGTAAATAAATAATCATAAAAACAGATGGCTATGGTGACATACATCTGAATCACAACATTCTTACAATGAGATGGGTGGGCAGGGCCAAAAAAAGCTCTGAGGCTCGGTAGCCTGGGACACACACTGCAGCAGAAACAAGCTAGACTCTGGGTCAACACGTGGTCCCCAAGAGAGAACTGACTCTACAAAGTCACTTCTGACCTCCGAGTATGTGCTGTAGTTCTCCCCACCTGCCACCTGTCATGTACACCTGTCATGTATGTCATGCACATATACATAGTTAGTTATAAAAATAGATTAAAATTGACTTAGGAACAAAGGGCTAACTGAGTCAGATAAAGTGGGAGTGGCCTGGAACTGCAGAGTGAGTGATGGGCACTGCCCAGGAAACAATTCCCACTCCCCTCCTCCCCTGTGGGCTGCATTGCTTTCCTGGGGAAAGACTGCATGGAAGGGCTGAACCGTGTTTTTTTCTCAGCCCAGACCAAAGGGGAAATGCTGAGCCCTTGTGGAGAATAGAGGAAACTTGTCCAGGTCGTGAACATCCCTAACATGTCCAGGTCGCGAACATCCCAGCTCTCCTTGTTCACCCGAGCCTCTGGGTCAAGAAAGCAGATTTCTGACATCATAAAACTGATTAAGATAAAGAGGAAAAAAAATTTAAAAACTCGACCCTGGCTATGACATGACTGTTCCACTGTACAATCTGATCGAGGAAATGTATCTAGGATTACCCAGACAGTCAATTATTCATGAGCTAAATGTCCAGGCATCAATTACCTGGCTTGATGCTCTTATTCATTAAGGAGATTGAACAGCCCGACTTAACAAAGCTGGAGGAAGTTGCTAAGTAACAGAAGTTACCTGACCAGCTCAGCACTGCGGGCCTCCACAATGTGAGTCCTTTTACGGCAACAGAGGGCCTGGGGATCACCAGCATGGGAGATCAAGTGGAAAATTAGCACCAGGGCTAATTTCAGCCTTGGCAAAGAGAAGGAAAATGGGTGTGGGTGGGATGGATTGTGGGGAACAGAGGAATGTACAAGATATATAAGCTAAGTTACCTTTGATGGATCCAGCCTTACATATGCTAGGAAAGTCCTCTGCCATTGACCTACATTCCTAGTCCCAACCAAATTACCCTTTCTTAACAAGGTAGGTGTCTATCAAGAGGTATAACACTATTTCACAAGATATTAATATTTTTGATAAATGTCAAAGATGCTTATGCAGCATGTAACTGAAGAAAAGCCAAATACAAATATTAAGATTTACCTGGGAAATGCAGTTCATGGGTTTTCTTTTTGGGCATCTATCTGAGGCTTAAATCTAAAACTTACTCTAAATGAAAAATGTAAATAGGATCTGGAAGTGCACCTAGAGAACCTATTATGTGCCAGCCTGTACTTTCTCCTCATAAAACTTTCTCTGCTATATATAAAACTATGTATAGTCCTCTCAATCACCATCTTCAATGCATTCCTGTGTTCATATTGTATTGTCTTGAGACAAGATCTCTCTCTGTAGCCCAGGCTAGCCTAGAACTCACTATGTCAGCAGGCTGGCTTGAACTCAGAGAGATCACCTACCTCAGCCTTTCAAGTGCTTGGATTATAGGCATGTCTGGAATCACCTCCAACTTTGCTGCTTGTGTTCCTTTTATCATCTGGGATTGGGGGGAGAAGCTACGTGAATATTTTGATTATTTTGCATGAAGTCTTGAGAAGGAGTTTGTGTTTTGAGCATTTGACATAGCATTAGGTAGAAGTGGTTTGCAAAATGTGGATCACCTTGTCAAAATGTAGTGAGCCTCTCCAGGTAGTGAAATCATAACATTAACCAAGTGCAGGACCCTTTTAAACACAGATGCACAGCCCGGGCAGTCTCATGGCCTCCACCAGCAAATGGCTCTGGGATTTTAAGGAATACAGTCTTTCTAAGGAGATAGACCCAGGTTTAAGTGCTAGCTTCACCCTTTCTAGCTATCTGGCCTCCAGGTGTCTCTCATGTGTGAAATGGCAATAATAACAGAGTGTTACAAAGTTTCAACGAGGCCATGCCCATGTGTGCCACATGCTAACAGTGTAGTGTGTGTCAGTGACACGTAGGGACTGAAGGGCTAGATGGCACCAAACCAGGGGGACAGCTATAATGGAAGCACACAAACTCCAGCATGAGGCACACTCCAATGTGGAGCAAATGCCCTTCTTTCCATACCTCAATAGCATAGTCTCCGTGGTCAGTGGATTCCTTTCTTTCCATATCTATTGACACCGGATAAGGCCTGATTTTGGGTGTTGTGAACATTGCATTACTCAGGTCTATTCTGAGCTGACACAATTTGGCTCATTCATTTTATTAACTCATGAAGCATTTTGATGATCATTTACTGGGCACATACTAGACGCTATGCACTCTGTCAGGCATCAAGAATCAAATAAATTACATACAGTTCCCTGAGTGAGAAAATGGGCATGGGATGAGCATTGTGGAAAATACTGCCACCATCCCATCACAGGACTGACTTGTCTGTATTTTTCTAGTTCTCCCTTTCAAATAGCCCCTTAGATAGACCTTCCTAAACAACACTGACCAGTTCTTGTCACAACACCTCATCTTTTCCCTTCCTGTATTCTTCTTGTCATGTCTGCAAATAACATGGCCTTATCTTGCTCACCCCTGTAAGACATAGCATGTAGTAGGAACACACTAAATCTCCTACAGTAAATTAATGGGCAAAATAGCTAAGATGCTTGGTGGTGCTAAGGAGCACAGAGGACATGCTCTGTGTTCTGGCGGACATGGTTACAGATGGAGGTGTCTTTTTAGTGGAGATGCCATTTCAGATGATCCCTAAGGAATGAGAGGGAGCTTGAGAGGCAAGTGTGATGGGGATGTTTCACACTGAGGGGACAGAGTGCATACATGCAAGAGGAAGTGTAAAGGTGGCATAATAAGGGACAGCGTGAGTAGGAGCTAGGACCAGAGTAGAGTAAGGAATCACATCACAAGTATTTTGTATTTATTTCTAAGGCATTCGAGCTCTACACTGTAGTCAAGAAAGCATACCCCATTTACTAGCCTGCCATTTGCAAGCATGCAAGATATATACAGTGCTAACAAGATATACACCCTCTGCCCTCAAGGAGCCTATTTTTTTAACGGCGGGGGGGGGGGGAGAAATGACATAAATATACAGTTATGTAGTGTTTAAATGTGAAACAGAGGTAATCAAAGGCATTATGATTAAGCATCACAGAAGAACAAGGGAGACCTAACCAGATCTGTACTTGGTACTCTCAGACTTGAGCTTGGAAAATCCTATTCCTTGGTATTGAAAGTTACCTTAAACCACAAATACAAACACAGAAAAAAAAATCTCACATATATGCTGATGAGTTTAGTGATCCTTCTAAGTAAAACATATTTGGTTTGTTGCCATTTATATAACTTTTAACGTCTACAGAATGTTATTATATGTGTATAACATAAGGACAAGCAGAGGAATGATGGGTATCATGGGTGATACTATAACTTCCTTGGTAGGAGAGGTGGGAGAAAAAAATATAACCAGAGAAGATCCTGTCTCATTTCTTTTGTTTTTGTTTTTGTTTTTTGAGACAAGGTTTCTTTGTGTAGATCTGGCTGTCCTGGAACTCACTACATATACTAGGCTCAAACTCACAGAGATCTGCCTGTCTGCCTCTGCGTCCTGAGTACTGGGATTAAATTCATGGGCCACTATGCCCAGCCCTGTTTTGTTTCTAAATTGGAGATAGATAAATGGATTTAGTCTTGGCATTTTATATATTGAAGATATTTTACTTTTTAAAAATCCGTAGTTCCAGGCATGGTGGTACATCTCTTTAATCCCAGCACCTGAAAGGCAGAGACAGGAGGTCTCTGTGATTCAAAGACAGACAGGTTTAGATAGTGAGTTTCAGGCCAGCCAGAGCTATGTAGACCCTGTCTCAAACAACAACAACAACAAAATCTGCAGTGACTATCTTTATTAGCTATTATTACCATAAAGGGGATGCTAATACTCCTCAAAGAGCAAGGAAATGGGACTATACAAACTTATCCCATGCAGGACAAATAAACACCAAGTGAGTAAAAGATTGTGGATTAAAAGCATCCCTTGTCCTGTAGGCTTTTTATCTTAGCTTCAAAAGAGACAACCCTAAACAAGGCAGAAGCGGCTGGAACCTCAAATTCTAACCAACAATGTCAAAGCGTGGGTATCAGTGAAGTTCAGGGAGGTGACTGATCTTTACCCTCTCAAAAATGGCTTGATAATAGCCTCCAGGAGAACACTGGATTGACCTACATGGCCAAGCTCAGAATCAAAGCTAAAGCTATACACTATTACAAAGACACAATGGACTCCATTGCTTTAGAATGTTTTCTCTTGAGTCCAGTGTGTCTCTGTGGAGGTCCTTAAAATAGCCAATGAGGAATAACTGGACTGGCAGCCAGGTATTGATCACTCAACAGAGTGCAAGCAGCTGTCGTCAGCCCAGAGCAATAGAGAGACCATGCACCTTCCTCCCCAGCAGAACTCATTTCCCTAAATCCTTATCACAGATCCAGAACTAAAAGCCCTAACTAATTTGCTACCTCAGCATCACAGTGTCTAATAATATTCTATGATAAATGGAGATAAATGGCATTTGGAAGGCAGACAGTACTTTCTAGATTGACAGCCCAATCCTAGGAGACAGAAAGGCGTCAAGCCTTCAGCTGAAGTGAAGGCTTTTTCTATGGGCCTATCCAATTGCTAACTCCATCCATCCATCTGTCCACCTACCTACCCACCTATCCATCAATCAAAACATGGATCAGAATCTGGCTGTGTCAGGTTCCATTCTAGGTTGTAGAATACAAAAAATGACCAGGAATTTTCCCTGGAGAAGCACACCATTAATGTTGACTCTATAGCCAACTAGAAATAGCACCTGGCATAATATTTGTAAGGAAAAGATTATTCCTCTAGTTTTGACGTGGCAAGTTAACTAGCTGGTGAGAACACATAGAAGGCAAGACAGTCTTGTCCCCACGCGGCCAATAAGTTACTGTAACTTCTGGACAACTTGTGTCCAGTTGGTAAAGACCACCTGGGGCATTGTAAGAGGGCATTTAAGTAGAACCAAGAACCAATGTAATTGATTAGTGATGTCTATTCTAGTTAAAGACTCAGGGAGTGGCTTTATGTATGTGCATTCATTCTTTGAGTGGCAAAAAGATGGCAGACTAGTAACATACACAAGTGCCTACAGAGTCTTCTTGTTGGCCTAGTGTAGACTTTTTAAAAATACTGGTGGACATTCAAAACAAAAACGCTATCTTAAGCATTCCCCAAAAGTGAGAGGAACATAATTCTCATGGGAATCCATATTCCATCCTTCTAAAAAAGATGTGATAGCTTCCAGTGCCTCTGTGACTTGGAATTCTGTGACTAAGTCCTCATTTCCAACATGCAGGACCGTCATGTGAAGCAGGTTACTTTGGAGGAGCACAGACCTTGACGGTGCCAGATTGAGCAGTCGGCCTTGGAATGTTGTAGTTCTGTCATTCATGCTTTTAAAAAATACACACATTTTTGAGTCACTACATTCCAACAAGGCAGCAACAATAAGAACTTTCTCCCATTTCACTCTCATTGCCTATTTCTCTTCCCAGAACTCGTAAAATTTCCATTTTCTAACATCACATTTTACAGAGCCCTCGTCCATAGTGCAGACCACATCCTTTTAGCATTTATATCCTAGCAGGTAAATAACATTAACTTAAAGAAGTTCCCATCATATGCTTCTTAAGAACCAGCTAACATCTATAAATAGAGCAAACACTTGGACTTGTCTAGACCACCAAAAGGAACTGTTCTGCCATAGAACACTGAGGGGGAAATTGTTGAATTGACAGCCCCATTACACCCATGGTTTCAAAATATCACATTGTAACTTAACTTTTGCAGGGAGAGGCAGGGAGAGGCTGGGCCTCTTGTGGTCCAGACTGGCTTTGAGTTTCTTGTGTAGCTGAGGATGACCTTGAACTTCTGATGAAAGGGTTTGTCTGCTTATTCTGTTTTGCAACTTCCTTTCTTAAGCTGTCCTCCTTGCCCACAAAGTGAGGATGGTTTGTCTACATTTGTGGCATCATATTTAGTAGCACATTATAAGGTTGTTTGAATCGGGGGAGTGGATGGATGCTTGCAAAGTGTTAGTGATAGCTGCCACCCCTGTAGTGATGACAGGGGCCATAATGGGCATCCTGCCATCTCAGTACATAGGCTCCTCCTTACTCTTAGTAGCCTCACATATTCCATTGTAAAAAATATTTCTCTTTGTTTAGGTTTAATTTGCTTTAATTCTGGGGGGGGGGATATGTATATATGGGTACCTGTGGAGGCCAAAAAAAAAATAACAAAAAACAAAACAAACCCAGGGCAGGTTACTCCAGGACAAATGTCAGCCAAGTGACATTAAACATGGAATAAGGAAGATTGACTATGGCTTCTAGGCACACCAAATTGCTCCAGTCCAGGAATCGTCATGCGGATACTCAAGGGTGGTAAAGCGCTGAGCTCTGGGGACATGAGCCACTCACTGTGTGCCAGAGTTTGCATCACAGAACCTGTCCTGCCTCTTTCTGTCCTTGCTTTTGAGGTTCTGTATGGTACTGGAGAGTGGGGATAGCTGCTTATACTTGAGGTCTCCTAAATATGGAGTCCTCATCCCTTCCCAAGTATACAGTATGCCTGGGCTGGGAGACAGAGGGGAGGGGGAAGTCGGACCTTGCCAAATCCTACTTCGTGCTTTTGAATTGAAAAGAATTTCAACCACACTCAGACATCTACAGAGCACAATGAATCTCACACACTCAGTGCTGTTCTGGCACTAAGACCCAAAATGTGTTTCTTGTGTTATTTTGTTTGCTTGCTTGCTTGTTATTTTATGTGCAGGGGTGTTTTGCCTGTGTGCACCATGTGCATGCAGGGCCTGAAGAGGCCACAAGAAGGCAATAGAGCCTCTGGAACTGGACTTGTAGACAGTTGCTAGCCACCATATTGGTGCTAGGAACCCAGCCTGGATCTTCTGCAAGAGCATCAAGTTGTCTTCACTGTTGAGCCATCCCTCCATGCCTCCTGTGTTATTTTAGAGCAAATATCCATTAGATTGCCCCATAATAATTTCAGAACACACCTCTCTCCAAAGATAAAAGGCTCATCGATCACAAAAAAAACATGTACAAATACTTACCAATAATCTCATAATGTTATTTAATTTCTATTATTTTTTAATCAACAAGGTATTCATAAAACTTAAAAAGCAGAGCTAATCCTTTATCAAAATGCCAGTTTGTGACTTGATCATATCTTGCTGTGCTTGGGACTTTGACTCAGAACAGAGAAAGGATCCAAGCCCTATTTAACAGCCAAGGAAAGTTTTCCCGAGGAAGGAATGCTGGAGCTGCTAGCTGAAGGGTGTGTCAGGAAGATAGTTCAGGGAGAGAGGACTTCCACCATTTGATGGACCAGTGAAGCGGGGTGGGAGTCATCATCAGAATTTAGGGTGAGAACAGCTGAGGTTAAGATACCAGGGAGGCAGGGGTCCTATGTGTGCACTATTTCACAAAACAGGCATCAAAAACAAAAAGAAGGCGGTCTTCAAGTGCACAGGGATATTTCATTGAGATAAAACGGCAGACCTCATCCATCAAACGAGAGTTCCAGTAAATACTCATCTCCGCATCCACAGTATAGATCTCTCTCTCAGCAAACATTTAGGGGCCATATAACTCAGGAGTCACTGTTGAAACCGATCAATGGGTCCTGTGCATGATAAGAAGCTTCACCCACAATTGAGAGCTGGGGGGCAGTCAGCTCTCCTGGCTGAGCGACCAGGATTGTGAATGGCAAATCGCCATTCAGGCCACAGTGGGAGGCAGCGTTTTTTTCCCTCCTAAGCCCAGCCCTGAAGTGGCGGAAAGGGAAGCCTTGTGGCTTTGTGGTTTCATCAGAGGATGGGGCCATTAGAACTTCAATTTCTCTTTTGGGCCCCACCACTGACTTCTCTGATGGCCCTGGTTCTGTCTGTCTCCTTTTCTTAGCAGTGAGATACAGGCAACAGTGTTAGCTCTTCCTGAAGAATACCCTCCAAGTACTTGGGGGAACCTTTAGCAAACCTAGGTACCCATAAAGAAAAGTTTGTTGCCCTGACCAGTTAGGATTTTTGAAAACCACTATGTCTCCATGCTTTTGTTAAGTCACTTACCATCAAAAGAAATCTATATCTACTGGTTCCATAAACAGACAATCAATCAGTCAGGGGTGGTGGCAGTGGTGGGGAGACTGTGGCAGTGGCTGTGGTGGCACACATTTAATCCCTTCACTGGGGAGGCAGAGGCAGGTGGGTCTCTATGACAGCCAGAGCTACACAGAGAAACCCTGTCTTGCAAAACCAAAAACCAAAACAATCAAAAGCCCCCCAAAGGAGAGAATCACCCTGGTTTGGCTCTTCTTAGAAAGACCTTTCTTAAGAAGTCAAGAGCAATTCCAAAAGTCAAGAGCAATTCCAAGAGCACAGAATGAACGTTTAATTTGACTCTGATCATCGTCCAGTGAATTAAATGATCAAATGTAGTTTCCAAAGGAGAAAAGCAGTACATGGCTTTTGCTTTGTCTCCAGAATGAACAAGTAATCAAAAATGATATTACGATCCAATGCCCAGACAGCTGTGGTGGCTCATACCTGGAATCCTAGCATTTGGGAAGCTCAGGCAGAAGAATCACCATGGATTCAAGGCCAACTTGGAGTGAGTTCCAGGGCAGCCTGATCTACAGAAGAAAACAAACTCCTGATGTTCATTGGAAGTGCAAAAACAGTGTAGGAGAGGTGCTTTTTGAAACTACAAGCATATCTGCAATGTTTTACACACAGAAAAGAAGCAAGTGGTACAAAATGGTGAGGTAGTGGTCTATGGACTTATTTCTTTGCTCTTTTGTCATTCTGTTTTTTAAATTGTTTTTATTTATTTTTTAGATTATTTTATGTACATGAGTATTTCTCCTGCATGTGCTCCTGCCTACCACATGCCTGCTTGGTCCCTGAGCTGGTGGTGAGCCTCTGTGTGGATGCCGGGAACTGAACCCAGGTCTTTGGCAACAAGTGCCCTTAGCCACTGAGACATCTCCACAGCCCTCACTCTCTCTTCTAGTCTATGTCTGTTTTCTTATTTTTCTACAATAAACATAAATTACTTGAGTGCTAAAAATTATTTTAAAGTAAGTGATGAATATTTTAGGAGACAATGATCTTTGTGAATCTAAATAGTCAACCGGGAAGCTATTATATCTACATGGACAGCATCCAAAATTGAGTAATATGAAGTATTTGTTTTCACTGGAAAGAAGGTGGTAAATCAAAGGGATCTGGCATTTCCTGACAAGCAGGAGACATATTTGGGGACTTGACTGGGACTGGTTATTGACTTTTAAAGTTAGAAACTTTGTCTCTAACTGTGTCACAGGTCAGGTTCTCTTTCCTAAAGATGGGGTAGATCTGAGCTCTGCTGTATCTGAACACACCCATTGTTTCAATTTTTTTTAATGGTTTTTTTGAGACAAGGTTTCTCTGTATAGCCCTGCTTGTTCTGGAACTTGCTCTGTAGACCAGGCTGGCCTTGAATTCTGAGTTCTGCCTGCCTCTGCCTCCTCTGCCTCTACTTCTGGGATTGTAGATGTGCAGCACCCTCCCCCCCCCACCATTCTCTCACATACACCCCCGCCCCCATTAAAAGTATATGCTACCATGCCCAGCCCCGGTTTTTAGTCCTATCATAAACCACAGTCTTACTTTTTAAGATTCATTTTTGCTATTATTTATTTATATGTGTCTTTGTATATGTATTTGTACTTATGTATATGTGTACCATGTGTGTGTAGACCTCTTCAGAAGCCAGAGAAGGGCAATGAATCTCTTGGAGCTGGAATTACAGGCCATTGTTAGCTGCCTAAATTTGGGTCCTCTGGAAGAGCAGCAAGGGTTCTTAACCACTAAGGCATCTTCTCAGTCCCAGAATATAATCTTTTATCAACATTTTCTAACAAAACCTCTTGTACTCTTAGGAAAAATTCTGTATTACAATGACTTCTTAACATAAATGTAATGTAATGAACAAAACAGAGTTCCTGTTCTATCATGTAAGCATTGATAACTGATTTTTCTTTTTAAAGTGATGAAGGTCATTTCTCATTAAACCCTGGCTCACACAGTGAATGCTACTACCTAACCCTGCCTGCCCCCCATTCCCTGCTTGGGCCCCCTTCTGTCTCCATTCTTGTTCCTATCCCCTTAGCACTGCCCCATCCCCTGGGATGTTCCCTCCCAGGACTACCTTCAATAGAGGGGAAAGCACACTTGCTATTGATTTCATTTCACATACATTTATGCTGTTGGCTGGGTGCTTTTATGTTACATCCAACCTTCAGAATTCAGGCAGAGTATGTCATGTCATGATGTGTAGGCGGCATCGCAGAGTCAAAAAGAGACCTAGGCCTGCAGAGAGAGTGCTCCTGGACTTTAATGGAAGCTGAATATATTCAAAGGAAGAATTTTGCTTTCAGTGTATTTAACACTGCTTGCCTGGAGTCCTGTCTCTGCAGGAGCTAACATCTGTGTAAAGACAACTGGGAGGGGACCCTTGGCCTAGGCCCTGCTGAGAACAAAGACAAGACACCTGAGAATTTTAAAGACGCCCATCCTTTAAAGCATCTGTTATGTCTCCCTGAACACCTTGATACTTTCACCTCCCTGCATCTTCCTGAAAGTTTAAGAATTTGATATAAATGGCCTCGTATTGTTCCCATCATATCACCACTTGTTTTGATCAATGCTGTTTTTGAGATGTATCTGCACAGGACTCTACTTAATTCATCTTAATGGCAATGTAGTACTGCGTTGTTAATGGTGTCATATTTCTTAAGTTGAATCATGAATATTTTGATGACTGTCGCATGCTTTTCTGAACTCTATAGGAAGTCTAGAATATTCTGTAGTTCAAAAAATAAAATAAAATAAATCCTCTCCTTTGTGTTTCCCTGAATAATACAATGCTTCTTGCAACCACATTCACTGTCCTGGGAGACAATGGAGTGAAGCACCCTACATCTGTACCTTCCTGGCCTTTTGGCTCTGACACACAGCAGGCAATAGTTTTATAATAATAGCTAGTTGTATTTATTGAACCTTATACTATGCCAGGCACTGTGCCCGGTGCTTAAGAGTCTCATTTAATCCTCATAACAGCCCTGCAGGAAGAGAGTGCCATTATTATCCTGCCTTTATAGTTAGCAAACAGGCTCAGCAATTGGACGATGTGGCCAGCAACCCATGACTAGAAGATGCAGAGCCAGGACTGGCAAGTATGCCTTCAGGATGTGAGCTCTTGACTCCTGCCATTGCTTCATCCTTGGGCACCCAGTTTGCCTTACTCGGCTGACAACACTGGGGTTGTCTAAGTGAAGAAAACAGTTTAAGGCAACTTTATTTGGTTGAGGTAATTCAGTTGACCAGACACATCCCATATCTACCTTCACCCCAGTGAAGAAAGTATTAACCAGCTGTATCCCCTTGGGCAAGGCTGGCCAAGGTTCACAACCTATGTCTGAGTCTGGCCCACGGCCTTTTGAGGAGGGCCTTTAGAACAAGATTTTCTCTCTCCAATGAGGTTATGTCTAAAATCACTGCCATTCTTTTTTCCCTTACCTCCACTTTGTTCCTCTTCTTTTTGCTAAAAAATTATTTATTTTTATTGTATGTGTAAGGATGTTTTGCCAGCACATATGTCTGTGTACCGTGTGCATGCAGTGCCCACAGAAGCCATAAGAGGATGTCAGATCCCCTGGCATTAGTTGTATGTGTTGTTGCCAGTGTCAGTAATTGAACCCCAGGTCCTCTGGGTTTTGTTTTAAAATACTGAGATTTGTGTGAGTCGATATGAGAATTAAAATACAACAACTTTCTAGTTGCATTTTGATGTTTTATTTTACAAAATTTTAGGACTAGCCTGAATCTGTAAGAAGCCTTGCACGAACTCAAGTTAGTGTGAGTGTGTGTGTGTGTGTGTGTGTGTGTGTGTCCTTCCTAGGATCCTGAAACCTTCCCTAGATACTATGAATCCCTTAGATACCCTGAAGAGTTCAATGGCCAAACAAAATGAAGACTCCTGGGTGCTCCACAATTCCGTATCTGTAGAAAAACTAGTAAATCCCACATAAAAGATGTGTTTTTGTCATTGTGCAGTATGACCACCTGAGCCAACAATGACTGAGAAATACCCTCACAGAACCATGTTCACGGGTGTCATTTTACTCCCCTGAGTCCACGCCAACAGACAGACATCATCTTCTGTGGCTCTACTACAAAAATCCAAGCCTGGGGTGAAAACAGAAATAAAAGTTTGTGCTTCTGAAGGGTCATTTTAGTCATCAATCATACGGGACTGCTTCCTAGCCTAGCCCCGACTCTGATGTGCTATTTTAATAATTCCAAGCATTTCAAGGATCGCTGTAGTAACTTTGGGCCCTTGTAACAAAACCTGGGTGAATTATTAGACAATTTCATGCTGGTTTGCAGCGTGATTAACACAAGTGGCCCTGAATGATAGCTTATGTTATAAAGAGATGGAGCCTTCCAGTTATAAAAGATGTATCAATCAGGGAAAAGCAAACACAAATTAAAGTTTGATGAGCAATTGGGTATTAATTGGTGCCAGCTCTGCTTTTTATGTCACTTTGATGTGGAGCTGATCATAAACATCGTAAGCGGTACTAATAATGTATACTCACTTCAATACATCTTTATGACTCCATTTATTAAGGAGGCCAATATTAAGAATGACTTGTGAGTGTTATGGTGAACTCCGTTGTGTATACTTCGCCTTGCTCCCGGTGTGCAGCTGCCTAGTCACAGCCTGAAGGGCACATTGCAGTTGGTTAGACACATGAGTTATAGCCTAGTTTTTTTCATACATCAATTCTAAATCATAGTGGAAACAAACTTCACGGAAAAGTGGAGCTTTATTCTTTTGGAAAATAGCTTCTCCACGGGCTGCTGCCTTGAACGTAGGCAGCAACGTCAAAAAGAGCGACAACGAGACATCATGAAGTAGATAATGAACAGACATTGTAATAGTTGTATTAATAGATGATAATTTTATTTATTTATTTATTTACTTGTATTTTATGTGCATCGGTGTTTTGTCTGCATGTATATCTGTGTGAGGGTGTCAGATCCCCTGGAACAGGAGTTAGAGACAGCTGTGAGCTGTCATGTGAGTGCTGGGAATTGAACCTGGGTCCTCTGGAAAAGCAGCCAGTACTCTTAACTGCTGAGCCTTCTCTCCAGCCCCCAGTAATATATTTTATATTAAACATAACAAACACATTTTTATCTCAAATGTGAAAGTAGGTTTTTTTTTCCCTAATCACAAAAATACAAAGATGCTATTGAGATGTGATCATAGGTGAAAGAAGGAAAAAGTTCTCCTTAGGCAAGCACAAAAATATGAATAAATACATATATATTTTTAAAATTAAGATGGGATTTTCTTGGAAATGAGTTTTGCAAGTCCACTTGTGCAATGAGATGGCTCAGTGAATAACACTGCTTGCTTTCAGGCCTGAGGATCTGAGTTTGATCTCTGAGACACAGGCGGTAGAAGGTGAAAACTTACTCTAAAAGTTGTCGTCTGACAACTCCACACACCTGCTGTGATACACAGAAGCACATGCAATCATATGTGTGCACATACAACTAACTAAATAAAATGTAATAAAAATTGTAAACCTATTTGTATAATTTTCAAAAATTTATATTATCTGCATTCGTATCCTTGGTCAGTTTTTTCTTTCCTGAGTTATTTAATTTCTGGGCTTTGCATCAGAGTAGGCTATCTGTAAGGCGGATATAATAATATGTACCTTAAGGATTATTGTAAAACTAAATGGCATATTTTTTGAAAGCATTCTTTAAAACCATTACTTAGCATTAGCACCATGGTTAACATGTTTTAAACAGCTGTCTGGGTGGTGACAATATCGATTATGATGAGCGGGGTCTATTGGGCTGTGTGCCATCCTGTTCTTAGTGCAGGTGGTTAGAGGTTAAATGCACAGCTTTGTAATGCTCAACAAGTGCTCTGACACCAAGGCACATCTCTGGCTTGTTCTAGAATCTGTTAAACTTATCAGCTCTTGCTGGCCTGAACTTTGTAGTTGACAGTACTATTTATCGTTAATATATGGCATTGTTGGCTTGGAAGAAAAACTCTAGAAGCCAGAAAGATAACATGAAACTCCCACCCCTGAAAGGTAGCCTCTCTCTGCTGTAAAATTTCCATTGCTTGGCATTTCAGCAGAGAACCCCTGGAATGCATATACTAGGCTACATTGAAGGATCAATTTCTGCAGAATAAACCTACTAGCTTGGGGGTTTGTTTCTAAACCTGCCACAGTTTACTTTCAGTGGGTAAAGCCCAGCTTAGAGTGAGGCTGAAGTTTTCCAGGGTCCTTGAAAGAACAAGAAACTGTGTGTGTGTGTGTGTGTGTGTGTGTGTGTGTGTGTGTGTGTGTGTGTTTGTGTGTGTGTTTGTCTGCTGAAGATATCAGAAGAAACCAAAATATAATGTACACTTCTCATCCCAGGAGGAAGTCTGTTCATCAGGCTAACGCCTCAGGAGAGCAAGTATCTCACTGGGCTATTTTCCCCAGAACCTATATTTTTATTGCTTACTCATTAATTGTAATAGCACTAAAACTAAAGGGCTAAAAACTAAATAGGGCAAGGAATCTGCTGTATGAGGGTCATCTCAAAGGAGGCCCTTGGCAGGTAATAATAAGGGTGACTGACTAAGCAAAGAGGAAAGGTGCAGGGGTAGGAGGGATGTTTGAGTTTTGGATGTTTGATCGACAGGAAGGCTTGCAAGCTGAGTTTGGTGGCTGTAACCTAGAATTTGGAAAACTCAGACAGGAAGATTGCCTGGACTACATAGCAAGACCCTGTCTCCAAAGTAAAATAAAAATTAGCCAGGCAGTAGAGGTGTATGCCTTTAATCTCAGAACTCAAGAAATAAGCAGGGGAATCTCTGAATGGAAGCCAGCCTGGTTTACAAAGCAAGTTCTAGGACAGCCCAGGTCACATAAAAGAAGAAGAAGAAGAAGAAGAAGAAGAAGAAGAAGAAGAAGAAGAAGAAGAAGAAGAAGAAGAAGAAGAAGAAGAAGAAAAGACAACCCTGTCTCAAAAATAAAACAAAACAAAAACAAAGGAAGTAAAATAAAAGAATAAACTAAACTTCAAAAAGCTATGAGAAACAGATTGTCAAAGAGATGCTTTGTGGTACAAGGACCTTAGAAAACCAAAGTCATGTGGTGCTTTTCAATGGCATAGGTTTTCTCTTCTTGCCACATTAAACTCAGATGCCACATTTTTTCCTCAAAAGTAAATGCCCTGTTTTCAAAGTAAGCAGAGCCCCTATCTTTGTATCTCCTCTTAATTCAAGAAATACATCTAACTCTAGTCTAGCAAGAGCCAGCTTCAGAAGAAATTAGTCAGGAGCAGCCATGAATTATTTACACACTAAAACAGTAGGTCTGCTAATGTTTCCACTAATCACCAAAGCTAAGCAGATACGTCTTCATAAAGAATAGAATTGGGGTAAAAGAGGCACAAACAGGAAAAATGCATGTCTATATAGCAATGACAGAAAACACCAGCGAATATTTCAGAGCATCCTGGACAGTATTGTTTTACACTGTAAGGCACACACAGTTCTCATGGTTTTCAGTATTTAAAATACTATATTAAGGCAGCACTGGTAAGGCATTCCTATGATATCAGCACTTAGGAGGCTAAGGTAGGAGGATTTCAGGTTCAAGGTCAACTGGAGCTATGTAGCAGAACCTTGTCTCAGGGGCTGGCAAGCTGACTCTTGAGCTGATGGCACTTGTGGCTGACTGAGCCTGATGACCTGAGTTTGAACCCTCAAAACCCTAGGGTAGAAGAAAATTGACTCCCTCTAGTTATCCTTCAATTTCCATATGTGCACCAAACACACACACACACACCACACAAAGTCAATGAAATAGCCTGCTTGAATAATCTGTACATACATGAATCAATAAAATTAGGAAAAGAATTTATGGCAGCAAAAACTGACGGTAAGAGGTTAATTTGGAAAGCATTCCCACTTTGATAAGCACCTGAAAGCAGCCTCCTTCACAGTGGTTAAACGTATGGGAAGTTTGAAGGCTTAAAATAACTTCATAACTTCATACAAATCCAAACCTTCACTCTTGTCTTTATAAATTTGGTTGTTTTTTTGTTGTTGTTTTGTTTTTTTGAGTTTTGAGTTTTGAAGATGACACAAGTCAGTCCCTGTAGTTCTGTGACTTGTTCATGCAGAAGTAGAAGCTGCCACTTCTCAGAAAGTTCCCTGGGTTTGTCTCGTTGCTGCTTACTACCTCTGCCATGTTCCACTCCTGAATTTCATTGGCAATATGATATGGGCTCATAGGTGTATCCAACTCAAGGCCTGACAACATGAGTTCTTAGAGTATCCCAATTATGGGCTCCGGTTTTTGTGATTTATTGTTGAAGGGAGTGAGTGGATATGTGTTGTTGGCAGAGGTACAGCCATGTCAAGGATACCAGTGCCTCAGTCAGATGGGCAGCAAAAGCTTCCCTGGGTAAAAATCACAGGCATGGCACAGCTTTTCTCAGGTCCAAGTGTGAATGTTGACCGTGTGTACAGAAATGTCCACTGTGGATTTCCCATATTTACAGTTGAGGACTGCTCCCCAATAGAGACTGCTTCTATAGAGATTAGCTAAACCTGGGTCTTGTTCAGCTGTATATTATAGCCCTGTCTCCTTATTCAGCTGTATCTAATAAACACACTGAGCTTCCAGTTGCTGTAGTGTCTCCAGTAGAGAGCCTGTGGTACCTGATCCCAGCTTTCCTTCACATGTATCTGTGTCAGTCATTTCTTCATTCCCTCAATACCCTTAGCCAGAGTTCAGAGACCCAAGCAGTGTAAGGACTAGGCTTGTTATGAAGATAGTATTTGTGTGGTCAGCTGGTCAGAACAGGCATGGGTATTTGACACAGGTTCTCACCTGTATAGTTTTCATGATGGGATGGCAGATTCAGACCCCTCTTGCCTCCTAACTCATGTTCCTAGTCACAGTGCTTGTCACAGTCCTGAATGGAGCACAATGACCTTGCATGTTCCAGCAAGATTTGTAGGATGACTAATTATCAGCATGGAGTCCAGACTGGGATCCTATGGGTTCTGATCTTTTCCTTTTCCCAGGTTTTGACCCCTAACATTCATTGGAGACTGGGAATTAGATTCCTCAATGGCACATTTAGCACTAAAATTTTAAGATTTCCCCACCAAAGTGTGATGGTGCACACTTTTAATTCCAGCAGGAGACAGAGGCAGGAAGATATATGTGAGTTCAAGGACAGCCTGGTCTACAGAGTGAGTTCTAGAACAGGCTCCAAAAGTACAGAGAAACCTTATCTGGAAAAAAATAAAAAGGATTCCCCCACCAAAGTACTAATCTGGTCTGACCCTTTTTAGCTGCTTAGACCATGTGTGTTCAGGGTGGTATGGCTGTAGGCTCAGGGAGGCGACATGTAATCACCAAAGGGGTATGACGACAGAACATTACCATTAAGCCACAGATTAGTAAAAATGGGTTAATTTATTTGTGAGAGCTAGTCAGTTAATATGCCTGAACCATTGGTCAAACAATTATAATTAAAATTAAGCCTTAGAACAGTTATTTGGGAACTTCCATTTACAGAAGGCAGTCAGAATTTATATACAAAAAAGTCACAATAAATGTGTACACCTGTATCCTGCCTGGTGAATGACACATCATCAATATATGACATGATCCTAGGAAATACTTTCCATGCTATGGATAGTTCCAATATGCATGTACATATATATATGGATATGGAGCGAGAAGGGAGGAAGAGGGAGACAGAAGGGGAGGAGGAAGGGAGGTAGGGAGGGAGAAAGGGAGGAGGAGAAAGAGTAAGGGGGAAGAGATCTTATCCAGGATAACTGCCTGAGAATCCTCAGCGCTGGGGCACAGCTAGTGCCTTCATACGCTTTCTAGCCCCTTTGTTGTTCGTTTGCTCCAGGAGCTTCTGATCAAAGGCAGTGCGTCTCCGCGCCCCGTGTCACAGCATATGTGATCTAAGGAATGTCATAATGAACAACCCACTGCCACACATGAGGGCAGATCTGAGGTTATCCCCTCCAGAGAAGTCACGCTCTGCTTTTACTTTCCAACGCTTCCTTGCAGGGAGTGAGGGGAAGGAAGCCATGTGACTACTGCATCAAGCTGTGTGCTGGCTCTGTGTTCTGTAGTGAGTGAGTGCCATCCACGGGCTGTTTAACAGAGGTCTTGAAATATGCCCCTGCTTACTTGAAAAAAAAAAAAAAAGCGGGGCACAGTTAATCTCAGGAACTGGTTATGACAGTGGGTAGCTCACAAGGTTACGTAGCTATACTGAGTAGACCAGGCACAACCTGGCTGCTTCCTACAGGCTTCTAAGTTCTCCTGTGGGTAGTACTGTCTTCTTTCCATCAAGGACCACCTCCAGCAGGAGGACCACCACTCTCTACAATCAGCCCCAGCTGACGACTCAAAGGCACTCTTAGACGTGACAGACAAAACTGAGCAAGCACAGTAGGTTACTTTAGTATCCAGCTACCTTCTGCTTTCATCTACCATATGTACAAATCCTTCGGCATAAATGAGCTTCGAAGCCGCTGTTAGGCTGTGAAATCAAAACAGGGATGCCACAAAGAAAAGAAAGTCTGTCACCTAAAACCAGGTAGCCAGTTAGTTCAGGTGTCCAACATCTGGAGAAAATATCCAAGGGCTGAGGAAAGCCAAACTGCCATTAGCTGTGTGGGCAAAGCAGCAGGCAGCTGCTGTGTTATTAGACCCTTAGCCAGGAAAGCCATGCAATGGCACCATTTTCAGTGCACAGACCGACTAAGTGTGCTATAGGGCAACGCCATGTCCAGTTCCTTCCTCCCACGTGGGTTACATTTCTATTCCCAGGAAATGCTTAGTACCCACACCACATGTAAAAACACACACACTTTCACCTTTTAATAAGCCACTAAAAACACAATGATAACAGTAAAGAGATGTTTGGATCACCACCAACAATAGTGATGTCATCTATGGGCCAGGGCCACATAGCACTAGTATTCTAGTTTGCCTAAGCAACATGTTCAAAGTCCCAATTTCCAGGCTACTTTTTCCAACGTTGATCCTCATTTCTGCTCTGGTATTTTTACTCGAGACAGATATTATCACCACTAAAAAGCAACATCTAGAATTACATCCATTACTGAAATATCTGCAGAGTCTTAAAATATTAAACCAGTTAGTAGAAGAAAGGGAGAAAATTAAACAGCTATTCCAGAATTCTTCGTTTCTCAGCCTTGCCAACTTCTGATTGCTCAGAAGGAGACGTTTCACATAAAAATGTGAGCAGCTGAGATTATTTAAAATCAAAACGAACGGGGTGGAGGAGGGGTGGCAAGGATGTGTCTGTCCTCTGTGCTTGTCATGGGACTGAATACAGTCCTGACACAAATGGAAAGGCGCCACTTATAATGTCTTCATGCAATGTTCTTTCACGGTGTTACGATGCATAACATGCTAAAGCCAACTTATCTTTTCCTACATGAACAGAGCTCCAAACTCTAAAGCAGGCTGTGACCCCACATTGCAACAACTTGAAAATCTGGATGATCCCACAGTCATGAGGTTTGTAGCTTGGGAAAGCACTTGTCAGTTACAGGTGTGAGCCCTTTGGGTTGCATGTCGTGTTTGGTAGAGACCACAGGCTCATTACTAGTGGGATGAGGCCCTTGTCTTCCAGATCTAATTCTGATAGTTACTCATGATTTCACACCTGCTATTGTGTTTTTATTTTAAATTCAAAACACAGCTTCTGCCCCTGGCTCCTGGGTAGTCCATTAAGTTAATCACCACAACAGAGAGAAAGATAAAACAGAAAACAGAGGCTCTCCCAGTGAATTAAGCATGGTACCCTGAGGGAATCATGTTGTCACAACCTCCTATTCTTCTTAAAGGAAATCCTTTGCTACAGGAAATGAATTAAAAAAAAAAAAAAAAAAAAAAAAAAGACTAACAGTTGAATGTAGAGGTAATGTCTTATGGACACACAGATAAAAATACCTATCATAGAAGCATGCATCTGCCTTTACCCACTGCAACCGTGTGGTACAATGGTGGTGACAGGAGAGGGAAGCAGAGTTAAGTCTCATTTCAGGACAGAACTGTAGTATTATCTTCCACTGGAGCATTTAACTCAGTGGTGGCGCATGCCTTTAATCCCACAGCACTCTGGAGGCAGAGGCAGGTGGATCTCTGTGAGTTCCAGGGCCAGCCTGCTCTACAGAGCTAGTTCCAGGACAGATTCCAAAGCTACATAGAAACCCTGTCTCACAAAAACCCACAGAGTGTTCAATAAATCACTTGTTTAAACTCAATGAAAATACATGCTTGTTTTATTAACTTAAGTTGCATGTATGCATATTGCATGTTCAGGTGCACGGGCATGTATGTGTGTATGACTGTGTGGGCATCAGAGGACAACCTTAGGTGTGGTTCCTTAGGCCCTGTTCTCTCCCTTTCTTTTGTCCTTCTGTCCTTCCTTTTCTTTCTTTCTTTCTTTTCGAGACAACATTATAGGGACCTGGGCTTCACCGAGTAGGCTAAGCTAACTAGTCAGTGAGACCCAGGGATCCACTTATATGTGTTCCAGAGCTGAGACTACACACACACCACCACTCCCAGCTGTCTTTTGTATGGGTTCTTGGGATGGAACTCAGGTCCCCCATATTTACAAGGCAAGCACTTTATTCAGTTGAGCTATACTCACATCCTCCATACTTTATTAACTTGATTACTTTTCACAGAATCATGGATAATTTCCTAAAAATTGTGACATGGCCAAAATACCAATTTACTTTTAAGTTTTTATTTTTATGTATGTCTTGTCTGAATGTGTGTATGTGCAACACATGTGTACCTGCTAAACTGGGAGTGGATCCCCCTGGAGGAGTCATGGTCAGCTATGGAGCTAGGAAATGAACCCGGGTCCTCTAGAAGAGTTGCCAGTGCTCTCAACTGCTAAATCTCTCAATTGCTTCGACTGTGTGGTATATATGTGCACATGTGTGAACATGCAGAGGTCAACTGGGTGTCATCCCTACGTCCTCTCCACCTTGTTTTTGAGATAGGTTTCTCAGTGCGCCTGGAGATTGATGTTTAGGCTAGACTGGCTGCTAGGAACCCTCTGGGGTATGAGATCTGCATCTATTTGACTCCTCCTGCCTCCTCTCACTTCCCAGATGCCGAGGCTACAGATTGATGCCTCATTTTGCCAGGTTTTTATGTGGGTACTGGGGATCTAAGTTCTAGGTCCTCATGCTTACTCTGCAAGCAGTATACCTATGAGTCATCTCCCCAGGAGTTCCTCCTCCTAGCTTTCTAATGTTTATCTGCATTTTATTAAGAAGCACAAGTCCATGGGTGAGTTTATACACTTTGTACCCTGTTTAGCTTATTTATTGTCCCCAAACAGATCTACTTCCTATGAAAACAGTTCAATAAACTTTCAATTTCAGTTGTCTTCCTCTGATCACACACAAAAGCACAATTCACTGGCTTCTTTTTTTAAAATGTTTATTTATTTTATATATATTCGTGACCTGTCTTCATATACACCAGAAGAGGGAATAAAATTCCATTACAGATGGTTGTGAGCCACCATGTGGTTGCTGGGAATTGAACTCAGGACCTCTGGAAGAGGAGCCAGTGCCATTTCTCCAGCCCCTTCTTTTTTTAACTACAATTTACTTATTTATTGGTTTTTCAAGACAGGGTTTCTCTGTGTAGCTCTGGCTGTCAGGGAAAGTCACTCTGTAGACAACCTGGCCTTGAACTCAGATCTGCCTGCCAAGAACTGCCACCACCACCAGGCTCCCTGGCTTTTTTTTACATGCAAATATATACACCTCAGGAAAGAGCCTAGGAATGGAGCTCAGAGGTAGAGCACTAGACTGGCTTTAGGCCTGGGCACCAAAACAAACATATTCTGCATACCTAAGTGATTGAAAGATTTATCAGGAGCAGCTCCTGAGGACACACAGGAGAGAAGCCTGTACAAGTCTCTAATCAGGGCTCATGGTGGGAGAGATTTATGCTGTTAGCCAAAGGGTACTATATCAAGGAGAGGAAGCCCCCTCCATCAAAACACACTGGATTTGCCTTACTTTGTGGCTACAGGCAATGTACACTTTCAGTGGTTGAGCCTAACTGAAAATTAGACAGACAACCAATAAGGGAGCTCATCCCTAGAGGTCTAATAACTCCCCTGATGCCTAATAGAATCCCAAGCTCAGACATGAAGTCTTGTCTGTCTCCAAGGTCACCAACACTCACCAGCTGATGTCACGTGGTTTAAGAGCTGAGGCAGGAAATTCAATTATATTTGGAAACAGTTCCATTTGGACAACATGATGAAGCTTGGCTATTCGAACAGCAATGTCATTTCACAAGAATTTTCAGTGATAGATATCAACTTATTCAGTGCTCATTGAAATCCTGTGAACGGTTACAGGCTGCCAATATTACGATACTTGTCACAAGACACAGGGTATGGTGCAGGGATGATTCATGCTAGATCTGACCTGAAAGTCTCTTTCCTGCAGTCTAGCTCCCATGGTTCCAGAAAATACTATGCAAGCTGCCAAGGGAGGGAAGCAATTAAACAGTCCCACCCAGCCACAGCACCTATTAACCATGAAATTACCACCCTATATGCATAAAGGTGCAATAAGGGACACTCACATGTCGGGGGCGACCAACAGCTGTCTGATTGGATTTAAGGTATCACAACTTTGCTAGATCAGCACAATTCCCTACTCTATTCTAAATCTTATCTTTATACTCACAGTAAGTAATGCCACCACCCCTCAGCATATAATGCCTGTTGGGAGAATTATCCTCTCCCAAGATGAGCAATGGTCAGCTTGAAACACACAAAACCTGACCATGCAGGTTATATGTATGCATATTTGTGCGTATGCACACGTAGATGTATGTGTGTAACAAAAATAATCAAAAAGAGGCTATCAACTTGAGAAAGGGGAGACATCAGAGGGATCTGAGGGAGGGTAGGTGGAAGGAGATAGAGGGAGGAAAAGGGGAATGGGGAGTGATAGAATTCTATTTCCATTTTTAAAAAGTAAAAAAAAAAAAAAAAAGTAAAAAAAATAAAAAAAATGGGCTGGCGAGATGGCTCAGTGGTTAAGAGCACTCACTGCTCTTCTGAAGGTCCCGAGTTCAATTCCCAGCACCCACATGGTAGCTCGCAACTGTGTAATGTCCTCTTCTGGTGTGCAAATCTGCATGCAAAGTACTCACATAAGTGAAATACATAAACAAATCTTTTTTTTTTAAAGTGAAAAGACCCTAAAGTTTTAATTAAAAAAAAAAAGCAAAAATAATTTTAAAACTGTATCTTGCCTCAGTAAACAGAGGCAGTAGCCACAAGTCCTACTTTAACATTAAGCAGAACTATGTGGTGTCTACACTTTGCTTCACTGTGAGGCTCTGAGCTATACAACCTCTCTATACTTTAGCTTTCCTGTGCACATAAATAAATAAATAAATAAATAAATAAATAAGAAAGATATAAAGAATAGGATAGTATGTCTCCCGGAGTTGCTGAACATCAAATGATGTTTGGGAAGTGTTCACAGAGCAGGAGCATGCCACACGAGTTGCTTAATGATAAACAATACTTTGACCATCAGGCCTGGGAGATTTGACCATCCTATAGCCAGGAAGTGCCCTAAGTTGTGGGTAATGAGCTGCCTGGCCCTGGTCTGTGGGCTCTCTGAGTGGTGCTTGCCACCCCACTCAGAGAGAGAATTCTGACACATAAAAATGGAAAATACTTAAACAAAAGTCAATAGTTTCATGATAAAAAATAATGTGGCTTTTACAATAATTTACTCTTAAGAGTCATTAACATTGACTGTCGTAATAAGATTAGAATGATCTGAATAAGAGGGAGAGATGGATGGGTTCTTCATTAGTTTTTCAGTCTCCACTGAGTCATTTACTGAACAATTTCCAATGGGAGTGTTCAAAATGCTTCATGTTCTCCTGTTTTAATTTTATTTATGACACACATTTGCACTCTCCCCCTTCCCCAAACCTCTCTGTGTTGCTGGGCATGAATGGTGCAGGATGACCCTACAAAGTTGAACACATTCAAAGTTAGTTATGCATTATCTTAAACACAGATTTCTTTTGGATTCTCAGGAGTGTGTGCAGGTAAGGAGAAAAACTACCCAAACGTACTGCAACAATTCCTGCCACCTAGAGTCTACAAAACATGAATCTGATGCTCGTGCTGACAATCAAACCTCACAGGGGAGAACACTTTGTAGTTATGAAACACAAGAATGAACAGCTGTGCAATGGTTTCTAGACTGCTCAGTTTTCCATGGGCATCTGAATATCCCAGATTCCTTTGTCTCTTTAGATACAGCCACTTCTGAGTTTACGACTCCCAAAAAGCCTTCCAAAATTACCAGAAACACAGAAGTTTTCCATTAAAAAAAAAAGTCCTTATATAAATCTTAGGTAATTTTTAATAATCTACTTCAATGTTTAAAGATTTTTTTCAGCTTTATCTAATTTACCAGTAGTATTTACCAGTAGTGTAAAATGGAGTGAATTTAACTTCTTTGACACACATGGGGCCTTAAGAGGACCACACACCATTCTGAGTGATTCCAAGTAATTCTCCCATGAATGGCTTAACTACAGAAATGTATAATTTATTAGGACTGAAGTAAATCACAGAGTTTGAAGTGTTTTAGTCACTGGTAGAAAAGATTTTTAGTCAAAATATTACAACTAAAGAAATAAATAGGTCTATGTGAGTCCTAACTGCCAGATGTCAGAAGCAGAGCTGTTGACAGCTCTGTAACAACAGGCTCGTGCTTTTAGCAGTTAACAATAGAAATATTTTCTAAAACCTGACAGAATCGATTGTATTTTTAGGAAGAACTCCCATTGTGAAACAAGTGCTATATTAGCAGTCAGAATGTTACAGTCAAGCCTCCTTTGTCTCAGTGATTTCTTTAACGGTGTCATACAGGACAAATTTTGCCCACAAAATTTACCAAGAATAGGGGATCAATCAGGAACGTACTTGAGCATGAAGACCTGAGTTTGGATTCCTGGTACACTCCTTAAAGGCCCTACCTATAATCCCAGTACCAGGGAGGTGAAGGAAAAAGGATCCTTGGGGCTTGTTGGTAGAGAAATCGCTGAGCTCCATTGTGGATGAAAGATCCTGTCTTGAAAAGTGAGATGGGTGTAGCAGAGGAAGACACCTGCCATCAAAAATGGTGGAACAAAACAATGCCTGCCATCTACCTCTGGCAGCCACATGCACATACACATACATGCACTCACAAATACATGTGCACACACAAACAACACATACACAACAGACACACACCAACACTTCTGAAGAAAAAATGCTTTTCATTGGACCAATAAGGTCATGCCTAGTTTCCTCAAGTACTGTCAAGGACTGAAAGTCTTCTCTCCCTCAAAGCGGATTTCATCTTTTCTGTTTTTCTTTCAGTTGACAATTATACCATAAAAATCACTACTCAATAAATACTGTTTAGTGAGTAGAGAATAGTAAAAATCCTCAAGGATTTAAAATACTACTAAAATAAAGAAGCTGAGCATATAAAAGGCAAATAATTATAAACAGAACCATGATATGACTTGGTTTCACTCAGATTGCATTTTTTAAAATAGGGCATAAACATAACTATAAATGAACAATGCTATTCTCAGCACTTTCTGTCCAGAAAATTCCGTATACTATATGAAAACAACAATAAAGCATGTCAACTTATTTGTGTACAACATGATTTTCTAAATGCTAAGGTTAAGAGAAGGCACCAGAAATATTGAAAAACACAATGAAGCTACACGGAAATACTGTGAGATTATCATAACTCAGTTTGCCACAGGAAAAATATTAAGATAAGAGTGAAAATAAAATAAACAGGTTATGATATAGCCAAATTATTGCAAAATATATCAAATTGGCTGGGGGTACATTGCAAAGGTCATAGAAAGTGATTACTTTAAACTGTTTCTCCATGAATTAGCATGAATAAACACTGCTTTCCCTAGTTTCAAATATGCTATCTAAAAGTGTGGTGGTGTTCCCTGGGGAAGCTTGGTTCAGTCTGAGGCATATGAGACAAGAGCCAAGATGACAATATTTGTCAGACAGTAATAAAGATCAGTGACATCCCATAGACTTGCAGCATCCCACTGTGTTCGAAGCAGCAGAGTGCAAAGGTCAAAGCCATGAGCTCTGGAGACAGACCTGTGTTCAAATCCTACTCCTTGTGACCTCAGGGAAGCTTCTTATCCCTTTCCCAAGCTGAATTTTCAAGATTAAACAAAGTGTTCCACATCTCCCCCTAGTTGTGAGCATAGAGAGTCTGCCCTAAATCACAGTTTACATTCAAAACTAGTCATCCAAAAAGTTTTAAAGTAGCCAAAAATATTGGTGTGGTACCATGGAAGCATAAGGAAGTGTGGTCTGATTGCCTATGCAATCTGATTGGCATGTGGACAAGAGGTTTAGAAGCATGAGTATGCAAGAAGCTTGCAACGCCATTAGTGCTAATTATTCTACCAATGGACCCTATTCACCAAGTATACTCTGTGCATGAACTGAAATGTCACCTTCACCTTCCCTCATAATCCTGAAGAATACTACCTGATAATAGTTTTAATAGGCCAAAGAATTCAAGTGAGAAACAGAAAATACTTAGATGTTAGAAATGAGAAAAAAAAACCAGAAAGCAATTATTTTTAATATATCAGTTTATCTATTGTAATTCTTATAGACGTAAAAGCATCTGTTTAAAATCTCATTGCACAATGTCAGAATGTGTGTAATTTCATCACATATAAAAACTCACTGATGGCTAGGATAAACTCTAAATTAAGTACAAAATTAAATTCAAAGAAAAATAATTTATTATTTATCAGATTTAAACATAGTTGTGTCAAGTAGCTCTCATATGTACATACATATACATGTTATATATGTAAATAATCTTTGCAGTGACTTCAACTACTTAGTAGCAGTGCCAAGTACTCAGGAAAAGGGGTGCAAACAAAAGGGCAGCAATCTCTGAAAGTTCCTTACAAGGTGCTTACTTGGGGGCATGGGAGAGCAGGTTTGTTTTGGCTCACAAAAGAGCCTGCTTTTAAAACCTAAGAGTAAAAAGTACCCTTCAGGTGACAGCACCAAGAAGCTTATTCAACTCCTTTTACCTTCTAGGCTGAAGATTAGCTTTGGACCCAGAGTTTCTTTCAAGCAAAATAAATACATCATTTAGTATTTAAAATGGTATTGATGTCACAGTGAGAAGGTATTTAGAGAAGCAATTCATCCTGTAACCCAAGAAGCTCGTTTTTCAAACTACAACTGCAGAGTCCAACAGGAGTCCAGACATAAGGTTTTTTCTTCTATTACAGAAGCAGGTATGCTCTGCACACAGTAAGTACCGTCTTGTGAACTTCTGTTTGATGTGCACTAAGAGCAGCTTACATCAGAGGACATGTGTCTAGGCTGCTGTGAAGGTGGCCACTGTTCCAACCCTAATTGTTGCCCATTGGAGCCCCCTGCAGGCTCTAACCGTTAACAACCGAATCCCAAGGCAAGTAATGCTAGATGGAGGGTAGGTAGTGCAGGAATTGGAACTTAACTTTAATCAGAAATACATGTTTACAGATGGACAGCATGTGGTCTATGAACTCAAATAGCGTATGGGCAGCCTTATTCCTCCTTGAGGAAGAACTAACAGCAGCATCCAGATTAGCCCTTGCTATTTTAATGAAAACTGAAATGTATCTGCATCTCCCAACAGTGGTTTGGGAGTGAATGAAGTCACAATGTACTTTATGAGATATTAGCAAGGCTAAAACTGATTTTAAAAACTGAGTAAAACACACCCAAACAGGATTGGACATAAACATAAAAGCAATGTTTGTATCTTAGACAACTTCCATGACAAAATGCAGGAATGGTTTGGTTAACTCAAGGCTGACTGCTTAGCAGCTAAGAGGCCCCATGGCAGATGTTCCTGTGAAACAACAACTCTTGGTTATATTAATTTAGCAGAGGTGAAAGCGATTTGTAACATATATAATTGCAGTGTTAGTGTGAGCCAATGATGGTTAGCTCCTAAAGTTAGAAAATATAATATGTGCAAGTCTGACCTGAAATTAATGTGGTCCAATGTGTTCTACTCTAAACTAACCTGGACACACATACCAGGTTCTCATCTACTATAGCTAAAGTCTGACTAGGTCATATCTGGGGCACATAATCTTTTTTTTTTTTTTTTTTTTTTTTTGCCTTAGTATAATTTACATCAGAATCAGGAAAAAAAATTCAACAAATCCAATAATTTCTGCTAATCAGAGCTCCATTTTAGCAAAAATGGTATTATCTTGGACACAGTTCAGAATGCCTACCCCCAACAAAGTTCCAGAAACAATCAATATACATAGGATCATCTATGATCTATTCAAAACAAATGTTGACAGCCAACTCCTTTGCCAGTCAAATTATATAGACACTCATCTATTTTTCTTTTTTAATGATGAGAATAGAATCGACCATTTTTCAGTATTTTCTTGGCGATGGGGGGGGGGAGGAATGACTTCTTAGAGAAGGCATAGTCACTTGGAGGGATATTTTATTATATCAACTTAAAAATTAACAGGTGTCTAAGTAACCTGCATCCTGTCCTCTTGCTCAGCACGGAATCCTGGTGCTGCCTTTTCCTGTTCATCCAGAAAAATCTTCATGTTTAGCACTTATGTGTCTGTAATCCCTTTTCTGAAGGCCCCTTTCCTTCTTCTGTTCTGAATATCCTTCCTACTGTTGGTAGGCATACTGAATATCTATAGCACTAAAAGAAATGCCTTTGTTAAATTGTTTGTGCTTTGTATCTGAGATAGAAACTAATTCACAACCCAAAAACATGGTTCTGAAATTGATAGCTCGGTAGTAAGAGTATTCATTGGCTGCTCGTCCATAAGATCCTCAGTACCCACATGGCAGCTAAAAATCACCCTCTACTTCCAGGATCTCCAATATCCTCTTCTGACCTCTGTAGGCAATAAAACATCTTTCTCCTTTCTAAAAAAGATTTATTTATTATGTATAGTGTTCTGCCTCCATGCCAGAAGAGGGCACCACATCTCACTACAGATGGTTATGAGCCACCATGTGGTCGCTGGGAATAGAACTCAGGATCTCTGGAAGAACACTCAATGCTCTTCATCTCTGAGCCATATCTCCAGCCCTCCCTCCCTCTTTTTAAGGTTACTTACCAGCTTAACTTGCATATTTTTCTCCCAGTCTCCCCTCCTCCCTCTTTTTCTGAGCTAAGATTTCACTTTGGGTCTCTGGTGGGACTCAACTTGTAAGTTACTGTTACAGCCTTCCAGCTGCAGAGAATACAGGCATATGCTGCCTGCTTCTCTGCTGTCCAGACTACACTACTGAAGAACTAATTCTTTTCAACATTTAAACCAGTGGATCTGAATCCAACTTCATATTGAGCAACAGTCTCTCATGCACACAAAGCATTCACGAATACCCACTGCTCACTCAGCCTCACAAGCAAGCTCACACTCACATTTCTTTCTTTCCAGAACAAGCCAGAATTACAGCTCTTTTAGTGATTGTTATAATTTTTGGAATGGTTCATAAACTTTTCCAGATTCTTTTTAAATTTGTATTATTTTCATCTTTTTTTTCTTTCCCCCCAATTGTGAACCATTCCATATTGCATCTTTATTGCAAAAGTCAACATGCTTCTTAGAAATTCAGATTGTAATCGATAAAACAAACATTACATATATGAATTTAAATGTATAAACAGTTAGAAATCCAACAATATCTCCTATATACTATTACACAAGTTCACAATCTTGTAAAAACTATAATACAGGCATACTATACATCAAGAGGAAACACTATTCCTTTTCACATGATTTTTTTTTCTTTTCTTCTTGAAATAATCATCCATCACCATGGATCTTTTTCACTGTAAAAGGACTTTTCCAATATCTCAGCTGGTGACATTTTCCCAAAAGAAGACACTGAGAAAAATTTCGCATTCCTTGGGGTTACCTTTTTAGGTTTGGGCAGAAATCTAGTAAATCTGACTGACCTAGTCCACTGGCAGCTCTTACTGCTGCTCTGCTACATGGAGCGCCTACACACTAGGGGCAGCAGAATTTGCCTCAAATGCTAAATGGTATCTCTATAAACAAAGATGCCAAGAAAACAAGTCATGGTGTGGAATTCTAACAGTTGGGGATTGATGGATGGGGTAAAGGGGCAAGATATACACATGTACACATATTCCACTATTTAATGCTAACCTTAAATGTAATTAATCCCTTTTTATAATTCATTTTTGAGTGAAACACAGTGGAAAAGAATTTGCTATTTTTAGAAATACTGAAAAAAAAAAAAAACCCCAAGTTTTGCACTAAGGAACCAAAATGTTAACATAAAATGACCTATTCTTCACATTAGCACCTTTCGCTTTCTTTCAACCTTTGCCCCCAATAACTACAGAGCCAAACAAATCCTCAACTCTCTCTATAGTGAGTGTTTAAAGATGTCGATTCTAAGGTCCCCAAAAAAAAAAAAAAAAAAAAAAAAAATCATATGAAAAGGAATCTCATTCTGTCGAATGTCAGTCTACGGAGACTTTCTTACGGCTTCACTAATTTACTGTAATTTTCAGTTTCCAAATACAAAAATACAACAATTCTTATTGAAATCTATACGCTGGTAGTTTTAGTACACAAAAGAAAAAAAAAAACCCAAACAAATTATTTACAAAATTATACAGTTTAAGAAAAAACTTTGTACAAAAAATATATAAATCCTTTGTTCCCTCTATCACGTTTAAATGGTCAGGACTCAAAATATTCACCACAATGAATCTTTCCAAATATATACTGACTGAGCCACAGACATCAAGAAAATTTCATTCGAGATGATGGAGAAGTAAGAAGCAAGATGCTTATGGTGGGTTCCCTGTTCTAATGTGTTCCTTCTTTGTGGGCTTACTTCAGCCTCGGTGTCATCAGAAACATAATAACCTGAAGAGGAAGTACCACTACAAAGGGAAAACTACATGAACTTAAAAAGGATCCTGGAGTTTGACACATCATTCCAAGACAATATGAAGAGGCAAAAGATGATCAGAAGGTGGGATCTAGCTCCTTGTCACTATGTAAATCTAGAGTCCTGATGGTTTTAGGTTTCTGAGTGAACTGTTTCTATTTTAAGAAGCAGTCTTTACTTCAGGGAACAAAACCCCTGAGACACAGTTAGTGATCACCAAGAAGCTTCTGCAGCCAACAGGAAGTTTCAAATTTCACACCACACATATTATAAAAACACAGATGTGAGTCTCTTTGAAAAAGTGACATCCTATGTACAGTAATCATTTCATTTCCCCAGTGGTCAGTACAGCGTAGTGTTGCTCCTCTGCTTTTCCATCTAACATTCAGAACACAGGGACATAAATTTACACGTATATTTTACCTAACAGATACTCTGTACAGTGTACAGTAAAAATGCACACGGTAAAGGAAACTGCCTACTAACATATGCATATGTTCATGGACAGCAAAATCTATGAAATTATGAAAATATAAGGTCATCTGATCAATGTCAAGTTAGAACCTCATTTATTACTAGCATATGCAGACTCCTAGCCCATCTCAGCACCTCATCATCATGGTTACAATTTAGGAAAAGAACTTCAGATATCTTTAACCCTTTTGTGTAACTATAACTACGCTGAAGCTTTAAAAGGGAGGGAAGCCAAGAACTCTTTCCCCTAAAATTCTGCCTTTATTTTTATCAAAAACATCACTTGTTTATAAAGGTGCTGGTTTAAACCTTTTACTGATGACTGATTCTTGATTGCCCAACTGAATTACATATTTTAAAAGTTAGGCCCATTAATCAAAAGGGATGAGGAAGATAATGGGGAGTGAGTGAAGGGGCAAAAGCAAAATGAGAATTATTATAAAAAGAGAGGACCAACTGAAGCACGCTCACCATATATCAGAACAAGGAAGGGTGAATGGAGAAGCCCCAGAGCGAGTGTGAGGAGAGGATGGGCCCCACAGAGCCAGCTATAGTGCTCTGCAGCATCTGTGAACAGAGATGGGGATTTTGCTGAGGTACTGCTACACATAAACTCTGAAAAAGACTGACTATAAAGTGGGCTCTTCCATAGTTTAAAAAAAAAAAAAAAAAATTATTAGATTTACTTTTCTTCAAGACCATCCTTGAAAGAAAAGGGTATTTAAATTATTAATATCTCCTACTATCTGACGACCCATTCATAATAGCTAAGAGTTAAGAGATTCCAGGCGATTTTGACATTTAATGAAATTTTTATCAGCAGATTTATAATTCAAAATAAAATTTCTGAACACCCTGTCTTTACATTGTAATCCAGCACCAAGAGCAGAAACAAATGGTGCGGAAGGTAAGGTTCTAGAGAATCCAGTCACTACTGCGGATCTTCTCAACTGCATAAAGTCACGGCCTTTGGTGATGTGATATCACAGACAATTATGAGATGTGTTTGAATAGCAACTTGCTGTCCTTAAACCTACTGTGTTGAAGAGAAAAATTAAAAAAAAAATTTTTTTTTTGGCTCATTGACTTCTTTAAATAATTTTAAAAAGTTGTTCTTCTAAACAATATTTCTAAAAATTACACAGCTCGCATCAAATTTCATCTTCGCCACGAACGAGACTCATATTCATCTTCATCTTCATCATCATCATCATGCAAAAACAAATCTGAGGTTTCTGTTTCCTAAAGAAAAGAGGGTACATCCTCTTAGCTACACACAAACACAAAGTCAACAGCCACATGATAAATAGACTAGCACAAAAGCCCAGTTTATTTTCAGGGCAAAACAAACAAAACCATCAACCAACCAAAAATCCCAGTCTTAATATGGAGAACAGTATGGTTGGTATCTTGCCACATTTAAACTATGTGTATTGATCAACTCAGATATAACAAAGATATTTGTTTCTTTGTTAATGGTAGCATCAACATTCTTAACAGGGATCTTGAATTATGCAATACAATACCTCAAGCTGTCAATATAAAATGTGGCTAATTCTCTAACAGAATACTAGAGCTTATGTTTCCTATCTGGCTGTGATTTTGTACCTTCCAAGCCATTTCACCTCCCCATATCCCAGAACACACCTTTAAAAGGGATATTACTATTTATCCCGTTTATATTGAAAACATTAAGATTTCTATTCCAATATCACTAAGAAAATAAAGTGCTACATGGAAGTCAGCCATCTCAGTACACGCCTGTAATCTTAGCACTCAGGAGACTGAGGCAGCAGTTTTCTGAGTTTGAAGGTAGCCTGGGCCACAGGGTAAAACCCTGTCTCAAGAAGCAAAAGAACAACACAAAAAGTATTAAGTGGATGTTTAGAAAATGTTAGTTAATATGTGATATATGCTATCAATTATAAATTAGAACTCACTTTATTTCATTAACAAAAGCGAGGAAAAACAACAACTTTACCAATTTTTCCTGGGATATCTCTAATGGATTTGTGAAGAGTAGATATGCTAACTTTATGACAAGACATTCATTCCACATCTTATACAAAGTAGAAATATATACAAACATTACCAATGTGGAAGAATTACTTATTTCCTAACTTGGGAACACTCTGTTTTTTTGTTATGTAAACTTGTCCATATAGTCAAAACATACTTCATTAATTAGATATAAATTGATTCTTTTAAAAGCAAGATAGAATCAGAAATAATTTACTATGTTCCTGCTAATAAACTAATTAGAATACAAAAATGCAAAATTATTTCTCATATTTTAAAAAGCTATTACTTCTCCTTTTTTTTTCCCCAAGACAGGGTTTCTCTGTGGCTTTGGAGGCTGTTCTGGAACCAGCTCTTGTAGACCAAGCTGGTCTCTAACTCGCAAAGATCCACTTGTCTCTGCCTCCTGAGCGCTAGAATTAAAGGCGTGTACCACCACCGCCCGGCTGTTGACTATTACTTCTAAACTGGTTTTAACTAACTGAATGAAACAAAAGTGAGTGCCTATTTTTAAATGCATAATATTTGATATAAAGAAAATAGAGATGAAGTACTGTAATTAAATCTTATTTTAATGGTTGAATTTACCTCTTCTTTGACTTCTTCTTCCTCAGTCTCAGTAGATATAGATGGTACCTTGGGCTTGTGCCATGATATCTGTAGCCGACGATCTTTGAATTTTGATGCTTGGTTTGCAGCCTAAAGTGTATTTTAAAAGAACACATAAGCGTGCACTCATATTTACTAAGAATTTCTTTAAACACTGCACTATGTAGAAAGTGTAATGTTCTGGGGGAATATGAACTGTTAAGCTGGGGCCCTTCAGTTAAGGCAGTGTTGTTTGGTGCCTTCACAACATGGTGTTATAGTCACTCTACTATGCAAGGCTGGAGGAGGATAACAAATATTTTGTTCATTCAAGGCTGACCTCCTGACTTTGGTATTTACATATCAAACCTTAAAATCCTATCATTTCTGAGGTGAATCATCTCATGTCAATCACTGCACTGCATTTTTCAGTTCTATCTGACAAAGTTCTTCCCAGCTCCTCCCCATAACCTTCATTTCCAGAACTGGATCTCTCAACCTCCTGCTGCCTCAGCTTCCAGAGCACTAAGATTACAGATGAGTACCAAGGAACTTACTCTCTTTTCTCAAATGCTTAGAATTCGCTAGCTATCCATTCAACAAATGTTAATTGGACTTGGGCTTGGTTTCTTATACCTATAATCCTAGCATTATCGAGGCTGAGACATACAATTACTTCAAGTTCAGCCTGGGCTACGTTCTGAGTTCCAGAGAGGGTCAGGAATACACAATGAGATATGATTTAAAAGATTTACCAACCTAGGGTAAAACTTTTCTTTTGGTAGCACTATGGATTAGGGTCTTATACACATTATGCAAGGGTTCATCACAAAGTTATACTCCTAATCCCTAAGAGTTTTCCTCAGTACTACTTTCTAAATATTTCTCAGCAAATATCAATGAAGATATTTTATTTATTTACTTATTTCTTTATAGAGAGACCTAGGGTCTTGTGCATAACATACACCACTATGTGCAAGCATTGTACCACAAAACTACATTGATATACATCTATATGTTTTATGAAAACAAAGTTATATAATAATAAAAAGTCTATGGTGACCCAGTGAGATGGCACAGTAAGTTAAAGCACAAATCTCACCAGCTTAATGACCTTTTTGAGCCCTGAAAACAAGCTCCCACAGGTTGTCGATGACCTCCTAGTACATGGGTATCATGGCATAAGCAGTTCCCGCCCCCACACTCCACAAGATTCTAAGGTATTTCAGGTTTTTCCTTAACCATTGATTTCGATCCTTAAATGTATAAAGTTCTATTCATATTTACAATATTTCATATATTTAATATCTAAAGTAATAACATGCCAGAGCTCTGCAAACTAGTTCTCAAATCACATGTAACACAGAAGCTTAATTTTCTGTGTTTCTTGTTTGTTTGGTTTTGTTTTGTTTTTTCCAGGATAGGGTTTCTCTGTACAATATAACAGCCTTAGAACTCACTTTGTGCCACCACCACTGATTTTGTTTCTTAAGAAATGGGATTCTCACCAGATAGCGGTGGTGACACATGCCTTTAATTTCCACACTCAGGAGGCAGAGGCAGGTGAATCCCTTGAATTTGAGGCCAGTCTGGGCTTTTAAACAGAAAAACCCTGGAGGTGGGGGTGGGGAGTGAGGGGATTCTTTTGTTTTCTACTCTCATATCTTGAACTAAAGTGATCCTTTTTGCCTCAGGTCTCAAGTGCAAGGACAATAGGACATACCACTCTACCTGACTAAGCACCCTGCTTCTGATGGGCTATGCACTAAAAACAGTTTGTACTTTATTAAGATGGTTATTAAAGGAAAAAGGGGAATCTAGGTATAGGCTTCATTGTTTAGAAGGGAGGTTGAGGCAGGGATTTCATGAATTTGAAACAAGCCTAAACTATATTGCATACAATTTCACATGTCTTTCATACTTATAGTCACTTAACATTACATAAACCCACGTATGAAACTAATTCAGAAATATCTACCAAATGAATTAGTAAATGGCTGGAAAGAATATACTGTGCATGTTTATTTGCCCATAGCCAAACTCTATTTGCATCTATGTTAACACTGTATATAGAATAAACAAACATGCTTACCACCCTAATAATTTGAGTTTTGTCTCATATTAATTTGCTGCCTAGAAATACCTGGTACTGAAATAAACCTAAAATCGAATCTAGCTTTGGAACACTGTTCAGCTACAAATGTGTTTCCAAAGATTATTATGAAATTTCAGAACAAAAACTACTTCAAAAATACATTGATAAAAATTTGGTAAGGTCAAAGATTTAAAAACTAACATTTCTAACCTAGAAATCACTTGATATTTATAGACTGTAGCAAACAAAGTGCTGAGTGCACTGTTTTTAAGAGTTATCATGAGTTACATGAAAACTTACTGAGAAATGCTGAAGCAATTCATCCTTTTCCTCCTCAATGAATCCTCCAACTGTGAGAGCTTTGGGGCGGTGGTCCACCACCATGTGATTTAGTGAGCCTCTCCCTCTTCCTCGACCTCTGCCTCTTCCTCGACCTTGAGAAGACATGGTCTTTCCTCGCCCCACAGGTAAAATACCTAATCTTGCAGCCTAAATAACAAGAAATAGAAGGGGATGCACAATGTTAGGTTAATCCTTCATAAGTAAATAAGAAGAAAAATCTACTTTTTGAGATGTTATATAGGTTAAATCTCACCTCAACTTGTAACTGACTGAGCTTTTTTCGTAATTCTGTTGTGTCTTCTCCTGAAGAGAGCCTCTTGTGGAGGTCCAGTTCAGTGTCCAGTAGCTCCTTCTGGGCCTGGGAAAAGTTAACAGTGAAAAAGGAAACGTCAGGTAAACACTAAGATCTTATCCAGAGCATTACACAATAGTCTGCTTCTTCTCTGAAAAAAAAAACAAGATAGAAAAGACATGGGTGCTCTGAGGAAGTTAACCTTTGCAGATATAATGCTGCAAACATAGCCAGCATAATAACTCTGTTGAAAAGTTAAGTGAAAGGACTAACCAAGCATCATAATGAAACACAACTTACCACACAAAAACTATACAGAGCAAGTATTTATCAACTTTGTTCACACCTACAGTCCCAGGAATCAGAGGTTAAGGTAGGCATGCCTCAAATCGGAGCCACCCCAGGCTACAGAGCGAAACCCTGTCTTTAAAACAATTATATTAATTATAAAAAAAACATAAACAGTACAGAACTACTTTCAGACTGACAGACTGGATTCTCTAAGTATTGCCACTCTTTTTTATATGAGACAAATTATCGATCTTCACTTTTCATAGTGCTCAAGGAAGCCAAAACAGAGTGTCAGCCTCCCTGGAAGAAACAGCTAGAAGCCACTTGATGTGGCTGGGAACCAAACTTGGGTCCTCTGAAAGAAGTGTACAGCCTCTGCAGGAAATCAGTATGGCGATTTCTCAGAAAATCAGGAGTCAACCTACATCAAGACCCTACAATATCACTTTTGAGCATATACCCAAAGGATATACTCACACCACAAAGTCATTTCCTCAACTATGTTCAAAGCAACATTCATTATTCGTAATAGCCAGGACTTGGAAACAACCTAGATGCCCCTCAACCGAAGAAATGGATAAAGAAAATGTGGTACATTTACAAAGTGCAGTACTACTCAGCAGTAGAAACAGTGACATTCTGAAATTTGCAGGCAAATGGACAGAACTAGAAAAAAAATCATCCTGAGTAAGATAACTCAGACCCAGAAAGACAAACATATTATGTACTCACTCATAAGTGAATACCAGACATAAACCAAAAGATACCCAGCCTACAATCCACAACCCAAGAGAAGTTAGAACCCTCTTCCAGAAAAACAGATGGAAGCAGAGACAGAAATCCACAACTAACCATTGGGCCAAGTTCCTGGAGTACAATCAAAGTAAGGGAGGAGCCATAATATGAACAAAGGAATCAAGACCACCATGGGGAAACTCACAGAATCACCTGACCCCAAGGCAGTGGGAAATCACTGACTTGGGTCTAACAAATGGGTAATCTGTGTAAGACCAAACTAGACTCCCTTAATATAGGTGACAATGATGTGAGTGGGACAATATATGAGGCCACTGGCAGTGGATTCAAGATCTAACTGTAAAGCACAGACTAACTTAGTGGAACCTATTCTATATGGAGAGATACCTTGCCCAGCCTAGACACAAGGGTCTGTGGTGGGTGGTATTGGCCCTGCCTCTAAGAGATGATAGGACAGACTTAATAGACTTCCTAGTGGGTCTTATCTGCTCTGAGGAGCAGATGGGAAGTGGGGGGGGGGGTGCAAAATAGGGGGAGCAGGAACTGTGATAGGAATGTAAAAAGTAAATTAATAAACAAACAAACAAAAAAGAAATCTTTTTATTTTTTTAAAAACACAGTTCATGCAGTCCAAGCTGGCCTGGAACTCATTACACAGCTGAGGTTGGCTGTGAACATCTTGCTTGCTCCCAGTACTAGAAATACAGTGTTTCTCCAGCTTTCAAAAGAAATCCTGATGAAACATTTAGCCTTTCAAAGCAATACAAACTGACCCACATATTTATTTAGAGTGCACATGTGGCACAGCACACATGTGGAGGAGAAAGTACAACCTGTGGGACTCAGTACTCTCCTTCCACTATCCTGGTCCTGTGAACGGAAGTTAGGTCCTTGGGCTTTGCAGAAAACCCACTGAGCCATCTCAGCAGCCCAATAATTTATTTTTAAATTAATAAAAATATAATTTCAAATATATTGTATGTTTTATATAAATATATAAAGATATACGTAATAAGTTTATTCCCATTTCTTCAAGTGTTGAAAGTAACCTTTAAAAAAAATCCCAATACAGAGCTATGATACAATGAAACCTCTGTAGAAAGCAAAGCAAGTGCTCTGCAAGGGTTAAGAAATGGACAGGTTAATAAAATTAGGGTTAGTTCGATCCAGAACTTCTGATTACTCTTTTTTTGTTTTATAAAGCCAAATATGAAGCAAGATTTAATTAAATATTAGCCAGGTTGATAAGACTCTGCCAGATCCATTCCAGAGTTCCCAGGAAATGGCCCCGATTACTCTCTTAAGTAGCACATTACAATTTACCCTTGTCAAAATCAATGGTTATGTTCAATTAGTAAGAGATCATAGCATAGCTGAAAATAGGAAATACTTCTTTCCTTAAATTGCATCAATATTTCCTTCAACACAGAGAACTAATATTCAATTTAAATAGAGACTCATGTTTTGGGAGTACAGCTGAGTGCACTTGCCTAACATATACAAGGCTCTAATTCAGTTCCCAGCACTGGGATTGATAACACCAAAGGAGACATAAAGAGGTTCATTCAGGGTTACCTTGGCCACATAGGGACTTTGAGACCAGCCTGGGATATATGAGACCCTATCTCAAAAATAATAATTATATATATATTTTAATTTATCCCATAGCAGTGGTAGTGCATGCTTTTAATCCCAGCACTCAGGAAGCAGGGGCAGGCAGATCTCTGAGTTTGAGGGCAGCCTGGTCTACAGAGGGAATTACAAGACAGCCAAAGCTATCCCATATTACAGTAGCACAATCAGGCTATAAGGCAGGAGGATAACAAATTCAAGGCTGCCCTAGGTTATATAGTAAGACTCTGTTTCTAACAAACCAAAACACCTCTGTAGAACAAAAAATACAACCACATCTTCCCTAAAATGAAGTTTTAGGCCTTTAAAAATATAAAAGGCAAAACTGAAAGCTGATTAGGGCTGGTTTAGATGCATATACATTGGTACAACACCTGTTTAAAATGCACCTGGCCTGGGGTGTACCTGAGCACCAGCATCATCCAAGCAGGATTCTAAACTTATAGCATCAGTGAAAATGCATTATTCTTGCCAGGTGTTGGTGACGCATGCCTTTAATCCCAGCACTCGGGAGGCAGTGGCAGGCAGATAAATCTGTGACGGCAGCCTGGTCTACAGAGCTAGTTCCAGGACAGCTCCAAAACAATACAAAGAATCCCTGTCTCAAAAAACCAAAAAAGAAAAGAAAATGCATTACTCTCTAACAGTCTGCTTCTCTCCCACTAGTCCAGCACTAACTTCACCACTAGTCTGGGGGGCTGCCCATGGGTCTCACTGCACTTTCAAAGGGCCAAACACATCTCAGCTATTCTGTAAGTCTGCTAGAGGAGAAATGCAATTGGATACCTCCGTCTTTGTCTTTACTTTAGATGGTGTGGAGACTGCAGAAGATGTTTTTAATTCATCTTTCAACTGAGAGATCTTCTCTCCCAGTTCTTTCAAGGTCTTCATTATATTTGCTCTTTCTTCTGGTTTCATGTTTTTGTTTTTTTCTAGCTTAGAGATTAGCATCTACAAAATAAAAATAAAACAAAGTAAGTCTATACTAAGTAAATTTAAGTTCCAAAGCCTTAATGTATCTCAATTCTATACAACATTCTAGAACGCAAAGGATGAGTTCTTTACCTTCTGGCATTCTATTTGCTTTTCCAACATTTCTTGCCTCTTTTTCCTCATGTCTTGTTGTAACTTCATTGCTTCCTGAGAAAAAAGAAGGAAATCAGTATGGATTTGAAAAAGAAAAAAAAATCTGCTAATTATACATTCCCAATTCATTTCTTCTTCTCTGAAATGGACTGTCCCTCCTAAATTAAAATCAGATGAATGCAGCAGCTGGGGGGTAGGGGGTGGCTAGTACAGTCTATAAACCCAGGCTCAAAAGACTGAAGTGTAAAGATTATGAACTAGAGATCAGTCTGGGCTACACATGGAGAACCTGTCTAAAAAGAAACCCTAAAATCAGAAATGAAGCCTTTGAATATGTTTTCCCAACAATTCCAGTATTACTATGTAATTTATATCTATACTTTGTATCTTTAAAGAAAAGCATACGGTTTTCACTTTCCAGCATAATAGGCCAAATCCTTATCTCTGAAGCTTAAAATTTTAAAATATGAGATATAGCTATAAGTTAGGAATAATCAGGACTCAGAACTTATTTATTTGTTTGTTTATCTATTTATGCCTAGAAAATGTTGTTTCTAAACTCCTGGGAATTAAACCTTTCTATGGAGACAGTACATATAAATTATCTGTTTTTGCCAAGGGGTGGTGGTGGTGCATGCCTTTAATCCCAGAACTTAGAAGGCAGATATAGGTGGATCTCTGTTAAAAGCCAGCCTGGTGCACAGAGTGATTTCCAGGATAGTCAGGGCTACACAGAGAAACTCTGTCATGAAAAACCAAAAAGTAAATAAATAAATGTTTTGTTTTGTTTTACTGAAAACCCCTATGAAAGGACACTGCTACTCAAATCTGAGTCATATGGTGAACCTTAAGCATACTTAAGTGAAACATTATCTGACCTTAAAAAGGAATTGGAAAAGAAAATACCTTCAGCTGGGAATGTAGCTAACTGGTAGAATATTTACCCAGCATATGCCAGGCTCTGGGGTTTCCATCCCCAACCTCATCCCACCCACCCCAAGAAGAAGAGAAAAAACTATCTGCTTTTCTTTCTTGAATGGAGAGGGGGAGGTTAGGCAGGTATGGTGGCACATGCCTTTAATTCCAGCACTTGGGAAACAGAGGCAGCAGGGTCTCTGAGAACGAGGCAGGCCTGATACACAAAGCGAGTTCCAGGATCTGGACTGCACAAGACCCTGACTTGAAAACCCATACCCCACAAAGGGGGGGGGGGGATAGCATATAAAAAAAATATTAGTAGTTATTGCTCAGTGTGCTTAAGGCCCTTAGTTTAACGCTCAGAACCAAACAAAATCTATTCCTTGTATTTAATGTGGCTACTGAAGGCAACTGTCAAACATTTTTCAGTCTGTTCATCATTTTTAAGTGTCTTAAACAAGGAGAAAGCACAGCATGTTGTATGGCACAGCAACAAGAATGTGAAGGTGTTAGCACAGGCACTAAAGAACTAACAGGCAGAGGAACGGGGACTGTTACCTGTTTCTTCTTAAGAACTTCTTGAACATCATGAGATTTCGACCCTGAGCAAAGTTTTGAAGGTGCCTTTAAGTTTGAGGAGCTATAAATTGGTTTTGGGTGGCCTGGAGTAGAAAATACCTATAAAAAAGAAAGAAAGAAAATTAATAACACCTAAGTATGACTAAATTAAATCTTAAAAATGTTTAAGTTCATTTTTAGAGTAACTATTTCTACTCAAGACAAACTTGGGAGATGGCAGGGTCAAGACAGGGCTTCTTCGTGTAGCCCAGGCTGTCCTGGAACTTGCTTTGTAGACCTGACTGGTCTCAAATTAGAGATCAGCCTGCCTCTGCCTACAGAGTGCAGGGACTAAAAAGGCATGTGTTATCAGTGCCAGCTTAGACAACAGTTTTTTATATTTAAAAACTTCAATAGCTGGTATAGTGCCTTTAATCTTTCTGTGTCTTCTAGGTCAGTCTGGTCTATATTAAGTTATTTACCCTGTCTAAAACAAACAAACACATTCCATATGTAAAAGCTAGTTCTTTATAAATTCAATTATACTTCAAAAGACAAAAAATTATTTTTAACAAAATAATGTTTCTTAATATAATGCCATGTTTCCTTCCTTTTACATTTTAATCATGAGAAAAAGAATAGCAGTCCTCTAGCCAGTGGTGGTGGTAAAGCACACCTTTAGTCCCAGCATTCAAGAGGCAGAGACAGAAGCAAGCAGATAGATCTCTGAGTTCGAGGCCAACCTAGTCTATAGAGCGAGTTCCAGGACAGGCTTCAAAGCTATACAGGGAAACCCTGTCTTCAAAAACGAATGAACGAATGAAAGAGAAGGAAGAAGGGAGGGAGGGAGGGAGGGAGGGAGGGAGGGAGGGAGGGAAGGAAGGAAGGAAGGAAGGAAGGAAGGAAGGAAGGAAGGAAGGAAGGAAGAGCAGTACTCACCCACAGGAGATGGCCTGCTACTAACCAACACCTTAGTGTTCTATTAAGTACAATATTACAGACTACCCACATCAGACAAGGTTACTATCATGACTACAGAATCAAGATCATTCCATAATCATGAGAAAACAGACAAAAATGTCAATACTTTCCAAGCCATAAAAAATTATTAAACATCTCTCCACCAAGATTGTTGCTTCTCAAAATTTTAATAAAAATACATTAAAAAATATTTTATTTTTATCCACAACTACTATCTCAAACATTTTATACTTTCACTAATTATAGCTCTATCCTAAAAGACATGGATTCTTTTTCCCCAACATAATTGACTTTTCTTGTTGGTAAGTTACTTAACTTACTTATTTGTCTTTTTCAGACAAGTTCTTACTAAGATCACCAGGCTGGCAGTCAATGTACTCTTCTCCCACCCCAGCCTCCTGGTGCCAACTATATACTTTAAAATTTCATTTTGTTGAGTTTATTATGCCCTAAAACACACTTAACGGTACAAAGAAAAAGTAATTCCCTATTCCTTTGTAAGTTAAATGCATTTTACTGTATGGAAACACTACATTTTAGGAGATCAGTCCCTTGCTGATATAAATTTGACAATTTCCATAATTATAAAAAAGCTTACAATTAGTAGTAGCTTAAACACATGTACTTTATATTTTGGACAGCATAATTCTGGTGTGGATTCTTACATTAGAGTTATTGCACGGGTATATTCCTAATAGCAAAAGAAAGACATTCAACACTTGATTCTCTGACAGAATTGCCTTCATTGTTTTAAGATTCTATTTTTAATTTAATGTGTGTGCATTTGTGTCTGTGCACATGCATGAAGTGCCCACAGGAGCCATAAGAGGTGTCAGATCCCTGGGAGCAAGTTATAATTGTCAGTTGCTAAGTATAGGTGCTAGGAACCTTTAAGAGCCAACTACTTAGCCTTCACTAGGTACTTAATTATACTTAAAAGGAAAAAATGAGAACCAGATGTGGTATATGTTTTTAATATCAGCACTTGTGAGGCTGAAGAAGCAGGATCACGAGCAGAAGCCAGCTCAGGCTATGCTGTGGTAATGGGGAGGAGGGTGAACTAATAAGGAATTTACCTATTAATAAATAGCTAAAAGCTAAAATTCTCTAATTCTTAGAGAATAAATAAAAGAAAATAACCTGCAAATTCCTGATTGAGCTATGGAAATTAGGGAAGTACACTTAGGTCAAACGGCATTATTTTCTGGTTGAAAAAAAGACTATGAGACTACAAATCTTCTTCTTTTGGGGGGGGGGGGTTTGTTTGTTTTTTGAAACAGGGTTTCTCCGTATTGCTTTGAAGCCTGTCCTGGAATTCACTCTGTAGACCAGGCTGGCTTTGAACACACAGAGATCCTCCTGCCTCTGCCTCTGCTTCCAGAGTGCTGGGATTAAAGGCGTGAGCCACCAACGCCCAGCAAGACTACAAATCTTAATGTTAATGAATTTTTGAAATACTGTATAAATGACTTTAAATATACATGGAGATCTCAAGAATGCATACCGGGCTGTCCTCTCCAGAACCACCGGACTGATTTAGCAAGTGAGGTGTGTCACTCTGGTTAGTACTTGCATGTCCAAGACGATGTTTAACAGGAACCTTGTTAAGAACATAGGCACCAGATGTCTGTGGTTTGCCCATCACCTGCAAATACAAAATAAACATCTATGTGATATAAGTCTAAAAACACACCCAAGAATGATACAAATTTAAGGTAGAAGTTAAAAGTTGAAATGAGGTGCTCTGATTACCTGTAAGATTGTACTTTTTAAAGGCATTATGAATAGACAGATGGATTTATTATCTGTATTGTTTTGGATGTCTAACACATGTTATAACAACTGGAATGAGCTCACTAGTATAGCATGTGCACAAGTCCCTTGATTCAATTCTTAGCTCCAAAGATAAATATTTCACAGTAGTACATAAATAAGTAAATAAACACACACACACCCCATTCCTGTAACTTTAAAAAAATCTTCTCCAGCATACAATGTTTTGGAGACAGGATTTTTTAAACAATATAAATAGAAGTGACATGAAAAGACAATCTTTGGCTACATTCCTTCACCATTCATCCAACATCTAGGACAAGTGTTCACATTTGGGTCCAAATATGAAACAACACAAACAAAAATGTATGGTTTAGATTCTAATAAGAAATGATTAATAGAACTAAGACTATATACTGTAAGAAATATATACATGCATATATTTTTCAATGTTTTCAAATAGGAACTAGCTATGTAGCACAGGCTGGCCTCAAATTCACCAGCCTTCTGTCTCAGTGCCCTGCTTGCTTGCTTGCTTTTGGTTTTTCATCAGAACACATTTACCCTAAAGATGGTAACCTAGATGGAAATTATTACTGTCAATATCTGAACTGCTCTAATGCAGAATGCTTAGCTCTTTCCTTCTTTTACTTTTTCATTCAAATGCTCCAAGAAATATGTATACACTAGGCATTATTTATTTTTTTTAAGCACCAAGGGAAAAATAAATGCAAGAATTAAAATCCTAATTCTTGGTCAGACATAACAATGCAACTATATGTCCAATGCCTCTGAAGCCAAGGTAGAGGATCATATCAAGGCCAACCTAAGCTACAAACTGAAAAATACTCTCAAAAATACAAAATGGACTCTTTTTATTTGTCTGTTTGGTTTTTTGTTGTTATTATTTTCAAGATAGAATTTCTCTGTGTATCCATGGCTGTCCTAGAACTTGCTATGTAGACCAGGCTGGACTCAAACTCACAGAGATCTGCCTGCCTCTACCTTCCAAGGGCTGGGATTAAATGTGTGTGACACCGCCACCACAACCCAGCCTCTATTTCAGTTTTTAAAGAGGGAAAATTGTCTATATGGGAAAGGGTAGGATAAATGGGTGGATATGAAAGTGACTAATTTTAATATAAAGCAAAATATGTCAAGATTCAGAATTTAGTGGTAGATAGTACATGTGCAGATATCCCTTAAATATCGGAGTTAAAAGCTCCTGTCTAGAGAACTACTCTGTCTTATAGGTAAAGCTAAACAAGTTACACATAAGTGAGCCATCTGTTATGGAGCAGCTCTTTCAGCTTTAGGATACTGCAAAGCTTTTGAAGTAGGGCATTTCCTGAAGGAATTGATTCAGAAGTTGGGGGGGGGGGGGGGAAGCTGAACGACAGTTTAGATTCCCATATCACATAAAAAGCCAGGCAGTCAGGCTTAGATTCCCACAGTCACATAAAAGCCACCTATAATCCTAGTAGTTAGGAAGAAAGAACAGAGGATCCTTAGGAAGCTGGATCAACAAAAACACACAATGTCAAGTTTGGGCCTATACCCACTCCCATCACTCACCCACCCATACCCATACCAAATAATTACTTAGTTATAGATGGGTGGGGTCGAAGAATCTGTACTTCTATAATAATATTAGGAAACCAGACAATGCTGGTTTATTTATCAAACCATGAACAATTCTAACATGGAAGGTTTCAGGACTATGAGTTGGAAAATACTGGCTGGGAAGTGACACTACAGTGTTAGTAAACATGATTACCTTCTGGATACCTCCATGGACCGACGCAGGGGAAGACTGGGTCACCATAACCTGCTGCGGATGAAGATGCTGTGGCAGGCTATGATGCTGCTGTGAAAGGTGACTCAGGGTATGCTGCTGCTGCTGTTGCTGCTGCTGCTGCTGTTGCTGCTGCTGCTGCTGCTGCTGCAGGAGGATCTGCGCTGGGGACTGGAGTGCTGGCTGCTCATTGTTCTCTCTATGCCACAGGACTCGAATGAACCGATTGTTCAAAACTGCTTCTGTGCTAGAAATAGCTTTCCTGGCCTCCTCATTGGTAAGATACTGGATGAGTGCTGCTTCTGGATCACCCTTAAATGCAACCTTTAAAGACAATAATGGGAACAACTTAAACTTAAGACAGTAGTTAAATATGTGTCCAGTGCTATCAATTAATTATGTGCCTTTAAATTCCTATGTTAAACAATGAAGAACAAGATTAGGGAAAAACTTCGAGAAACCAGGTGTCTATAAGCTAAAAGGGCATCCCTCTGAAGCAAATGAGTACAAGTAGAATCAGATTCCTGGAGTTGGAGTTACAGGCAGTTTTAAACCAACCAAAGTGGATTCTGGGAACCAAACTCAGGTCCTATGGAATAGTAGTTCATTGTCTTAATTGCCATACTGTCTCTCCTTCAATTGAACAGATTGCTCTTGCAGGTTTATTCAACCTGCTGTATTCAACATAGATGCCTAAAAAAACTTTTACCTATATATAATAACCCATCCAGTTCTTTTTCCAAATACCATAAAGAAAAATAACAGAAGACTTTTAAGAGAAAAAGGACATAAAGCTTTAAAGTAACATGTAGTATATACTCAATTAAATCCTCACTTCTAACCACAAATTTATACATTCAAACTTCTAACAAGTGGATATCAAAAAACTATACTATCACTACAACTGATCTGAACTTGGATAATAGGCCAAAAATCTCAGTTTCTCAGATAATAACATTATGATGGGGGTTGGGGGGGGGGGGATTTGTTCAGACCAGGATCTCTGAACAACAACAGCAGCAATAAAAATAAAAATAAAAGGAACTGGTTCAGTGTTTTCAGGAATGGAGTACAGCAAAGAATCAAATGAATTCTCAAAAACAAATTCAACTCAATAATTCCATTATACACATACACAACTCTCTGCAAAGATGTCAGAATTACCACTGACTTTAATCAAGAACTATTAGGACTACTTTCCAAGTATCACACCACACTTGTATTCTGTCACTGATAAAACTAATTTACCTGGATATTAACTATGGTTCCAAATTTGCTGAAGTGTTCGTTGAGCTTGGTAATGTTGTTCAGTTCCTGGGGGATTTTTTTCACTTCTAATTTTGTGTTTGTATACTGATTCTTCCGCAAGAACCCTGGTTTACTTTGATTGTTGTTCCCTTGCCTGAAACAAACATTGATGAATCTTGATTAATTCTCCCATTATTCCCCACACCCCAAACCCTTTTCCAGACAGGGTTTCTCTGTGTAGCCCTGGCTGTTCTAGAACTTGTTCTGTAGACCAGGCTGGCCCCAAACCCTGAGATTCACCTGCCTCTGCCTCCCAAGTGCTCGGATTAAAGGAGTGCGCCACCATTTCCAACAAGGTTAATAATGATAATTTTAACTACTTTATTAACACAAATGAAACAACACAAGCATCAATTACATATTTCTAATAAACAAAACCATCTTACTTTCCCAGCCAGGGCTTCTTTGTAAGTGGCCCTTCCAAACCACTAATAGTTCTCTTTCGGCTCTCTGGTTCCAGGACTACTCTGGTGATGTTGCTATTAACTGAAACAGGAACTGGTGGTTCTGTCTGGATTACAATATTAGCAGCTGTTGAAAACAAAAATTTCCATTACTGTATTTTGAGAAAACATCAAATGACTGGATTATTTGGTCTAAAGCTAAAGAGTCCTGTGAACAGCAAGCATTCATCTACTACCATTTTCTATTTTTGTTTTGATACCAAGATCACTGACCTCCTGCACTAGTTTCCCAAGAGCTAGGATTACAGGCATGTACAACTGTGTCTAGCTTACCATTTCCTTCTTTTTATATTTTTAATATTTATTTATTATGTGTACAGTGTTCTGCCTGCATGTATGCCTGTAGGCCAGAGGAAGGCATCAGATGGTTGCTGGGAATTGACCCTAATCCTAACTCTAACCCTAACATTTGGAAGAGCAAGCAGTGCTCTTAACCGCTGAGCCAACTCTCCAGCTCCTACCATTTCCTTCTTTAAAATGTCTATCATCAAGAAAACCAGCAAATGCATCTATTCTTTACATTCAAAAAATTAAAGCTTAAAAGCCTCAAGGGCAATCCAATGTGACAATTAACTCAAGCACAGATCATCAATGAATGCAACAAAGTTATTGGAGAAATATGTCTAAATTGCAAGACATTTATTTTATATGTGGCACCATAAATTTACTTAATTACTTTATAAATATATAACAATTACTGTTCAAACAGTACTAAAGATACTGTCTGCCTCCTGTTATGGTCCAACAAAATGTTCATCACATTATAAAAAAACCCATGATTTTCTTATATACAATATTACTGCATTATTTTGTTTTTTTTTTTTTAAATTATGTTTTATTTTATGATTTGTCTACATGTATGTCTCTGTGAAGATTCCAGCTCCCCTACAACTGGATTTATAGAGCTACAAGCTGCCATGTTGGTGCTGGGAACTGAAACCAGATCCTATGGAAGATCAGCCAGTGTTCTTAACCGTCTCTCAAGCCCTTGTATTCACTGTTTTGAAACTGGGTCTCATTCTATAGCCCAGGTTGGCCTGGAACTCTGCTCCAGCCTGCTAAACACTGACTGGGATTATAGGTATTAGACACCATGCCCAGCTATATGTTTATATAGGACCCTATCTTACACTTACATATGTTAACATATTAGCCAAGAAGGGAATGACCAACATTAAAGGTATATGCTTCTTCTATTCAATCTTAGATTGATTTATGAGATAGTTTGAGACAGGATCTGACTTTGTAGTCTGGTTGGCCTGTAACTGACTAAGTAACTAGACTGGCCTCCAACTCATAGAGCTCTATCTGTCTCTGCCTCCTGCGTGTTGAGATTAAAAACATATACCACCACAACTGTCACAGCCTGATTTTTTTTAAACACTTATGTCTTAAAAACTTTGAAGCAGATGCTAAGAGATGCAATTTGGGGTTTTGTTTGTTTGTTTCTGTTTTTAGACGGTCCATGTGACCCAGGATGGCTTTGAACCTGCTATGTAGATAAAGATAATCTTCAGCCCTGGTCCTCCTGCCTCCACACAGATAAAACATATGTGCCACTGGACCCAAATATATAGCTGTAATCTTAAGGAGTAAATTGCTAAAATGCTAATTTTCTTGCAGTGTTTAGGCTTGTAGCATTATTGGTTTGAAGCTACAGCTCTCAAAATTCAGAATACATCGATGAGGGAAAAGGACCAGTCATCTCACCTTCTTGTACCTAACTCTAGTGCTGTGTCCAGCACAGAGCTAAAATGGTCTGAAGCCCTATCCAAAGAACCCTTTAAAAAGTATTACTATTTTCTGTGTCTAAAAAGAAATACATTGTATCTATACTATAAAAATATAATTTAGAAGTGAAGTTAATTTAAAACTATTGAGATAATTAAAAAATATCTTTAAAAAGTATATATAAGTGGCCTGATTTCCTAACGTGAGACCTAAAACACAAAGGTATTAGCCATATTGAGAAACTGCTGCATAACATTTATCATCAGAAAAAGGCACTCTCACCTCTTGGATTTGCATCCATATCTCCAGATGTGAGGCCAATCAGGTTGGGACGCTGTGTCTGTGCTCTTGAAAAGAACTGTCTGTACTGTGATCTGCCAGAGCTGGTGATACTAGGAGCTTCAGGGTTATAACCATCTGGTTCATATGTATCTGAAGAAAAACATTGAGAAGATCAGAGAGTATTTAAGCTATTTCCTTGTTATGAAAAATAAAGAGCTGATCAAGTTATGTATTCTTCAAAAAATATAATTACATCAAACAATATACACATCTTTTTGAGTTCTATCAGATACTCCTTTTAGGAGTAAAAGAAAACAGCACTACTATCACAAACATAAACAGCACTACTATCACAAACATACAGACATTCAAATTCAAACAGTGATGCTTACTTCTCAATCCACTCAGTCATGTCTATCCTGTATATCACTTAATCTAATAACTACATATTTTCACCACCAATTTTTGGATACATGAACATATTATTCATTCAAAGATTGTTGAATTTTGTGTCTCAATTTCTAGGTATTTCTGTAGTCAAAAAAATAAACTGATTTTTTTAAAGACAAAGAATAGCTGTTTCCTATCCAAAGCATATTTCAAATAAAAAAAACCAGTTATTTATGATTATCTTAATACCACCCTATTATTCAATATACTTTTTAAAAATTTCTTATACTTTTTCTAAAACAACAAAAAAAAACATTTTAAAAATTCTAACCCTATGTAACTATTTTATTAGTGTTAAAAGCAATTCTGAAAGAAACAACAGAACCAAATAGCACATAACCTTTTCACTCTACATCAAATCAGAGTAAGGGAGATTGAAGACACTGTTTTTCATAGTTATGATCCAGAAGTTCTTGTGTTTCATCCCTTTTGTTCTTAGTGGAAAAATGTTTAATAATTTATATAAAGTTTAAGTTAGGTGATCAGGTTCATTCAGATCGTTACCATTTCTATGACACAGAGTATAAGCTCACAAATGATCACTTGCTGGCGAGAGCTCAGTGGTTAAGAGAGCATGCTACTCTTGTAGAAGACCCAAATTGGGTTCTCAGCATTCACATCAACTGGTTTACAACCACCTGTGAATAACCCCATCTCCAAAGGATCCAACATCCTCTTCTGGATGGGGTGAGCACCTATGCGCACATGTATGTACCCACATCCAGACACATAAATACACAATTAATAATAAAATAAGCCAGATATGGTGGTACATATCTTTTATATCAGTACTTGGGAGGCAGGTACAAGTGAATCTTTGTGAGTTTAAGGCCAGCCTGATCTACACGGTTAGGTTCCAGGCCAGCAAGAGTGATATAGTTTCAAATAAATTCTTGAAACAAATAACCCCTGTGCGGGGTATTGGTGGCATAAGCCTTTTATCCCAGCACTCAGGAGGCAGAGGCAGAGGCAGGCGGATCTCTGTGAGTTTGAGGCCAGCCTCCAAAGCAATACAGAGAATATCTGGCTCGAAAAAACAAAACAAAATCAAACAAACAACCCCTCTTAGGAATTTGCTGAATTCTAAAAGCATGACTGTAGTCTAAATAAGCTAAATCACTCTCAATTCTCTTGCCTTGAGTACTATATTTCCCCTCAACTTCAGGTTCCATGAGCACAAAGCACCAACTCCAGGTTTAGAATAATTAAATGCCACTGAGGGGCAACCAATTGAGACATCTAGCAGCAGAACTAGAGCTGCTCCCTCTCATCCACATATTCTCTCATTTTCTTCCCTTCCACTTTTGAAAGCAGTTTATGGCGTGGTATAAAACATCAATAGATTAAAAACTGATTCCTTATAATAAAATGATAAATGATTATGAATATTAGTCACCATTGTGGTCTGTGGTCCCTCCTCCTGGGAGAATGGCCAAGTTAATAAATGAATGTAACAGTTCCTACTTCAGGGTTTACACTCATTCTCAGGAGTTATACTCAGCCTAAAGCTTCCTGATGATGACTTAATAAAACAAATGATACAGTTAATCTGCCAGAGCATTCTTGGATGTCATCTGAATTTTGTCAGCTCCTACTCTAAGTACATCCTTATAACTTTTCGTTTCTCTGTATATAGACTAGTGCACATGTGTGCACACATGTGGAAGACAGATGCCAGTGCTCTCTATTTACCACAATCCCTTACCATCTTATTTCCTGAGATAAAGTCTTTCACTGAACGTTCAGCTACAGTGTTTGTCCAGCAAACCCCACGAGTTCTCTCAACTCAGCCTCCAGTGCCAGAATGATAGACATGTGTCAACATGCCCAGATTTTTATATGGGTACTGGCAATTCAAATTTAGTTCCTTACAATGTGGGGGCAAGCATTATGCTGAATGATCCATGCCCTGAAATTTTGTTGTTATTGTTAAGTCAACAAGACAGAATTATATCACTTATCAAGAGAAATTTGCTTTAGTGTAGTATAGCTTAAAAGTAAATCCAAACGATATTTAGAATTTAAGTATGTAAACTATCTGAGCACTAGTTTGAGGATAATATGTAAAATAACAAATTCTTCAGTTATGCTGTTCTGGGCTAGTTTTATGTGAACAAGCTAGAGTTATCTGAAAGGAGGGAACTTCAACTGAGAAAATGCCTACATAAAGATCCAGCTGTAAGGCATTTTCTTAATTAGTGATTAATGGGAGAGGGCCAAGACCATTGTGAGGTCTTGGCTTCTATAAGAAATCAGGCTGAGCAAGCCAATAAGCAGCAACCCTCCATGGCTACTACATGAGCTCCTGCCTTATTTGAGTTCCTGCCCTGACTTCCTTTGCTGACGAACAGTGATGTGGAAGAGTAAGCCAAATAAACCCTTTCCTCCCCAAGTTTCTTTGGTCATGGTGTACATAGTATTTCATCACAGCAATAGTAACCCTATGTAAGAGACATACCAACTATAAATTAACAAAATAACACTACAACTTTTAAGAAAATCAGCAAAGTATGGTTCAAAGTTTTCAATTATTGTCTAGTAGCAACAGAAACTTTTCCACCGTTGCAGCTACAAAAAGATTCATAATTTATATAATCAAATGACCTTGTTCTGTGACCCCTGGGTGCATAAAACCCCAATAAATGTAATAATTCTGCAGTCAGGCCAGGCATGGTGACACACTTGAAAACCTAGCACACTTGATTCTAAGTTCAAGGCTAACCTAAGCTATGTAGTGACCCTTGTTTGTTTTTTTTTTAAAAAACCCTTTAGTTAGTTATGAACTAGAATCCAAAGGCAAAGTGAGGAAAATATCTAATTTAAATAGAGAGACTAACAAGATACCAACAAAGCATAGCACAGATGTTCAAAACATACATTAATAGGGCAAAATAATTTTCAAAAATACTACATTCATTATGCGCAATCTATCCATACAACAGGGAGTAGAAACAAGGGAATAAACTACGTTTATCTACCACCAGCAAGAAACCAGAAACTTATTTTTATTTCAAAGAAAAATTACCCTAGTTTTTCTTATACTATACAAGTAATTAACTAGAAAATACCCGAGCAGATACCATCTTTCTCTCTACCTCAAGGAAGATGTGACAGTTACCAAGGCACTGAATGTAAATATACAGGACAACAGAAATGACAGACACACACAGAGGGCCTAATCATCAACAACCACTAGGGACAAACCACAGAAGCAGAGAAACAGAAAATACTCTAAGAGATTTAATGGGAACTTTCAACAGGTCAGAATGCCAGGTCATCTGTTAAGCTGACCAGTTTAAGGTATAAAAGAGGTGAGGTGGATGGCCATCTGAAGCAAAGCTTACCTGGGACCAGAGGGGTGGGGCTGGAGACTGAGGTATGATACCCAATGGAGGATCCCATGAGGTTTCGAGGTGGCACCAAACGAGCTGCCAACAGAGGAGGCGGTGTCCCCAACTGAAGTCGCTCAGATGCAGCAGCACCATGTTCACGAGAATACATGGGCTGTCCTACAGAGGAAAGAATAGGAGGGCAGCTGGGATTGAGAGTCACAAGCTTGCTTCTCTGAGGCAATGGTATACTTCCTGAGACTGTGAGCCAAGACAGAGAAATTACAACAACAGGAACAATAGTAGAGAAAGACATTATTGAGATCCTAACTCAAGAAAACACAGACATGCAACTGGTTAGGATGCATCAAGGTACAAAGAAACTAGCATTGTATCTATAACCTGCCTTTTAGAATATTCTCTACCTTGAGAGAGAGGGCTCTGTGTAGTACATTCTTGCCTCAAAGTCACTATAAACTTGAGGCTAACATTGAACTCTTGGTCCTATTGCCTCCATGGCCCAAGTTCTGGGATCGCAGGTATACAACACCACATCTGGCTTTCTATCTCTTTGAATCTTAAATGGAATAAATGCATGCTAATTTTATCTAAAGCTGAACAATGATCAGTGTGCCAACCAAGTTACAGAAAGGCACCCTGAGCTGTAATTTCACAAAGAATCTGATATTTGATGAGCTGTGCAGATATATGAAGGCTGTCATGCACATACCCCTCTAATCACAAGCAAAATGTCAACTCTGCACAAAATATACTCCCATATCTAAAATCAGGGAAAAAAATAGTAAGAAATACAAAACAAACTACCATAGCCTCACAAAGAGTAAGCAAGGTTCACTAGCAGAAAATTCAAAAGGTAGTGAAAATTTGTTAGCACCACAGAAAAGGTGACATGAAGAAAAATGCAAATAGACCAATACTAGATATAGGAAATGATTCTAGATTTTAGGTGCCATGTTTTAAAATAAAGTACATTGAGGGGACAGAACACAAATGCAGGTGCACACACACACACACACACACACACATACATATATGTATACTGACACAAATTCTATACAACAGGATTGGAAAAATACAAAGTATCACAGAAGAATACCTTCCTTTGGTTTCTATTTAGTACCATTCCCTGACAACATATGAAACATAAAAACTTGTTAATATTTTATGCCACAAGGCCAGACACTCAAGGCAACATAAGATATAATAAATCAAAGTTAGAAAAATTTTAACATGTGACTAAATGTCCTTACAAGTTGTACAGTTCCTTTTGATTTTTAACACACTCAGATAAGACAAGGCACAAAGTAATCACTTGATTTCATAGTACTAAGAAGAAATAGGTTAAAATCTCCCATCTTTTCTGTCTACATGCATGGAGACAAGATGACAAACCTCCTTGCAAAACACATGAGGTAACTACATATTTAACACCAATCTTAAGTCTGTTTTAAACAAGTCAATCACTACAATGCAACAACAATTTAAAACACCCTCATTCATTTGAAAATAGTCCTAACCATGTCCTACAACAGAGAATTCTGTGTGAAAAATAACCAAGAGAAAACAAAAGAAACATAATGCCAATTTGTATGATGGCTTTAAATTTATGGTGCTACACAAATCGAACTAGTACATGTAACCAACAACTAGACTATAGGGCAAGCTTGTACAACTTCTACTTTTAAAACCACAAGACAATATTCAATTCAAACACTAAGAAAGGTGGCTATGAGTTGGTTAGATGCATGCCTGGTGTCTATGGAGGCCAGAAGAGGGTGTCACATAACCCGGAGTTATGGACAGTTGTAAGCTGCCATGTGGGTGCTCAACGAATATCAGTGCTCTTAACTAACGAGCCATCTCTCTAGCCCCTAAAATTTTCCAATACACTAAAAATATACATAAGGTTCTTTATTTGAACAAACCAAATTATGCTGTTTAGAATTACCAATTACATTATTTACAATAGAAAACTTGAGTAATTTTAAAGGTTCAACTTAAGTCTCAAAGACAGTATTTAGAATGAAAAAAAACATCAAAATCAACTAAAGATAATGAAAAATTTATTACTGAAAAACTATTATATTCTCTGATATTTCTGTGTATGTGTGTGTTAATATATTCCCGTGAATGTACATGTGTGTCACTGTGTGTGTGGGGGGGTGCTCAGAGGACAACCTTGGGTGTCAGCTGTCCCTCAAGAGTCCAGTGAATCTGCCTCTCTTCTTACTGTAGGAGTACGCACTACATGAATTGTGCTACACATCTGGCTTTGCCTATTCAGGGAATCTGGACTCCAGTTTTCATACTTGCACAGCACGTTCTTTACCCATTTGAGCCACTGCCCCATGCATCTCCAATTTTCAATTTTTTTTTTTTTTTTACACATTTGATTCCTACTGCAGACCAATGTACTGATGGTTTAATCACAGAACTTATCGCGTGTGTGCGTGCGTGCACGCACGTGTGTGTGTGTGTATGTGTGTGTGTGTGTGTATGCATGTGGAAATACGTGTAGATCAGAAGAACACTTGCACTGGCTCTCTAGAATCAAACTTGGGTCACAAGGTTTGGAAGCAAGTACCTCCTCTTTACCCACTGAGCCATCTCACCAGGTCCCTGAAATTGTGTTTTAAATGCTATCGTGTGTGTAAATGTTCATATGGGCACATGCATGTGAAGATAAAAAGTTGACCTCACTTCCAGACTAATGTGGTTTGATCACGCCAGACCGCCTGAAACAGAGTACAAGCTAATCCTACATTCAAAACAGCTGGACAAAACAGCCCTACAGACTACAGCCAGGATATCTGAATCTTCTTGGAATTCACCCCAAGACAGCACCCCTTACCAGCAGGAAGGAGCTTGGAAAGAACGACGCCCAAATTCCCAAATATTGTGTATGTTTGTTTTCATTTAATTGGACTTTGTTATATAAAATTAAATAAAATAAAAAAAAAAGTTGACCTCAATATCTTTCTACATTGCTTTTGTTTTCTACCTTTTGTCTTTTAAAAAAATGAGACAGGGTCTCATGTATATTTAGTTGGCTGCAAATATACTATGTAAATGAGGATGGCCTTTAATTCCTTATTTTCCTGCCTTTACAGGCATATGCCACCATCTCTGGTTTTACGTGTTACTGAGCCTAAAACCTGGAACTCAGGGCTTCATGCCATGTAGACAAGCATTCTACCAGCTAAGCTACATCCCCATCCTGCCTCTTACTTTTAAGACAAATCTTTCACTGGACCTATAACAGCTCCAGGAATCCATCTGTTTCCCCACCTGCAGGACCAGAGCTTAAGGCATTCACTACTCTGCTAACTCTTAATAGTGCTGGAGACCCAAAGCAAGATCCTCAGGCTTACATGGTGCACACTTTACTGAGCCACTGCACCTCCCTATATATTTGTTTGTTTTTGTTTTGCTTTTCAAGACAGGGTTTCTCTGTGCAGCTTTGGAACCTGTCCTGTAACTAGCTTTGAATGACACAATTATGACTTATCTGATATTAATATTCAATATGCCAACAAATTAATTCTCTTTAAAACACTGATACAGCATCTAAGACTATAAAGTAGTAAAACACAAATACCAATAGGAAATTGCCACTTTTTACTGGTTTAAAAAAAAAAGTGGTAATTACTAAAAAACTGCTTTTACTCTTAAGATTTTCATCTTTTATGTATTAAATTGGGGGGAGGGCTGTTTTATTTTGTTTTTCTTGAGATAGGGTTTCTCTTTGTATCCCTGGCTGTCTTGGAACTCACTTTGCAGATCAGACTTGTCTGAAACTCAGAGAACCGCCTGTCTCTGTTTCCCAAGTGCTGGGATTAAAAAGGTATGCCCCGCCACCACCTGGCTTAAAATGTATTTTTAAGATTAAAATGACACTAAATATTTCCCTATGCCATCCTCTGTTCTGACATAGAAATTGATAATTTTATTTGTTCTAATAGTCGTATGTCTATTACCAGACTCTGAGAAACAAATGTTTGGAATTTCTATTCTAAAATATTACACTCTCTTTTTAAAGACATGAGTGAAACTACGTGAGATCTATTACGTTACAATCTTTTGATTGACACATTTTAAGCACCAAGCAAATATTTTAAGAATTAATGAATATTAAATCAGGTCACTGGGATTACTGGTAACTGCCAAATTTTTAAAAATTAACACCAGCTGAATGTGGTGGCATACACCTTTATTTAAAACCCAGAACTCAGAAGATAGAAGTAGGTACAACTCTTGAGTTTGAGGTTAGTTTGGTCTACAGAGTGAGTTCCAGGACAGATATTTAAAAAAAACAACAACAACAACAACAAAAAATAACCTTGTCTCAATAACACCAAGCAGAATATTTATAGCGTGTCACAATGTACAATTTGGTATAAAACAAATGGGATACTACCAGATTTTTTTAAAGCAGAATTTTTACTACGACTCTACACTAAATTTAATAACATAAAAATATGCTGTTTACTGCAATAAATGTAGGTTTTCATATTTTTAAGTACAAAAGCCATTTTGAACTGTGAACAGATGACTGACAGAGAAATGACAAAAGAGTTAACCGGCGCACTGGTCACTATTACAGAAAACTAGATTAACAGGTACAGGGCATACTGTACATATCTGAGGGTCATTATAATATTGTCTTCTTTTTTATGTCTATTTGATATTTCTCATAAGTAAAAACAATAGCAACAATAAAACAAGCCTGCACTGCTTAGAAGAGAGTAGTTATTGAAAGACCATGCGACAGAAGAAAACGTCAGAAAGATTTCTGATTTATATTCATAAATGGACAATAAACAGACCTATGTTTAAGTATGTACTGTTATGAAACAAATGCTCGTGTGTTAAGTAAAAATCTGAAACAGGACATGAATGTTTCTCAAGACTTGAACCTTGCAGCAGAAAAGAAGCACGCGCGCTAGGTTTTTTCTTTTCCTTTCCTTCCTTCCTTTCTTCCTTCCTTCCTCCCTCCCTCCCTCTCTCTCTCTTTCTTCTTTCTTCTTTTTTGGTTTTTCAAGACAGGGTTTCTCTGTGTAACCCTAGCTATTCTGTAACTTGCTTGTAGACCAAGCTAGCCTTGAACTCACTGAAGTACACCTACCTCTGCCTCCTGAGTGCCAGGGATTAAAGATTCACACCACCATCTGGCTGGGCTAGGTAATTAAAAAGCAAAGCAAGGTTGGAGCTTTGTATTACATGCTAGAGGCACATGTTCAAACCCACCATCATTAAAGGAAGAAGGGCAGGAATGTGTCAGTCATACAATGATGTCCACATGAGTAGTTGAAACTTTCACCCATCAACAAAGCCAAAGGTAGAGGCAGAGATTTAAGAATAGGCTTTATTTTCAGAGGTTGAAATGTGATGAGAATATAGGAACTACATAGAATGTAACTAATTCTTTTTTTTTCTTTTGTTTTTTGTTTTGTTTGGAGCTCTATAGACCAGGCTGGCCTCGAACTCAGAGATCGCCTGCCCTTGCCTCCCAAATGCTAGGATAAAAGGTGTGCACCACAACGCATAACATAGACTATAACTAATTTTTTACAGATTCCTAGATGCCAAAGACATGGTAGATACCTTACAGAAATATAAATTCATTTCCCTTCACAAGAATAATAATGAAGCACATCACTATCATTTCAGAAAAGGAAACTGAGGTACAGAAGTCAATGAACTTGGCCTAGATGAGCAGGAGTAGGTAAAGCACCAGGGTCTTAAACTAGGTCCAGATACTTTACTTGTTTGCCTCTGCGACATGGAAGATGAGGAAGTGTCTCAGAGGCATTGCAAATTTACAAGCATGGATACACAAAAACAGAGCATACTACCATTTCTGCAAAGGAAGAGCTCGTAATCTGACTATAAAACAACCAGTTTTTGGATTGTTTTTGGTTTTTTGAGATAGTTGCTTGAGTTGCCCAAGGCAGCTTCATACTTGTTATGTGGTTGGACTGGCCATGAACTCTTTTTTTTGAGACAGGGTTCCCCTGTGTAGCTTTGGACCCTGTCCTAGAACTAGCTCTTGTAGACCAGACTGGTCTCAAACTCACAGAGATCTGCCTGCTTCTGCCTCTCAAGTGCTAGGATTAAAAGCATGAGCCAATTCTGCCCAGCTTGGACATGAACTCACTCCTGCCTCCACCTCCCAAATGCTGGATTTACAGGAATATACCACCATGCCTGGCTTAATTAACTTTTTAAAAATTTTCTGAAAAATAACTTTAAAAGATATATTTCAAGCTGAGTTGGCACACATCTTTAAATCCTAGCTCTCGGGAGGCAGGAGAAGGCAGACTTCTGAGTCTGATTGAGGCCAGCCTTGACTAAAGGGTGAGTTATACGACAGCCAGGACTACACAGAGAAACCTTGTCTCGAAAAACAAGAACAAACAAAATCAACCAACACTTGGTTTTTAAAAAGGTGTAAGTCAAAAGAAACACTTTAAAAATTAAATAATGTTTAAAATGTGCTAAATACTAATTTAAGTTTTCTGTCTTTACTTCAACTATTAGACTTTTTATTTGAGTCTTATACTTCTTAGAAGACAGGCCACATGTATTAGAGATTCCTTTAGCAAAAACTGAATGAAGTGACTATGAAGAAACTCTATACTGCCAGTGTACAGCAGCCAACAGAGGGCTCCTTGCTTCTCTCCACCTAGCATACAAAATTAAAATACGACCATATGACATAGTCACTTTGTGAATATGAATGCAACTGTACAGTTAAGAATCCCACAAAAATAACACCCACCCCTCCCCACCCAAGACAGGGTTTTTCTGTGTAACAGCCCTGGCTGTCCTGGAACTTGCTGTGTAGACCAGACCACCTTCGAAGCCACAGAGATCAGACTGCCTCTGCAGTGCTGGGATTAAAGGTGTGCACCACTGCTCAGCAAGAATAGCACAATGCCACAATCCATGTGTGAAGAGCAGAGGACAATTTGCAAAAGAGTCCTTTCTCTTCTTCCAATATGTCGGACCCAGGGATCAAACTCCGGTTCTGAGGTTTGGTGGCAACCCACCAAAAACACACTTTGAGTCAGGCTGTCTTCCTTCCAATCTCTAGACTGCTCCAGATATAATGCTGATGCCAGGCCAGGCAGAAATGACACCACAGTACTGCAGCCCAAATTGCAAGACCCTGGCCTTGAACCAAAACTGTATGACTAGACTGGGAGTTACACTCAAAGCAGCCCACGCTAAGTTTCTGGAATTGTACACCACCCAATCTGGACTGCCATCTGTACAGGATACATCCCCAGAAGCTACACACAGAGTCTTTATCAGAATATCCTGTCCCTTGTCCCACAAGGCGCAAAAGCCATAATTACAAGTGGCACTCCATTTACTGCCCATTGTCTGCCCTGTGTATGAAAAACTGATTTGTTTATAAACAAAAGCAAACAAATTAAGAATTCCTGGGAGTGATATTTACTTACTTTCTGATACTGTATAAAGGAGGTTCTGGGGTAAAGGAGGAGGTAGTCTTGCTCCCACTGGTGCAAGATTGGGCACTGCACTTGTCCCAGGCTGGTCACGGCTGTTTATTAAGCTTGACTGTGAAATGGGAGGTCCTACAGAACAAGTAAAAAGTAACAAGAACAGAATTAATAATCACTAGTAAGAGCAGGATACCGATACCAATTTATTTGGACTTAACAATCCTGATGACACTCCTAGTTCTCCAACAGGCAAAGCGTATCACAAATGAAGGGAAGTGGGACTGAGGGCCTGCAGGCAGGCATGAGAATGACAGGAAGAAAGTTGAGGTACAGTAGATGGCTTAAGCATATGTGAGCAATAAACATGAATAAGCAATTATGAATACAATGGAAAGTATCAAAGATGTAGTGAATCTGAACCACGGTGGCTTTCCCCTCTAATCCTAGCACTTGAGTGGCAGAGGTAGGCAGATCTCTGTGAGTTCAAGGCCAGTCTGGTCTACATAGGCATTCCAGAATAGCCAGGATTATACAGAAAGATTTTGTAACCACTCCCCACACCAAAAAAAGTAGAGGGTTAGGCTGGAGATAGTCCAGTTGGTGGAGTGCTTGCTTAGCATGCACAAAACTTTGATTGGGATTCCCCAGCATGATGGCACATGTTTGCAACTGCAGCTCTTGGAAAGTAGAGGTAGAAGGCTGAGGAGTTCAAGATCCCCGTTTCTAAATAAATAAATGAAGATCAAGGGTGGTAAGGATGTAGCTCAGTGGTTGTGTCTGGTATTTGTCTGGCATTTGCAAGACCCTGAGTTCAACTGTCAGTACCCCAAAAACAAATTAAATAGGTAAATAAAGAGAAAAGCTTAAGAGAATAAGAATCACTTTAACATATATTGTAGAAGTAATATATTTTCTTCCTAAGCTTCAGTTATATGCTGTATTTTCATACTACTTTTATCATTTATTTAATTAACTTACATGTGTGAATATTTTGCCTGCATGTATGTACATCGTATAAAATTATGCTGTGCTTAGAGGTAGGAGAGGGCAACAAATCCCCTGGAACTAGTTATGAATGTTTGTGAGCCACCATGTGGATGCTGAGAACTGAACCCAGACCTTCAGGAAGAGCAACAACTGCTCATAACTGCTAAACTATCTCTTGACCCCCTTTGGTCAATATTTAATATTCACAGTTGCTAAGTTAAGGGCTAGAGCTATGGCTCAATGGTCAAGTGATTGCCTGATATACTGTTAACTTCTGTCAATGCTACACAAACAAATTAGTCTCCAGGAAAAGAAACTTGAATGAAGAACCTCCTCCATCAGACTTGTCCCCAGGCATGTCTATGGGACAGGTTCTTGATTGCTAATTGAGTAGGAGAGCTCAGTTCACTGTGTGTCCTGGGTACAAGAAATGTACCTAAACAAATTAGTACAGAGCATTCCTCCTTTGTCTCTGCTTCAGTTCTTACTTGGCTCCCCTCACTGATGGACTGGTTGTGAGCTCTAAACTGAAACAAACACTTTTTACTCACAAACCCCAGTTTCAGTCACTATTTTAACATAGCAACAGAAAGAAAACTAGGACCCAAAGCATACACAGATCCCTCCCTTCAAGGTGCAATCCCAGTCACCCCCTCCCCAACAAGGTGAAGTTGAAAAACAATCACCTGCATATTAAATCCTTATATATTACCAACTTTTAAATTTTTACTTTGTGTGTGTTTGTGCTCACATATGTAAGTTCACGTGCTACAGAATACATATGGTCAGAGGGCAAGCTGAGGGAGCTGGTTCTCTCCTTCTGCCATATGGACACCAAGGATCAAACTCACGTCATCAGGCTAGGTGGCAAGCTCCTGGAGTCTGCTGAGCCATCTCATGGCACATTTTATGATTATTGTTGTTGTTGTTATTGTTAATGGAGGAGAAGTTAGCCATAGTGTGCATGTGGTGGTCAGAAGACAAATCTATGCAGTCAGTTCTCTCCGTGTTCTAGATGAGAACGTGGATTACAGGCTTACACAGCAATTACCTCTACCTGCTGAGTCATCCTGCCAGCCATTTTGTTACCAACTTTAATGGGTTGTATACTTTACTGCAGGGAGGCTTAGCAATGGGTACAGTTATGATTGTGCTAAACTATTATTCCTAATTGTTTTAATTAGTTTTCGTGCTAGGGACAAAAATCAGGTCCTCACACATAGTTAAGCACGGTAGTACTGAGCTATACCAGAGCCCTAAAATAAAAATAAAGTGCTTTAAAAAAAGAAAAACAGGGGTTGGAGACAGAGCTCAGAGATTAAAAGCATTGAGTGTTCTTCCAGAGATCCTGAGTTCAATTCCCAGCAACCACATGGTGACTCATAACCATCTGTCGTGAGATGTGGTGCCCTCTTCTGGTATGGAGGCAGAACACTATACATAATAAATAATTCTTTTTTTTCTTTCTTTCTTTCTTTCTTTCTTTAAGAAAAACAGCTGGGCAGTGGTGATATATGCCTTTAGTCCCATTGCTCAGGAGGTAGAGGCAGGCAGATCTCTGAGTTCAAGGCCAGCCTGGTCTACGGATCGAGTTCCAGGACAGGCTCCAAAACTACACAGAGAAACCCTGTCTGGAGGGGAAAAGAAAAGAAAAGAAAAATAGTGCTGGGGATATGGCTCACAGGTTGACAGTTTGCCCAGAATGCAAGAAGCCCTGGGTTCAATCCCCAGAACTGAAGAAGAAAGAAAGAACCAGATGATGCAGACCTGTAATTGCAGTTTCTTAGGAGGCTACATACAGCAAGAAGATCTGAAGGTCAAAGCCTGCCTGGACTACAGCTAAAGTTCAAAGCCAGCCTACAGCAGAGCTTAGTGAGACCCTGATGCAAAGAAAATTGAAGGGGCTGAGGGTGAGCCTGGGTGGGGAGTGCTTGGCGAGGCATGAGTGAAGTCCTAAACCAAGAACAGAGAAATACTGCTTAAATTAAATAGCAATAATTTTTAAAATAATAACCTGCTATTCTTTAATAATGCAATGTTACATGTAACTAGATATTTTCTTAGACCTTTACATAGATATAAATAATTCATTACAATTGAATTTTAAAAGTTTAGTCTTATTCCTGTTCTTGCTATACTCATAACCTTACCTGACTGTCTGCTCAGCCTCCAGAGTGCTGGGTAACAGGCGTGTGTCACCACACCCAGCTAGCAACCACTAATACTTCTTATGCTTGAGTGGGAGGTATTAAGGTACACACACCCATGCATGTTTACAGAGGTGGGAAAAGGATGTCAGCTGTCATGCTCTGTTACTAGCCACCTTATTCCCTCTAGATCCTCTCTCTGAACCCACAACTAGACTGGCAGACAACAACCCCAGCAATCCTCCTGTCTCTACCCTACCAGCTCAGAGATGGGTTACAGGTACACAGCCACATCTGGCTTTTAATGTCAACACCAGGTATTTGAACTCAGATCCTCATGCTTGCACAGCAAGTACTCTTACTGACTGAGCCATCTCTCAGACCCTTAATAAGGCCATTTTAAAACATTTCTTACTCTTGATTTGGGTGGATACAATAAATGCATATTCTTTTTTTAAAAAACACAAATAAAGTCTTTTTCAGTAAAGAAATTCACATGGAAATACACACTGTTAAATGGCATGGCATTTAGAATTTACTCCCACAAAAACAAATCAAACCAAAACACTATGAGGAAAGAGTTCAATCAAGGTTGACTGAATAGATAATCATAGGCCAATTAGACAAATACTGCCTAAGTTAGTAGTCATCCTCTAAAGAGTATGTAATTTTTTTTAAATCTCATTATTTTAATATTCTTGAAGAGATTTTCTTTAAGTACTAAGAAAATCCATATATCTTCCAGTATACTAACATCTTAAGATACTAACAAGGTTTCATCTCCATGTCAACACAAGGTAGGCTACTACAAACAAAGATCACACTGCAGGTACAGTAAAGAACAGCAGAAAGTAAGCACATCTTAACTATGGGAGTATATTTTAAATTTCATTACTGTTTTCCAAATATTTTAATAGTTAGCAAAAGGGATGAGGTTCTTCTAATACAACTCATCAACAAAACAAGATTCAACCAACACATACTTACTTGGTATGGGAAGCACAACGGAAGGTGGAGGCTGACCATGTCCTTGAGGAACAGGAAGTCTCATACTATGACCAGGGCCTGGGCCTGGACCGGGACCAGGACCAGGGCCGGGACCAGGGCCTGGACCTGGGCCTGGCATTGGAGGCATTAACATTCCGGGAGGTGGTGGAGGAGGAAGCCCAGGAGGAGGGGGTGGGAAGGGAATCATACTTGGCAGAGCAACTTCATCAACAACTAGAGGATCATTCCCATGATCAAACTGACAAAGGTCACCAAGTACACAAAATCCTCTTTCTGTAAGAATTAAAATTAAAAAAACAAAAACAAAAGCCTTATTACGATCTACTTAGAGTTCAAAGAATAAAACAAATTCCAGAAAACTCAACATCCTAATTTACATTGTAGTTTTTTTTCTAAGAAGTGGAAAATCTCCGTAGGGCTTGCCTGTGAGTGACCACATAACCTTGAGGCAAGCGTATTCTCTATTCTCTATGACAGTATGACCTATTGAAATTTTATAACAGCAGGGTCAAACAGGATACTAAGTAGCTATGTAGATTAACCAAGCTGTTAAATTTTTATAAGAAAGAAGTGTGGTGGTGACTACTGTAATCTTAGCACTCTAGAGACTGAGGCAGGAGGATTCCAAGTTTGAGGCCCCTGAGTTACATGCACATTTTAAGCAAGCCTGGGCTACATAATAAACATAATAAAGCTTTCATTTAAAAAAAAAGAAAAAAGAAAAAAAATTTTTAAGAAAAACAAGGTATTTTATCAAATATCCATTTATCAAATGTTTGATAGGAAGGAATAAAAGCCTTAAACTAATTTCATTTCAATGATCTATTTCATAATATTATTTTAAAGCAACCATTCTTGCTATATATGGTTTAAATTTAAAATACTCAAGTAGACAGAAGAAATGACTTACAATGTCCTAAAATTTAATAAGATATCTATAGTTAACAGCAGGTGTTTTTAAAATAGTTGGTAGAAGATCATGAACATTTCTAACACCAAAAAATAAGTTCAAGGTTATAAACATACTAGTTACTCTGATTTGATTACTACATATAGTATAGATGTACTGAAATCTCGCTTTATGCTACAAGTGTGTACAGTATGCACCAATTTAAACAATATTTTAACACTAAATTTCTACTAGGCAAGATGTAGAAGGCTATTTCTTATAGAACTACTTCTAACTGAAAATGAAATGGCTCTAAGTGCATATTTATGATATATGGGTTGAACATATTTTCATACATATGGAATACTAAGTAAGAGCCTCAAAAACACTTGAGGGAGTTCTTCACCTGTCACTGTGGAGTTATTTCCAGGACACTGTAAGTGAAAAACATGACATGGTGCATGAAGAAAACAGTAGCAATCACATAAAAAAAAAAGTAAGGCAAGTTGCCTGCAACACTTGCTTTCTTAGCTGGGAACAGCACATACAAAAGAGAAGGCAATCTTTACCATCATAATCTCTGCAGCGCCTCTTTGGTGGTGGGTTTCGACCAAAAGAATTGGAAGAGCTATGATTGTTATAGTAATTAGACCAGCTCTCAGTTGTGTTTTCAGAATGGTGAGCAGGTGCAATCACAGTGACAGTGCTGGGAATAGACTGCGCCCCAGAGGAATACTGCTCAGAAGAGTTTGGAGGTGGAGCAGATGCGGGCACATAGGAGCTCTCCAGGTCATTTCTTTCGCTCTTAAACTTTGATCTTTCCCTGTGCTCTGTTTTAGAGACAGAAAGAAACAAGAGAGGTCATATGTTTGCATGTTACACTTGCTCAGAACAATGCTGAGAACATTATCCTGAGCTTATTGCGAGACTGAAGCTTAAATGCACTCACTAGTAGTATATTCTAAAAGCAGGAACATATCTCCACAGACTTGTGAAAAACAATGTTTTACAGTAACAACAACTACACTGACAGAATATGGGTCAGTCTTCCCACTGGTATTTTAGGATTTTTCTTTTTATAAACATTGGGCAACCTATACCAAGTCAATTCAATTACTTTCCAGGAAAACAAAACAAAAGAAGGCAATCTTTTACCTAAGTACTGTTGTCACTAATTAAAAAGACATTTGTATTAATTATAAAAATTACTTAAACCTTGATATACTCTATAAAACTTAGAAATACCTTTTAAAAACTGCCTTAATTTTAAGGATATACCAGATTAGTGCTGTCTTTGTAAGACCAATATCCAGCTTTCCCATTTCTCCCACCTGTCAGGTAAGCTTTCCAAGGCTGTTGTCTGTCTACTCACCAACATTCCTGTTTGGATCTCGGTCTTTGCTGCGGCCCCTGCTGCGGCTTCTACTCCGACTCAAGCCTCTGCTCTTACTCCGGCTCTTGCTCCTGCCCCTTCTCCAGTCATACTTCTCACGATACAGCTCATTCCGCTCGTAATACCGCTCATAGTCTCTCCACTTGCCATCCTCTCTTTTCTTCTCACGTGTCCTATAATACACAGATATAAAAGCCATTCGTAGACTCTAGAAATAAGATCTGTGCACAAGTCCAGAGAATAAAATACTCTCTTTATGTCACCACAATTCATAATGTCTATTTTAGAATGCCTCGAGACTACCACTAACTCTTCTAACCATTATTAAAAAGGAGAAGGGTTTTTCCACTTCACGTACACAGAGTAGGGAGAAAATAAAGAAAGGTAAATCCAAAAGTATGAGGAAAGTGGGAGAGAAGATAGAAATCAGAAGGAGAAAGGTGGGGAAAGGCTCAGATAAGTCTTCCTAAACATAGACCACTTTGTGATCAAAGGTGAACATATGCCAAACTGTACCCCTTTCAGCATATGATACTATGGATAATTTTAACACAGAGCACCCCTAAACAAATGGAACATTTCATTATAATTCTCTAAGGAGACTGCTCCCACCCCTGTGCTCTTGGGGAAAGCAAATAATGACTGTTTTTTTTAGACACAGAAGCTAAGACAACAGCAAAAGACAGAACGGAGAGAAGGCAACCCTCAGTACTTTAGAGAGGGTATTGGGATACAGACCATAGATGCTATGTAACTAACTTTGCATACTGAAAGTGGCTTTCAGTACCTTACTATTCAGAGACAAATACAAACCTTCGTTCACTGGACTCTGAACGACTCTTCTGAGGACTAGGATATTTCTTCTTTCTACCATCTCGTTCTTCTTCTGCAGGCTCTTGAAATACCTGTGAGATTTGTTAAAAATAAGATCAGCACCTTCATGGGCAGTGGTGGCATATACCTTTAATCTCAGCACACAGGAGGCAGAGGCAGGCGGATACTTGTAAATTCAAGGCCAGTGTGGTATAGAGTGAGTTCTAGGGCAGCCAGGATTACACAGAGAAACACAGAGAATGATCAGTTCCCCTATAAGTTACAAAACTTAGATAACTGATAAATCTTTCTAGTATAAGGTATAAGCAAACATACTGAATGCTGCGGCCTGAACTAAGTGTGTGGCCCCATACGCCTGAGAGGTAAAAATGGGGCACCCTTAAAGTACCTGAGACCCTGTCTCAAAAGAAAACACACTACTCCTCTCAAAAACAAATACAAACATTCAAGTTATACCATTTATTGACAGAGAATTACATACATATTTAACATACTGTTTTAAGCCATTTCCAAAAAAAGTCAGAGAACAGAGAAAGTAAAAGGCAGGCTTACATTAATTTAAAACAAGGTATGTTAGCTGACTATGGTAGTACTATCACATGATTGAGACAAAAGGATTGTTATGTTTGAGGCCAACTTGGCCTATAAGCAAAACCCTGTCTTTAAAAATAAAGGCAGGTATGATAGCTCATACTCGTCATTCCCACATATGGCAGGGCTGAGGCAGGGGAACTTTCATAAGGATAAGGCTAGTCTATTCCAGGCCTCTAGAGCTAAACAGCAAGGCTTTGTCTTAAAAAAAATTATTATGTATTAAAATAACAAAGCAAAACAGCATGCCAACTCTGAATTAACTTACAGTAGCTAACTATAGTATAAGAAGAGGAAAAGCATGGCATTCTCTAAAGAAAGGTAGGAAAACAGCAATCATTAAGTACCATTCTTAATTTCAAAATACAATAAAACGGGAAATGGTAGCTCACACCTTTAATCTCAAGCACTGAAGACAGGCAGGCAGACCTCTATGTGTTCAAGGCTGGACTGGTTTATACATCAAGACCCAGAATAGCTATGACTACAAAGAGATCCACCTCAAAACACCAAAAATATAAAATAAATAAAAATTAATAAAGTTTGGGCTGAGGTAGTTTTACAATCCTTTAACCCCAGCTCTTGAGAAGCAGAGCCACTGTGAGTTTGAAGTTAGCCCAGTCTACACAGCAAGGCCCTGCCTCAAAATCATAGTAAATAAATAAGTTTGGGTCAGGTATGCTAACATGAGAAAGCAATCCTATTGAGCATTTTGGAGACTAAGAAAGAAGGATCATGAATTTAAGGGAACCCTAGATATCATGAGACCCTCAAAATTAAAAAAATAAAATAAAAAATTGGGGAGTTTGGGGCCTAGCTCAGTAGCAGAATGCCTGCATAGCAAAAACAGGCCTAGAGTTTGATCCTCACTACCACATACAAATGAATCAAATTTGTAAGAACTAAATCAATTTCCAAATAATGGAGAAGCTCCTTATATTATAATATCAAAATCAGAGAATGAGTAAGAAGAGAATGACTAGAAGGTAACAATATAATAAAATGCAGATAGCAGAGCTGGAGATGATAGCTCAGCAGTCAAGAGCACTGGCTGCTCTTCCAGAGGTCCTGAGTTCAATTCCCAGCTTACAACCATCCACAATGAGATCTGGTGCCTTCTTCCAGCCTGTAGGCATACATGCAGACAGAACACTGTATATGTAATAAATAAGTATCTTTAAAAAATAAGATTAAATGCAGATAGCATAATAATAGCAGCCACAACATGGCAAGCACATGGCAGCAGAGACCACACACTCATCCAACTGGATTCGTAAGTCCATTTCCTCTAGCAATGTACAAAGAACACAAATGTATTATTCCACTGAGAAACAACAAGCTGAATCTAGATCATAACAACCCCAAAGAACAAATAGTATTTATTTACAAAATAAAATCTTGGGAAAGTTTTGGTAAAAAGGAACAAACACTGTGTGCAGCAAAAAAAAAAAAAAAAAACTATAGCATACATCTTCTATTGTTTTTCAACATCAGGACAAGCTTTGTCAATGGTCCAAATTCTCTTGCCTTTTCCCCCAGTGGCCAATAATCTAATTATAAAAACAACTGGCAGTACAATGCAGCTGAGGCTCACGAAGTCAAGATGGATAGTCTTGAGATTTGTTTCAGAGCGAGTTGCAAGCTACAAAAGCAGCAACTGAGTAGATCAGGAATTAAACCAATACATTTATGTGTGTGTGTATGAACTATTGTTTATACCAGTAATCAGAGTTAATTCAAACATAAAATCTTAGGAACAAGAAATGCAAGACAACTGTCATTCAATTTTTCAATTTTCACAATTAGGATTTATTACAAAGATACGACAGATGGAACCTTGTAATGATTTTTTTTAAAACTGTTCTTTTAAAACAGGATAATAGAATTTTTAAAAGTACAAATGAACATGTACCATATGAGTAGATTTGCCTGGAGAGGCTAGAAGGCTAGAAAATCCCCTAGAGCTGGAGTTGCAGGTATTTGTTCCATCTAACATGGGAGCTGGGAAGCTCATGAAGAATGGCAATGCTCTATCAACTGATCCATCATCTCTTCAGATCCCAGTTACCGCTTTTGTTAATATTCATATCAAGTGTAACTGAAACAGATTCTCGTAAGTCAGTGAATACCTGCTATGACTACCAAATATCACAAACTATATACTATAAAGCATCAAACAAAAATTTCTATGCCATATTCAAGGAAGGTCTCCATTTTTCCTACTTGAAAAGACATGCCAAACCCTCAGTAGCCTACTTTTTTTTAAAAGACTTTATGAGCCAGGCTCAGCAGCATATACCTTGAAGCCTAGCATTTGGGAAGTGGAGGCAGACAGATCAGATATTCAAGGCCACTTTGAGTTGTATGAGATCCTGCTTCAAAAAATAAAAGTTGGAGACTGGAGAGATGGCTCAGTGGTTAAAAGCGCTGGATTATTCTTCTAGAGAACTTGGGTTCAATTACCAGCACCCACATAGCAACCCAAACTGCCTATAACTCCAGGAGATCCAACACCCTCTTCTAGCCTCTGAGGGCACTATATTCACATGGTACATAGACATACATATATATATATAGGCAGAGCACCCAAACACATAAAATAAAAATAAAGACTATAAAAAATATTAAGTATATACATAAATAAAAAGAAATTATAGAGCACTATATAAGAACAAAGTAAGTGATAACGGTCTCAACTGATCTTAATTTAAAACAGCCACATTTTGTTAAGTCAGTTCAATTATATAGTATTTGGTTAAAAGCACTGGCTGCTCTTCCAGAAGATCTGAGTTCAATTCCCAGTACCCACATATTGGCTAACAAGTGTTTTTAACTCGTTTCAAGGGATTCAATACTCTCTTCAGGCACTATATACACATGGTACACAGACACACATGCAAGCAAAATATCCATACACAAAATAAAAATAAATCTCAAAACATATTTAAAGTAAATGAGAAATGACAACTAAACAACAATCAAAACTCAGAAAGAATACCATACAAAAGGAAAAGGACAGACTATACATATAAGTAAGGAACACTGCTGGGTAAACTAATAAAACTAAAACAGACAGTATATGGTATGAAAGTTAAATATAATGAAAGTGATAATGGTGCTATAATTATCCTAAAGTGTGCAGGCGTGCATATGGTGTGTGTGTGTACAGGTGAGTATACTACATGTGTGTATAAATGTGGAGGCCAGAGGTCTATGTCCGGTGTCTTCCTCTATGACTCCCCACCTTATTCCTTGACACAGATAGTTTCTCTTTCTATACCCGGAGACTGGAGACTAGTACCAAGCAAGCCCCAGGCATCCTCCTGGTAATGGTATTACAGGCACAAGGGCTAGGATTTTGTATAAGGTACTAGGGGTGAGGAGTAGAATCAAACTCTGGCCCTCATGTTTGTGAAGGAAGCACTTTATCAACTGAACAATCTCCTCAGCTTTTTATTGATATGGGGTTTTATGCATCCCACATTTCACATATCCTATTTATTTTATTGCCCTTGAATTCACTATATAGCCAAGGATGACCATGAACTTCTGATTCCTCTGCCCGTGCCATGCAAGTGATGGGATTACAGGAATTTGCACCATTGCACTTGATTTAATGTGTTCAAACCTAATGCTTTGTAAATGTTTGGCCAGCACTCTACAAACTGAGTTCAAGCTCCTGCTCCATAAAAAAAAAAAAAACTTATTGGAAAAGGCAAAAAGATGATAGTTTATGAGAGCAATGACTCAAAACAAACAAACAAAAACCCCCAAAAAACAAAAAAAAAAAAAAAAAAATTATGGTGTAGACATATAATGAAAGTAAATGGGGCAAATCCTCAATAACACATCTAAGGCAAGCATCATATGAGTGCTGTGGATGCTACCTAGAGAATTCTGATAGACAATTCTGATGTAAATTGATCAGTTTCTAAATAAAAGACTTTTAAGTCATTTTGTCTGTAGAATAAAGTACCTTTTAAAAGTCAGAAAATGGGGGTTAGAGAGACAGCTCAACAGTTAAGAGCACATGCTGCTCTTGCAAAGACTCAGGTTCAGTTCCCACAACTCATATGGCAGCTCACAACTGTCTACAACTAGTTCCAGGGAATCCATCTGAGTTCAGAGTACTATTACTGTGGCAAAACACTATGACCAAAAGCAACTTGGGGAAGAAAAGTTTTATTTGGCTTACACTTGCACATCCTAGTAGATCAATGAAGGAAGTCAGGGCAGGAACTGATGCAGAGGCTATGGATGAGTGCTACTTACTAGCTTTTTTTTTTTTAATCATGGATTGCTCAGCCTGCTTTCTTGTAGAACTCAGGACCACCATCCCAGGCAGAGATGGCACTATCCCACAATGGGTTGGGTTCTCACCTACCATCACTAATTAAGAAAATGCCCTACAGACTTGCCCACAGTTGGATTTTATGGAGACATTTTTCACCCACCTTTCTAGTGATCTAGCCTGTGTCAGGCTGACAGTAAACTAGTCAGCACAGGACACAACATCCTCTTCTAGCTTCCATGGTCACCAGATATGCACATGGTACAGACATACATGCAGGCATATACTTACATAAAATAAAAAAAGTCACTTTTATACTTATTTACTTTATGTGTATGAATGTTTTGCTTGCAAGTATGTCTGTGTATCATGTATACTCTGGAACTGGAGTTATAGATGATTGTGAATTGCCATGTGGGTGGTGGGAATCAAACTCAGGTCTTCTGTAAGAACAAGTGCTCTTAACCACTAAGTCAACTCTAAAGCTGATAAAATAAAAACAAAGATTTCTTTTAAAAGTTGGAAAATATTTCTTTAGTCCTGGTACTGGATTAAAGACTACCTATATTTATTTGTACATACAAATCTTTTTTTCAGCTGGTAAGTGGTGATATATTCCTTTGAACCCAGCACTTCGGAGGTAAAGACAGAAAGACCTCTACGAGTTCTCCTTCAATACTGAAATAAAGATATGTGCTGGAAATATAGCTCAGAGTGTGCTTGCCTGGCATATACAAGGCCCTAGTTTAGTTCCTATTCCTGGGTACAGTGACACATGTTGTTGATACTAGCACTCTGAACGTAGAGGAAAAATGAGCAGAAGTTCATGGTTACCCTTGACCACATAGTGAGTTGAGACCAACCTAGAATATGAGATCTTATCTAAAAAATTAAAAAAAAAAAAAAAAAAAAAAAATCCTACAGCCAGTGATGGCACACGGATTTGATCACAACAATGGATTTATGAGTTTGAGGCCAGTCCGATCTACATAGCAAATTCTAGGACAGCCAGGTCTACATAGACAAACCCTGTCTCGAAAAACAAACAAAAAACCTCTTCTACATTCTTATCAAATATTCCTTGTGAAAGCTATGTTTCCATATAGGTTTAAGCAAACCATTAGGTTGGTATCTTTTTAAATTACATTGTGGGAGTGGGTATGTACAAATGAGTGCAGGTGTCCATAGAGACCAAAAGCACTGCATCATTCCCTGAAGATAGAGGTGTTGGTTCGGGAGGCAGAGGCAGGCGTATCTCTGAGAGTTTGAAACCAGCCTGGTCTACAAGAGCTAGTTCCAGGACAGACTCCAAAAAGCCACAGAGAAACCCTGTATAGAAAAACAAACAAACAAACAAAAAAAAACAAAACAAGAAAGAAAGGAAGGAAGGAAGGAAGGAAGGAAGGAAGGAAGGAAGGAAGGAAGGAAGGAAGGGAAAAGAAAAAAAGAAACAGAATTATTTCAACTTGCAATAACAAAATCTAAGAATCGTATTACCTCTTCTTTAATTTCTTCTTTTTCTTGGACTAATGGTTTTGGCTCAGGTTTAACTGGTTCCAATGGTGGAAGATAGTTTTTAGTATAAAGACTTTCAAATAGTTTGTCCACAAAACCTGAAGTCTCTAAAGAGAGGGAAAAAAAAAACATTTAAATGTTATACAAACAAAAATGGAAAGGGTAAACACTGTTGCCAATGCTTTAGAAAAACAAGGGATCTTAACACTGTTGTCAGGTGTTTAAAACCAAGACTTACCTTAAAGGAAGAGATCTCACTTCTGTAAGTTTTGTTTCTTTTGAAATACTTTAAACATAACTGCATGTGTGTAGATGATATAAATGTAAGATTTTGTTGCTTAAGAACAAAAGATTAGAAACAAAGTTCCTACAAGCAAGAGACTAACAAAATTATCAAAAAGAGATTACAAAGTTTCTCTTGACTTACTAAGACTAACAGATCTAAAAGATATAAACTAATACTTAATGTGTTCATCTGCTCAAAGAAACTGAAAGGACAAACTGTGTACTATAGGTGGGAAAGAAGCCTATGTAGAACAGGAGAAAATAATCTCATAGTATAATCACACGTGTTGGTAGCATGCACTACCCACTCAAAGGCTGAATTAGGTATGTCTGAATGGGTTGAAATCAGTACCTGTGTTTGATTCAACTGTGTGTTCTGGCCTATTTGAAGCTTCCTCAGACAATGAGAGAAATGAGTAGTTTTGTTGAAAACACAAATACCAAATATTTCTAGTTTTACTATAATGAAATTTAAGCAACTCTCATTGGTCTTGCCCTAAGGAACATCTAAGGCTCGGTGGCAAAGGACTTGTCCTGATGGTTCAATTCCTAACATAAGAGAGGGTTGGGTATTTCGAAGGCATCACATGGGCTCTGCTAATACTGTAATTAAGACACATCTTACATTTCTAAAATGCAAACTATTTGTACCTCAGAAAAGCATCCTCAGACAACTCCTTACACCACTAACTTTATAAGCAAACTTCTTTTTCAAAATGGTAAAACTGTTAGCTGAAGTGGAACACCTATAATACTGTAATCAGGAGGCTGGGTGGGAGGGTCAGACCAGACTACTTAGTGAGTTCCAGGGCAGCCTGTACTAGAGTGATACCCCCACCAAAGGATGGATGGATGGGTAGATGGATAAATAAATGACACAACGGGGGGGGGGGGCGCTAGAAAAATGGCTCAGAAATTAAGGAAGCTTTCTTGCTGTTCTTACAAAGGTTTCAGAAACCACATGGCAGCTCACTATCATCCACAACTGGCTTACAACCTTGAGTTCCAAGGTATCTGGCCCCCTCTAGTGGCCTCCACAGACACCAGGCATACACACAGTACAGCAAAACACTCATACACATAAAATTAAAAATTTTAAATTAAAAATAAATTTGGAGATGTATCTCAGTGTTTGCCCAGCATGTGGAAAATCCTGAGTTTAATCAACAGTATGGCAGGCTTAGTGGTTTAGGCCTGTAATCACAATACTTCAAATACAGAGGCAAGAAGACCAAAAGTTCACAGAAGTCTAAGGTCATCCTGCAATACAAAACAAGTTCAAAGATATCCTGTGCTATATGAGTCCCTATCAACAAAGAAACAAACTCATAAGTATAGATAAAATTAGCTGAACGGTGGTAGCACATTCCTTTGATCCCAGAGCTTGGGAGACAGAGGCAGGGGGAATCTCTGTCAGTTGGAGTCCAGCTTGGTCTACAGAGCTAGTTCCAGGACAGGCTCCAAAGCTACTCAAGGAAACCCTGTCTCAAAAAACTAAAAGGGAAAAAAAAAAAAAAATTGATAAAACTGTTAACTCTTGTTGACTGCTACATATAACTTTAAGGTAAAAAATTAGACTCTTCAAAACCTTCTATAAACAACTTACTTCATACTCTTCCTATTTTCACATTATTTACTTTTGTAAATATTGAAAGAGTTCAATAAAGAGATAAAAAAGAGAGAGAGAAAGGAAAAAGAAGGGCAAAAATAGGGCTAGTGAGATGGTTCAATAAGTAAAGGCCCTTACCACACACAAAGCCTGCTGACCTGACTAATCTCCATGACCCACACTGTGGGAGAGAACCCACTCCTGAAAATTGTCTCTGACCTCCAAATGCATGCTGTGACACCCATACACACACAAAATAAATGAGTGAGTGAGTGAGTAAATGGATAAAGAAATAAATAAGTGTAGTTTTTCGGGATCTATATACCAAATACTGTTGGTTCCAGTTTCTACTTTCAAGAAAAGAAAAAGCAAACAAGGAAAAGGTAGATAAACTGAGCAGAGTGTTACAATTTCCATGAAAAAGAAAAGAAAAGAAAAAACAAACAAACAAACAAGGCATTCAGGCATGGTGGTGCCTTTAATCTCAGTACTCAGGAGATACAAGGAAAGCAGTTGTCATGAGTTCAAACCCAACCAAGGACACATAGTGAGACCCCTTCCTTTAAAAAAAAAAAAAAAAGAATAAAGCAGAGCTGAGAGGAGGAAATGATAACTAGGATTGTAGCATGCATGGGATGTCCGTATTATACAAACTACACTGGCGAAAACTGTGCATGATGACATTTGAAGAGATCAAAATGACATGAGAAAGAATCTTCCAGGCAAACATAAAACATGTCCATGTGCTCTGAGTAAAACCCACTCACTGACATTCAAAGACAGAGAGGTGAGCTGCTAGTGTGACTTAGAGGAGGACTGGGTGGTGCTGGCATGGCGCAGGAAATATCAAGAAAACAGCAAGAAAAACTTCCTGCAAGCTCTGTATGGCTGGAGGATGTTGGTAAAGATAGGAAATCTGTCTCATGGACAGTCTCATGGAGGCAGGTTATGTAGCAAAGGACAACAGATTGTCTACTCCTCCCGTCTCCAACTCCCAAGTGATAAGTCACAGGCAAGCATCTTACATCCAGCTGAAGATGAGAAGTCAGAGGTACAAGAGAACAGAATCAGATCCATCTCTTCTTGATATCAAGATGTCCCAGCCAAGAGAGAAAAAGAACAGTGGGTTCTCTTTATTAACAGCAGGAGTATGTATGCAGCTTGGGGGCTGAGGAGATAGCTCAAGTGAAATGCTTGCTATATAAGAACCTGAATTTGAACCCAGATCTATGTCATGTGGCACTTGTTTGTAGTCACAGCACTGGAGAAGGAAGATGTCTGGTGCTTGCTGGCCAGCCAGTCTAGCCTACTTTGCAACTTCCAGACCAGACTGGAAATTCAGTGCAGAATTTGACGTTGGCCTCAAACTTATAATTCTCCTGCCTCAGCCTCCCAAGTGCTGGGAATACAGGCACGTGTCACCACTCCTGAGTCTTTTCAGAAGTTTTAAATTAAAAATATTTACCTAAAATACTTGAAGGCCCACAACAATTACCTTTTTGTAAAAAGACATCAAGCTGATCAGCACAAAAGGCTTTCAATTCCTTCTCTGGTTTGTCCTTCTTGACCAGTGCTACAACATAGTTGGCTAGGGCTGAAGGGTCAGCATCACATCTAGTGAGACAAAGAGAAAATTGAAATTGTCAAACATTGTAAACAGCGACATTATTAATGAAATTGCCCCAATTTTAGAAAATCAAAGATTTAAAGTGACTTCAAACACAGGCAGCTATTGTAACAAGTAGCAATATGTATGTATGTATGTATGTATGTATGTATGTGTATATACACACACACACACATACACACATATATATATATATAGTCCAAGTGAAATTTTCCTTTTCTGTTTGTATGTTTTAATAATTAGTTTGCCTCTTATTTCCAAGGTTCTAGTAACACCAAGAACATTGAATCAGCACATTAATTTGCATCCTCAAAAGCAACTGGGAAAGGGTAACCCCTAAATTGATGGCAACAATTAACACCCCCAGGAACTGTGTGTTTCATGTGACCAGTGAGAAAAAAACAAGGAAGTTATGGACAGATTATTCCTCTTCTCAGAATACATTTCCCTAGAGCCCCAGGAACCAATATTCAAAGTCGGCTACTCAAACTGCCACTAACCTCACCCTGTTCTTTAGTTATAACTGGTAGCTCACTACACGGCTATAAGTGAAAGAAGGCTCCATGAGCTAGAAACAAGTACACAAGTGCTCAAAAGGTGGCAGAAAGAAAGAACCTTTATTTGCTTGGACTCTGGCTTGCTGACTCCTAACCAATCTGTCAGACATGTCTGATCTATGTCGTATCAAACTAAAAGTTTACATGTTGTAATATGTGTGTGTGTGTATATGTAAATATATATATATGTAAACTTCTTAATACATGCATATTTAAGCTACACATATCCCGTGTGGCCTGAAACTGTTATTTGGGCTCTTTGTTTTATTTCTCAGACTGGGTCTCACTTGTCTGGAATTTCATGTGTGCCTCAAATTCTCCTGCCTCTGCCTGCTGGAACTAGAGGTGTGTGCTACCACGCCTATCTCTTATTAAGGTAAAATGAACATTCAGGATGATAGTAAATTAAATCATTGTGTAAGCAAAGTGATGAAATCCTTATAAAAAGCTATTCAATATAATCTTGTTCAAATAATTCTTAGGCCTGTCAATCACATTATCCAACAAAAGAAAAACTAGTACCTCTACTTCCAAAGTATTGTTTCAAATCTATAATTCCAGGATTGGGGAGACCAGGGCAGGAAGATCACATTGAGTTCAGGGGCACACTAGACCAAGGAAACTATCTTAAAACAAACAAGGCACTAAACAAAAGCCTACACATTAGTAAAAGAGCAAAACTTTTCTTCACTGCCAATACTGTCTTAAGGAAAGATGATTCTTTAAAGCCTACACATCTAGGGACTGGTAAAGAGCTTGTAGCACAAGTGGAAGGACCTGACTTCAGATGCCTAGCACACACATAAGAATTTGGATGTGGTGGTGTGTCTGTAATCCTAGCACTGGTGGGGAACTGATAGTTAGATCCCTAGAGCTTGATGGTTAACCAACAGAGCAATGAGCAAGTTTCATTAAGATCTAAGGTAGACAGGGACAGAAGAACACCTGATGTTGACCTCTGGCTTCTACATACACAAACTCAGACAGAAAGAAAGAGACCATGCACCTAATACTAGAGAAAGACAGAGGCAAACTATGTACCTAATTCTAAAAAAGAAAAAAAATATTCATCGTCATTCTTAAAAAACACAGAGCTAATTTACAAAATCAGAATCAAAGGTCAAAGTGTGTTAAGAATGAATATATATTATTATTTACATATTACAATAATGCACAATTTAAAAAGAAAGTCAGCCAGACATGGTAGCCCACACCTCAAAAATTCACAATATAACACAGTACCATGGTACTGATACTTAAGCTAGTAGTAGCCCAATAGTATTTCCAGGACTGTATCACAGAACCAGCCTAAGGCCCTTGATATACAAAACCATTCTGGTCCTACCAAAGCAATTCTCTTCCTGACCCAAGGATAATATGCAAAAACAGTACACAAAGATTCTGCTGGAATACTAATATAGCACAGTTTAGAAAGAAATTTAAAAATTTTAGCATCAACAGCTACACTAACATGTATATTTCCCAGCAAAAATGGGTTCCTGTTAAAAAGGTTATAAAAGTTGCTAACATATCTTAGATTACTACATTGGACTGGGAATGATAGCTCACACTCCAGCTCTCTGTAGCTGGAGGCAAGATCAGGAGTACAAGATCTGAGTTCAAGTTCAGTTCAGCTATAAGAAACATTGTTCAAAAAAACAAACCAGCAGAATTCCAGAGGCAGAAAGGCAAAAAGGTGCAGAAGCAGAGAAGGGGAGAAGCAGCGGAAAAGGGGACAGACAGAGGAGATGGAAAGGCAGAGGAGAGGGGAATAGGCAGAGAAAAATAGTAAGAGGAGGGAGGCAGGAGAGGGAGAGATGAGAAGGTAGAGGAGGGGCGGAAGGGGATAAGAGGGGCTGAGACACAGAAGCAGGTGGATCTCTGAGTTAGAGGTCAGCCTGGCCTACATGAGTTCCAGGCCAGCCAGGATTACATGGTAAGACTTTGTCTAAAACAACAAAACAACAACAATAATAATAATTTAAAACTTAACATTAAAATTACAAATCTGCACGGCAACTAAGTGTTCCATTCAAGATAAGGGCTAGTGAGATGGCTCAGTGGGTAACGGCCTTTGCTGCCAAGTCTGATGAGCTGAGTTCAATGCACATACAAACACACATATGAATACACATGCACAAGCACATATACACAAATAAAGCTAATTTTTAAAAAAGATTAGGCAGAGAGCCCTCCTTTGGAAATAAAACTAGGCTGTAACTCCATGCAAGTAAAATGTTATTTCATATCACATACACTTTTCTAATATATATATATATATATCTGCAAGGCAAATTACGATGTTATAGCCTCAACCAGTAGTTACCTTTAACTGAAATAACATTCAACAAAAAATTTTCAAAAACAATGTTATCAATATGAGAGCTTATTAAAACTCACATTCTGTATAATGTTAGATGTTTTAATGATCTTTAAGTCATCTTAAAAAACAAGATTAGTTACACAGCAGACCTGTTGGTACAAACTTGAAGCTACTTGAGAGGCTGAGGCAGAGGGACTTTAATTTCAAGGCCTTCCTGGAATACAGAGTAAACTAACAGCCTAGGCAATTTAGTTAAACCCTCAAAATAAAACTAAAAACCTGGGGATGTAGCTAGTGGTGGAGTGCCTGCCTAGCATGTGAGATGACTTAAGTTCAATCCCCAGTACCATAAAAGGAAAGGGAGAAAGAAAAAAAATCAGAATTATTATTAGAAAAAGCTAAGAGAAATACTGACCTACACCTATGAAGCCCTCAAATTTGAATTTTTTTTTTCTCTTTTGATGAATTCTTCATTAGCAGACATTACTATCTGTACAGCTAAAACACCAGTGTCAGATTTCAAACATATACCAATCCACAGATGGAAAAGTAAAAGTCCTATCTTTGATACTACTAAAAAGCCATTGCAATCTTTGGCTTCAGGAAGAAGACCTCCTTCCACTTCAAGCCAAATCTACTTTTTTCTTAACATGAGCCTGATTTTAACTTCTTAGTGTGATCTCTTTTCAGAGATAGGTCACTAATAAGTGTGCTAAGGAACCATAGGGAAAAGGTCTCCTACTCCTAATGTGTATTAACAGCCACAAATATTCTATTTACTAAAAATTAGACAGAAGAAACAAAGGTAAATACTGAAAAATACTTGAGACTTAAAAAATCTGTATTACAGAAAAACAGCATTACTTTTGTTTTTCAAGATGGTTTCTCTGTATAACAACCCTGACTATCCTGGAAATCACTTTGTAAACTAGCCTGTCCTCTAACTCACTGAGATTCAACTGCTTTTGCCTCTCAAGTGCTGGGATTAATGGTATGAGCCACTACCATCTGGCGACCGCATTACTTCTAACCAAATAATAATAGTCAGGAAAACCACTCTTATAGTCAGAGATAAGGAAATATTATGTATGTACAGTGATGGCTATAAAAGTAATGCACAAATATGAAAATGCTTTTCTGATGTAATGTCAACTAGAAATCAAGCTAGAAAATTTCACAGTGAGTGCTTACAGCTAAAGTTTCTACATAAAGAAAATGAAAATAAACACTGATAATTTTATTTTCTATAGTGCACTAATAAAGGCACTTTATTAATACCCTCACATTGGGGAGTTCAACACATGAATTTTGGGTGACATTAACATTAAGACTATATAGCACTCTCATCTTACCCCCCCCCTTTTTTTTTAGATAGGATTTCAGAAAATAGCCATTGGTAGCATGTAGAACATGCTGGCCTTAAACTCCCAAGTGCCAGGATTAAAGGAGTGCACAACACTTAGCTCATTTCATCTCCCTTCCTTCCCTCCCTCCCTCCATCTGTCCGTCCCTAAGTCTGTCTGTCCCTAAATCCCTCCCTCTAATGTATACAGTGTTGTCTTCATGTATGCTTGCACACCAGAAGAGGGCACCAGATCTCATTACAGATGGTTGTGAGCCACCCATGTGGGTACTGGGAATTAAACTCTGCACCTCTGGAAGAGCAGTCAGTGCTCTTAACCTCTGAGCAGCTATCTTCTCTCTCCAGCCCTCATCTTACTCTTTATTGGTTGTTTTGTTTTTGAGACAGGTTTCACTATATAACCCTAACTGTTGTGGAATTCACAAGAGATCCCCCCACCTGTGCCTACCTTCATCTTACTCTTTTTTCCCTTCTCACTCTTAATTAGGGGTTTTCATGAAAGTATACATGGAAGAGAAGCCTCCAGGTTTGTTTTTGGTTTTGCTTTTGATAATATGAATGACAAACACATTCATTTGTCAGTTTCAAATGCCATTTTGGTATCTGAACCATGAATCCTAGAACAGCTAAGATCCCTGTTAAATATATGCACAAAGTTAAATTAGCAAAAAACAAATCTTTTTTTTTATGCGGGGACTCAAACCCAAGGCCCTCCAAATTACTCTATCACTAAGCTGCACTCCCAATACCTAGCCCTGGTTGTCCTGGACCTCACTCTGTAGATCAGACTGGCCTCAAAACTCAGAGAACTGCTTGCCTCTGCCCTCCTGGGATTAAAGGCATGTGCCACCATCACCCAGCTTAGTACTAAGTCTCTTGCTTGATGATTTTGATCACTTTGAGTAAGACAGGCCTTGCTCTTCAAATCACATGACTAGATGACTATGAAAAAAATTACTGAACAAAATCACATACAAAAAGACATGCAATAACTATGAAAGCAACAGCTCTGTAAGAGAATGAGAGAACACAGTGATAGTAAGCCCAGGGCTATAAAAGCAACTTCCGGCTTCTAGCCTATAGCTGTTGGTCCAGGAAGAATGAAGTCAGACGTATTTAGGAAGCAGACCAAGAAAGAACATAAGAACAAGTATGCTCTTAACTTAGTACACCAGAATATGTAAACAAGTCATCTGCAAAATAACCCCTGTCCTATAAGGCCATGAATGTCATCTTAAACAAGCCTCAGGCCACACTATAGGCACAAGAATCCTAAGAATAGAGTCCCAAACACTCATCACACCCTAATAGTTTATTTACCAGAAGATCAGGCCTAGTGACTGATAGCTCATGTTTCCTCGCATTTGAGCAATTATAGTGATAACTAACCAGAGTTTAATGTCCTAAAAATTACCAGCCTACTCCAGGATATGAACCATACCTGCTATGACTACTGAACCAATAAATATGAACCAATGAAATCCTATTCTTGAAGCTTTTGCTGCCCTTTCCATCATACTCCAAAACAAGATATTTCCTATTACATTTTGAAAGTCTTAGAAATGGTCAGAACTCACAGAAACTACAAGCAACTCCTATTCTTTTTTTCTTTCTTAAGATTTATTTATTATGTGTATAGTTTTCTGCCTGTATCTATCCCTGCAAGCCAAAAGAAGACACCAGATCTCATTATAAATGGTTGAGTCACCATGTGGTTGCTGGGAATTGAACTCAGGAACTCTGGAAGAGTAGCCAGTGTTCTTAATCACTGAGCCATCTCTCCAGTCCCACAACTCCTATTCTTACTTATAGAATGGCAATGAGTCTCTGGCTGTGCTATACACAAGACAAATGAACATTTAAAGATGGTAGTGGCACCTAACATTAACAAACAGATTATCTGCAAAGCTTAGTGTATCTTCATATTTCAAAAAACATAAAATGTATGGTACAGAATACCTGAAGAACACAAAGCACTCTGACAGTCTGCATTATGATTGTACTATATTGGTAAGGTACGTGAAAGGCTACTATTTAAGAGGAGAAAAGAGGAAAAAAGATAATTTGAATCAAACAGATATAAATTGAAACTAACTGCCCTGATTCACACAACAATGTTCTATTGTAATACACAGATAGGCGGGGCAGTGGTGGCACACACCTTTAACCCCAGTGCTTGGGAAGCAGAGGCAGACAAACCTCTGTGAGTTTGAGGCCAGCCTGGTTTACAGAGCTAGTTCCAGGACAGCCAAGGCTACACAGAGAAACCCTGTCTCAAACAAAACAAAACAAAAATAATACACAGACAGAAGCAACTATCCAGAAGTTTACAAACCCCACCAGTCTTTCCAAAACACACACCTTTAATCCCAGCACTCGGGAGGCAGAGGCAGGCAGATCTCTGAGTTTGAGGCCAGCCTGGTCTACAGAGTTCCAGGGCAGGCTTCAAAGCAATACAGAGAAACCCTGTCTCAAAAAATAAAAAAAGTTAAATATTATTTATTTTGGTAGAAATGCAGGTCTGTTAATGTAATCAAACTGCTTGTCTTAGGTAGATCTCTGTAAGTTCCAAGCCAGCCTAGCCTACAGAGCAAGTTCCATGACAGGCTCAAAACTACAGAGAAACCCTGTCAGGGACACACACACAGACACACACACAACCTTCCCTTGTCTTGGCCCCAGAGAGATGGATCAGCAGGTAAAGATAGCCACCAACAGACATGAATTGGATCCCTGGAACCTACATGGTAGGAGAGAATGGACTCCTACAAATTGCTCTCTGACTTCCACATGTAGAAACTCACACATATACTAATTTCTTTTTTAAAATAGATGTATTTATTATGTATGCAGTGTCCTACCTGAGTGCAAGAAGAAGGCACCAGATCTCATTACAGATGGTTGTAAGTCATCATATGGTTGCTGGGAATTGAACTTGGGACCTTGAAAGAATAGCCAGTACTCCTTAACCTCTGAGCCATCTCTCCCGCCCCGCAAACCAATTTCTTAAAATGAGTAGTGATTTCTGATAAAATAATGCTACATCACAATTTATGCATAATCCCTCCATGGTATCTCTGTCAAGGATGTCTACAATTCTTTAAAGAAAAATAAGAACCCCACATAAGATCTGCTAGTCTAGTCTATCTTTGACTTTTTGACCTGCCATCAAAAATACTAGTAACGGCCTTTCCCCGGCAAGCTAAGGGACGTAAAGTGTTATTCCTTCCAGGGCTGGAGAAATGGCTCAGCAGTATTCTTACACTGGTTGAAGTTTGAGGCCAGCCTGGTCCACAGAGCAAATTACAGGACACCCAGAGCTACACAGAGAAACTGTCTTGAAAACAAAGAACACTGACTGATCTTCTAGGTGGCTCACAACCATCTCTAATTCCAGGAGATCTAATACCTCTCTGTCATAGATGGTCACAAGACACAAAGTACACAGATATGCTTGCAAAACACCCATACACTAAAATAAAATAAAAATAAAATCTTTCAAAAAAAAAAAAAGTACAATAGAACTTATGTGCTCATGAGTTGATTCCAACCTAGTCACTGCAACTACATTATCGTAAAGTCTGACAACTGTGCTGAAATGCTGTTGTAATAACATGTCAATCTGCAATGAAAAATGTTCTTGAATATAGAATAGGAAATAAGTAAATTTACAAACACAACCTATATTAGCATATCACTTATTATGTTTTTAGAATATCTAAACAAAAAGTAATCTACCATGACAGTGTACCAAAAATGAAAATCTACACTTAACTATTTTTTATCCGCATCTCTTTCTAAAATCAATACTCAAGTTAAAAATAAAACTTTCATAAGAAAGACATTTACATTGTTAAAGTCTAATTAGTGATGTTAAGTCTTTTTTTCTTATTTAGCTTATGTTTGGATGGTGGAGATCAAACTCAGGGCTTAGCAAACATTAGGCAGTACATACTATATAATACTTAGCTTATAACACCAGTTTAAGTCTTTTTCTTTTCTAATCTTCAATGAGTAATTTTTCTTTCTAAAGAAATAAAGAAAATGACACCACTGAACTGGCTTCATGTCTATAATCCCAGCACTTTCCCAGACAGGGTTTCTCTGTGTAGCTTTGGAGCCTGCCCTGGAACTTTCTTTGTAGACTAGGCTGGAGTTGAACTCTCACAGCAATCTGCCTGCCTCTGCCTCTGCCTCCTGAGCACTGGAATTAAAGGTTCATGCCACCACTGTCCAGCTAAAATACAACACAAAATTAAGTTTTAACACTAAATTCAAGTAATTTTTTTTTGTTTGGTTGGTTAACTGGTTTTCTTCTTTTGAGACAAGATCTTCACTACATGGTTCTAGCTAGGCTAGCACTCACTATGCAGCCATCTAGCACTCACTATGGCCTGGAAATCATGGCAATCTTTTTGCATCAGCCTCCAGAGTGCTGGATTACAAACAATGCCATGCCTAACTTTCAAGTATTCATTCATTTTTTTGAGATTTATTATTATACTTTTAATTATTTGTAGGTGTATGTCTGCATTCTGATATGTTCATGTGAGTGCAAGTGCCCTCAGATTCCAGAGATGTTAAATCCCCAGATCCCTGAGTTACAGACAGTTTGAACCACTTTACATGGGTTCTAGAAACAAAATTCAGGTCCTTTGGAAAAGCAGCAGATACTCTTAACCACTGAGCCATCTCTCAAGCTCTCAAGGATTCATTTTAAAATGCAATTTTCATTCAAGATTACAGATTAAAATTGTCAGTCCAGAAAAACAAACAAACAAAAAAAGTCATCTTTTGTTTTGTTTTGTTTTTTGAGACAGGGTTTCTCTGTATTGTTTTGGAACCTGTCCTGGAACTAGCAACTAGCTCTGTAGACCAGGCTGGCCTCGAACTCAGAGAGATCCGCCTGCCTCTGCCTCCCCAGTGCTGGGATTAAAGGTGTGTGCCACCACTGCCCGGCCCAAAAACATCATTATTAAGGAAGATGACACTCCCTGCACTAAATTTTACCTTAAGAAAAAAGACACTCCCTGCACTAAATTTTACCTTAAGAAAAAAGAAAAGAGCTGGGTGATGGTGACTCATGCCTTTAATGCCAGCACTCAGGAGACAGAAGCAGGCAGATCTCTGTAAACTGGAAACCACCCTGGTCTACAGAGTGAGTTCCTGGACAGCCAAGGCTAAACAGAGAAACCCTATCTTGAGAAACCAAAAATAAACAAATAAATAGACAAATGAATAAAAAAGAAAAGTACTATCTAGTACCTTTACCATCTAGTAAAAAAATTTAGGGTGCCTTCAGAAAAACTAAATAAAAGGAGTCATAATGCTAAAAGTTGTTACTATCTACTCAATACATAAAATATACATTTAATAATCTTTTAAAAATTAAAGATTAAAATTTAAAAGTTGGTAAAAGATCTCTAATAACCAACAGAATGAGAGCTTATCAGGAAAAATCAGGAGGAAAAAAAAAAAAGCTGAGGCTGTCACTCAGGAAAACACTGGTCTAGCCCTGGATTCAATGTTCTACAATGCAAGAAAAGACACTGGGGCAGCAGGTGTTCAAAACAGAGTCAAGTGTTGATAAGAAAACTATAACTAATTTTTAAAAACATGCAGACTTTCCCCTTTTTTTCAGTTCTTTCCACATATGGTAAATTTACCCAGTTCTGTCTTATTTCCAAATTGCACACCACAATTCATTTCCACTAAAACTTTCGATAGAAGAAGGACGCAAATATTTTCCTACCAAACTTTCAAGTGTGCCCAGAAGTCATTTTCATTCTAGATGGACTACCATTCATCTAGTCCTGAGAAGCCCTACTGCACACCTATTCACTCATTCATTCATTTATACCTATGCTCTACACATTCACTCTGAGAATGCAAATAACACTTCAGACATCCAAATACTCCACCCACCACTGCCTCCTTTACCATCCTGCCTCCACAAAGTAACACATTGAACTACAGATAGATGAGTCTCCTCCTGGGGTACCTTCCTATCCTCCATCCCCCCCTAAAACAAAGTAGCAAAACCAAAAGTTAACCAAGTTTCTTGGGGGGGGGGGGTGTTAAGGAAATAACAGATGAACAGGAAAGCAAGAAATGACAGTATCTCCCAACAGCCTCAACTTTATCATACCTCCACAATTCTGGGACTACTTCCCATTTCTAACCCCTGAAAAACATTTTTCTTTTTCGTTTTTTTTTTTTTAACTAGAGTAATCTGATTTCATGAATCAAAGCCCACCTTTCTCCTCCTTGAATTGTGTGTGTGGCAAATTAGAAGGAAAATAAACAGAAATGGGGGGGGTACAGCAGAGAAAGGGGAGGGAGAGAAAGAGCGAGCAGGAAATGCTTCTTTCCCTCCCATTCGGTTTCCCATGCTCTCTTCAAAGTCTCATCTCTCTTGCTTTCCATCCTTTTCTCCCCACGAGGCTGTGCCAGGGGCTAGCTACACCCGAGTATCTCCAAACACTCCACACAACCTTTACTGTCTTAAAAGTTAAAACAAGAAGTTGATGCCTCTACTGTCCCTGCTAAGCCTTTCAATGTTATTTCCACAACTGACACTACTCAAAATATCTTAAGAGGACAGGTCTCTCATTCACCTTACCCCTCAACAGGCCCCTACACCCCAATTACAGTTGCCCTGTCATCTTTCAACAATGTTAACAAGATCCTTATTTATTCGTGTGCCCCTTTTATTCTTCTAATACCTGTATCAAAAAAAAAAAAAAAAAAAAAAAAGATGCTGCAACTATGCCTGCCTCAACCTCATGATCCATACTATACACTATATAACCCTTTAACCCTCAATAAAACATAAAAATCCCGACTCTTCCCCCAATGTACTATGGTATCTAAAAATAATCAACTCTACCATGTATTCAAGAACACCTTAAAATCCCTTAGTATCTTTGCTCTCAGACTCATGAGCTCCCCAATAATTTATCTAAACCCTCCCATGTCCTCATATTCACTTCAGCACTCCCATCTTTCAAACCCTTTAATATTCTCGCCCCCTTGGAGCTCACCCCTAATTACACCCAAGCTTCAGGACCCCCGCTCTCCCCTCGCTGCCCCAGTGTTCCGAGAAGGCCGCCGACACCGGGCTCCCGGACACTGTTTGCAAAGTCCTCCAGCCCGCTCCGCCGTCCCATACCTCAGCTTTCACATTTAAAAATCCCTCGACAGCCGCGCCACTCGCCTCAGCTCGCACGCAGGTCGGCGTCCTTCAGTCTCCCGCCGGCCTGCAACCCGGGCCGGCTCCCACTGTACTCGGGAAGCCCCGCCGCCCGTGCCCGGCCCCTGCCCCCCCCACACATACACCTCACACCACCGTGGACGAGTACTCGGCGGGCGGCCCGGACTCCCGCCTCCCCTCCCCCACGCCCCCGCGGGTCCCCAACGCCCATGCCGCCGGCCCGGCGCGGCCCGGCGCACTCACATCGGCTCCAGTAACTTGGCCAGCCAGGACTTGAGGGCATCCACATCCTCTATGAGCATGGTGCAGCGAAGGCGGGCTCGGCCGCCGCTCCTCCTAAGGCCCGCCGCCGGTCTCCTCTCGCCGCCGCCTCACGTTCCCTCACAGCTCCGGGTGCCCTGACCCACCGGGCATCTTAGAGACTTCACCTACTCCCTGGGCCGGGGCCTAACAGGAACTAACCCAAGAGCCCCACTCAACCTAGCCCGGAGGCTCAAGTGGGCGGGAGATAATGTGGAGTGACGGGCGCACGCACCAATAGGTGAGAGAGGGCCGCGCGCAGTGTGCCAATCGTAAGGCTCTCCCGCCCCGCCCGCCGGTCGCATCCAGTGAGGGCGGAGGGACCTAGCAAGGTAGGTGGAGAGTTCAGTGAACTCCCGGTGCAAGATGGTATCTTGGAGAAGGTACTGCGCCTCTTAAAGGGTCCGCGGCGCCTCTTTTGACCACGCCGCCAACCCACGCCCGGAATACCGGTGTCGACTGCTAGGAGTGCCTGGGAGAACCCGGAGAGCCCCTCTTCCTGGTTCCTTCCGCTCGTTTTTTTCCTGGGAACTCACTCTGGTGTCCCGAAATGACTCAGCTGTAGTAAATCTGCAACACAACGTGCAATGCGTTCTCTTTGGACACATTGCTAAGAAGCAAGATCTTGCAATTTTTTTTTTCTTTCTTACACACTCATTTTGATGATCGGCGCTCATGCTTCTGTTTGTTGTTGTTGTTATCTTATTTTTGTTTTTTGTTTTTATTTTTGCTGCTTAGCTTCAATTATACATAATCTCTCGTTTATTTTTTGTTTGTTTTTTCGGGGAGAATTTAGATTAGCAAACATTAAAAAAAAAAAAAAAAAAAACAATGGGACTGGCTTATTCAGTAACAAATATGGAAAGCCTGTTACGTTCTTAGACTAAAGCATTAGAGTCCAGTGGAGGGGAAATCTCTCTTCTAGATAACTGACAGTTTGTAGAGTTGTACAGTATAATAACATTTTGGAAAATAACTAATGAGCACACATTTCACATAAAAGAGGTGGATCGACACAAAATAAGCAGTTGCACTAAATATATTGTACATAGGACAGGTACCAGCTAGCTTGCTTTCTCTCTCTAAAGGAGGCCAGATGATGGTTAACATTTCTGGTTATGTGAACTTGGAGGTCATTGTGGCAACTACTCAACATGAAATGACTTGGCAAGAACCTGGCCATAGATGATATGTAAACAAGAGATTGTGGCTATGTTCCTGTAGCATGAACATTTTATTAAATAAAAATGTCAATTCCGTGTAAATTTTTGCATCATAAAGTATTATTTTTTTCACCTGGCGTTGGTGGTGCACGCCTTTAATCCCAGCACTCGGGAGGCAGAGGCAGGAGGATCTCTGTGAGTTCCAGACCAGCCTGGTCTACAAGAGCTAGTTCCAGGACAGTCTCCAAAGCTACACAGAGAAACCCTGTCTTGAAAAACCAAAAAAAAAAAAAAAAAAAAAAAAAAGTATTATTTTTCTTGGCTTTTTTGAGATGGGGAGTTATGTAGTCCAACTGAGACTCACCTCTATTCTCTGCCTAAAAAAAAAAAAAAAAAGATTTGCACCCAAAGTTATTAGTTATCTTTGTATCACTTTTTTGTTGTTTATTTTATTTTATTTTATTTTATTTTATTGTTTTGTTTTGAGACAGGGTTTCTCTGTGGCTTTGGAAGCTGCCCTTCCTGGAATTTGGTCTTGTAGACCAGACTGGTCTTAAATTCACCGAGATCAGCCTGCCTCTGGCTCCCAAGTGCTGGGATTAAAGGCGTGCACCACCACCTCCTGGCTTCCACCTTCTTCCCTCATCTTCCCCACCCCCCCCCCAGCCTGTCCTTTTTACCCACCTACCCCTAATAAGTTTCATGTCACATGAGTTTCACAAGTGTTCTGTTACCCTCACCCTTTGCTCAATTTGTCTTTCCTCCATTTCATGACCCCCTTTCTGGTATCAGAACCTCACTCACACCCAGACAGACCCATGTATGTAAATATTAAAAGCTAGGATCTGAATATGAGAGAAAACATGTGATATTTGTCTTTCAGAACTTGGCTACCTCACTTAATATAATGATGCACAGACCCATCGATTTTCCTGCAAATTTCATAATTTTATTTGTCTTCATAGCTGAATAAAATCCCATTGTGAGTATGTCACACATTTTCATTATCCATTCGCCTGTTCATGGACATCTAAGCTGATTCAAATTCATAAAATATTATTCTTTTCACTTTTATCAATCACTTAAAAATGTAAGTGTCACTGTAATCTCACAGATTCAGAAGACAGGTGTCAGCAGAGTTTGGCTTGCTGGCCTGTTTGCTTATGCCATTATATTGGGAAACAAAATGGGAGGCTTATTGACAAATGAGAAGGCAACTGGGCAGTGGTGGCTTAATACCACTGCTTGGGGTGCAGAGGCAGGCAGATCTCTGTGAGTTCGAGGCCAGCCTGATCTTCCAGAATGAATTCTAGGACAGTCAGAGCTGCACAGGGAAATCCTGTTTTGAAAAAAACAACAACAAAATGTTTAATGTATTTTTGAACAAATTTACAACCTAATTTCTTTCTTCTTTTTTTTTTTTTTATTTGAAGCTATTTATTTATTTATTGAGACAGGGTCTCTGTGTAGCCTTGGCTGTCCTGGAACTCTTTCTGTAGACCAGGCTTGCCTGGAACTCACAGAAATCTACCTGCCTTTGCCTCCTGAGAGCTGAGACTGAAGGAATACACCACCATCGCCCAGCTACAGACCTAATTTCAAAGTTAAGTAGTGAGTTATCAATTTTGTGGTAGTCAATGTCTTCATTTGTCTAAGAATACTACAGCAAGAACAGTCATGATTATGGTGGTAGGGTACCCTGAATAACTTTTTCTCCCTTTCTCTACTTCAGTGTTACCATAATTACTTTGGTGAATTTAAGCAAATATATATATACCTGGTGTGTGTGTGTGTGTGTGTGTGTGTGTGACTTATAAACACTAAGACCACTTCTTGAACTAGCATTCCAAACTGTCTCTTGAATAAGTACCATGCATAAGAGAATTGGTTTGGTCAGGTGAGAGGGCTCAGCAGGTAAAGGTGCTTGCTGCCAAGCCTGACAACCTGAGTTCAATCTCTGGTATCCCACATAGAGAGAAACAGCTCCTGCAAGTTGTCTGCTGACCTCCACTGCACACCATGGACACACACACACACACACACACACACACACACACACAAATAAATAAATAAATGGTGTTCTGGAGGGTGGTTTTTTGTTTTTTGTAAGAATAGTTGCTTTCCCAGGAGTCTGTCCAATGTAGTCAATCCACCTCCATACTTGGCTCACTGAATTTGCCAGATGGTTCAGATATGTTCAGGAGCTATGAGCCAGAATTTCTCCATTGATTTTATTTGGTAGTGTGCATTGTGTATAACAGACTGACTCACCTACAATCCATGAATGGATGATGCACTTACTCTAGGCATGCAGTTATTGGGCTACCCTGACCGCAGTACATGCATGTGTTAATTCAATATGCAGATATGTAATTAGTGCTGCTTACCACATGCCAGAGACAAAGGGAAATTTGAAGTTGTATTCATTCTTAATTTGTGAGTGTGAAGTGTAGCTCAGTAGAACACTTGCCCATACATGCGGCCCTGGGTTCAATCCTCAGTACCAGAGAGGAAGAGACAGTGACAGGGACTTTTAGAAGCGAGTCTATACTCTATAACCTCCCTGTGATTAGTACACTGTTTCAGCACATTGTTCTAATCTCTCATTCTCAGGTCACCTCTAAACACCCCTACATATATAGACATTCATTCCAGGCAAAAAACTACAACCCCAAAAGTCTACAAAATAGTGAATACAAGGATCCTTATCAACTATGCTCCTATTACTCCACAGCTCACACCATTAACTGCCATAAAATTATACTGATAACAAACATTAATGTGGTATATATTGATTATGATTTATTAAAGCTACTGGAGATCAAAACAGCAAAGCAGACATTCTAGTTAGCCATAGAAGCCAGGCAGTGGTGGTGCACACCTTTAATCCCAGGACTCAGGAGACAAAGGCAGATGGATCTCTGTGAGTTCAAGGCCACCCAGACCTATAGAAGATTGAATTAGTCTAAGAGAATAATAACAGAGCTCTCTTTAATCCCAGGACTCATGAGAGGTATTTAAGACAAGAACAGGGTCTCAGAGCTGACATTCATTCTCCAGCCACATTGAGGATAGGAAGGCATTGATTCTCCAGCCACACTGAGGAGAGGCAGGAGTCTGAGGCTTGATGGAGAGCTTGTGGAGACACAACTAGCCCTTTCAGCCTGAGGTAGAGATGAAGTGACTACTTTGCTTTTCTGATGTTCAGCTTGAACCCCAACATCAGTCTCTGGATCTTTTATTTTTTGTGTTACACGTTAAAATATGAGCTGTGTGATTAACTCAAAATTCATTCAACATTGTGCAATGAGCACACTACAATCCATTAATTACTATTCTTTGGTAAAGATAGTAAGATTGGAGCCAGGTGTGGTGGTGCGTGCCTTTAATCCCAGCCAGAAGCAAATGGATCTCTTGTGAGTTTGAGGCTAGTGTGCTACAAAGAGAGTTCCAGAAAGGTCAAGGCTACACAGAGAAACTCGGTCTCAAAACAACAACAACAAAAGAGGCCATGGATTTGAGAGAGCAGAAGCATTGTGAGAGGGGCCATGTTGAAGGGAGAAAAATACAGAACTCACGTATGAAATTCTTTAAAAAATCAAAAAAGTATCAGTTTGTCCTGAGTCTGGGTCACCTGTATCAACTCGTGTGACTCATTTTAATAAGAGTAGTTGGAATCTTAGCTTTGTAAATGTAAGGTGATTTGGTAGACAAATTATGAGTCAACTTGAATAGTGTCTTTATTTTGAAAACATAGACTTGTTTCTTTGAGAAAACTCTGTTTTAGTGTGTTCAAAATTAAATGTGTGTGTGTGTGTGTGTGTGTGTGTGTGAATGTATAATACTGAAAGATATCGCAGATACAGCAAGGAATTGGACCATTCACACCTTGCTGATGGTGATGTAAAATCATAGAGCCTTTCTGAAAAGCAGATTGACACTTTCCTTTTTTTTCTCTGTATTGCTTTGGAACCTGTCCTGGAACCCGGCAGGCCTCCAACTCACAAAAATCCACCTGCCACCAGGGTGTTGGATTAAGGCATGTGCCATCAACACCCGGCACAGATTGACACTTTCTCAAACACTAAAACTGTTGTCAGGCAGTGCTGGCAATCAGCTTTAATCCTAGCTCTTGGGAGACAGAGGTATGAAGATGTCTGTGAATTCAAGGCCAGTCCTGTCTACAAAACAGAGAAACCCTGTCTCCAAAATTTATATACTTTTTGTTTCTATTTGTATAACGTTTGAAGATAACATGATTTTAAAAGTGGAGACTGGATGGGAGGTGCAACCACGTGGCAGTGCAACCCTCTTGTGCCTTGGCTGGAACTTTGACTGGTGGTAGATGAGAGTGGCAAGATGGAGCCAGGCAGTGGTAGAGCACACCTTTAATCCCAGCACTTGGGAGCCAGAGGCAGGTGAATCACTGTGAGTTTGAGACCAGCCTGGTCTACAAGAGCTAGTTCCAGGACAATGTCCAAAGCAATACAGAGAAACCCTGTCTTGAAAAACCACACTCACACACACACAAAAGGCAAGATTGGAGAGATGACTCAGTAGGTAAGAGTTCTTGTTGCTCTTACAGAGGACTCTGGGTTCTGTTCCCAACACCTATATTAGGTGGCTCATAACTGTATCTCCCATGTTCTGTTCCCAGCACCTACATTGAGCTGCTCCAGGAGACCAGACTGCCTGTTTTGGCCTGCATGGCATACACTCACACAGACTTACATACATACAAATAAATAAACATCATTTAATCTTAACAAACAAATGAAAACCAACCAAATTGAAAAGCAATCATGGACTGCCCAGATGGCTCAACCAGTAAATACTCTGGAGGTTAAGGGAGGAGGAATGGGAGATCCTGGCTAGCCTGAGCTGCAGGCCAGGACTCTGTCTAAAAACTAAACCAAACAACAACAATAAACCCACTGCCTCCTACTCCAACTGTATCCCTCATCACCATCTGACTGTGTACTCATGAAACCACTCAAGCTTGCAAAGTGTACCAAATTCCCAACCCATAGGAACTCTGGGAGATAATAAATGGTTTGTTACCACCAAATTTGTTAGGTGGCTAGAGGGTTTTTTTTTTTCTTCCCTGTCTTAGAGATAGAACTAAGGACTCACTAATCATGAAATATATCTGAAGCCATTTTAAAACTTCAAATTTTAAGTCAAGTTTTTACTAAGTTGCCAAGACTGTTCTGAACTTGATGTGTAGCCCAAGTAGGCCTTGCATTTGCAATTCTCCTTCCTCGGCCTCCTGAGTAGTTGAGATTATAAACCTATGTCACCAGGACCTAACTTTTCTTTGTTTTAACACTGAGTCTTACTTAGCATTGTAGCCTAGACTGGCCTAGAACTCTCCATTTCCTGCCCCTGCATTTTCTGCTAGATGCCAGGCCTTCTGGACTACCACATATGGCTCAAAGGCAGTGTTTAATGACTCAGGTGTCACATTGCCCATATAAGCCCATGACATGTATCTCAAAGCTCTTTGGAATGCTTAAGATGGCAGCTGCACCTTTCGGATACTGAGTCGGGAGTCATTGCATAAAAGACTGGTTTCTAGTTCCTAGGAGTTACAGATATCACTGCTTTAAAAGAAATGTAGACAAGATTTTCATACATTCAGTGCCTGGGGACAGTAATTTCCCTAATTTGGTTGCATTTGTCTAAAATAAAAAGAAGTATCCATTAACTTAATGACTGTCCCCAGATTGTGGCAATCAGGCCTAGAGTTTTCCATAACCGATGAAACTTGCTTTCTGTAGTATTTATTGTTCTTGCTTACCTCTTTCATATTTCTTGGGCACGTAACTATGTACGAGGCATTGGTAAATATTACCCCTGTGTGGCACAAGCTCATACTCTCTTAGCAACTTGAGGAGGTAAGTATGATCATTATCTCCATTTTACATTGAGAATTCAGAGGTCCCAAATGGAAGGAACTTGCCTAAAATCACAGAGATAGACAAGCCTCAAGTCAGACTTGGCACCTGATTCCAAAACCCATGAAGGTAACCACCCTATACACCTTCAACCTCAGCTGACTCATGAACTGTTGGAAGTTGCACACAGAATAATGTTGTCATCAACTAAGCTTATAAATCCTAAAATGATTATTCTTCCTTCTCTTTATTTTTTCTTCTTATTGCTCAGATTATGGGGCGGGGTGGGGGGGGGAATGTTCAGCTATGTGATGATTCACACCTGTGATCTTAGCCCTTGGGAGGTCAAAGCAGGAGAATCGTGTCTTCTTGGCAAGCCTTGACTACAAAGTGATCTGGAGGACAACCAGGGTTACCTAATGAGGGCAGAGTTTAAAAAAAAAAAAGGTGAAGTGTAAAGATAAAGGCAGAACATGAACTTAAGAGAAGAAAACTATTTAAAAACTAAAGCTGTCTAATTGTGAAATAGCCATTGGGTACCATGTGCCTGGGCAGCTATCCTGAGAAATGCACACAATCTTTTCCCCACAATCCCTTGCCATTTTCAGATAGAGAAGTTAGGTAAATAAGAATAAAGAAATAACACAGAAGGACTCAAAGACAAGCCAAAATTAATTATAGTGTTATGGAGTCTAATTTAGAAGATTTATCAGGGCCTGGAGAGATGGCTCATCAATTAAGAGCACTGACTGCTCTTCCAGAGGACCCGAGTTCAATTCTGAGCACCTACATGGCATCTAACAATTGTCAGTAACTTAGGTTCCAGGAGATCTGATGCCTTCACACCAATGCACATAAAACAAAAGTTTCTATTCTGAGTTTTAAAATCTGAGCATTGTATGGTTTGGCAATCAGAAAAGGCATACCACATACCACACAATGTGATATGATCATAAGCAGCTCAATTAAGCATATGAAGAGACTCATAGGAGCACAGGTAAAGCTTTTTGCCATTAAATAGGACTAATGATTTTAGACTCATGTTTCTAAAGCCACAAATAGCTAACATTTTAAAATGCTTACAGACACACGTGTATACCGAAACAGGGTCCATACACACATCAGCCCTTTCATCTTCATAGCAATCTGATGAGGTACGTGCTATTATTATCTTTAAAGAGTAGTTAGTTAAATTTCCTGAGGTCACTCAGGAAATGATGACATTGACCTGTTTGATTTATAGCTGGAACTCTTCTCCATGATGTTACCTTTCTAATTTCATTTACTGATCGTGGGTAGGCCATATGGTTTAGCAACTAATCAATAATTCCCAATCAAAAAGTTATATTACTACTCACTAACATTTTAATTTTCTTTAATTTTTAAAATTTGATGTTTATATGTGTTTGCCTGTATATATGTTTGTATAGCATGTGCATCCCTGGTACCTTCAGAGACCAGAAAAGGGTGTTAGATCCCTTGGAATTAGAGTTACAGATAGTTGTAAGCAATCATATAAGTGCTGGGACCTGGCTCGTGGTGCTCTGCAAGTATAGCAAATGCTCTGTGAATCCCCCCAAGTCTTACTGTTGTGAACATCTTTAATCCCAGCATTACAGAGACAGGGTGATCTCTGAGTTTGAGACAAGCCTGTTCTATATACTGAGCTCCAGGAAAGCCTGGACTACATAGCAAGATCCTGTCTCAAAAAAATCCAAAAACAAAGTCAGGTGGTAGTAGTGCACGCCTTTAATCCCAGTACTCAGGAGGCAGAGGTAGGAGGAGCTCTATGAGTTTGATGCCATCCTGGCCTACAGAACAAACTCCAGGACAGCCAAGGCTACACAGAGGGATTCTGTTCCAAAAGACAAGTGAACAAACAAACAAAAATAAAAGTAATTAAATGAGTAGCAAGTGCTCTTAATGATTGTGTCATCTCTTTAACTCTTTTATTTTAAACCCTTGCTTGGTGTCCGGGGACTTGGCTTAACTGGGGGTAGCACAGTTAAGATGAAGAAAAGATACATACATAGACAAACATATATAGAAAAGTGGGGATTGAGTGGACTGGGCTCCTCTGTTGGAGTTGAAGCACCCTGATTGCTCAGCATGTTTATTACATATACATCAACAAGGGAGCAGGATTAATATACACAGCTGAAGAAGGAGATAGATTTAGCTAATGATGGTAGATACAGTCTCTGTAGCAAAGCGGTCTTCAGACCATAAATACCTAGGGGAGAAAGTTTGATGGAAGTTTTATGCACATGGACCACAGGAAGGCTTTGTCATCTCTGCAAGCCTCATGCTTGGAGGAAGGAAGACTTGACAAGTTTCTTTGGAGCTGAGGCATTAAAGTCCTCCATATGGCCATGCTATGTCAACAACCCACATTCACCTCAGGACGTCATCCACTCAGAGGTTCTTCCACTTTCCACACGTTATTTTCTTAATTTCTTTCTCCTTCTTAACAGATGCTTCCACAAGCAAAGACACCACATTTCTGGGCAACAGTAGTAGCTTTTCACTATTATTCTTTTCCATTCTTCTCCAGAATGATCTTTGAACTACATAAATAGGACCACCATTCCTTCCCTGATTAAATTTCCTGAGTGGGCTCTCTTGTGATTGCTGGTTTAATATTTACCTTTTCCTTTTAGTCTTACTCTCCATGAAAGATACAACTATCTCTATCTTGTTTAAGTATCTCTCCAGCATGAGAGTGTCATGTACATAAAGGATGCTAGATGAATGTTGAATGAATGGAATACAAATGACTGTTGTCCTCTTTTGTGGAGTTGGGGTCAAACGTGGGATGGGGCACACACTAAGCAAGCACTTAACCCTAGCCTTCTTTAGAAAGATAGATTTTAGTCACTTAAATAGGAAAAAAGAATACATTTGGAGGCATGACGGTGGTTTTAAACCGTTTGTGTTCATGGAACCATTTGTTTAATGTTTCCCGTTCATTAAATGATATGTTCCACAAGACAGCAACCATATCTGTTTTGTTCTTTGCTCCATTCTAGTTCTATGTCAGGTTCATGCAACATGTTTTGTAATTATTTACTACATGAAAGATTTCAATTAGCAATGTGATTTGTGATGACAAATAGTACATGTCAGCTTACAATTGTACAGGAAAGTACACCCAGTCATAAACTGTGGAGCATGGGATTCTCTCACTCATTCAAAAATATTATAAAGCACCTACTATGTGCCAGATATTGCTAGGCATGGTCCTATTATCGTGAGGCTTGAAGTCTGGCAATAAACAGGCCTTTTGTCCCAGCAGTCAGGAGGCAGCAGCAGGCAGATCTCTGTGAATTTGAGGACAGTCTGGTCTACAGAGCGAGTTCCAGGACAAGCAAGGCTACACAGTGAAACCCTGTCTTGAAAAAACAACAGCAACAGCAAAAACCAAAAAAAGTTATTTCTAAATTGTTACTAGTTACAAGAGGAAGGTGTGGACAGTGATGGAGTGTATGTGTGTGCAGGCCTTATTTGGGAAAGCCAAAACTTTCTTCTTTGTAGCCTAAGGTTCTTTCTTTCTTTCATTCAACTTTTTTTTTTTTTTATTGCGCTCATACCATATGCCAGTCATGTATTACACCATCATTAAATTTTATCTACTACTTGTGAAAAAAATTCTTTAGTACTGTTGGTAACACGTGTTTGAGTTGTTCACATCTCTTAAAGTGCTTTGTAGATGCTTAGTGGTTAGTGGATTAATGGGTAAATGCATAAATAAATCTGAACACTAGAGAGTAAGAGACATCTATTATCAGGTCTGTTCAATAGTATATTTTTGTGCTGATGGAAATATTTTAGCATATTTGCACTAACCAATATGGTACCATAGATAGACGAGTACTTGAAATGTGGCTTGGGCGTGGTTTGAGCCAAGCTTCAGCGAACAGGTGGGTTTCTGATCTTTCTCATAAAGGCGCAGATTGTTTGATAAGTGCTATTAAATGTCTACATGCTGAGCTGTTGAATGCCACTGGTAGTAATAAATACCTGCGCATAGTGGCAAGCCATAATTAACACCTCTCTCACTGAATAGCAATCAATTCCGCATCCTGGCATCCTGACAGACCGACAGCTCCACAGGGTGAGAAGGTTCACGATCCTAGCTCCACCTTCTTTAGGGCTCACTTGTGGCGGCCCGTCCTGAACTGCATCACGGTTCTTGTAGTTCAACGTGCGGTTGACATCACTGCCGGTGTCACCTGGGGAGTGGGCCTATGGCTTCCACTAACTTCCGGTTTCCCACTTTCTCCTGGGAATTGTAGTTTACAGACGCCGGTTGAGCCCAAGTACTCACTGTCTGGGAACTACAACTCCCTGCTGTCCGTGAGATGCATCCGGCTGTAGTCTGTGAGCCTTGCGATTGCCTCAGCAAGCGTGAAGTGTGAGCTTTGGTGTACTGGGAGGCTAGGCTTCCCCGAGTGGGAGGGAAAAGTTGGAGCCACTTCTCTGAGGGTATCACTGAGACCACTGGCAGGATCCTGAGCCATTTGGGCGGCACCATGGCGGTGAGTTTGGGCGGGAAGAGCGTCCTCACGTTCGGGCCCTGGAACCCGCTGTTAGGGTATTCGGGGCTCTCCACATGCTGTCTGTCGCTGGGAAAAGAGACATCCTCCCCTTGAGACATGGGTTTGCTGGAGAATCATTTACTTTTCTTCACTTTACAGGGACTTCTTGAATTCCGACTACGGAATTTCATCGTGTTTTAAATAAAACTAGAGGTAGAGAAGAATATGTGAAAGATTCAACGACAAAAATCGGGCACCTCATAGTGAATGTGTTTAGCGTCTCTGAAGCACTGACTTTTAAATATGTTTTAATTTCAAATTAAGCAGATGGACCTGGTGACACAGGTCTAGTAATCTTAGCTACTTTGGAGACCGAGACAGGACTGAACATTAAAGCTTGCCTGGGCTATGGAATGAGTTCAAAGCCAACCCGAATAAGTTAGCAAGACTGTCTGGAAAAGTCAAAAGGGCTGGGGAGATAGACCAGTGGTCTGATCAAGACCCTGAATCCAGTCTCCAGTACGGGAGCGAGGGGGGGGGAGGGGTTAAATAGTTTAGCAGGAGGGAGGGAGTGACTTTCAGGAATTAGATTCCTCTTGAGCTTGGTGGTCACGGGCGGATTTTCCTCCTGCCACGTTTACCTTCCCAGGTGAGAAGCACTGGGAAGGGTATTTCCAGGTAAAAACGATGACGACAGAGTAACCAGAACTAGAAGCCATTGCACAGATGGGTACAAAGAGGCAGTGGAAACATGGGACTGGTAGCCTGGGTCGCCCTGAAATTGACTGTGTAGCTTTAACTCGGACTCTTCCTGCCTCTTTTCTTTAAAGGGGGTTGGATTTCAGGGGTGCAATGTTGTACCTGGCTTAAAAGTAACTCATCTGTACTCTACAGATGATCATGGCTTTTCTTGCCTCCTCTTACTTTTTTGGGAATGTTATTGGAAATCGAGCTCAGTGCCTTGCATATGTTAGGCAAATGACTTATTACTTTGCAAACCCACCTTGAAAAGACTATAGTAAAATCTGTTTTTTCCTTTTTTAAATTTAAATTAGAAACAATCTTATTTTATCTTATTTTATATATCAGTACCCTCTCCCTCCCATGTCCCCCACCCACCCTCAACCCATCATTCTGCTTCATAGAAAGGGTGATGCTACCTGGCCGTGGCAGTGGTGTACACCTTTAAATCCAGTATTCGGGAGGCAGAGGCAGGTAGATCTCTGTGAGTTTGAGACTAGCCTGGTCTACAAGAGCTAGTTCCAGGACAGACTCCAAAGCCACAGAGAAATCCTGTCTTCAAAAACCAAAACCCAAACAAAACAAAACAAACAAACACAAAACAAAAAAACAAAAACAAAAAAACCAAAAAAGAAAGGGTGAGGCCTTCCATGGGGGAATCATCAAAGTCTGTCACATCATTTTGGGCAAGGCCTAGGTCCTTCCCCATGTGTCTAGGCTCAGCGAGTATCCCTCTTTGGGGAATGGGCTCCCAAAGACCTTTTGTATACCAGGGATAAATACTGTTCCACTACCAGAGGCCCCATAGACTGCACAGGCATCTTAACTGACACCCACATTCAGGGGGCCTAGTTCCATCCTATGCTGATTTCTCTTCTATCAGCCTGGGGTCCATGAGCTCCCCCTTGTTGAGGTCAGCTGTTTCTGTGGGCTTCTCAAGCCTGGTCTTGACCCCTTTACTCATCACTCCTCCCTCTCTGCAACTGGATTCCAGGAGTTCAGATCTGTCAGTGAACAGCTCAGGTCTTTGTGAGCCTGACTTCTTTTTTCCTCTTGTTTTTTCACTTAGGGTCTCATGTAGTCCAGGCTGGCCTCACACTTGCTATGTGATTGAGGGTGAACTTGAATTTTGATCCTCTTATTTCCACCTCCCAGGTGCTGGGATCAGGGCATAGCACCCCTGGCTCTTATTTTTTAAAGCAAGCCATTCTGTCTCTTTGTATTTAATAGGAAAGAAAAGGAACAGCCAAAGTAGACTTCTTGAAGAAGATTGAGAAAGAAGTCCAGCAGAAATGGGAAGCTGAGAAAGTGTTTGAAGTCAATGCATCTCATTTGGAGAAGCAGAAGCAGACTAGGTGAGTGGGTGAAGATTCTCACATTCAGCTGCCCCAGGAAGAGGGAAGTGAGGAAGTATGCATAATATGAAGTGGGTACACAAGTCAGACTCTTTCTGCAGAATTCTTAGATTTTGTTCCTATTAAGATTAAAAGAAAAAACCAAAAAAAACTTATTTGTGTGTGTGTGTGTGTGTGTGTGTGTGTGTGTGTTTTCCTTCTTTTTTCAAGATAGGGTTTCTCTGTGGTTTTGGAGGCTGTCCTGCAACTAGCTCTTATACACCAGGTCTCGAACTCACAGAGATCTGCCTGTCTCTGGCTCCTGAGTGTTGGGATTAAAGGCGTGCGCCATCACTGCCTGTGTCTCCTGAGCTATCTTGCCAGCCCATACAAAGTTTTTTTTTTTTTTGTTCCCCATACAGAGTTTTAGAAGTAATTTTTTCATATTTTGACAAAGGAGAGTGTTTTGAAGTTTTATATTAGTGACTAATAAAATGAAAGTTTTTTTTTTTCTTTTTGAGACAGAGTTTCTTTGTGTAACAGTGCAACAGTCCTGGCTGTCCTAGAACTCACTTTGTAGAGCTGGCCTTGAACTCACTGAGATCCACCTGCCTCTGCCTCCTGAGTGCTTGGATAAGAGGCATGCACCACCACTGCCCAGTTAAAAAATTTTTTGAGAGATTCTTACTGATATTACCTCCTATATAGAATAAAAATTTGAAGAGTACTGTATTTGTTGATATTATATCATAAATACTATATTGCTTTGATGTTAATTTTGAGGTAAATTGTAGATAGTGATTATTGGAGGATAAACAAAGGCAAAGTAATTGTTCTCAAAAAGAATGCTTTAGTAGCTGAGTATGGTGGCCATGCTTTTAATCCCAACAGTTGGCAGACAGAGGAAGGTGAATCTTTGAGTTTGAGGCCAATTCGATCTACAGAGTGAATTTCACAACATTGAGGACTACAACTGAGAGACCTTGTCTTAAAAACCAAAATGAAAAAGAATGCCACAATATGTTAAATTAGGGCATGGTGGTGCACACCTTTAATCACAGCACTTGGAAGGCAGAGACAGGTGGGTTCTTGAGTTCCAGGCCAGCCTGGTCTACAAAGCAGGTTTCTAGATAGCTAGAGCTACTCAGAGAAATGGTTTTGAAAACAAAAACCAAGAAAAATATGTGTGGTGGCTAACTGTGAACTTATTCTGTGCTAGGAAACATACCGTATTCTCATTGAATCTTAAGCATTTTTAAATGCTTATTTATTATTATTTTTTAATGTTTATGGGTATTTTTCTTGCATGTATGTCTGTGTACCATGTGGGTACTTGGTGCATACAAAGCTCAGAAGAGGGTGTCAGATCCCTTACGACTGGATTTGCAGACAGTTGTGAGCTGCCATGTAGGTGCTGTGAACTCAGCTCTGGTCTGGTGGAAGAGCAGCAGATACTCTTAACCACTGAACATCTCCAGTCCCTTGCTTAGCTTCTTAATGACCTTTTAAGGTGAGTGCTTGTTTTTGTTTTTTGAGACAAGGTCTCTCACTATCCAAGGCTAGCTTCAAACTTGCCATGTAGCAGAGAATGACCTGAATTGGTCCTCTGCCTCTACCTCCTGAGTGCTAGGTTTACAGGCTTGTGTCACCATGCTTGATCTATGTGGTGGTAGGGATCAGATCCAGCACTTTGTGTATGCTGGGCAAGCACTCAACTAAAAGCTATCCCCAACTTGGTAAACATTTTTTAAAAAAAATTAGACTACATTTTACAGATGGTGAGATAGGCCACATAAACTTAAAATTGAAAGGTATTCACATCATTGAGTCTTTTTTTTTTTTTTGAGGGGGGGGGGGGTCTCTATTATGTAGCTCTGACTGTCCTGAAACTCACTATGTAGACCAGGCTGACTTCTAACTCATCCTGTTTCTAACCTCGCAAGTGCTAGGATTAAAGGCATCTAGGACTACTACTGGCTCTGCCCTTCCAAGTATTAACCAAGCAAGACCAGCTTGGTTTTCAAGAGCTGATGAACTTAAGGTGTTACTGTAGATTGTTTCTAGCGTCTACTAATTCTGAAATCTATCCTCTTTACTTACTACTTAGCTATACTCTAATGGAATGCATTTAGTATAATATATTTAATTTGAAGGAGAGATTGCTGGCATACTCTATTGTAAACCACTGTTTGTTGCTTCTGTAGTTTAGTTTTAGAATGGCCTGTTGAGATATGCAATATTGTTGAAGAAATTTACTAATATTGTGAAGATCAAAATGCTTCTTTCTGAAGCATGCTATGCTTTAGTAAAATTCACAGGTGAGCCATACTAAGTAATATGTTGTTGAAGAGCATATCCATATTTGCAAACTATGAAAAAAGAAGGGACTGAAAAGACAACCAGAGGTTATTGGTTTCACCTTGTGGGGAGTAGAGAGCACATACTGTTGGTTGGCTGATTTATTACTTGTAAGGTGCATTCGTAAGTGCTCAGTTACATTACATGGCATAATCAAACGATCATTTTGTTTTATTAAGATAGGATCTCACTATGTAGTCCTGCCTGGCCTAGAACTCATTATGTAGACCAGACTGACCTTGAATTCACAGTGATCCCCCTGCCGCCTCTGCCTTCCATTCTGGCTGAAAATCAACACTTACAAATGTGCCATTTATGCTGTGTGATATAAATACATAGGTTATAAAATACTTCTTGAGAGAAAGGAAGATAGTCTGTGACTAGAATCAGCTTTCAGTAAGGTACTCCACTGCAACTGCTGTGTGATATTTAAGAAGTCTCTACTGCATGTGCTGTGTGATAATTTGGAAAAATTTCCCCAAGGAACTTCAAGTTGCTTTGTGTGTATATTTAATGCAAAAGGAGTCTTACTTTTTCGACTAAATGTTAAAGCAGTATAGAATCTTAAAAATGTTAGGTTTTAAATTATATCATTGTTACTCAAGTATTTCAGTCTAAGTTAAACCTCTCAGGTTTACTGTGTTGTTGTGGATTAACATCAAGCCTCATACATGTTATATAAGTGCTCTACCTTCAAGCTATATCCCCAGCTCAAGGAGATTATTCCATAGTAGTCATTTATGAATGTACAATGTTTTCAAAGGCAAACGTATTGTAATTTTTTTGGAGAGCTTTTCATTTAAGGTTTATAAACCTAATGTCTTTTAAAACATTTTTTTTTTTTTTTTTTTTTTGATTTTTAGAGACATGTAGCCATGGCTGTCCTGTAACTCACTCTGTAGATGAGGCTGGCCTTGAACTCACAAAAGATCTGCCTTCCTCTGCCTTCAGAGTGCTGGGATTAAAGGCATGTACTACCACTGCCCAGCATTTAACATTTTTTTTTTTTTTTTGGAGACAGTCTTACTTTAGGCTTTATCTGACCTAGGACTTCCTTCTTCTTCCTCTTCCTTTTTTCAAAAAAAGAGATTTATTGTGGTGATATTTTGTTTGTGTTGTAATAAAGTTTGTCAGAAGAGCAGAGAGTGGAACTTGTCACTAATTAACCACAGAGGCCAGGCAGTGGTGGCACACACCTTTGGTCCCAGGATTTGGGATCTCATGCCTTTAATCCCAGCACTAGGGAGGTAGAGACAGGAAGTGATATGACTGGGTGGAGAGAGGACTACAAGGTGGGAGATAGGAGCTCAACCATTCAGACTGAGGATTTAGTAGAGGTAAGAACTTTAGTGGCTGGCTGCTTCTCTGATCTTTCAGGCAAGATTTATTGGTTAGAGTACAAACAAAATATCCCCAAAATTTATTTACTATGTATACAGTGTTCTGCCTGCACACCAGGAGAGGACACCAGGTCTCATTATAGATGGTTGTGAGTCACCATATGGTTGCTGGGAATTGAACTCAGGGCCTCTGGAAGAACAGCCAGTACTCTTAACTTCTGAGCCATCTCTCCAGCCCAAACTTTCTGTATGAACGACACTCAGCTTAAATTCACAGAGATCCACCTGCTTTTGGATCCTGAGTGGTAGGTTAAAGGCATGTGCCACTGTGTCCAGCCCAAACTTGCTCTCTTTTAAATACTAAACTTTATTTTGCTTTTGAAAATGATTTAATTTTTGTATTATGTGTATGAGTTGTTTTGCCTGCATATAAGTATATTAGTGAGTACAGTGCCTGCAGAGTGGAGAAGAGGGCATTTAATCCCCTGGAACAGTTACAGATGACTGGGAGCTGTCTTGTGGCTTCTCCAAGCAGCAAGTGCTGTTAAATACTGTGACATCTCTCTAGCTAGACATGAAACGGGAGTACTTACATGACCAGGCAGCCTTTCCATCCCATTGCTTATTGTGAAAGAAATGTAACATTTTCTTTTTTGTACTTTCTTTATCACATGATTATTTTGCAGCAAGGGCAAATACTTTGTCACATTCCCATATCCATACATGAATGGACGTCTTCATTTGGGACACACGTTTTCCCTATCCAAGTGTGAGGTAAAGCTCTTGTGTTTTCTAAGGTGGGGTAGGGAGGGTCTATAATAAATACCAGTTTGAATAAAGCTGCATGTATAAAATTCATTTCCTATTAAGGGAATTCAAATTGTTAATTTTAAAGAATAACTTTTATGGTTTAATTTTTATGCTTTTGTTTCTATGTCATATGCATATTTGTTCAGGGTTCAGGACATGTGTATGTTCAAATTTCAGTGTTGGTGAAAAACAACAAAAAAAGATAGTGGAGTGGAATTTTGCAATGACAAAATATCTGTTCTAAAGCTGGGAAGAGGGAAATTAGTTCTGTCAAAGTTAGCATTTTGTTTGAATCTACCATTTATGTTATAATTTAAATTTGATTTTCTTCCTGTAGTTTGCAGTAGGATACCAGAGATTAAAAGGCAAAATTTGTCTGTTTCCCTTTGGGTTACACTGTACTGGTATGCCGATAAAGGTAAGATTGCTTAGAGGATTGACTTCTACTCTTTTTTTTTTTTTTTTCTCAATTAAAAAAAAAGTTATTTATGTACTTTTTTAGGCATGAGTGCTCTATCTGCATGTATGCCTACATGCTAGAAGAAGGCATTATTGATGGTTGTGTGGTTGTTGGCAATTGAACTCAGAACCTATGGAAGAGCAACCAGTGCTCTTAACCTCTGAGTCATTTCTCTAATCCCTGGTTTCAAATCTTGAGCTTAGAGTAAACCATAATACCTGACTTATGATCTTCGAATTGGATTTTCACATTGTGCCATATTACATTAAAGCATTCTATGAAATGAGTTAAATGTTATAGTAAAAATTAATTTCAAAAGTTTTTGAAGGGCTAAGGAGATAGCTTAGGGTAAGACATTTGCCTAGTGTTTTAGGATTATTGCTGTGAAGAGACACCATGACCATGGCAACTTTTATAAAGGACACTGATGGGGAATGTCATTCTATTTGCTGTGAATATGTGTTTCTCTTATTGGTTGATGAATAAAGCTGTTTTGGACAGTGGACAGGCAGGATGTTGCCAGACAGGAAGTATAGGCAGGACTAGGAGACTAGACGGCTGGGAAGAATAACAAAGAGAGTGAGTCGCAGGAGAGATGCCATGTAGCTACCGGGAAGATAGGACATCTGGGCACCCTCCTGTAAGCCAAGATCATGTGGAAATACATAGTTTAGTAGAATGTGTTAATAATTAAGAGAACTAGCCAATAAGAAGCCATCAGCCAAAAAGTTTACAATTAATATAAGCCTCTGTGTATTTATTTGGGACTAAATGGCTGCAGGACCAGGCAGAACAGAAACTTCTGTCATCAGGAAACATTTAATTGGGGCTGGGTTATAGTTAGAGGTTTAGTGCATTATCATCATGGCGGCTTACAGGCAGATATGGTGCTGGAGAGGTAGCTGGAGAGTTCTATATCTAGATCTACAGTCAGTAGAAGGAAACTGTACCACACTGGCCAGACTTGAGTTTATAAGCTCCATCTCCACAGTGATACACTCCTCCAAGGGTACACCTACTCCAACAAGGTCACAGCTCCTAATAATGCTACTCCTTATGGGCCTATGGGGGCTATTTTTATTTATACCATCACATCAAGTAAGCCTGATGGCTTGAGTTCAGAGCCCCCAGAATCCACCTAAAAGCCAGACAAAGCAGTGCAAACAAATGTGTAATCTCAGTGTACCCCTACCAGGAGATGGAAAGCAGAAAAGCTGTCAGAAGCTCAGGGTCAGCTAGCCTGGCATATGGAGCAGTGAACAAGAGACTCAGTCTCAAGCCAGAAGGCCAGGACTGACACCTGAAGCTGTTCTCTGACTTCCACATGTATGGAAGAAGGGCCAAAATAAAATATACATTAGCTAGCTGTGGTAGGTCAATAGTCTCAGCTATTCGGAGGCTGAGGCAGGAGGATTGAGAGTTTGAGGCCAATCTGAACATAATGTGAGACTGTTTTATGGAAAATGAAAAACACAAAGCACATATGGATCCACAGGTGATTTCTATGTCATTTTTTAATGTGTTTTGAATTATTTATATATTCATATCTGTTGCATACTTATTTCTAACAAGTAAAGTATACATATGTATATATTCATACACAGAATGACATAAAATAATGCACATCATATTTTGATCATTAAAGGTATACATACCTTTAATCTCAGTACTTTAGAGGTAAATGCAGGTTATCTGTGAGTTTGAGGCCAGTGTGATCTATATAGTGAGTTCCAGGCCAGCCAAGTCTAGATGATGAGACCTTGTGTAAAAAAGCAAAACAATCCCAATACTCAGGAGGCAGAGGTCAGCAGATGAATTTGCGGTCAGGTTGGTCTACTTGTCTATCTAGTGAGTTCTAGGCCAGCCAGATCTACTTAGTGAGACCCTCTCTCAAAAAACAAAACAAAATAAAAGCTTATTTTAGAAGTAGTTGTTTATGAAGAATGGATCAAAAAACTAAAATGGAAAAGATTCTTTTAGTTTTTTTTTTTTTTTGGTATGACAAGATCTCAAAAAGCTGGGCAGTGGTGGCCCACGCCTTTAAGTCAGGCACTCAGGAGGCAGAGGCAGGCAGATCTCTGAGTTTGAGGTTAGACTGGTTCTAAGACAGGCTCCCTAGCTATTGGGAAACCCCCAAAGAAAAAGACGAAGGTCTTGTATCCCAGGCTGTCCTAGAACTTGCTGTGTAGCCAAGGATGACCTGCCCCCGCCCTGTATGTTTTGGAAATATAGGCTGTGCCATCATGCCTGGTGTGTATGGTGTAGGGATAGAACCTAGGACTTTATAGATGTGAGCACTGTGATGCCTAAGCTTATACCCCCCCAGCCTAGGAATTTCTTATTTTCCAGCCTATTGTTTGGGCAGATGTCAGACTGCAGAAGAGATGAAATACATAATAAATTCTACTGTAGTCTGTTGCCTTTTCTTAGCTCTGTCAGCTTACACCTAGACACTCATGCCTTGCAGATGTCATGCTATCTCCGAATATTTTAGTGTGCATCTATATAAAGTGCATCTCTTTTATAGTGCACATCTCTTTTGTAGCGTTCATCTTGCTTTTGCAGTATTCATCTCTTTGTAGTCTTCATCTCTTTTGTAGCATGCATCTTTCCTCTATGGCATGTATCTCCTTTTGATTGAGTGTTGATGTGATATAAATTAGCACCTTTATCTTCTCTGTAGTTAAATTTCCTTGGTCATGTCAACGTTTTTACCTTTTCTTTTGTGGGTTGTGCTTCACATGCAGTTCATTTTAGACTTTTTAGTTGTTTGTCATGATGTTAATGAATGTTTTGATTTAGATACTTTGAAAAGAATACTATGTTGATGAGGTATAAACTTCCCATTGTGTCACATAAAAAGCATACAATGGCAGCTTGTCCCATTTTAGTAACATTAATACATGACAGACTTTCTTATTCTAAGGGTAACTTAAAAAGTAGTCTATGGGGACTGTATTGAGAACCTCTGAATGGCTTATTCTTCAGTCGCCTAGTGGTTTTAGTATTTTTTTATAATCCTGACTTATTTTAGTTATCATAATTGTGGTTACAGAATGATGACATTTTTGTATATGTATGTCATGTTTGAAATTGAACCCAGAGTCTTACACATGGTAGCCAAGTGCTCTAACACTGGGTCACATCTTCCAACCAAATGGTGGTGACTTTCTCCCCTGGGCTTTGAGTACTGGGCTTTGAGGTGGAGGCGGGCCTTTGTTTTACTAGGTAAATAGAATTATATACATATTTGTTTTTATTTAATTTTTATTTTGAGATAGTCTTATTAAATTACCCAGGATGATCTTGAGTTTGTAATCCCCCTGCCTCAGCCTCCAGAACAGCTGTGTGTGCCAGTAGTACCTCTCTAGTTGTAGCTTACTTATGAACTGAAACTCTTCTTTGATGTTTCCTCTGCTTTGGGGAATGAACTCAGTATAGCTGGGAAGAGCTGTGGTGGAAAGCCCAGTTTTGTAGCTTGCTAGCTTATAACCTTGGATAAATTACTTCATGTCAGTGTCCTGTCTACCTGGCAGGAGTGCTGATTGCCAGCAGAGGGTAAGAATTTACCTTCCACCACAAAGATAATCTTTAAAATGAGAAACTATTAATATTGTTTCCCAAAGTGACATACTATGTTTTATGTATCTTATCATTTGTGCTGTTTAGTGTAACAGGATGTTATACTGAGTATTGTAGATAATTATTAAAATGCAAACTACGTTATAGGATTTTGAGGTATGTGTTTTGCATCATTTGGGTTTTCTGTAGTGATATATATAATATATATATGCATTATATACATATATATATATATATATAATGTATGTGTATAGACATTGCATACAATTTCAGAAAATCAATTTTAGTTGGTTTTAGAAACAGCTTTATTTCCTTGAGTTCTGAACTTGGCTCCTCTGCTGTTGTGCTGTAGGCATGTGCTGACAAGCTGAAAAGAGAAATAGAGCTGTATGGCTGCCCTCCTGATTTTCCAGAGGAAGAAGAGGAAGAGGAAGAAAGCAGTGTCAAACCTGGAGATTTGATAATGAAGGATAAAGCCAAAGGAAAAAAGGTCTGTTGGTTACTTATGTTTCAGTTGCCGGGCCTAAAGTTCTCACCTCTCTGGTTATTTATGCATTCCCAACATTGGCAGGTGTCTGGTACATGAAATGTACTTGGTAATTTTAAGAAACTATCAAATCAAGGCTGTTTAGATGGTTCAGTGGGTTTAGCAGTAGGTGCATTCTTATGGAGGTCAGAAAACAACTCTGGAGTAGGTTCTTTCCTGCCATCATTTAGGACTGAGGGGTAGAACTCAGACTGCCAGGTCTGTATACAAGCACTAAGACTAAGTCTTCTTGCTGACCTTGTTTTGGGATTTTACCTATCCTTCTCCTAATATCTTTTCTCTGCTTTAAGATCCAGTCAGGGAGTTGCATCCACAATTTGGTTGTTGGAGTTGGAGGGGATCTAATGCCTTCTGACTTCTGTGGACAGCAAGCCTGCACATGGTACATATGCAGGCAAAATATACATAAAATAAAAATGAATAAATTAGAAGAAAAAGGCCCAATCTAGAATCTATACTACACTGTTGTCTTCTATGATTTTTGATATGGAGTATTGTTCAGATACAGAATTTATTGACTGTCAAAAAAGTCATGTCTGTTTTTGTGTTGCAGTGATAATACCACACAGAATAGGTGATTTGTACTGATCAGAAATTTATTAGCCAAATGTTCTTGAGGCTGGGAAGGCTTATGTTGAGAGTTCAGTATCTGACGAGGCATTTCATGCTGTGTTATCTGTGAAGGAAGGGAAAAGAAATAGTAATAGAACAGGAAAGAGAGAGAGAGAGATGGAGAGAGGAAGTAACATGTTCAGGGGGGCTGGACTTATCTTCTGTGATGCATCAGTGATCCACTTTTGAGGGCAGATAAATGCTATTACAGGGGGAATTAAGTTTCTTATGGTTAGAGTAGGGGCCAAAATTTCAACCATTAAATAGATTCCTTCAACTTGGGATCAACTGATGATTTCTCATAATAGATTAAAACAAAGTGATTTTTATTTTGAGCTAAGAAGGGCATGTGTGCTATCAGAAGAAAGGAAATAGTGTGGTGCTAAGATCGTCATGATGGTGGTTTAGTTGTTCCTTCATTTTGTAGTCAGTGGTGTCTGTTTCCTGGTGGACAGCCTGACTGTAGTCCTGTGGACATAATAATATCCAACCTGCTGTGGTTTCCTGATATCAACAGTGTGAGGCAGAACAACAGATCCCTTGTGGGAGATTCTGTCTACATAGTAAGTCTCAGGACAGCTAGGGCTACACTGTGAGACCCTGTTTTAAAAAGAAACAGAACTACCAAGTAGGATTATGAGATTAAAATTACGTGGTTCTGGGGTGCTGAACAGTTTTGGCTCTGCTTTAATGGAGTTTGTATTTGTTTACAGAGTAAAGCTGCTGCCAAAGCAGGATCTTCTAAGTACCAGTGGGATATTATGAAATCCCTTGGGCTTTCTGATGAAGACATAGTGAAGTTTTCTGAAGCAGAGCACTGGCTTGATTATTTCCCACCACTGGCTGTTCAGGATCTGAAGAAAATAGGTTTGAAGGTATGCCATCGCCTTCGGTGTTAAAGACAAGTGAAAGGCATTGACTTTTGTGTCATTTAAAAAGATAAGGAACAACTTTTAAATTTACAACAGTATATTCTGACTGAATGTCACCAAAAATTTAGATGTTATTAGGAACTCAATGTGAGGAAGAAAAACGTCAGTATTTGTTTTTTATCAGAATACATTTATTCAGTTGGTAGAAAGGGTTTTTATTTAAAGAATATGAAGACACCAAAATTTAACTCGAGTATGTTGACTGTATTAAGTATTTCTTTTAAATTTGTTGTAAATCTTATATGTTAGCTAATGTGTAAGTGTTTTTTGTTTTTTGTTTGTTTGCTGCTTTGTTTTTTGAAACAGAGTTTCTCTGTGTAGCCCTGGCTGTCCTGGAACTTCCTCTGTAGGCCAGGCTGGATTCATCCACTTGTCTCTGCTTCTTGAATGCTGGGATTAAAGGCATGAGCCACCAACACCCAGCTGGAAAGTTTTTCTTTAATAGTTGATTTTTAAGTTGGAATAAATAATAGCAAGGTAAACAGTTGGCTTAGGAACCCTTACTTATAAAAGTAACCTTTCCCTTTTCTTTTTGCAGGTAGACTGGCGGCGCTCTTTCATCACCACGGATGTAAACCCTTACTATGATTCTTTTGTTAGGTGGCAGTTTGTGACATTAAGAGAGAGAAATAAAATTAAATTTGGGAAGCGGTAAGTTTGTTTTGTTTCAGTATAATGAACTAAAATAATAATTCTTGCATTGCAATTCAGTACCTGTATTCACTCCTTCTTTATTCTCTTATATGTCCACCTACCCATTCATCTGTCTGTCTTTTTTCTTTTTCATCACTCTCATCTTGTTCTATCTCTTGTTTTCCTTTACTCTTGCCTGTATCTTTTATTTTTCTATTTTTATGTTGAACTCAGGGCTTGCATCCCCTTGACAGATATATTGTCACTGAGCTGCATTCCCAGTTCCTTGCTGCTCAGTGTCTTAAACTTCCCTGAGCTGTTCTGTGTTGCTGACACCTAGAACCAGAGAGAATGGAATGACTCTCTATTCAGTATTCCTAGCAAGCCACTAACGAAATTATTTTGTGCTTTAGCTTATACGTCTATAAATTATTAAGATTCTTCCTTAATTATGTAGGTCAGGTAAAAGCAACTTACACTTCATATGAGTGAATTTATTTTTTTCTTTTTTTCTGAGACAGAGTTTCCCTGGCTGTCCTGGAAATCACTCTGTGGACCAGGCTGGCCACTCTGCCTGTCTCTGCCTCCCAACTGCCCATCTTTGTGAATTTATCTTAATAGTCTTATGTTTCATAACTGCAAGGCTAAGGCTAATCCTTAGTTTTCAGTACTCCCTTTCATGAAGGTAGAGATTTTTTTTTTTTTTGGTTTTTAGAGACAGGGTTTCTCTGTGTAGCTTTGAAGCCTGTACTGGAACTTGCTCTGTAGACCAGGATGGGTCACAAACTCACAGAGGATCCGTCTGCCTCTGCCTCCTGAGTGCTGGGATTAAAGGCATGTGCCACCACCGCCTGGCTGAAGGTAGAGATGTTAATAACTACATTTTCAGAATTACTTATCAGAGCATGAATAATCCAGATACTGGCTTGGTTGAGAGTGTTAGTTATAACTCACACTTATAGGGATATGTTATGATGTAACTTGAATACTATAACAGTATTTGCCACTTATTGATCTTTGATCCTTTTTAATTAATTATTTATTTTTTTAGGTACACCATTTATTCTCCAAAAGATGGACAGCCTTGCATGGATCATGATAGACAAACTGGAGAGGTGATTATCTGGGACACTGAGTAGTCACCACATACTTTTTTTTATTTGTTTATTTTACAAAATTTATTTCTTACGTATAATGTTCAGCTGGCATGTATGCTTACATGCCAGAAGGCACCAGATCTTATTACACATGGTTGTGAGCCACCATGTGGTTGCTGGAAATTGAACTCAGAACCTCTGGAAAAGCAGCTAGTGCTCTTAACCTCTAAGCTCTCTCTCTAGCCCCCTGTGGTATTCTTTATTATGGCCATCACAGTCGTACTGTCTTCACTGGAAGGAAGAATTATTCCTATGTGCAAGAATTCATGTTAGAAATTTGAAGCAGATTCCTGCATAGGTTGGTAGGATAAATCCATGTTTTCCCCTTGTTTACTTGTTTAGGGTGTTGGACCACAGGAATATACCCTAGTTAAACTGAAGGTGCTTGAACCATACCCATCAAAATTAAGGTAGGTTTCTTAAAAATGGTTTCATGGTCTTTTTTTTTTCTTCTTAACTTTTTTTTTTCTTCTTTCCTTGCAGACAGGCTTTTGCTTTACAGCCTAGTGTTCTTGCCTAACCTTCTAGGTATTGCAATTGAACTTGCTACTAAACCTGGCTTCATTGATCATTCTGAGCAATTATGAAAGATAATTATGGAGGAAGCCACATTTTTAATATAAATATGTGCTTTTTCTTTTTAGTGGCCTGAAAGGGAAAAATATCTTCCTAGTAGCTGCTACCCTTAGACCTGAGACTATGTTTGGACAGACAAACTGTTGGGTTCGCCCTGACATGAAGTACATTGGGTTTGAGACAGCAAATGGTGATATATTCATCTGCACCCAGAGAGCTGCCAGGAATATGGCGTACCAAGGCTTCACCAAGCACAATGGAGTGGTGCCTGTTGTGAAGGAATTAATGGGCGAGGTAAGTTGGGGAGCATACTCTCGATTTTCATTGTAAAAGTAGAGGGAAGTATTAGCAGTGGAGCTTGAAAAAGCATCAATGAAATAATGTGTGTAGAGCATTTGTATTTTGCAAGGCATAGAGCTGTCAGGGTTCTCCAGAAGGCTCTGCCATGGGGAATCAGCATCTCTCCAAAGGGGCCTTCTTCACCCCAACTTCACCCATGATAATTGCTATTTTTCTTCTTTTTCTCCTCCTCTTCCTCCTCCTCCTTTTTTTTTTTTTTAAGGTTTATTTATTATATATATATAGTTTTATGCCTGCATATGAGAAGAGGGCACCAGATCTCATCATAGATGGCTGTGAGCCACCATGTGGTTGCTGGGAATTGAACTCAGGATCTCTGGAAGAGCAGCCAGTGCTCTTAACCTCTGGGCCATCTTTCCAACCTGATAATTGCTATTTTTGAACTTGACCTGTATGTGTGGTTTGTGTGCATTGTGTATTTACTGTAGTTACTGTATTACCTCTACATACAATAGTGTTTTTTTATTTTGTTTTTTGTTTTTTTTTTTTTTTTTTTTTTGAGACAGGGTTTCTCTGTATTGCTTTGGAGTCTGTCCTGGAACTAGCTCTGTAGACCAGGCTGGCCTCAGACTCAGAGATCAGAATGCTGGGACTAAAGGCATACGCCACCAAAGCCCTGCTGTAATCATGTTTTTAAATGTTGTTTCAACTCTATAAGTATCTGATTGAAAAAAATACATAGTTCTTCCTTGGATTAATAGCTTCATGAGAGTAGTATTTTTGAGAATATTGTCTTTGTTCCTGACATTGGAATAAGAACTGCTTCCCTACCATTTAGTAAATGATACCTTTGGTTTCTTGATAAATAATCTTTTACAAGAAAAGCATGATAGGGCTGGAGAGATGGCTCAGTGGTTAAGAGCACTAACTGCTCTTCCAGAGGTCCTCAGTTCAATTCCCAGCAACCACATGGTGGCTCACACCCATCTGTAATGAGATCTGGTGCTCTCTTCTGGTATGCAGGCATACATGCAGGCAAAATACTGTATGCATAATAAATAAATTAAAAAAGAAAAAAGAAAAATATGATAGACTACTGTCTCCCTGTCAGTTGAATTTTATTTCTTCTTTATGTTGTAAATTTTTTTTTTTTAAATGGGTCTTATATAGCCCTTGCTAGCCTTAGGGTTGCTACATAGCCAAGGTTTACCTTAAACTTCTGATCTTCCTGCCACTGCCTTCTGAATTTGGGTTGCAGGCATGTGCCATGACACCCAGTTTTATATGATGCTGGGTATTGAACCCAAGTCTTTGTACATGATGGGCAAGCGCTATACCAACTGGGCTACCTACAACTCTCTAGATATTTTGTTCTCTCTCTCTCTTTAAGAGCTTAAATGAGGAGTTCATTTAGAAAGGGGAGTGAGGGAGAAGGGAAGAGACATAGAGGCACCGGGAACAGAAGAGGAGAGAGGCGGAGAGAAGAAAGGGGAGGTAGCTGTGGTCAACTGAAAGCAGGAGAGGGGGGAGGGGAAGAGAGCCTCTTTTTTTTCTTTTTTTGTAAGATATTTTACTCTGTAGCCTATCCTGGCCTTGAACTTGTGGCAGTTCTCCTGCCTCAGCTTTCTAAGGCCTGGGATTATAGCCACTATGCTCCTTAATATTTATGGGCTTTGAAAGATTCAAAAGACACAGAAAGATGAAAACAGTCCCCTTCAGGACATGGGTGTAGTTAGTGGAGAGCTTGCTGGCATTGTGAGGCCCTGATGTCAGTCCCCAGTACCACCAGGCAAAGCAGACATCCATACTTACAGTTTCCTTTTCAGGTGTAGTCAAGTTTGTCTGTGTCCTGTGTGTTCTTCCAGAAATGTTTTCATGGTTTAACCACAAATACATTATAGGCAAATACATATTAGTATTGTGCTGTGTCTTGCTTTCTGTTTTACCTTACTGTGTCTTGGCAGTCAGCACCAAACCAGCTTCCTTGTTATTATTTATTACTGCACAAGCTTTCACTGTTCAGCTATATAATAATTGAAGGAAATCTGAGCGGTTTGTCTTTTTATTCTAGAAGCAGTTTTTGCACATTTCATCAGTTTTGTCTGAGAAGTTCTTAGAAGCTGTATTAACAACACATTGTTTCCTGTTCTTTTTAGTTTTACTGAATTTATTATTGTATGTGTCACAGCTCATGTGTGGAGATTATAGGACAGCTTTTAGGACTCTGTTCTCTCCTTCTCCCATGGGGTTGGGATTGAACTACAAGGACTTTTTTCCAAAGCCAGCTTGTGGCCCACCTGTCCTTTTCTGTTTGTCCCTTCTATTCTAGGGATTTACTGTATTCCTTACTCATGCTAAGAGGTGCTCCATCACTGAGCTGTGCTCCACAGGTACCCAGTCACTGAGCCCTGACATGCTCCCATTCAATTTCCCAGACTGACTTTGAACTTACTGTACAACCTCTGATGTCCTTGAAATCATGATCCTTGTGCCTCAGTCTCCTGAGCAGGTGAAATTATAAGCAGTACCACCAGGCATGAGGTCGTTCTATTTTTTAATTAGCATTTCTTAACTGTATATAATTATGGGTTTCAGTATGTCATTTTATACATACGTAATGTATTTCAGTGATATTTACCCTCCCCTCATTACCCTTTCTTGACCCCCTCCCATTCTCCTATTTTTTGACCCCCTCCCATTCTCAGTGATCCCCTTCCTAGTCCCAGCTAGCCTTCTTCTACTTTCAATTTTTTTTTTTCTTTAAATAAGGACCATAGGCACCTGAAGAACTCTTTCCTGTTCTTGTTTGTATGCTTGTTTTTTTTTTTTTTTTTTTTTTTTTTTTGAGACAGGGTCTCTCTATAGAGTCCTGGAATCCTGGAACTCACTATGTAGACCAGACTGGTCTCAAACTCACGGAGATCTGCTTCACAAGTTCTGGGATTAAAGGCATGCACCACCTCTTGGCTTCTATTTCCTGTTTTTTGTTTGTTTGTTTTTGTTTATTTGTTTTGTTTTTTTAAGATTTATTTATTTTATGTGCCTTGGTGTTTCACCTGCATGTATGTCTGTGTGAGGGTGTTAGATTGTGAGCTGCCATTTGTATGTGCTGGGAATTGAACCTGGGTCCTAAGAGCAGCCAGTGTTCTTAATAGCTAAGCTATCTCTCCAGCCCCAAATTCTATTTTCTTGTTGTGACATTTTCTGTTACCCTAATTTTTCAGTCTTTGAAGGCTTTAGTGCAGTGGTTCTTAACCTGTGGGTTGAGACCCACTTGGGGGATTAAATGAGCCTTTCATAGGGGTTGCATATCAGATATCCTGCATATCAGATATTTAAATTAACAATTCATAACAGTAGTGAAATTACAATTAGGAAGTACCAACAAAATAATGGGGGTCAGCACTACATGAGGATGGGTCACAGTATTAATAAGATTGAGAACTAGTGCTTTAATGTTTTACTAGTGTAAATAACTTAGTGTTTGGTAGATTTCTTCTTTTTTATATTGATTACTTTTGTGTATGTGTGCATGTGTGGATAAGGTGTGTAATGCAGTGTGTATAAAGGTCAGAGAACAACTTTCGGAAGTCATTTTTCCCCACCATGTGGGATCCAGGGATTTAATGAAGATTGTCAGGTGTGATGGCAAGTGCCTTTACCTGCTGAGACATCTTGCTGGCCCTTATGTTTCTTAAAGAAAAAGAAAAAAAAAACAGAAATGGATATTTAAAACAATTATTTATTATTATTAGTGTGTGAGGCAGGGCATAATGCATGTCAGAGGACAATTTTGTGGAGTCAGTTCTATTCATATTTATGCAGATTTTGGGAATTAAACCCAGGTTGCCAGGTTTGGTGGCAAACTCCTTTACCTGCTGAGCCGTCTGGCTGGCCCATTTTTGACATTTGTTTCTCTGCTATGTATCTTGATACTGTTTTTCTCAAGAAATACAATGTCACAATCAGTGTGTTAGTATACTAAGATTACTATCATGTTAATTTTGTTTAGTCATTTAAGGTTATTTTAAATAATTTATTTAAAATCATAGAATAGATTAATTCACTTATTTATTTATTTATTTATTGTTCTTTGTTTGTGTGAGACAGGGATTTACTGTGTAGCCCTGGCTGTTCTGGAACTCTCTCTGTAGACCTCAAATTCAACAGAGAGCTGCCTGCCTCTGCCTCCCAAGTGCTGAGATTAAAGGCATGTACCACTGCCCAGCTACCTTTTCTGTATTTTACTTTGTTTGCTTAGCAGAAGATACTTTACAAATTTATGGTAAACAACATGATGTTTTGAAATATTTGGTGATTTGAAATATGTATACATGGTAGAATGGCTAAGTAAAGCTAGTTAACAAATAGGAGGACCTCAGACTTCCCATTTTTGATGTGGGAACATTTAAAAACATTGTGTAATACCATGTCATTAACTGCAGCAGCTACTTTGTGCAGATGTAGATCTCAGGAGTTTATTCCTGTATAGTTTCTAGTAGTAGCCTCTGACCTGAAAATTTGAGTATTATTTTAACTTTTTGTCTTCATGTTTTTTGTCCTGTTTTATGCAGGAAATCCTTGGAGCTGCACTTTCTGCACCCCTGACATGCTATAAGGTGGTGTATGTTCTCCCTATGCTCACCATTAAGGAAGAAAAAGGTACAAACTTTGCTGTTAGAATGCTTTGTTAACTACATTCTGGTTGTATTAGTTACTTTTATTCTTTCATCTATAAGGCACTGGTGTGGTCACAAGCGTTCCTTCTGATTCCCCGGATGATCTGGCAGCACTCAGAGACTTGAAGAAAAAGCAAGTAAGTATCTGTTTCATTTCATGTATTTCATGTCCTTGTTTTATTTTTATTTATTTATTTATTTATTTATTTATTTATTTATTTATTTTCTGAGATAGGGTCTTTCTTTTCTGTGTAGCCCTGGAACTTATTCTTCCCCTGCCCCTGCTGGGATTTAAAGGCATGTGTCCCTGCCCGGCCATGTCCTTGTTTTAAATTCAGCATGATGTTAGTGGGTACTGCTGAGCAGCTGTGAGACAAGGTTGAGTGCATACATGTTTGTGTCTGAACTGTTATCTCTAACCTGGTTTTCAGTGTTTGTATGTTTCTGTGCTTAGAATTTTGAATACAGTTCTATGACAAATTTGAGAAGGTTGTGTGTATGTTAAGTATGTGCACCGCCACATAGGACAGAGCACACATTTGGTGCCCTGCTTTACCACTCTCCACCTTGCTCTTGTGATGGTCTCTCATGGATTCTCCTGTGTTCACTGTGCGCAGTGCTGGGCTTTCTAGTATGCCTGGCTTCTCACCTCCCTGCTCAGGATTTGAACTCTGGTCCTCCTGCTTGTTTAGCAACCCTCTCACACACTCATTCTCCCAGCCCCAGAAAAACTTTTTTCTTCATATTTTTATTACAGCCAAGAAAATATTACCCTCATCTGGGGTGACTTCTTGATGTCTGTGTGTATTGTTGCATTTGACTGCAGTTCCAACAGGCATGTCCAGAACCTGTGGCCTGTGGATTATATGTGTCACAGAATAGCAATGGATGAGGCTCAGTGGAAAGTCAAAAGCTTATTTAAAATACGAGGTTTTGTAAAGAGGGGTGGATCTCTATGTTTAAGTCCAGTTTATTAGACAGGTGCAAAACAAAAGTACACTTCCAATACAGAATAAGGCTGCAACCCTGCTGCTGCTTTAGCTGCCGCTCCTCTTGTTCCCAAGGGAGATGAAGGAGGTCTGGGGAAGGTCACCAAGCTGCTGCTGCCGCCAGCAAACCCTCCACAGTTCAAGAGAAATCAAGTGTGCCCCATCCCCCACCTTTTATTTGGGGGTCATAGGGTCAAGTACCACCAGAGAAGACAATGCCCATTGGGCCAACCTGCTCCAATATAACTGGCTATCAGATTGAATTCCCACATTTTCCTTTTTTAGTCCAAAACAAAAAGAAGGTTCTAATTTTAACATAATAAAACTATATACAATAAGAAGAATTATCAAGTATTGCCAGGAAGAAAGAAAACATAATAACATAAACAAAAATGAAAATACAAACAAGGACAATACCAAGTAAGAAGCATATTGTAGATGTCCAGACCATAAGTAATTGGTAAATTATAGAAATTACTCCATTAGTTGTCTTTTCTTGCAGAATCTAGGCTTGTATATTACATGTCCTTAGCTAAGATTCAGGAGGATTGAAACTGTAACTATATATTATGGTTGCCTGTCAGATCAAATTCCTATAACAGTTTTGTTTGTAAGTTGGTTGTATAGTTTTAATCAGTATAGATAAATTTTGTTACAATGTCAAATATGGGACATACCTGCAGGCCATTCACATTAAAGTGAACTATTGAGTTTTAAAAGGTCATAGATCCCTTATTGAGATATTTGAAAATGTTAAAAATGTTCCACCTGGAGAGAACAAATAGTAGAATAAAAGTTTGAAGCCAAAGAAGGGGGAGGTTGAGGCAGGAAGATCTCAAGTGAAGGCTAGCATAGGCTACTGCAGTAAAGCCTTGTCTCAGGGGGGAGAAATATGAGTTTTCTTTCTTACTGATTGTGTCAGTAACAAAATTGAGCACTAACGTTAGCTTACAAATTTTCCGTAGGCCTTTCGAGCAAAATATGGAATTAGAGATGAAATGGTCCTGCCGTTTGAGCCGGTGAGTATTTGAGTGTTCATAGGCTTCACACATCTTTATTAGAGAGAAAAAAGACTCATGTTCTTTTTGTAACAAAAATAAACCTTTGGTAGAGTTTGAAAATAAGAGTGGAAATTTTGATATTTTACTGTTGTAAATAACAGGAAAAGAAAAAAGCAATCTGCATTTCTTTCCACCTGGTGCCTGCAGCCTGGGAATAAACAGCCTTTTATTCTCATTGGTTTTATACTAACTTGTCAACATCGTGACATACTTAACTCAGGAATATTTATTCTGTAGCCTTGCAGTGCTGCTTAATGTTTCTTGTTTTCACATTAGTACCTACAGAAGAAAAGTCAGAATAATACTAGCAAAGGACTTTGATGAAGAGTGTAGGAGAGTGAGCTTGGACATGCTCAGTGCCCTGGCTGTGATCCCCTCAGCACTGGGGGAAAAGATCCAAACCTTGATACAAATTTGAAACCATCTATAAAAAGAGTTGACATTGCTTTTGCTTCTTGCAGCCTGTGTGACCTGTGTGTCGGTGTGTGCGTGGGGGTTTCATGTGTTGTTCCTATGGTAAGGGAGTGAGTGCATGTATTGCCATCTTGAGGTTAGTGGTCTGTGAGCACTGAGTGTACGTCACTGCCTGGTGACAGTAAAATCCAAGTGATTTTACAGGGCCTAGGGGCCACGTCCACGCGGCTGAATTGTGTCTGCCTTTCAGCATGAATACATTTCTGGTGTTGTTGTCCTTTGCAGGTGCCAATCCTTGAAATTCCAGGGATTGGAAGTCTTTCTGCTGTGACCCTTTGTGATGAGCTGAAAATTCAGAGCCAGAATGACCGTGAAAAACTTGCAGAAGCAAAGGAGAAATTGTATTTAAGAGGGTTTTATGATGGCGTGAGTCACAATTTTTATTGTTTTTATTTGTAGCAGTGTGCTCTTAATTTTAACTTAAAGGAAAATTCATCTTTGTTTTTGTAAAACACTAATTTGAAAAAGATAAATACATTTTATTCTAAATTTCTAATTTTTATCATGTCATTTCTAGAAACATTTCCAGAATTAATTTTTTTTTTTTTTTTTTGGTGTGATCTGGGAATTTCTTAAGAAATGAATTTCTTGAGATACTTAAAATTAGTTCCTAATATTACACAGTACAATACTAAAGGTTGGCTGCTTCAAGAATGCCTTTTCCAGGGCTGAGGAGATGGCTTAGCAGTTAGGTGCACTTATTGCTTGTACAGAGAACTTGGGTTTGATTTCCAACACCCACGTGGTGCCTCACAGCCATCCCTGTGCCAGGGGATCCAATAGGCACGCATGTACTGCACCAAATGTAAATGAATCCATTTTAAAATATTTTTTAAAATGCCTTTCCTTTTTGCTTTTCATAATGGGGTTCAGTTTTTGCTTAAGCTGTTTTACTCAGTCTGTTAATTTACTTGTTGATGCCTACTTAGTGCCAAGTGAGGACAACAAAGCTGTTCTGAGCTTCCTCAGCTCTGCCTGTGCTAATGTGCCTTAGATTTTTGAGGGAAGGCTAAATTAGAGGAAGAGAAACCCAGTCGGATGATAGCCACATAAGGTTGAAGTGGATTGTTTTGTTTGTTTGTTTTTGAGGCAGAGTTTCTCTGTGTAGTTTTGTAGAGGAGGGTGGCCTAGAACTCACAGAAATCCCAAGTGCTGGGATTAAAAAGCGTGTGTCACCACCGCCCGGCTGAAGTGAATATTTTTAAGGACACTATTGGGGGTGTTTTTTTGTTTTTACATTTCCTCTTTCCTAGATAAACAAAAATTAGTTTAATTTATTTTATTTTTAAGTGACTTGTGAATTAGTCACTGTACTAGTCCTATAAAGAAAGACCATGGCCAAGGCAACTCTGATAAAGGATTTAATTGAGGCTTGCTTACAGTTTCAGAGGTTTAGTCCATTATCGTCATAGTGGGGAGCATGGTGGCAGGCAGGAAGACAAGGAATTACAGAGGTAATTGAGACCTAAGTCCTGATCTGATGGCCAACAGACACTGGGCTTGGCTTGGGCTTTTGAAACCTCAAAACCTACCAATGACTTACTTCCTCCAACAAGGCTACACCTCCTAGATCTTCTCAAGTAGTGCCATTTTCTGATGACAAAGCAGTCAAATTTATGAGCCTATGGGGGCCACCTTGTCAAACCCTGAAGTATTTTGGATGATAGTAAGAGCCAATACTCAAATATATTAACTTAAAAGAAAAGATAGCCTTATTTATTTATTATGTGTGTATGTGTGTTATGCCTGTATGTATGCATGTTATGTGCACCACATATATGCCTGGTGCACATGGAGGCCAGATCTCCGGAAACTGGAGTTATAGATGCCTGTGAGCCACCATGTGGGTTCTGGGAACTGAACCCAGGTCCTATAAGAGCCACAAGTACTTTCTGCTGAGATATCTGCCCGGATCCAGTGTGACTAACTTAATTCATAAAATAATGCTCCAAAGTAGGCAGTATTGCCTCCACTTACATACAGGTCAGGAAAGGAAGCACAAAGAAGCTATGAGTTTTACTCGAGACTAGCTAGGGAGCTTGTGACAGAATTGGGATTCAGAGTTGGTGGCTTTGCTTTATGATTGGATCCTGCACAGTGATGATTATGACTCTAACTTTTTAGAGTATGAAACTTATTGTTAGAAACCTGAAGAGCAGAAGCATTGTGTGTTTTTCCATACAAAATGGGAACCACTTTAATTAGAGCCAGATGAGCTTTTTAACCCAAGTCAGTTTTATGAGGCTTTCATCTGTGGGGACAAAGGGTAGTTAATTCTTTGCCCACTAAGGCCAGGTGGTGGCATGCCTTTGATCTTAGCATTTGGAAGGAAGAGGCAGGTGGATCTCTCTGAATTTGGGACTAGCCTGGTTTAAAGAGTGAGTTCTAGGACAGCTTCCAAAACTACACAGAGAAACCCTGTCCTGAAAGCAATAAATAAATAAATTGCCCACTTGGAAGTTGGAAGACATCAGGCTTATCACAGGCCTATAAGGGACATGGTTGGAAAGAGATGCCTGGGTGGAATATACTTGGTTCCCTCTAAAACCACCAGGAATGATTATAGTATAAAACAGTGGTTCTCAGCCTTCCTAATGCTTCAACCATTTAATACAATTCCTCATGTTGTAGTTTTCCCCAACCATAGAATTATTTTGTTGCTACTTTATAACTGTAATTTTGCCACCGTTTATGATTTGCAATGTTTTATCTGATATGTGACCCCTGTGGGGTCGCCATCCACAGGTTGAGAGCCACTGGTGTAAATGATTGATCTCCATGTGAAAGCTTGAGCATGGAAGTGAGTACATCTTTGTAGTCATGCCATCATTAGCTACAGCTATATAAAGACAACTGAACTAGACCCAGTTACACTTACGGAAAGACCAGTATGTTATGAATATCAGTTGTGTCAACTGTATCAAAATAAAGTTATGATTATAAATGTAATAACTGTTACTCTAAAGGTATTTTTGGTTTGGTCTGTTAAGTAAATTTAGCGAGGGAAACTGGAAACAAATTTTAATTGTTTTGTATGTTTTCCCTCTCGTGCTTATAGGTAATGTTGGTGGATGGATTTAAAGGACAGAAGATTCAAAACGTAAAGAAGACTATTCAGAAAAACATGGTTGACGCTGTATGTGTAGCTTGTCCTCTGGGACAGTTTGGGGGCTGTTTAAGAAGAACAGTTTACTAATTAATAGATGTATTACTAACAGTTTTGTAGTAGAACCTAGCATTGTATAAAAAAAAAAAAAAAGATAGTTTTACGGCAGGAAATAGGTCTATTTGCAGTTCATTTAACTTGCATGTCCTGTAGTAAGGATGAGGTTGTGCCTGAAGGCTGACATGTACCACATGTGGTAGTGTGTGCCTGTCATCTCAGTGTTTAGGAGGTAGAGGCAGGGAGATCTCAACTTCATTGCTAGCCTGGGCTATGTAAACTGTGTCTCAACACTCCCTCTCCCCCACAACAACAAGAAAGCAAACCTAAACAAAACAAAGCTGATATGCAGAACACAGCCAGAGAATGCTACATAAACTGTCTCGAAAAGCCAAAAGGGGGAAAAATCCTAGCTTAAAGAGTATTAAGAGATATTTATATCTTGTTAAAATAAGATTTGAGCCCACATACTGATGCATACCTAGCTCAGTACTTGGGAGGTAGAGGCAGGAGAATCACAAGTTCAGTATTATCCTCTACTACATAGCAAGTTTGAGGCTAGCCTGGGCTAAATGAAACCATGCCTCAAAAAACCAAAACTAAATTGTGGTCATTTTTCTGACTGGAACTGAATTTTTTATGACTCTAAATCTTACAAGATTTTCATGTTTAATCTATATATTTTTATTTTAAAAACACTGGTGCCATGCATTTAGTTTTTAAAATTTTCTTTGTATTTTTATAACATAGCTAGAAAGCAATCATAAGCCCACCTATCACACCATAAGATTACAAAGTGCTAAAATGATGAGTAGCTTGTAAAGTGGTCCATTTGATTAAGTGTTTCAGAAGCAGGCATTACACAGGAAAGTGGACCCTGTGGAGCCTGGGGAGGGGAAGGCTTCCTGAAGAATTAGGGGTTGATTGGACATGACACCCGCCATGTCTTTATTTACTTTCATTTAGGGAGATGCATTTATCTACATGGAACCAGAAAAACAAGTGATATCGAGGTCTGCGGATGAATGTGTCGTGGCCCTGTGTGACCAGTGGTTAGTCCCTCTTATCACAAGACAATTCTGTCAGTCACTGTGGTCATTTCTGGCAGTAGGAAAGTTTCATTTGTTCATTTCCAGGTACTTGGATTATGGAGAAGAGGGCTGGAAGAAGGAGACATTTCAGTGTTTGAAGAACATGGAAACGTAAGACTGAAGAAATGTGAGGGGTGTGGGGGTGAGAAACATGGAGGCTGATGAAAGAAAGGACACACTTTGGCCTTATTTTTCTTAGATTCTGCGAGGAGAGCAGGAAGAATTTTGAAGCTTCCTTAGACTGGCTACAGGAACATGCTTGTTCAAGAACCTACGGTTTAGGTCAGCAGACTTCGCACACTTCTGTTTGGATGATTTTGTTAGATAGAAAATACACCTTTTGCCTTCATTGCCCCTTTCTTCTGGTGTTTGCTATCTTGGAAGTGATAGATTTTGGTTCGAGGATGAGAAATTGGTCCTCTCTAACCCACATGACGTTTATAGTATAATCTGTTTGTTATTTATATTTGTGTGTGTGTGTATAAGTATGGTGTATGTGTATGGCATAAGCACATTTATGAATAGAGTGTCTATGACTGTGTATGTGTGGAGGCCAGTGGAGTATGTCTAGTGTCCTGGTCTATCACTTTCTGGAGCTAGGCTAGCAGCCAGCAAGCCCCAGTGGTTTTCCTATCTCCCCCATAGTGCCAGGGCTAAGGGATTCTGGATTTTACATGGTGCTGGAATCCAAATTCTGGTTTTTATATGTGGGCAGCAAATGTTCTTACTTACCAAACCCGCTCTCTAGCCCTATGACATTTCTATTAGAGGTTCACCCATTTTTGCATTTGTATACTATTTTATTATTATAAATTATTAGTGTAGAATTTAGGGGTCTTAGGGTTGAGGGTGTGGCTTAATGGTAAGAGTGCTTGCTTACTATGTGCTAGGCCCTGGGCTCAGTTCCTAGGACCACAAACAAAACAGAATAGCAATAACCCACATACAGAACAGCAATAGAACTTCCTGAATAGTAGCCTTGAAGATGTTGCTTCTTCCAGTGGGCATCTCTTAGCTTTATTCAATATTATTTTTTTTTCCTTTTTGTGTTGTAGGCACTCGTCTGCCTTGGGATGAGCAATGGTTGATTGAATCACTCTCAGATTCCACTATTTACATGGCATTTTACACAGTTGCACACCTGCTGCAGGGGAATGACCTGCATGGGCAGGCAGAGTCTCCATTGGGCATCAGGTTGGTACATAATTAACGAAAAGAACTATGTACATATTCAGTTGCACATCTTGTGACATTTTGGTTTATATTTTTAGAAATTCATTCTTTCATATTTATTTTTCAAGAATTTGGCTAGAAATAGGCATTTGTTTTTAATCCCAGCACTCAGGAGGCAGAGGTAGGCCATTCTGTGTGAGTTGAAGGCCAGCTTGGTCTCCATAGTGGATAGCCAGGGTAACACAGTGAGATTCTTTCTATTACATTTGCTTTTTTACTGAGCAACTGAGAAGGATGATAGTAGCCACCCTCCTGTGATGTTATGCCTTCTTAATTCATAGGGGAGTGATTTGTTCTTGTTTGATACTGTAATTGAAATTTCAATTCATGTGAAAATTCTGATTCTTTCAAAATAAAAGTACATCATTTGTTTTCTTTATTTCAATGCAGACCCCAGCAGATGACTAAGGAAGTTTGGGATTATATATTCTTCAAGGATGCTCCATTTCCTAAGACTCAGATCCCAAAAGAAAAGTTGGATCGGCTGAAGCAGGAATTTGAGTTCTGGTATCCAGTGGACCTTCGAGCCTCTGGCAAAGATCTGATTCCAAATCATCTTTCATATTACATTTACAACCATGTGGCCATGTGGCCGGAACAAAGGTGAATGAATGCTCAAGTCTGGGTGAGGTCAATAAGGGTGTCTTAGGCTTTAAGTATCTTAAGGAATGACTATGGAGGGTTTAGTTGGATTTGGTACAGTATACCTTAATGTGGAATGTGTACTTCTTCCTGGACCGACAGCTCAAAGAGTATGCTTTATTTCGGGTCATCAAAGGATAGTGATCTGATTGGTGAAGGATTGCAGCAGTTTTAAGACAGGTTGGAGAATGTATACTACAGGCTGTAAAGACAAAAGGCTGCTCATGACCTGTCACCCACCATTGCACTTATTCCGCTCTGCTATAGCCCTGGCTGTCCTGGAGCTCACTCTGAAGACCAGGCTGGCTTGAACTTACAGAGGTCCACCTGCTTCTGCCTCCCAAGTGTGCCACCAATACCTGGCTGTTTTCTGGTTTCTTTTGGAACAAACGTTTATGCATATTGTGGGAATTAGCTATGTATTTGTATATAGGTAACCACAGTATATGAACTCTTCTGTCTCTTTGCATAATAGCATATTTTCAAAATTTTACTGTGTTCATACCTGAGCTCTGCCTATGGTTTCAAAACAGTTGCTGTATTTCTGTCTTTATAACTCACGGAGATAGTCCTTTGGTTCTTTTCAGTTGCTTCCTGTTGAAAACAGGGAGCACTTCTGTGGGATGAACCAAGCCCTGTTTTTGAGCCCTATAACTTCAAAGCAAAAGCCACCCACAATTGCAGTGCCATGGCCTTGACTCAACAAACTGCTCATTGTTCACATTGACCTGAGGGTATCATGGGGAACTGTAATCCTGCTTTGCCTTTTGTTTTCTGTCTTGCAACATGTGCCTGTGAAGTGACAAGTGGCCTGTGGCTGTGAGAGCAAATGGACACCTGCTGCTCAACTCAGAGAAGGTGAGGCTCTGGGGCTAGGCTTTTCAGCTGAGGAAAAAAAATAAACAGAAGTAGGAATTAGAGTTAAGAAAAGTTACTTAAACTCTTTAGGACTAATAGTATGTTGTTCCTGCCTATACTGCTACTCCCAACACCCTTAGGAATACTGTTCCTTTTTCTGGCTGTGTGAGTTTATCTCAGTAAGTCAGTTTCCTGGTAAAAACTTATGCAGACTTCCTTCACTTGTCCCTCTAATATTTGCTCAACAGAAACCCTCCAAAGCGACTGCATTTATCTCCGAATCAGTAAGTTAGGTTCATTGGCCAACTAGTAATGTTAGTGTAACCAATAGAATAGTAATGGCAGGGCTGCTGTTATAGTAGGAGCTGGAGAACAGTTCAGACTTTGAAGCTGCTAGTACCTAGGTCACTGTGGCTCCAAGGATTTCATGGTCTCTTCTGGACTCTGGACATGTTCATACTCACACACACTCATACCCTCTCACACACATAACTAAATACATATGGAAACAAATCTTTCTAAGTGTTACATTGGAAATAGATACAGATTTGAATAAACAGTAGATGGTATAAATTACAGTAAGCAATGTCAGATTTAGCCAGTGCCCTAAAAGCAAGAGGTGAATTTTAAAAGTGCTTCTCTTTGGGTGGGCATACACACCTTTCACGTTAGCACTTAGGCAGAGGCAGATGGTGGCTCTCCATGAACTCTGTCTGTGCCTGCGAGGGCTGTGTGGTAAGACCCTATTAGAGTCTAGCATTTTCTTAGTCTGCTGTGGGTGCCGCTTCTCTAAGTGCTGCTGAAGGTCCTCTACCCACCTGAGCAAATGTATTTTTAGTGACTTCTGGTCAGCAAGGCTCTTCCCTGTGTAAGCAGTCAGTATTCCCTGTCACAGTCTCCTTGGTTCTGTCTAACCCAGCCTTGGGGTCACAGTGAGGCCCTGTGCCTTGGCTTCAGTGATTTCCTCTCTCAGTCATGTCACCTCCCTTGTCCTTCTCAGTTCAGATTCTTTTGGTTTATGACTTAGTCACGACCAGTCTTTATTAACTTGATTTGGATTTTCTTATTTATATATATTCTTTTTTTTCTCCCCTCTTCAAGACAGGGTTTTTCTGTGTAACAGTCCTGGCTGTTCTGGATCTCACTCTCTAGATCAGGCTGGCCTCCCGAGTGCTGGGATTAAAGGCGTGTGCCACTACTAGCTGGTTTATTTATATATATTCTTATTAATGCCTGATCATTGCTTTCTTTTTCAGATGTCAAAATCTACAGGCAACTTCCTCACTTTGAGCCAAGCTGTTGACAAATTTTCAGCTGATGGTGGGTACACATTTTTAACCTTGCTGTGGAAGATAGGTTAAAATTGTTGCTTATTCTTTTGCCTTTAACAGAAATTTAAATACTCTTTTTTTTTTTTTTTTTTTTGGATAAGAAGCACAGTGTATAAGTTAAAACATGAGAATTGCTAGTATAATCTATTCAAGAGAAAACTCAATGTGTTTAGAGTCTTTAAAGATGTTTATCTTTGTACCTTTGTGCTTCTGTGTATGATGCATGTGTGCATACACTCTTACTGTGGTGCAAATGTGTAGGTCAGATGATAGCTTCCCCCCGCCCCCCAACATTGTCTACAATGAACAGATGACAGCTTTTTGGAGCTGATTTTCTCTCCACCTTGCTTTGAGGCAGGGTCTCTCTTGTTTTTCTGTGTGCTTCAGACTAGCTGGCTATCAAACTTGAGGTGATTCTCCTGTCTTTACCTCTCATCTCATCATAGTAATTCTGGGATTAAAGATGTGTTTCACCACATTTAGCTTTTTTAATGTGTATCTGGGGATTTGGGGTCATCAACCCTGACAAACACTTAACCTATGGGACCATCTTGACAACTCTATAGTTTTCTTAATAATGTTTTTATTTTTTTAAATTAAAATTTAATTACATCATTTTACCTTCCCATTCTTTCCTCTGACCCTTCCCATGTGTACCTCTCATCCCTACTTTCTCTCACATTCATGACATTTTTTTTTTTAGTTGTCGTTATATGCATGTTTGTTTTGTTTTGAGATAGGGTTTCTCTGTGTAACAGCCCTGGCTGTTCCAGAACTCACTCTGTAGACCAGGCTGACCTTGAACTCACAAGAGATCCATCTGCCCCTGCCTCCCAAGTGCTAGGATTAAGGGTATGTACCATCTGACTGTATTCTTAATATATAAATACACATTGCTTAGTCTATGAGATGTTACTTTATGTATTTGATTTCAGGGTTGACTACTTGGTATTAGATGACGAATGGGGGTAGAGGTGGAGGGCTTCCCTGGCATAGAGTATTTGTTTGTTTGGGACAGAGTCCCTTAATGTAGCCTGTTGTGTGACAGACCTTTTCCTGGGAAAACTCAAACACACACATCTAGTCACCCTAGATAGGGATCCCATGACAGACCAAAATGTGGATACCTTCCATATTCTAAAATATGAAAACTAGACTTTGGTGAACCAATGAGTTTTATTGGGGTTACTTATAGGAGCAGAAATGACTCAAAGCAGTTGTAACAGCAAAGCCCATCCCAGCATGTGTGACAGCTCAAAAAGCTGGGAACCTGGAGCACAGTACACAGCCTGTATAGCTCAACAGGTTGGAGAATGTCCATTTCAGGTACCTCAGTTGGTCTAAACCTCTTCAGGCAGCTGATCTGTCTCAGAGTCTTTGTAGCTTTTCTCCTGTGAGAGTCTTCTTTGCAGCTCAGCTTCAGTTTGCCTGCTTGGGATGCTCAGCTTTTATTTTTTTACTCTGGCAGGGAGGGGCCTAGCTAATCTGGTCAGTTTCAGGGACTTCCTGAAGCTATTTTGAGTTCACTTTCCTGTTTAAATAGGTTCTCTTTAGGATAGAATTTTCAGTCTCACAAGAAACTGTTACACAGCCACAGCTCTTGCATTCTTTTCTCCTCCTCTTCTACAGTGATCTCTGTGACTAAAGATGTTCAGGTATGGTCTCAGTAGCAGTCTCTTGCTCTCAGAAGCTTCACCAGTGGTTATGAGTTGAGGCTGATAACAGTGATCTATGGGTGTGAACACGTATATTTAGAAGGCTGTTTGGCAGGTATATGACACCTGTCAAGCATAGCGATAGAAGTTGCTTTCCCATTGGGATTTATGACCTTCCCAGCCACAGGTTTTGTCCCGGCTCACAGTACCAGTCATGATTTTCTTTTTTTAGAGCAGATCTGAAATCCATTTGGAATGCTGTTGGTCTTACCCATGCTTTAGCAGAGACACTATTGTACAAGCAGGCACAGTTTGTCTGGCATATTGATATTTTATTATACAAGGTCCCTTAGGCAAAAAAGAATGTTGGTGACAGTTCTCCACCAGCAGCCTACATAGCCCTCTCTGAAACTACAGTAGCCAGCCAGCAGGGTGGGAGTTTCCAGTTCAGTTCTGCTAATTTCTCCATGTTCTACAGTCAAAGGATATACATGTGGTGTCTTTGGCAATAGCATCTTATAGTCTAGTCCTGGCCTACAGCCAACAAAAGTAACAATGTCTTTTATGATTTGTGGGACCTCAGGGGCTTCGCTGGCCAGCAACTCACCGGAAAGTAACCCACTCTTACCACTGGAGTTTTCATTCAGTAACGGCCCCTGAGGGTGTTCTTTTTCATCCATGTAGGATACCTTTTGGAATTTTTTTTTTTTTAATTTTTTATTTTAGTTAACCCAGCCCCAGTAGGGTTGCAAAGTAGTTAGAAGTACCATTATACCTAGTTGTCTTTTTAATGGCTTTCCAAATCTGCAAAACCTTAGAGGTTAGCATTGTGTCATCTATATAACAAAACCTTCTCCAGAGGTTGGGTAGGACAAGGCAACATCCTGAACCATCATTCTATAACGAATAGTTGTCATCTGTTCCCAGCAAGAGTCAGGTGACCCCATAGGTTCACAGCTAAGAAGGTACTAAAAAGTCAAACATAAGCAAAGTCCTATCTGGTATAGAAAGATTCCATCCATTAGTATTAGTTGCCTTTACCACAGTTCAAGGTTGGGTAGAAAGTCCAGATAGGAGACACAAATTTAATTAGCTCCCTCTAATCCCTAGTTTTTCTCTCCGAGCCATAATGTTTCCATTTCCTGAGCTTTTCCATGGAGCCTTCCTACATTTCTCCAAACCTGATAAACTCAGTAGGACTGTTAAAGGCGAATGTGGCCATGCTTTCCCCTGTGTACCTGCTGCCTCCCTTGGTAAGAGAGGCCTTGGGTTGGCACAGTGGCTTAGAGCCTCCCCATTCACCATACCTGGTTCTTTGGGGAGTTCTTGACTGGGCAAATCATTTCCAGCCCTAGCATAACCTTTTGCTAGTCTGGGAGGATAATGACTCGCCCCTGGGACAGGCTTGATCATCTTTATAGCATTGTTCTATCATGGATGTCTTCTGTGGACTGCTCTTTAGGCTTAAAAGCCTTCAAGAAGCTTGTTAGCACAGTTTGGCTTTCTATCAACTTTTTTCTTAAGAACTTAAGCACAACACACACCCTGCCATATCTGTCTTTGAGCAACCCAGACAGACTTCTTCCTTCTGCTTTACATTTCCCTTATTGCCTCTAGCTTGTTCTTTTACTTTACGGACACTCATCATATGCTGGTCTAAGTCAGGGAGCTTCCAGAGCCTTCCTTCTCTACATTATAAAGATCTTGCCTCACCAAAGGACTGAGAAAAGCCACAAAAGCTCCATATTAGCTGTGAGGTTCCTGCTGGGTCATCCTTTTCTCTAACTTCTCTGTGAACACAATCTCTGTGGTCCAGTAAACTGGGGTTCAAACACAGCTTCTCTTATTCCTAATTCCCTCAATAGTGTCTGCCCTTACCCTATGGTCCTCAACCCCGCTATTTATGGGGACTTTGGACAGAGATAACCAAGTGTTCCTAATGACTTGGATAAGCCAATCCAAGGGCTGATTTCCCTCACACTGCCACAGGTTATGCAGCATTTTTCTTAAGGAGGGATGAGAAGTTACATAACTCAGTTTCTCTGCCTCCATAGCATTAGACTGATCCCGTCCACTCCATGTCCCACAGCCTCACAGGCCAGCCTGATGCAGGCTCTTTCATTGCTTGTTTAAAATCTTCCCAGTTCCAGTGGTTCAGATGCTGACTATTTCCTGATCACACTATTAAAAAAAAAAAAAAAAAAAAAAAATTTTGCATGGGACCATTGTTAATTCTCCCATCTGCACACTGGATTACAGATTATCCCTTTTTTTCTGTTAAATTGCACTTGAGGGGGTATCTTTTATCATTTTTTACCATGCTCTCCCCTTCCTCCTCACTCTGAATCTTCCAATGGGTTCCAAGTTCTTGGATCCAAGGAAGGCCTTCTAAGCACAGATCTAACTTGTCATTTTTTCCTTCTGACCTCTAAGCCTTAACAATTGGCAAGCCGGCACCTCCATCTCATCCTCTTATTTATCTAATTTACTTGCCAAATCAGAGGCTAACACAGAAGATGCTAGCCACATCTCTGTTTCTTGTTATAACTGTCCCATTTATACAAACTACTTCCCGCTTTAGCTGCAATCTTGGCTTCAGATCCATTTCTAACTACACATAACAAAGGCCAGACAACCCTTTTGCTGACAATCTCGACCTTTGTGCACTAATCTCAAGGACTGTAAATTTTCTTCTAGATCTTTAACTGTTTTCAGGGTATCTTCATATTCATGTGATAAACCCCATTAATCTAGTAGGCATGCCATCCCATACCACAGAAATGAAGACTGCCTTCTACAGACACTTTTAATCCTGAAGGCTCAGCCTTAGTTGATTGTCTCACTCCAGATAACAAGAACTATGCCTTAATACCATTATCATCTCAGCATGCCTGGGAAGAAACACCTTGTCCTGAGTGTGTGGAAACAGATACAAATGTATACAAATAATACAAATGTGGCACAGAGGATACAAAAAATATTTTAAATAGTTGAAAGTTATATTTTTGTGTTGATCCAGGACAGTCATACATAACATTTATTACTTCTTAATTTATATGTTAAGGATTGCAGTGTACCTAGCTGTATGCATTTTTTTCCTAGAATGTGAATATGTTTTGTTTTGTCTTTTTTTTGAGACAGTATCTTGTATAGCTTGGACTGGCTTCAAACTTTCTATGTTGCCAAGAATGACCATCAACTTCTGCTTCTAGCTCCCAAGTGCTAGGGTTGCAGGTGTTTGCTACTATGCCTGGCCATCAGTGTATGTGTGTGTGTGTGTGTGTGTGTGTGTATTTATATATATATGTGTGTGTGTATAGATGCGCATATATACATACATATGTGTGCGCACTCATATGTGCGTGCATGTGCTTTCTCTCTCTCTCTCTCTCTCCATGTTTTTCAAGACAGTTTCTCTCTATAGAGCTGACTGACCTGGAACTCAGAGATCCACCTGCCTCTGCCTCCGGGATTAAAGGTGTGTGCCACCATCGCCCAGCCAGTAACCATGTTTTTAAGTGACTATTTTGTTTTCTTTCAGGAATGCGCCTGGCTCTGGCTGATGCAGGTGACACTGTTGAAGATGCCAATTTCGTGGAAACCATGGCAGATGCAGGTATCCTCCGTTTGTACACTTGGGTGGAGTGGGTCAAAGAAATGCTTGCCAACCGCAGCAGCCTCAGAAGTGGACCTGCCAACTCGTTCAATGATCGTGTATTTGCCAGGTAATCCTGGGCCAGTGCTATGCCATAGGAGTTGCTGAGTCCTCCAGGTTTTCAGAGTGTCTGTTTCTTCAGAGTGCCTTTCTTCATTCTAAGAAAAGTTAAATAATGGCAATGACTGCTATTTGTTGAGGGCCTCTCTGTGCTAGGTACTTTAATCTGACTCTAGCCTCAAAGCAGCCTCATGTGCTAACAGTGTAGCTCGCTCAGCTTTGGAGATGAGGAGACTGAGGCTTATTAGTTATTTCATTAAATACCTTAATGTAGTAATAGGAACCTTGGGATATGAATTTGTCTGTATCTCCAGAGCCTCTGCATAGCCTTTCTCTCAGTGTCTCCCATTACAGTAGCATGAAATGGTGACAGGAAAAACAGGTTAAGAGAAAAGGAGAAATACCTTCAAAAAAAAATTCAAGACATTTGTTGGTCTTGTATTGGGAGTGATGAGTAAGAATACAAAGATGAGTAAGACTTGCTGAGAGGATAAAGCGCCTGCTAACTGGGAATTCGGGAATTCAGTAGTCAGTGTAAGGAGGACTCAGGGAGACGTGCGAATTCTGGGTTTCTGGAAAAAAAAAAAAAGACAGTAGTTTTAGGCAGAAGGGAGAAAACATGTATAATCCTTGGGAAGGGTATGGTATTTGACAGACAATATATGTAGGTCAGAGCCAAGATATGAAATAGATCAGGGCCAGCTCAGGTCAGATTAAATCTGGGGTGGCAAGAGATGTGTTTCCTAATAGCTGGTATCTATTACTTCACATGTGTAAATCCTGTTTGCCACCCTACCTAGTTAGGTGATTTTCATAGTGTATTTAAGGATCATTAACAGTGATTTTAGTGAGGATGTGTTTGGGGAGACAGGATCTCACACTTACTCTAGACTGGTCTTGAATTTGGTACACTCTTGCCTAAACCTCCCAAGTACCTGGATTACAGGCCATGATGTCCAGTACCGCCAAGAAACTTAACAAACAACAACACTGTGAAGGGTGTTATTGTAAGTAGGAACCCTGGATAGTGAAAGCATATAAGTGGGTAGACAAATAGTTTTAAGGAGGAAGAAGCAGGTTTATATTGGGCAATTATTTTTAAAAGCAAAAATTTAGAAAGTAAGTGTGTGTGTGTGTGTGTGTGTGTGTGTGTGTGTGTGTGTCAGAAAATAACCTCAGGCATTGGTCCTTTGGTCCTTGCCTTCTATCTTATATATGCCAGGCTAGCTGTACTGGGGGCTTCCTGGGATTCTCCTGTTTCTGCCTCCCATCTCACCTTGGTGCACTGATATTACAGACATGTACTATATCATCTGGCTTTAGTTGAGCTCTGAGCATCTGAGCTTAGCCGCCATGCTTGTATGGCAGCCAGTTCACTCACTGAGCCATCCCCTGGTTTCAGTGAACAATTTGTAATGTTTTTGGTGTCTTTCTCATTTTTCTGATTATTGATCTATGTAATAGTTATATATATGTTTATATGTGTCTATAAAATACATAAGTACAAGTTTATGTCATAAATATATAATATAAAATATAAATATACAATAATGTTTAAAATACATAAAATATGTAGTTGTGGTTAAACTGAATAGATTTTCTTTCCCTATTCAATAGTGAAATGAATGCAGGAATTATAAAAACAGATCAAAACTACGAAAAGATGATGTTTAAAGAAGCTTTGAAAACAGGTTTTTTTGAGTTTCAGGTATGCTATTATTTTGGTGTCTAAAACATGTCAGCATTAATACACTATGTTTTCCCCTTTTTATTCTTGCTGTGAAATAATTGCATGTCTAAAGTACAGACTAAAAATCTTTTCAATGAGTTTTCTAATAATTTGTGATTTTAAAATAGTTTTCTTTGACATTGTGTCTGTGGTATCTACTTAGTATAGAAAATTCTGTTCTTATTTTACTCATGACCATTAAGAAGAGGTCCTCCTGCCTCCACCTAGGCATGTACCACTGTGTCTTGATGCACAAAAGCATTTTAAATTGATAAGAAGGCAACATGAAAGTAAGTGCTTTCTGAGTTTTTCCACAAGGTGTCAGTATTTTTCCAAATTTGGCATTTAAAGAGCCACATGTAGCTTCGCTCAGTTTTGTAAATTATCACATTGGGATTTATGTAACTTGGTTTTCAGATGTGGTTAAATAAGGCCAAGTGCTGAGCGTAGAAATCTTGCATTCATAGTTCTTTATGCTAGCATTTCTCTGGGCACTGCTCAAAGCCTGACCTTAGAAAACAGTTCAGAAATCTAGCTTTATGCTTCACTGACAGAAACATGCCTTAAGAAGAAAGAAAAATGTAGAACATAGTTGACTCATGCCCATAATCCCAGTACTTGGGAGACTAAGGGCTGAGGATTGCTGTGAGTTTGGGGTTAACCTGCATCAAAGAGTGTTATTTTTATGATACTTTTTTTTTTTTTTTTTTTTTTTTTTTTTGTCTCAGAAACCTCAAACCAGGTAGACAAAGAAAATTCTGTGACTTATTTGAAATAATTATCTGGTTTATTTTAAACCCAGGGCCTTGCATGTGCTAGGCATGTACTCTTGCTACTCAACTGTATTCCCAGCAGCCTTCTTTCTTGAGAATCATTAATATAATGACATAATATTCTCTGAATAAAAGGTTGTTTTTATAATGTAGAGTTTTAAAAATAAAGTGAAACCTTTTTAATAACTTATTATGGAATGTTTTAAAAGACTAAGACTTAATGTGTTAAAACCAAGAAACTAAGTATTTCATCTGTATTTTAAAGATGAAGAAAATGATAAATCTTTTGAAATTCTGCGTAGGCTGCGAAAGATAAATACCGTGAACTGGCCACAGAAGGGATGCACAGAGAGCTTGTGTTTCGGTTTATTGAAGTTCAGACAATCCTTCTGGCTCCATTCTGTCCACATTTGTGTGAGCACATCTGGACACTGCTGGGAAAGGTATGTACATCACTGGGTTTTAAATGTCATGGCTAGTGTAGTTTGGTTTTAATAAATAAGTGTGATAATACTGTTACTCATGAGAAGTTCAGGGATAATACTAGATTCATCATCATAATTCTAACAGGTTGAAAGAGCCATACAAGACAGATCAGATATGTGCATTTTTACATATACATGTATATGTGTTAAAAATGTGGTCATATTTATGTTATCATGTTGTCCACTATTTTATTCCCATCTGTATTTGAGTATGTTTGTTCAGATGTACATTTGGATGCATGTGTAATATTGTTCCTTCAGTGGTTAGCAAGGTGGAAATATTTTAGAGAGCTATAAATAACAGAATGAGGTAAATATATAAGGGCATAAATGTTCTTGTTTTATATAAAACTCCTGGCATATATTGAGCTGCATTTCAAGAATGCTATGTTGCATTCATAGTGTGAAGATAAATTCAGTTCTCTCTCCTAGGCTTGCAGATCAGTAGATTGGTCTGGTTCATGTTCCTCTCCAGTTGCCTTAGCCAGGTGTTTGTGCTTTTCAGTCTATGAGCACATGTGGAACTGTGCTAGTGATGTATATGCTGAATAGCCATACATTTAACATTGGATGTATTAATAGGATAAAATCTGAGAGCATGCATAATTTATATAATGATTAAATTTAGGCAGATTAGCATTACATAATTTTCTTTGAAAGTGAGCATATGTGTGTGGGTATTAATATGCTTGTACAAATGGATGCTAATTAAGAACGTGGAGTCAGACTTCACAGCTTGAATTCTAGGGAACATTAGATCAGGGACTGTAGAAGTGTGCTATGTGTAGTCAGGTTTGAACTTGGGGCACACGACTACAGATGGTAGCCATGGTATAAAACTGTAAGCAAGGCCTGGGAAGCAAGTGTTGTTTAATCTCACTCAGTCTTGTTTTTTTTTTTTTTTTTTTTTTTTTTTTGTTGTTTAAAGCCTGATTCAATTATGAATGCCTCATGGCCTGTGGCAGGTCCCGTGGATGAATCCTTAATTCGTTCCTCACAGTATCTCATGGAAGTAGCACATGACCTTAGGTTACGGCTCAAGAATTATATGATGCCAGCTAAAGGGAAGGTGAAGTCATCCTTTAAACAATTTTTTTTAAACATAATTTATTTTATGTGCATTGTTGGTTTTGTCTGCATGTATGTCTGTGTGTGTTGGATCTCCTGGAACTGGAGTTACTTATAGTCATGAGCTCACATGTGGGTGCTGGGAATGGAACCCAAGTCCTCTGGAAGAGCAGCTAGTGCTCCCAACCACTGAGCCATCGCTCCAGCCCAGTTTTTAAAAAGGATTATTCCTTACGGTATGTAGTCAGATAACAAACTAGTGAAAACTAGGTGATTAAAATAGGTTGTGCTGTGTTTATTGTGGACACAGCTCTGAAGCATGTATGTTCTAAGGTCTGAAGTATGTATGTTCTGACTGTTGAAGGTCTGAAGCATGCATGTTCTAATAGTTAAGGATCTGAAGCATGTATGTTCTGTTAAAGGTTTGAAGCTTGTATGTTTTAACTGTTAAAGGTCTGAAGCATGTATGTTTTAACTTAAAGGTCTGGAGCATGTAGTTTCTAACTGTTAAAGGTCTGAAACATGTTCTAACAGTTAAAGGTCTGGAGAATGTATGTTTTAACAGTTAAAGGTCTGAAGCATATATGTTCTAACTGTTAAGGGTCTGAAGCATACATGTTCTAATTGTTAAGGATTTTAAGCATGTATGTTCTATTAATGGTCTGGAACATGTATGTTCTATTAAGGGTCTGAAGCCTGTATGTTTTAACTGTTAAGGGTCTGAAGTATTTATGTTCTGTTAAGGGTCTGAAGCCTGTATGTTTCAACTGTTAAGGGTCTGAAGCATGTTATATTCTAACAAGTGTTTGAAGCATGTATGTTCCACCTGTTCAGGGCGGTGGTCTAGGTGCTGAGTGTTCTCATCTTTGGTTTACACAAGGACCCATGTTTTTCTTTTCTTCTCCTGTGCAGAAGACTGACAAACAACCATCACAGAGGCCCTCACACTGCACCATCTATGTGGCAAAGAACTATCCTCTCTGGCAGCACATCACCCTGTCGGTCCTGCGAACCCACTTTGAGGTGATATTGGGTTTCCCTTAGTACTATTGCAGGAAAATTGTTCACATTGTCAGTTGACTGTTTCAGTAAAGCTACCTTGTATCGAGGATAGAGTCAGTGGTTGACTGACCCTGCTCTACATGTTTTTTTCCCTGTTCCAAAAACCCAGGAAATCCCCCTCTGTTCCTCCTCCTCTCTTCCTATCCCTCTGTATCCAACTTCCTCAGTCCTCCAACATCTCTATGGCTAAGTCCGGTCAGCCTATCACTTACAGAGGTCTGCCTGTCTCTGCCTTCTTAGTGTTGGGATTAAATGTATGCCACTACTCTTGGCCCTAACTTTTTAAAAAAATATATTTTTATGTGTATGATTATAGTACATATATATGTATATCATTTTAAATTTATATTGCCTGCATGCCTGCATGTATGATGTATGTATGGGTACTATATACATGCCTATATATATGATATATGATAACTTTTGGGGGGGTTTGTTTTGTTTGGTTTTGAGTAGATAGAAATTATACTATTTTTGGCATCAGAAATTAGGGAATTTCCTCCCCCCACCCTGGGGAGTATTCAAAAGCAGTCCTGTGAATTCTGGTTCTCAGCACCTTCATCAGGCAAATCACAACTGCCTGCAACTCTAGCTCCAGGGAGATTTGATGCCTCTCACCTGCATGGGCATTCGAGTTCATATGCACACCCCCCCCCCACTCACTTACACACTTAATTATGGGGTGGGATGTTATGAGTAGGTTTTCCCTGCCAACCTTGTGTCACAGCTGCTCCTGCCCCAAATAACACACAGAGATACTGTATTAGATATAATTTTGTTGGCCTGTTACTACCATTAATTATTGGCTAGCTCTGTCTTAAACATTAACCCATTTCTGTTAATCTAAGTATTTCCATGTGGTCTCATCTTACCAGAGAGAGGGCCTGGACCTCTGTTCTCTCAAGTCTCTACATGTTGACTCTTCCCTACTACTTTCTTGAATCCTCCTAGTCTCCTAGTCCCGCCTATCTTGCTTTCCTATTGGCCAACAGTGCTTTATTCATTAACCAATAACAGAAACATTTACAGAATTACATCTCCCATTATCTCCTCTTTTCTGTCCAAAATATAAAGAAGGGTTTTAACTTTGGCCTAACAACAAAGCAGTTATCAAATAAGAACCATAGTTAACAATATTTAGTTTGATAACATTTAGCAAGATTTAAAGAAAATATTTTATCATTTATCCTATCTTTGTGAGTCTGAAGTTTTATATGTAACTTATCTTTAATCCTAACTAAGGAAAACTATTACCATAATTACCTGTCTTCAACTCCATCAAAGACCACAGAAGGATAACATATAAACTCTAGAAATGACAGAGACAACTCGCCTGGTCAGTCACCCAAAGTTCTTCTGTAATGTACCATGTTCAGCCTATAGGCCATAGTGTGTCTGGCAGACTCTTCAGCAAAGCAGGAAACATTAAACTGTCTTCTTGTATTGGCAGTTTGTCAGTCACTTTTCTCTGTGTCCTGCAGACTGTCTGGCAGACTCTTCTTCCATGAAGCAGGAACTCTGTAGCAATGTCCATCTTGAATCAGCAGTCACTTTTTTGTGGGTCCTGCATGTCCAGTTTATACAGCATAAAGTCAAGCAGTTCAGACAAGAGCAGTATCTTGCCCAAATGGCTTGTCTTGCCATATTGAAAGCAAACTTCATAACGCGTTTCTTTAAGGTCCATCTTCCTTTCTGATGCAGGTGGTGTTGCCAGCTTTTGTTAAGTTTTCAGTGGAAGTTCTTTGGTCGTTGTTGGACTTCATTTTGTTATGAGTTGGTTTTCCCTGCCGGCTTTGTCCCACAGCCACACCTGCCCCAAATAACACACAGAAATGCTGTATTAGATATAATTTTGTTGGCCTGTTACTATCACTAATTATTGGCTAGCTCTGTATTAAATATTAACCCATTTCTATTACTCTATTTCCACATGGTTTTGGCTTACCGGAGAGAGGGCCCAGCGTTCTGCTCTTTCTGTTCTCCATGCTGAATCTCCCCTCTACTCCTTCCTCTCTCCTCTTAGTCTCCTAATCCCACCTATCTTTCTTTTCTATTGGCCAACAGTGCTTTATTCATTAACCAATAAGAGAAACATATTTACAGAATGACATCTCCCAACAGTGGGGGAAATCTCTCCCAAGTAGTCATGTATAAGTTTTGTATAAGAAATGTATTGCTTTCCATTTTAACATGACCAATGAAATAAGATTTTTGAACTTGAGGACAGGATCTTTATAAGACTGTATCAGTCTTTTACTAGGAGTGCCTTCTTTCATTAAGAAAGATAAATCCTCAGTGTTTCACATTTGCACTGATAAGTATGCTGTTTCTGTACAGAACCAAAGACCTTTGTGCATTAACCATTGAGCTTGCACTTCATGATGCTGGTCTGAACACCCTTCTCAAATAGCCACCTTCTATATCTGGCATAGTCCCCGCAGGCTTAACCCTTGGTCTCGCATGTCTTTTATACATTTCTCTTCCTCCCTGCTCCCATTTTTAGGCCAGTGGTGGGAAATTGCCAGATAACAAAGCCATTGCCTGTGAACTAGGCAATCTGCCAGAGCTGAAGAAATACATGAAGAAAGTTATGCCGTTTGTTGCCATGATTAAGGTAAGCAAGCACGAACCCTGTGGACAACTACAGCCACTTGAGAAAAGGTTAGCTAGGACCAAAGAGGGAAAGAAAAAAGCATGACATGCCAAAATAGTACTGTTTAGTTAGGGGTTATGAGACATGAACAAACAGTCAGATTTTGAATTTATCTGCAGAATTAGTGAACATATGAAAATAACTATTCCAGGAGAAAATTAGACTCATAGTTACTGCTCCCGTGCTCTGCCTTTGTTCCTTTCCAGTTTGGGGGAAGAAGTTCTCTCTTTGGCTTCTGTTAGGGTGTCATCAGTGGATCCTTTGACTGGGAGCATTTCTGCGTTTCTGTGGTATAGCTGAACAGCATGCATTACAGTGACAGTGGCTAGATTTGGGTTATTGGATACAACAGTGGCTGTTGATGTTTTGATCTGGTAAGTTCTTATGAAAGAGTTGAGTTCTTTAGCATCTCAGTATCATAGTTTTCTTTTATTTTTTAATTAATTTTTTGATGGAGGGTCTCACTATGTAGTTTTGATTAGCCCAGAACTCAGTGTAGATCGCCTGCCTCTTTTTTTTTTTTTTTTGTCTGAGACAGAGTTTCTCTGTATAGTCCTTGTTGTCCTGGAAGTTGCTTTGTAGACTAGGCTGACCTCAAACCAAGAGATCTGCCTGCCTCTGCCTCCTGAGTGCTTGGATTAATGGCATGTGTCACCACACCAGCAGTAAAAGTAATATACTCTTAAATAATATTCCTGATTTACCAAGCGCTCCCCCCCCCCAAAAAAAAATCAGTGGTTTTGCAAATGTTGAAAAGACTGATGAATCTGTGAAAAAGAAAATAGCTTTCTTGGCCTGAGTATGTGGCTCATGTGGTAGAGAGCTTGCATACCATGTCCAAAGCTCTGGGTTTGGTCCCTCACACCAAATTAAACCAGATGTGGTAGTACACACCTATAATTCTAGTACTTGTGAGGTGGTGGCATGGGGATAAGAATTTCAAGGACTCCTCAGCTACATAAGAAGTTGAAAACCACTGTGGGCCACATGAGAGCCTGTTTCTAAAGAAGTTGCCTTTCTGGTACTTTTGTGGGAAAGGAAACAGAACTTAGGTGATATCTTAGTTCATTTTGTTCTGCTATAAAAGAATACCACAGACTGGATAATTCCTTTTTCTTTTTGTGATATTGGCAATTAAATGTAGTGTTTTGCATATGTTAGGCAAGTATCCCACCACTTGACATCCCTAGCCAAGCCTGGATAATTTATATAAACACAAAGGCAATCAGGCCAGTCCTGCCTCTGTGCCCTGACACCATGGGAGGACAGGTTAGGATCACCTGCAGTACACACGGATCAGTAACTGACACTCCCTATAAAAAGGCACAGATTGATTGCAGACAGTACCCTAAAGCAGTGGACAGTAGGAATAATGTGGGGTTAATGTAACATTGTGTTACACAGCTGTAGTTGTCCTTATGAAGTTGGACCATTAAGGTTATGTTTTGAGTAGCAAATATTTAATGTTGAAGAAAATGAAGAATAAGGAATTGTTATTTTGAAACCAGTTGTTGGCGGTGCACATCTTTTATTCCAGCACGCGGCTGGCAGAGGCAGGCAGATCTCTGTGAGTTCGAGTCCAGCCTGGTCTACAGAGCTAGTTCTAGGACAGGCTCCAAAGCAATACGGAGAAACCCTGTCTTGAAAAGCCCAAAAAAAAAAAAAAAAAAAAAAAAAAAGATTATCTGAATACCTATATAGTATGACAGTGTCAGTTTTTCTTTAAGCTTTGCAGGGATAGCTGGGACTTTTATATTTGTTATCTTGGAAAATTTTTAAAATGTTAGCTGAGGAGACTTTTCCCCCATAGATATCTTTGATCCTTTCAGTTTGTACAGTCAGTCATCTAAATACACAGTTTTAAAAACATGTTAATTTCCAATACCTGAAAATCCCACGCCTTCCAGTGTCTTCAGTATTTCCTTTAATTTATCTTATTTTAAATGGCAATTATTCTGAGCAAGTAATTTCATTAACAGGCAAACATAGATAGAGAAACTCATGAATCAAAGGCCTTTCCTTTACCTGCTGAAATATAAAGATTTTATCAGTTGAGAGAATGATTGATTACTTAGGAAAAAATAGATTCTTTTAAACATGTTTTTAATATGATTTTGTTTTTCAAAACCATTTGGCTATTAGGAAAACATGGAGAAGAAAGGGCCTCGAGTCTTGGATTTACAGTTGGAATTTGATGAGCAGGCAGTACTTATGGAGAATATAGTCTACCTAACCAATTCTCTCGAGGTAAGAGGGCTAGGGATTGTATAACTAATTACTGTGGTTTCCTATAAAACCACAGTCCAGCTCTACAACCCATTAGGATACTTTTCATTAACTTCAACTCCACTGTTTAGGACTTTACTAAATGTATAATTGATAAATGTTTTTCAGATGAAAGCAAATGAGTGGATATAAAATTTCCAGAAGAAAAATCTGTCACCTTATTTATTTGTCAGTTGTTTTATATGTAAAGCATGGGCTATATGTGGCTTAAGATTCTCCCTAGATTATCTTTTAGCAATCAGAATCCCTAGTGGGTGCTTACCACGTGCGCGCGTACGTGTACACACACACACACACACACACACACACACACACACACACACACACACACAGAGAAAACCCAAAGCCCCAAACAAGTGACACCTTATATTTAGATGCCTTTTGGAATGTGGCATAATAGGAAGGCTTTAATTGTCCCATTTTCAGACCTCAGAATTAGAGAATTGACTTAATTATAATCTATGGTCCTGGTACATTTTTCAGTCACAACTTACACAGAATCTAAAAATGCTTTCCCTTAGCTGAGGCAAAAGGAAAACTAATTTGCATTAGAATACAGTTAGAAGACTCAGAATGTGGTTCTAATGATAATGAAGACACTAAAAACCATGCAGGTTTAGAGTGACTGAGAGCTGTTCCATGAACACAGAGCTGATGGATAGTTCTTTGTGAGAATTTGTTTTTATTCATTATCATTGTGCATTTGTTGCTGGTGATTCAACCCAGAGCCTTGTGCTTGCTAAGCCTGTTGATCATGAAGTCAAAGATTAGTAGACATCTGTTTTTGTCTATCTCTAAATGTTCATATATATACATTTTCTTAGGTAAGAAACTCCTTTTGTTTGTTTGTTTGTTTGCTTTTTTCGTTTTTTGAAACAGGGTTTCTCTGTATTGTTTTGGTGCTTGTCCTGTAACTCACTCTGTAGACCAAGCTAGCCTTGAATCCACCTGCCTCTGCCTCCCGAGTGCTGGGATTAAGCATGTGCCCTGCTTCCATTTGGTTTTTCCATGTAGACAGTAGGAATACACACCTCAGCATCTATTCAGGAATCTGCAGTATGTTATGTTACTGAACTATCCTTCTGCTTATGTAACTTCTCAAATGATAAAGTTTGGAGCGTCTGTTCTTTAAGTGGAAAGCTTATATCCTGCTTTTCCTCTTATGTGGTGGGTAAATGCTGGATTCTGATATGGAAAGTGTGACACACAATTATGTAAAGAACAATGCCATGAAACAACTAAGATGAATGTTGATAACAGATTGTAGATTTCATTTAACATTTATAAGGAAAACAATAAAATTGTACAGATCATTTCATATTAAGTGGAGAAACCAGTTTGCTCTTAAAGAGATGAGGTGGTGATTAATTTCTGTCATATTTAGTGCTCCTAATGACTTTCCTTTCCCCATCCACTTAGCTAGAACATATAGAAGTCAAGTTTGCCTCTGAAGCAGAAGATAAAGTCAGGGAAGACTGTTGTCCTGGGAAGCCGCTTAATGTTTTCAGAACAGAAGTAAGTTGAAGAAGCCATATTGAATCATTGCCTACTAGGCATAGACAGGAGCAACGCCCATCATTCATAGGTGGAAGGAATTGAATATGAAGGGCTAGAAATGGGACTGGACTTAGGTATTCTGTTGTTGCTCTGGTTTATGTACTACTGGTTATGCCTTATGGTAGTGTTATTTATTATTTGTAGTTTTAAAAGCTAAAGTAAGATGTTCTGAAGCTGGGTATTTTTGTTTGTTTGTTTTGTTTTTTGAAACGGGGTTTCTTTGTGTTGCCCAGGCTATCCTGGAACTCACTTTGTAGACCAGGCTAGGCTCAAACTCAGAGCTATCTGCCTGCCTCTGCCTCCCAAGTACTGGGATTAAAGGGGTGTGTCTCCACCACCCAGCTCTGAACCTGGTTTTTACTGGGAGGAAAAAAAAAAAAAAAAAACCAAAAACAAAAAGAAACAAACAAAAAAAAAAAAAAACCCAAACAACTAGCTGTGGGTAAGACTTTTAAACAGTGACAAAGTCTTCAAGTCTTCTATTCTGACTATTTAACTGCTATGCAAGGTTTTTTGCTTTTTGATATAAACCAGGCAGGTTCATCATCTTAATTAATGCTGGAATTGCCTCCTACCTCTTACTTTTTTGGTCATTATTAGTAAAAGTATAAAGGTCTTACAGATTTAGCCTCCAAGAATCCATTCAGATTTGGAATATAATTATGACTCCATAGAATATCCTAATAGAGGATATAGGTATGATATTAACTGAAAACAGTGGTCTATGTTGAAAGAGTAAGGTAATGACATTCATGGTGACCTTCTGTGTTTATTTTCTGATAATTCTTTCATTGTCTCACGGTGTAGCTTGCAGAAGTGCAATCATTTGGGCTGCAGAAATGAATAAATGAAGTAATGTTCTTTATGCAGCTGTAATATTCCCTTTGGGAATGTGGGAGTCATGTTTATAAAGTGCTTCTTCCAGTGCCTGACCTGTAGTAGAGAAGTTAGACAAACGATGGTAGTTGTGGAAGAGGACATGCTGTTATTGTTATGTCTGTCACCAGCATTGATACATGCAGTTGTATCTGTTTTTACCAATGCATCTAGGTGTAAACATGAACTTACACAGTTTTTCTTTTATATCTGACTGTGTCTTGGTCATGTCTTCATAGGGTATTGAAAATATAGTAGAGATTGCCCTTATTTTTGGCAGTGTTCAAATTTGATGTGCTATAACTTATGTTTTTATTCTCCTAGCCTGGTGTGTCAGTTTCCCTAGTGAATCCCCAGCCATCCAATGGCCACTTCTCAACTAAAATCGATATCAGGCAAGGAGACAGCTGTGATTCCATAATCAGACGCTTAATGAAAATGGACCGAGGAATCAAAGGTAAAATAGTTTCCTTGAAACTCCTACTTAGCAAAAGCTCATGTAATGATGAGTTGTAAGTAGAAGGGACAGAGAGAGCTCTTCTCATAGCTGTGTAGCACCATGGAAAGAGAACTAGACCCCAAACCGGAAACCTAGATTCTTTCATTTTTGATTGGAGTTAGGTAGTTTGGTGACGTTGTGTCACTTAGTTACCAGGCTAACTCTCTTTCAATGACATGAGTATTCTGGATTGGATATTTTTTCAGTATCCGGTCTGGTTGTAAAATTACAGTAAGGTGATATATGTCTCTTAGAGGTAATTCAAAATTAAAAACATATACCTTTAGTATTCTAGACTAAGTTGTCCAGCTGGGTCTCTTCCTAGAGGAAGAGGAGAAATAGAATGAGTTTTTGAGTGTCTTCCAAGCATTAGCTTTTTAATCTTTTTTACAAATTACAGTGTAAGTATTATTATTATTATTATTATTATTATTATTATTATTATTATTCTCATTGTATAGAGAGGGAAATGGAAGTTCACAAAGGTTAAGTAACTTGAAAAGTTTGTTCAGCTGGAAAATCTCAAGCCTAGAATTCAAACTGTTAGATTACAAAGCTCATATTTTTTTCTTTTAAACAGTTTTTCTCTAGGCAAAATACATAAATAATCTCAATTTCTGATCTTGGTTAAGAATATATGTTCTGTGATTAAGTTCAATCTAAACACCCTCTCCCCTCCCCTGCAGGTCTTTATGCAGCCTTGGCTAGCCTGAAACTTGCTATGTATGCCAGGTTTCCTGAAACTCAGGGATCTGTCTGCCTCTGCTTCCTGAGTACTGTGGTTTCCTTTTTCAGTATTAGTTATTATTTAGTGTTGAAATTGCTATAAAAAATAACTGACAAGAAGCAACCTAAGAGAGGAAAGATTGATTCTGACTTCCAGTTTGAGGGTGTAGTGCGTGGTGGCAAAGGCCTGGCAGTGAGGTTAGTCCTTGGCTGTTGTCACAGGATCTTGAAGTGCTAGTCACACTACATTTGCTGTCAGGAAGGAGGCAGGAGAGCTCTGATGCTCAGCTGTCTTCCCTCTTTCCTCCTTCCAAGTCAGTGTGGGACCTGAGTACATGGGCTTGTGCCGCCACATTCAGAGTAGGTTTTCTCTCACTTAAACCCCGTGGAAGTGCCCTTACGTATCCAATCTGCTCCCTTGACCCTTTGTTTTTTTTTTTTTTTTTTTTTTTTTTTTTGAGGCAGAGTTTCACTGTGTAACAGCCCTAGCTGTTCTGGAACTTGCTCTGTAGACCAGGCTGGCCTCGAACTCACAGTGCCTCTGTCTCCCAAGTGCTAGATTAAAGGTGTGTGCCACCACTGCCTGGTGTTCCCTTGATTCATAATGCAGTCAAGTTAGTGAAGATTGACCATCCATCACTCTAGCCAGGTCCTGGAATGAACATAAAAGACAGGAAAGTGTGTCTCTAGTACTTTTCTGCTGGATAATAAAGACCAACAGATGTTAATGTTCATCTTGGAGATGATATCTGTCTCTCCCTCACCTCCCATCTCTTCTTCTCCATCACTGTGGGTATGTGTTTTCAGACAGGCTTTTACCATGAAGCCCTAGGGGACTTGAAACTCACTATGTAGACCAGGCTGGCTTTGAACTTGTGGCAATTCTGCCTCTGCCTCCTAACTGCTGGATGCCCCTAGGTCTGGTCCTCTCATTTACTTTTATGTATATATTTCTTTGCAGTCCTAGGTTTTGAATCCAGGTCCCTGTACATGCTAGGCAAGAGGTCTTCCATTGAATTATAGCTCATTTTTAATGACTTTTACTTATGTATGTGCATATATATATGTAGGTCAGAGGACAGATTTGTGCAAGCACCTATACCTGCTGAGCCATCTTGCTGGCCCTCTTTTCTTTTTGATAATATTCAAAAATGGATTAGATTTGGCTTGGTGTCATATATCTATACCCCCAGCATTTGGGAGGCACAATGATCAAAAGTTTGAGGCCACTCTGGAAACCAACTTGGGGTATGCAGTGAGAGTCTGTCTCAGAAAAAAGAGCTGGACTACTTTCTTTACATCAGTATAAAATTTTTCTTTACAATTATTGTATGTTATGATTAGGTGGGGCATTACATTACATGGGTCCTGCGGATCAAGCTCAGATGGTCAGGCTTGGGCAGCAAGAATTTTACCCATAGTGTCATCTAACCAGTCCAGCATAAAAATTTACTAATGGCACTGTATTGAGTGGTCATGTTCTATCAAACTAGAAAACCTGAATTCATTTTCACATACATTCTGTTTCTGCTCTGGTTGTTTGTTTCCCGTCTTTTGGATGTCTGTTGAGAATCGGGCCTTGTGTGGTTATGTGTAGGATCAGTTGTTTATTTCTGGGGTTTTGAGGGTTCCATAAGCGCTGTTGATTAGTAGCTATGTGCAGTGAAAGGGTCGGGAATTAAGCTGTTGAAACACTTGTCTATAATTGAAGGAGAAACTACTGAGTCTGTCAGAAAAATGAAGATTCCATCCAGGGCCCAGGGGAGGTGAGGTCTCCAGCTGTGGTGATTATAGACACATTTATGGAGAAAATACTGTTTGGATGGGCCTTGTGAAAGCAAGGAAAGTGTATTAGAAGGAGGAGAGTGTCCACTGTGTTTCACCATATGTATTATCCACAGTGTACTAGGTAAGGTATTTTATATTTATAAAAATAGTTTTTAATTAAAGTAAAATATTTATAAACATAAAATGTACCTATTTTGTGTGTTTGTTTGAGACTGTCACTGTGCAGCTTAGGCTCTTGAGTGTTGGGATTATAAGTGTGACCCTCCATGCTTGGCTGTTGGAGTCATCTTCAGGTCACTGAATGTGTTCATATTGTCCAGCCACAGAACTTTTCATATTCCCACATGGAAGTCCTGTGCCTAGTAACCTGTTGCCTCTTCCTGTTTCTAGTCCCTTGTGAACACTCTTTACTTTCCTGCCTATTCTAGGTACTTCACAGAAGAGGGAGTGATGTTTCTATACTTACTTTAAAGATTAGATATATTTTATGTTGGCTCTTTTTTTTTTTTTTTTTTTAAAATAAAGAAATGGTTCCTCATTCTGTTATCCAGCCCTGACCTTGACCAGTTTTCCTGCCTGGTCTCCTGAGTAGCTGGAGCTACAGGCATGCACCACTTGACCCAGCAGTGGTTTTCATTATTGATTAAGCTTTGGGTTGGTGTGGGAGCTAGCTTAGTTTGTAAAGTGCTTGCTGTGCAGACGTGAAGTCCTAAGTTTGAATCCCCAGCACTTATATTAATAACAAACCCCAAAGCGATGTGTTCAGATAGCAGCCAGCCTATCCAGCTGAAACAGCAAGCTCCAGGTTCTTCATAAATAATACTGTGGAGAGTAGCAAAGGAAGACACCCAACACTGACCTCTGGCCTTCATGTGCACACGTGAGTGCACCCACATACATGTGTGTATACATGCATATACCACACATACACATAGAGTTTTCCAAGACTCATTCATGTTCTTAAAGATTTGTTTCCTATGTGCCTGAGTGTATGTGTGTGCACCATGTGCGTGCAGGTGTACATGAAGGCCAGAAGGAGGTGTCAGCCTGTAACTGCAGTTACAGGCGGTTGTGAGCCATCCAGTGTGCGGTGCTGGGAACTGAACCTGGGACTTCAGTAAAAGCAGCATGTGTCTTCTCCACTGAGCCTTCTCTTTAGCCCATATAGGCATTTATTATGTTTCCTTAGTGAAATAGCCAAGAATGGCAGATACACCTTTGGAACAAGTAAGCAGGACTTGAAAATTTGAAAGTATGAATGTGTAGGAAGCCATGTTATGCCTCTTCATATTTGTATTGCAGATTTTGTAATAGGAAGAACTTGTAGCTCTAAAAGACATCAGAGTGGCTTTTAAAGAAAACAGGTGTTTGTATGGACCCGAGGGTCCTTATTATGAAGTTGTGGTATAGTAGAGGGTGTGTTTCCACATTGGAATTGGTATTGTACAGTGTTAAATTGGGGATAATGAGATACCTCAGTAAGCTAAGGCACTTGTTGCCAAGCTGACGGATGACCATGGTGTTGTGGAAGAAGAGAAACTTAATTGTCCTCTGCATTCATGCTATGGCATATGTACATAAACACACACCTCTCAAATAAATAAATAAATGTAATGAATTTTATTTATTTTATCGGGTGTGTGTGTGTGTGTGATGTGTTCCTTACTGGGTTTCTCTGTGTAGCCCTGACCATCCTAGAACTTCCTCTGTAGACCAGGCTGACCTTGATTTCAGATTTGCCTGCCTCTGCCTCCTGAGTGCTGGGATTAAAGGTGTTCACCACCATTGACAGGAATTTTTTTTTTTAAGGTGTTAAATCAACAACCCTATTAAAGGTACTCTGAACTCTGGCTGGGTTCCTTAGAATTGTGCTGGCATTGCTTTCTATTTGTTGTCTTTTCTTGTATAGCCTCTGGGGTGGTTCTTATCTCTTTGATCATACAAACTGTGAATAATATCATAATAATAATGTGTATTTTAAGTTTGGTGTTACTAGCTGCTACATGTTTTGGAAAATGGATAGAGGAATTAGTGAAGTTTGAAATTGATATTTGTATGAATCCACAGAAGAGATTTGACCTTGACACTTTCCATAGGGCTTTGGGTTGCTTTGATATGTATGGGGGCCGAACATGTTGAGTATGTAAGATAGAAAAGCAGTTCAATTCAGTAACACACTTCATAGTCTGCTGTACTAGCCAGCGTGCAGTCCAATTAGTGCCAATTGTATTGAGGGTGATTATGATCTAGAGCCAGGAGGAACTCGACTCAAACCATCATTTCATGCCACAAAGGCCATTGAGCAACTCTTGATGATAATGACTTTAAATCACTCACACCTATACCACATATGAACTAATAACTTGGAGGTGAGAGGCTCCATTTCTTATTATTAGTCCCTAGGGGCTTTCAATCGCTCTTATCTTTTCTCTAAGTACCTTAAATCTTGTGTAGTTGCAGACTTAAATTTCAACATTTTCAGTGATGAGAGAGATGTGGGATAAGAATGGATAGGAAGGCCACTAAGAAAGCCCTATGATTTTATTGGCAGTAATGAACTACATGGCAAAACATCAAAGCAAATGTGTTTTGTCACTTAGGAGGCTGATTGAGTGTTAAGGTTTCTTTGAAATAGTCCGAATTAGAATTGGTTGATATGATGAGGGAAGACAGTTAGAGAAAGCTGCAGAGAATGTATAAAATCTGCTGGCAGAGACTGTTACTGCTTCTATAGCAAAAATATTTGGTGGCCCTAATGTACAGGTGAGATTGCAGTAGCTGTTACAATGAATTGTGTTCACCCAAATAAGATGAAGGCTTGGGGAAGATGCCGCTGCCTCCCTCTCGATGTTAGATTTCAGGGCTTGTGCTTTGTCTTGGAGTAGACTGTGTATAGTTTCTGCAGAGACTGAACACTCTGAGGCAGGGGTTGCTTTTATGGCAGATGCAGGTAATTGCTCTGTAAGCCCTGAGAGCTCTTCTCTAAACTTGCAGCTTTCCAGTCTTTGCTTCTCAGAGAGAACAGAATGCCTGGAAGACTTGTTTTCTGGGCACGACTGCCAGCTGCATTAATGTCTTCTTTGATCTCTTATCCCTTACAAAGTTAGGCTTTGTCCTCCTGAGACACCTTGAGGGAATGTAGCTCACAGACCACCCAGTGGTCAGTTTTAGAAAAGTAAGGTAGGCAGTGTTTTTTGGGGAGGGGCAGGTGAAGCATAACTGGCCATGCTGTGCTTGGAATGACAGTCCTAGAATGAGCATTTGTATCAGTGTTCTCCCCCCATATAAAAACAAAATTGTTTGGTGTTGAGAGGTCTTAAAATTGCTTAAATAAAATTTTTTTTTTGTCCAGATTGTTGAATCATAAATTTATTCACAGGGCAAGTGCTTGTTTGGTCTGGGGCTTCTGTTTTGTAGATTTGTTGTTTGGTTGGTTAGTTCTTTTTGGTCAGGAGCCCTATTTATTACTAGCTTGCACAACAGTAGACCAGATGCAGGTCAGATTAGAGCTCATCTCAACGTTGCCCCTCCCTCTGCCCCTCCTTTTCTTTTTGATTTTCACCAGCCTGTGCCCCAAATACTTATCTCTTGAGCAAAAGAAGAACTAGGTAGCAATTCTGTTTCTCACAGTGGTCATGACTTCTCTAAAAATAGGTCAAAAAGGTCCTTTCACCAGCTGAGTACATCCAGGAGCACAAAAGGTTTGTTGAAGCATGTAAAGGTGATTTAAGCCATAGGCCGCCACTATTCTTGTTTGGCGTTCCAGATGTGTTATACCAACTCTCTGACTATTGGAAGGGGATGACGCTGCCGTTCTTCTGAGACTGGGTCCCATGTGTCTGATGAAAATGTCTGTGTTAGGTTATTACAACTGGGCTGTATCAGTGACTGTATGCAGATGCTCATGTTGGACATCTCTTCTGTTATAGATCTTTCCAAAGTGAAACTGATGAGGTTTGATGATCCTCTTCTGGGGCCTCGACGAGTTCCGGTCCTAGGGAGAGAGCACAGTGAGAAGACGTTCATTTCTGAGAATGCTGTTTTCCATGTGGACCTAGTGAGCAAGAAAGTCCACCTCACCGAGAACGGGCTACACACAGATATCGGCGACACAATGGTCTATCTGGTTCACTGAGCTTGTGCAAATTGAAGCTTTAATGTGGTTTCTAAGGTACTTCCTGATAATCTCAAGCTAAATCCAAATAGACTTCATTTCTAATGGCTGGATCCTGTGTGTATTCATAATCACACCAATTCTCCTTTGATTTCTAAATCTAATAAACTGGCATCTTTTTCACCTTTGGGCCTCTAAGAAATGGTTTGTGCTATGCCATTTATTTTTAACAAACAATTGCTGCTTCCTAGGAGTTTTTCATCTTTACACAAGAGTGTCAGGATGCTTCCTTTTTGGTCTGTTTTTTATGTTTCAGACACTGTAGCCCAGGCTGGCCTCGGAGCTTATGATCCTCTTGACTCAATCTCCCAAATGATGGGATTATAAGCATGTCCATCCCCCTGTGCCCTGTTGTAGGTGTGTCCCTTTTATGAAGTGTGCTTTTTACTGTTTATGCAGGTTAAGGAGCATCACAGCTCCTTATACTATATCCAGTTAAGGAGTTAGCTAAACTGCTTAGAGACTGCTAGGTGGTGGTGGTGCACGCCTTTAATCCCCCTCACTCAGGAGACAGAGGTAGATGGATCTCTGAGTTTAAGGAGAGCCTGGTCTACACAGTGAGTTCCAGGACAGCTAGGGCTACACAGAGTAACCCTGTCTTGAAACAAACAAACAGACAAATGAACAAATGAAAAGAAGACAATTGTGAGTGAGGTAGTTCCATTACTTCCTTTTACGAGTGTGATGTGAGCATGTGTATAGTACATGTGTATGTATGTGTGCAGAACTCTATGCATATGTTCGTGTGCCAGACAGAAGAGGACATTGGGTGTTCTGCTGTGTCATTCTCTGCTTTATTCCCATGAGACATAGTCTACCACTGAACCTGAGCTAGACTGGCAGTTATGGAGCCCAAGCAAATACTTTGTTTTTCAATTTACTGTTATTATTGTTTGTATATGTGTGGTGTATATATGGGGGTGGAGGGTGAGGTGTTTGTACCACAATGTGTACATAGGGATTAGGGGACAACAATATATTGGTGTTTTCCTTCCACTTTTACATGGGAACCAGGGATTGAATCAGGTTTCCAGGTGTACCGGACAAGTACCTTTACCTGCTGAGTCATCTTTCTGTTCAGATGCCCAGATTTTTAAAATGTTTGTATGATAATTCAGATTTCTTTCTTTTTTTATTATTTAATATTTTTTCTTGTTTTACATATCAATCCCAGTTCCCTCTCCCTCCCATCCTCCACCCCCCCATCCCACCCTCCATCCACTCCCCAGGGAGGGTGAGGCCTTCCATGAGAGATCATCAAAATATGTTCAGTCATTTAGGGTAGGGCCTAGGCACTTCCCCCATGTCCCTAGGCTAAGGGAGTATCCCTCCATGGGAATGGGCTACTGAAGTCCGTTTGTGCACTAGGGCTACATCCTGGTTCCACTGCCACATAGACTGCCCAGTCCTCCTAGCTGACAACCACGTTCGGGGGGGGGGGGGTAGGCTGGTTTGATCCTATGTTGGTTCCACAGCTGTCAGGCTGGGGTCCATGAGTTCCCACTTGCTCAGGTCAGCTGTTTCTCAGCATGGTCTTGACCCATTTCTTTGGGTCCTGAAACTGGATTCCAGGAGTTTGGCTCAGTGCTTAGTTGTAGATCTCTGCTTCTGCTTCCATCAGCTACCTGATGAAGGCTGTAGGATGGCATTTAAGGTAGTTATCATTCTCATTATAAGGGAAGGGCATTTAATGTAGCCTCTCAGCTATTGCTTAGATTCCTAGTTGGTGTCATCCTTGTGGGTCTCTGTACAATTCCCTAGTGCCAGATTTCTCTTTAAAGCTATAATGGCTCTTTCTATTGATGTGATTCTTTTCTTGCTGTCCTCTATTCATCTCCCCACTCAATCTTCCTGATCACTCATGTTTTCTCCCTCCTCCCCTCATCTTTCTCTTGCCTCCTTCCTCCCCTCCCCCCATGCTCCCAATTTGTTCAGGAACTCTTCTTGTCCCTTTCCTTTTCACTGGGGGACTGTGAATGTCTTGTCTCTCTTACAGTTTCCTAACTTCTCTGGATGTGTGGATTATATTCTGGTAAACCTTTGCTCTATGACTAATATCCATATATGAGTGAGTACATAACATGTTTGTCTTTCTGTGACTGGGTTGGTTACCTCACTCAGGATGGTTTATTCTAGTTCTATTCATTTGCCTGGGAATATTAAGATTCCATTGTCTCCCCCCCCCCCTTACTGAGTAGTACTCCATTGTCTAAATATATCACATTTTCTCTATCCATTCTTCGGTTGAGAGACATCTAGGTTGCTTTCAGATTATGGCTATTACAAGTAATGCTGCTATGAACATAGTTGAGCAGATGTCCTTGTTGTATGAATGTGCATCCTTTGGGTATATGCCTAAGAGTGGAATTACTGGATCTTGAGGTAGACTGGTTCCCATTTTCCAGAGGAACCGCCATACTGATTTCCAAAGTGTCTGTATGAGTTTGTACTCCCACCAGCAATGGAGGAATGTTCCCCTTTCTCCACATCCTCTCCAGTATAAGCTGATGTTGGTATTTTTCATTTTTCATTATACTTATTAGTAAGTGCTCTCACCCACTGAGTTACTTCTCCAGTATGGTCCAGGTTCAGGGATACTATTAAAAGCTTGTAATTTATTTAATCTCTTGTAAGTTTTAGTATTTTAAGAGTTTTTTCCTCCTAGATATGAGTTAGCAAAATTTAGTCTAACTAGCTTTAAAGATCTTACTACTTATAAACTTTTTATTTTTATTGGAAAGTACTACATTTGTCCATCTGTCTTCATATAATGAAAAGACGTAAGGCATCGACCAGCAGAGAAGGAAATATTTCCACTTTTGAAGGGTTCACCATGGGGAAAGGCCAGTTTTGACAGTCCCAAGGAAGCTGAATTCTAACTGAGGTCCAGTGACTGTTGCTTGGGAATCCGGTGCAGATCACATATCTGTCAGGCAGTGTGGCTTTGATGTCAGCTAGCTAGGCTAGATTCCACTTCATTTGAACTTGGGTATCTTGGCAAGTTCTCAGCTACAGTTATAAAATGGAAGGAATAGTAAGCTTTGTTGACTTACTGTCAGGTGGCCAGCCTGATCTAGGAAAACTACCTCACAGCGTCATGTTACTAGTGAGTGAGCGATGCGGGGGGGGGGGGGGGGGGGGGGGGGGATAGGCTTTGTGCCCTTTGTGTTGATTTCCTGGGGCCACCTTTTGTTTTGCTTTGTGCTAGGGACCCACGGATAACTGGTTTCCTTTAGGTGTGTCTGCTTTGGAGCTCTCAGTTCAACACAACTATGGATGAAAAATCTCTTGAGTTAGTGATTTTTATTTTTCAGTTGTTTTTCCTTGTGTTTTAGAGCATCTTTCTTGGCTATATAGTCAGTGCTGTATTCAAGTATATTTTTGAATTTTTTTTTTTTTTTTTTTTTGGTATATGGCTTCTTGAATTACTGTATATTTTTGAGACAAGGTCTTTCCATGTAGTCCAGGCTGGCCTGGAACTCAGGTCCACCTGCCTTTGCCTCCCCATTGCTGGCATTAAAGGTGTGCGCCACCACATTTATTATGAATACAACATCCTGCCTCCATGTATGTCTGCATGCCAGAAGAGGGCACTGAATCTCATTGTAGATGGTTGTGAGCCACCATGTGGTTGCTGGGAATTGAACTCAGGTAGAAAAGCAGCCAGTGCTCTTAACCTCTGAGCCATCTCTCCAGCTCATAACCTACCCCCCATCCCCAATTATTTTTTATATGTGCTTCTTTTTGTTTTTGTTTTTTGAGACAGAGTTTCTCTGTGTAACAGTCCTTGCTGTTGTCCTAGAACTCACTCTGTAGACCAGGCTGGTCTCAAACTCACAGTAATCCTCCTGCCTCTGCTTCCTGATGGCTGGGATTAAAGGCATACATCACCATGCCTGACTCTATATGTGGTTTAATCATTGCATTTATTATTCTTTTATGTCCAGCTTCATGGTTTTCTTTGGGAAAAAAGAAGATTTGTTCTATTTTTAATTAAATGTATTTGTGTGCCATGAGTGTGGGTGTATGCACTTGAGTGCAGTGCCTGTGGAGGCCAGAAGAAGGCTTCATTCCCTGGAGCAGGAGGTAAAGGCCACTGGGAGCTATCTCCAGCAATTGAATTCGGATCCTCTGCAAGGAAACCAAGTGTTCTAACTGCTGAGCTATCTCTCTAGCCTGCTTCTTTTTCTTTTTTTTAATAAGTAAAATACATGGTTTGAAAGTCAAAACTATATCCATTCACAAAATCTTATACCATGTTTACATTTAATAGCTAAGCATTATTATTGGTTATATTTTCTATATTTCTTTCCAAAACAGGCAATTAATTTACTAATTTTAATTTCTTTTTTCTAATATAGTAGGAGGAAATATTTTCTGTAGAATTACTTATAGATATCTTTTTATAGAATTATATATAAGATTATTTTATACTTTGCTTTTTAAAGCTAATAACATAACCTGAATATGTTGCTATGAGAATTTTTTTTTTTTTTTTTTCTTTTGGGTTCTTCGAGACAGGGTTTCTCTGTATTATTTTGGAGCCTGTCCTAGAACTCGCTCTGTAGACCAGGCTGGCCTTGAACTCATAGAGATCTGCCTGTCTCTGCCTCTTGAGTGCTGGGATCAAAGGCATACACCACCAAAGGCTGGCATTATGAGAATTCTTTTTCATGCTACTCTCTCCTGCCTTACCCTGCTTCCTCTTCTTACTTTCATCCTACTGTATAATGCTGCTGTGAAGGTTTACCTGCCTAGACTTAAGTTCTTTGCGAGTAATAGTCTGTAGACTTTGTTAAGAATGTGTAGGAGAGGCTGCATAGGAGCATTGTTCAGCAACTACACATTTGCTGCCCTTGCAGAGGACTCTGGTTTGGATCCTAGCACCCACATAGTGGCTAATAATCCCTTACAAATCTAGTTCCAGGGGATCTGGTATCCCCTTTTCGCCTCAGGCTTCTCTGTGCACATCATGCACATAAACTGGTATGGGCACACACACATATATGTGAAAATAATGTATGACAAGAAAGGGAACGTGGTGAATAATCTTATGAATATGTGACTAGTATTTCAGGAAGTGTATATTCAGAATGAATTTATAGACGGGAGCTAGCTTAAAGGTTCCAGGGCAGGTGTACTTTTATTAGCAGATACCTGGGAACAGCGAATACAAAGGCTCTGAGAGAGGCTTGGAGATGCTTGTGGAAGCAGCGAACAACAAGGGGGCCCCATGAGATAGGTCTGGAGATGAAAGTGGATGTTCAGAATCCCACATAGTCCTGTGAGGGTTGAGCTGGAGCACTCGCCCCCATGTTCTGTGTTCACCCAACATGCTCGTTGGGTAGATGGGACTGCTTCCTGGAGAACAGAATGTGGCCTGTACCTGTGTTGTCAGGCTGTCAGGCCAAAGTGAAGTCAGGAAGGCTTCACAGATAAGGTGTGGTGTAGAGGATGGGATTGAAGGAGCAGCTGAAACTTTGAGATAAGAACTATGGTAAAGGTGGACCTGGGTTTGGGAGATGATGCTCCAAATAGGATGCTATGGTTAGGAATGAGAAGGAATTTGGAAACAGTTAACTAAATGGGGTCTTTTTAAAGGCATTCTAGGGTAGATTTGGGCATTTGAACTTACTAGTGGAGTGGCACTATACACTTTTGAAACAAATAACATTTATTTTTACTTTTGGTTTTTCAAGGTAGGGTTTTTCCTGTGGAGTCTTGGTAGTCTGAAATTCTATAGACAAGGCAGGCTTGAACTCAGAGATCCATCTGCCTTTGCCTCCCAAGTGCTAGGATTAAAGACATGCACCACTGTGCCTGGCTTAATTTGTTAATATTGATATACATCTTGAAATACATTCCTTTGACAATGTTAAGAACGTATGGGTTTAACACTAATTGCTCATTCACTGTTTTTCTCTTAATATCTTGAACATAACTTTACATTCACATTAGAACAAGTGGTTCTCAACCTTCCTAATCCTCATGTTGTGGTGAACCCCAACCATAAAATTATTTTTGTTGCTACTTCATAACTGTAATTTTGCTATTGTTGTAAATTGTAATGGAAACATCTGATATGCAAGATATCTGATATACAACTCCTGTGAAACAGTTGAGAACCTTGCATTAGAATACCTCTAAACTTGGAGTATAACAATAAATTTCTCATTGTTCACTGATATATTATACCCAGAGTATAACTAGTTGCAGGTGACACACAGACATAGACAGACAGACAGACAGACACGCACGCACGCACGCACGCACGCACGCGCGTGCAGGTAGAAGATGACACTCCTAAGGGTCTTAAAGAATGTAATAAAGAAATGCTGCATTTTCAGTTTGTAAGAGGAAGTGGTACATATTTCCTGTGATGGTAAATTCAGAGTTGTGCTATTCAGGGCTTTGCTACTAGCCAAACAAGTCTTCAGAGCAGGTAAAAGTTAGCTGGACCAGATCTCGATATGCTGTAACTGTATTTTATGTCCCAGATCTTAGTGTTTCTCTGTACAAAATGAATGTAAGATATTTCAGTAATAATTTTAAAATATTGTTTGAAGGTGCTGGAGCAATGGTTCCAGTGGTTAAGAGCACTGGCTACTTTTCCAGAGAACCTTGTTCTATCCTCAGCACCTACATAGTGGGTCACAACTGTCTGTGACTGATCCTAGGGGATTTGACAGCCTCTTCTGGCTTTGTGGGCACCAGACATGCTCCTGATGCACAGACATTCATGCAAACACAGCGCCCAGACATAACATTAGGCGGGGGGGTGGGGGGGGAGATTGAATGCCAAAATAGTATTGTATCATATATGTTGAGTTAGGTTTAAATTTGTTTGTTTCCTTTTTACTTTGTTTCACTTGACCAACAGAACGTTATTTCTTTTAGCAACATGCCTAGAGGTTTACTGAAATCAGATTAAGTATTACTTTCATTTGAAGATAAATTATCTCAGTTTGTTCCCCTTGTAATTGTACTTCCTGACAACTTCCAGGGTATACTGTTTCAGAGATACCTTCCTGGATAGTCACTTCCAGACCTTTTGTTGCAGGTGATTTCCCTTTTCTTTAAAAACACTCTCAGAACTTTCAGTTGTAAATACACATTTTGGATACAATTGGCTTTTTCCAGGTATGCATGATGTGTGTTTTCCCCTTTGTAATTAGAAATATATGGCTTAATACTTCTATGTTGGGAATAGTCTGACCTCAATTATTTTTCTTAATGGTTTTCTGATCCTTTGAAGACCTTTTTTCTTGATAAGTAGTTCTTGGGCTGGAAGACTTTCTGTCCCTGCTTTTGGGTATATTATGGGATTGTCTCATCTTTCAGGATTGGACCACTGGTCCTGATGATGCAGCCACCTTGCTGCCTAGTAGGATGGAAAACTGCAGCATCTACAACAGGAGACATGGTGCTTAGCCACTTAACTAGGTAAATACTTAGTAAAGTTATCTTTGAAAGCAAAGGATTTTCCCATCAAAGATAAGTCTCTTATTTTAAAATTTGTGTTTACATTGTATCTCCATCAGTTTCCCTTCAGATTAGAAAAAGGTATAGCCCCCTTAGTTAGACATGTACTCATCTTTAAAAAGATACAATGTCGTCTATCAGACTTCTATGACCTCAGGTTCCAGAATATCAAGGCAACATTCTTTTCAAGGCATGCCTCACTTTGGTTTGAACCCAAGTTCAGAACTGATCTCCTTGTTGTTCAAGGGAAAGGATAGCCAGACAGGAAGACACTTACCATGATCTGGCCTGGGCATCACTTCTCCAGGTGCCATGAGGACGTGTCCTTGCTCAGTACACATGTGCCACTCTTCTCACTCATGTCATCTGGAGATGAGCATTTACTCTCCAACTTGAGGTAGGAAGTCAGGTATTTTTCTCCCAGGTTTTGCTGTTAGTTTGAATATCCAGCCAATCTTTTGGTAAAAGGAGCCAGGGGAAGAATAGCTTATGGGGAGAGTGGGCATTACCTAGCCTCATGTGTAATTGAAAAGGGGCAACTGTACTTGGCTCATGGAAGAAGGACCACTTGAGTTAAAGGGAATAGCTTCATTCTCAGTTTAAATTGTCTTATCCTGGCCAAGTGATACTTTACTTCTGGTGACTGCCTGTGATTTCTACCTCCTTGACATGAATATCTCAGAGAATTGACTTCAATTAAGAATTTGAGGTAAACAAGGAGGCCTGAGTGGAAGGTACAATAAATTCTTAGGACTGTATGCTTGATTAAAGAATTAACAGCAACTACCCAGATTGACATCCTGAATGTGGGGACAGTCAGTATTTGGTGGGGAAAGCGCCTAGCTTCTTAGGAGCTCTCTCCTCTTTGAAGAGGGAGAAGCCAAAATGAGGGAGGAGGGTGTTTTAACCTTTGAAGCATTACTAGGTAGGGGGCTCAGATGAGGCCGATGTCACCCCCCTGTTTACCACTGAAGCTTCCCTCTGTTTTTAGTGAGCACAGGTACCATCTCTCTTGGTTTTCTCAGGCCCATCTTGATTTTAGTACCAAAAGATTTTACTATCTTGAAAAAGTGAGACAGTTGGTCATCCTGACTGTATTTCAAGGTATTTGGGTAGCACATGCATCAGCTTAAAAACAAACAAACAAACAAACAAACAAAAAACTGACCCAGATTTCTCTGCCTTCTTCATTCTTCAGAACAGCAAAGAATGCCCATGTTATACACTGGATGTCAACGTCACGTTAACACTAGTTGCCACCAACTGCATGCCTCCCATGGACTAAGTACATGATAATGTTGAATACTTATGGTGACTAAGAGCTAGAGTACTGAAAACACAGTTGGAGGAGGAAGATGAGACCAGAGCTGAGGGCAGTGATAGGGTCTTTCTTAAGCTTAAAGAACTCGAATGTAGCTGATCTGGATTTGAAATTGACTGTGCACAAATTGCTTCTTGTGAATGGACAGTATCTGATTTGGCACAGTTCTGTGGGTATCAACTGTATCCATCATGTCCAAGCTTGTTCCTGTTCTTCATGGTGGCATAAGCATCCCTTGGGGGTCATATACAGATAAGCTGTCCAAGAAGTTGCAGTAACTACTTTCATCTCATCTCTAGTAGCCCCAGATTAAGATAAGCCACTTGCGTTGAATAATTCTCACTCTCTTTAGATAGGATTTTGCTATGCAGGCCTGGCTGGTCTCAAATTCTCTCAGGTACTGGGGTTACAGGTGTGCATTGTCATGCCTAGTCATCTTTCTATTTTTAATGAAGCAACTAAATGCCTGGCACATAGAAAGCTTGTAGGGAAGGGCTGGCATTGTTATTTTAATCACAACAGATGAGCCATAAGCTTGAACTGAAACATGTTTGCATCCATAAATCTAAACTTTTAATAAAATAAAAATTACCAAATATTCAGAATATTAGAATTGAGTTCTTACTGAGTTCAGAATTAGGCAAACACACGTGCGCGCGTGTGCGTGCGCGCGCGCATACACACACACACACATACACGTAATTTTTTCCAACAAGTAAAAGTTAGCTTCTCATTTACTTGATTTGGAGTAGATAGAAGACTGGCTTCCTTGCTGTGATAAAAGGTGTTATGCACATAATTTTAAGATAGAAGCAAAAAATTATTGTCTAGGGCTGTAAGCTGTAAATGGTTCATTTCAGGGAAAAAAAAATCTTTCCAGGTGCTCAGCCCTCAGAAATCCCTCCACTAAAATCAGAGATGATTGAAGCTTTTAGCATAATGATGGGAGCCCTCACTGGTAGGCATCATGCCGAGAAGGAAATGCCTTGGATTGTGGAGAGAGATGCAGAAAGCTTTTAGGCTATCCTCAGCTTTTATTTCATCAGTTCACACCTGAGAGTTATGTCCTTTACGATAGAATTGAAACAACGCAGTTCAAGTTGCATAATTTAGCCCAGAGGAGCTAGATTTGAGAAAGATGTGAGTACAATAGGAGCGACAGTGAATCTATTTGATCCAATCAGCAAATATTTATGGAGTACTCACTCAGTTTCAGGGTAGTGTGCTGGTGCTGGGCATACAAAGAGGAACAACAGCATGTGGCCCCTGGCAACGAGCTCACATGGAGGGAGATGAAATAGGACCAATATGAAAGCAGATTCTTCAGGACCAGTTTTAAATGTTCATAGGTGGCTATGACAAAAGACCCTAGGCTAGGTGGAATTAGTAAAAACTAATTCCCTGGGTTCTGGAGGTTGGAAGTCTGGGCTTGGGGGAGTATGGGTGGGTTCTGTGAGGCCTCTCGGGTCTCATGGTAATTGCTTGGCCTCTTCCTCCATCAGTCCCAGTAACTTGGGATTCCATCCCTCTGACCCACTGAACTTGGCTTCCTACGAGTCACCTCCATATACAGCCACACTGGGGGCTGGGGACTCAATATGTGTTTCAGGGAGCATATGACAATCCACAGAAATTATCCATAACTCATTTCAGAACAAATGTCAATACACATGTCATAATTTGTAAGGAGTAAGGTTTTCCTCCCACCACTGGTCTTGTCCCACCGCCGCGCCAGCCCCAATTAACACACCAAGACTCTGTATTAGATATAATGCTGTTGGCCAGGTACTAGTTTCTTATCGGCTAGCTCTGTCTTAATTATTAACCCTTTTCTATGTATTTCCACGTGGTCTTACCAGAAAGCCGGCGGTTCTGTTCTCTCCCTTCTCCCCATGCTGACTCCTCCTTTCTACTTCCTCTTTCCTACTTGTTTCTTAGTTCCGCCTATCTTGCTTTCCTATTGGCCAACAGTGATTTATTCATTAAACCAGTATGAGAATCATATATACAGAATGATATCTCCCATAATCTCCTCTTTTCTGTCTAAATAAAAAGAAGGGTTTTAACCTTAGCATAGCAAAATATATCACACAACAGTTATCAAGTAAGAATCACAGTTAACAATATTTAGTCCATTAACATTTAGCAAGATTTAAGAAAATATCCCATCATCTATTCTATCTTTGTGAGTCTAAAGACCTATATGTGTCTTATCTTTAAGCCTAAGGAAAACTATAACCATAACTATCTGTCTTCAGTTCCATCAAAGACCACAGAAGGATAATATATAAACTCTAGAAATGACAGCGACATCTTGCCTTTTCAGTCACCTGAAGTTCTTCTGTAATCTTCCATCTTCAGCCCATAGGCCATACTGTGTCTGGCAGACTCTTCAGCAAAGCAGGAAACTTTAAACTGTCTTCTTGTGTTGGCAGTTTGTCAGTCACTTTTCTTTGTGTCCTGCAGACTGTCTGGCAGACTCTTCTTCCATGAAGCAGGAACTCTGTAGCAATGTCCATCTTGAATCAGCAGTCACTTTTCTGTGGGTCCTGCATGTCCAGTTTATATAGCATAAAGTCAAACACTCCAGACAAGAGTAGTATCTTGTCCAAATGGCTAGTCTTGCCATATTGGAAGTAACTTCATAACACGTTTCTTTGATGTCCATCTTCCTTTCCGGTGCAGGTGGTGTTGCCAGGAGTATTTATGTCTTGCTGTCAAGAAAAACCCTAAACCATTTTAAATGCCATATTCTGTAGGTCTTTGAAAGGTTTGAAGAATGCCTATTCATCTTAAATACATCTCTATATATCTAGAAATCCTAACTAACTTAACTTTAAGTTTTGACTATTATAGGTAACTATCTAAAATCTGTACTAAATTATACATTACATTTCTAACAGTTATATAAACACAATACCTAAACAAAAGGAGAAATATACACATCATAAGATTGACCTTAAATTGTATCAATAAATGAAAATCCATTCCAACACAAAGTATTCTTATCTATACCATAATTCCCTTTTTGTCTTTAAAAATATTGGTTGTAATCATTAACCATTTATAACCAACCCCATTTAAATGTAAGCAAACACTTATAAACAATATTTGGGAATTTGGGTGTCGTCCTTTCCAAACTGCTTCCTGCTGGTAGGGGCGCAGTCATGGAGATCCTAAGAAGACCCAGAAATCCTGGCTGTAGTCTGCAAGGCTGGCTTGTCCCAACTGTTTTGAATGTTGGATCACCTGGGACTGTGTTTCAGGGGGTCTGGCTTGATCAAACCATGTTAGTCTGGAAGGAATCCACAACTTTTCATTTTCTGTGGAAACAAAAATAGAAATCCTTTTCCCTAGTAACTTGTCCTTAGACTTAAATTTTGAAGTCAAAGCATTTTTAAAATATATAAATTGGATTGATCCAGCAGCATTTGTTTTAACAGTTGTTATTTCCTCCGCAGTCAAAAGATACAAAGACAATATAATACCATACAATATCCATATTCTCTCCATCCTGGCTTTTTTATTATTGTGTTTCTTTTACTTTTATTTTTTATTTTTTGAGACAGGATTTCTCTGTGTAACTTTTATCCATCCTGGAATTCACTCTGCATACCAGGTTTACTTTGAAATCACAAGAGATCTGCTTGCCTCTGTCTCTCTAGTGCTGGGATTAAAAGTGTGTGTCATCATACCCAGCGCCTCACTGCGTTTTAAAAACCATTTTATTCTTTTTTTCTCCCAAGTCTACGTATATTTTAAAACACACTGTAAACCTTTAGAGGTTTTCTTAATGTGAATCTGTCTTTACTGTAAACCTTTATCTTTTTGTAGCCACACATCTTTTATCAGGTAAACAACAACATTGCTAAAATAAAAGTCATAGTTGTTTCTGCTGCAGTTTATCAAACATGGCGGCGGTTATTTTACCGCCAGCAATGAGAGTTGTGGCCACTGTCTTGGTCTATGCTGCCATCCAGCTGCATGTTGCCGGCTTGGAGATGTGGTCATTGCCATTGCCAGCTCTTGTACACACCAATAAATTGTTAGCAGTGCTTTTTTAAAGCCATGCGGTTTTTTGCCGCTTACGCTGAGTCAGGAAACCTCCCTTAAAGGAGCCTTGCAAATATCTGCTTCTTTCTCGCAAAGCAGAATCCAACAGAGAAAAATGCTGCTACTAAGAAACCTTGCTTGTCTCTGTTTTTTTGTTTCTAAAACCCTTTTTTAAGTTTTGTTAAATTTTAAGTGGAAGTTCTTATTAGCCACGTGGGCGCCATATGTAAGGAGTAAGGTTTTTCCGCCCGCTGCGCCAGCCCCAAATAATACACTGAGACTCTGTATTTGATATAATGATGTTGGCCAGGTACTAGTTTCCTATCGGCTAGCTCTGTCTTAATTATTAACCCTTTTCTATGTATTTCCACGTGGTCTTACCGGAAAGCTGGCAGTTCTGTTCTCTCCCTTCTCCCCATGCTGACTCCTCCTTTCTACTTCCTCTTTCCTACTTGTCTCTTAGTCCCTCCTATCTTCCTTTCCTATTGGCCAACAGTGCTTTATTCATTAACCAGTATGAGAAACATATATACAGAATGACATCTCCCATCAATAATCCTTTTTCTTTACATATGTCTGGGCATTTACAAATTCATTTACAAATTTCATTTACAAATGAAAGGGCATTTACAATTTTGTTTTGAAATCATCTGTCTATAAGTAATTGTTATCCACTGGCTCTTGCTTTTAAGCAGCCATGCCTCTGCAAACTTTTGAGGAACAAGAAAACTGAACATATTTTCAAATACAATAAAATATTTGTGGGTTGGACTGAATGTGGTGACATAAGTCTTTAGCTCTGCACTCAGTAGACAGAGGCAGATTCATCGCTATGAGTTCCAGGCCAGCCAGGAGGACTGCATAGACCCTGTCTCAAAATCAAACACCAAAAACAAAAACACACCAAACAACAGCAGAATTCATGAGTCCTATTTGACAATGAAATGGACAGAATGCTAACTTTTAGTGTTTAATTTAGCATTCATGGTTTATACATTTTTCCAAGTCTTAAGAACAAAGGATCTTAAATTGCTAATTAGAGCTAAGTATTATTTTTAATGCCTAACAGATATGAGGACTAGGTGCTCTGGGGGCCACTGGCCTCCCTTCTGAGCTCTTGTGTAGCATTCCCAGCTCTTTGTTTAGCATCTTGATGACTCACTGGGTCTTTGGACTAGGTGTGTTTCAAGCATCCTCCCTTCTTGCCTACCATCTGTTCTGTTTTCCTTGCCATTCCTGTTACATGGACACTGCCTAGCTGGTGAAGACTTGTGAGCTATTGCAGTCACCAGTGTCTTCCAAATCCACTGCAAAAGGTGAATGCTTGCATAAGAATTACCTGGAAACCTGTTATGGTAGTGACTTCTAGACTTCTTTAGAGACCTGTGCAGTTGGTCTGGGGCAAGGCTTTGAAACTTGTTTCAACAAGTTGTCCTGTTTGGTAATGCTTGGGCAAGCTATTAGCTTTCTTGTCACTGTGTCAGAATGCATGATATAAACAGCTAAAAGAAAGAATTATGTGTTTTGGCTTATGATTTCAGAAATTTCAACCCATATTCCTTAACTCCATTGAATATGGGCCCATGTTTAGATCATCATGGTGGTGGGAACATATGAAGAAAGATAGTGTATACCTTAGGGTAGTCAGGAAGCAGGGAGGGACAGAGGGAGGAAGAGACTGGTCTTTGGACCCTTTAAAGTCTACCTTCAAAGACACGATCCATGAAGTACTTCTTCCAAATAAGCCTTACCACCAAAAGTTTCCAGAAGCCCTCCAGATCACACCACCAGCTGGGGACCTTCAACACAACAACAATAATAGCAGGAAGTATTGCTGTGATGGGAAATACATGTCATTATACCAGAACATCTTACTGATTTTATTGCTCTAAATCAGGTCTGCAAGGGCTCCCCAGCTGTTTGCCCACAGCACAATACAATCTTATGATTGGTCAGACATTTTTCCCTTTGACTTCTTGGGCATGTAGAACTTGGTGACCTACTACAACAGTGGTTTCTGGGGAAATGGTATTGTGTCTTGTTTATTTTATTTCAAATGTGAGGCAGATTCCTTCTTTAATTTTCCATAGCACGTTCCAGGAGGCTTGCTGTAGGAGAGTCATACAACAAGGTAATGAATACACAGTGCAGGCTCAGGCTTATTCTAGGCCCCACTGACTCCAAGTTGACCCAACTTTCCCATGAACCTGGAAGCAGCTTACCTTCATCCACAGAAATGACTGTTGCCCTTTCCCTGACTGAAATTCAGGTGAAGCTTTCCACCTAAGGAAGAGGAGGAAGTTTTCCCCTCACTTCATGTTGCACCCCAGGCCCTTGAACTCTTGTTTCCTAATTTAGAGTTATAGAAAGTGGAAATATTTGTTCCTAACACAAAAATCAACATCAAACTAAAGTTGTGGGATATTCTGTCCTGGGGCCATCCACACGTCAACTCCAGTAGCCGAGCCCAGGTTTCTAGCTGCTCTCTCAGCCCTTCCTGTCATTCTTTAACAGATGCTCACCACTCTTGGGTTATAGTGTAGTTCACCTGTGGTGCACCCTCTAGACGCAGTGGAGTAATGATATGTCTTCCAGTTGATACAGTAAGTCCCATGAGGTAGTTTCCCCATCTGAACTGACAGAAAGTAGGGGTCTTAAACCACTTAGCTGAAGTCACGTCACCATGGGTGGACATGGCTGGGATCTGGCCTGATGTCCCGTTGTTTCAAATTTGTGAATTTAGCTATCATGAAACCCTGGCAAACACTCAGGTGATAGATTGGACATTGGATTTAAGGGATAGATTGGTCCTTAATGGGACAAAAAAAAAAAAAAAAAAAGTCAGAGAAGGCATGCTGAAAGAGGGAAATGACTGAGCCTGGATTATGACCATGGGTCTCTGGTCTCTTCTTTATTGTTCTGTCTTGATCAATGGTTATCATTCTTCAGCATCTTTATTAACAAGTAAATCATCATCCTTGACTCTCCAGGAGCCAAGTACCAGCTCGTGCCGTGGTAAAGCAGCCTCTCCGTGGAGCCAGTGGCAGGACCACAGTCACAGCCATTGTTCAGACTGGTGGGGACTGGAGCACCGGACTCTTCAATGTCTGCAGAGATAGAAAAATCTGTACGGGTTTCTTTTCCCCTCAAACTCCTCCTTACCCTTTTCTTCCCTGAGGTATCAGTAAGTGGGAAAGCTACCCCAGCACAAGGTCAGAAAGTAAATGACTTCAGAATAACTGCACTAGCCTAGTGCCTCAAGCCTACTCCTTAATTGGGGGGAGGGAATGATGTTTTTCAACAATGTAGACCTGTTCATAAAATAAGTGGTATTTTAAAGATATTTTTATTTAAATGATAGAATCCATGTTGGCAAAGATATATAAAATAGCCTTCTTTATCCACTAGAAATGACAGTGTGAACTGGTAGAGAATAGCAAGAGTTATAATAACTTTCTACCTGATAACTACATTTCTTAGTAGGAGCATAGTCTGAGGGAATAAATTATGCTCCAAATTTACCAGGAACATTAACACTGTAGCATTTTTTTCTGTAGCAAAGCTTGGAACAGCACACGTGTTGCATCCTTCCACTAAATTATTACACAGCCAGGAAGAGTCATGTGTTAGGGTGACATTTAATGAGTAAGAAGACCTGTGTACAGTTTTGATTTTATTAATTAACTTACTTTTTGAGACAGGGTCTCGTTATGCTTCTCTGGCTGGTGTGGAGCTCATAGAGATCCGCCTGCCTCTCTCTGCCTTCTGAGTGCTGAGACTGAAGTGCGTGGTACCACACCTGGCTTGCATATGTTTTGGGTTTAAGAAGCTGAGCGAGTGTGAAATTGTGTTCATTAAATTCCATCTTGAGGAGGTGAAAGCATTTAGAACAAAAGTACAGAAGGATACAAATATTATTATTTACAGCAGATGTCTCCAGATGGCAGACTAACAAATACATTTCATTTTTTGTTTTTATTATGTCTTCAAAATCTTCATGAGGAACATGTATGACTCTTGTAGCAAGAATGATCTGAAAGGAAACCCCCTTGGTTGACTGAGATCTTTCCTGGCTCTGGTTCAGTTGTCAAGAGATTCTAGTTTCATGACTGACCTCTGACCTCTGGCATAGAGCAAAGGCACATTGAGCCACCGTTTCAGCTGCCATGTGTCAGGGTCCCAGAACCCATGAGAAGCAAGTATTGTGACCTGCTTTCTGTCTTTCCTCTTCTCCCCAGATAGAGTCCACATACTTAGAAGGCTATGGGAAGATTTTAAAAGAAGATCTACTTTAAATTTAAAAATACCATTTAATAATCATAAAATAGAAAAACATAAGAGACACCCAAAGGAGAGAACAGTATCTATAAGGTGCAGATATCTTGGTGCATCACCCTCCCCCAGATCCCTTACATATGTGTGTGCATAATTTACACAAATGGAAGAATTACAGATACACATTCCTAGACACCTCTGGTTGAATTTCACCACACATTTAGGTGATCATGCCACATAAGCACCACCACAGCTAATTTCTTAAATTGCTTTATGAATCCCCTTGTGCCACAGCTTCTTTATGCCAGATGCTCCTGTCGGTGGACCTTTATGTGGTTTACTCAAATCAATGCTGTGTGATTTTGCTTGATCAGATGTTGTTTTTGCATAGTGTGAGGATATCTGTCTTGGGTAATTGCTAGTGAGTAAACTTGCTGACCAAACAGAACATGCCTCTTTAAATTATGGTAGGTGTCGCCTAGTGGCTTTCCTTCTGGAAGGTGAGTTAATTCACACTCCCACCACCGACGCATGTGTGTGCTTCGTTCCTCTCTAAATATCTTATTATTGGAAGTTTCAGCTCCCTTGCAAGTGTGCTGTGCTTAAGTTTCCACCTGCCTTTCCTGCTTCTGCTCTCTGGGCCTCTGCACTACAGCTTCTTGTCTTTGTCCTGACTTGCCTGTGAGTGAGAAGAATGGCAATCCCCACACAAGAGTAGAGAATAGACTATTGAAGTGAATGTGTGCCACAAATCCCTGTTGACCTTGAGCTCTATAAAAGAAGAGACAAGGATCCTTCTTTAGTAACATCTCATTTTTATAAGGAGAATGTACGGATAGGTGTGGGTACCAGTGTGCATGGGCAGAAGTCAGAGGAGGGCATCTGATAACCTCCTATATTACGCTCCATTTTATACTCCTTTGATACAGGGCTTCTTATTGAACCTAGAGGTAGCCTGGCAGCCCTCAAACCCCACCACTCCTCCTGTCTTTGTCTTCCAAAGTCCTGGCATTTCAGGTATGCATGCTGGTTTGTTATGTGGGTGCTGGGATCCACACTCAGGTCCTCATGGTTGCACAGTGAACATTCTTAATCACAGAGCCATCTCTTCAGTCCCTTTCCCACAATCTTAGTGGTTACACACTCATGCTTTACTTGTTTACATATATTGTAAAATATATGTTACAAATATACTTACATTTGTAAATTTTGTGATACAGATATGCTACAATGCTGTTCTTGCAGATGTCTTTTTGTGCAGTTGCATAAGCATTACTCTATGCACTGATCAGTGAAATTATTCATTCCTAGAACATTTTAAATCTTAATAAGTTGGGCAAAGTTATTTACTATGGCTAGGCCAGTTCCCACATCCATGTATTGTTACTTTATGTCCCCAAACATATATTAAAAATGAGGCATTCTTGTGAGTAGCGAGTGCTGGATTAAAGGTGTAAACCCCCACCACCTGATAGTATAGAAATATAAAATGTGAGAACATATGGACATAGGTGTAGTACTAGGACTTTGGGGCCAGACTCCTGGAGTTCAAATCTGACTTCTGCCCTTCACCGACAATGTTATGAATTTAGGGGAAATTACTTAGTTCTTCTGGAGATTAGGTGAACTAATTATAAAATAAGGCTAGTAAGAGGACCTATTTTAGTCATGGATTAGTTTTCTGAGATAGGGTCTTAGTAAGCACAAGCTGTTCTACAATTTCCTATGACTCCCAGGCTGTCCTTGAACTCATGATCCTTCTGTTTCAGTCCCACAAGTACTGTGATTATGGGGCAAGCTGTCATGTAGGCCTTAAAAGTACCTAATTTACATGATTATTTCAAAGATTAAATGAATTAATATTACAAAATATTTTCAGCAAGAGCTTGGCACATGGTGAACTCTTTATAAATATTAGTTATTATGAAATAAAAGTTTGGGCTTCATAAATTTTTTAAAAAACCACAGCTGACTTCTGTTTCAAAGTGATTGAATTTGAGTATTGTGGTTTGAATGAGGATGTTCCTCATAGGCTCATATGTTTTAATGCTTGGCCCCAGATGGTGGAACTGTTTGGGAAGGATTAGGTTTAGCCTTGTTGGAAGAGGTATCACTTTTTTTTTTTTTTTTTAAAGGGTGGGTTTTGAGGTTTCGAAAGCCTACATCATTCTCAGCTCTTTCTCTGCCTCTTGCTGTGGATCAGATATGAGCTCTCAGCTCCAGCACCATGTCTGCCTGCTGTCATGCTCACCACCATGTTGGGCATGGACTCTATCCCTCTGGAACCATGAGCCTCCAATTAAATGTGTTCTTTTAGAAGTTGCTGTGATCATGGTGTTTTGTCTCTTCAGTAGAAAAGTAAGACAAATGTCTAAAAAGCACAATTCCATAGCATGATTATCTGACAGGGAGATTAAAGATCAACCATGCAACCAACCAACCCACCAACAAAAACCCAGCATGTGGGTCCTAACATGGTGCAGAGGTGCTAAGGCACAATCAACTTTTTTACAGGGTGCAGTTCAGTTCAGAGATGTGTAAATAGGACTGATCAGTTGCTTAATTTGCCAGCTTTACAATTAGGCAAATTTTTATTAATTGCTTTGTTTGTGGGAATTTACAGTATTTCATAATCTTCACAGACTGTGCCATTGATTTCAAATTGCCCTAATTCAAGGTTGCAGATGTTGGGAGCCCTCTGTGCTTGCTGGTAATTTGCTAGACCTTTTGCTGTTTTCTGAATTGTTCAGACTAGTTGTCAGTGCTGAGTAGGGTCTCTTGTTCTGCTTGGAAATTATTTTTTAGTGCTGGGGACTGATCCTTGTTCAGTCTATGCAAGCATATTACGATGGAGCCATATCCTGGGGAGTCAGGATGTTTTTCTTTAAATTCAGGATAAAATGTCTCAGAATTACTTGAGGCTACATTTAGTTTTTTTTTTTTTTTTTTTTTTTTTTTTTTCCAGCTACATGGTACTTACCATACCTTTGCATTTGGTGTACCAGAAGCTGTGGTGACTAACAGGTCACATGTGCTACAATGGTAAAAATAAAAATTTTAACAAAAGCAGATGCTGGCAACCATATCAAGCCATCAGAAGTCTTGAATGTTGTCAGAGGGGGTATGGAATGGTACAAATGTTTTGCAGAAATATTTCTCTATATTTGTAGAATTAAACATGTGACCTAGCAATTCCACTCTCAAGAAATGATTCAAATAAAATGAAGGTATATATCCACACATGGAATTGGAGCTATGTCATATAAAGGCTTACTTATGAGTATTCTTAGTGTTGTTAATATAAAAAAATAGAATAATAAAATGTCGATTAGTGACAGAATAAACAGTTTGTAGAATATTCATATAATGAAATGCTAATTACTCAACAGTAATAACTACGGATTCATATAACAACATGACTAACCCTAAAAAAAAAAAAAAAACCTCATGATACTGCACAAAAACAAAACAGTTATAAAAGTAAGTGTGATTCCCTTGAGATGAGGGCTGAAAGAGGGCAAAATTTACTTAATGGGGATAGAAGTCATGGCTGTGTTTCCCTCAGGAATAGGGATGGCAAGGGTGCGATTTCCTGTTGTATAGGTGAATACAATTATTAATTTCACCCAAAAGAACATTTAAGATTTGTGCATTTTCATATATAAAATAATCCTTTGATTAAAATTTTAGCATGTATGCTGCATATTCTTATGTCAACTTGACAGAAGCTAAAATCATCTGAGAGGAGGGGACCTCAATTAAGAACATAACTATAAGATTGGGCTGTAGGCAAACCTGTAGGGAATTTTCTTAATTAGTGATTGATGAGGGAGGCCCAGTCTATTATGGATGGCATCAACCCTGGGCTGGTGGTCCTGGGTTCTATAAGAAATCAGGCTGAGCAAGCCATGAGAAGAAAGCCAGTAAGAAGCACCCCTCCATGGCCTCTGCATCAGCTCCTGCCTCCAGGTTCCTACCCTATTTCAGTTCCATTCCTGACTTTCTTCAGTTTTGAACATTTAGAAACATAAGCCAAGTAAACCCTTTCTTTCCCAAGTTGCTTTGATCATGGTGTTTCATCATAGCAGCAACAACCCTAAATAAGACAGGATGTTTACAAAGACTAGTTATCATGGCATTTTTTTTTGTTGGTTCATTGTCCAATTATTTGAAGTCATCAGGATTGTCATCTCTTTTCAGTTTTAGGTGATGTAACATCTTAACTGTGTGTCAGGAGCTCTTAACTTGTGGCGTATTAATAGTTTTCAATGGCTCTATGAACTCCACGAAAGGGTATGCACAATTTGCCTACCCATGTGTATGTATTTTCTTTTCCCTTCTAGAGCAAGTTCATAACAGCCCTGTGGCCTCAAACATCTTTAGAATAGAATCCATGTTAGAGAGTTCACTCAGTCTGTGTAACAACCCATATCAACAGTTAATGGTTAATGAAGTAATAAGTGGAAAGCATTTCCAGTTGACACTCAAGGGTCCAGTTGCCTATTGGATTACAGATTAAAATGAACAAATGTCAGTAGCTCTGTGAGGCTAACAAAAATTAGAATAGCCCCTGACCTGAGAAAGATAATAAAGCCCTGGTAAGAATAGGAGACAGAGTCAGTGTATACCCAAAAGGTTTTCTATCATTTTCTATAGGAAGGGTTCTCTTATTCAAGGATCTTCTAGTGTTCTAGGTCCATGTTAAGTAATGAAATTGGATAGGCAAACATAACAAGTATCAGTTATGATTGAAAAATTACTTAACATTTTTGACAGAAAAAACAAAACACAAAAAACCCCAGTTACCATAATCAGTGCTAACAGAATTGTGTCAGGTTCAGCTTTGGCAATATTTAACCAAAGAATATAATTTTGATGTGGCCAGGTAATGGCAATTTTCTAGCTCTGAGTTTTGAGAATTGTTTATTCATTCTTTGTCCCTGGTCACAGGCAGACAATGCAGTGTTGAATTGATGGTGCAGGGTTGTGAATTTATTTAAAATGTGAAGTCGGCCCCTGAATATCTGAGAACACTGGCTTTCTTTTATGTGCAATTGACAGGTTTCTGTGGTCTCTTTTGTCCCATGTGTCTTGAGTGTGACATTGCCAGGCATTATGGAGAGTGTCTTTGTTGGCCACTGTTACCAGGGTCTACCTTTGCATTGAGAATTGGCACCAGAGAGAGACATAAAATACAGGTAAGGGAAATTGAGGCATGTATGAATCTAAATCTTTAGGAGATCTTGGATGCTTTTTCAACCTATGGTTCCCCAAAGTTATTGAGAGTGGGGGGGGGGAGAGGATATATAGATATATATTAGTAAAGATGCTTAAAATACCATTTAATGAAAAGTGGTGGGGAATGAAAATCCTGCTCACTCCTAGTTTTCAATGGTTCTATGCCCAATGAAATGCTGTATAATGAAGAGTATCTCCAAGAAGAAATCATATTGCAGGCTGTTGATCAACTGGTTTGGTCAACTTACACTTCCTGAGATGTACTTTGATGCATAGAAATAGGAGATTGTAGCTGCTAACCCTTCCCATCTACAAGCAGAAAACCACACATATGTCTCTTACTTTTTAAAGACATGGCAGATGGAATCAAACCTACTTTGGAGGTACTTGTGAGGTCTGGCTTAAAGTGTAACCCATGTGACCCATGTAGAATTATCTTAGGGGATTCCATGGGGTTCTTAACTTCTAGTAGGGACAAGACTGAAGCCTGTGAGATGGTGAGGAGAGATGGGAGACAACACATGTAGACACAGAGGATCTTCAAAAGGGAACCTTCTGTGTTGGACACACAGACACACAGAAACTGAAACACAGACAGACTCTCTCAAAAATCTAGGCATTTTGTGGGATGATCCCTATAATACCTTTTTATGTGAACAAAACAAGACTTGTGTAACTCTTCATATATAAGGACTATATGTGTAGCCTGATGAAGTTTGCCTGGAAACGTAACTGGTAACTAATGATTGTCTCCAGACAGGTAGTGTAGGGTGGCTGGGGACAGCTCTGGGGGAGGAGAAAGGAGAATTTCTTTTTACTTCCCCCCACTTTTTACTATGGGGATTTGGGACCATTTTAGTTTATTACCTGAAGGGACATTAACCCTCTAGAGACTATAGCTCTGACAGCCCTAGCCCTTCTCTGAGTCCTCTGCTTTGCTAAAATCTGTTAGATTACATTGCTAAAGTTAGCCAGCAAGGTCTAATCCTTTATTTGGCCACTTCTTCCTCCTGAGACTGACTACCAAGGTCCAGCTATGGAAGTATTGAAGTCCACCAATCAAAGCCCCCTTTGGCTCACCTCATTAACATGCCCAATTAAAATTAAACACTCATCCTAACACAGGGATCCCTTTTATCTTTAAAAGCTGGGGTTCTTTCCTTCTTTTTTTTTTTTAAAGCTTTTTTATTACATTTTTTTCATTTATTTTACATATCAACCATAGTTTCTCCTCCCCCTCTCTTCCCATTCACCCCTCCTGCATTCAGAAAGGGACAGGCTTCCCATGGGAGTCCACAAAGCTGGAAGCAGGACCAAGCTCCTCCCCCTGCATCAGGGCTGGGTGAGGCATCCCTGCATAGGAAATAGATTCTAAAAAGTCAGCTCATGTGCCAGGGACAGGTTCTGATCCCACTTCAAGGGGCCCCACAAACAGACCAAGCTACACAACTGTTATCCATATGCTGAGGACCTAGGTTGGTCCCATGCAAGGCTCTCCAGCTGTCAGTTCAGAGTCTATGAGCTCCCACAAACTCAGGTTAGCTGTCTCTGTGGGTTTCCCTGTCATGATCTTGACCGCACCCCCTTGCTCATGCAATGCTTCATCCTCTCTTCAACCGGACTCCCAGAGCTCAGCCCAGTCTTAGCTGTGGATCTCTACATCTGCTTCCATCAGTACTGCATGAAGGCTCTATAATGACAGGGTAACCAACAATCTGATTACAGGGAAAGGCAGTTCAGGCACCCTGTCCACTATTGCTAGGGATGGAGCTAGAAAAAAAAAAATCATCCTGAATGAGGTAACTCAGACTCAAACATGGTATGTACTCATTTATAAGTGTATACTAAAAGGTGCCATTTTCTCATGTGCCATGTCTGTTTCCTTCCTGTCCAGTGGCAGCTCTTTGTTATCCTCTGCTTGGGACAAATACCCCTGCCCGCTTTCTCTTGTTCCCTTCCCCTTCTCCTTGGTCCCCTATCTCCTGTGTTGTCTCTTATCCCTTGCCCTCTGTCCCTCTGGGGCAAGTAAACTTAGTGCTCAGAACTTGCTCTTGGAGTCCTGAGCTGATACTTTTCCTTTCATTATCTACTACAAAAATAAATAAAATGATTCTAAGAGACAACTAAAAAGAAAAATTGGAATTTTCAGTAAGAGGCACATGTCAGAAATTGAATGGGCAGAGCTCTGAACTATAGATATTGACCAGCTACTGCTTGACACTTGGCTACCCAGTGTTCTAAGTACTGACTAAGTATTCGGTTGATCTTGGAAGCAGAGGGTGGGATGGACCAGCAGGTAACGTTACAGAGAAACAGAAGCAGTCCTGTATACTTTGGTCTTGCCCTAGGGGACACTCTGTGAAGATTGGATGGTGGTGCATTGCTGCTGGCCTTTCTCCGTCTGTCAGATGGCCCGAGAACTCAAGATTAGAACCTCCCAACTCTACGAAATCTGTGCAGTCCAAGCACCCAAGGACACCCTGGTTTGATAGCACCCATCCTGCCCTCACTATTCTACACCTTCTTCTCAAACCTGTCTTAAAGTTTTTTTTTTTTTTTAATTCCTATAGGTTTTCACTGGAGTAGGAGAATAAATGATTTGCTCACTACTGTCTCTGTTGTGTTATGATTCCCCTGAGGTCTTGAGGTCTTGAGTATTTTCTGAGTTTGCTATTTTGGTCTAGCCATGCAGAGTACCTTCTAGAGGTGAGTGATATGTACTCCTCTCCCGCAGGGTTGGAGGTTAAATTTTTTCCTGGCTTTCTGATGCTGTCATTTCCTGAGAGGTACCTGTGAGACCGGAAAAATTCCCCAAAGTATCAGTGATGGGTGGGGCATGATTAAGTAGGCACTGGTGTCTTTGAAACAGTAATTCATTGCCCTTTCCCTGGTCCAAACTCCTTCAGTCTTAATTGTGTAAGAAGAAACTCTGAAGTTGGTGCTAATCTTGAACTCTTCTCCAACACTTGCAGTCTCCTTGCTCCAGGCTCAAAAATCATAATTGTGTGAATGTTGTGGTTAAATTGTTTCCTGCTTCTCCTGTACCGCAGGGGGGAGGGGGAAGCATAGCAACCCAGCCCCTGGTACCTGTGAAGAAGGCCCTATCTGGAGGTTTTTACAAATGTGATGAAATTAAGATATGGTTAATAGGGTTGGTCCTAATCTAGCATGATAAACATTCTTTAAAGAATAGGTAGGGGTAGAGACACATGTGAAGTCATGTGAAAACTGTGGTGGACATTGGAGTGATGATGCTAACAGGCAGGGGCTGCTTAGGGATGCTGAAGCTGGAAGAGGCAAGGGAGAATCCACCCCCAGAGGTGTGGAGGACACATGGTCCTGCCAATATCCTGAGTATGGATTTACCCTCTAGAAATGACAGAACTAGTTTCTATTGTTTCAAGATACCAAGTTTGTGGGAATGTACACATCATCCCTAGGAAGCTAGTGTGGCAACTGCCTATCCTGTGAATAAAGTATGCCATCTAGTTCTTGTCAACAGCACAGAGCTGAAGAGCCCAAACTCCTATTAACTGACTGTGCATCTATAGGCAGTTTTGATACCTCCTGTGTCTCAGTTTTTCATGGATAAAGGGAGTGGTAACAGTATTGAGGTTATAACAAGTCAAGCCACTTGGTGCTGTGCTGAGCAAGAAGCATTACGCATTAAAAAAGCATTTTTCCTTTCTTCCTTTTCTTTTTTTTTATTCTTTCCTGTTTTTGTTTGTTTGTTTGTTTTTTGAGACAGGGTTTCTCTATTTAGCCCTGGCTATCCTGGAACTTATTCTGGGCCAGTCGAGCCTCTAACTCAGAGATTTGCTTGTCTCTGCCTCCCAAGTGTTGGAATTAAAGTAGTGTGCCACCATTGCCTGGCTTTTTTTTTTTTGGGGAGGGGGAGACATGTAAATACATCATTGATAATTTATGGCTGTAGTGGTTTGAAAGAAAATGGCCCCTAGGAGGTGTGGCCTTGTTAGAATAGGTGTGGTCTTATTGGAGGAAGTGTATCACTGTGGAGGTGGACTTTAGTGTTTCATATGCTCAAGCCACGCCCAATGAGACAGAGTACTACCTGTTGCCTGTGAATTAAAATGTGAGAACTCTCAGCTCCTTCTCTAGCACCACATCTGCCTGCATGCTTCCACATTCTGCCATGATAATGGACTAATCCCCTGAAACTGTAAGCCACCCCACTGAATGTTTTCTTGGAAAACAGTTGCTTTGGTCATGGTATCTCTTCACAGCAATAAAAACCCTAAGACAATGGCTGTCTTATATTTCTAGAAAATTGAACACAGAGTTTCATAACTGCTGAGCCATTTCTCCATGGGTTACAGGGACAGAACTTAAATGGCCAGGCTTGCACAGCAAGTGTTTTTCACTGACTGAGCCATCTTAATGGCCCAATACTAACAAGCTCAAAGTGCTCTGCATATTTTGAGCTATTCAACCCTTAATATTTCTTCCTGAAGAACACTTCAGAAAAGAGGCCTGAGCCACAGAAATACAAGTGACCTTCCATATCCTTTTGAGACCACATGGCTGCCCAAACTAAGACTTTCTTTACAGAGGTGAATTCATCATGTCCCTGTCCCTAATTACTTCCAGGAAATCACTTTTGGATGCTCAGAGCAGTTGCTAGGAGCTGGACCTCTTGGGGGAAAATGCTCCAATGCTCCATGTTGACATCAACCAACAGCAAAAAAAAAAAAAAAAAAAAAAAAAAAAAAAAAAGCAGGCCCAGTGGAGTGGACAGTTAAACAAAAATAAACCTGTTTTTATTGTTTCATGCTAAACCACATACCAGGCTTCATAGGCTCAAATTGGCAACAATACTTAGTTTTGGCAAAGAAGCCTGGAGTAATCTCTGCACTTTTACACAGTGGACCCTGTCTGAAAGAAGCAAAGATGGTGGCGGCTCATGCAGAGGACAATGGCCCAGTCTGACTCTGATGATATAAAGGCTGTGTGTTCGTAACATGAGAAATAAATGAAGATCAGACTGCAAACTGAAGATCAGAGAAGCAAAGAAACCAAGCCAATAGATCTTACCTCCACCAAGCTGAAATTGCAATCCTGTTTCCATGAATCCTCAGAGGCAAAAGCTCTCACTCAGTTCTTGTCTCCTGCTTTTACTACTTTCTCTGCATAACCATATCACTCCTGTCTGCACCTCCCTAGTGCTGGGATTAAAGGTGTGTGATCCCAAGTGCTGGGATCAAAGGTGTGAACTCTTACTCTTCCCTCTGGTGTAGGCCAGGTTGGCCTTGAACTCAGAGAGATCCATCTGCCTATTTCCTGAATCCTGGGATTAAAGATTTGTGCCGCCACTGCCTGGGTAGCTAGTATGGTTGCTTGGATTAAAGGTATTTATCACTGATGCCTGACCTCTATAGTTTGTGACTGGCTTTGCTTTCTGAATCCTCAGGTAGGCTTTCATAAATCATAAATAGTATATCATCACATGTGTTAGTGGGCCTGTTCCCCAAGGATCCCCCTTTCCATTTGCTGTTTCTGATCAGTAAAGAACAGAGTTTCATCAGAGACAGATTCAGGCAAGTCAAACTCAGGGCGAAAACACTGTGTCTACAACAGGGTCATAGAACATGAAAGAAAATTTATAGGACAGTTCTTGGCACATAGTACAGAGTGATCCTGAAGGGAGATGGCATTGGGCCACAACTCATGATTTCTCTAAAAGAACATGTCAAGGCCAAGAAAAAGACTTGACCAAAACCTGTGCTCCTTGTGAGCACTATCATCCACTACTAGATGTTTCTGTGACAGACAATAACTGAGACTAAACATCCGTTGGCTGCATCTATTCACCAGCTGTGTGAGTTGGACAGAGCAGAGACCCTGGTATAGCCCCAGGGGACACTGTACAGATCGGCTGGTGCTTCTCTTGGCTTTCCCCCATCTGTCAGGTGGCCTGAGGATGCTCGACAAGAACTTCCCAACTCTATGTAATCTGTGAAGTCTGTGAAACTGGTACAAATCTGAAAATTACCCAACAGTGATGGCACAGTCTGCTTATTATAGAGAAAGTCCTTTTGGTTTTACCAGGATGCAGACTGTGGAACAAATCTCTGGTGATGCCCTGTGGGGTTGCAATGCCAACACACAGGCAAGAAACATTCCAAAGGAACCTGTACAGAATGTCACACATCACAAATCTAGAACACAAGCCAAGAGAAAGCTCCTTGATGCTCTTCTGTTTACAGCTAAGGACCACAGCTGCATTACTGGGATACTCTAGTTGTTTGGAACAAAGCTATGAAAAGTTTGGATGTCCTTGAGTGTCCATTTTCCAGTGCAATTATTTTTATCTGTTTATGTATTTCATGTAGCTAGAATTTATTTATTCCATAATGATGCTTGCATGACACCCTTGTTATGAACATTATTTACAAGCATATTAACTCAAAAAAGCACTGAATTTAAAAAATGAAGAAAAGATAGAAGACTATAGCATTTCTGTTTAAATTTCTGTAGAGGAATTAATATTTCTCCCAGTCTATATTCTTGGTTCATTTTCCACTTAAATGACACTGCTTCTGCCTGATCAAATGCAAAAATAAGAAGCAATGATTTTAGATGGAACTCAGACTTTTATAGTTAGAAATCTATCGTAGGCCAAATCATGGATGACTTTATTATAATATTCAAACATATGGCTTTGCTGTTACCCACCACCTTTTGACCCATGACTATTTATACTCTGTATAATGGAACGGAGTCCGGCATAAACACATTAGAAAATGGGGAAATTTCCCAAGCTTCTGGATTTGGCTAGCAATGAATGGATTTTTTTTTCATCTTATGTGCTACATAATTTGGTTTACTGGCTAACCCAGGCTCAAAAGATGAGCTAAATCCTCACAAAACCTTTCCTTTGAGCTATGGGAAGCTTCCAGGAACAAAACAAAACAACAGCATGTGTGAAAATGTGGAGCAGATTCCTATTGTTCACACTGTTGAGAGTCGGGAGTCATCTTTGTACCCTGTGATGTAGGAGGTGTGGATAATGGGACCAGAAAGATAAGGCTATTTGTAAAAATGTGGTCACTGACTCCTTTGAACTAACTTAAGTTATCCCCTAATTTTTATGTGGACAGCTTGTTTCCACTCAACTTTTCAATATACCATTTGTAATGTCAAAATTCCTCCCAAATGTGGAATTTTGTGATGGTAACCTGGCAAGTGCACTAGCTGGGACTTAAGTGTAGGTGGCTCACAGCTGCTGCATAGACTAACTTCACTGCTCCTAGTTATTGTGGAAAGCAAAGATCTCTAATATTTTTTTTTTTACCATCTTTTCTGAGTATATAAGTATCAACTCAGCATATCTTTGGGTTGTGTTAGAATGTTTCATCATAAAAATTGCTCTGTGGGGTGCTGATAGTTTCATGAAAAAATGTTAAATTAATTTTGATTTGAGATTAGTACGGCATTCCCAGTAGTTTATGAAATGATTCTAAATATAGTTCTGCCATTAATATACTTTGTGTTTTTGCAAAGCAACACTCAGCATTGATGATCATAAAATCAAAATTTGATTGATCAGCTCTGAAAACAATGAAGATGCTTTAACATTCAATATCAAATTCTTACCCAAAATTAATTTCTTTTTTTTGCTTTGTGTTGTTTTAAAGCAGGGTCTCATATATCCCAGACTGGCCTTGAACTCACTATGTAACTAAGCATAACCTTAAACTCCTGATGCTGCAGATCCTTTTACCTCCCCAAGTTCTGGAATTGCAGGTCTGTACCACCATGCTTGGTAAAATTCAATTCTTCATGTAACACATGTAACAATCATGGAACACATTCATCTTATTAGTATGCAAATTTGTTTTAGCCTTTAATAAATGGTAAAATAACATGTATGTCAAAAAAACTGTTTAAGATAAAATTCCTTATTGTCAGTGTTTGATTTTAAAATTACCTGTCTACCTGGAATTGCATAAAAATTTCTCAATCAAAGAGGTTTCAAGGGGGCTGGAGAGATGGCTCAGTGGTTAAGGGCACTGGCTGTTCTTTGACAGAGCCTGAGTTCAATTCCCAGCAACCACATGATAGCTCACAACTATCTGTAAAGAGATATGGTGCCCTCTTCTGACCTACAGGCATATATGCAGGCAGAATATTGTATACATAATAAATAAAAAATGAATCTCAAAAAAAAATTAAAAAAAAAAAGAAGAGGTTTCAAGTGCAAACCGTTTAAGAAGCACTCTTCTAACAGATGCCCTCTGAGTCACAGGACAAGACAGAGTGGTTGGCCTGCATGGGCGGGATGGAGCCCAGAGGGCACTGTGTATAAACAGCAACCTCTCTGGACCAAACTATCATGTCAGCCCCTGCATTGCCCTGAGTCATGACTGGAGAGACAGGAAGACACAGGGCTGGAAGGCATAGGATGGGGTTGTTTTCATTTGTTGGTGAGGTGCCAAGCTGTGACAACGGACAAGGTCAGGTATCCCTTTGACAACAGAGAGAGTAAAACAGGAGGGGTGGGATGTGGAACCGACAGCAGCACATGGCTTCCTTGCTTTCCTCCCTCTTGGCTGAAGACAGATGTTTTCCTTTTTTTGAGGCTGGACTCCTGGTCTTCCAGTGCCATCCCTGTTGCTGGAAGGATGTCGCATGTCCCATGGCAGGTCGTTTGCTTCTTTCAGCATCTTAAGTGCTCTTGTCTTTCCCAGAGCTGACTGGCACACAGGCTCTGTGAAGTGAGGACAGATTTCAGAATCTATTAGGGCAAGGATATAGGCTGGAAGAAATACAGTTCTTTAAAACCCAAGCAGTCTGGGCAGGAACTGGTCTTTTCTTCTTGCAGAAGTCTGTCTTACCGGGTGTGTTCAGGACAGTGTTTGAGCAGGTGCTGGTGGAACTGATGGGTCTTTTGATTCCTGAACTATAAAGTGATTAATAAATATGTTTGTGGTGATGCCTCCTGCTTCTTTCAGCTGCCACCCAACTAGTGTTAACATCCCTTGATGGTTCTTGACTGAACCAACCATTACAGTTGTGGCGAAGCAGGGATGTCTTAATTCCACCAGTTTCTCTACACTTAGCACATGTATTCTGTAGCCAAGCCATTTTTTCTCTCTTTATATTAGCATGGATACAGAGATCCCACTTGATCCGTTAGATTACCCTGTTACTGTCCAAAGTGAATGATTGTGGCTAATGATGAAGAAATTGAAGACAGACCCCGAATGAGAGACATACTAGAGAATACATGGTATTTTTCAAAATACCAGGATCATGAAAGACAATCTTGAGCTGTTCCAGATGGAAAGAGACTAGAGAGCCTTAACAGGCACACTCCATTCGTGGATCTGGAAGGGATCCTAGACAAGAGTTTTGTAAAGATTTTCTATAAAGGAAAAATAGGACAACTGGGGAAAAAAACTAGTACAGCAACTGAATAAGATCTGGACTAGTCAATAGCATCCTTCAATGTCAATGCCCTGATTTTCCTAGCTGTAGAGGTTGTGTGTGAGTACACCTTATCTTTGGGAAATGAACTCTGAAATGTACAGCCATAACTTACTATTTGTTTCCCAACCTCCTCTCTGATGGTTAAAGGAAAAAAAAAAAAGTCAAAACCAGATCAGTAAATGTTAAAGTTTGGGGAACCTGCTGGCAGGGCACACAGGAATATTTTGTACAATTTTTAGAAAACATTTATGTAAGCTTGAAATTATTTTGGAAATAAGTTAAAATTGATAAGCTCTTAGAATTTCCCCGAGGCCTCAAGCATTTCATTTCGGATACCAAACTCAGTCTGCATGCATCCTAGCCATCCTCATGTAAGCAAGTGGGCTCTGCTCACTTCTTCCTTTGCCGCACAGCCTTTTGAAGCTTTTCCTTGGGAGAAAGCACCACCCTGCATCTCTGGTGTCCTCTTATGAAGGGAAGGCATGTGACCTGGATGGGAACACTAAGAATTGGTGGCACCAGGGACTGTTGCCAAAGCGTTCAAGAGAGGAAAACCTGGTAGGACAACTATTTAAGATCTGCAGTGCAAATGAAGTCCAAACTGACCATGCTGAAGAGGGAAAAAGCAAAAATGAAAGTATCATGCATTCTAAGACTTGTCTCCCCCCCCCCCCCATTCACTCTTCCTTCTTCTTTTGTTTTAGTTTTTCGAGACAGGGTTCTCTGTGTAGCTTTGGAGCTTGTCCCAGAACTCACTATGTAGACCAGACTGGCTTCAGACTCACAGAGATCCTCCTGCCTCTGCCTCCTGAGTGCTGGGATTAAAGGCATGCTCCACCACGGCCCGGCTAAGATTTGCATTCTAATACATGCGTTCTCCAGTTCCCATGAAAGCCCAGCAAAGCAGGAAGTAAGTAGATGCTGTTTTCCATGTCCCTGCTTACTTTCACCTAAAAGCCTGACTTCTAACCAGGGATTTGTGTTGATACAACATGCTAGATTGGCTTTCTTTTAGAAAATGTAGCAAGGACAGATGCTGTAAGCCAAGTTCCTGTGTGTGTGTGGGGGTCTTACTGTACCAAATTTTGGATTCTTACCCAAATCCCTTGTTTTCAAAGAACTATAATCTGTGGCTTCAGAGACATAGAGGACGGAAGGAGTCCAAGCTCCTAAACAGTCCATCTGGGCTCCAAGCCAAGCTTTCTCAAGCTCTCACAGGCTGCATGGTCAATGCATCCCTTACTCATCAGCAAACATGCTCCACTCAGCACAATCACCACTGGAGCCACCAGAGGTACCAGGTGGTTGCTTCATATTCAGCAGAAGAAATGGGCATAAAAACAAGTCTTTGTGTCCCCAGCTGGATTCTGTATCACTGTGTCACTGAATTACACAGGAGTTGGTGCTAGGTCGCCTCCGCTACAGAACATAGGCAGGTGTTGCATTTTGTTATTCATGAACGCTAGGTCTTAGAGGAGGACTCCGTCTGCCTCAGGTACATCCTGCCTTTAACATGGTACCTGTGGCATCGATGCCACGCTAGGCTTTTTTTTTTTTTCAGTGAAGCCTGCTCTCAGCCTAGAAAATGTCCAGTGTGATCTACATGTCGGTCCTAGTGGCAGCTGGGGGGGAGACTGTCCCCCTGAGAGGGAAGACAAGGGCATTGGGGAGCACTGTGGGTGGCTCCCAGTTGATGTGTTTGCCTTTCTTAACAACATTGATTGTGACGTAGTGCTTCTGTGAGCTAGTGCAAGGCCTGGGAAGTTATAAGGAAGGGCTGTCAAGGGAAGGCCACTGCCACATTAGCCTGCCATTCCAGTCTGTACCAAATGATGTGGAAAGAACTCCAACTCTGAGAGAAATTGACATTTTAATAGACACCTGCAAACCCCACGAATAAAGGAGATATGCATTTTCCTATGCTAGAATCACCAAGGACCTCAAAGTAGCCCTTCTTAGTGCTACAGGCCGGGGCTTTCAGGATTAGGCAGGTAGTAATCTTTGCTTACTGAGTGCTCAGAAGACAAACCTGTCTGAAGAAGAAAGCCGTGATGGCTGAGCCAAGCTTTTCACTGACCATTTACATGAAGTGGGGAGCAGTTGGCAGCCACAGGCTGTCAGATTGCTCCCCCAACCCCTAAACTCCATCAGTCCACATCCCGTGATCCTGTGGGTATTCATCTCTGTACTCCTAACCTTCCCTGTTGGTGATACAAGGATTGTGATAGTACTCTGCTCTGGGGGACAGTTTGAAGTGTCAGAGATGTGAAGTGACTGTCCAAAGTCACACAGCAATTCATTCTTTGTATACAATCCAGGTGTTTCAACTCTACAGCCTGAGTTGTTATGTGCAATGCCAGAGAAACTGGGTAAAGAGAGGAGAAGGAGGAGAGAGAAAAAGAAAGGTGAGGAAGGACGGGGCCTCTCATCACTGAATATTTTCTGAGTGCATTGGTGGGTGTGGAACTTCAGTAAGTTCATCCTTACCATAATAGAGAGATGACATTTCATGCCTGTCTACACAATTCTAAATCACCACATTTGAACTTTTCTGCAAGCCCCAACAGAAATGTGCAGTCATTGTCTTAGAGTTGATTCCTTTGGGAAATGAGTGCCTAAGACCCCAAAGTTCTGGTATTCTGGTGCCTGTGCTAAGCCTCTTGTTTTAGAGATGGAGACCAGAGTGTATGTGGTGTGTGTGTGTGTGTGTGTGTGTGTGTGTGTGTAGAAAAGGGAAACCACCTTTATGTTGTCATGGTAACTCAAGAAGCATCTCCAGAGTCCATCTTTCCTACAAAGGTCAGAAAAGAGAATCCGTCTTCCTATGTCCTTTTAAGAAATCATTACTGGAGCAGGGAGGTGATGGCACATGCTTTTAATGCCAGCATTTAGGAGGCAGAGGCAGGTGGATGTCTGAGAATTTGAGGCTAGCCTGATCTACAGAATAAGTTCCAGGACATCCAGAGCCAAAAAAGAGAAAGAAATCATCACTGTATGATCAAAGATGCTTGCTGGATGGAAGGCAGTTGGTGGAAGCCAGTGTGGGAGCCTCCTGTCACTTTGAGCTTTTTATTCCTGCTCTCTTCTGCATGCTGCATGTCTGGCTCCTTCCTGCTCTTTGCCTTTTCACTTAGATGTCACTTTCTTGGAGACACCTTCCTGGACCACACTGCTCACACCTCTCAGCCATCATCTGCCCCATCTCTCTGCTTCTGTCTTAACCTCTGTCCTGTAACAATTGTGTGTTTGTTTACTGTTTGCTCCCTTCAAGGGTGTGGGAAGCAGGGCTGCCTTGTTTTCTGTGGTGTTCCAACCCTATAACAATTCCTGGCACTTAGTAGATGGTCAGTTAGTACAGCTGAATGAAAAATGAGTGGATGAAATACGGTTGGTTTTTACATAGGAAGCAAGTGTTCTGGCTGTAAGTAGGAACAGGATGATAGGGATTTCTGCTCAGATCCCACAGGCTATGGTGGCATGTCCGGCAAGGGTTAACTAAGGAATAGATTCATCTTCTGAACTACACGCTGTGCCAGAGACATTTGATTTCTGTTACTTGGCATCAAAGAGGAGGAGCTGCTATTAAAATCGCCAGCCAGCTGGAAGCTTGCTCTGTCAGACCCATTTGCAAGTCAGAATGGACATTTCACAAGTCTTGTGAACCCTATGAAGCTGCAAGTCCCTAGGGGAGACCACACCAGTGAACCTACTAGCTCACATTCTGGGACAGAGACAGCCCTACACATTAAACCTCCTTCAGACAAGCTGGTGAGGGAGCAGAGATAACTCGAAAGGACTGGTGAGGGCTATGGCATGAAATGCAATTCAAAATAACTGTTATATTACTGCAAGCTCCATGTAGTCACCAGCTTATCTGAGAGGTAAAAAGAGGTCGCCTGCTGTGTGTGACCTTAGATGAATGAATGGTTTATCCCCTTCAGTTGTTTGGTCTGTGAATGGGAAACATGGTATTTATTTATTTATTTATTTTTAAAATTTTATTTAATTTTATATAACAGTCCAATTAAATGAAAACAAACATTTATATACAATATTTGGGAATTTGGGTGTCGTTCTTTCCAAACTACTTCCTGCTGGTAAGGGGTGCTGTCTTGGGGGATTCAAAGAAGATTCAGATATCCTGGCTGTAGTCTGTAGGGCTGTTTTGTCCAGCTGTTTTGAATGTAGGATCAGCTTGTACTCTGTTTCAGGCGGTCTGGCGTGATCAAACCGCATTAGTCTGGAAGGAATCCACATCTTTTCATTTTCTGTGGAAACAAAAATAGAAATCCATTTCCCCAGTAACTTGTCCTTCAACTTAAATTTTGGAGTCAAAGCATTTTTTTTTTTAGTTTAATATATTATTTTACATGTCCATCCCAGTTCCCTCTCCCTCCTTCCCTCCCTTGCTCCCTCCCCCTCAGCCCTCCCTCCTTCCCTCCCTTTTTACCCTCTCTGCCCTCTCACTGCACTCTAAACACCCTCCCCTCCCATCCCCCACCCCAATTCCATATGTAGGGGAGTGCCATCCAGTTGGGGTCATGTAGATCTGACAGGTCCTGTGAAGTAGGGACTAGGGCTTCTCTCCTGTCTCTAGATTAAGGCAGTTATCCCTCCATGGGGGATAGGGAACATGGTATTTAACTCATTGGATTGCTCTAAGGATTAGATGAGGAAGTGCATGCGGATAGTAATGACAGCATTACAGAGTGCTTTCTGTGTGTTTGGCACAGAGATAATGACATGAGACCCATTACTTTATTTGGTCCTCACCAGGTCGTTCAAGGGCACCACACTTTCTACCTGTTTTCTAAAGCAGTCTCCTTAGGCTCCCTGTGTGCTTGTTTGTGCAGGTCTCCTGAATACCAGTAAAGAGTTTTGACAATCCCCTCATGTGGTTCAGGAGTCTTTATTTTCATGGGAAGGACCTTAGGATGGCTCTGGCATGCAGAACCTCAGTGATCTATGGCATTAAAACCCTGATGTCAGAGTAGCTTCCATTAAGTTGGTCCATCAGGTTGGCACCAGCTGCAAAGTGGCCACACAAACTGTACACCATGTACAATGTAGCATCTGCAAATGCCTCTTCCTTTCTCCTTGTGTCCTGGATGACATTGTCTCAGTCATTGCCAGGCTGCAGTGCTTGTCTGTCAGCAGTGACTATGTTTGCATGATCAGCTTGCCTCGAAGGGGCCTGCCTTTGAACTTTGTATAAACACCAGCACAGGACACCAGAAGATGTCACTACCGTGAGTCCTCTTGTTCCCAGAGGAGGTGAAAAAAAGATTACTTTGGAAATCATATCCTTCTTGGTCTGGGAATCTAAATGGCTTTGTGCCATTTGGTGTGTGAACAGGCAAAAGAAGAAATAATATCAGGGAGAAGGAGTGATTTGGGGAATGCTTTGGCGTTCTGTTTCATACACTTGGCTGTGGCTGGCAGCTCTTATGGAAGGAAGGGTTAGCTTTGCTTTTAGCATGTCTCTGGGCAAACCCTCTCCCTTAATTTTCCTCCAGCTCAGACTTCTTAGAAGGCAGCCATGCTCACGCTCTACCACCACCACCAGCACCTCACTCCTGCTTCTTGGATGAGATCATTTGTTTTACTCTGGCAAGGCTTGACCTCATGAGATGGACCTTCTTCTGCCTGTCGCTAGCCTAATTCTAGTGATCTCAGCAACACTGATGCTTACTCTATCTTTTCCAACCTCAGCCATAATAACAGTATGTTTATAGCTGCCATTGAAGAAAAAGGAGGTTCTGATTTAAGATGGAGGTTTGGGTTTAGAGTTTGGGTTATGGTCCTTGTGGCTGTGAACAAGTCGTTTGAACACTTTAGCCTTAATTCCACTCTCTACAATGGTATGATATCAGAGCAACACTGCTCATAGGGCAGGGTAGATTTAGATGGAATTTATGAAACATGTAAAACCCTTTGCATGTTGCAGGAGCTGAGTAAATGATAATTCTCTCATTAGATTCGGTTTTGTTGTTTGCTTGTTTTGTTCTTTTAGTTTCCACTCCACATCCAAGAGATTTTATTACCTTACACAAGAAAATACAACATTTTTGCATCTCAGTTTTATGATCTGTAGTTTGAGAACCAAAAAACATTTTCTCTGCATGCTCCACAGGGTTCTTATGGGCATTTGTTGATGTCATCATTATCATCAAGCTCAGCAGCAGTAGCAGTAGCAGCAGAAGCAGCATCCTCATCAGCATCATCTCATCAGCAGCAGCAGCATCATCATCAGCACCTGCGTCATCTCAGCAGCAGCAGCAGAAGCAGCATCCTCATCAGCATCATCTCATCAGCAGCAGCAGCATCCTCATCAGCAGCAGCATCCTCATCAGCACCTGCATCATCTCAGCAACAGCAGCAGCAGCAGCAGCAGTAGCAGCGGCAGCAGTACCACTACCACCACCACTGAGACACTTTCAGTTTCAGGTTCCAAAAAGCCCTTTTGGTTTCCATAGCTGCCTACTCAGAGGTGCTAGGCAAAGGATCAGAAAAGAGGTGCCAAAATCTCCCATCTTCAAGCAGTTTAGGCATTGCTTCAACTTAGAAGCAACAAGCAGCTGTTTTTGGAAGAGTTCTTGAAAAATCCCCATAGCTAGCATCATCTCAAAACCAGACATATCAGTTGTTCTTTTCCCAGCGACAAATCAAAGCCCTGGAATCCCTGTGGCAGGAGTCAGATGGGGCTGCAAACACTTGGAATGTTTACAGCATTGTGTTGCAGTATTCACTTGACTGTTTACTGAGCACCTCTACAGGGAGTGCTGAGAATTCCATACATGCCATGTGTGGGAACATTAGAAGGTAAAGATAAGCATGGAATTCAGGACTGTGGTTGGGAGGGATGGGTAGAAGAGGAGAGGGGCATACAATGGGACCTCAATAGCATTGGCAATTACTGTTCTTTAAAAAGCTGTGAAACAGATACGGTGTTTTATGATCTCATATGATCATAAACTAGTTTAAATGTATTTCATGTATATGTAGCATTTAATAATAAAAGGGGGAAATAACAAAAGAAGCCTCCCCTCTATCTACAAACAAGAAATCCCACACGATGCGGGTCAAATCTATTTTCGTCTCCTAATAACTATTGTGTCCCTCTCACTTCTAAATCCTGGTCCAAAGTGACTGATGGATAACTACACTGTCAGCCATAGTTTCTTGCTCCCCACTTCCCTGACATTTTATTTGAAGGTATCCTTGGATCCCACCTCTGCAGTTTTCTATTTGTCAAAGCGTAGATCAGTGGACTGAGGGCCTCCTGGGAACATTTTGTTTCTGCTCTGGTCTAGGACATAACTCTGGCAGACAGCTTGATCATTTACGATTGCTCTATTTTAAGCAAAATGTCCTTGTGTGATTTATTCCCAATGACACCGAGCTGCCGCAAGAATATTCGGTGTTAACCTGTTTGGTCCTTCCTCACAAACATGTATCTTAAGCAACTGTCTTTCATAGTCACAACAAAAGTTGCTGGATCTGTGAATATTCTCTTTTCTTACCAAAAGGGAAGACTGGAGTGTTTCCCTTGTGAGGCAAAAAACAAGGGGAACATCAGTGTCCCAAGGGTTGGTTAGGCCAGTTAGTTAACCGTGTGGTCTTGGCAGAGGAGTTGTGAGGGCCTATTTGCCATCCTTGTTCCAGCTCCTCATTTCCCAGGAAATCCAGAGGCGTGCGGCAGGTCTGTGGCTGGCAGGAGTGAAGAGATAAAGGTGGATGTCTGGTCATCTTTGAGACAAGTGTTTTCTACACCTGCCAATACCATGTGTGAGAAGGAGCTGGGCAGCACACGAGCATTGCCTATGCCTATATAGTGTTAGCTGGAAGAGGCAGGCTCAGGGCTGTAGGTCACCTTCACCTAGTCAGCTTCCTTCCTGAGCCAGGAAGGGGTTGGGAAGAATCCAGGGCTTTCTGGCAGTGTTCTCTGCTTTTGAGTGACCTCTTTGGCCCTGTTCAGTATCATAGTGCAACAGTCAGACTTTCAGTAACTAGACATAGGCACTAGCCAATCAGGACGGAGAAGGGACTTATGGTGGAGATCTCCATGTGTCTGGTTAGATGCTGGGTTGGTGGAGGGGAGGAGAGGGCCTGGGGGAAGGATCTGAGTGGGGAATGGGGAGACTCTGCAAGCAGCTTTGAGCACCTGCAATTCAGTAATTGGTGCAGACCTATTTCGATGTTCTAAGAACTGGTGCAGTCATGCTCCTGCCCATGGCAGAGGTGGATGAGATCCTCTTTCTTATGTCCTTCTGAGTCACTGGGGGGGGGCTGTTAGAAACCTAAGAGTGCCTGTTTGTCACCTAAAGATTGCTGACTATGACTCCCAAGGTCCTAGATTAGACCACTCTACTAGGGGCATCTGAGACTCCCTGGACAACTAGCCTTTAGTAAGTCAGCTCCAACTCTGGAGGGGCTCATGACTTGAGAGATGGAATTCAAGAGGGAAGTATGCCTGAAGCTAGCATGGTTCATGTGCCTGAGTGAAGCAGGCCTTTGGGACTGGCAAGCTGTCAGATCCATGGCTGTTTTGTTGAAGCCACCTTGATCCTGACCCAGCTGTGTTACAATCCAGTAAACCTGGTATGGATGGACATTGTGACTTTTCAAGAGATGTTGAGACTCAGAGATACTGGGTCAGTTTTTTAACTCACTAAGTTGACACTGCTTCAAATTCTCCAAAAGCCATGCTTTGGAGATGAGTGAAGGGTGGGCAAGCCTGTGCAGGAAGGGAAGATTAGGTCCATGCTCTTTAGCTTGTACTCAATATGGCCCTTATGTGGTATGGCCCACTGTCCTCTCATTTCCTCCAAACAAATCCTACCCTTAACCATTTTGGTGCCAGGGTCTGAGGCTGAAGCAACAGGGAACATTCTAGGACCTCTGACTCTTAGTTGGGAGGTGTAGTGTGTGCAGGAAGTAATTTTCACTTCAGCCTTAGAGTGTTGGTTCTCTGGAATGTTCTACTCAGGAGCAGATTTGTCAGTGGAACTTGGCTTGATTGCTACATATAAGCCCAACTGCCCAAGCTTTCCATCTACTCAGAAGCCCGTTTCTCCGTTTCTCATTCTTTCTGATTCTTGTCTTTCCTTCAGACTGTGTTCTCAGCTCTGAGACCAGGCTGTGTGGATTTTCTTTTAACTCCACAGTACTGAATAGACCTTTGTTTTAGAAATTCCCACCTGAATTTTTTTCAAGACCGGGTTTCTCTGTGTAGCCCTGGCCATTCTGAAACTAGCTGTGTAGACCAGGCTGGCCTTGAATGAACTCACAGAGATCTTCCTGCCTCTACCTACTGAGTGCTGGGATTAAAGGCATGTACCAACCAATGCCTGGCCCCACCTGAAATTTTAAAATTTTAAAGTCTTTTTTTTTGTTATTGTTAGGTTTTGTTGTTTGTTTTTTTGTTTTGAGACAAGGTCTCGATGTGTAATCTTTGCTGGCCTAGAATTTCCTATGTAGACCAGGCTAGTCTTGAACTAATATATTCTCTTGCCTCTGCCTCCCCAAGTGCTAGAACTAAAGGTGTGTGCCACCAGGTTCAGCAGTCCCATTTTCTTAAAAACAACCAAGTCTAGCAGTTGTAGGTATTCATTAAGCATCGTTTAAGTTGTCATCTATTTTAAAATAAGTTTTATTATTTTATGTACATTGGTGTTTTGCCTGCATGTGTGTCTGTGTAAGTGTGTCAGATCCCCTGAAACTGGAGTTACAGTTGTGAGCTGCTGCCATGTGGTAATTGAACCCCATCCTCTGGAAGAGCAGGTGGTGCTCTTAACCATTGACCATTGAGCCATCTCTCCAGCCCCCTTAAGTTTTTTTTTTTTTTTTTTTTTTTTTTTTTTTTTAATCTCAGGTAATCTCCTTAATAATCCAATGAGGTTGGAACTATCACTCCATTGATGAAAAAGAATGTGTTTGTAATTAAGTGGGATAGCTTGCCTAGACAATGATAAACAGGAACCTGAAATCTGTGTGCAGCAGAGCCTGCTGGCCTTTTCTGGATTTGTAGCCAAAATTACATTATGTTGCCTTCTAGCAGTTGGGGCTCATTCACTGTTCTGGAGTGAAGGGAGGTCTTTTGGTTCATGCACTACAGTCCCCAGCTGAGCTTCGCCATCAGATAGTTTGGGTTCTCATCCTTGCCTCAGACAGTCTGTGGCCATTTTTTAAGTTTCCATTTCCTTAGCTCTGTAACAGGAACAGTTATAGTTGCCCTACAAAGTTTTACTGTAAGTGTCCAAAAAGATGAATGCATGATTCTCATTGCTCTATCCAGCATGGAGGTAAATGTTAGACACATCTTGGTGGAATAAAGGACTGAAAGATGCTTATAAAGAATGTGGCCCATAGAATCAACTCACCAGGTCTCATGGGGGCTCCCAGAGACTGAAGCGACAATCAGGGATCCTGTGTGGATCTGAACTAGGTCCTGTGCATATGTTATGTTTGCTTAACTTGTTGTTCTTGTGGGACTCCTAATGGGAGTGGAGGAGTATTTCTGACTCTTGCCTGCTCTTGGAACACTTTTCCTCTAGTGGCCTCTTGGCCTTATCCAGCCTTGATGAGGGTTTGTGCCTAGTCTTACGGTAACTTGATATACTGTGTTTGATTGATATCTCTGGGAGGCCTACTTTTTTCTGAGGGGGAACAGAGGAGGATTGGATCTGGGGGAGTTGTGTGTGTGAGAAAGAGGGAGGATTGGAGGGAGAAGAAACTGGTCAGGATGTAATGTATGAGGGGGATAATAAAAACATATAAATGGAGAAAACACAATAGGCTTTTGTTTATAATCAACTGTCAATATACTTATCAATGTTATGGCAGGGCTGATACATGAATAAAATTCCATTTTCATAAAAAACGGTGCTCATGAAATCAATTTGTACTGGAATTATCAGCCCACCCCACCCACTCATGCCCTCACAAAGCTCTCACAGTATGCTTTGGGAGGCATTCGACTCTGGGAATGGATGGGAGGCTTTGTGCCATGGAGGTGGTGATCCTTGTAGCTCTGCTCACTTCTCCTGTATAGATATTAGGAAGTAAAAACCTTCTTTTTCATATTACACATTCATTCCTATTTCATAGACATTTCCAGACAGCTTCTGTTCCACCTGGTTCTGGAGCTGTTTAGTCCCAAATAAATGCACAGAGGCTTATATTAATTAAAAAACTATTTGGCTGATGGCTCAGGCTTCTTATTGGCTAGCTCTCTCTTACTTATTAACCCATTTTTATTAATCTAAACATCTCCACATAGTCTAGGCTTACTGGAGAATGCCCAGCATCCTATCTTCCCAGTAGCTATGTGGTGTCTCTTCTGGCGGCTCACACTCTGTGTGTTTATTTGGGACTAAACAGCTGTGGGGCCAGGGGGAACAGAAACTCCATCTACAGACATTCCTCTCTGTTATCCTTTAAACAATATGCTTGATAGCCATGAAAATTAAAAAAAAAAAAAAAAAAAGGAAAGAAAAGAAAAAGGTAACTGGGTCTGTAGTCGCTGAAGAATGGGCTAAACAATTAGTTGGCTCATCGTGAGTGTTTCTGCCACTGCGGGTATAGTGTGACTTGCTCTGCTTAAAGAAAATGCTTTTAAAGAGAGGAACAGATTCTCATACCAGGACAAATCATAGTATGTTTTTGTCCTTGTGACTGTACTATTTCTCTGTCTGGGTGATAGTCCTGAGTTCAAGAAGGCACAGAGTTGAGCATGCTGACTTCATGGTGTATGCACAAATCAATCTCACAGAAATGCAAGAATAGCATGCTACTGTGGGCTCCACTGGCTCCAAAATTCTGTCATATATGTTGTTCTTCCTTGGCAGGATTATGGTTTCGCTTTATTCTATTAATGTCTGGAAAAACCTACAGATAATTCAGTTTGCCAAGTGTGTGGGTGGGTAAAAGATGTATATTCACAATCCTGAGACCTGCAAGAATTGTCTTTGGGAAACAGCTAATTAGACCTGTCTTTTTGTTTTTTAAGTGGTACCCAGCCTTAGAAGCAAATGGCATTTATGTATCAAAGTGTCCACAGTGATGGGCATGTGATGAATGTTAAGTCATAACAATTACATTTAATGAGAACTAATGGGCTGTCTTAGAGCATGGCCCTGACTCTTAGAGCTGCCTTCCCTGCTCTCCAGCCCTGTTCAAAAGGCTCCCTGGCTGGACCTACTCACTCAAGTCCATCCGTGTGCAGTCACTTCGTTTTGACCCTTTTACTGTGGCTGACTCTGCCATTTCTTTCTCATCTGTCAGTGGTGTAAACATTGCTTCCACCACACCTGTTTTATATTCTTCTGGGAGAAGTTCATTCTTCCCTTCCTGGCTTTTCTCTTCTATAATTGTTGCATGCATGATTCCTTGATTCCTCCCATCTCCCCTCTCTTCCTTCTCTGTCCACTTCCTTTGGTACTGGCTCTCCCTCAAGAAGACCCCTTCCTGCCTTCCCTTATTGTCTTATAGGCATCTGGCTCAAATGATTAGGATCCAAGGAGAACAAAAATATTGGAATGCAAACAGAATATAGGTCTAAACTCACTGCCCATTCAAGGTTGCTTTCAAGCACATTTTGCTTTGAGGGGAAGGAAGAAAAGTCTGTAATACCATCCATGTCCCTTATCTGCCTCTCCATGTTCCCTGCTTATCTGCTGTGTAGAAATATATGGGAAGAAACAGGCCAAGAAGCTTAATGCACAATAATCTTTTGGCGTTTTGTAGTCAGCATTCTCTCTGGCCTTGTTTGTAGTGAACTCAGAAAGTTAACTCCCTTCAGTTTTAGTGGGTTCTCAAAACTTTCAAAATGTCCATCTCCTGTCATAGCTGGCTCCCATCCCTGCTCCCCCAATTCTCCCTTTGCAGCTGGAGCTGTGACTTTGGAATGAAAAAAACAAAAACAACAACAACAAAAAACCCCCAAAAAACAACAGCCTCAGAAGATGGCAGAGGCTGCTCTAGTGTGATGAAAAGAGAGGGGACTGGTGATGGGGTCAAAGAGGCCCTGAGAACAATTTCACCACTGCCATATTCTGGCTGTCCTAGGATACAGAGATGTTTTACATTGAGCACATAGGATGAGAGGCCAAACCCTGCATGCAGAAGGCACAGGCATTGACACTTCCCCCATTCTTTGGCTTAAGCAATGGGCTTGGCTGTATCAAATCACTAAGTTTAGAAGCATGCTGCGTGGTGGTGGTGCACACCTTTAGTCCCAGCAGTCCGGAGGCACAGGCAGGCAGATCTCTGTGAGTTTGAGGCAGCTTGATCTACAGAGTGAGTTACAGGACAGCCAGGGCTACACAAAGAAACCCTGTGTCAGGGGTAGGGTGGGGTAGGGTGGGGTAGGGTGGGGTGGAGATGGGGGTGGGGGAGAAGGCCATCCACCCCAGGCAGGAGTTCCTGCCTTTCCATTTTTTCAAATGGGAGATCAAGGAGACTCATCCCTTGGAAGAACAGTAGGATGCCTGTAGTGGAGGCAGACTGTATTTACATGCAATTCACCTCTTTTGTGTCTAAGAAAAGCCACCCAAAGAATCATTTGCTGGTAAATATGGTCTGTGTGGCTGAAGCAGCGGACAGTGGGGATATGGTCTTGCCAAAAGCTGACTTTCTCCGAAGGTCTGTCTGTTGTCCAGAGTGGCAGCCACTTCGGTGGGCAAATAGGATGGTCATCTCTGCGCCTGGGGGGGCTGCTTCAGGTTGGGACCCCTTCAAGGTGGCTAGCTGTTCGTGCTTTCCAGAGGTGGGATGAGAGGCATAAGGTTTGGTGGGAGGAGGGCTGTAATTCTGAAATCTCACGGTTTTGACTTGCTGTAAGATAGAAAGCAAAGGACTGTGGGTGAGATGTGTACTCTGCCCCAACCCCTTGATGAGAATGTGTTCTTTCTCTACAGTTGTCACCACTCAAAATGCCTCATTTATGTGGTGTTTATTTAGCAAGCATTTGTATCTACTGTGCATCATGAAATACACCCTATGAGGTGTTGTGGATCGGAGAGTGAACAAACGCACACTGCCCGATGGGAGATTTTAACCAGTGCTGTGACGGGAGAAGAGTAACTCGCTGATACAGTAGAATAGCATCTAATAGGCAGCCAGGCAAGACTTTCTTGAGGCAGAAGAATTTGAGAATAAGGATGAATAATTTGGGAGAAATAGGGTCAGCAGTGATCTTCACAAGGACCCTTCTGGAAATACAGGTTCACTTTCCCCCTCCCTCCTCTGTTTTTGTTTAAGGCCTATCTTAAGGCCTGGCTCTTCCTCACGAATGCTTCTGATGACCCCTCTTTGAGCTCTCTACCATTGCCTTAGAAACACTCATCATAGAGCCAGTTCCCTGAATACCTGGTGTTGCCATCTAGCCTTTGAGCAGTGACTGACTTCCTCATACACAAGGCCATGAGACAAATATACAGACCGACCAGCATTTCGTATGTGTCTTTAAAAGATGGAAGATTCAGAGTCAAGTGTAGTTAGTTGCACAGGCATTTGGAGGCTGAGACAGGGGGATTGTGAGTTTGAGGCCAGTTTGAACAATGTAGTGAAAAATCTGTCTCAAAACCAAAATAAAACTTAAATGCAAACATCTAAAATAGCCTAAGTTCTGGCACTCTGGGCCTATATCAATATTGGCTCCAGCTGGCTGAGCTAGGTAGTAGCCCCCGTTGTATGAGGCTGGAAGCCCCCCCCCACTTTTCTTCCTCTTGTTTCCTAAGTGGCTATGTATCTTGCTTGGCAATTGCAGGTGTTTGTTGTCCCAGGGCTTAACAAAATGTTCTTTCTGTGGTACTTCGGAACTTACTTCTTTGTTCCATGAAATTCTCTTTTGTCTCCAAGTTTCCCCTGCTTTCTGAGTTTTGCTGTTTCCAGTGGGATCTCGGGACTTCAGAGTTTGGGGGCTGCGTCTGACGACTTGGGATATTGGGCAAGTGGGGCATGGGGTCCTTTAGATTGCATGAACATTGGAAGTTGGGATGAAACTCTTCTGTCAGTCACCACAAACTTTTCCGAATGCATTTCCATACAAGCTTAGAGGAAAGAACCTGGGCTTTCATATTGGATACAGATGTCAGCTGCATGGCTTTGGGCAGTGTGGTTTAACTCCCCAAGCTTCTGCTTCTTCGTTCTAAATGAGGATGGAAATAATACCCACCTCAGAGGGTTGTTATCGGGGTTTAATGGGATGGAACATATGGAGTTCTGTGCATGGTGTCTGCTTGCACATTTAGTAGTTAGCAAAAGCATAACAAATAGGAGGAAACTCTATGGTGGTGAGGGTGATGGTGAGGGGGAGATGATTGACGAGTGTGGTGATGCTCAGTAAACTGAAGGATTGTGATGAACATCACCCGATTCCCTTAATGGCACCTCCATTTCATCATCTTCTTGTTTCAAGGACCTTAGAAAAATCTATGTCTTTTAGCACAAAAATCTCCAGGCTAGATGTTAACAGATCTGATTGATGCCATAATAAGTCAGCTGTTAGAATTATCATTCCATGTGGCTTTGATGTCACTTAAATTTTCCCTTGTCTTGGTTGTTGCTGTCATCTGATGAAAAAGTATGTATCAAGCCCTGTGTAAATACTGCACATATTGTATGACCATTATTATTATTTACCTAACATTTTTAAAGGTTTATTTTGTGTGTACAGGTGTGTTTTGTTTGCATGTCTGTATGTATACCATGTGTGTCTCTGCAGAGGTCAGAGGAAGGCATCAAATCTGGAATTGGAGTCTTGGGTGGTTGTGAATCTCCACAGGGGGTGCTAGGAACTGAATGTAGGTCCTCACTAAGAGCAGCAAGTACTCTTAACTTCTGAGCTGTATTTCTAGTCCCTATATTCCCTATTTCTATGGAACAGACAAATAAGTAAATAATGAATGAGCAAACACAGCCCCAGAAGGGTGAAGTATTTTGACCAGAGCCACCTAACCAGAGTGGTAATTCAAACCAAGCCAGAAGCAGAACCAGGCTGCTTCTGGATCACAGAAAACATATGTATGAAGGGAATGAGGAGTATGTTTATCAGGGAGAGGATGTGCTTGGGGTGAATGCAATGAGGTGTGTTGTGTGTGAAGATTTTATAGGAGGCTGCCAGTGTGGTTAGCAATGTCCATGGTGTGCAAAGAGGGGAGGCTCAAGAGTCAGATTCCCAATGTCACTCGATTCCTACCTTTTCAATGCCATTTTTTGAGTTTTCTGGTTTCACTAGGATCGAGGGTGGGGCAGATGCAGGTGGCTTGGGTGGTGGTTCACTCTTGATGGGTATTTCTTTGCCTTCCATGATGAAGGAACTGGCTGCTGAGTGGATCCTGGCCTTGCCACCTCTGCTGATGCAGGTCAGGGCAAGCTCCCCAGTGGGAATGGGTTTAGGCCCCATCTCCATCATCATGGGTGCTGGGGAAGAGGCCATTCCCTGTGGCTGGTAGAACTGGAACTTCTGAGGCCGGATCACCATGGTGGGACTGCGACTGAGGGATCCCACCATGAAAGTGGGGATCGCTGACTGGACTGGTCTCTGCAAGGATCCATCTGGGGGATAACAGAGCAGTATCAGAGAAAGGATGGCTGACAGCAGGTTGCATGGGGGCTGGGAATGCAATGTGTCTGATATCCCAGAATAGGTAGGTAAGGGCTCTCCTAATGAGACTGTGCTCATGCTCGCTCTTCTGGGGTCTTTCAAAGGTGACCTATTTTCTTTAGTGCTCTTTGCTGTTCCTGGCAGCAGGTAAATGCTTAACTGAATGCGGTGTGAGGTATCTGATGGTATGCTGCTTCAATCTATGTGCCCCTCCTCCCCCACCTTTTCCCTTCCTCTGGTCCTTTAGGGTGGCTATGGAAACAGACACACCAAGTTTCACAGTGAGAAGCAGACACAGAGGTAGACAGGCCAAAGAGGAAGAAGTGAGGAACGAAGCGAGCAGACCACAGAGAAGGAAAGCCGAAGATGGAGAGGAGGAGGCCGCTAGCATCTGCTTGCTGAAGAAATTGTTAATAGGAACTAAGTGTGGCGGTGGGGCAGCAGCTGAGCACACCACCTGTACTCATTGTTGGTGTTTACTTCCAGCCCAGTGAAGGTTCCCAACCACAACACAGAGTGTGGATTGCATCTTACAAGATACACAAACTGCCAGGCGGCTCCCCAAGTCACAGATGCTTGCTGGCTATCACTATTAGTGTGCTCTAGCAATGTAAAAGTCTGACGGTGTGGGTTTGGACCTTACTGAGACAGTCTTCCCTCAGTTAATGGAAAGCAAGTCCTCCCTAAAAGGCTCTAAGGAGGAGGTCCCATCCCTTGGGCATAAGTTCTATAGGTGACCAAGGAAATGGGTCCTTCCCTCTGGATAAAAGACTAGGAATTACTCTTATGAAACACTGTGGGTCATTCTCAAAGGGTCTTCAAGCATATGATGGGCTTTCCTTGCACTTCTTGGATTTTTTTTTTTTTTTTTTTTTTGAGACAGGATTTCTCTGTGTAACAGCCCTTGCTATCCCAGAACTCTGCTCTGTAGAGCAGGCTGGTCTTGAACTCACAGAGATCTGCTTGCCTCTGCCTCCCAAGTGCTGGGATTAAAGGTGCATGCCATCAGTCATGTGTCTAGCATAGAGGGCCTGAGCTAAACCATATTCTGAGCTGTGGTTGTGCCCCTTCACCAAGCAGGAAGTTATCATGGACAATGAACCCAGGTGTTTTCTCTGCTGCTGTAATCTTGCTGCCATTAATTCAGTCTGACTTTTCCATTTACACATTTGATTTTCCACTGGCAGCTCCCTGAGCCACGTGGGCCTTTGGAGAAACAGATACTTGACTCCTCACCTTGGAAAAAGGGACAAAGGAAAGCTTCTGGAACTAGGAAGGGCAAAAGCACACCAGGCAGACATGTCCTTGGCTCCCATGGATGTGGGAGCAATTTGGTTTCTTGCCTCTCTGGTTATCTGGTCAGTTTGCAATTTTCAAGAGTTCTTATACTCTTTTATTATGTGTGCATACAACACAAGCAGTCAAAGATCCAGGTCAATCAAGAGTTACACAGCAATAAAGAGGCAGTGTATTAAAAAAATGTGAGCTATCAAAGTGTAATTCAATTCTTTGGGTGGCTAAGTGGTCTAGACTGAGGGAGTATTTCAGTCCTAAATAAGCCCATGATGTATATGGTCCAAAGACAATCTGTTTAGTTGTAGTAGTAATGAAGTGACTTATTTACTAATAATTAAAGTTACTTTACCAAGAAAATAACTTCTTTAAAAAAGCCATGTTCTCAAGAGCTTACTATGTGCTAGACATGGTATGGTTAGCCTATTAGTTAAATCTGATAGGAATACTCTGCCAACATGGTATAACACAGGGAGGGTGATGAAATGGGTATTATTTCCATTTTACAAATGAAAATAAAGAGGGTGGTGCCTTCTACAAGGTTGTGATGGTGAATGCTCAGTGGGGGGCAGGAAAGAAGGGGCTGATGGCTAAAACAGGAGGTGCTGGCTGGTACAGTTAGAGGCTATGCCGGCCACGAGATGGAAAAGACTAGGACAAGGATAAGGACACTTGCATTTTTTGTTCCTGGGGACGTTCCCTTGGGGCATACTGTCCCTTGCGCTAATCTTCTGTCCTGCAGTGTTGTATCTCATGTTTAAATATTTGTTGAGATGGCAGTAGAGGCTGCAGAGCCAGTTTTAAGTCGGAAATGTAGAACAAATAAATCATCTGCCCCACACGGGTTGTGACAGGAAGGAATCCTTGTTTTGTACAATGAGGTTTCAAGATCTTTTCTGAATCCCTGCACATAAGATCTCATGCAGAAGTCTAACATATTGACTTATTAACAACAGCATGGTATTAATGACAGACTGGCAAGCTCTGCTGTATGCTCAGTGTGGATACTATATAGGGAAACGAGAAAGCCACGGAACAGTGCACAGAGTATGATTGGAAGGTGTCTCTATCAATCTTGGAAAAGTTGGAACTGGTGGGTTCAGGATGTGAGTCTTACTTTTGTATAACTTAAAAAAAAATGGAATTTCTCTGCATGTATTACATAAACAAGATAGCAGAAAACAGGGGTTCTCAGTACTGTCTCTAGAATTTTGTCTTCTACCCCCAGCTCCTGCCCATTCAGGGGTTGTCTCCAGAACACAGTCTGAGAATATCAGTCTTTGGCTGGTCTTACTAAGAAGCAGCACCCTCTTGACTACAATCCAATTATACGCTGCCACCTAGTTTGGTATCTTCCCACTTACCAAGCACGCATGAATGGACCTAGATAGGGGCCTTCAGTTGGTCTAGGTTATGCTCATTAAAAGCTCTCATCCCTCAGGACTTATCCTATGCAGAAGCTCATCTCAAATCCAATTATTTTTGTGGGAAACACACAGTGTTCCAATTGGAACTGCCGTCATTTAGCACGTACCTCTCTGCCACCACTTACTCTTTCTCATGCTGCTCCGCCCTTTCCGAAGAGACCCTTGTCCCGAAGTCCCTGGGCCAGGTGTACTCCCTGCAGGGTTAACCACGGCAGTGGGCACAAAGACAGATTTGAAGGGTCTGCTTTGCCGGGGATCACCCTCTGAAAAGCTACTCTGGGAGGACACAGAGGAGGTGGGTAATGCCCATGTGGTGTAGACAGTGGGGCTCCGGGAATCTGGAAAACTAGACGTCTTTCTGGCTGTTGAACTATTTTTCAAAAGAGAAGAAATGGAGAAAGAAAGTGTTCAGTTAAGAGTCCTATGTCTCTTTTTAAATAGCTCCCAGCCATATGAATATAGTCACTCTTAACCACCCACACCCGCTCTTTTGTCACCCACAGACCTGTCTTAAGTTGATCCCACCCCCCTGCACTCTAGTGAATATGTGGTTCCCGACAGGGGGGGGGGCTCATGAGGTCAGAATGTGCACACCCAAACTTCACTCTTCCCTGTAGCTATGATCACCCCTCCCCCACATTCCTTCAACCCAAGTTCAGGGCACAGGCCTTACATGAGCTCACTGCTCTTTGCTTATTTTGTTTATTAAGTCTTTATTTAGTAGCTTTCCCACTAGATGCTAAACCATTTGAAGGTGAGGGTTTCTAAGGCTTACTTTACAGTCTCTGTGTTTTGCACGTACTGCTGATTAATGTGTGTGTCGAATGACTGCCTCGATGCCCTCAGTACTCCTTCTAGTAGTTTTGGTTAGCACATGTTGAGTGCTTACTGTAAGCCAGATGCTGATAGATACTTCAGATTTTTTTTTTTTTTTTTTTTAAGAAAAACACCAATCAGGAAGTCAATCAGCCAGCTGTCTATACTTCTTTCTTTCTTTCTTTCTTTCTTTCTTTCTTTCTTTCTTCCTTTCTTCCTTTCTTCCTTTCTTCCTTCTTCTCTCCACTCTCTCTCTCTCTCATTCTTTCTCCTGTCTCTTCACTCCTCTCTCCCTTTCAGGGGAGGAGGAGACAGGCAGATCCCTGGAGCTTGCTGACCAGCCAGCTTACCCAAATTGTTGAGTTCTAGGTCTCAGTGAGAGACCCTGCCTCAAAAGACATAGTGGATGATTCTAAAGAAATGATCTCTGGCCTCCACACCCACTCACACATGCATGTGTATTCTCTTACACACCATACCACACACACTGAGGGGAGGGGAGATAGGTAGATAGAAATTCATGGTGACTTGGCCAAGCAACTACCAGACTAGAGGTTTAAACAAGGTCTGAGTCAGCTCTCTGCCCTACTTCTGAACTATACTGAACTCCGGGGCTGGTTAGAGAAACAGAGAACATTTGTCTGTTTTGCACCTGAAATAAACTAAGGTAGCTGGCAGCCCTGAAGTGATTTTGTAAGATGCTAATGCTTCAGCCTTGGGCTGTGATGTCATGAACAGCATTAAAGTGTTATAAACAAGCTCGTGGCCACTGCTTCCAAGTCCGCAACCTCTGTGAAGTACACTACATGGTAGTAGCTGTTAACTTTGACAGCCTTTCTCTCCCTTTCAACCAATTCAAACCTGGCCTCCTGTCTCCCATGTACAGCCCATCAATCACTCTGTCACTCTGTTGATTAAATAGCCCCTGATAATTCCACAGAAATACAAACTCCACCAGGCCCCGGTGTAGAAAACCCTCCAGGTGCCTTACTCCCCAGGGCCCTCCATGGTTTTCTTTAGGCTGTTTCTCCTCATTCTTCCTTTCTTGTTTCCTCTATTCTGCTTATTAAGAAATCACAATGTATATTGTAATAACAAGCCAGTGTTGCATGAAGGTAGACAAGCTATTGTTGAACTGTGGCCAGTGGTACTCAAGAAGCATAGGGTTCCAAGTACTCTGAGAACGGATGCCTGCAGCAAGGGACCTTGTATCCAGAGCTGTCAACCTGCTCTGGACCCCATGGTGTGGTCAATGGAGAGTGGACCATCCATTAGTAAGGAAACAAGTCTCTATTCTAGACACAAGGCCTAGGCAGTGAAGAAGATCTCCAGCAACTGGCTTCCGTAGCAGAGTTCAGCTGATCTGTCTTTTGAACAAGAGGCCTCTAGGAGCTACTTGCTGAAAGTGCATCAGCAGCAGGCAAGGCTAGTTCCCCAATTGTTTCCAGCAGGAGCAACAGAAGCAAGGACAGAACACAGCTAATTAGGCTCAAGCCAGTCTTATTCCACTAGTGCCTCCTTTGAGCGACTGTTTATGGCACCAGGTAGAAGCTTAGCACTGGGCTTGGTTCCAGGAACTCCTAAATTGTGATTTTTCCCATCCAATGCTGACTCCCTCTGTGTCTTTTGGCAAAAAGTTTAGCACTTACCTAGCATTTTCTTCCAACACCAAAGCACTTTGCTAACATGTATTAATTAATCCCCAGGAAACCCCAAACCTGAAGACATTATGATCCTTGTTTTCCAGAGGACACTGAAAGACATTCTGGGCTTAAGTGGGAGGAGTGGATATTCTGGTTTGCTCTGCTAACAGGTCCCTGTGTCCCTTTCTGTCTGTGATGTTAGGTCTTATCCTGTTTTCAAAGAGAACATTCCACATAGCTGCTCTGCTGGACTTGCCATGGGAAACCTTTCTGCTAAGGAGAAATGTCTCACCTTGGCCATCTTTATAGTATCTGGAATGAAAGGCCAGGCAGTGATGGCCCCTTGTCACTTTCCTCCACCCATCAGGCACAAGGCAGGCATACTTGTCTGTGAAAGTTACAATAAAGAACCATCCTGCCTCATTACATAGAAGGGGATTTATTACTGGGACAATATATGAGGCCACTGGCCATGGGTCCAAGATCTAACTCTAATGCACAGACTGACATAGTGGAGCCCATTCTATATGGAGAGACACTTTGCCCAGCCTAGACATGGGTGTGGAGGGTGGGGAGGTGCCTTGGTCCTTAGATTTCCTATGGGAGGCCTCACCCTCTCTGTGAAGCAGATGGGAGGAGGGAAGTAGTCAGGGGAGCAGGACAGGAGAGGAAGGAGGGGGAACTGGAATTGGAATGTAAAAAATAAATTAAAATATAAAAGAGAGAGAGCCAGGTGGAAAGGACCTGGGAGCAGGATGCAAGTGGGCAGCTGAAGGTTCAGTGGGGGATCTGAGGCAGGAGTATGGACCAGATATTGCTGCTGGCCTCACCATAATGACCTCCAGCTTTCCTATATCCCTTTCTCTCTGCTCCTGTTTCAAATCCCAAGCAGGACTGAAAGATTGGCCAAGCTAAGCTGTCATGGTGGCACACATCTGTAATCCCAGCACTTGGGAGATGGATGTAGAAGGATAAGTGTCTTAGTTAGGGTTTCTATTGCTGTGAAGAGACACAACTACAGCAACTCTTATAAAGAAAAACATTTAATTGGGGCTGGCTTATAGGTTCAGAGGTTTAGTTCATTGTCATCATGGGGGCATGCAGGCAGACATGGTGCTGGAGAAAGAGCAGAGAAACCTACACCTGGATCCTCAGGCAGCAGGAAGAGAAAGACACTGGACCTGGCTTGAGCATTTGAAACCTCAAAGCCCATCCCCCAGTGACACACTTCCTCCAACAAGGCCACACCTACTCCAAAGAAGTCATACCTCCAAATAATGCTACTCCCTGTGAGTCTACAGGGGGTCATTTTCACTCAAAACCTTACAATATGGAACTCAAGATCAGCTTCATCTATATAGTAAGTTCAAGACCAATGTGGGCTACATGAGGCCATGTACCATCAATCCACAGGAAAAGAAAACTAGTTATGGATGGGATGAGGAAGTTGAGGACCACCACCTACTGAGAGCACACAGGACAGAGACTCAGGTGGATGTTGGTGCTGTCAAGAAGGGGTTTGGATGATGGACAGATGGACACTTGACAAACGCTCTGTAAAACCTGCATAAGTCTTCAGGGGCAGAAGAGAAGAGACTTCATGGAAGCAGAGGGTTAGCTATGGTTAATAAAAGCTAAACACATTGGTAGTCCAAGTATTTTTCTCCCACTATGGGCAGTTAGAAAGACCCACTTATTGAATCTTAAATAGAAACCTTGCCATTTTGGTCAAAACCATTTTTGGTAGACAGTCTTGCTATGTAGCCTTGGCTGGCTTGATATCCACAATACATCCCAGCCTTGTCTCAAACTCATGCCAATCCTCTTATCTTAGCCTCCCCGAGTGCTAGGATTATAGGCATGTGTCACAGTGCCCAGCTCTTGTCAGTTTTCAGCTACAATTAATCCATAAACTCTGCCTCAGTTTGTCAGGGTACGATGCTATAACAGCAAAAGTTTCAGTACCCAGGGACACCTCACATCTCTGTTCTCTGGGCTATTGGCATTATACACTGTGGGAGCTGATGACACTACAAAGCCATCATTGTAAATAGCAAACAGGCAGGGGCTGGTGTCAAAGAACAGACAGGAGCCTTGCCTGTGCTCTCAAACATACTAGGTTCTCATGTAGCACTTGGTAATAGCAGAAACAAAGATGACAAAGAACAGTAGTTTTTAGTTCTGAGAAGTGGGAGGATGAAACATAGCACAATGGAAGGATGGGTGTACCCTGATGGGCTAATTTGGCAAATGTCCTTCACCTCTAAGGTTAGTAAGGACAGAAGCTTTCTTCGTATGAGAAATGCCATCAAGGAAATAACACTCAGATTCTCTCTAAGCCAACAGCACTTAGGAACAGAGATACTTGTTCTTCTTGGGAATGTCACTTCCTCACAAGAAAACCATAGCCCAGCCTTAACATCTCATGATCTGCTAATGCTCAGATTTCTGTGGACTTGGAGGCAGGCTCAGCTCTTTGTCAATATGTGGTGTCAGTACCTCACCACTGTCTGGCATGCAGCCGTTTGGGGGGTGAGCACAGACATACATGGCCTGCCTGAGGGCAAATGGGTGTCTCCTCAAGAGAAAACCAAGGAAGAGAGAAAGGAAGCAGGAGTATTGGGGGCTGGACTCCCACATGCACATGGTGACCACACATCCGGGTTATCACAGGACACTGAAGGCTTTCCTCAGTTTATACCTTCAAAAGCACTCATGCAAAGATGGCAAATAAATGATCACTCACATTCATACTAATATGTTGATGGCTCATCCAGGACTCTGGGGTGAGCCTGATATATGAGCAAAGACTTTGGTATTCAGCATGGGTCCTAGACAACTTAGGTCTGATTCCACAGTAGATAGGCAACCTCCTGGGCCCTCAGTGCCCCTTCATGGTCATTCTAAATTCTTTTCAACACCTTTTAGCTCTGGTTCATCTCACCAGACTCTACCACCCATGGCAGCTGTTCAATCACCTACCCTCTAGGTCTGCCTCTCCTCTTATTCCCTGAGGATTTTAGCTCTGGCTCCCTTATTAGTCTCTTGACACCCCATCACACCACAATGATCTCATCTAATCTCATCTAATTAACGGCTTTAAATAGCATCTCAAGACCAGGGCTCTCTCTTCAATGCTAGATGTATATTCTCAGTGGCTCACCAACATCTTTACTTGTGTTACTAATAGGCACCTCACACTTAATCTGCTGTGAGGTAAGTGTTTGCTTGCCCACAGCTCAAGCCCATCTGTTAATGTTTTCATCATTGTCATCCTAATAAAAGAGCACTCTCTTTTTGGTTAACTAGAGGGGCGGGAGGAAATCTCACATTCACCATGACCCTGCTATCCCGTCACATCTGGTACTTAATGTTAGAAAACCGATGATGCTTTAGCTTTAAGGTATTTGTAGAATCTACAAATCTTCAAATTACAACACATATGCTGACAACATGATGACTTACCCTCTCTCTGTAGGATTGTTATGATCGTTATAATATTCTCTTAACTAGCTTTTTTTTTTGTCTCTACTCTTTCTTCTCTACAGTTTATTCTCAACCAAGCAAACACAGAGATTATGGTTAAACATAGGTCAGACCACGTTACTCTTCTGCTAAAAACTCTGCTGTGAAGCTAAAACCAAACCCTTCATTATGACCTAAGGATTCTAGATGACTTGGCCCCATTTGCCATTCTGACCTCATCTTCTATTGGTCTCCCCCTCATTTTCTCTTGTCCAGTCTGGCTGGTTTTCATGTCAGGAACATTCCTACCCCAGGGCCTTTGAATTTGCTGTTTCCATGGCCTGGAATGCACTTCTCTTCAAGATCAGCTTGGCTTGCTTCCTCATTTCCCTCATTCTCCTTTCTTTTCAGTGAGGCCAAATCCTTACACACAGATAGAGGTGCCTGTATGTGTGTTTTATTTACTAATATCTCCCCAGGTTCAGGAAAGATACAGTATTAACAAAGAGTTAACATTAAGGGACTGGAAAGATAGCTCAGCAGTTGAAAGTGTCTGTTGCTCTTGCAAAGGCCCCGAGTTTGGTGCCCAGCACCCATATGGTGGATGACAACTATCTGTTACTCCAGTACTGGGTGATCTGGTGCCCTCTTCTGGTCTCTGAGGGCACCAGACACACACACAGTACACATGCATTCATGCAGGCAAAACACTCATACATATAACATCTATGAAAACATTCAATAAATATGTCGGAAGAGGTAAAAGAATCAGCTACACATACTTTAGTTTGCCATTCTTCCATTAAATTCTAAGTACCTTACATTGAAAGGAATAGCCATGATGTCTCAACTTCTGTCACATTGAAAAAAGAAAACCCAAAAAAACCCCCAAAAACCCAAAACCCAAAACTTTTCGTATAACGGTGGTTCTTGAGGACCTCATCTTTGCCCGTACTCTTTTAGACAGGGTCCTTCCAGCTCAGCACCTCATGTGGAGGTGACTATGTATTAAAAATGTAGCCTTTATTGAACCCAAATCGTCTAAATTGGAACCCTGCTCTCCTCTGTTGCCACTCATGGCCTCAGGCTAGCTTCTGACACATGTAGTCACTCATGGTCCCTCTGTCCTTCGTGTTCTACAGGTTAGTCAAGCACCCTACTTGATCAGCTGCCTCCATGCTGTCGGTCTTTTCTCACCATGGTGGTTGCCCTCCTCCGGACACAGTGCCCCACCTAAAGGAAGGTCTGCCAAAGCGGCGATGGGACTTTGACACTCACAGAGTCTGTCACTTTCCTGGAGTTTGTGACCCTTTGATATGTCACAAAGACAGGGTTTGATGGGCGATAAAGGCCTTGCTGCCTCATAGCTGGGCAGACCTGGGAGGATGTGGGAGGTGTCTCAATAAATTTGAGGTCTGCGTGAATTTATGGTACAGTGTGAAGAGACAGGACAGACTGCAGGTCAGTGGCATTGATGAGGTAGGTCACGGGGAGGAAGGGCTCCTTCAGGGTAACTGGTCTTTGATCCGGGGCAGGGCTGGACAAGTATCAGAATCCATGGAAATTCTGCCTCATATGTGAGTGTCCTGAGAACCTTCCTAAGATGCCCTAGGGAGGCATTTGGTCACATTTTCCAATTAGTCGGTCAATGATATTGTTTTGGTGTCAGATGTGATGTGGGATGTCTGGGACTCGGCAGCAGAAGGCCTCAAATGCAGTCCTAAGCAAGCTATTTCATTTCATATCAGTGCCTTCATCTGGAGAATAATACAGGCCAGCCTCTTTTTGTGGCCAGGGAGTGAAATGAGGCAAAGCTGGGCACTGTGTTTTACACCTGTAGTCCTAGCATCTGGGAGTCTGAGGCAGGAGGACTGTGAGTTTGAGGCCAACTTGGCTAAGTTCCAGACCAGCCTGTAAATACTCAGTGAGACCTCTGTGGGGGGGGGGAATTTATAAATATCTTGTGTGTAAGTTAAAGATACAAAGGCAAAAGCTATTTCTTGGCTTTTGTTCTGAAAAGGCACTGAGTCCAGTATTAGTTCAACCCACAGAAAGGCCCTGGAGATGTACCTGAAAACAGGGATGACGTAGTCACTGGGAAAGATGCCAGCTCGCCCCGTGACCAAGGAGAGACCCCTGAGCCAGCCATCTTGGTACTTCCCCAGCACCTTGATGGCTTCTCCCTTCTGCAGGTCCAGCTCATCAGGTCCGTGGGCTGAGTAAGAGTGCAGGGCTACAAACCTGGAAAAGCAAGGTGCTCAGGGACACGGAACATGCCTGAGGAGGGGGCAGAGCTAAAGGGCTGGGGAGGCCAGTTCCTATAGCTCACCTGCATGCACCTAGCAACAAAAACCATTAAAAATGGGAACTTAACCATGGAAGGCAGACAGAACTGGAACAACCTGGCTGAAATGCCTGTGGATGCCCTGCCTTGTCTCCCTACTCCACAGGGCATTACATGGCTAGAAATTAGATAGGCCAACATGGGCATGTAACAGTGGGAAACTGGCCTCCAGCAGGATCAGTGGCAGAGGTCTGTGACAGTCCATCTTAGTGCTTTCTCACTACGGTTTGCTGGCGTTCTGAAGATGTCGAGAGGCTCAGGGAGACAAGTTATCACAGAAGCCTCTATTAAACTCTGTTTTGGACTGAGAGTAGGGGTTGTTTGACTTCTAGGAATGGTCTGGGAGAGAGCTGGATACCAACCGTTAAGTGTACCTTGGGAAGTAGGAGGCAGGGGTGATTATAATTAATTCTTTCCACATAATGATTCCACTGGCTGAACAGTAGGTGGAGGGGAATGGGTTTGTAGCATGCAAAAGTGTGAGTAAGGAGAAAAAAAAGACACTGTATTCTAAAGTTCACACCGGAGTCAAGTAGGTGGCGTCCAAGTATGAGTCGTGGTAGTGAGGACAACAGGGCACAGTGAGGCTGAGGGTGTGAGAACAGCTGCCTCATGAAAGGCATTAAAGAAAGAACTTAATTGCCTTGCTGGATTTGGGGTCACCTCAGCCAGGCGCGTCCAAGCTTTTGACATTGTCACATGATATCATCATCTACAGAATTTATGACCCAGAACTGTATAATTGAGTTTACAAAAAGCAAACATAGGTCTGAGAACATTTTAAGTTAATGACTTTGGATTGGATTGTGTCTATAGCCGAGTTTGGTCTCACGTGGCATGTAGGCTGCAGGTTGGACATTCCTGGTAGTCCTTCGAGACCCTAAGGACTATGAGACACCACTAAACTCGTTATCAGAGTGGATCTTGCAAGTGTTTTTCTTACCTCCAATGCTGAATCTGTTTATTTTTTTTTAGTGACCATAGTAAGTCAATATTCATTTATGACCTGATATTTTAAACCTGAACAGAGACGTTAGAGATTGCTCAATACCCAGGATCCTAGTAATGCTGTAGTTTCTAATCTGCATTTTTCTCATCTGTGCTCATCACTATCAGTGGTGGAAAAGGAAGGAGACTTGTTAGCTGTTTGGATGCTATGGTTTAGGCGTGCAGACTAGGTGATAAAGGGCTGCAAAGATGAGCTCTTTGAGCCAGAAAGCTGGAGGAGAAGGCACTGAGCTTTTTACTCACATGTTAGCTGAGAGGTGTTGCTGGGAGCTGGGCACACTGACCATGGCTGTGGAATGTCCTGGGGAGGCTGGTGCAGGGTGAGAAGTGCTGACCTACACAGACAGAAGAGACAGCCAAACAGAACTAGTGAGCACCCCAAGCCAGACTGTGAACAATTCACAGATCAGCTTGACACAGCTGAAAACCAACAGCCTGCCCAGCACCGCCCGCCCAACCTTTTCTCTTTGTGGCTTTGGGTAGAGGGAGGCAGAGCAGATGTCTTTTGGCCTTCCAGGTAGTGCTCCTGGGCCAAGTTCTCAAAGGAGCACAGCAGAGCATGGCAGGGCCAGCTGGGCTGTGAGCTTCTGTCCCACCCAGTCCCTGTGTGAAAACCTACACATGAAAAACAACAGGACTGCTAACAGAGACTCAGGGCCTGTCTCCCCACCCCCAATTCTTAACTGCCTTATACATATCAACAAATTTAGTTCTTACCAGAAGTAGATTATTAATCCCCATTTTTTTCATTAGAAGCTAAGACCTTTTAGGGGGACAACAGCTACTTAACTAGGACAAACACAATTTAAAATTAAGTCTAGGATATGAGCCCACCTGCTCATTAACTATTGATAATATTAAAATATGCACGCACGCACACACACACACACACACACACACACACACACACACACACACACCTGCCTTAGCAGGGTAGTCAATAACTTACAGAACATGAATCTGAATCCCTTTCATTTTTTCCAGATAAAACCAGAACAGCAATGGCAGAAACCTCTGAACCCTGCCTACTCTCCTAGGCTTCTTCCTATTGTCTAACACGCTGATGTGCTTAAAGAAAAATTCTCTCTCTCTCTCTCTCTCTCTCTCTCTCTCTCTCTCTCTCTCTCTCTCTGTGTGTGTGTGTGTGTATGTGTGTGTGTGTATATGTGTGTGTGTGTATATGTGTGTGTGTGTGTGTGTGTGCATGTGCATACACACACAAAAGTGGAGGCAAAAAAATAATTTATAGGAACCAGTTTTCTCCACCACATAGGTCCTGGGGACAGAATTCAGAGTTTAGATCATCAGGCTCACGCACAAGCATCTTTACCTGCTGAGCCATCTATCAGCCCTTCCCTTGCCTCCCACCCCCAACCCCTTTCTTGTTTGAGACAGGATCTCTCCTTGGGACCTGGGGCTTACTGATCATGCTAGGCTGGCCAGCCAGTGAGCCATCTCTGGGATTACAAGTACACAACACTACATCTGGGGTTTTTAATGTGGATTCTTGGGACTGAACTTGTCTTCTCACTTATGAGCCAAGCATTTGAAAGGCTGAGAAATCTGAGAATATTTTCCTGCTTCCCTTCCCAGTCTTGCCTTCTGTCTTAAAGTTTTTATTGCTGAGACAAAATACCATGACCGGAAAACAAACTGGGGAGGAAAGGGCTTGTCTGGCTTACACTTCATCATTGAAAGAGAGTCAGGATAGGAACTCACATGGGGCAGGAACCTGCAGGCAGGAACTGATACAGAGGCCATGGAGGGGTGAAGCTTACTGGCTTGCTCCCCATGGCTTGCCAAGCCTGCTTTGTTATAGAACCCAGGAGCAACAGCCCAGGGATGATACCACCCATATCGGCTGGGCCCTTCCCCGTCAGTCACTAACTAAGGAAATGGCCTACAGGCTTTCCTGCAGCTCTGATCTTATACAGGCATTTTCTTAATTGAGATTCCCTTCTCTCAAATGACTTTAGCTTGTGTCAAGTTGACATAAAACTGTCCAGCACAATTGATTCCTTGTCAGCCTGACACACACAAACACATCATTGTTAAGCCACAACCTTTCCTTTTTTGTTCCTCCCTAAGATGACATATTAATATCAATATCACAATATAAAACATTTGCAAACCTAAAACGTTCCACAGACTTTACAAATTCAAACACTTTAAAGTTTAGTATTTTTTTTTTTAATTTCCAAGTCTCTTTTACAGCCTAAAATCTCTTAAAATTTAATCTCTCAGCTGTGGTATACCATAAAATCAAAAATAAATACATTCTTACTTCAAGAATGAAATACCAGGGTACAGTCCAAATTAGATCAAAGCAACATCTAATATCTGGGATTCACTCACAATCTTCTGAGCTCCTTCCGAGAGCTTCAGTCACTTGTCTAGCTCCGCCCTCTGTGTCTCACACAGCTTGTCTTCCAAGCTTGGGCAGGATTCATTCCCCACAGCTGCTGCTGTTCTTGGAGTTCATCCCACAGAACCGGCGCTCCTAAAATGCTGGGGTTTTCTGCTGCATCTGGGCTGTGCTTTCACCGGCACCCTCTCAAGGCTCTCTTCATGGTGCCAAGCCTCAGCATCTCTGCATTGCCCCTTCAATCCCCAGTCTTCAACTGCTACCGACGCTGCACCTTCACCAATGGCCTCTCCTGGCCTCTCACAGTGCCGAGCCTCAGCTGCTCTCCATGACTCCTTCATGCCTTCAAAACCAGTACCACCCGGGTAACTCTTACACATTACCAAGTTAGACTACGAGCTCCAGGTACAACCTTGGCCACCTCTGGAACACAGCTTCTGTGTGCTCTCACTCTCAGGAAACACCTTCCAGAAGATTTCACCTCAGTGATGCTGGTCTCTTCTTAATCACTAATTTCTCAGCTCCAGCTGACCAGCATCAATTATACCAGCAAAACAAAGGTAAATTAGTGATTCTGGTCTCCAGACAATCACAGCCAATTCTTCAGTCCTAGCTAGCCAGAGCCACAGATGGCTGGGTAGAATCTTCGCAAACCAGGCCTTCATTGTCTGCACTGCTCTCAACATTCTTGTCTTCAACTCTCTGACAAAACAGCTCACTGAACTCTCAATACTGAATGGCTCCAAAGTTCCCAAGTCCTTTTACAGTCCTCCGCAAAACACTGTCAAGTCTGTCACAGCATTATCCCACAGTCCTGGTACCAACTTGCTGTGAAGAGACCTCATGACCATGGCAACTCTTATAAAGGAAAACATTTAACTGGGGGCTGGCTTACAGGTTCAGAGGTTTAGTCCATCATCGTCATGTCAGGAAGCAAGGCAGCATGTGGGTAGACATGGTGCTGGCATGGTAACAAAGTTCTACAACTGATCTGAAGGCAGCAGGAAGAGGGCAAGCCACTGGGCCTGGCTTGGGCATATGAAACGGCAAGGCCCACTGCCGGTGACACTCTTCCTCTAATGAACAAGACTACACGACCTCCTAATACTGCTCCCTAAACATTTAAATATGTGAGTCTATGGGGGCTATGCTTGGTCAAACTACCACACCTGCCTCTACTCCGCTCTTCATCTCAGCCATGCGATCTCTTTGGTCATGCTGTTTCTGTCACTTCTCACCTCTTTCTTGCTAACTTCTATTCTCATTAAAAATCTAAACCATAAATACATCATGTACACAGCAAGTGGGTATATCATTTTATGCATCACTTATAAATAATATGGGTGATCCATACCACTCAACCCAGAATTCAAATGGAAATTGGATATAGTACTTAGCAACTCTGTATCTTTCTCAATAACCACATGGCACCCCGCCCCCTCTAGAGCAGCTGTTCTCAGCCTGTGGGTTACAACCCTTTGGGGGTTGCATATCAGAGTACCTGCATGTCATGTACTTATGCTTCACAACAGTAGCAAAATAAAGTCGTTATAAAGTAGCAACGAGATAATTTTATGACGGGTGGTCACAACATGAGGAACTGTTTTAAAAGGTCGCAGTAGTAGGAAGGTTGAGAACCATTTCACTAGAGGTAACCATAGCGCTAAAATGTGTGCTAATCATTTCTGGGCTTTTCTGTGTAGTTTATCCCACTCTGGCACACATCCTTGCATGGGTGTCTCTGTTTTGTTTGATGTGAACATCATATAAACAAACATGCAATAAGTGCACCCTGTGACAAGAAGGTTTTCTGTGTGTGGCTCCTGTCTCATATTTCATGGCAGAAATATAGCACCATGGGACTATTTTACTGTTTATATGTCATTTGGGCAGCTTTTAGTTTGGGGCTGTTATGAACAGTGTTGCTAAGAACATTCTTGTACATGTCCCCTGTGCCCATGTACAAGAGTTTCTCCAGGATATACACCTAGGAATGGAATTGATGGGCCGTAGGGTAGAGACTGTTCAATTTTATTAGGTAATAACAAATTGTTTCCCAGTGTGGCTGTAACAATTTACACGTCTGCCAGCAACTAATGACAATTCCTGTTATTTGAGAATCATGCCAGCATGAGGTAAGACTCAGCTCTTTAGTATCTGCTCATGTGGTGGTGTGAAATGCTAACTCATTGTGGTTTTATATTCATGTCTCTGAAATGCCAATGAATTTGAGTTTATTCATGTCCCCTGTTTTCAAATGTTTACCAACCATTCTTATTACATGAAATACCTGTTTGTATCCTTTCTCTCTCCAAAGCTTTTGGGTTATTTATTATTTTCACATTAAGTTGTGAAATTCTATTAGTTTTAGATATAAATCTCTTGTAACTTGTATTTTTTTTTTTATTCCCTGGTATCTTTTGATGGACTGAAGTAATTATATAATATTTTCCCGTACAGTTCTCACTTTTGAAAAATCTTGGCTAAGGTGCCTTTTAATCTCAAGGTTGTGAGGGACGCTTCTACATTGCCTTCTGAAAGTTTTATAGTTTTATGTTTCATATATAAGTTCTTTAGTCCACAGGGAATTGATTTTTGATGAGGGAGGAATCCAATTTCATTCTTTCCCCACATGGATATCCAATTAGCCCAGCGTCAGAGCTCATGCTTCCCTTCTGATCAGTGGAGTTGTTTGTCATAAATCACATCTTCATACTGTCTGTTTCCAGGTTTTCTAGCATGTTCTATTGGCTTAAAAGAATCTGGAGCGAAGTATTAACATGGATCTGACTTAGTTTTAACAGAAGCAGAAATAACTGATCAGCAGGCCTCAAACCTTGCCCCAAACAAACCCCTCCTCTTCTGTTTAGAAGTCTCTTAGCCCCTGGCTTTTCATTGCTCCTTCTGAAGTTATGGTTTGTGTTTCATGAAAACGAACTCTAGAGGTGTTGAATTTGTGGATAAATTCGGAGAGGGGAGAACAACAACTTTAAGATATTGAAATGTGGGCACATACCTATAATCCCAGCACTCAGGAAGATAGAAGGATTATGATTGAAGGCCAGCTGGAGCATCTCCTTAACTCTCTTCCTATCCCTCCATCTCCTCTTTTCCTCTCCTTCCTTCCTTCCTTCCTTCCTTCCTTCCTTTCTTCCTTTCTCTCTCCTTCCTTCCCTTCTTTCCTCCCTCCCTCCCTCCTACCGTCTCTCTCTCTTTCTTTCTCTCTCTCCCTTCCTTCTCTCCCTCCCTCTTTCCCTCTCTCCCTCCCTCCCTCCTAGCCTGAGCTAGACAGAGACACTGAAACAAGCAAACAAGGATTCAAACAAACAAGCAAACAAAAATCAAAAGAAAATTAATTTCCTTTTGTTTTGGTGTATAGAAATGTGTTTATAAATATATTTGAGACTAGTAAGCTTGATAATGGCATACCTATTCCCAATGCATTAGTCTGGATTATTTTGAGTTTTCTATAGAGACAATAATATAATCTTCATATAGTGACAAATTTCTTTGAAATATTTAACCTTTACTTCTTAAAGTCTGCTGGCCAGGCCCCTAGATAGGGTTGATCAGAAACATGGCAGGGTCCTGTTCTAACCATCACAGCAATGAGTCCAACATTTCATCATTAAACAAGGTTATTTGCTGCAGATTTTTGATAGATACTTCTCACTGAATCTGTTAAGGATTTTATTCCTACTTGATAAATCTTCTAGCACATAATGAACAGATACAGAATTCTATCAAACATTTCCATATATTATTTTTCCATATTATATTTTCTCTGTACGATTTAAAACGTCACATAGGTTTGATAACATGATATAGTAGTGGAATCAATTTTCTTTCCATTTTTATTTACTTTTATTTTATACCAGCCTACAGTCTACAACCCCAGAGAACCTAGGTAATGAAGAGGAGCCTAAGAGAAACATATGTATCCACCTAGGAAGGAGAAAAGACAAGATCTCCTGGGTAAATTGGGAGTGTGTGTGTGTGTGTGTGTGAGTGTGTGTGAGTGTGTGAGTGAGTGAGTGTGTGAGTGTGAGTGTGTGTGAGTGTGAGTGTGTGAGTGTGTGTGTGTGAGTGTGAGTGTGTGTGAGTGTGTGTGTGTGTGAGTGTGAGTGTGTGTGTGTGTGTGTGTGTGTGTGTGTGTGTGTGTGTGTGTAGAGGAGGTGCAGGGTATGAGTGGAAGGGCTGTCCATGGAGAGTTGGATGGCCAAACCAGTCAAGAGACAACACAACATTTACAACATTTTTTTTTTTTTTTTGTAGAAACTGGTTTTGAATTCAGATCCTTAGGGAATGGGATTTCTCTGTTTTTTTTTTTTTTTAACCACAGGCAAGTGGACCTGTCTGTTCCTTATTTCTTTCATCTGATTCAGGTGAACTTTAACAGGTTTTTCTATGATGACGTGTCGAATTTATAAGTCTTAAGAGTCTCACTTCAGGACAGACAGTTGGGGGAGGAGCAAATCAAAGTTAATTTAAGAAAAGTTTGTTAAATTTTTTGGGGAGGGAGGTGAGGGAGAAATTCAGAGAGCCCAGACATCCTTTGACAATACCATCTATGCGATCTTTACAAATTTTACTATTTGTATTGTTTATTGACTATCAAGTTTAAAAAAAAAACCCAACAATAACACTTCTTTAAGGTTATTAGAAGAACAAGGCTGAGGATGTTGTTTAGAGAGAAAAGAAGCAGGTCATGTCTGGTATGTGTGCCTGTCATCCCAGCACATGGGAGGTGAGGCATGAGGAGGGTTGAGATTTTGAAGCATGCCTGTGCCACATAGTAGGACTCTTTCCCTCACTCCACCATCCCTTGAAAAATATAAGAGGGAAAGAAACATCCAGGACTCCCCACATCATCAAACCAGCTGTCCCTGGGTGCAATTGAATTCCCTCAATAAACATACGCTCATGGCCTTAGAAATCATAAACATAGCTTTTCCATGGTAAACTGAAGCTGCCTGATACCTTCTTGGTGGTAAGACAGCTTTCCTCTTTGAATTATTTTATGGGAGACCATTAAAAAATACCTCATACTCAGGCTGAGAACTTGCTTGGTCCTGAAATAATCGTTCCTTCTCCTGGGACTAATAGAGCATGGATGCAAGGTTCATCCACATCCTGGCACCCTCTCTACACACAAGCTCAGAGTATATGTGTAGAAGGACTTTTAGCATTTTCTTCAAAGCCATCTCTTAAAGCCCCTTTATGGAAGCATGAGGTGGTTTTGTGTGACTCCGCAGAGCAAGAGAGGCCTGTTCTCCATGTTTTTAACTGTATTTAAGAAGCTTGAAATGGCTATCCTGTATGTCCACAGGCCCTGCCTAGGTAAACTTGTAGGTAAACTTCTGCTCCTTTTCTGTCACTGAGTCAACCACACAAGCTTAGAGCCCCAGGATGTTTGGACAATGGCTACCTCTTACCTTCTAGAGTTCTTCTGTATCTGATGGGGGATAAAGAGCCTGAAATATTTCAGACTGTTTCCAAAAATTCTAATGCTTTTTTTTTTTTTTAAATCTCATTGTGCTAAAAAGGCATGAAAACATTAACCTGAGTAAAGAGGAAGAAATTCATACAACAGATAGATAATTTTGTTCTTTGTACCCTGGCTTTCAGAGCATATCAGCACCCCACAGGTGGTCACCCAGTTCTCCCAGGTAGATTGGTGTCTAAACCACCCAGGACAGATGATGAGTAAGCCAGTGAAGAGATGGCTCCTCTCACCCAGTTCTTTCTTCCATTGGCATTAAGGATTTGGCAACACATGAAAATTGAGTTATATTGGAAGCTAGGTAGTGTTGCTTTTTGTTTTTAATTTTTGCCTTGGTATTTCCTAACTTGGCCTCTTTTCCCAACGAACGATTTCCCACAAACACAGGCATTACTTCCCTCAATGGTGGACCTGGTCCTGTGCTTAAGGATTCAGATAGACTGGCATTTTCTAAAACAGAGCATCATTTGGGCATGTCTGACACCTTCTATTGGGCAAATGTTCTGAGTGTCTGAGGTCATCTGTGAATGAAAAGGGTTTGAAAAGAAAGGAACACTTCCCTTGTTTTAAGGGCTCTGTAATCTCATTGAGATAAAATGGGAGGGACCAAAACAATTTTCTGAGAATGCACCCACCGCAAGAGCTCGTGTTCACAGAATATTCAGTAGAGGCTACACATTCCTAAGTACTTTATCATATAATCTTTATAGTAAGTGAAAAAACGACAAGTGTGTGTTTGTGTAGTGCATGTTTGTGGGTGTTCGTAAATGCTCATGTGGAGGCCTGAGGTCACACTTGGATGTCATACCTCAGAAACTACACCCTACTTCTCCTTTAGACAGGATCTCTCTTTGGTCTGAAGCTGACCCAATAGCCTAAGCTTGTTGGCCAGGAAGCCCCAAGGATTTACTTGTCTCTTCTCCTCTAGCATTCCAAACTAAGTGCTACTATTTTTTCCTCATTCTCATTTTGCTGACAAGATTGCTAAAGCAAACATACATAATAATACTTTGTCCAGGGCCACAGGGCCAGGTAGTCAGCAAAGGCAGGATCTGAACTTGAACAATCTGACACAGAGTATGTGGTTTTAGTCCCACCTGAAATGTCTAAGGCAGCACTTGTGTTTTGGAGGTAGGGTCAAGCATGCCCATGATAGGGCTGGACCATTTTCAGGGGACAGGCAAACAGTGAGGACAGGAACCACAGGCAACAGCCTCATCAGCTCTCCTTTTCCTTATTCGCTAGGCTGAGCCAGGACAGGTTTGCCCAGTTTCGGAGAGTCCTACAAAAGCATTTGAGAAATTTCCCAGCCTTCTTTCTCCTGCAGGCTTTATGAGTGCACTTTATGGGTTTCACAAGGCATGGGCGACAGGCTGAGCCTGAGGCAGAGCAGTCACAGCATTTGGGTTGGTTCACACACAATGCTCACTGGTTGAAACATGTCACCATATCTAGTGCTACTTTGCTCAAGGCCAATGGCCAGGTTAAATGGTCATCCCCTGTTTAATAGTTAAATATTATTTTTAAGAGTTGTGGCCAAGGGCCTTTGGCTGTTATTAATTACATGAACCTCAAAATACCAAAGGCCCTTGGGTTTATCATTTAAAATATATTTTATTATTTATATACATGTATGTTGTGTGTGGGTGAATGTGTGTGTGTGTGTGTGTGTGTGTGTGTGTGTGTGTGTGTGTGTGTAGGTGCTCATGGAGGCTAAAAGAGGATGTTAGAGGCCCTAGAGCTTAAGTTACGGGTGATTGTGAGCCATACAATGTGGGTACTGGAACTGAACTCAGGTGTCCTTGTAGTCTTAACCACTGAGCCGTATCTCCAGCCACAGCATCTGGTCTTAGAATTATAGTATGTGAGAGCTGGAATAGACCTTAAGGACATTTTAATCTGGAGCCTTAAAGAGGGCAAGAGGCATGCTGATGGTCACTGGTGCAGTTTGACATCAGTTGGACTAGGTCTACCATAGGGTAAGGGACTATGTCCTGGAAGCTGGTTGGAGCAGAAGCTGGATTAGCTTTCCAGGCTGTTTCACTTCTTCCTAACAAATCCCCAGGGGATTTCCTGTGCATGCCTCTGCCTTCATGGTACCTGCACAGTAAGAGCTCAGGGAACACAACAAACACAAGTAGAAGGGACAGAGGCTAATGAAATTCTTCCTCTAAAGGAACCGGAGATGGAGAGTTAATGAGAAATGTTTCTGATGGCCTTTCCTTTTTGACTCTGCTTTACTACCTGGTTACAATGAACTTGGCTATGGAATCCATCCACAGCTCCCCGCCCCTTGTACCTGAAATGTGTACTTTTGAGAAGTCCCTTGCCTTTTGGAGTCTGTACCATTCACAGATGTACACGGAAAGAACTGGGGTTGGGAACATAATCTTCCTGTATGAGGGAGGCTGTACTCTAGGGAGCATGATGGCCTGGTCTAGGGCCCAGGGGCTACAGGTGACTTTTCCCTTTTGGGGACAGGGACCAAATAAATATTAAATCATTAAAGGCATGGACATACTGTCCTCAAGGGAGGGTATTGATTAAGCCAAGATTGCCAGGATGAGCAGAACGATGAAATCAGTTTAATGTGGTGCCAACACCCTTGTCTCTGGTGAGTACCCCATAGAGCCTACATTCATTTGTCACTTGTCCACCCTAGAGACTGCTCTCCTCCATTCATGTGTTTCTTATTCAATTTCTCATCCTAGCAAGAATTTCCTCACTCACACACTCATCTGCATATTTTATTGAACCCCTCCATCACTGAAGGGTTTATTCATTCTGTCTCTTGCTCACACAAAGAGGCACAGATACATTCAAGAGGCTTCATTTGTCCATTTGTGTATGCAAGTTACACTTACTAATAAGCTTCTTGCCCTACCAGGCTTAATCCAGGAATGGTGGAGGGTACCAGTTACCCTGGCCTTGTGAAGTTAAAAGCTGTAAGACAGCACTAAGACAAACTCCCAAACAAGGTAGGAGGTAAGAGAGCATGTATAGTCAGGCTGTGCATTCAGTATTCCTTCCTCCCTACAGGGCTCAAAGTGACCAGACACACATGCTCACAAAGCCTTATAAAAGAAAGATCAAGGCTCAGGGCTACCCAATTTTTTTTCCTATAAAGTATCAGAGCAAGTATTCTCTGCTTTACATTGAGTTTAGTCAAAATCACCCAACTCTATTATTGTAGTGTGAAATCAGCCAAGGATAATATTCAGAGAGTGAGCTTACCTGTGGGACAATAAATTTTACTTTTGAACACTGAAAACGAAAGATAATTCTTGCCTTTCCTACAGTGCTACTCTTTTGACACCCACTCCCCATCTCCGACCCTGTTTCAGACCAGGGAGCAGGCAGCACTTGGCCCACAGGCTGTGGGTTGTCAGTATTGTTTTAGGTCAAATAAACAGATGAGCGGAAGGTGATTTGCAAGTGCAACAGTGGGTGGACAGTCCTTCCCTGGAGACTGCTTTCTTTACGGTGGTGGCTGCAAAGTGTCTAATGCCAGGCTCAGGAATGAAGGCCAGGCAGTTCCCAGTTGTGCTCTGCCATTTGAGCCAAGGCAGGTGAGCTGCTAAACCAGCAGACTCTCTCTGATCCAGTGCACATCTGCTCACATCTGTCTAGGGATTGTTTCCTAACTGCACTTCCAAGCTTGCATGTAGCCATGCCTGTGACTTGTACCCAGATGGATAAATAGCTGGCACGTGGCAGGCCCACTGTGTTTGTGAACAGAAGTTTAATGACAGCAAGGGTTCTCAGCCAGTCTGCCTTAGGGAGAACAGAAGGCTTTGAGGAAAGGGGCAGGAACATAGGCAAACACTTGAGCGGAGCCAGGCCAGGAGTAAAGTTTTGTCTCCTTTCTGTCCCTGGCCTTTCTGTTTTCAGTGCCCTTCCTAGCAGTCAGCATGGGACGGATGTCTTGGAAACAAATCCACTGGTGTTTGCAGCATTCTTTGCTGTGTATGCAGGTTTTACTATGCACTGGGCAGTCCAATTTCCCACCTCTTGCTTGATTGTTTGAGGTGAGAAGAGAGGGAGAAGGGTTGGTTATTTTGTCTCTTATACTTGGACTTTGAAATACAATAAGACATTTTAAAAAAATGAACAAAAATGCCCCATTTTCTTGGAATTTGCTCTATTGTTTTCTTAGACTATTGTTGCTTACCAAAAGTAAAATTGCTAAGTTGTTCACAAGGGCTGTGATGGAGAACAGGTTTTGCTTTTCTATGGAGACAGTAGAAAGTCAGGCCCCTCCTTTGCCCTGCATAGAAACTCTTCTCTTGAAGAAGACCTGCACAGAGTAGCTTGTTTGTTAAACAAACTTGGATGTACCCCTAACTCCTTACAGCCACCTCAAAATGACAAATAAAATGATTGTAGAATTGTGGAATCTTAGATTATAGCCACGTCCCAAGGACATATGTGCCTCATTTCATTTGTCTGGGCCATGACAGACATTACTAACCAATCCCAGTATTTCTTTTCACCATGCCTGTCTACTTCCTAAGAACCATTCTTAAACCACTTCTGTCGACAGTTGAGATTCTCACTTCTGCTGCTGGTGCAGGGAAGATGGGCTTCTGATCCAATGCTTGAAGGGTACCTACTGAATGGTTTTGAGCTAATTATTGGGTTGCAGTTCCTTTATTTAAAAATGGAAGCAATGCTATTTATTTATTTATTAGCAACATCTATAGGTGGGGGGTGGTATTTAGGACTGATTATAACATTGGATTTGTCACAACATGAGTCCCTTTTCCTCTGGGTTGAGTGGAAGTGGAGAGCAGATCTATTCTGATGACTCAGTTTCTAGATTCTTTCAGCTTCTTTCAGGCCTTGGGTCATCTGCTTGCACCAGGGGCATGACACTGACAAACCTATTTGCCCCACCTTTGGAAATTTCTAGGTTCCTCCAAAGCCGCAATGGTTTCTCGGTGTGTGTTTGGTAAGCATGGCTTGCAGGAGTATTCAGACAGGCCACTGTGTCCACACATGGTCACATGTCTGATCTATGCTTTATATGTTCAGGGGTTCAGGGGATGTCTGACAGCATCTGGAGACTTTTTTTTTTATTGCCACAAGAAGGTGACCAGTTCCACAGGGGGAAGGTGTGTGAGTATGAGCCTCCATTGGATGCCAGTGAGCCTTGCACTCAGCCTCAGAGTTCAAGAATCTCTGTGAAAATGCTGAGATGCAGGCTGGGCCACTCCCTCTTTCACCCAGACAGGGTTGGGTCTCTTCAGTGGTTCACCAGCCAGGATTAACTGGGCCAAGTGATGATGTAAATAAAGCTTAACCACTCACTGGAGAAGTGCTGAATCAGGGAAGCAAGCAAGGTTAATTACCAAACCTGCTTTAGTCACCAGAAACCAGAGAGGTTTTCTCTAGAGGACCTTGGGGAGTGGGGCAGGGCTGGGGTTGGAAGTATACAGCAGTTACCATACACCAGGGGCCATGCAGCGTGTGGAGACTGGATGCTGGGCAGGGAAAGCTGCAGCAGGACCCTGACCTCTTGTCTGCTATGACCTCTAAGTCTTCACTTGAACCCTGCTTCCCCGAAGCAACCTACTTGCCTCCCAGACCAGGTGGACCCTTCACCTCAGATTTTCTTCATGCCTCACCCTCAAAGCTTACAGCACTTTTCATACTTTAAAACCACAAAACCATTATTTAATACTTTAGTATGTGTCTACCTTGCTGGCTTGGAGCTTCCTTATGTGCAGTGATCAAATGGCTTGTTTGCCATGTCACCCGTGTGTGACTTAAGTGTTTGGTACACAGTAGTGCTCGCTCTTGGCTTAGGACACTCAAGAGTTGAGGACAGGAGTCATAGACAAGCTAAAAGGAGTGTGTGTGTGTGTGTGTGTGTGTGTGTGTGTGTGTGTGTATGCATGTGTGTGTCTGTAGAATGGTGGCTAGGGAGCTGGCTGTACCTTAGTCTATATCTCCTTTTCCCAAAGTCTTTTCTCCTGTGTGTATTTTTGGTTTTCCTTGCATAGGTTTATGTGGAATTACAGCTGAGGGTCTGAGCTTAGTGAGTGGAATTGTGCCAGGGGACACGTGGACAGAATACCAAACTAGACTCCTGCACTTTTGGAATGATCACTGCCTGTGAAGGAAACAAAGGAGCTTCTGGAAGCCCTCACACTGCAACTCCAGCAGGTCATTGCTCTGAGGACTCTCACCCCAGCGAGGCTGGTCTATACAGGTTAGCTCTGAGGTGAAGGGAGAGGATGCTTCTAGCTTCTTGGTTTGACCCAATAACAACAGAGGGACACTCACTGGGTCAGTTCCCATTGCTAAACCCAGGTCATTGTCTCCTGTACATGGAAAACCAAGGATGTAAAAACAGTGAAATCCCTCCTCAGATCTCTGTGATCCCAAAGCCCAGGGTTTTGCACAACTCTTTTGTCTCAGGGAAGCATCCTTCCCGATCTTTATCTCGAGGCTGAGCACAGTGTAGCAGCGGCAGGAACACAACCAGATGGGACTGTCTGTGAAGGTGTGTGTGAGCCGCTGAGAGAAGGAAGCCCAACCAGGGCCATCCTTAACTACACAGAGGGAGCAGCTCCTCCATGTCAGTCTTAAGAATGCGCTGTTAAGTAGGGGAGGCCTGAGTCTGTTAAGGAAGGACCACTTCATGCCAGTTTTCTTATAAGCAAAACGAGATTGAGGTCCCCTTCCCTCTTTCTCTAGCAGTTGTTGGGTATCTCTTGAGTCTTACAATGACATCCAGAAAGCTCTGCTTTGGGGAAAAACAATGGCGGCAGCTTGTGGAGCTCCTGCAGACCCTTGTAGAGACGTTTCATGTAAAGAGTCCATTTTGCAAATGAGAACACCGAGGCTCATCCTATCAGTTCAATGTTACCTAGCTCGGAAGCTCTGACAGAGTCAAATCTTTTGCTTTTAAGACTTATCAGTCTTTCTGTATAAGAGAAATTGGAAATCAAACCAAAACAATAGTTACAAATGCACAGGTTCCTCTAGTGCAGTGGTTCTCAACCCATGGGTCATGACTCCATCCAGTAAACCTCTAGCCTCAAAAAACATTTACATTGCAATTCATAACCATAGAAAAATTACAGTTATGAAGTAGAAACTAAGATATTTTTATGGTCAGGGGTCACCTTGACATGAGGAACTGTATTAAAGGGTCACAGCATTGGGAAGGCTGAGAAGCACAGCTCTAATGCTTTCACTATGCAGAGCCTAGTGACTCACTATGAGACGTGAGAGCTTTCTCAGTGTATGTACCTGCAGCCTATATACTTTGATTTATGTTCCTTTGTGCTTCTGGACACAGCAACACAATTCTAGTATGCGAACCCACATTTGGAAAATAAAGGTCATCACTCATTCCTACATCAACCTTGAAGTCATTTCTTTCTCCAGATTGCACAAGCTCAGGCCTTCTTCTCCTAGTCTTGGCTCAAGTGTGAAAACTAGACCTTGGAGAGGGTAAAGGAGTGAACACATAGCCAAGAAACCTGGGGCACTTGGGCCAGCCCGAGGGCAATGATAAGGATGTAAACAAGGAGATTGGCACAGACAGCTAGGGCAATATTAATCCAGCTGGCATCAACTAGTGGAAAAAGGGTTAGCAGTTCAGTTATGACAAACATGCCAGGCAGGACATGGGTGAGAAATGAGTCCTGTTTTTGAGCTAGAGAATGCTCAGGAAAAAAATGAGGATCAAGGATATGAGCTCTGGAGTCCCTGGTCCATGAGCTTCTGACACACAGGAGTAGGATGTGGTGTGCATCCCAGGGAAAGCTCTCTGTGTGTTATCTGACACATAAGGTGCTCTTGGAAGAAGAAGTCAACATTACAGAAGTGTTGCAGTTTAAAAAGAAAACAAGCAGGAAGGATAGATTTGGAATGTCACCATTTTGCCACCCAGAATGAAATGATGCTCAAATCATTAGGTAGGAAGACTGATGGGGAGTTTGATAACTAATGGAGCGGGCTAGTGCCATCTCAATATGAGCACATTTTAATTTGAAAGGAGATGCAATAAAAATTCCAAGCCTTTTGATGTGTTGTGGTAAGTATTTAAATTTTTAACAAGAATGTCAAGTTAACAAAATGGGGATGTATGGTCTTTTCAATAAATACTGCTGGGACAACTAGATATCTATATAAGAGTGAATTTGAACTCCAATCTTACAACATATACAAAAATCAACTGCACTTAGGACCTAGACACAAGTGTAAAAGATAAAATTGTAAAACACAATGGAAGAAAAATAAGGTTAAATATTAAATTTTGGTTAGACAATAGTTTAAGAAGATAAATTAGACACTGTCATAATGGAAACATTTTTTTTTGTGCTTTAAAGAATATCATGGAGAAAGTGGAAAGGCAACCAACAGAATGGGAAAAATTTTACAAATCATATATTTGATCTAGGACTTTTTGTAGAACATGTAGAAAACTCTTTTACAACTCAATTAAAAGGTGACAAATAGTCCAATTATAATACAGACAATACACACAAATAGGCCTTAATCCAAAGAATACTTGTTTGGTCAACTTATGAACACATGCCTAATGTCATTAATTATCAGAGAACTTCAAATCAAAACTGCAGTAAGACACAGTGACATGGATATGTAATCTCAGCTTTTGGGAGGTTGAGGCAGGAGGATAGAGGGTTTAAGGCCAACCTGTGAGATCCTGCCTCAAAACAAAAAGCAAAACCCCAGAAGATCAAACATATAGAAACAAAATTTTACAATGAGATACTATACTTCACATACACCAGAGTGGCTATAATCCCTAAGACAGACAGGAAAGACAAGTTGGTAAGAACTGGAAAAATTGGAACCATTGTGCTGTGTTGGTGGAAGAGTAAAATGTGCATTCATTTTGGAAAATAGTTGCGAGTTTTGCAAACAGAATTTTGTGAAAGAGAGCCCCTGTACGAACTATCAGCTCCATTCCTAGGTTTACATGCATGTGAAAATGTATCTAGACAATAGCTTTCACATACATACTCCTAGCATATTATTGATAACAGATAAATAGAAACTATTCAAATGCCTACCGGGTGATGATTGGGTAGACTAAATCTTATGGCATTTCTATACACTGGAATTTTATTTGGCAATAAAAGGGAATAAAGTACTAATATTGGCTGCTTATATGGGTAAACCTTGAAACATGGACTGTATGAAATACTGTTGCAAAACAAAACAAAGCAAACAAAAATCAAAAACCACTATGAAGATGCAAGGGCCAATATCCAGATGTTTTTGAATTCAGGAGGACAAATGACATGTTTACAAAAGGAAAAAAAAGAAAAACCTCCAAAAATCATGTAAAATATGAGGGATGAGGAGATCATTTAGTGTATAGAGTAAAATAAATGTGGGGAATGTATCAAGCCAATGAAAAGTGTTTACTTCATCTGCATCTATTTTGCATAAATCAACTGAGGAGAATTTTTATAAGGCAAAAGTAAACTGCAAATATGGGATATTGAAAATATAAAAGACACCAGGCAGTGGTGGTGTACACCTTTAAATCCAGCATTTGGGAGGCAGAGGCAGGCGGATCTCTGTGAGTTCGAGTCCAGCCTGGTCTACAGAGCTAGATCCAGGAAAGCTAGGGTTGTAAACAGAGAAACCTTGTCTCAAAATCCCCCCGCCACACAAAAAAGAAAATATAAAAGACAAAGTTGTTTGCTGTTTGATAATATTATGGTAGTGCTAAAATATCTTAAAAGACACAGTTACAATAGATAGTTTGACCTGAAGTTAGGGCTTTGATTTAGTCAATGAAGGAGTTGGGTGGAGAAAGAGTAGGGGAAGAAATGGGCCTGAGTAGGCTCATTATAATATCCTTTTAATTTTTATATAAATTTGAAAATTTTCATTGTAAAAAAATTTAAAAATCCATAACAAAGATTAGACAGAAATATGGAAAGTTATTACTAAGAAGATTTGAAAAATAAAACTAAGAGCCAAGTACTTATCTATATTTACCATCTTTTGATTTTCTAAACAACCTTGTAAATCAAGAGTATGTAGTAAAAATTAAATATTTTAATTATTTTATTTTTTTCTTTTTTGAGAACCTTATACATGAGCAACAACCAGTCTACGTTATTCCTACCCCTTATACCCTTGGTTTCCTCCCATGTTCCCCCCAACTTCCCTACAAAATTCATGATATCTCCTTTATTATTGTCACATCTATACCTCTTCCTCTCTCTCTGTGTATAAATAATACTTATGGAAACCATCTAGCCTTGCTTGAATGTACACATGTCCAGGGCTGAGCCCATTGGACTGGATAGCTACACCCATGAAAATCTCAACAGGCCGTCTGTCCAATGTGGACAGGGGAGATTCTACATGGTTCCATCCCCAGATGAAGGATGGTCAATGGCACTGAGAGAGGAAGAATCAGTTTTCTCCAGGAACAAGCTCCCACATCATCCAACCCCAAACATGCTCTGTTTTTGATGGGAGACTGTAGCTAACATGGTTACTGACTTGTCTAAAGCCTCAGCCTGGGATGAGGAGAGGGGCCTAGCTTCAAGGCTGGCATGGCTTCTCTTCTCAGCACTGATTGCTATTTGGCCAATGGTTGTCCTTCACTCTGTGGGCTCTTGTGGAACAGAGACAGGAGGGGCCTTGGTTCCTTCCTAGTGATCTCCATCTAAGGCATTATTAACTAATAATTCATGAGAATAATTTAAGGAAATATCTCTACCTAACTTTTGTTCTCAAAAAGTTAACAAACATATTTCAAATACCCATGAAGACTAGAATGTTTGATGGAGGGTGTCCATTCAACCCAAACTTTCTTCTTTCTTCATACAATTCCTCAAGACTACACAATTTTTTTTTTTGTTTGTTTTCAAGACAGGGTTTCTCTGTGGCTTTGGAGGCTGTCCTGGAACTTGCTCTTGTGGATCAGGCTGGTCTCTAACTCACAGAGATCTGCCCACCTCTGCCTCCTGAGTGCTGGGATTAAAGGCATACGCCACCACCTCTTGGGCAGACTACATAATTCTAATGTGATCTACAAACATCATTTGTGAATGTGAATTTGTTGAGGGAAAATTGTGGAATGAATGAAATTTATATGGGGGGAAATAGTAACTTAGGAACATTAGTGTCATTTATCTCTGTAAATTATCTTAGAGTGTGGGGTGAGCTAAGAATATTAAGCATAAATTTGCATTGAGAGAGACAGACAGACTGATGGACAATTCAAGGGGAAAATCATCTTAATACCCAAATACTTTCATGCAGCCCTGAGCACCAGGTTGGGCTGAAAGACTCTAATGGAAGATGAGACACCCATAGAATGGATATGGACTTATGTTTTCTTTCTCCTTTGGAGGCACCCTTCCCAGGTAATGGTCCTAGAGAGAATCCCCAGGATCTCCTCAAGGCCAAGTGTGTTAGTACCAAGACCTTCTCCTTCAAAGGTTCCACAGAACCTGCTCCAAGTGCTCAGATCTGACTTTGAGTCATGGTCAAGTACAATGCTTTCCAGCCCATAGGTGCAGTGTATCTTTGAGGTTAGTCCTGCTGAGTCTACATAGGACTGGCAAGTGGTTTCCTACAGGTAAGGAAACACAAAGACAATGAAAAGAATGCAATCCCTCTCCCTGGTTTCTTGGTGTGAAGGTAACAATTATGTAATGAAGCCTTGGGTAACCCTAGCCTTATTTCTTCACAGGGGGAACTGGGACACTTAACTCAGATGACTTCTATGCTGAATTTGTAAAATGACTTATTATTCAACCTCCTTTCATCTTGTTGGTGGGAGCTAGATATGTTTTACAACCTCCCTAAAAGAAATTTCCCGGACCTTTTACTACATAATCACATAAAGGAATAATACTCAATTATCCTTGGCAGGGCATAGTGGTGCATTTGAATCCCAGCACTTGGGAGCAAGAGGCAGGCATATCTCTGTGAGTTCAAATGCAGTGTAGTCTACACGGTGAGTTCCAGGACCACCATGTGTGTATGCTTTGCTTGTTCATGTACTCACTTGGGGCCAGCACGATCTAATCTGTATGGTACCCACCATTATAGTTATTTTTTCACGTCTACAAATGTACCTTCATTAACGTACTGTTCTTTAAATACAGAAAATTTAAACCAAATATCCAAACATTTTTCTATCTTTCCTTCTGTGGGCATAAAATTGATATCACTTATAAGACTCGGGGAGTCACTACTACATACCAAAGTAGAAACACCAGTATTTCTCGGCTTAGAAGTGAGGCAGTAACTTCCTACAGGATCAGAGGCTTTTTTTCTCTTTTTCCTTATTTATTGGCTATTCCTGAGTAGCCAGTCCTTGGGAGGTGTTATAGATAGATTGGTATCCTAAAACACCCCATGGAACATGCCATGGAACAGTGTAAAAGGAATGGGTTATTCAGCCTATTCTTTTGTGTTTCTAATTTCTGAGTCCCTATCCCACCTAAGGCAGTGTGGGTACCATCAGGGTTCTCATCCCACTTTAGAGAGCCTGGTCTCCATTGAGTCTTGAGTCCTTTCCAGATTGGGGATTCCTTGGTAACAACTTTTTCTTAATGCCCTTAGGAACACACAGCATGTATGCTTGGATACAACTAGTAGTGTGTAAGGAACAAAGTGGCAGTCAGTGAAAGCCTTTAGGTGGAAAAGTGATGGGGATTTTTTCCCCCACTGGGAGGTATTTGGGGAAAAGAGAGTGATGGAAAGTCTTGTAGTAAAAAAGAAGACAAATGAAGACAACTAAGAAGAGAGGATGTAAACTTACAATAAACCACACTGGCTAAATTATGATGCCCAGGTGGTCTTTGCTGACAGTACAGTGAAATGACCATCTTAGCACTAAGGTCAAGAAATCCTCCTATGTGAACTTGGCCAAAACATTTTTCTTCTGGGTCCTTAATTACCTTGATGTAAAGTGGGTTTTCTTTCTTTCTTTCTTTCTTTCTTTCTTTCTTTCTTTCTTTCTTTCTTCCTTTTATTCTTTCTTTCTTTCTTTCTTTCTTTCTTTCTTCTTTCTTTCTTTCTTTCTTTCTTTTTTTGTTATAGGGCTTTTCTGTGGCTTTGGAGGCTGTCCTGGAACTAGCTCTTGTAGACCATGCTGGTCTAGAACTCACAGAGATCTGCCTGCCTCTGCCTCCTGAGTGCTGGGATTAAAAGCGTGCAACACCATGGCCTGGCTGTAAAGTGGTTTTATAACTTCCCCACACAGGTTCTTACCACATTTGTAGTATGGAGAGTAGGGCATATCTGTCCTATCAGATTATATCATGCATCTGTATCTATCTACCAATGTCTAGCTGAATGTATATTTATATGTCTATCTGTCTGTATTCTATTTATCTAATCTATCTATCTATCTATCTATCTATCTATCTATCTATCTATCTAATCTATCTTCTTCTTCATCATCTACCTCCATCTATCAACTGTTACCTACCATTACCACAAGCATCATCACTACTTCTCTGACTCTATCATCTATCTATCATTTATCTATCTATACAACCATGCTTCTATCATTTATCTACCCATCTGTCTCATACAGGTCTCAAAATACTTTAGACTATCATCATTGCCTTGGTTTGGGAGCAGGATCTCCTCACTCACTATGGTTACTAATATATATATATATATTCTTATTTTACTTATCGATCCCAGTTCCCTCTCCTTCCCTCCCATGCCCCCCATCCCCTCCCATCCCACCCCCCACTCCACAGGGAGGTTACTAGTATATTATACTCTGGGTATTTATTAATTGAGTTACAGTAATCTGTGAGGGCTACAAGAAAGAAATTCTCCCTTTTGGGTTTCCCTAAGTATATGTTACCACCTGGCCAGATACTTAAGTAAAATATTTTGATCATTTGACTTATTGAATACCCACTTGGGTCTAAACATGTGTAAGGGTGTGGGGTGGGGAAGGTAGGGAGAAATTGGTGGGCTAGACCCAACCCAGTCTTTGAACAATGTTAGAGACGGAAGGAGATGGAAGAGAGAGTTTGTTCGATGGCCCCACTTATCTTTAGATAGAGCTTGTACATGGGTCTTCTGAATTTTTGACAACACCTGTGCTGTCTATACAGAAATATTCACCATTTACAGCCATCTGTATCTACAAAAAGCTGTTGGCACTGCCCAGTGATTCCCCACGAATGCTGTGGTTTGGAATTATCATTCTTTTTGTACACTTGGAAAAAAGAAGATTTGTTTGGAATACTACTGGGGTTCTCCCATTCTGGTTTGTCTTCTTAGAAGATGAGGTAAACATCCAGGAATAAAGATTTCAAAGGCGCAAAGAACATGTCTCTTGGATACACCTTTGGAGGAGGCAACTCATGGCTGAGCTCACTCACTTATTTTTACAGAGTGTGGGCTGTACTTCATATTCCCCCGCCTCTATATAAAGAATGCTTTAGAAATGTCTGACTTTTCAGATTCATGTGAGTCATCAGGTTCCTGTTTTAGAGTGTTCATGCATTTGTGTGTGTGTGTGTGTGTGTGTTAGATTAACTCTGTGCACAAAGCATGTATATACTATAAAAATGTATTTAGAATGCATGTCAGAAAATTTTTAAAATAAGAGTATGGTGTGTGTGAGAGAAAGAGAGAGAGAGGGAGAGAGGGATTGAGAGAGATAGAGTAGTATTAGTACAGGTGGGGGAGTGGGGGGTTCAGTTACACCAGTTACATGAGAGGCTACACTCTCAGCAACTCAGACGGTGGTATAATGTAGTGTGCTAATGGAGGTGACTGTTTTCCTTGCAGACCAGCATACAGGCCTTTGAGGAGCCCTTGACTTTCTCCTCCTTCTGTGTCTTGTTATAAAGGGATTAGAGTCCAATTAAACCATTTAATCCCAAGGTAGAAATTCATGTTTAAAAACAAGATTTACAGCTTCTTAAAAAAAAAAAAGAAGAAGACATCAGTGCAAGTTGAAGTTTGTCCTTTCAAGTTGTCACCTGCATGGTTCCAAAGAGCGTTTTTTTAGCTGAGCACCCAATACATTCTTCTTAATTACCTTGCCTCATACCTTTTTGCTTTATCTCTTAAAGTGCCCTTCATCCTAAATAGCCACATGCTGTTGGAAATACTTCAACTTCTGGATTGCTGCAACTCACCTTGGCTTATCCCTTCTTGGCATCTCAGGGTACAGGGTTAAAAGTAAAAATAGTACAGAGAGCAAGTGCTGACTGGGAGCTTAACATGGGCAGACGTCCTTACACTGAGAGCTCTGTGCCTGTTACCTCATTAGGTACCCACTGTGAGAGCATCCAAGCTGGTTCCATACGTGCGTGACTTTTGTAGTCACTCGGGGCCATCACTTTACTTAATGAACTGTTACTGTCATCTTGGAATTCTTAATCATTTTAGAGCAAGGGGCTTGCATCAAAAAAAAAAAAATTACAAAATGCAAAAATGCAGAGATAGACATTGGAACTGGACCCATAAATTATATCATTATTCTGATTATTGCAGAAGATGTGACAGTGAGTCTTATATTGTGCCAAAACCTTGTCTGGAAAGTGTCTACCAACATCTCTAGGAGCAAACTTTTCTGATGAACAGGGAACCATGTTTATCACAGAACAGAAAAGTGAAAAGTAGCCGGGAATTTGGGCAAGTTGTTTAATCCTTTGAACTCTCCATTTCCTTACCTGTAAAGCAGGGATAATAACAATCACATTTAACTTAAAGGATGCTTAAGGATAAAATGAGGTCACAGATATCTGACAGTACACATGGCTTCAGTTAATATTCATGCATTCTGGGTGTCTGGCGAGTACTGATCATCTAACAGTGCTTGTGTCACGGTAATGCTTTCTTGCTTACCACCAAGGTGCCAGTGGATTTCTTCCCTACCTGTCCTGCAGAGTTGGCCTGGAAGTCTGCCTTGTCCCCATGCTGAGCAAACACAGAGGGGCTGCTAGAGCTGATGAGTACTGGGGTGCTGATTTCCACCATCTGGTGACCTTCCGGAGAATGGACCATGCGGTTGAGTGTGTTCAAAGCTGTTGTGATGGAGAACTGCCCAGACCCTTTCCTCCTGGGCCCAGGGCTCTTTCGGAGGATGGATGTGTTGGTTGCTTTGCCTTTGGATGGTGAGGACATCAGGGACAGGTTTTTCGTGCGTGACAACTGATGCCCTTTGTTCCTCTCCAGGAGGTGTCTTGCTGTGAGGTTCGGCTGCAAAGATAAGAGGACGGATGAGAGTTACTCTCTGACATAGTACAGTAGCTAACTCTCACACTCATTGGCAGTTGATGCTAGCTTCTCAGCTGCTGGCTCAGATGGCCACCCTTTGGTACATAGCTGGGTTGGGTGACCATCCTTCGGTCAGTATAATAAAAATTCTATCTTTTATCCATTTGGTGTTCATACATTTGATACATTTGAGACATAGTAGATAAACATCCAGGACCTTGACTACATCCTTCTGCTAATCCTGCTTTTTATCCCCCCCCCATCTCAAATACTGCCATCCCTTCACTTTCTTTTCCTATTCTTTGCCTCTAACATCAGTTGTTCTAGTAAATTGGCTGGGGGGGGGAGGGGAAACCAAAAAAGGATGGAAAAGCCCTGGTGTGTAGTGTTATCTATAAACTAACTGTTTAACAGCTGGCTAACACAATTTCTGGAAATGTAACAAATGGTGTGTCTGATCTGGTGCCAGCCCAGTGCTGTGTCACTGTGTCACTGTAGCTGTCCCCATCATCCTACTGATTACTCCCAAGGGCCTCTGGGGGCTTATAGCCTTTGGAACTATGGAATCTGTTGGAGAAAAAAATGAAGGTTCCTATGAATCAACACTTCAACCTCAGGATGCTTATCCTATCATTACAATAGTCACCAGTTGTTCTCCAAAGCCACACATCACATTCTAATTTAGGAATTCAACTAGAGATGTAAAAAGTATTCCCATTTCAGAGCTTTTAAATGATGATATACAGAGGATTAAAATAGATGAGATAGAAGACTTTGAAGAAGAGGTGATTCTTGCTCTATAAAAGCTTGCCACATAATGAAAAACTCACCACGTAGGGATTAGTGTTAGGTGTGTGTGTGTGTGTGTGTGTGTGTGTGTGTGTGTGCATGTGTACGAATAGAGGGCAGGGAATAAGTCATTCCTTGGGAGAAATTCCCCTTGCTTTTTTCAGTGGCCTGGAGCTCACCAAGAGCTTTACTGAGACATCTCAGTGTACTTTTTTAAAAAGTCCATTTCAAAGATAAGAAAGCTGAGGCCCAGAAGGAGCGACATCAGTGACACAGAGCCCACGTGTAAACTAGTCAGCAAGGAGCTATCAGATGGTAATATCCTCCAGTGGCAATGGCCACTTCATACTAGTCGGGAGCATCAAGGAAGAGCCTCTGAGAAGGTGGCATTTAAGCTGCAGCAGGTGGCAAGAAAGGGATGGTTGTGTGGAAATAGGGATGTGAACAGGCTGGGCAGAAAGCAGTAGAGAAGGATGGAAAGGAACAGATGAGGAGACAGGGAGGAGAGGCCACAGGGCTGGCAGGCTCCCAATTGCACAAGGACTCAAGAGGCTTTGACTTATTTTCAGTGTAACAGGAAGCTCCTGGCAGGACTGGGTAGAGGAGTGACATGACCTGATTTATGCCTTTTAAAGCTCGTGTTACGGTTTGGCAGTTTCTCATAAACACATACTTAGCATCTGATCCAGCAATCCCACTTCTGGGTAATTACTCGAAGAATGCAAAAATGGATGCTCAAACCACAGTTTCATTCAGAGTTGCCAACAACAGGAAACAACTTCAGTGTCTGTCATTTATTACCAATTGATTGACTGGTGATTTATATATGTGTGTATGAATGTGGAGATCAGCTGTTGCTCCTCAGGAGCTGCCTATCTTAGATTTTAGGAAGGGTTTCTTACTCGTCTGGAGTTTGCCAATGAGGCTGGCTGGCTGGCCATTGAGCTCCCGGTACCCACCTATCTCTACCATCATATGATGTATACCATCATAACCAGATTCCTTCCTTCCTTCCTTCCTTCCTTTCTCCTGGGTTCTGGGATTGAACTCCAGTCCTAATTGTGCGGCAAGACTTTACAGACAGAACTATGCCATCTCTGGAACATCTGTGCTTTAGGACACCGTTCACTAATAAAAAGATGAGCTATGAACACATGGCACAACACAGACAAATCTCAAATGTGTTAAGCAAAATGAAAGAAGCCAAGCTCACAAGGCCATGTTCTATGGGTTTCCATTTATAGAACATTCTAAAAAAAAAAAAAGAAAGAAAGAAAACCATAGGGGCAGAAACTAGATCACTGGTTACTAGGTATTGAGAGTTTGTGAAGGAATAGATAAGAGGGTGCAGCATGAGGGATTTGGGGGAACATGCTGGAACTTTTCTGTATATTGATTGTAGTGTGTTTATATAATTATATGTATTTATCAAAAACAGAGATCAAGATACATAAAAAAGCAAAAAGCAGGTTTTACTCCATATAAATGAAAATGTCATCTTGATGTTACCCAGAAGTAATGATAAATAGGGATACCAATTAGCAACATATTGGCCTTGTTCTGGCAGGCTCTAATGGTAGCTTGGACTAAGGACAGGGCCTTGTAAGGCCCACAGCACCTCTCTCTCCACAGTTCGCACGGGAGGACAACTGATACCCTTCAAACTGAATGAGTGATATTCTTTACAGACATCTGCGGCTGTAACGACATGAGTTAATTCTTATTTGCCCTGCCTGTTGTGCCTCCAGGTGGGCACCACCATTAACTTTTTAATTTTTTTTTTATCAGTAACACTAACAAAGGGCCCTGTGAGAGTCTGCCTCTGTCCTGCCCTCCACCTGTGTGATTGACAGCTCAGCTGGGGGAAGGACTGGGAGGCTTTTAGATTTGCACTCATTTGAAACAGTATCCTTGAAGTTCATTGACCTGAATGAGGTTCATATAAGCAAGTCTGCCCTGTGGAGAAGTCCTGACAGGAATGGGCAGAAGCTCAGCTTTTGTTTAGCCACCCTTTGTTCAGGTGCAGCTCAATAAATCAAATGGTGCATTAACAAGCAAAGTCTTGTTTATGCACACAAAAAAATCCATGTTATCCTTATAAGAAAGCCTTCCTTTCAATTGCTCTGCATAGCTCTGGCAATACAAACTTATTTAAAGAGTTCTCAGCACGCGCTACTCTTAATGAAATTACTGGAGTCAAAACTTTAAGTACTGCTTTAAAAAGCTCAATTTAGATTTGAAGTAATGTTTGAAAAGTAGGTTCCCAATTAGACAAACCACTTGATTATCTTCTTCCTCCCTCCTAGCAATTAGGAGAACAAATGAAGCCATGGCTAGTTTAATGATAATTTTGAGGGTTCTTGTAATTACTAATTTTAGAGGTAAATTGGTAGTGAGCTTATCTAAATGGATAAGCATTAAATACAGAAGTTTTGAAAAGAGTAGTATTCAGAAACAGGTGATGAAACTAAGGCTTACTCCTTCACCCCAGAGCTATGAAGAAGCAGCTTAAAATAATGCAGGAGATCAGGCCAAAGCCTCCCACCTCCAATGTGTTCAGTTGGGTCCTGGGAGACTTAACATTCCCCTAGTCATCCTAGCAAATGGTCTCACCACTGACCTAGGCACACAAATCAGAAAGTGGAGATGCCCCAGAACATTTCCTGTTTCCCATATCCTCCACCTCTGCAATTCCCAAATCCTCATAAGAGGTAGAATTGAATTTGTCAATTTGTTTTGTTTCCAGTCTAGTGGTCAAAGCCACATCATTTCCTAAAGGAACCATGCAGCAGACTGTTCATCTGTCTTTCTCTCTCCTCTTTTTTTTTTTTTTTTTTTTTAACGTATTCTTTCCATTGCATCCCAGAAACCAAAGTCTGGGCCTGGTGGCTCACATCTGCAATCAGAGCTCTTGGGAGGCTGAGGAAAGTTGAGGCTAGCCTGTAATGTACATCCAGTTTCAGGCCAGCATGGGATATACAATGGGACTTTGTCTGAAAGCAGAATAAACAAGTCAACAACCAACCAACCAACAACCAACAACCAACCAACCAACCAAAAACAATAATCTACCAAACCAACCAAATCGGATCAAGTCACTGATCTCTGGGGCAAATCCAAATTTAGTCTAGTAAGATGTAGAGCATCTTCACTGTGTATCCCATGTGGTTCCCTTTCCTCTGCTGACTTGGAGTGTTGTGACTGGTTCAGCCAATGAGCAGAGAATGTATGTGGATGGAGCAATGGGACTGGACTAGGCAATATGTCTAGTGTTACTTCAGAGTCTCTTAACTGTGAATACACAATCCATTCTCCCCTCCTGTGGAAACCAGGAAGGACAGATGCTCCAGATGTCATGGCTGATAGACAGCCCAGCCCTATAAGTGTGGGTTCCTAGGTGGCTATGAGTAGAACCTCTTAGCATCCTGTGCTGAACATACAGTGTAAGTAGGAAACAGCATTTTCTTTTTTTCTTCTAATTGTATATTCTTATTTTTTATAACATTTTCCCCCAATTGTATATTCTTTTTATGATAATATATATATTTTTAATTTAAATTTGAAACAAGCTTGTCAACCCCAGTTCTGGCACCCTCCCCTTCTCCCCTGTCCTCCCCCAACCTGCATCCAATCCCCTTTCTGCTCCCCAGGGAGGGTGAGGCCTTCCATAGGGGATCTTCAAAGTTGGAAACTTTTTTTGTTGAGCTACTGAGAATGCAGGGCTGTTTAGTATGCCAGCATCACCCAGTCCTTTCTGTTTACAAGGTGGTCAGTAATTTACTTCTTTGGCTTAGTGACTCAGCTCTGGATCTAGTTGTCTCTGGGTCCTCTTGCTTCTTCTATGCCCCCAACCACATCCTCCTCCATATATACATATCTAACTTTAATTGCTTCTCAGTTGGCTTAGAGGGCATTTGTTGACCTCCTAGATGAAGATGCACATCACAGCCCTGTAACACTTTCCTCTATTTCATTCTTTGCATCATTCATCATCCTTGTAATCAATTGCCCGAGTGCCTGAAGGTGTGATCTCTGGCATTAGGGACCCACATCTACCCTGTATCTTTAGAATTTAGTGTAGAGCCTGATACAGCAGGTACCAATGAATGACTAAATGAGTTCAAGGGACAGGGTAATAAATGAGTTCAAGGGACAGGGTCAGAGTGAAAATGGCTTATTTTTTTTCTAACCACCTTCAAATAGGTTTTCATTTACTCAATTTAATGCTGTAAAAATTTCTGTTGTATTGTTACTGGATCCCAAGGCCTCACACAAGCTGGGCAGGTAATTTTTTATGGAGAGCCTGTTCTTCATTAGCTGGCCTGTAAAGTGTAATCAACACACCTGCCACGTGTTTGGAGAAGACAGAAATCAAACAATGTTCACCTGGCTGCTGAAATGTTCTGGACATTTTTTTTCCCCAGCAGAGCCTCATAAAATGAGTGAAAATTAAACATGTGGGAAGGTGTACCAGGCACAAGGCAGGTGTACCAGGAAGGCGCCCAGGAAGAGACAAAGCATGAGGAATGAGAATACCTTTGCGTTCATACACCAATAGCACAGCCGTTCTGTACTCTCCTACCCTTCCGTCCACTGTTACTTTGACTGGCTGAGTGAAGGACATACCCAACACCTTGGAAGCTGGACAAGGATACACCCTTCGCTGCAGAGCCTGCTTTGGCTTTCATGCATGGAAGAATTGGCTTCTTTCCCCCAATTATGCCTCAGTCCTATTCTCCCCACCCTGTTGGAGGGTGGGGACACTGCCCAGTACTTCTTTTTATAGCTCTCCAATACTCACTTTTAATACTTTTGTATGTGGTAAGCACCCTGTGAATGCAGTTAAATAGTGAAAACTGTCTCTTGAATTTGCAATGACTTTCTTCAAGCTAGGGTGAGGCTTGTGGCTAGTGAGGTTAGAGACTATAGGTTAGGTAATTATACTGGAGAAACAGATAGCGCAGCTTGTTTTTTTAAGTTGTTTTTTTAAAAAACACCCACAGAAATAAGGCTGGGGAATTAGCTCTAGAGGTAAAGTGCTTGTTGTGCAAAGGTGACGAGCTCTGTTTGGATGCCCAGACCCTTCATAAAGGCTGGGTGTGGTGGTATATGCCTGAAACCCCAGTGCTGGTGCAGATCTTGGGTGCTTGTTGGCTGGGTAGAGTCATCCAAACAGCAAACTCTAGGTTCACTGAAATACTCTCACAAAATAAGGTGTGTGTGGGGGGTTATAGAGAATGAAATCTGATAACAACTTCCAGCTTCCATCTGGAATTTTACATCTAGTGGTCACTATTCCCAATGTTAGTATATGTTGGTGCACGTCATTGCAGTCCCTTACCCACTTCTATGCACAAACATGCATTTTTAGAGCTGCTTTCAACTCAGTTCAACTTTGTTTTCTACAGTTTCATTCATTTAAGTGTCTAGTTCAGCAGTGTTGAGTGCATTCCCAGTGTTATGGACAGATCTCCAGAACTTTCTCATTTTTTCTCATTTTTGGGATTTAAAAATCTATACTTGATGCGAATGGACTTTGGGAGCCCATTCCACATACAGGGATACATAGACACATGGCAGAGAGCCTAGTCCCTGCTCCAAATGATATGACAAGACTTTGAAGATTCCCCCATGGAAGGCCTCATCCTCCCTGGGGAGCAGAAAGGAGATGGGATGGGGATTGGGGGGCAAGGGAGAAGAGGAGGATGAGGGAACTGGAATTGACATGTTAAAACAAGCTTGTTTCAAATTTAAATAAAAAATCTATAAAAAAATCTATACTCAGAGTCTGGAGAGTAGCTTAGCAGTTAAGAGCACTGGCTGGTGCCTGGGTCCAATCCCAGCACCCACATGGCAGCTCACAGCTGTCTGTAATTCCAGTTCCAGGGGATCTGACACCCTCACACAGACATACAAGCATGCAGAGCACCAATGTAATAAAAACAAATACAAAGAATCTATACTCACTCAATTTGTTTCCAACTCAACAATAAATTATGCATTTTCTAATAATATCAAGTACTTCACAATATTATTAACATTTAAATAGTATATATTAATTTTTTCTAGCACCATGTAAAGAGTAGGGCACTTGTAGTGGGGTACACCTTTAATCCTAGCACTCAGGAGACAGAGGCCGGTGAATCTCTATGAGTTTGAGTCCAGCCCGGCCTACACAGTGAGATCCTGTCTCTTACCCACAAAGTGAGCCCCACTGTTGGTTATTTAGATTATTTCTGCATTTCACCATTACATACAATGCTATGATGAGCATTTTTCATGTTTTGTACCAACAGCTTTATATGTTTACTTAAATATTTCCTTACAGTCAATTCTCATTGGATTGTTAACATAAAGCAGTGTACATCTTTTTTTTTTTTTTTTTTTTTTTTTTTTTTTTTTTAGATATGGATGAGCTCAAATTTTGATGTGAGTAAATCTGACCACTTTACACTCCAAGAAACAGAATGGAAACGATCCATTTCTCCATATTCACCAGAATTTAGTGTCATTGAATAGAATTTTTCTTTAGAAGTTCCAGTGAGTTCTAAGCCTCATGTTAAACAGCAATCACCCTCAGGTGTCACTGGGGACACATAGACACCTTGGAGAATGCTTAACTTACACGTAGATGGGAGTCTCACATACCTCTACAAACAGGATGGGGAAGATGCCCACTTTGTCTCCTAGCTTCCCTTCAGCCCAATTCTCATCCACTCGGCTGATCACTGTGATGATGTCATCCTGAAAGAGAAGGCCTCAAGTCAGCTCTACTCTCCACTTTCAGGCGATGAACTCTTCCATGGAGATCACTTTGTATCAGGGAACAAAGGGTATAGCTCTTGACTAGGTTGTGTGGGGAATATTTTTGTCATCATAAAAGGTAGTGTTTGGGTCACCAAGATTTCCAAGAGGAATGGAAGTGATTTGAGGATCAGTGGAACCCGGTAGGAAAACTCCAAACACTCCAATCATCAGCAGAATCTGTGGTTTTCACTTATATTAACCTGACGGAGAAGGCAAGAGGGAAGCCGTAGGTGATACAGCTCTAGCTTGGCGAAGGGGAATGACTTTCATTCCCTTTTTGAAGGCTTTTCAGAACTGACTCAGTTTTAATACGTCAAAAATAAAGCAGCTTTCATTCAAAAGTTTCCTTGCTACAATAGATTATATGTAAAGTTGTAGAAACATTGAAAACACCAGTAAGAAAAACAAGTAGATTCTGTCCACCACAGTGTAGTATAAACTACTGCTAATAGCTTGCTTGACATATTTTAATAGAAGTTTTTGTAGTAAAAGATATATGCATATAAATATTGTTCTAAATTCCATTCAAGACATACATGTATGCATTCAATAAAGGGCATAAATCTTAGAAATGAGCTAAACAATCAACGATAGTCACGAACCCTCAAACAAATCAAAGTATGAAACTAAGCACCCCATTTGTGCCTTGTCTTACACTCTAACATCATTACCTCTGGTACTGTCCTCTCATTTTATCTACTCTCCTACTTCATAAAATGATGTCATACTTAATAGGAACACTTTTTGTTACAAATCTCTCTCCTGTGTATGTGACATGTACCATGGTGTGTGTGTGTGTGTGTGTGCAAGTCAGAGGGCAACTTGTGGGAGTTGGTTCTCTCCTTAAACCCTGTGGTTTGGGGCTGAACTTGGGTCATCAGGTTTGGCAGTAGGTGCCTTTATCTATTGAGCCATCTCCATAGCCACCACAACCTCTTATTTTTTTTTTTTTTTTTGAGAGAGAGAGAGACTTTCTATGGAGCCCAGACTCACTTCAGTGACCTTCCTCCCTCAATATCAATATCACAAATGCTGAGCTTGCAGACATAGCACAGCATTTGGCAGAAGAAAGATCTTTGGTTGAATTTGGACATGCTGGGTTTAGGACTACCATAGATTTTCCTAATGAAGCTCCAGTGTTCCACAGTGACAGAATGGGCAAAATCCTCTGTTCTGGTGTCGTTGTCACACTTTCCTGCCGATGCATATGTGTTTTCCATCAGACTCCAAGTTCAGTGGAAGGAAGGGCATTGATTCATCACTTTGTTCCCAGTGACCAAATCATCAGATGGAAGGAGCTGGAGTGGTAACTCACTAGTTAAGAGCACTTGCTCTTACAGAGGACCCAGGTTCAGTTCCCAGCACCCACATAGCAGCCCACAACTTCCACAGTAACCCCACTTTCAGAGATCCAATGTCCTCTTCCAGTTTCCACGGGTACCAGGTACACATATGATACACACACATGCATGTTGGCAAAATACTCATATACTTAAAATGAAAATAGATTAAATATATTTAAAAGATTGTTAAATGAATGAGTTTAGGGACTTTTACTGTGATATAGCGGGCCACTTCATGTGCTCACATGTTAACCTGTCACAGCATCAACTAAGAAGGTAACCCCAACTCAGATTTCTATGAGGGGATTTGGACACCTGTGGGACAACAACCTCTAAAAACACACATGAAGCCCCAATTAAATACTGCCTTTTATAAGTGTTACAATGGTGGCATGTCACTTCAGAGCCATAGAACATTGACCAGTACAGAGTCCATGCAGTTGAAATTATACACACACACACACACACACACACATCTCCTACAAATGTTTGTGTATGGGTGCACGTGTGCACACACACACACACACACACGTGTGCATTCATGTAATATAAATACTCTTTGCAAACATCAAGCATTAAATAATGGACTGAGCTTCTCCCACGGCTGTATGTGGTCTGTAATTACCTTGAGGAAGGTCAGGCAGTCCTGGCTCTCATGCTTATCCTTGTCTCGAAGATCAAAGTTGTAGAGGGCCCTGCAGAGTGGTGGTGGCTGAGGCAGCTGCTTGATGACTTCCACAGAGCTGGCTGGGAAGATCCCACTGACCCCATTGATCTCCCCCTGGTACCAGTTCTCATCAAGCTGTCTCCGGAGGAGGATGACATCTCCTTTATTAAACTTCAGGTCACCAGGATTCTTCCCTCTGTAGTTACACAAGGCCTTGGCTCGAGGCACCTGCAAGTGGCACAGACCAGAGAATAGGACTGAGCTTCAGACTGGAGGGATGAAAGGTCTCATACCAAATACTAATGACGGCTGTGTGTAGACCATCTAGCCCATTTAGTGTAGATGGCTGTCTTATTTTCTATTCCTTCTCTGTGATGTGCTACTCTGACAAGAAGCAATTTTAAGGAGAAAGAGTTTATTTGGCTCACAATTCAAGGTCCCCATCGTGATGGAGAAGGCACAGCAGCAGAAGCTTGAAGCAGCTGCTCACACCATGGCTTTGGCCGAGAAGCAACAATGACTGTTTCCAAGTGCTCAGCTCAGCTTTACATAGTTCAGGATCATCTCCTGCCCCAGGAACGGTCCTGCTCACAATTAAGATGGGTTTCCTCACATCAGTTAGCATACTCAAAATAACCCCAAGAGGTACACTCTGAGCCTGCTGTCCATCTCTTAGATGATTCTAGATCCTGTCAAATTTTCAATTAACAGCAACCCCACCAATTTTTGGACAAAGATTTATTTTTTGTTTTTGAGATTATAATACAATTATCACATTTCTGCCTTCCCTTTCCTCCCTCCAAATCTCTCTATTATCCCTCAAATTTATGAGCTCTTCATTCACCAGTTGTTTTGTATGCATATATGTACATTCATATATAAAACCAGTTCAGTCCAGATAATGTTACTTGTATGTATGTTTCAGTGTTGTGCTCTTTCCTGGGAAGGCACTTCTCCTGTTCCCAGATTTCCTTGGTTTCCTATAAATCTTTGTATAATTTTGAGGCCTCGTGGGTTTTTCCCCTCATCCACCTTAGCATACCTTAGCAACACCTTAGTTTTATACTTTGATTTTGGATGGTGGTTATACTTGATTGTTCCCATTTATTTCTAAGATCTATGTACTTTATTGTGCATGTGTGTGTATACACATATATATCTCAAAGAATTTTAAATCAATGTTTATATGCATGCATCTTTTATTTCACTACAAAGTTATATGGAAAAACCAGTGGCGTCATCATGTTCAGCTTTTATTTGGGTAGCATGTTGGTGAGAGCTCATGGGAACAGCTTCTGATATTACAAGGAGACACAATCTCATAGCAAACTTCCTGATCCCCTGGCTCTCACATTCTCTGCTCCTCTTCCACAGTGTTCCCTAAGCCTCAGGTGTGGGGCATTGCTGCTCTATTCACAATATCTAGGAAATGGAAACAACACAGGAACCTTTTTGAGACAGAAAGTCACCATCCAGTTTACTGAAGAAGCTGACTGAGGCCCAGCAGTTTGGTAGCTTGCATAAGGTGACACACTTGGGGAATGGGAAGCATCAGCAAACATCAGCTCTGAACCCAGGCTACCTGAGTCTGGAGCTTTTGTTCATAATCCTGATACCAGGAATGTGGTTTACACTGGACTCACAGCTGTGTGGATTTGAGTGAGTGTGTTAGTCGGGGTTACTATCAATGTGATGAAATACCATGACCAAATGCAACTTGGGGAAGAAAGGGTATAAACCCTTTGGATTACACTTCCATATCACTGTTCATGATCCAAGGAAGGCAGGACAGGAACTCCAGCAGAGCAGGAACCTGGAGGCAGGAGCTGTTGCAGAGGCCAAGGAGGGATGCTGCTTACTGGCTTGCTCTCCATGCTTGGTCAGCCTGTTTTCTTATAGAACCTAGGAGCACCATCCCAGAGTGGTACCACCCATAATGGACTGAGCCCTCCCATATCATTTGTTAATTTTAAAAAAATGTCCTACACTCTTGCCTATATCCATGAGCTTATGGAGGCATTTTCTCAATTGAGGTTCTCTCCTCTCAGATGACTTTAGCTTATATCAAGTTGACATAAAACCAGCCACTACAGTGAGTCAATGATTCTTTCTGGTTCCATACTGATTTTGCATTCTGGTTGTACCCTCTTTCTACTTATGTGGTTAGGGTTGTTTAATATTTTTTGAACTATGTTCATGTATAAAACAGGGTGTTTGTAGAATGTCTACCTCATTAAGACTTTTGTGAGCAATAAAGGATATCCATAATGCATTTTACATTTTGCCTAGAATATAATATGTGCTCAGTGAATGTCTTCCTTTATTAGCATCATGTATAATGGGGAACTAATGACACCACTTCTGCATACTCCTCAGCACTGATGGGAAGAAAGTGGAAGGGGAAACCACCTGCAAATAGGAAGTGGTTTGTGAGAAGCATAATTTGTCTCCAGCCTTCTCCAGAAACTGTAGACCTCATGAGTGTTTGGATCATTAGGAGACTCAACTGAGTGTAGGAAACAATTAGTCAGGAATCAATCATAGCTTTTGAAAAAAGATAAATCAATTTGTGGATCATCATCTGTCAGATTAGTCATCTGTCTAAATAATTAATTCAGCCAAGTACTTTTTTTTTTTTTTTCATAACAGACTGGTTTCTCCACACAGAAATGGCCTCGATGTGGTCTTATTTGAGGCTGGCTTGGCACACTTAAAGTTCTAACAACTTAGGTTCCAACTAAAACCTTCTTCTCACCTGAGGTATGTGTGTGTGCTTTTCTGGGCAGAGGGGTGAAACTGTCCTCTTGCATTGAGATATTTTGGGGTTCCTAGGATAGCTTTAATTCAGGTCTTCTTGGATTTCCTGGCTCTACAATGCTTATTTGAGAAAGCAATTCCACGTAGATTGCAGAGAGGAGACCTTGCATCCCTTTGGTGACGTGATAGCCAAGCTGTGGGTAGTGTAAAGGGAGCCTGGAGGGTATGTGAACAAGACGTGGAAGTGGATGAGTAAGGTCTAACAATGCACTGACATGGTGAGAACTCTGTCTTATCAAGGCTGATAATGTTGACCCACTGTTTTTTGATACTGGAGTTTCTCCTAGGTGTTTAGTTCTGGTTTTTAACTTTGTATAACAAAATGATTGTGTTGCCTATTAGAGTTAGACAAAACTGGGGGTGGGGGATGTAGTGAAGCTTACGGGTGAGGTGTGCAGCTGTGGAAGGAATCAGGGAAGAAAATTAGCCAAACTGAGTAGGACAAGTAATTGTGACCTGCCTTGACGGAGATGCCAACCAGCACGTGGATGGAGGAGAGCAGAGGATCCGCAGGAATAACCTAAATCTGTGAGGCATCCCTTGTTGGAGACACCAGGAATCAATACCGGTCCTTCCAAATTCCTCTCTCCAACTTTCCATCGTACAGAACACAAGCCACAGTTTTCTGGGCACATGGAATACTGGTTGGTTATACTTTTTAGTCTTCCTGGCAACTGTGTTCTGGTTGATGGAGTGGAAATAAACTTTCAGGAAGGTCCTTACAGAGGGAGACTGTCTTCCCTTCCCTGACTCCATCCCACAGTGTGGGATGGCCCAGGGGGTCTGACTGTCATCTTGAATAATGAGGATGAAGGCCCCTTCTAAACAGGGGAAAGAGGCTCTGCCATACTGCCCTGGACTACATCATTTTCAGACTTTTGTTTGAAAGCTACATAAACCATTTCTTAATTCATTATTCTTCTGGATTTATAAAAAGAAAAGAATGAAATGATGAAGGAAAAAAAAAAGAATCCAAGTCCTTTACACAATAATGGCAATATATAATTGTATTATTTTTCAGGCATACCAGATACCATTACTCCATAATGTATTTTATTTAATTCTTACAGCAACCTTTGAAATATACATAAATTCAAATTTCAAAACTTAGAAAACTTGAAATCAGAGAAGTTTAAAGTTGCCCACTTCACAAAGTGAGGAGTAGTGGATTCAGGATTTGAACATAGAACTCTCTTTAAGTCCACAGTCTTAACCATTAAGCTCATGTTTCTCAAAATAAAATTTGCTGTTTACCTGTACCTGGATTCTGGAGAATGTTGAAAACACACATCCCAGCCCCCAGCCCCAATTTATTTGCTCAGGTTTTCATGGAGTAGGATTTTTTTTTTTTTGTAGCTGCATTTTAATTTTTAAGAAACTTTCCTCCCATCTAAGTTTGATGCTATTCATTTGAGCCACACCTTATTCTAAATAAAATGGAAGCAATGGAGATTTGATATAAGCTTGTAAATTACTAACCTACTTTCTTCTTTTCCTTCCGGGAAGATATTTCTAGTGCAAGTGGCATACGTAATTTAATGAGTACTGAGAGAGCGCATTAGAGCAAAGTTGTATAAAAGTGCTTAAATGCCTTTGAAACTGCCTAAACTTTGAAACTCTGTGTTGGAACTAACTGTCCATCTTCATCGCTTCTTTTTTCCATTCCTCCTCAACACGGGGAATTGCTGTGGACATGAATTACAGATTCTATATTCAGCACAAGGCTTTCCGTCTTCGTTCTTCCTTCTGGATAACATGTCCCCTGTTTATTCTTGGTACTCCCATTATAGAGACAGAAAACATTGTCTTCCATGTGCAGCAAGTGGGGAGGAGGCAGGAGGGGCCAGCGAGGGAGAGAGATGGGAGAGAGAGAAGGACTCTGAAGAGAGGCAGAAATGGACATTTCCCAGGGTTCTTTCAGGCCACCGAAGCTTTTCTTATGTCATTGTACTACTGAATTTTTCATTTGTTAATCTCTGTCATGTGGCCTATGAAGTAAGTGGTATCTTAATGCTTAGGAAATTCTGAGACAGTAAATGACACCAGACAAGGTCTACACCTATCCAGAGTACACCAGGCCCAAGAAAGATGGGCTCATCTGACCCCAAAGTCCTGGTGCCTCTGCCACACTCCTTCCATTCCAGCTGAAGTCACCAGAGTGTTTTCTCATCATAAAAGTCACCGGGACTGTTTAGTAATCAAAATCTGAATGAAGTGTGAATGCAATTGCCTCGATGCTGGCTGCATTAGCATGAATTACTGAACTCCAGAGCCCTCACATCAAAGCTGAGCACCTGAAGGGTCTCGGATGGCTGATTCTATCCGGCCCTCAACTGTTCCCTCCGGGGAAAACGACGCCAAGTTCTGCATCAGCTATTACCCGTTGTGTGCTTGGCACCAGCTTTTATTGCTCATAATTTTTTTTTCTCTCTGCAGGTGCAGGGGTGCGGGGTGGGGTGGGGAATGGAGTGGAAGACTCAAAGGTCATTATCCAACTTTGTCGTGGTCTGTTATGGAAGAGAGGATAATCCATTTTATAATGGAAGCATTCCTTTCTTAGGGATTCAAACAGCTTCAGGATTGTTCCTGAGACCTGTCAGCTTGTCTGAAAGTTGATTTGATTGGCTTGAAGCTCCAGAGCCATGATTTAGGTGACTGGACAATGCACAGAGCTCAGAAGTAAACAACAGTATGCAGAGTTAGTAGTAATACACTTGGCTGTCTCTGCAAAGCCATCCCTTGTCTGAGGAACTTTCTGCTTTGTCTTCATCTTCTGGCAGATAGGACGACATTCCATCTGGTCACACCGTTGTAGTGAGTATGTGGAAGCACTATGCCATGTCCTTCTTGGACTCTGCCTGATGCCCCTTTCCACTGTTTAATCTGCATCCTTCAGCTGGAATAGACCAGATATACCAATTTCCAGTGGTTTGTTGAATCTGAAGGTGTCCTGAGGCTCTTGGACACACTTCCTTGTGGCTGTATTGAGAGGGCCAGTGAAACAAGTCATGCACACTATTTAGTAGACTGTGCGACAGTAATAGATACCACACAAATCAGGATGCTTAGAAATTCCAGTCCAAAGGAAGAGAAGGAGGAGACAGCTATTGTTAACACCCAGCTTGTCTTCCTCAGCTTCTATTGGTCATTCATTTGTTTTTCTTTCCAAGTATAATTTGAGAATCCATCATTCCAGGCATTGTACAAAACCTTAGATTGATTTTATAGTCCATTTCCTCAAAAAAAAAAAAAAAAAAAAACCAAAAACCCAAACTTATACAAATAAATATAAAATTGCAATACATTTAACAGAAGAAAAGATTAAGAGAACAAGAGTCCTTGAGATAGGAAGGAGACATCAAGGATGATTAACATTGTCCTCACAGCTGTATCTAAAGCTCCACTCTGTCTGTGTGTGTTTGTGTGTGTGTGTGTCTGTCTGTCTGTCTCTTGTCTGAGGTCCTTTGTTATAGCCTGCACCTCAGTACTGGGACATCACAGGTCTTCTTTATGTATCCATTTTCTGCCATGTGGAGACATGGTATCCTTCCTCCAAATTCCAACAAGATGCCAGCCAAATGCTCAGTCATCTTCCCTTGAATACCTTGCCCCCCCCACTTCCTGAGTGTCTGTAGCCAGAGAAGGTAAAAGGAAGCAAGGGTTTATGTCATGTAGGCAGAGAGTAGGCCACTCAAATTTGTCTCTGACTTTTAAGGTCTGCCACTTCTGTGATTCCCCGTTTTCTCCCAAAACATTTCCCTCGAGTTTGCTTTGGAGTGATTTGGTTTATCATTACTATTGAAGGTAATACCAGAGATGTCCACTGCCAGGCTCCGAAGACAAGCTGGTTCTCACCCAATAATGTGGGATTATTTTGGAAGTGGGCTGCGTGCCAAATCCTGGGGATGTTCACAGAGTCAGCATTGAACTCCCTCGAAATCAAGCATGTCTGTCACCTTCTGTTCCTCCAGGAGGGCAAAAGACACCCGTGGGTAGGTAAGAGGTACACAGCGGCTTAGAAGACTGGGAAAGCACCATCTCCCTCACTCTGGGAAGCAGGTCTGCTCTCTCCCATTATTTTTGTTTCTATAGAAAGTTTTCCCAGTAAGTGTGGCATACTTCAGATATGTCTGGGGAAACGAGCCAAACTTATCATGCAGAGTGAGGAAAAATAAACTGAATCGCCCTCCTCCTACCACCTTTCCCCTAGCTTAAGAAAAAGACAATATACTGCTCTCCTCTGCCTTTGTCCCCTAACTTACTGCTCCCTGATCACCTCTGTGTGGAGGGAGGGGTCTGGATATGACAGAGGAACAATAAATGACAACATAGCCCAGCAAACGGTAGGGCATTTCTGAGAACGGGGCCATGGAGGCTGAGTTTCTAGAGGTAGGCCCTAGATGGGAACCACATCTTGCACACCATGGCCTTGGATGAAGCAGTAAATTCTCTGCACTCAGATTCTTCTGAGATGAAATCAAATTGTCCAAATAATAACTGCTCAACTGGAGTCATGGGTAGGAGGCAGTTCAAGTTTGCTATTCTGTTTTTATGTATTTGGTCCTTGGAATTTCCAGTGAGGGTGCCACCACTGGGACAGGCTATTGTGGCAAGAAAAGAAATAGTCATAGCCCCCACAACCCTGGAACAGACCATTGGGGGAAATTACTTTGAAGTGAGCTCTCTTCAATATTTCAATGTAGCTGGAAATATCTATTTTTGCAAAATTACATGTCTTTTTGCACGTGTGTACACAGATGTATGCATGTATGAGGTGTGGTCTCCTAGGTGACTCTAAACCCAGGTATGTAACCCAGGTATGTGGACATTGCACATTAACCACCACAAGACATACTCTTCCCTACTTTCTTTTTCTTCTGCTAGATTGTATCCGTTGTCTTGACAGCTGTCCTATACTCCTAGTATAACACTCGTCTCCCTGTGTTGTAATTGCTGGCTTACTTGTCTGCATATCAGACTGAGTTCTGTAACAGCAGACGCTAACTTATTCACTTCATGCTCTCTGTATATGTCAATGACCTGTACACTCAGGCAGTCGGGAGAAATGTTCTGAGTACCCATGATAAATAAGACAGACCCGACTTTTGTCTTTACGGAACTCACATTCTGCCAGCACCTAGTAAACACTCATTCATTTGTTGAGCAAGTGAATGAGCGAGTGAACATTTAACTAAGCCATCCTACTTGAACACCATTCAAACTGTGACATTTTGCTTATAGCATTTTTTCCTATAAAACTCCATCATATACAAATAGTTATTTCCTTGAAAGTGGGGACTAATCGGACATACTGGCCACAGGTAAGTACTGTATTTAAAAAACCCTGCCCACTAAAAAGGTGTCATCATTTTAAATGCATTTTGAATTATATCTATGTTCAAGGTTTTCTAGAGGCATCTAGAAAGAATGCTTTGGGCATTCTTGCTTGTGGCAGACATTTTCTTTCCCAGCATGCCACGACTCTCTAATCTCTGGTGCAGACAACCATGCTGAGTGACAAAAGCCAACAGATGGCAGCTCCAATGAAGGGAGCAGGTGACAGCAAGGAGCTATCTTTTTCTGCCGATTCAGAACATTGAAATCCAATTTATTGCTAGCCACATGTGCCAAAGAAAGCCGTTCTCAGCAGCTGTTGACCTGAGAGGCATCAAGCTCCTATCAGTGGGCTGGATGTCACTGACACTCCTCTGGCATGACAGGAAATAGGTTGGCACGAGGGAGTGGCCTTCTGGGTCTTGTCCCTGTGAGCTGGCTTTGGGTGGGCCTGTCTCATTTGATAGAGAGTTGTAGCATTCAAAGTCACAACAGCTCCGTCTTGCTCTTTGTTGTGGGAAAGTCTTTCTTGGCAAGTGTGTCCAGGGACTCTACTCTTCTCACTCACACTCACTCAATGCCATATGTAAATTAACCTTTACGGAAAGGCTCAGTTTGAACACACATCAAATTTCCCAGTATGAGCTTTCCTACCTTGTTTAGCTATGTGATGTCACTGAGTGTGATGTTGGGAGGAGACGGGCACTATTACTCTTGAGAGTCCCTGAAGCTGTTCCAAGTCACCTGTGCAGGGACCCTTAAATTTACAGTCAGATGTGAAATACTGCCACAGCCCAGCACCATTGCCTTCCTACAAACAGGACTTTAAAATACAGTTGGTGTCATACTTTGGTGCCTGCTGTCACTGGGCACTAGATGCAGTACTGTATGACATTATTATGCCTGTTTGGTTGGAGAAGAAATGGAAGCATGAGGAGACATGACTTGGCTCAGCTCACACCGCTGAATTTCTTCTGTTCGGGTCCACCATCTTCCTCCCACACTGCTCATTGCAGTCCCTTGGAGCTTCTCTTCTTGCTATTCATGCCTCAGGATTTCTTACCTCTTAACTGCTTTCCAGAATATTCTCCCCCTCTCCTCTTCCTCTACTGCTCAACTTCCATTTGTTGTATAGGTCTTGATTTAAACATCACACCCTTAAATAGCTTTGTTGCATTAAGGATCTTCCTACTTGCTTTAGTGACATTCCCCACCATGGCATCTGTCAATAGGCATTCACGTGTCTTCTGTATTTGTCTGCTCTCTTACCAGACTAGCTTTAGTAAGGTCTGATAGCTTTACTTCTCTCTCTCTCTCTCTCTCTCTCTCTCTCTCTCTCTCTCTGTCTGTCTGTCTGTCTCTCTCTCTGCCTAACACAGTGTCTGATCCAACAAATGCTTTTTAAAATAAATGAATTCATTAATGATGACAACTTAACCTCAAAATTCCCACATTATTTCCTACTACAAACCCCAAATATCGAGTCCCTGTAAATTGGTTGAAGTTTTTTTCATTTTTAAAAACAAACATTTCTTTGTATTTGTGTGTGTGTATATATGTGTGTTGTGTGTGTGTGTGTGTCTATGTCTGTGTGAATGTAAGTTGCCAGAAGAGGGAGTCTGATCCCTTGGGGCTGGAGTTACAGGAGGTTGTGAGCTGCCTTATGTGGGTGTTGGGAGCTGAACTCGGGTCCTCTGGAAGGGCAGCAAAAGCTCATAACTGCTGAATTATCTCTCAGGTCCTATTTGTTAAAATGTCTTCAGGAGCTCTCCATGAGCTGACTCTGTCTTGACATTCAGGTACCCCACTCCCCACCCCCGGCTGCCTTGCAAAGTGCCACAGAAGCAAGCTGAAACTTGCTTAGTGTGCTTGGAAATGAGCTTTCTGCACCCATGCCAAGACAAAACTAAAGCTAGGAAGAAACCCCAGAGACACCTACAAGGAGAGGGGTAATCTGGAAGCAGCAAGCTTTTTAATAACTGAGCCTTACAGATAGCACAAATTCTTTCAATTTCCATCTGAGGAGGCAGGAATGGGTCAGGCTGCTCGCATGCTGGGGGATGCTGGCCTATTATCACACAGGGAAGCTCTCCTTATAGCATCTAATCACCTTCTGTAAACACAGATGCTGCCACTCAAAACAGACGGGAGTAGAATTTGGCACATACTGCTTGCTTCCCTTATATGACCTGAGCATGCATGTAAAAGTAGAGGCAGGGTGTTCATCTCTGCTGTTTAGTGTACATGGGAGTGAAACGAGGTGACAGACATCAGAGGAGTGATTGAAACTTGGAGGAGCACCACTGTTCAGTAAACTCCCTACTGTGAGGGAAACCTGCTGTACAGTCTGTAGCAGTTCCCTTGTAGTAGTTAGTGCAGTATCAGAACTGAATTTCAAATTTCATTTACTTCCAATTCATGTAAATGAAGACAGGTCAAACATGCTAGTGGCTACTGTGCATATGTTTGTGTCTGTTGGTTACAAGAAATTCAGGGACTGAAGAGCATATCCAATGATGCCCCAGTGATTCAATAGGAAAAATTTAGGAGGTTGGAGACTGTCAGAGAAATCGAATCTTTGCATGTGAAAAAGAAGAGTAGGTTTGTTTTATATAGACCTACAGTTATATTAAGAGGTGGTGATATATTTTTAATGATTTATTAAAGCTTGCCTGAGGATTCAAAAAGCAAAGTCAGCCTCAAGCTATAGCGATCAGGCAGTGGTGGTACACTTTTAATCCCAGATCTCAGGATTAAGAGGTAGACGGAACTCTGTTAGTTCAAGGCCACCATGGTCTACTCAAGAGTAAAGAGTAACAGAGCTCATGACTTTGATTCCAGCACCTTTAATCCCAGCATTAGGGATTTAAGACAGGAACAGGGTCTCAGAGCTGGCATTCATCCTCCAGACACATTGAGGATATGAAGATGTTGAAGTCTTAGGGATCTCCAGCCATGCTAAAGGGAGCAGTCTGAGGTTTGGTGGAGCCAGGATCACCTTTCAGTCTGAGGTGAAGTGATAGCTAGTGCCTCATTGCTTTGCTTTTCTGATCTTCAGTTTGAAGCTTGAACCCCAATATTTGTGTCTGTGTCTTTTATTTTTCGTGTTACAGATCCTGATTCAAGCAACATTTATCAAAAAATTATGAAGGACCATTGAGAAGGATGGCTCAGTGGGTGAAGGTGTTTGCTGCCAAGACTGTATTTTTATATGTGATTATGATATGGAAGTTGCGTCAAAGAATAGATCTTTGTACTTGAAAGGCAGCCACTCAAATACTTACTTAAAAGATGGGAGAGTATAATGTGTGGGTTTGCCTCAATTCCATTCTAATTGGAGGACAGTGGATGGAGTATAGATAGTGTTGTCAGGTTGACAGCTGTGTATGTAATGAGTATTCAACAGTCCTTGCTATTGTTTTCCCCTTCATACTTACAATTTCTCATAACAAAAGGCTTTCACAAATCAGAGAAACTATCAATGCCGATAAAGGTGTACACAGACACCTCTCTTCTGGAATGCTGGGAGCTTAAACTTTCTCATTGCTGATTTGTGTACATCAGGAAGATCTAAACTGCCTGTTGCCATGGACACAGTAGCCTTAGTTTTGTGAGTTTTTCTTGCAGAGTCATGCTAGAATTCCTAGAGGCAATTGTGTAGAGCAGACTGTTTAATAATGGGCCAGAAGCCCAGATTGATGGACTGGCCTAGAGTGTCTTTGACCCTAGAGTTTCAGTCACATTCATTCTCCCAGTTGCTTCCTGTGTGACTTTGGACTACTTATTTGAGTCCATATTTCTCACACATGAAGTGAAAGGAATTATCAGTATTCTCATGGCTGTGAGATCTCAAAGGGACAGTACATGTTAAGTACCCAGAAGAGAGAACCATTCTATACATTTCTGCTATCATTATTTTCTTTGCAACTCTTCTATGTTCTCATCTCAGTCTTCTGATAACCCCTGTGATTCCATGTTGTTGGTATCCATCCATAATACAGATGAAGAAGTTAAGTCTTGAGAGAGTGGTGAATTGGAATCAACTTCCCTGGGCTTATGAGAGCCCATTGCTGAATTTTCTTGAAAATGTCCAGTTGACTGATAGCATGTTGATTACTTGAAAGCAGTAGAGGTACTGATTGACATCTTGGAAATGAACAGACATGGCATTCTTCTGAATCACTTGTTAAACTTCCAAACACAGAGATCACTTAGGTTACATGTTGTAGAATATTGTTTTAAGATGTGTTACATTTGTTTATGCTGTGTAACATTTGTTTATGCTATGTAACATTTGTTTAATGATGCAAAGATATGTTGCATTCTTTTTTTAAGTCTGTGAAGCTTTGTTACTTTGACTGTCTAAAATACCTGATTGGTCGAAGAGCTGAATAGCCAATAGCAAGGCAGGAGAAAGGATAGGTGGGACGGGCAGGCAGAGACAATAAATGGGGGGGGGAATTGGGGAAGATAAGATCAAGGATTGAGAAAAGGGGGCAGTCACCCATCCACACAACCAGCAGGAAATAAGAAGGAAAGAAAAGATATACAGAAATAGAGAAAGGTAAAAGCCCAGAGGCTAAAGTAGATCTGATAATTGAAGTTAAGAAATGCTGGTTAGAAACAAGCCAAGCTAAGGCCAGGCATTCATAAGATACAGTAAGAATCCGTGATTTATTTGAGAGCTGCGTGGCAGGCTGTCCAAAAGAGTAAAAAATAAACAAACAACATCAAAAAAACAACAAGCAACTACAGTTACAAGTCATGGGCTTCATGGCTGCACATTGGCTAAGCACAAATGAATTGTGTGTCTGTGTGAATAAGCTTCATTTAAATCAGTTCTTTCTTTAGTAAAATTGGGGCAAAGTTACTAAACTGAACTCCATGCCTTTGAGGAGTGATGCTCACATTTTGGAGCACACCAGAATCATCTTGGAGGTTACTCTCCTCACCCACTTACTTATGTGGTAGGTCTGAGGTGGGACCCCAAATCTAAACATCTTATCAGTTCCCAGAATGTTATTGCTAGCCCAGGGTCACACACCTCTGGGGCTGTGCATTGTGCCTCTTGCCATAATTCTATTGAGGTTCTTTATGGAGACCAATGTGATAGGAAGAATCTGTGTCCCCAGAACCCTGAGCACAGGAAGATAAGAACTAACTCTCAGTGTTTCTCTCTATATAGCTAACTGGCCTTCATTTAACTCTGGCGAGTGTCCTAGGAGCTGGAACCTCTCTCTACACATAACAGTAGGCAAGTGAAAAAAAATAAACATTTCAAAGTCTATCTTTAAATCCTGGCAGAAAGTTGCCCTATAATTACCCCAAGTGAACTAGTTATAACTTCTCTCCTATTGAGGTAGAATTATTATGTGATTGCTCACCCAGTCCCATGGGATTCAACACATAAATTTAGAGCTGATTAAAATACACACACACACACACACACACACACACACTATCTCTCTCTCACACACACATACAAACATTCACACAGGCACACACACAGACATACACACAGAGAGACACAGACATACACAAATACACACACACTTATACATTCTCTCTCTCCCTTTCTCTCTCTCTCTCTCTCTCTCTCTCTCTCTCTCTCTCTCTCACACACACACACACACACACACACACACACACACCCCTTCTGGCTCCCAAATATTATAGACATACAACCAGGAAAGAAAATGAGACACACTGAATCGATGGTGTGTTTCCTGAAATCATGGCTGCATTTTTCTAAGTATCTTTTGTTTGAAAAGACTCTCTTTGGGACAGCCATGGTATCTAGAAACACTTAAGAGGTGACCTGACACCCCAAGATTGAGCAGTTAGCTTTCCCTTCAACAATATTCTCTCAAGTAATGCCAGCCAAAGTCTTAGGAGGAAATGGATAAGACCGATGGGCTTCAGTGGACAATTTTAAAATCTCTGCTTTGGGAGACAGAAAGGCACCACTGGCTTAAAATGTACCAAAGGCCTTCATCATCTGTACTTGTGTTGATTCAGGGAGTTAGAGAACATGATTCTAGAAATAAGAGCTCTTAGAAATATAGTTTTTGTTTATTTGCTTTTCAGTTCTGGGAAATCAAACCTAGGGGTTACAAATGCAAGCAAACACCTACCACTGAGCTGTATCTATAGTTCTAGAGTAAAATTCCTGCAGATAGTTGGAATCTCAATTTCTTGAGAGTAGGAAGTAAAACTTAGTACTCATTATTATAAATCTCACATTTCTGAGCACATAATTGTGTTTGATAAACTCACACACACACACACACACACAAAATCCCTAAAACAATCCCAAAATATTCTCAACAAATGATTGTAAATCACTTAAAAAGGACAAGATGCTATTTTGGAAATAACCAGAGCTTTATAGCAAAGAATGCGTTGCACTCAAACCCCAGATACAGTGCATGTTTTTTAAAAATAGTCATTTGTAGCCTCTTCCATACTCCATTTTCCCATCTGTAAAATGAGGGTTAGACAAAATTTACCAAGTGCCTGTGTATACCAATATTGTTCTAGAAGTCAACAAGTAAGCAGTCAGACTTCTATGCACAAGATGCGTGTAGGTACAAGCCTGCCTCTCAGGAAGGCTAGCTATAGGCAATGGATCAGTCTGCTGTCAATCATCACCATCAGTGACTACCACAGTAACACTTACTGGCCAAACACAATTGTGTCCCAGTGTAGAGATCTACGCAGTCTAAGCCTCATAGTGGCCCATGAGGGAGGACCTTTTGCTATCTCCCCTTGATGGATGGGGGTCATGAAACACAGAGCAGGTTTGACTGGCAGCCCCACAACTGGAAGGCAGCTGAGCCAGACACTACCCTAGGTATGAGAAGACAATGTTTTCTGTTTGCATTTCTATACACTGGGGTCTCAGTGCTTCTGTGTAAAGTTGGAGGATCTCAAAGCAAGTTTATCACTGGGATGGGTTCTAGGAGAACATTATTTTTCTGGGTAGGTGAACTAGGTAGAAATGGAAGGAACCAGTGGCCTTCTTTTTTCTTTTCTTTCCTTTCCCCCCAATCTTTCTTTCTTTCTTTCTTCCTTCCTTCCTTCCTTCCTTCCTTCCTTCCTTCCTTCCTTCCTTCCTTTCTTTCTTTCTTTCTTTCTTTCTTTCTTTCTTTCTTTCTTGTCATGTTAGAGTAAAGGCAGCTAGGGTAGGGGCTGGGCTGGATTAGCTGATCTGCCTGTCCTGCATTGATTTAAGAGGGGTCTGATGTACAAGTCCTTTCCTCTTCTTTGCATGGCTGTGAGTCACCTATGTCTACTATGAGGTTTCCCACGGCATCTGCAACTGTCCCTTTAAGACAGAGGCTCAGCCAACCAAGAGAGGAGTCAGACTTATACCATGTCCAGCCATCCTTCTTTGAGCAGGTGCTGGAAAGTGCTGGCTGACCAGGACTGACGCCGAGGAGGCCTCTTGGAGCCATCTCCTTAAAATGGCTATTGGGAAATTGAGCTCTAATGTCAGCTGGGAAGGACAGAGTGTCCAGGAATAGAATGGGACATCGCAAATGAGCTGTGAAAAACAAACCCAGGCCTTGGCCCTGCTGCTGGAGCCCAGATGTGCTCCTGCAGTTGCTTGGCAGAGCATGCGTGGAAGACACTGTCTGCTTGAGCCAGGCATCCAAGTTTCTGCACACAGCTTGGCTACAGTGTTTGGCTCTAGATTCTGAAAAGCTAAGGTGGGCCAGGAAGGTTCAGAAGCATGGTCCTTAACTAAGCTCCTACCATCCCTAGTTTCAGTGTATGTCTTTAGTTGAGTGCTTTGTGCAGAAACTGGACAGTACATTGTAGATGGCTGAATTGTTTCCTTTCCTTCCTCCTTTCCTCACCATGCTCCATCTTTTTTGATAATATATTATGTATCCCAGGCAGGCAGACCTGAAACTTACTTTGTAGCTGCTTCCTCTTTCCTCTAGGTTTTGTGTGTGTGTGTGTGTGTGTGTGTGTGTGTGTGTGTGTGTGTGTGTGTGTGTGGTGAGAACTTTAGCCACCAAACGTCCCCAGACCCTGATTGCCAGCCCTCTCTCTCAGGAATGAGTTTACCAATGGCTTAGAAGCTTTGTTCTCTTGCTCCTTCCTCCACTCCCTCTTTTATTTCCCTCTCTTATTCGCCTCACTTCTCAGACGAAAGCACACAGTGAAAGCTTGGTTTATGGTTTAACAGAAACAAGCATGGGCCCCGCTGCTTCTTTTTACATGTGAAGTCCTGGAAACTTTGCTTCACTTTTCTAAGTGCTAGCTTAATCTCTTGTAAAATGGTCATAATAATAAAATGGTCACGTAGACTTTAGAGGAAGATTAAATGAGGAAATGTATGTGAATAATGGACATATTACCTTACAAGCAGCATGCTATTAATAAACACTATATACATATCTACACACATACACATATGTGTGTGTGTGTGTGTAGATACATTCCAATTCTCTATTTTCCTTTTCTCCTTGCATTCCCTACCCTGTCCTGTTCATCTATGGCATACAGATCCTAAGGTGGTCCCATGATCCCTGCCACCAGCAAAGGTGCTTACGCAGGTGTAGGCAGGAACTGTGAATTGTTTCTAGTCATGAGAACAAAGCAAACGCCCTGAGATTTCACTACTGGGGTTAGTCCATGGTCACATCATCATGTTGGATTCATCTTGTTGGTACTATGTTGCTAGATATTTTCATTGCTGGCTGCAAAGAAGTGAATGGCCAAGCTGGCTGGTCTATGTGGCAAGGGGCTGAGAACAGTCTTTGGGAGCTAAGGTCAATACCAGCACGGTGCCTGTGTCCTCAGTGTTACAGGCATGCATGAGTGGATTCTGTGATGTGAAGGGTTGATCATGAATCTCTGCTCAGTAGTGCTTTCAGATGAAAAACCATCTCGACTGTTGTCCTAACTGCGGGGATCCAGCTAGTTAGACTGTAGAGGACTCCTGGCTACAGAAACAGTGAGCTTGAACATGCTTGCTCTACTTTGCTTCTGTATTTGTGATGCTTTGTTATATAACATAGAAAAAGAATGAGGCACGGCCACATTCTTCAAACACCTTTGCTTTTGTACTTAGTCTCTTAGAAGGTGATAAACTAATCCAACTGAGGGGTAAAAATGAAGTAGAAATAAAGCATTTACTGTCCAGGTAGGATGCAAGAATGTTCTCTTCTCTCCTCCCTCCCTTCCTCCCTTCCTCCCTTCCTCCCTCCCTCCCTCCCTCCCTCCATCCCTCCCTCCCTCCCTCCCTTCCTTCCTCCTCCCTCTTCCCTTGATCTAGTTCCTGTTTCAGAGGCATTATACTGAATTAAACAGCAGGCTCAAAGGTATTAGATTGTGAATAGTATAAGAAAAATTCTAACAAAACCTATCTGTGTCTGTCATTCATGCATCTTATTCTTCAAAGAGTAAACATCTGACTCACATTCTACTTCAAGGTAGGTGACCTTGGCCTATGTTCTCCCCTAAGATGAGGATGATGGTGATAATATTAACTGTATACTGTTCTCATGAGGCTGAGAAAGAAGACACATGTGTTCATGGTTAGGACTTACTGAACACATAGACTGTTAGTCTCTGATATTACTACTTCTCTGTCTACCGGAGCTGCAGCTACAGCTTGCGTCCTAACAGTGGGGCTGGTATCAGTCTGCCCATCCTAGATGTGAAAGCTTTGACAATCAGTGCTCTGCTGGAGTCAGGTAAAACCACAAAATTCTCTTCTTCAGTACTTGTAGTACCTAGTACATGGCAGGCTGTGGCTGACAATCTGTCAATTTTTGTGGACCAACTGATGGGGTTTTCAAACATCTTCACTCTTATTTTAACCTGGGTGCTTTATTTATCTGTTTAGCCTCTCTCATCTCAGTGATCAACACAGTATTAAGCAGTAAACATAAACTTTGGAAAGCTGGAAGACCATGAAAAATGACCTCTTGGGATGGAGAGATGGCTCAGATGTTAAGAATACTGGCTGCTCTTCCAAAGGTCCTGAGTTCAATTCCCAGCAACCATATGGTGGCTCACAACCATCTGTAATGAGATCTGGTGCCCTCTTCTGGCATACAGGCAGAACACTGAATAAATAAATAAATAAATAAATAAATAAATAAATAAATAAACCTTTAAAAAAGAAAAATGATCTCTCTACTTTTTCAGTTTTTGTAACTACCATCTTGGTACAGTCTTTCTGAAGGGGAAGTGATGCACACTCTCTGGCCCCTCATCTCTTCCCTCAACCGCTCCTACAAGCAGAGCAGGTGTCTTCTGACATCCACATTTGGGGGTGGGTGGGGGGTAAGGAAAGGCAGACTATTGTCTTTTGCCTTCTTGCTTCACTTTCTTACAAATCAATACATCCAACCAATATGCCTTTGGTGGCAGAAAAAATATTCCAAGCTCAAGGGCTTAATGTTTAGACAGAACAAGAATGGGTCTTTGTGGGGCTGTCAGGTTTTGCAACAGCCAAAAAGGTAATAGTCACAGGTTGCTTTGGGCTGGTTTTATATTTTCTTGGCAGAGAAAGTAGAATTCTGGTCATAGAAGAAGCAATCAAATCCAAAGGGAACCCCAAAGGCTTTAGAGTGTTGAGGCTTGACAGGCCTTGGAACATGGCATCCATTAATATTCCAGATGACTTGAAAATGTCCCAAAGATTGCTCTCTCCCATTTTCAACTACTCTGGAATAATGTGAAGATCAAATTGCATTTGTAACCATGCCAGTGAAAATTACACGCTCATAAGTTATTGGAACTTCTAATCTACAACCATATAATGAACTATAATGTTCACTTCCTTCTTAGAAAAACGTCTCTGTAGCACTGAAGTCATGCAGTAGCCTGGAAACAGATTTCCTTGTTTTTAACTGACCGTATTTTCAGCTTGCCACAAGAACAGAGGGTCCAGTGGATACTCCAGTGCCAGCCCTTATCAGAAACGGGAATGTGGACAAATGAGCCATGTACTGTTCTCAAGTCCCCATTTCCTGGTCTTTAAAATGTTCTATAAGACAAAATCTAGATGGTAGAGCAGTGGTTCTCAACCTGTGGGTCACAACCCTCTGGAAGGCTGTCAAATGACCCTATCACAGGGTTTCCTAAGACCATGGGAAAACATGGATATTTGCATAATAGTAGCAGAAATACAGTTATAAAGTAGTGGAAAAATAATATTATGGCTGGGGGTCACTACAACAGGAGGAACTGTATTAAAAGGCGGAAGCATTAGGAAGGTTGAGAACTGCTGTACAGAGAATGAATCAGGAAAATAGAAATTGCTCTGATGCTTTCTTCCTAATCCCACTCCCCATGTGAAATAACCTGAACCCACAATTAGATGCATGTGCTTCTAGCCTGGACTGTGTGATGGCTGCCAAACACATGTGACTGTAGTCTGATGGGTGAAAATTTTCCACAGGGCTTTGAAGACATTTTCATACTAAGATGAAAAAAATAGTAAATATCTCATTCATAGTTTTGTATTATTATATGTTGAAACAATGATACATTTCACCATGATAAATCAGATGAAATAAAGTATATATTTTAAGAATGATTTAGTCATTTTTATTTTATGTGTATTGGTGTTTTGCCAGCATGTATGTCTTTGTAAGGGTGTCAGATCTTGGAGTTATAGGCAGTTGTGAGCTGCCATGTGGACGATAGGAACTGAACCCGGGTCCTCTGGAAGAGCAGTCAGAGCTCTTAACTGCTGAGCCATCTCTCCAGCCTGAAATAAAATATATCTTTAAAATTAATTTTTCTTTTCTTTATAAATATACATTTATTTAGTTTGAGACAGGATTTCATTTTGCATCCAGAATGGTCTGTAGCTTGTTATACAGCCCAGACTGGCCTCAGCCTCCCAAATGCTGAGATTACAGGCAAAGGGCACAATGAACTGTGTGTGCGCGTGCATGATGGGAGATGTCATTCTGTATATGTTTCTCATACTGGTTAATAATAAAGCACTGTTGGCCAATAGGAAAGGAAGATAGGAGGGACTAGGAGACAAGGAGGAAATAGGAAGTAGTAAGGAGGAGTCAAGATGGAGAGTCTGAAGAAAGCAGTATGCCGCCGGCTCCCTGGTAAGAGAAATACATAGATCAGCAGAAATGGGATAATAATTAAAGGCAGAGCTAGCCGATAAGAAACAAGTAACCGGGCCAACAGTATTGTATCAAATACAGAGTCTCTGTGTATTATTTGGGGCTGGCGGCGTGGCGGCAGGACAAGACCAGTGGCAGCGGGCGGAAAAAACCGTACTCGTTACACGTGCACGTGCGTGTGTGTGTGTGTGTGTGTGTGTGTATTTGGTGGAGTGAGTGCATTTGTGCTCATGTGCATGTAGAAAACAAAGGTTGGTGTCAAATGTCTTTCTCGGTCACTTTCTGCTTGACTCTTCCTTCTTTCCTTTTTTTCTTCCTTTCTTCCTTCCTCCTTCTGTCCTTCCTCCTTCCTTCCTTCCTTCCTTCCTTCCTTTTTTCTTTCCTTCCTTCCTTTCTTTCTTTTGGGGACAGAGTTTCTCTGTGTAGCCTTGGCTGTCCAGGAAGTCACCCTGTATACCAGGCTGTGAAGATTTTTGATACAGGGTCTGCCATTAAACTCAAAGCTCTCTGATTTGCTTAGGCTAGCCAGCCAGCAAGGTCCAGTAGTCTGTCATGAACAATGTTATGGTGTTTAAGGGTTTATACAATCCTGTTAAACACTTCACGTGTTTCACAGAGGCATTGCTAAATTACTAAGTAAAATACTTTAAATCTTGAGAGAGTAATAAACCAGATTTTCAACATTTTGGGGACATGGAGCCTATTGAAGTTCTGAAGAAGACTATGGACACTTTTAGGACATTGCCGTAAGGTAAACATCTCAGTGGAGTTTTTTTTTTTTTTTTTTTTTTTTTGGTGTCGGAAGTTAGTTCATGGGCATCCTGAAAGCAGTTAAGGTCTAATTATTGGCGAGAAAAAATAGAACAGGTCTCATATTGTGGCCAAATACCGGTTCCAAATCCTCACTTGTCACTCACAGTGCCTATAATGATGTGGACATAACTGAGCCTCTGAGAAGAACACAGAGGAATGAGTGCTTCCCTGGGGGGTGGGTGGGGGGTGGGCCTGGCACACACTCTACAGAGGCTGAGTACATAGCACTCTCTCTTCTTGGCGTTTTGGACCATTTATTTTCCTCGAGGCACCTGTGTTTCTTGATGGTATTAACAGAGCACCATTGTGTAAAGCTAGTGGTCAGAGACTGACTTAGCATGTGTGAGGGGCTCAGTGAGTGAAGGCCCTCAGCGCCAAGCCTGATGCCTAGAATTCATGTAACTTCCATGATGTTCTGGAACGGCACAGATGTTCTGACTCCCCAAATAAACAAAATGTAATTAAAAACTTTAAAAATGCATAGATGGACAGAACGGAATCTACTACGTACTTAGAGTTTAGAGATGGGGCATTAAGTAAATTTTTTTCACAATGCCGATTGTTTTAAAATAGCCCTCTAAACATAAGCCTTAAATAGTGTTCGGTCCACACTGGAGCTGTCACATTATTACATTCAATTAAATTACAAAAGCCTTTGATGGTTTGTTGAGTCTCTACTCATGACATCATCGTTCCCTAAGCAGAGACACTGTTCCTTCATTTGTGTTACAGAGGCCATTCTGGGTGCCAGCCATAGTTCCCCTCTCTCACGTGGTCCCCCACAGTGGGTGGACCAGTGCTTGATATGGAAAGCCTATTCTTGTTCTTGAGAACTAGAACTACTTTCTTGGGGCTCTCAAAAGATAAAAAAAAAAAAAAAAAACAGTGAAATTTTATAATGCGAACATTTATGGATGTTCATAGTATGCCAGGAATGCCCATAATGGCAGTACATACCTGGTTTGCTCATTCCGCCAACCTTGGGAGTTGAGTCTTCAGGTCTCAAATATCATTCCTATGTCTCCCTGTGTCCTTCTCTTTTCATGAAGGTGGCTAGAAATATTCTTACAAAATGCAAATTGGATAAAATCCTTCATGTTTATAAATCATTCAATGGTGTCCCTATCTTTTTTAATTGGGTGGAGTCTTGTTCCCTCTTGCTTTCCCAATGGCCCTCTTCCTCACACGTGCACATCCTTGCACAGCTCAGATCCCCTTCCTGAAAGCTTTTCCCCCTCCTCTCTCTTTGTCTTGGACACTTCTGCCCAATTCTTTATTTCTCATTTTGACCTATCCCCAATCCTTTAGAAAATTTACCATTTGAACCTTGATACTAATTTTAATTCATTTCTACTTAAGTCCTGCCCCAAATATTCCTTATGAAATAGACCAGAGCACTCAGGCCTTTCCCTTCTTATTTGAAACCACACTTTAAGATGATATGTTTATTTGTGTGTGTTAACTACTGAACACCTCTCTGATGACAACAGACGCCAGCCACATCTCTATTTTTCTCCATGTTTACCCATGGCTTCACAGTCTGTCTGGAATGTGGTGGTTGATAAGTAAATATTTGTTACAAGGATGAACGACATTTAGACTAGTTAGCATAAATAATAATTATCTTAGTTCTTTTCAACTTTGAAAACCCACAATGCCAAGTCTTAAGCACTTTTCCTAATAGGCAGTTTGTTTAACTGAATACAATTGAATACCCATTTTCATCTCTTCTTAGTTTAATAGAAAACTGGCATAACCCAATTCCCAAACAATGATGGATCCAGCCAGTAACAGGATGGTGTCTCAGAACAGCTCTGAGCTATAACACGGCCTGTCAAGTGCCCATTTTCGGGGCTAACCTAGGCCCACTCAACTAAGGGAGCCCAAAGCACTTTTTACTTGATGTCTGTCTACAGAGTCAGACTTAGCCTGAGGGTAAACACCCTGGCAAAACAGGGCCAAGCCATTTCTAGGAGGAAAAGTGAGGGGAAAAAAAAATACACCTGGTCATGGAAAGGTAATTCTTGTGGTTTTGTTTTTTAACAGTCTTGTCAGAAAAAACAAAAGCCTAAAAGTGAGTCTTCCACTCTGTTGAATTATTCTCCCAGCTCACAAGAAAATGTCTTTTTACTGAAGAGTGTTTTGTGAGGACCGAAGTGAGCCTGCTGTGGACTCTGAAGAAAACACAGTTGCAGTGGGCCTAGGACTGAAATTCAGGGACTTCTTACTGATAAGTAGACACGCCCACTAAAAACCCTACAGCTAAAGGAAATTCCATGGAATCCTAGAGCTGGTGGGTAAGGTACTTGGCATTATTTGGGACATGTCTCTGTCTTTGGTGGAATAGGGAACCAGTTACAAATGAAATAAAATGAAGTTTCTTGGGCAATACTTAAAATTAATCATGCTCTCTGAGTTCAAGGACAGTCTGGACTACCTAGAATTCCAGGTTAGCCAAAACAAATACATATTTTATCTGTTTTCAGTGTGGTCATAATACCTTCTCGTATTATGAACTCACTGATAATAACCCCTTTATTTTCTGGATGCCTTTCTCAGCAGAACAAGGGGAAAGTTTACTTCAGAAATTACAGCTAACTCTATATAGTTAGTAATTCACACATCTAGTGTGGCGTCAGTTTTTAATTTTTATAAATATAATTGTATTGGCTTTTTTCATACATTTTAAGAATAGTCTCCTCCTTTCCCTCACTTCCTCTCAGACCTTCTCTGCCTCACTCCCCATCCAACTTCATGCTCTTTCTCTCTCAGGAAAACAAAATAAATCAGCAAAACCAAAATAAACACCTCCTTCCCCACAAACAAAACACACACAAAACCATGGTGTCTATGTTGTGTTGTTCAATTATTGCTAAGCATGGGGCCTGTGTGGTTGGTATACCCAGTGTCACTCCATTGGAGAAAAGGAACCTTCTTCTAGTAGGTATCAATTGCAAATAGCTTCTTGGTTGGTGATGGGGCTATGTACCCATTTCCCCTCTCCCTTATTGGTGTTTTGTCTGGCTTGAACTTGTGTGGGTCTGTGTGTATTTCCACACTAGCAATTACTTTATTGCAAGGGATTTTTTTTTAAGGGAATAGTTGAATATCATGGAGTGATTCCCACTTAGGAACTCCAGATTAAGAAACCTGTAAAAGGCAAATGCAAGGGCCTGGGGAGAGGGCTCAGTGGGTCAGAATTCTTGCTGTGCAAGCATGAGGACCTGAGTTTGGTTCCTGACACCCACATGAAGAGCCAGGCCTGATGGCTAGCTTAGTTGCAGGCTAAGGGAATTAGGCAGAGAGTAATAGAGTGGGATCCCTAAAGCCACTGGTCTCAACACACACACACACACACACACACACACACACACACACACACACACACACACACAGACACACCAAACATATTAAGTAAGAGGGAGGCAAATTTTTGGAAAAGAAGAAATTCTACCCCAGGCATGTCTTTTTTTTTCCTTCTCTAGTGTTCCCTCACTTTGTTTTATGATGTAGAGATGGTGGTGGTGTGAGACAGGGCAAAGAGCGAAACCACACCTACGTAAGACAGGAAGGGTGGGGCAGAGAATGGGTGAACTGGCCAGGCGAATCTTGCTTTAGGGCCTGAGAGATGGTCTCAGGCAGGCCAAAGGGCTTCCTTCCTAATTGGGTGGTTTTTGAACAAAATCCAAAAAGCTGTGGACAAGGGTTTCAGTGGGGCGGGTGGTAAAGGGGTTGGATGGACAGTCAGATAAAGCTTCACAGAATTCTATTTTCCCTTTGAAGTACTGCTAACTCTGAGAACATACTCAGGACTTAACTATGTTCTTCCTGAGAGAGTCCATCCAAACAGAATTTCTTCCTTTTGTGACCCATGCTCTGTATCAACTCCTTAGAAATTCTGTTTAGTTCATGAAGTAACCGTGGACTAACTAAACATGCTCAGGCCTCTTGGCTTCAGTGGTGACCACTTGATTTCCTTCTGACCAAACTTAGTATTCCCCATACTCCAGCATGGTTCTCAGGGGGCACGCAGGAGCCCAGCAAAGAAAGAGAATTGGAGTGCTAGAGCTGCCATGGAAGACACCAGTTTCTCTATAATTACGCATTTGGACAATGCTGTAGATGCTGGTTGTGGGTATCTTGTTCCCAAAGAATCTGCTTGGGAATGAACAAAGAAATAGTGACAGAGCTGACAGAAACACAGAACCAGATTATAGTACTCAGGGTCCATTCTTCAGCTGGAACATGGAAACGCCAATCTGAAGATCATTTCCTTCACTTTTTTACCCCTTAAGTCTACTTCAGAAGATTGCAAATTACAATTGAAAAATTCCTTCCATGCAGAGCTGATAAACTGTGTCAACACAGAAATTGTCCCTAGATAAATTGGTCTAATAGGTATTAACATCTGACCTAGCCAACTTTTCTTTCTTTCTGAATTGGTAGCCTTAGTTCATTACCTCAGTTAAAGTGATGAACCCATGTAGTTACTGTCTATGATGAAGTGGTTGCTGACATTTCTTTAAATCAAAGCTACTGAGGTTCTTTTACCACTCCGAATGTTGATTGTGTCCTGTATGTTAAGTATCCAAGAACTTATATTCCAAAGAATACTCAAATAGTTCCTGATCTGCAACTAGAATCCTGAGAATAGTTACTTCATCTACTTCTGAAATGTCCTCTCTCCTCAGGTCTATAGTCTCCTTGGGGCCAGAAAGAGGTGATGGTTCTTATGAAGAGGGTTGTGAGAAACAAAACAACTCTAACTTGTCATTACATTCTTCTATCTGCCACCAAGTAAGGGAAACTGCTTCAGTGGTAGCTGAAGATAACCCCCTCAGAGTTCCTACTACAGTCCCTTTGAAATTGTCCTGAGGCAGATAGATGAAGATGGATGCAGGAAGACAGTGGCTACTGAAGAATCCCGCTGTCTTCGAGAATGTTATCAATTTGTCCTCTTCATTTTCTCTCCATGGGCAACTTGGCAAGAGTCAAGGTTGGGCAGTGTTCACTGTAGGAGTGTGTGTTAGAAAAACTCATTTCAGCATTTGTATAAAATTTCCATCAGTTTCTTGCTGCTACCAAATATGACACTACCTGGGAAAGCTCTTTGAGGGCTTGCATTTTAAATTCCTGCCTTGTTTTCCAGTGAAACAGAGTATTGCTAACTGCTTTGTCTATTGGGTTCTTTTGAACCACACTTTGACCCTGCTAATGAATCTATAAGTGCCAATAGCAATTCCACATCCTGTTACTATTCTTCAAAGGTAACAACCTCATTTTCTATTTCAGCAGAGTTCCACTGGTAATAACACCAGTCCTCCCCCTCCCTTTAAAAACAAACATTCTACTTATTTTTTTTTTTTCTGCTCACAAAATAGAAACCAGAAGTTAAACACAAGTGAGGTAGGGTTGCCTGACCATCTTTAAGCAAAAGTCCAGGTAACAGATAGTGGAGATGAGAAGAAAATAGGGAGATGGGATTTAATTTCTTCCTAGTTTTGTCATTCTTAGACACAAAAAAGTGTTTGGACTTAGCTCCAGGCATTATTAATTAATCTTCTGAGCCTTATCAGATCAGCAGATCTTAATTAAGCATCATCCCTCAAACTAGGTTCATTTCTGGGGTGATGGTGATGGAATTACGTGATTCTCAGCTCTTTGATGCCTTGATTTTGTATGTATGTGTGACACTTGCTTGTGATTGTTTTGAATGTCCTTCACTCACCTTATGTGTTTTGGTGGCTGGTAGGATCTGCTTCAACACTGAGAAGCTGAGCGTGCAAGCTTCATCACTGCCACTATTAGCTAGGGATCTAGGTTGTGGCAGTAGGATACACCCGACTTGTCTTTCAAGTTGTGAAATAGTGATGCAAAAAAAAAAAAAAATAAAAAAATAAAAGGATCAAGGAAGATTTCTTCCCTACTCTAAGCTATAACACATTGACCTCCAATATAGCAGTGGGCCTAGGACCAGAGGAAGGCCTTGTTTTTAGTGTGAGCAAGGTCATACATGCAAGCCAGCAGGGTTTTGGGGTTTTGTTTGTTTGTTTTGGTTTGGTTTTTTTCTTGAACAGTTGTTCCTCATAGGATTGCACGTTTTCTTATATTTTTGGTTGTGAGCCTAGCCTTTAGTGGCTGAGCCATCTCTCCAGCCCAATTGCAAGTTTTCCAAGCCTCCCTAAAACTCTAGTCCTGCTTTTGCTTGCCTCTTCTTCCACTGGTGGATTTTACTATTTAGTAAAAACCCTGGCAGATTCACCATCTTCAAACTAAATTATGGAGAATATGATTTTCAGATGGAGAGAATGGTGTAAGAAGTAGAGTGGAAAAGAATAACCTTCTAGAACTGTTTGGGTCCTCAGAGGCAGAGGGACCAGTTGAACTGAACTTTTTATTCTATCAGCTAACAAATACCTACTTTTGTTGAAGCCCATTTGAGGTGTTTTCTGCCACTTTCAATTAAGAGTTTTGGCAAACAGAGATGAAAGCAAATTAATATGTTCAGAGTCTCAAAATACTCACCTCGTTTGCATCTTTTTTTGTATTCTTTTGAAATGATTTAAAAAGTTGAAAGAATAAAAACAAAAAGTATTTAGTCATATTGGGCAAGTGGGTCCCTAAGACATGTTTTTTGGATAATAGTACCCATGGAAAAAAGAGACATTGACATCTCATGCTTACCTTCTTACCTTCTTCACGGCATCTCTATCACATATTTTTTTTTTTGTTTTTTGTTTTTTTAATTAATTATTTTTTCTTATTTTACATATCCATCCTAGTTCCCTCTCCCTCTCTCTCCCTCCCTCCCATGCCCCCCCCACTCCACAGGGAGGGTGATGCCTTCCAGGAGGGATCAACAAAATCTGTCAAGTCATTTGCAGTAGAGACTAGGCACTCCCTCCTGCCTCTAGGTTAAGGGAGTATCTCTCCATGGGGAATGGGCTCCCAAAGTCCTTTTGTGCACCAGGATACATCCTAGGTCCACTGTCACAAGTCCCTTAGACTGTCCAGGCCTTCTAACTGAGACCCACATCTTAAAGATAATTCTATTGCTGCTTCTCTGGACAGCTTATACCTTGCACTGCTCCTGGAATCTTACTTAGAAAACTGCCCTTTGAGGGTCAAAACTGGCATGAACTGCTATGCCATATAATCGCCTAATGCTGAGCTCAGGAGGTCTGAGAGCACCCTAATGCCCAATGCCACCCATCATCTGCTCATATCCTTTAGGGTGCTACTTGCTTTAGAGGCAAATAAATCAAATAGCCTGTGGAGGAGGCAAAGGAGGTTGGAAAAATATAAAGAGCTAGGACTGAGAGAGAGAGAGAGAGAGAGAGAGAGAGAGAATCTAATGTTTGTTCCTTGTGTGCCTGGCTGGCAAACCACGGTGTGACCTTGGGATCTCCGTTTCTTTCGTTAAACAAGATACTCCACATTTGTTTTGTAAGACATTGGAGCAGATATCATTTTTATTACTCTCTCTTCTTTAGGAGTTTTTAACACCTGCTTTTATGATTCCTTATCAGTTGCATTTTAAAGGAAAGTAATCAGAGGGCTTGGCTTAGACTGTCCTTGCAATACCCAGTTTAGACTGGGCCTTGGGTAGTCATGAGGAACGTTTGATTAGGTGGATACTCCTTAGAAGACAACCTGGCCCCAGTTCTTTAGGGTGAAGTCTCCCGAGCCAACTCCAAGGACATGGGTTTCACTTCCATGTGACTTTGCTCTTGGCCGATGGCAGTCAGCTCTGTTTCCATTTTCTGCTCTCCCCAGAGCTGTCTGCCTCTCTTCAGGTATCATTGTAAATGTGGCCTTTGGAGAGACTATTTCACCACCCTCAACAAGAGCCTTTGTGTCTTCTACTTTGTGACTCTTGGTGATGATTTCTGGTGTGTGTGTGTGTGTGTGTGTGTGCGCGCGCGCACGCATTTGCGTGTGTGCATGAGTGTGTTGCTAACATCTCTTCCCAAGTTTTCACCATTCCATTTTAGTTAGTCATTTTCCTTCCTTCCTTCTTTCTTCCTTCTTCTTTTTAAATTAGTAACTTTAATAAAAGTAAAATTGAGGCTAAAGTATGAGACATTTGGAATCTAAGATTAAAAGGTCATTTTTGCAAAACAAATAAATAAACATCTATTAACACATATACATGTATTTATTAGTCATCAAAACCCCTTATGCATCATGTTAATTAACCTAAGAGGATTCTGATATTATGTTTCGTCAGCCAGAATTGGGTTGACAGACTGAAGAGAACTAGTAAAAAATGATTGCGACGGATGACTATTGTACTATTTTTACGTCAATCTGACACAAGCTAAAGTCAGGGAGCTTTCATTGAGAAAATGCTTCTATATGATTCTGCTATAGGCAAGCCTGTAGGTAATTATCTTAATTAGTGATTGATGGAGGGGAGTACCAACCCCATGGTGGGTGGTGCCATCCCTGGGCTGGTGGTCCTGGGTTCTAAAATAAAAAAGGCTAAATAAGCCATAAGGAGCAAGCCAGTAAGCAGCATTTCTCCATGGTCTCTGCATTAGTTCCTGCCTCCAGGTTCCTGTTCTGCTTGTGTTCCTGTCCTGACATCCTTTGATGATGAACAGTGATATGAACCCATAAGTCAAATAAACCCTTTCTTCCCCAAGTTGCTTTTGGTCATGTTGTTTCATCACAGTAATAATAACCCTTACTGAGAGAGTCATAAAGAAATTAAAAATTTTAAATTTATTTTTGATCAAAACAATTTTATTGAACTTCTAAAATGGAAATTTAAAGCCTAGAATAAAATATTGAGAACTACAAATTTCTTTTAAAGATGCTTATAATATAATTCAATTAAATTTGTATATAAATTGTCTATAGGAATAAACATATGAATTAATTTATATTTATAGTAGAACCAGAAGGCAACAGTTTTTAAGTAATCACCCAAATAAAAAGATACTAAATATTTAAGATTGGTCAAGAGAAATGGAGGATAGAGTGCAAGCAAAAGATGGCATTTGGGGATTGTATTTGAAGAATTTCCCAGAACTTTTGGAGAGCACTGTGTGAATTCTCTGTAGCTGTCACAACAAGTAACTAGCTTAGAGCAACAGAATTTTGTCTGCCAGTACTGGTAGGCAGAAGTTCTACAAGAATATCACTGGGCTGAATTCAAGATGTGGGCAGGGCACACCACTTTCTGGATACTTTAGGGGGATTTCGTTCCCTTCCAGCTTTCAGCTTTCACAGGAACTGCCTGGTTTTTTTTGGCTCATGGTCCCCTTACTCCACCTTCAAAAACCAGCATGAGTGGGCTTAATCCTTTAATATCAGATCACCCAAACCTCCTTTTCTGTCTGCTTCTTTCATTGTGCAAACACAGTTGATTCTATCAGGCCTACATGGATAACCCAGGGCAATTTTTCACTCAGGGTCATCTGATTAGTGAAATAAATTAATCTACAATGTTAACATGGATTGTTCACTAGGGATTAAGACATGAGTACCTTTGGGGAACTCTGTTTCTTCCCATCACAGATTTAGACATCAATACACAGATTTAAGAGGCTCTACAAACTTGAAGTAAAAATAACCACACGCACAGACAGACAGACAGACAGACACACACTCATGCACTCACACAGAGTGCACTAACTCAAATACATCACAATCAATGTGCAGACTAACAAAAAGGAGTGATATCTGATAGAATCAGAGAAGAAGATATAGGTTATCTTAAGAGTAATAAAATCAGACAACTGCATATTTATTAGCACCACCAATGAAAAACAGAAAGCCTTAAAATGATGTTTTCAATGTACAGGAACACTGCTATCAATTTGTAGTTAACAGCTGTCAACAATTACCAGCATAGTACTTTATACAGTGTAAATAAGTGTGTTTTAGTCCTAAAACAGAAGTAAAAATGTTTCTAGAAAAAAGAAAATAATGTGCAAAACTAAAAGATCTCTTTAAGAGGTTACTTTTAAAATTTTATTCAGGCAGGGAGGGACAAAAAAAAGATGAAAAGAAAAGAAAATCTATTCAGGCAAAGTGTGGTGGCACACCCCTTTAAACACAGCTCTCTGGAAAGTAGATCAGAGGCAGGAGAGTCTCTGTGAGTTGGAGGCCAGCTTTGTTTACATAATGAGTTCTAGGCCAGTTAAGGGTACACAGTGAGACCCTATCTCAAAAGAAAACAATCTACTTTGGCAGAACTTAGTGGCCCTAACCCTAAGCTGGAAAAGGAGATGAAGAACATATAAGTACCACTATTTGAGGAAACACACTTTTTAAATGTTAATGTTTTGTGGATTGAACTGGTCTTAAAGTATCCAAGAACAACACAAAAGATCATTTTGTAGTATAGCAAAAATTTAGGTATCATAATGTTTATTCAATGACAAGCATTAGTTCAATAAATTAAGGTACATTAATTCAATGAAGCCATCTAAAATATTATGCAAGTATATTTGCTTATAGGCTTACTGTATTTTGGGAACAGATACTAAATAGCAGATATGGATAGATTAAGATAATTTCTTATTTAAATACATACAAACATATAACATATATATATGTTAAAAGAATATTCACCCAAGACAGTAATTATTACTTTGAGATGGAGAATGGTTTATTTACATTTCCTTGTTTATATTTTTTTATACCTTTTTATATTTGGTATATTCTATTACTTTTTTTTTAAAAAACCTTTGTTTAGACTCACAAAGAATTAGGATAATACCAAGATTTCTTATATAGCCTGTATCCAATTACACCCATGGCTAATGTTTTACATCCAGATGGTAGATTTAAAATTAATAAACAAGCATTTATAAGTTGTTAAGTAAAATCCATAGTTTATTCAGATGATATTTGTTATTTTAAATATTTATTTTATGTGCATGTGTCTGTGCCTGAGTATATTTACTTATGCCACATGTGTGCAGGACTCAGCTCATTTTCAATAGTCAATACCTACAATTTTGTTGGAACTCTTTTCTTTGTAGAACTTGGTTTGCTTCCAAGGACCACTTTTAACAAACAGCTTGTAGATGGGGGGGCTATAAACATACTACATCAATCACCTGTTCATATAATCCACCACTCCCAGAGTTTACCTGGAGGATTAAGCTTCAGTGCCAGGTTGCAGCTAGCTTCACTGTATGTCCTCATTGCTCATCCTCTCTTCCTCAGATGATGTCCCCACTGCCCTGACAGCATTCTTGTATCTTCTAAACAACCAGTGAGGGGACCCAAGTAAGAACCCAGGTGTTTAAACGTGTGTGCGAGCGTGAATGTTTCTACTTATCCTAACAGAATAGAGGTAACATACAACGTAGCACTCATCAGTTCTAAGGAATAACTGATAGATTCAAGGACTGACCCATTTTCATGATATGTGTTATTAGAATTTTTTATTGCCACACTTTCTATACAAGTATCTACCTTATTTCATTGTGTGGGCCTTGATACACTTATCCTTATATCACTATGTCTTGTTCATGGTTATATACTAGGGCTTAGTTTAGTATCTAGTTTGCAGAGAACACTAAGTATAGGTTTTTGTAACTAATGATTATTAGTTGCTACTGTTGCTGAAATGCAGAATGTTTTTCTTTCCCTGAACTTAATTTATGTCAGTCTTCTACACACACACACACACACACACACACACACACACACACACACACACTATGAAATACACTCTTCAAAATGGAAACTAAAACTATTTTCTCTAAAAGGCTTTGAAGAACAGTGTGCTTGCTAAGGTGTTTTAGCAGTTTGTAATGGCTGGAGGCTCTTTACAGGGGAAGGATGTCTTAGGAGTATGGTGCTTCTTGCTGGAGGGACTTGAATCTGTGGAGTGGCACCACTTCAGAGATGCTTTAGGGGACAAAACCCCAACATGCTTACTTGTGGATGTTTAAGCAGAAAGCAACTGGGCCTTGCACACATGCACACAGTGAAATAAGGTGGATACATGTATAGAATGGATGGCAATAAAAAAATTCTAATAACATGTATCATGAACACAGGTCAGCCCTTGAATATATGAGTTATTCCTCAGAACTGATGAGTGGTGTGTTGTATGTTACCTCCATTTCTAATGAACAAGAAACAGCTGGAATTTGAAGCCAGTGATGATGACTTTGAAGCCTCCCCCACCCCACCCCCACTGCTTCTTGTGTCAATAATACTTAAAACTAGATCACTGGGTGAAATCACTGAAATCTTCACTTTGAAGAAAATAAGATTGATGACATTACTGACAATAAAATGCATGTGTTCTGAGTTGCTGTCAGAAAGTCGTAGGATCTTATTTAAGACCGAACAGATGTGTTTTGTGACTCAATTTCAGTAAGACATTTCTCATTTTTCTCTAGGGGCAGAGGCAATAGAGTGCTCCCAGGCCCTGAAGGTGGACCCTTCTCTGGGAAACTGAAGATTGAGGCATGGGAAAGGTAGCCCACTGGCTTTAGAGAACCTTCAAAATCTTGTTCAGATGTAAGATTCCAGAATATAAGAATCAGACAACTTACACAGATCCTGCATGTGTGGTTGAGGAATACCAAGATTTAACCTAGTAACAGGACTTCAGAGAAATACACAAAGGCTTGGTAGGTTCAACAGCTGTGTGCTAAACATACTCTTTGCACAGGTGAGTAGAGCTTCACCCTAAACCTATGGTGTGAGGGTCTAAAGTAATGCTTTTCAATCTTCCTGATGCTATCACCCTTTAATACAGTTCCTCATGTTGTAATTAATGGTCCCCAACCAGAAAATTATTTTTTTGCTGCTTTGTAACTGTAATTTGCTACTATTATGAACTGCATTGTAAAATACTGTGTTTTCTGATGGTCTTAGGCAGCTCCTGTGAAAAGGTTGCTTAACCCCCAAGGGTTCCAACTGGTCTAGAGTGTGGAGTTGGAGTCAGTGTACATGAGTGGCCTTGAACACATGTCTCACTTCTCCTGAGTCTTAATTGTCTTAGTTTTCCTGTTGCTCTGTGGTTTAAATCATCCCAGACCCTGAAAGCTGGCGTGGGGGTGGGGGACTGAAGATGGTACCATTTTTTCCATGTGAACTTTTAGATTAAAAATTTCCTTACAATTACATGTATATCGATATGTTTCTTCTGCATATTCTCTAAAATTGGAAGGGGAAAATTTAAATTTGAAATGCTAGAATACTGAGAATGAGAATTTGAAACTTCCCCCCAAACTACAGTTATTGAGTAGTTATTGTTCAGGTTTTCTAGGCTCAGATGCATCTCATGTCCCATGGTTGCTTTTCAGCTGAGTTGGAGTTGGAAGCTGAGTTTGCTGACATTCAGGCTTGGCTTCCTGCCATCTGCTCAGATGACAGGTTTCTGTGGGGAATGGAACATAAATATTTTGCTCTAACTTTGTTTATATTTTGGGGGAAAGCAGACTAGTTCTGGACCAGAGCTTTTCATAACTCCTGATAAAATATCTCCCCCCACTTTCCCTTCTGTGCACATCTGATTTCCTATTGGCTTCCCTCTCTGCTCCTCTTCTCACGCCGAGTTTCCACCCAACATCTAGGCCTCCCGTATAGCCTCCCTGCCTCTTTCCTCTATCTTCCTCTTTTATAGAACTTGATTTCTCCTCTTTTTATCTCTTTCCATGCTCACCTAGACTCATTTTTATGATTGAGATTCTTACATTTCTGACCAAGCAGTCCTGGCTAAGACAACACATCACGCTCGAGCTGGGATAGCCCAGGATAAACCACGTTCTGGGAGCTTCTCAGAAGCTTTGGTATGCAGAAGTGGGTGCCAGAAGGAAGTGACCAGCAACCACAGATTGTGCAGGCTCCACAGGGTTCAGGAAAACAACCTGTGGTCCTGGCCTCCTTGGTTGCCCAGCTCAGCACCTAGGCAATGGATTCAGGTAGATCCTGGCCCTGCCACTAACTAGCTGTTTCCTTGTCTGAAGAACGAGAACTACTGCAGACTTCCAGGGAATATTGGGGGAGTAAAGGAAACCATGTTTTTTGCACGATGCCTGGAACATGGTTCCTGCTGTAATAATTCCAATCAATGTCAAAGTGATGATTAACCTCTGTATCCATCCTTTTTCTAGCTTCTTCTTCTGGTCTCCCTATCATTTCTCAAGCAATAAGAACCAACACCCTCCTCAACTAATTTTGGTTCACTCTCCAGGTCTTGAGATAAGAATGGCAGAAGGTAGGAAAGCCACACATCAATCTCCAACCTAACTTGTGGTGGAAAAATCTAGACCTGAGAAAACAAAAATGAAGTCAGGTGGTGGTGGTGCACACATTTAATCCCAGAATTTGGCAGGAAGAGGCAAACAAATCTCTGAGTTTGAGGCCAACCTGGTCTACAGGAAAGCCAGTGCTATACAAAGAAACCCTGTCTATAAAACAAAATAATAATGACGATGATAATAATGGTATTTAATGCAAAATAGTTCTCTTTCCAATATAAAGGGAACTAAGCAGGAAGGGATGGGAAAAATTTATGCTGTGACTACCCTGGTTCCTGCACCCTGTGTGGAACCTTTATTTGCTGTCTCAGGAGGGAGGCAGCTCTGGTATCTTCTTCTGCCCTCTCACGTGGTTCCACCTTCCTTTTAGCATAGGGCCAGTTGCCTCGAATTCCCTCTATTCATGGGAATTCTCCACTCCAAGGAGACACTTGAGTTTTGGAAGATCACCTCTGTTGCTTCTCAAGAGAGCAGGGAAGAGAATTTTTCTCTTTCCCTGATCCATTTTTCTTGTTTATTAAGCAGAAGTCCCAAATAAGATTTATTGCCACCCTAGCTTTCTCCTATCCAGGCAGCTTGTTAATAGTGCAGATAAACACCGTTTTCTGAACACAGTCCTGCACAGTTCTATTCCTGTTCTGTACCCAGTGACTCTTTCACATTGCCTTGGTAACCAATTAAAATACTTTTATGTGTATAGCAATATCATTCCCAATTCTGCAAAAACCAGGACGGCTTACTAGTCACCTGGTACTTGTCTTGCAATCTGCTCTGTTCTGGTTTGACTTTTTTTTTTTTTTTTTAACCTTCTGAAATCCAATTACCTTTGAATCCTCTGCAAGCACTTACATGCCATTCCTAGTACACCTGGACCTAAATCAAGAAACACCCTTGTCAACCAGACAGGGATTAGTAGCAATTCTGGGAGAAAAGTGCATGCTATAATTTCTTTCTGCTAGCCTCAGAGGGAAGCTAACAGAAGTTCTTCAGCCTTGAGGCTGATGAATCTGACTGTGGTTTCTTACAGTATGGCAAACATTGTGCATCTAGTAACTACTTAGTGAGTGCTGGTGGCAGATAAGTAGCAGAAGATAAGTGGCAGAAGATAGAACACTTTCTTACCCATAGAGTTTAAGACCAATGGGAAAGAAACAGGGGTGTGCAGGCTGACAGGTGCTGTGGAAGCTCAATGGGTAGTAACGGGGGACCCTGAGAATCTCAGAAGGAGCGTTAAGACTGACCTGGGGTGTGAGACAGAGTATTGGATTCCCAGAGGAATGAAGGCTATGTAGACCCACAAGTGATCCCAGCCATATGGGATCAACTTTCTGATTGACACAATGTCTCATTTCTTGCCCTTCTATCCCTGACCCTTTGATGGATGCCTTCATCTTGGGTGGTCTATTTTAAGATATACGTGATTAGCTGCTTTGTTTCTTCTTCTCCAGGCAACAGTCCTCTTATTGGGAGAAGGATTATATGGAATGCTCTAAGATGTATAGACTTTGGACTCACCAAAATAGTATTTTCTCTGAGTTTGCCAAATGCAAATAGACTGGACATTGTCAATGTAATTCTTACCTGATAATTTGTTTTCAATGTATATGTTTTACTATGTTAGAGTTAAAACCCTCCTTTATTATTAAGACAAAAGGGGGGAAATATTATGTGATATTTTGATTGTGTTCTGACACTCCTGTGACTGACAATAAGGTTTGTTTTGAATCAGAAAAAGAAAAAAAGAAAAGAAAAGAAAACCCACAGAAACAACTGATAGGCTCATGGGCTCATAGGAGGCTCACAGAAACTGAACCAACAAGCAGGGAGCCTATGACTGAGCTAGGCCCTCTATGTATATGTGACAGTTGTATAACTTGATCTTCTTGTGGAACTCCTAACAGCAGAGCAGGGGCTGTCCATAATGCCTTTGCTGGCGTTTGGAAACGTATTCCATATACTGAACTGCCTTCCCCAGCCTTAGTACAAGAGGAAGTGCTTAGTCCTACAGCAACTTGCTATGCTATGCTTTGTTGATGCCCATGAGACTCCGGCCCCTTTCTGAACTGAAACAGAGGAGTTGATTTTGCAGGAGAGAAGTGTAGAGGGGAGGTGGGGGAGAGAATGGAAGGAGAAGAGGGAGAGGAAACTGGTGAGGATGTAAAATAAATAAGTAAATTTAATTTTTAAAGACAGGTACAACCTTCATCATTACCCTGAACTCTCCCATAGCTACTTCAGGGATGTTAAAATTTGACCTGTAGTCATAGTCTATTAAAATAATAATATCGGCATCAGCTGAACCTGGAACTACCAGGCATAAAGTAGAAATTCCGGTAGCACCAATGTCAGTGGAGAGTCTCTGGGCTGGAGAGATGATTCAGCTATTAAGAACATTGGTTGCTCTTCTAGAGGACCTGGGTTCAATTCCTAGCACCTACATGGTAGCTCACAACTGTTTATAACTCCAATTCCAGGGGCTCTGATTCCCTCTTTTGGCTTGGCAGGCACTGCATGCACTTGGAGCACAGACATACATACAGGCAAAACATCCATATACATAACAATAAATTCATTCTCACATATTAAAAACACATTAAATGAGAGTTTGTGGGTTGAAGTGCTTCACCCCAGGAATTATATGCAGGCAATCCACTCTACATGGACTGCGTTGGCAGAGTGGGACAGTCCCTTACATTTGTTATCTTAGTATTCTGTGTTACTTTTAGGATTTATTAACTGCATCACTACAGTTAGTATATACTGCTATTTGAGGATAAGGGTCATGTTTCATTTGCTTTCATTTTCACTAAAGTCAAGAAAAGGCTTCATGTACCTACAAGAGCTTAGTAAATGATGGCCTCTGTGTTAGAAAACCCCTAGAATTTTTCTTGATTTATCCTCCAAGTGCACCGGGATAATTATTTAATGTGTGGGTGCATGTGTGTGGCGACCAGAGGACCACCTCAGGTGTCATTCCAAGGAAGGACATTTACTTCCTTTAAGCCAGGGTCTCTTGGGCTGGAGAGATGGCTCAGCAGTTAAGAGTGCTGGCTGCTCTTTCAGAGGACCCAGACTCAATTCCCAGCACCTATATGGCAGCTCATAACTGTTGTCTGTAACTCCAGTTCCAGAGGATCTGATACCCTCATATAGACATACATGCAGGTAAAACACCAATGCACATGAAATAAAAATAAACAAAATTTTAATATATATATATATATATCAGGGTCTCTTATTGGGCTAGAGCTCACCAATTAGGTCAGTGAGCCTTGGGCGGTCTCCTGCCTCTGCCTACCTGGTACTCTACCATGTGTAGGATTTTGACATGGGTTCTGGGGATTGAATTCTAGTCCTTGTACTTGAAAGGCAAATGCTTTACTGGATGAGCCACTTCTTGTCCCTCAGGATCATGCTTACCTCCATGCCTACAGTGCAGAAATAGCCATTTAGCTGGTGAGTGGGGTAGTATTTTTAACCACAGCAAGCATAATCACAGTTAAGCTTGTTAGGAGACAGACCATTGGCTGGATGCTTTATAAATACCATCTCATTGACAGTTCTTCAAATCATTCTATGAGGTGTGCCCTGCTATTTCTATCTGATACCATCAGTTCTCAGAGTTGCTAAGTAACTTACCCAGGAGCATACAACCAGTACATGTCAGACCAGGGCCTGTGACTCTTCTGAGTCACAACACTATCCTGTTTGCTTATCTTAAGGAAAGTCTAATCAGAAGTAACAGAAAAGTTAAAATGTGTATTTTAAAATGTTACTAAGACATCTATTCCCCTTCAGAAATACACAGACACACACAGAGATACACAGACACACAGACACATAGAAACACACACATAAATGAGATGTGGGGAGGCCTGCACACATACCAGGTGCTAGGGGGAAGGAACTCAGGCAAATTATTTTGGGGCCTATTCCCTTGTGTGACTAACTGCCATTAACTCTGATGAAGTGTGCCTACCAAGGACTGCACGTGGATTCATGGTATATAACAAAGGAATTTAACCATATGCAGAGTGGCAGCTCCTGTCTTCAGGTTAGCAATTCATGACCCAAGTGACTTTGAACCTGACCCACCATGTTTCCAACAGAGTGATGTCTGTCCATTAGAAAGGTATTTAAGGAGGTGACTCATGTCAAGAGCATTTCAGGCACCCTGTGCTTTGCGCCTAATATAGTGTACAGCTCATTTCTCACGTAGCTCTGTAATGGCTTAATTCATGAAGGGCTCATTTCTGCACCACCAGGAGCTAGCCCGTGGTTCCACGAAGTCTACCAGAGACAGGAACTCATGTATTTATTTACTCTAACTCTCCACAAACATTTTTGGAGTCTAACCATGGGTCAGGCTAGGGGCTCTGTGCACAGTATGGAAAGGTGAGTTTTGCGTTCTCTTGGTGTCTTGGAGAATTGGAGACAGTTGACAAAGACCACGCTCAAAGAAGGTGCTCATGTGTCTTGTGCTATTCTGTCACTTACTTTGGATGCCGTGGCTGGCATTCTTAGGAGTTGGGTTAAATAGGTAATCAATTAGGGGACCTGACCACGTGAACAGTGAAGGATGGTTCTGCTTCTTGCTGCTTCCTTATTTCCGGACATGCTTAGCCACCCCTTGGGGTATTGCTTAGCTGTATCTCATTTGGATGTATCAAATCCACCAAGTCTCTGCTGATATAACTGAAAGGCCTCCTGTTGACATGTAGCCAGTTTGGCATGGCTATTGGAAAGACTGTATTGTAGGGAGCAACTGGCATACACCTCCCAAGTGGTATCTAGTCACCCTGATAAGAAGGCAGGACACCCTGTCTCCTCTCCATCTGTTTTCTCCTTCTCTTCCAACTTCCATTCTAATTCAGCACATTTCTACCCTGCCTTTCTTGTAGCCACATGTGCAGGATGAAAAGAACCTGCCTTTTCATCCCTTGACCCCCATCCTCCTTCAGTCTTTAAAAATGCCCATCTGGTAGGAAGTTTCTTTGTATTGACCAAGCTTCACTTCCCTCAAAATGATTTACCCCACTACCCAGAATTCTCATAGACTGTAAGTTTGAATCTAAGTCTTCTTTGTCTTAATTAACTTTGTTGAATTACAACATACTTAAAGATGTATCCTTTTAAGTATATAAGATGGTGAATTTTTATAGACTTACATAAAATTACACTAAACATCTTCATTGACCTAACATCTGGTGTATCTTATAGTGAGCATCTATGGCCATATTTCTTTTTTCTCCCCATATGCCATAAGTACACAGACAGTATATCTTACAATGAACATCATCTTATAATCAATATCTGATTTATACATAGACACACCTATTTTACACAGGTTTATGTTCTTATATGCTGATAGCTGGGTTTCTAGCCATTCAGAGTTGGAGAGTTAGCCATAGGAAGCTGATCTTCTTACTTTGCAGTGTAGGTTACCATAGCTCCTGTGGCTGGAAACCAGTTGGAGCTAACTACTGCAGAGAATGGCGATAGTGGATTTCAGAGTTGTTTAAAAATATGGTTTGTGTGCCGTGACTGAGCATAGGTACTCTGAGACAGCCCTTTTCCAATCTTGTTCTATTACTAGAGTCTGAATGAAAGAGAGGAGAAAGTGATGTAGTATCACAGAAATTTGGGAAATGAGTTCACCGGAGTGTCACAAGCCTACAGTGCTGGCTGCTTGGGAGGCTGAGGCAAGGGACTGCAGGCTCAAGGCCCATTTGGAGCAGAATAAACTCAGAATGAGCCTGGTGATTTATCAAGAACTTTCCTCAAAATAACAAACAAGAGGGGCTGGAGACTGTAGCTCAGTAATAGAGTGCTTGCCTGGCATATGTGAGACCTTTGGTTCAATTTTTAGCACAAGAGTGCAGGAGGGGTTTGGAAAATGGTTTTTATGACAATCTCCCACTTAAAGATTCCCAGTTCCTTAGAGGCTAAAGTCTTTTGAAATCTCAACAACACACTGAAAAGAACTTTATAGCTGGACGTTTGACTCTGGAGCTCTGTGGACATCCGTTGAGGACTTACAGCTTGTATGTGTGAAAGGCTGGTGTCTAGAGTAAGTAAAATGAAAAGAATGGAAAAGATAGGATAACATAATTCATGTGGTTTGAATAGAACTCTGCAATGGGTCAGATGAGGCTGCTCTTCATGGGTTATGAGCTACATAAGTACTTTCTCTAGCCTCTTTATAGTATGATGAGATGTGTGCAGAAACCTTTCATAAGCAGAAAGAAAAACAACACAAAAATATGCATATGCTAATCCTGGGGTGGTGTTTCCTTTGTGGTGGATAATTGATGTTGACTAAGGAGAACTTCATGCCCCACCCACCTGCCTCAGAGCTGAGGCCTCCCATGGGGAATGAGCCAGACACCTTTAACCAACTGAAGCAGGTCATGCAACACTGGGCTCACTAAAATAGGGAGGAGCACCCTGCAAGAATCACCCTGCTCATCAGGCAGATTGCAGAGTCCTTCCCGTCACCCCACTGTTCTTGAGCACAAGGAGGGGACAAAAAATCAGAAGAGGCCTGCTGGAAATCAGGCAACACCAAGAACAGTGTGCAGACCACACTTGGTATCAATATCACTTGAATATTTATTATATGATAGATTGACTATTTTCTTGGTGTTCATTTCTGTGGCTTTAGTGCATATACATTACACTACCGCTTCCATCAAGACTCAGAGTAATCATATCATGCCACGGAATTCCTCACACTGCCCCTGCATAGCCTTGGCCCACAAGCCCTGGCATCTAGTGATGTGCTGTCCCGATAGCTCTGACTGTTTGAAAACACCCTTTCCTTGGACATTCCCATGAAACCCCTTTCCTTAATGTTTCAATATTTATGTATACACCTCACCGCCCCCCAGAACGGCAGACTTTTCTACTTTTTTTTATTATGTTTAAAATTTTTCTTTTTTTTTTTTATCTGAGTATAGTTTCTCCTCCCTCTACTCCTCCCAGTTGCTCCCCACCTCCTTTCCTATCTGGATCTACTACCCTTCTGTCTTTCATTAGAAAGGAACAGGTTTCTAGGAGATAACAACAAAATATGACAAATTAAAAAATAGATATTGCATATTGAAGTTGGACAAGCCAAGCCAATAGAAGCATAAAAGAGCCCCAAGAGAAGGCACAAGAATCAGAGACCCCTTTGTTTACACATCCAGGAGTCCCATGAAAGTACCAAACTGAATGTTATAGTATACATGCAGAGGAACGGTACAGACTGGTGTAGAGCCTGTGCTTGCTGCTGCAGTCTCTGTGAGTTCGCGTAAGTGTTGCTCGATTATTTTAGAGGGCCTTGTAATCAGCAGCCTTTTCTATGGCGGTTCTTTATCATTTACTGTTGCTAACATGTCTTAACACCTGTTGGGTACCAGGCACCTGTGCTAAGTTCTCAATACGCATCATGGTATTTTTAACTTCAGAATGACCTTACGCTGTATGCATGCCCTTATTATCTCCGTTTTACATTACAGAAACTAAGGATGACAGATGTTCAGTGACTTGCCTAAGACTTTATAGCTAACTAAGAGTAAATTCTAGCACAAAGGCAGCTAGCTGTTCCATTTGAGCAGAAATCCTTGAACACATTTAGCAATGAAAAGGAGAATGGATTTTAACTAGGAATCAGTGCATTGAGGGTGCATGACAGCAGTGATTCCGGACGCTATGTTATTCCAAAGTAGTTTGCAAATAAAAATGAGTAAAGCTGGAGACTCACCTGTGTCTCCTGATTCCTCATGCACAACCTCTACCGACTTGAATCTTTCCACCTGCTACATATGGTTGTCACAGGTGTCACCTGCCTGCTGTTTTTAGGGACTGGAATAATTTCATCTCTTTGCATGTTTAGCAAAACCCACCGTCTGTATTACCACTTAGAACATATCTGAGACCCCAGAAAGGGGCTCAGCCACCTTGTGGTTTCTGCCTGACCTCAGCTCTCTTAGGTGCTTTCTGGCCTTGTTTCCCTCGCCTCAGTTGCTTGCAACAGCCGCTGAATAAGTTTCTATGACAAAGCCACCTGGTCTCTGTGTGGTGACAGCAGGTGTGTTCTTGCTGATATGGGATGTAATTGCCACAATGCTTAACAGTGCAGTGAGAAAGTCATCCTGAGTGATCCAAGGTGGTGACAGATGTGTTTGGGGGAAGAGAGAGTTGCAGAGAAAAGAAAAAAGTGCCTAGTTAATGAAGAATCAGGGTTGCTTGGGAGGTGAACCAGATACTTGCTTTCTGTGTATGGTTTTAAATTTGTAATTATTATTATTTTTAACTATATAGAGAAGTGAAGTTTTAAGCTTTCTCCCTCTTATCAACTCATAGCCCCTTAAGGGTTCTGGAATGGACCTTCAAGGCCAGCACAAGCTGGGAAGTCACATACCTGAATTATGGGCCATGGATCATTTGGAAGGCAACCACACAAGCCAGATAATCAGGGCACCAAGAACCATTTCTGGGTGGCAACTAATTCACAAGAGGGTAAGAGAGGGCGTGTAATTTTGAGTAGAAAGTGTTGAGTCACTTCAACAACAATCACAGCTAATATTTATTGAGCATTCAGTGTGAGCCAGTCAATGCACTAAGAGTTAATGGGTGTGAATCATCTCATTTGTATCTCACAACAACCCTCTGAGGCAGGTACAGACTATTATCTTCAATTTGCTGATGGAGAATTGAAGGCCCCGAGGTTTACGTGACTCAGTCAAAGCACACAACCATTGAAGGAGCAGACTCGGGGTTTGGGCTTTTAATTTCTCAAAACCTCTATTATCTGTCTTAATTCCAAAATACTATTAGGCAGAATGCAGAGGGAAAGAGATAAACTCTTTGGCAACTCATAATCCTTTTGAAGGCTTGTCCAACTCCTTTGGCTTGGCTGCACCTGAACTAAGAAGCAGAGGGATTTTTACCATAAGGAGCCCACCAGAGCTCCCCATCTGTGTGGAATAATTGCATGCTGTAAAAGCCTGCAGAAACTTCTCAAGTTTTCTTTTTACACAATCAGCTTGGGAGGGATTTAGAGGTGTAGGCACAATAGGCTAATTTTTCTCTCTCTTGGGCTGGCAGCATGAGGTGTGACTATTGGTTCCACCCTAGCAGACTCGCTGGCACAACAGGCATCAGGCCTCTTGGAGCCAACAAAGAGATCTTGATGAGCTTGTTTGGTGGATAAGCCTGGGCGAGCAGAACAGACTTAGGACTTAGAAAGCTTGTGGATAGGAAGTTCAATGAACTCCCGTCAGCGTACCAGACTATGAAGGAGGCCTATGAAAGAGGTGTTTTACAAAATGGTACCCTATGACAACAGATTATTTTCCCTGCTCAGGGGAGTACTTAGACTTAGTATTACTCTGGTCTGGGTTCACCATAGACTCATGTTTAATAACAATGCCTATTCTGCTTTCCTGCAAGGGTTATAACTCCTGTGTTTTGCAGAATGCCTCACACATGGCAGGGCACAATAAACAGTCAATAGTGGTGTTTACTATGATAACGATCTTCTGATGCCTTTCATCTAAGGCTCCTGGAGTGTTCTGCAAACACTAATTAGTTAGGTGTCAAGGTGGCTTTGGTTTTTATAATACATTTTCCCATTTTACAGAATTTTAAATTGAGACCCAGCCAACTTAAGTGGCTTGCCCAAAGTCATACTGTGCGTTTAAATTGACGATAATGATGGTGCTTCGCATTTCCCTGGCAGATGTTTTCCATGGTGATACAGCGTGTTGCAAAGATAATTTCACCGTGTTTTAAAGAAGGGATGGGGGTAGCAAATATCACTAGCTGTTGACTCAGTTGGATAAACTGAGGCAGAGAAGGCAAATAACTCCAGGGGATTTGACTGATGTTTTAAGTCTACTCTCAAAGTGCAGCATCCATGGCATGCCTTTACTGGAGAGTATGATGGCTTCATACTTACAGGAAAGATGGTTATATTTTTATAAAACAGAAACAAGTTGTAGGATGACATTGTAGTAACATCCAGGAATGGGTTTGTTCATATCCCCTTCAAGAGACAAGAGGCATGAGATGAACACTTCAAAGAAAGAAAAAAAAAAAAATGAATGGGGTGATAGTGGAGGTCTACCGGCTCCTCTCTGAAAAGCCTGTTTATTGATGGGATTCTCTCTGGAAGCATGCACCCTCAAGGACAGGCTTAGGTCCAGGGTAACTTGTTGAGTACACATAGACCCATCATGGTGTCTGTCCCTTGTCCCAGGTTCCAAGTCTCCATGAAGGGGTCCAAGGACACCCACTATTAACATCTTGCTGTTTTCTGCTCCCAGTCCCCCTTATAGAAGAGGATTCTGTAAATCTTGGATGGTGCAATCCCCTGGCAACTGTGTGTGCACTTTTCTTAGCAACATGGGGTGAGGTGAAAACCTGAGCAGAAGTTTGCAAAGCTTATAGGGGTCCTGACTTCTTCCAGGCAACATTTCCTTAGTGAATGATGACCCTCTTCTGAAAGGTGACTCAGATTTTTATGGAGAAGGGGAGTTAGGAATTCGAGGGTGATTTACCAACCCAGAGACAGATCTCTTTTCTCTTAACAAGGCAGGTTTGAATAAAGTTTGTTCTCCACCCTACTCTACTTGCAGGCCTGTGGATTCTGATTGATTGAGGAGACTTAGAGAGGAGTGAGGGCCCATCCCTTTTCTGGAATGTGTTCACCTACAGAAGCACAACAGCAATAAAAAAATCTTCAGTGAAGAAACCACGCCAACTTCCCGCTCTCAGTTTTGAATACGTATACACAGTCATACCACATGGGTGCCTTAAAGGTGCAGTGAACTCCAGGAGACTGAACTCTGAGAAGAAGCCTTTAGTGAACATCTGCGAAAGCACACTGTAAGTCTCTTCTGTGTGAGGAGGGAATCCAGTGCCAAATGCTCTTACCCACCTCTAGTCTTCAGAGCAGTCTCGGGATCCTGTTACCAGCATTAAAGCATGCTTTAGGCGGGACTTCAAAGAATGCATTTTTGATTGCCTAAGTATGCCAACAATCTAAGCCATAGCTTTGTGTCCATTTTGATTCACGGAGTCCAGGGATGACATTGCAAATGATCCCTCTGGACTCACAAGGCTACATCCTCCTCCTGAGATGTGCTCTTGCACAGCAGGCCAGATAAGTCCTCAGGATGTGCTATCAGGGATAGACAGAGGAACATGGGAGGCTTTTTACTCAGTAATCTGTATGGTTTGACTGGGTCTGTATTGTAGCCCTTGCCCAGCATGCATTTTGTGTGTTCTCTTTGGTCTGTAGTGTTCCTATACCCATCTATTCTATTATGTAGTCTAGCCGTTGCCATCTATTAGTCTATTCACACAGACACTTCATTCCTGTATGATTTCTGACTTCAAGTATCTGGATAGCTTCAAACAGATTAGCAGTGATCCTAAGTTGTAATGACACTTTATGACAAGGGATGGGAAGACAGATTTAGGTAGAACTCACGCAACACCTGATATATGAAACCTTCTCTGAAATCTCAAAAGTAACCAGCAGTTGAATTTATTTTTTATATCCCTCACTCCCAGTGTATTTCCCATACACTGGTCTGGGCACTTAGCAGCAGAAATAAAAGACCAGAAAAGGATTTTTCTGTAAGTACTTTTCCTATTTGACAACCTCAGGACAGGAACTAAAGAGACTCTAGCAAGCATTAGAAGTTCTGAAGCAAATTGTCAGGTGGATTAGATAGGCTTGGCGTTCCCATTGTATCTCAGTGAGGTGATCACAGCTCACCCAACAGGGAATCATCGCCAGCATTCTGTCTACATGAAGGGAGTCTGTTCCCTAGCTCTCAGCATACACATGACCAACCTCCAAACGCACATGATACGAGCAAGCAAGTTTTCTCTTACCCCATCCATGTGGATCCTGACACTGGGCACCAGCCTGAAAGGGCTGGCCTGTAGACTTCTGGGGCCGGTCTTGCTTTTCCTGTTGTCCTGCAAGGTCAGTATACGAGGCCTGCGAAAGGAGCCCCGTTTCCAGGAGTTCTGCCCGGAGCGCACACCATCCAGCAGACGCACCAGCAACAGGTTGGCTGGCAGAGCGTCGATGCTGCAGAACACCAGGGTCCTGCATTCCGGGCACCGCAGCTCCTTGTGGGCCTTGAAAATCCTCTGTAGACATGGTTTGCAGAAGGTGTGCTGGCAGGGGAGGACTTTGGCTGTGACATCGAGCTTTTCAAAGCACACAGGGCACTCCAAGAGATCAAGTAACGTCAAATCATCCATTTTATTTTAAAACTCCAGTCCCAACCTGGAGAAGCAGGATTCACATTGTAGCAGCAGCCGAGCTGAAGGGGTAGAGCCAGTCTTTGGGGAGCATCAGAATTCCCTGCCTGTTTGAGGGAAGGAGGAAAAAAAAAAAAAAAAATGTAACTGCCCTGAGAGGTGTGTCCCACCTACATGGAGGCAGTGTCTTGAGAGGCAGCTGCAAGTACTTTGTTCCGGGAGCTTCAAGTGACTCATTCTGATTCAGCCTGGCAGGTTAGAAGACTTGTGCCTGCTGCAGGGGTGTGAGGGAGCTCTGCACAGTGACTGAGTGCTCTTTGCCTCCGAGCAGAGGGTCCCAGCAAGGAGAGAAAACTGGCCCGCTGAGACAGGGATCTACTTCTCTACTGGGAGGACTGGAGGAGTGCTTTCTCCTGCCTGGTTCACAGTCTTAACTCAGACTAAGGCCCCAACAATTCAATTTCTGTGAGGTTATCCACCTACCTTCCCTTCCCCCCTCCTGGATTGGCTTGTCTTCTATCTGTAGCAGAGCAGATGAGCTTGGGGAAGTGTTTATCGACTCCCGTGCAGATGTAGACTTCTTTCCCTCCAGTAGACCTTCCTCCACTATTTTGTTCTAGCAATATGCAGGAAAAATTCCCAATATTGTTTTGCCTTAACTCTGTCCCATCCCTCTCCCTTCTCCCCTCTTCTTTCTTCCATGCCTTCCTCTGCCCCATATTAGGGTAGCGCCAGGAAAATTCTTCCTCCTACCAGGTGAGGTCCTGTGGCCTGTTTAGCTGCTTTGACAATTGTTTTGGCTGGCTTTCAGCTGCAGCAGAAAGGAACAGAAAGGAATTCAGGCTTGTGGTCACAGCCTACAGAAATCCAGAGGAAGCAGCAGCGTGAACGGGCAGGTGTGTGTGTGTGTGTGTGTGTGTGTGTGTGTGTGTGTGTGTGTGTGTGTGTGTGTGTGTGTGTGTGTGTGTGGTCCGAAAACAATCCTAGTTTTAGAAACAGTTTCATTTCGGATGACTGAGAACCAAGTTTCCGGTTTTGAGAAGTCTCCCGGGTACAACTCAGCCACGCCCAGGCTCTGGTGACCTCGGACCCCGCCGGTGGGCTTGGCAGGCAAGCCGGTGGCCTCCAGCAGCTAGCAGGGCTGCTCCTTCTAATTAACCAGCCTCCTTTCCTCCCCAGAGCTGGGCAACTGAGCTGCCAAGCTTTTGAAAACTTCCACAAAGTTCTTCCAGTTTCAAGGGATCACCTTACCCAACTCTGTTAACACTGTCACTGCCAGCAACTGCCTGCCAGCCCACACACTGCGGCTGACCCATGCTTGCTGTCACAGCACCTAGGACAGAGTAGTGAACAGTTTGTGGGTCCACTTACCCCATTTTCTTCCCTCATTCAAACAGCTTAAAGTTGCTTAGTTAGAAACGTGCCAAGTGCTTGTGCTTATTTTTAAACTTTTATGAGGATTTGCCGAGAAGGTCAAACATATTAATGATAGCTGTGGTTTAAAGATAAGCAGCCTCATAAAATACTGGTCTTAAAAGTGGTAATCACTCCTTGAATGTTGAGATGAGAGAGGCTTCAGTAATCTTTGGCTCAGTTTCTTCCAATTAAAAAAAAAGAGTGGTGTGTGTGTGTGTGTGTGTGTGTGTGTGTGTGTGTGTGTGTGCGCGCACACACACACACACTCTGAAAATCAGACCACAGGAAGATCTTTTAAAAAGGCAATAGTAATGGTCCCAGATCTCCTCTGTTTATTACTTCCTGTAGTCATCCCACACCCCTTAAATGATGCTAAAGTTCCATTTTTGGTTTACCAATAAATCAGTCCAGTTGAGCAAGTAGGTGATAACACTACATAACAGCAGGGCAGCCCCCACCCCACCAACCTGGGTGTGTGTCAGCTACTATTCTAAAAGCTTTACCTGCATTTGCCTGTTTTACCCTTTTACCAACTTGGGGACACTACAGTTTACCTTACCAGCCATATGAGGGTGCTGGGATGGACAGGAAAGCTGGTCATCCAACCCATGTCATCAGACAGAAGTCAGGTGGTCTTCGATTTTAACTACTGCGCCATGGAGTGAGGGAACTTTAAGAGAAGAGAGGGTTTGAGGACACCCAACCTCATCAGGGATGGAGAAGATGGCAAGAAGTCAGGAGATAATGACCCAGATTGACCAATCAGCATGCCTTGCAGATGAGGTAGCTGTGCCCTGAGAGATCAAGAGATTCTCTCAAGTTGCCTGGTGAGTGAGGGTAAAGCTGCAACTAGAAACTGGATCTTCTTCCTTTCCTCCTCCTCCCTCTTCTCCTTTCCTCTTCCTCCTTATTTTTTCTCCATCTCCTTCCTCTCATCTCCCCCCTCTTCCTCCTTCTTTGCCTTCTCCTCCACCATCACCACGACCTCCTCCTGGTATCTTCTGGCTGGGTGAGTGGGCCACACTTGTAATCCCAGTACTAGGAAAGCAGAAGCAGGAGGATCATAACTTTGAGGCCATCTTGGCCTATATTATGAGAATCTGTCCCCCACCTCCAAATACAAATCATTTCCCCCCCTTTTTTTCTTTTTGTTCCCTGTCCTCTGTTTATCTATTGGCTCTTCTTATGTTTAAGCATAGGCATAATAATTCTTTAGAGGTGGGTAGGGGATTGAACCTAGGGATTCATACTTGCTAGCAAAGACTTTACCATTGATCCAAATGCCCTGCCTGATAGTAATTATCATAGGAAATCATTTAGACATGGCTTCTTGGGAAATCTTAAGAGGAAGTCAAGAAGCCGTCAGTCGTTTATCTTTCTTGTGTTCTTCCATGTTAGTTTAAAAAAAAAAAAAATCAAACATGCATGAAGCTCAGAATGAAGGAGATGTCTGGATGGAGCAAGTGCAGTCTTCTCTTCTGTTCTCAGGCCTTAACTCCCATGAGGGCAGTGTGAAGTTCTCTGTGGATTCTCCTCTCTCATTTCCTCTTACCTCCTCCATGAACTGCCCTGCAGTCTCCTTGCCTTCTAGAGTGGACTCCAACATGAGCACTTCTGTAGAAGGGTTTTGCAATGTCCTCTCCTTCCCCTAAGATTCTTAAGCACATTCTATCTCCCTATATGCCCCCTCTGCACCTACACACACACACACACACACACACACACACACACACACACACACGTGCTTGTACAAGAAGCACATATGTAAACATAGGATATGTAAAACAATAATAGAAATGCTTCAGATAACTTGATGTATGGCAGATACCAATGAGAAAACTTGGGTCTTCCAGTCACTCTAGGTGGGGGATGCTGTAACTTTTCTAGAGCTATAAAACTTACGATTTTCACCTGAATTTTTATGTTAGGAAGTCCTGTACATGAGTCTATTCATGTATCTTTACTATATAAGTCCTCACACTGTTACATACAAAGTCCACCGGCAGATTTTAGAAGCAACCCAAGAAAATAAGAATAAAGAATAAGAATATAAGAATAAAGGAAACTGGGGTGCTTTGACTCTCACCTTCTTCAGTGTACCCCATTTCACAGCCCCTCCCTGTTTCTGCACAGTCAGGGGTCTCAAAATTGTTTGGAGTCGCCATCCCCGAGACAATTCAATCACATCTGCTGAGTCCTAAGACAGCAGGGTAGACCAGTGAGTTCTGATTTCCTAGTGCATCTGGCAGTTGGAAATTCAAAACCACAGAGTGAGGATGGTAGGTTTTTAGGCACTGGAGCTCCATAGAGAAAGTTTACACTGACAGGAAGTGGGGGTGGGTGGGGGGTGGAGGGGCTCTCAAATCACACCTGTAGGTGGTCCCTAACACCACCCACAGAGACCATAGTCTAGTAGTCTCAAGAAGACCTTTTCTTTTGAAGTGTTGGAAGACTGGGAAGGATTTAACTGGGGATTTTATGCTGGCTTTCCCAAACATTACCTTGGCATCAAATCAGACAAATAGCTAGTTCCTAAAACACAAACAAAAGGGTGAACTCTGCATCTTTCCATCCTTCTCAGGCTCCAGGCCCCCTGCATCACACTCACTCCATCAACACTCCTTACGAGGCTATCCTAGTCTATACACTTGTTTAGAGTTTATGCTGCTTGTATTTACATGTCAGTTCATGCTAAAACTAGACAAATCTGATCGTTTTGTTTCCCTATTCAGCATCCTTCCTACTGGCCTTAGGCTGAAATCCAAGTCTTTCTTCTGGCCCGTAAGAATGTGTATGATCTAGCTTATCTGCCTGAGCTTGTGTGGACATATCCTTTCTGTGCTCCAGAGGTATGGTCATTCCCCCTGAATGCCCCCTCCCCCCATCTCTTTGCCTGTTTCACATTCTCTGTGACTTTGAGCTTTAACTAAATGCCCCCTTCCTCCGGGAAATGATCGTGATTTCTGTGACTGTCCAGTGTGTCATCCTAACTTTCTCTTTCATAAAGGTTTTCATATCGTAACTCAGTACTTTAATCATTCATTAATGTCCACTGCTCCCAAACAAAGCAGAAGGGAATGAAGCACTTACTTGTCCATGTACGAGACTGGTGTGTAGTTAATGAGTATGAATGAACTTATGACTGGAAGAATGAAGGCACAAGCAAATGAATGAATGAATAAATGAATGAATGAATGATTTTTTTTTAAACTTTGTGTTTGGAAATCTGGCACAGTGTCTTATGCTTGTGATACCAGCACTTGAGGAGTTGAAGCAGCTGATTGTGAGTTCAAGACCAACTTGAAACACTGTGTCAAAGAAAAATCATATTTAGGCCACTGTACATCAAACCGGTATTGTATCCCACACATCTTTGGAGTCAAACTGAAAATCCTGAGCTCCACCTTTTACTTGAACTAAGAATTTTCACCAGATTCAGGCAGGTGCCACTTAGCGTCTTGTCTCAAGATCTTGCCATATACCTCTTGCCTCCAAACCCAGATGTTCTCTGAGTACATGTGGGTCACCTTTGGGAACCCAATCATACTCATGGAGTCCTGATGCAGAAGTAGGAATTTTCTTAGGTGATGGTAGCTTATGGAGATGGCTCTCATCTCTCTTCTTTCCTTGATCAAGGGTGATGCTCCTGAGATAAGAAGTCCTGTGATCCCAGCACTATTCACCTACAGGGGCGCCATACAAAATGCCACCTCTAACTTCCACCCCTGAGTAAATTACTTTCAAGGAGCCAGCCATTCTCTGAGATTAAGAGAATTTCTTTCAATGTGAAAATTACATCACAAAATAAGTGTACTTAGTTTGTGTGTAATTTTGGGATTATAATTTTAGTGGTATGCCATACTGTCTCTGTGTGTATGTGTGTGTGTGTGTGTGTGTGTGTGTGTGTGTGTGTGTGTGTGTGTTTGATGGCACAGATGTGGGGACCAAAAGACAATCCCTGGGAGTCAGTTCCCTCTTTCCAACAAGTGGTCCAGGGGAAAATTCAGGTGGTCAGGCCTGCAAAGCAAGTGCTTTTGCTTGTGGTGTTATCTCACTGACCCATGTTAGTCATTTTTTATTTTCTGCTCTTAGTGTTTGTATCCTCAGGATCTCTACCATAAACTTAATTATCCATAATAAGTCCTTAAATTTGTCAATAGGGTTCCCATGAACTCTAGCTCCCTAGAGTTACAATTGTGACATCAGGAAGCCTCTCTTGGCTCTGTGCATTCTGGTAGAAGTTTGTACTTCTCCATCTCTTCAGTGCCTAACGTAAATTTGCATAAGCATTTAAAATATTTAAATAATGGCCCGACATTTTTCCATGTTTCCAATGAGTCCTCAGGAACTTTCAGAACTCTTCAGGGAGTAGAAGGACTGTAAAAAATGGGCACATTTGTAACAGTGCATGTGAAAGCAGGCAGAGAGAAGGTCTGGCTGCCTGTTGGACATCGCATCTCTTTGAAAGATGGAGGCCTAGAATGAAGTTACCCAAAGATTTCTTCTCCCATCAGGGGAAGTTTACAGGTGAGGACTGTATTTACAGTATTCCTATGAAATCATCAGACCCGTAGTAAAGTGGTCCAAACTTGTGACAAGGACAAAGAGTTATTAGAAATGTTCTCAAGAGGACCTGTGGTCCTTAAGTTTATGGAGAAGCAATTTGAATCCATGTGAAGAGCATGACTGATTTCAGTCCCGGCTCTGCCAGTTACTACATAGCCCAATTTCACTCCTCTCTTCCTTGGATTCCTTATGAATCAAATGAGTTAAAAACAGGATCCACCTCAAGGATGCCTTCTGAGGAGTATGCTGATGCATACAAGAAGTGCTTACTAGATGCAGGATTCTCCCCCCCTCCTCCTCCTCTTTTTCTTCTTCTTTGATAGGAGATGTCATTCTGAAAATATGTTTTTAGTATTGGTTAATGAATAAAACACTGTTGTCCAGTAGGAAAGCAAGATAGGTGGGACTAGGAGACAAGGAGGAGAGAGGAAGTAGTAAGGAAGATGGAGTCCTCCAAGATGGAGGACTGAGAGAAAAGAACGCCAGGGCCTCTCTCCGGTAAGATGAAACCACATGGAAATACTTAGATTAATAGAAATGGGTTAATATTGAAGACATAACTAGCCAATAACAAATACTAGTAACAGGCTAACAGAATTATATCTAATACAGCATCTCTGTGTTATTTGGGGCTGGCGCAGCGGTGGGACCAGACCAGCAGAAAAACCTACTCATGACATAATAGTGTCACAATGTGGCTAATAAGAACTTCCACTTAAATTTAACAAAAGCTTAAAAAAGGGTCTTAGAAACAAAAGAACAGAGACAAACAAAGCCTCTTGTTTAGGTATTGTGTTTAGATAGCTCATTTAGAAAAATAATGTATAATTTAATACAGATTATAGAAAGTTACCTAAAATAGTCAAAACATATAGTTAAATTAGTAGGATTTCTAGATATACAGAGATGTATTTGAGATGAATAGGCATTCTTCAAACCTTTCAAAGACCTACAGAATATGTCATTTAAAATGGTTTAGGGTTTTTCTTGACAGTGAGACATAAATGCTCCTGGCAATACCACCTGCGTCAGAAAGGAAGATGGACATTGAAGAAACACTTATGAAGTTTACTTACAATATGGAAAGACTAGTCATTTGGACAAGATACTGCTCTTGTCTGGAATATTTGACTTTATGCTGTATTAACTGGATATGCAGGACCCACAAAAAAAGTGAATGCTGATACAAGATGGACATTGCTACAGGGTTCCTGCTTCATGGAAGAGTCTGCCAGACATTCTACAGGACACAGAGAAAATGACTGACAAACTGCCCATTCAGGTAGACAGTTTAAAGTTTCCTGATTTGCTGAGGAGTCTGCTAGTTACACCATGGCCTATAGGCTGAAGATGGAATATTACAGAAGAACTTTGGGTGACTGACCAGATAGTGAGTTGTCTCTGTCATTTCTAGACTTTATATATTATCTTTCTGTGGTCTTTGATAGAGTTGAAGACAGATAGTCATGGTTATAGTTTTCCTTAGTTAAGATTAAAGATAAGTTACATATAGGACTTTAGACTCACAAAAATAGGATATATGATAAAATATTTTCTTTAAATCTTGGTAAATGTTAATGAACTAAACATTGTTGACCGTGGTTCTTGTTTGATAACTATATTGTTATATATTTTGCTATGTTAAGGTTGAAACCCTTCTTTTTATTTTAGACAGAAAAGAGGAGATGATGGGAGATGTCTTTCTGTAAATATGTTTCTCGTATTGGTTAATGAATAAAGCACTATTGGCCAACAGGAAAGCAAGATAGGCAGGACTAGGAGACAAGGAGGAGAGAGGAAGTAGTAAGGAGGAGTCAGCATGTAGAGACCTGGGAGAACAGAGGTTGGGGCCCTCTCTCCGGTAAGATAAGACCACGTGGAAGTACTTAGATTAATAGAAATAGGTTAATATTTAAGACAGATCTAGCTGATAAGAAATTAGTACTTGGCCAACAGCAATTTATCAAATACAGAGTCTCTGTGTGTTATTTGGGGCTGGCGTGGCAGTGATGGGAGATGTCATTCTGTATGTTTCTCATACTGGTTAATTATAAAGCACTGTTGGCCAATAGGAAAGGAAGATAGGAGGGACTAGGAGACAAGGAGGAAATAGGAAGTAGTAGGGAGGAGTCAAGATGGAGAGTCTGGAGAAAGCAGTATGCCGCCGGCTCCCCGGTAAGAGAAATACATAGATCAGCAGAAATGGGTTAATACTTAAGACAGAGCTAGCCGATAAGAAAGTAGTAACTGGCCAACAATATAATATCTAATACAGAGTCTCTGTGTATTATTTGGGGCTGGCGCGGTGGCGGGACAAGACCGCCGCTTACATGGCAGTGGGACCAGATCGGCCAGTGAAACCTACTCTTAACCCTTCTTCTTCTTCTTCTTCTTCTTCTTCTTCTTCTTCTTCTTCTTCTTCTTCTTCTTCTTCTTCTTCTTCTTCTTCTTCTTCTTCTTCTTCTTCTTCTTCTTCTTCTTCTTCTTCTTCTTCTTCTTTGTAAGCAGATGTCATAAAAAAGAAAGAAAATAAGAAAGGAAGAAAGAAAAAAGAGCCAAAGACATTTCACTCTTAACTAAATTAATCCCAAGGAAGAGCATACCAGTATGTGCAACTAGCCAATTCTCTATCAACTGGAATGCTCTAATCAATATACCCATCACTTCTCACAGTTGCATCTCATTTTCATGCCTTTGTCATAGTAATATATTTTAAAAGACATTAAATCACTTTTCTGATAAAAAAATTTTTATCCTGAAAGGAAACTTCAAAAATACTTCTGCAAATGAGCAAACAAATTTACTTGCTATAATTTGCAGGTGAGAGTAAATGCTTGTGTAATTATGGCTAAAAGGGGAGAATTGACAAGTGCTAGCATGACACTAGCTTGAAGACTAGCCCCAGACTGGCTTCTTTGTTGGAGTCAGGAGCGAAAGAGCAAGGCAAGAAGGACTTTCTTACCCTGCGACTAAAAGAGATCCACCCTGTGTTAGGGTACCCGGCTATACCTTGTAGAGGAATTGGGGGTAACCAGAGGAGCATTGGGACCTACCCATTTTGTGTCATGAAGAATGCCCATCTTTGCCTCTGGTGAGGGTCTTCTCATTATTTTCAGTTGATGAGAGCCTGCTAAGCACACCTGTGCTTTCTCCATGGACTAGAAGGCAACTTTAAAGGCAGTATGTGAGGATGGAAAGTAGAAAAGTAGGTAAGCATGCATCTTACCATTCTGTCAACAGTGGGCAATGACTTATCTGCTAAGTCCCAGGCCGATCTGTCATCCTGCTGTTTGTAATGTGCCAATGTCAGCTGTCCCGTTTATTGTGCTCTACCTTGCCATTCCCAAGGAGGCTGTGGGAAGTGTATAAGGGGTTCTCAGTACCATGTCTGCACACTCTGGTGGAAAAAAAATCCATGTATACTTGAAGCTATATCCACTGCACATCCAGAAAGGTATTCTGGCATAACAGACATGTACCCAAGTGCATTTCTCGGCATTATTGGCACTATGGAGCAGTTAAAAACAGCCTAAACGTGCAACAGTGGGAAACTGGTTAAACACAGGTGGCACGAGAATACTACACAGCTATTAGGAATGATAGAGGGAGATACAGTTTATTTAATGAGGAACAAGCACAACTAAGTGAATAGAAACTTGAAAGTCATGTGATTCCAGACTACTTCATTGTATTTATTTACTTACGTTCTTTTTGGAAGGGGGTTCTTATGTTTGTTTATTGAGAAAGGGTCTCATGCTGTAGCCAAGGGTAGTGATGCTCTTGCCACCGTGTCTCAAGTGTTGTGGTAACAAGTGTGAGCCACCATGCGTGGCATAGTCAAGGTTATTTAAGAACAATGCACAGATATACAACGTTATGATTAGAAGAAGATATACCAAAAGTCAACTAACCCAGCTTATTTTTTGATGCTTTTGATTTCAGTTTTCTCATGCAACTTATATTTTTAGCCTAGCCTTTAACAGCTGAGCCATCTCTCTAGCCCTCTTATACAACTTTGTAACTTTTTTAGTAATGAACATATAGTTCTATCATGATATATGCTAGAACTAGTGAACATGTAGTTCTAGCATGTTGCATATCATATATCAGAATATGATGCTTTAAGGATTCAGGCATTATACTGGTCTGCCCCTGTCACCTGGCAGAATGTACTCAGGCAGTACTCTGCTCAGCCCAGGGTTCCATGAGTACTAGTCTGCAGCAGGTGCAAAGGACCCCTTTAAAAGAAAGACCCTGCCCACTTACGCCCTTTGCTCTCTTTCCCGCTCTTTCTCTCTGTTCTCTTCTCTTTCTCCTCTTTTCCAGCTATCTTCCTGTTATTTCTTACCACTGTTCTCTTGGGGCAGACAGGACTTTTCTTGTCTTCCTCTTCTGTTCTGTCCTCTCTCTGTGACTCTTTATCTCTTTTCTCTTCCCTTCTCTCTCCCTCCCCTTTCTAATAAAACTTCTCACTTAAACTCTGTCTGCCTGGCCAGTTTGTCCCCTGCCTCAGTCACCCTCACCTGCCATGGAATCCACCATGGTCCCCTACGAAAGTCCCTCTCCAACTTTTCCTAACAGGTGGCCCACACTCTGCAATCTTAGCACTTGAGAAGTGGAGGGAAGAGGATCAAGAGTTCAAACTCATCCCGTGATGCATAGTGTGTTTTTAGCCAGTCTGAGCTACATGTTGTTGTTGTTTTAACTACAACAGCAACAAACAAAACAAACCAACCAACCAAACCAAACCAGGGCCTGGAGAGATGGCTCAGTGGTTAAGAGCACTGACTGCTCTTCCAGAGGACCCACATGGCAGCTCACAACTCTTTCTAACTCCCGTTCCAAGGGATCCAGTGCCCTCATATGGACATTCATGCAGACAAAACTACAGTGTACATAAAGTAAAAATAAATTAATTATTTTAAAAAACCAAACCAACCAATCAACCAAGCAAACAAAATACTGAGACGGGGGCTGCAGTGATAGTAAAATGCTTAGCACACAGACACGGGGGAGCCAGTTGTGATGGCACATGCTGGCAATCCCAGATCTGGGGAACTGGAGATATGTCACCAGGACTCACTGGCCAGCTAGCCTAGCCTCCTCACATAGTCCAGTACCAGTGAGAGACCGTATCACAAAGAACAAGGTTGGTAGTTCTTGACAATGATATGTCAGGTTGACTTCTGCCTCTACACATGTGTAGACACATACATGTGCATCTCTACACACATGAATATGAATGCACACACACTAACACACATACAAAACAAACCACAAACCCCCAAATAGCTTAAACCATCAGAGATGTACTAAAACATTTGCAACAAGGAGAGGTAAATCTTATAATCCAAACAGCCTGCCCATTGCATTCTGTAAAAGATCCATTAAGGCAATGAATTCCATATTCTCTGGAAGTGTAGTCAGCTACCAGTAATTCAGAATAGTCACCTCACCTGGCAATAGAAAGGCTGTGACTGGCACTTCATTCCTAACTGGAATCCCTCTCTTCTTTTACTGATTCCTTTCTGATGAAATCACAGATGCTTTCTTTTAAAACCAATAGCCTTAACTCATACACTGAGCAAGATTTGTGCAAAAGCTGACAATTTGCCAAGGCTGTTGTGCAACCACAGTCTTGCAATTTTGACTATACAGGTAGAGAACAGAAAAACTGAGTCATGCCAAGTGCTATGATTAATCTTAGATGGCTGTCCTGAGTCTGGTTTTTAAGGACAATACAGATGACACGAGAAACAAATGCTCACTCTTTAATTTTTAAATGAAATTACTTTCCTGTAACTGAATGTAACATTTGTCAAATCAATTAGACACTTCTGAGGGGTTCCTGGGTGGTGCCAATTATACATTAATTATGTGCTACTATGTCCTATTTACTTGCTTTTTCCTATACACCACTTTTCTCCCACACAATCTCTATCAAGTGGAGCAGGAACCATGTCCGTGCTGATCACTCTGTGCTTGTCATCAGTAGATGTAAGTTTCTGCTGGGCACTGAGGATGGCTCATCTGCATTTAACTATCACTGAGTTCCTAAGGACAAGGCTGGGCATCTGGAGACCCTGTATACTCAGCTCTATCACCAATAGCTCTGTGACTTTGTGTGTTCAGTAGCTCCAAGTCCCGCCCATAAAAGTTACAATCATATACTTTTTGGGCTTGTTGTGAGCAACACATTTCTTAGCATGTATTGGTATTATCTTGCACCAGTCAGAATGGCTAAAATAAAAAAAAAACACCAATGACAGTTTATGCTGTAGAGGATGTAGAGAAAGGGGAATACTCCTCCACTGCTGGTGGGAGTGCAAACTTGTGCAGCCAATTTGGAAATCAGTACGGTGGTTCCTCAGGAAAATGGGAATCAGTCTACCTCAAGATCCAGTAATTCCACTCTTAGGAATATACCCAAAGGATGCACATTTATACAACAAGAACGTCTGTTCAACTGTGTTCATAGCAGCATTATTTGTAATAGCCAGAACCTGGAAGCAACCTAGATTCCCCTCAACTGAAGAATGGATGAAGAAAATGTGGTACATTTATACAATGGAGTACTACTCAGTGGGGGGAAAAAAAAAACAATGGAATCTTCAAATTCAGACAAATGAATGGAACTAGAAGAAACAATCCTGAGCGAGGTAACCCAGACACAAAAATATAAACATGATTTGTACTCACTCATATATGGATATTGGACATAGAGCAAAGGATCACCAGCCTACAGTTCACACCTCCAGAAAAGCTAGGAAACAAGGAGAACCCTAAGAAAGACATACATGGTCACCCACAGAAGAGAAAGGGATACTACTATCTCCTGAGAAAATTTGGAGTACAGGGGAAGGGAGAGGGAGTTAGGAGAAAGAGGCGGGGAGAGGAGGACATGAGAGACCAGGAAGATTGAGTCGGGGAAGGAATAAGGAGAGCAAGGAGAGAGATAACATAATAGAGGGAGCCATTACAGGTTTAAAGAGAAATCTGGCACTAGGGAAATGTCCAGAGATATACAAGGATGACCCCAATTAAGAATCTAAGCAATAGTGGAGGGGCTACCTTAAATGCTCTTCCCCTATAATGAGACTGATGACTACCTTATATGCCACCTTAGAGCCCTCATCCAGTAGCTGACGAAAGCAGAAGCAGATACCCACAGCTAAACACTGAGCCAAACTCTTGGAATCCAGTTGTAGAGAGGGAGGAGTGATGAGCAAAGGGGTCAAGACCAACCTGGGGAAAACCACAGAAACAGCTGACCTGAACAAGGGGGAGCTCAAGGATCCCAGACTGACAGCTGGGAAACCAGTATGGAACTGACCAGGCCCCCTGAACATGGGTGTCAGTTAGGAGGCCTGTGCAGTCTATGGGGCCTCTGGTAGTGGAACAGTATTTATCCCTAGTGTATGAATGGACTTTGAGAGTTCATCCCACATAAAGTGATGCTCTCTCAGCCTAGAACCACCGGGGAGGGCCTAGGCCCTGCCCCAAATGATGTGACAGACTTTAATGATCCCCTATGGAAGAGCTCACCCTCCCTGGGGAGCAGAAGAGGTTTGGAGTGGGGGGTTGGGGAACATGGGAGGATGGGAGGGCAAGGAACTAGGAACTGGGATTGATATGTAAAATAAGATTGTTTCTAATTTAAATTTTAAAAAAGAAACATATGTATTGGTGTCACCTGGAGCAATACCTACCATCTAGAAAATGCTCAAAAGATATTGGTGATAACATTTTTTTTTTTTTTGTCTCAGCTGTGTTTCTCTGGAGTCTTATTAAATCTTATTAAATAAAAGTGAGACCTATCACTGGCTGTAGTGACACATTTCTGCAATTCCAGCATTTTGGAGGTAGAGGAAGGACAATTAGGAGTCCAGCATCATCCTTGATTACTTAGTGAATTCAAGGCCACCCTGGACTACATGAGACCCTGTGTAAATGAGTGTGTGTACTATTTGCAATGGCAATAATAACACCCTATGGGATTGTTGTGCACATACATACAGAAGATGCTCATAAAATGCTTCAAAGAGTGTGACACAGGGTGAGTGCTCAGACAAGGTTACCCATTATCCCCGTGCCTGGCCTCTCATTATTTATCATGTTGCATCTAAAGTACAGTTTAAAACTGAGCTCAACTCCTGGCTTTTACCAAAGCTGTTATTCATTTGGCCTTTGCATGACTGCCAATCCAGAGAGTGGCTGCCTGGAGGCTTACATGGTCTTGGGCACTACAGCACCCTGGAGAACTTTAATAGGGGGTGGGGTCGGCTGTTATGCTAGAATAAACAATAACAATTATCATTATTTTGCCAGATTCTGAACTAAGAATCCTAACCTCATCCTACAGGTGAGGATGTAGCTCCAGCTTCTTTCTTCAGAGGGAACCCACAATTTAGACCCAGTCAGTCTGTGCTTTGGACATTCCTGTTAGCATATTTACTATAGTTGTAACGTGAAGAGAGATGTTACTGCAACCAAACTCTTAGAATAACTTTGATCCCAGAATTTTATTTCAGTTTCAGTCAGTAGAGTTCAGTTCTTGGAAATGTGACAGCAACTTCAGGTTAATTTATAACAAGAAGAAAGGGAAGTAAGCCTGGAACATAAAGGGAGAGAATGCAGAAGGAATGGCTGGGAGTGGCATGCATACCTGCTGTCTCAACACTCAGGATGCTGGGGCAGAGTGACTGAGTGTCAAAGGCCAATCTGAGTCAGGAGACCCCGTCTAAGAAAAAAAAAGAGGGTTATGACAAAGAGGTGAACAAAGACTAGTTTGTACAGTACATTTGGATAAAAATTAGTTGTTTTTAAATTAAAAATAGAGTATCCTACAGAGGTAACCAGAATCACTTCATTTTGTTCTTGTGTCCTATTTTGGACTGTAAATTACTCTTCAGCTTCAAGTCTGAAAAACATTTGTTCTGTTAGGTCTGACTTGTCTATCTGTGGTTTTACCTTGGGGGTCAATCAGCTTTGGCTTGGACTAAGACTGTGTAAATATGGTTGGGATATCCATGGGACTAAGAATGTAGGGCTATGGTTGCTGGGGAAGAGGGCTAAGGTGGGGCAACTCCTTTCTTCATGCTGCTTTCCAATCTCAAGTACTCTTTCATTGGCGCTAGCCAACTGGGCAATTTAACATTGTCAGTAAATTTTGTTGTTGTTATTGCTGCAGTCCTGAAGATCAAATCCTGGGTTGTGTATATGCTAAGTAAGCACTCTTCTATTAAAAAATTTGTATGCACTAAAGGCCCATTGAAAAGCTGCATGGGAACTTAATAGTGTAGACTCTTCTTAAAATATATATGAATACAAATGAAATTTAAATGGAATCAACATATAATGGGACAGACAATGTACCCAACTAGACATCATGTGCTAACAAATAAAACCCCTGGTGAAAGGAATGGGCTACATCTTTTTGAGTCATTGGCCAGATGGGTCCCATAGATGTTCCCAAACATTACAGGATATTGCTAATACTATAGGTTGCCCTCCACAACTGACACCGTTGCTGAAGTGCTGAAGACACTTATCATACTTATCACTAAACATGAGTAAATTGATTTGATGTTCAACTAGAAACATCAACCTTACTGACTAGCACTGGAAGGTACTATACATGCTTCCAGAGGGGAAATATAATCGTTAATAAAATTCAGCTATGCATGTTGTAAGCTACAACAGTGACCTGGGCCTACTTGCAAGATATACTTACTGATGCAATAGTGACACAAATGTTATAGATGTAAACAACCACCTTTTGCTTGGATTTGATGGTATCTAATCCTGATACTGTTAATGAGGCCAAAACCCTGAGAGTAAATAGGTCATAGCCTTTAGGTGAAATCTATTGCTATTATTCTGTTAAATGAACATAGCTATAAAATTACTTCTAATGACATATTGCTATACCTATGTATCAGTGAATCACTAAACCCTCATCAGAGAAGCTTCTTCTTGAAGTAGATTGTAATTAGCACAGAGACCCAAATTGGACAACATGCAGAGAATGAGAGACTTTGGAGCACTCAGCCCTAAATGGGATGTCTGTATCACATCCCTTCCCTCAAAATTCAGAGATCTATATGGAAGAGGATGAAGATAGATTGTAAAAGCTAGAGGTGGGGAACATGGAAACAGTGTTTTCCAGACATAACAGGACTGATGCTCAAATGAACTCACAGAGACTGTGACAGCATGCTCAAAACTGGCACAGGTTCAAACTAGACAGAATCCCAACACAGAGAAGGGGAAGTAAGGAAAAACCCCACCCCTAACCAAGAATCTATTTGTTGTTGATAGCATGCTCAGGAATCGTTAGCTAATACAAAACAGATCCCATTTTTTTCTCTTTTCAGGGTGTGTGTGTGTGTGTGTGTGTGTGTGTGTGAGAGAGAGAGAGAGAGAGAGAGAGAGAGAGAGAGAAAGAGAGAGAGGTTTTTTAAGAGAGAAAGAAATATGAAACAGGGTGAGTAGGTTGACCATTGATTGACCAATCAATGAATTCCAGGGTTCTCTCCGTATCTATCCCCTCAGCACTCTAGTTTGTATCTGTACTACTACGCTTTGCTCTTATGTGGGGGCTGGAGATCCAAACTCAGAGCACCATGCTTGCATGGCAGACACTCCACTATGCCCTTTCCTCAGTCCCTACTATTAAAAATTTAAATGTGTGTTCTCTTTTACTATTCTTCTACATCTAGAAGTTAATCCAATAACAAGGTTCATAAGGATACACATGAAAGGAAATCACTATTGTTTTCACTGGAAAATAAGTAGAGCTACCTACACATCCATCAGAAGAGGACTGGTTGTCTATACAAAGATGCAAATGTACAGAGCAGCACATGGGTAGAGTTATATAAGGTAAAAATATAAAAGAGAAGATTGTAGCTAGTGATGATAATATGGGATTTTAAAAGTTTCTCTGTATACACATGCTCTGGTGTGTGTGTGTGTGTGTGTGTGTGTGTGTGTGTGTGCATTCACATAAGGTCAATGTTCCTAAGCCAGTCTCCACATTATTTTTGAGAGGATCTCTTTCTGAACTTGGAACTTACTGATTCAGCTAGATTGGTTAACCAGAAACCTCCAGTCTCTACCTCCAAGTGATGGTGTTCCAGGCATGTGCTGTTGTGCCCAGCTTTTTATGTGGTTACTGGTGATCCAAACTCAGGTCCTGATGCTTTCAGGGCTGGCACTTACTGACTGAGCCATCTGGGCTATCTTCTCAGCCCTTTAGAAGAGTTTTGTAAAGAGACACAACAGTGAGTATAAATTCTAGAGCATATGGAGGCTAGACTGGCTTGGTAAGTAGGCCAGGCTGGAGCTAATGAGAGCCTTACAGGCATGCTTCACGGCAAGCAACTGGTGTCTCTCAATTTCGACTATCCTTGTGAATAGAGTAGTAGATCCTTAGATTTTTCTGAGAGTATCTGGGAACTGTGGAACTTTTTGTTTAATGGTTTTTAATAGTTCAGTTCTGTCACCTTTCGGGTTGGGAGCCTCATAAAATATACTTCAGTTATGTGAAAACCTTTGGTGTGTATTTAGTGGTAGCTAATAGACATATGTTAGGTAATACATTGTATGTGATCAACTGAAAACGGCTCCGCCTTGAAGGTTCTTCTCATATTAGATTCTAAAATGGGTTTACCAATAGTCCTGGAGAATTGTATTGATGGGCAGTGTTAGGGGACAAAATTCTACTTCTGTGTTAGTCATTTTTTCACTGCTGTGATAAAATATCCCAACACAAGCAACCTAAGGGAGAAAGGGTTCATTTGGAATCTCAGCGTGAAGGTCTATTCCATCATGGTGGGAAAACCCTGATGGCAGAATCTGGTTATACGGCATCCACAGTCAGGATGCAGACAGTGATGGATGCTCAGGCTCAGCTTGCCTCCTCCTGTCTTCTAAAAATATCTCTTATTTTAATCTTTGGCAAAATACATGTAAACATTGTGTATTGATCATATCTACCCCCATTTCCTTCCTCAACACCCCTAGGTAGCTCTAATATGCTCTCCTCAAAACTTCATGTTCTCTTCCTCCCCCTCCCCCTTCACTCTTCTGTCTCTGAGTCCAATTAGTGCTTTCTGTTACAATGTTGACTGTTCTTCTTGACTTGGTTTTGGTAACCATAGCTGCAGCCAGTTGGTGAGTATAATGGCCATGCTATGTTTAGAGGACAGCACTTTATGGCACTGTTCCCTATGAGGTAGCTTTTATATTCTTTCTACCTCCTCTTCTGCGGTGTTTCCCAAACCTTAGGGGTCCTAAGTTCAGGACCTAACCCTTGGAGTGGTGTTGCCATCTTTTAGTATGAATCTATTTCAATCCAGATAATTTCCCAAAGGCTTGCACAGAGGTTAACCAAATTCTAATAATGCCCCATAGGTGTGCCTGAACACTTGTCACCAAAGAGATTCCATATGCTGTCACTGAAAATGAACACTAACCATCACAGTTACCTACTTTCATCAGCTTATGTTTGCCTTTGAGTTTTCTGTAATGCATGCAATTATCTCCAAATATCTAGAACATATGGCCTTATATTAGAAAGCTCTGAATCAAACTGAGTTTTTAGACAATTCCAGCCTAGAACTAATCCCAGAGTTTGATCTAACCTCATTACTAATCTCAAGAATCTCAAAGTTGGTGAATTTACTGGGCTTATCTGGATAAAGAAATGGGCTCATCTAAATAAAGTTTTGGAGTAGGGTTTGGTAACCTTGAGATGCTCTAACCATGTTGGGCCATAAGAGTTCATGGGAGTAGAACTGGCTTTTCAAGGGTATTGAATGAGAACAGCCATGTATTTCATCGCCATGGTTCTATCCAGAGACTGCAGGGAATATACATATTGGGTATATGTATTATAACCCATGTTTATAATCTTAGTTGCTTGGAATAAACAGAGGCAGTGTAGTGTAGGCAACCTAATGAGATTATTTCAAATTAAGGTTAAAAAAAAAAAAGAAAGAAGTTAAAAGGGCTGAAACTGTTAGTTCACGGGTATTATTCTCTCCCAGAACACATTAGATCCTGGGTTCAGTCTCTGCAGTACAGTAAACAAACAGACTCTGAGGTTGTTCATGCATTTAACCATGATTTTGTGAATATTTACTGTTTGCCTAGCACTGTGGTTGGCCTTAAGACACTTGTGAACTTCCTGTCCTCAGAAGTGACATGGAAGTAAGTAGACTATTATGAACCAGTGTGAAAGTTGGGTTATAAAGGTCAGCTTTTGAGAATACTCATTGAAAGTCAAGGGATACTTCCCTGAGGAAGCCTCTGGAGGATGAGAGGAAGCTGGTTATCCTGGGGAGGTTTTAGGCTGAGAACCTAACAGTTGCAGAGGGATGAAGTGTGGGAGGGTCTGGGAGATTCTGGGTACTGCCTGTGTACCGCCTAACCTAGGCAGAGGTGTGTAGGAGCACCAAACATTGAGACTGGACCACAGTTGTCATGAAAGACCTGAAGAGCGCAGGCGTTCACCCTCCCACTCAGGAAAGGCGCCCCCCCCCAAAAAAAAATCACTCACAAAAAGCGGTCTTGATGTAAAAGCATGAGGTCTTTTATATTCCAAGTGCACTGGGATCCACAGTCATGTGCCATGCAGGGACAGAGGCCTAAGGACCACAAGGGCAGAAGTAAGATAGCTTTTATAGGATTACAACAAAGCCCGCACATCATAAACCCATCATCTCATAGCATCCAGAGCCCGTGTGTTGTAGACCAATCAATTTAAACCATCCAAGCCTGCGCTTTATAGACCAATCAGTTTCCTATAGCCTCGGAGGTTTGCATTTGCGGGGGGCCTGGGTAGGGTGACAAAGTTCATGTACTTACAGGTCCTGCCATAAAGCGCAAAGCGCAAAGAATGTGACCTTTTGCCTATTTACTGGCTGAGGGCAGGGTCTGGAATTTAAGGTTTAAACTTCTAGCTTCCTGTGGTCAATGGAAAGTTAGGCTGTTTTTTTTTTTTTTTTTTTTTTTTTTTTTTCATCCTTTCAGTCACAGAGTGCATTGTAAACCAGGCAGGGACCTCTGGGCTCCATTCTAATATCAACTGAGAACCAATCACAGGTTTTAAACTGGGGAGTGACAGCTTGCCTTTCGGTTTAGGACAATTTATATATTTGTGTCAATAAATATTCTTGGAGTTTCTACCTTATATTTCTTTGAATCTATAAATCAAGTAGTAAAAAAGATGCCCTTAAATGAAATGAAATAGAAAAACATTTAACAAATACAAAGTACATAATGATAGCTGAAGAGCTGTAGATAACATGCAAACCAATAATCTAAGGTCTCGCCTTCTGCTGCTTGCCTTTACAGACATCCTATGACGTGTCACCTGGAGCCTGCAGATCAACTCAGCCATCGATTTGGATAGTTGCTGGTAATCCCAGGCCAGTTTCGAGGGTGTGTACATGTTCTGTGTGGGGAGCAGGCTGAAGGCATCCATAGCATTAAGATAATCCTCATTGAATATTGCTAAGCTTCCAATTGGCAATTCATCTTGCCCCTGGCATCACAACCCACTGAGGGCCTTGCTTCCCTGGAAAGGTATTAAAAGAAGGAGATTCAACATGTCCAATTTGGTAAGAACTTGTTTTCCCTGTTTCCGAAGGAGAAAGGAGAAAGTTGGTGGTTTTTGAGAGGGAGGAGAAGGAGGAGCAATCTGGGGTGTTGGGTGAGCTGTAGAGGAGGACTCTCAGCCCTGAAGCAGAGTGACCTCATTTGCTGATGCGTATGAATTCACCCTTGGTTTCCTGGTCTTTCTGCCACAAGGAAGCGTAGAATTGCTGATTGTGCATATGTGCCCCGGGGAAGCTGTGAGGGCTTTAGAGAAAGAGTAAGCAGGGTTCAGTTTCTTCTCCGAGACTTACTGATCCTGAGAGCTGCTTATCCTACCTGCTCTGATTTCAGACTGCTGACCTGGCACAGGCCTGTGATAAGCAGGAAGTGAGAGGACATGTTTATGCTGAGTGCTTTAGTCCTCTGGGACTACATAACAAATCTCCCAAACTCGTTGCTTATAAGCAACACAGATATATTGCCTGCTGTTCTGGAGGCTGGGAGTTCAGTATCAAGGCAGTGGCAGATCCCATGTGCGGGACAAAAAGCATCTGCTTTTTGATCGATTGTCCATGATGTTTATTGGTGTCTACAGGAGTTTGGAAGGAGTGGGTAAGGAGTCTTTCCAGGATCTTTTAAAATAAAGGCCCTCTCCTCATTTATGAAGGCTCTGGCTGGTGCCCCAACCACCCCTTTACCTGATACCACAGCTTTGGGGGGGGTGTGATTTTCAATGTAAGCATTTGAGGAGACACTGGCATTTGATTCATGGTGACTGGGGCAAAGCTGAAGTTTGGTGAGTGTTTTACCTTTTGAATAACAAAAGCGACTCTTTTTTATTAGTTATTTATTTTTCTTATTTTACATATCAATCCCAGTTCCCTCTCCATCTCTCTCTTCCACCCTCCCATGTCCCCCCACCATCCTCTCATCCCATCCCTCCCCCACTCCACATGTAGGGTGATTCCTTCCTGGAGAGGTCATCTAAATCTGTCAAGTCATAGGGACTAGGCCCTCCCTCCTGTCTCTAGGTTAAGGGAGTATCCCTCCATGGGGAATGTGTTCCCTGAGTCCTTTTGCGCACCAGGAATACATCCTGGTTTCACTGTCAGAGTTCCCTTAGACTGCCCAGGCCTTCTAACTGAGACCCACGTTCAGGTGGTCTGAGTCCGTCCAATGCTAGATTCCCAGCTGTCAGTCTGGGGGCTCATTAGTTCCTCCTTGTTCAAGTCAGCTGCCTCTGTGGGTTTCTGTAGTTTGGCCTGGTCCTCATTCTCTGCATTTGGATTCCAATTTGGCTCAGTTTAGCTGTGGGTGTCTGCTTCTGTTTCCATCAGCTACTAGATGAGGGCTCTATGATGGTGGATAAGTTAGTCATCAATCTCATTATCAGGGAAGGGAATTTATGGTAGCCTTTCCACTGTTGCTCAAGTTGTTAGTTGGGGTCAGTCTTGTAGGTCTCTGGACATTTCTCTAGAGTCAATTTTCTCTAGAAACCTATAATGGCTCCCTCTTTTATGGTATCTCTCTCTCTCTCCCTCTCTCTCTCTCTCTCTCTTTCTTTCATCTATTCCTCCCATGACTCAATCTTCCTAGTCCCACTTGCTTTCCTCTCCTCCCCTTCTCTTTCTCCTAGTTCCCTTTCCACTCACCGCCCCCCCCCCATTCCCAATATGCTCTGGAGATCTTGTCCCTTTCCCCTTCTGTGAGGGACCTATTATATGAATCTCTTAGAGTCCTCCTTGTATCCTAGGTTCTCTGACAGTGGGAATTATAGGTCCTTTGCTCTATGTCTAAAATCCATATATGAGTGAGTACAAACCATGTTCCTCTTTTTGTAACTGGGTAACCTCATTCAGAATGGTTTCTTCAAGTTCCATCCATTTGCCTGCGATTTTCAATATTGCATTGTTTTTTTACACAGAGTAGTATTCCATTGTGTAAATGTACCACATCTTCTTTATCCATTCTTCAGTTGAGGGGCATCTAGGTTGCTTTCAGGTTCTTGCTAATACAAATAATGCTGCTATGAACATAGTTGAACAGATGTCTTTGTTGCATGGATGTGGATCATTTGGGTATATGCCGAAGAGTAGGATTGCCGGGTCCTGTGGTAGACTGATTCCCATTTTCCTGAGGAACTGCCATACTGATCTCCAAAATGGTTGTACAAGTTTGCACTCCCACCAGCAGTGTAGGAATGTTCCCCTTTCTCCACATCCTCTCCAGCATAAGTTGTCATTGGTGTTCCTAATTTTAGCCATTCTGGCAGGAGTAAGATGGTGTCTCAGAGTTTTGATTTGCATTTTCCTGATAGCTAAGGATGCTGAGCACGTTTTTAAGTGTCTTTCAGCCTTTTTGATTTCCTCTATTGAGAATTCTCAGTTCTGTACCCCATTTTTTAATAGGGTTATTTGGTGTTTTGAGGACTAGTTTCGTGAGTTCTTTGTATATTTTGGAGATCAGCCCTCTGTCAGATGTAGGATTGGTGAAGATCTTTTCCCAGTCTGTGGGCTGCCGTTTGGTCTTGTCAACTGTGTCCTTTGCCTTACAGAAGCTTCTCAGTTTGAGGAGGTCCCATTTATTAATTGTCGATCTCCGTGTCTGTGCTACTGGAGTTATGTTCAGGAAGCGGTCTCATGTACCAATTTGCTGAAGCGACTCTCTTATTGTTGCCATAGAAACAGCTGTTTGTCTTCTTGGTTCTCTGGCATGCCAAGTTTTCACCAATAGGAAAAGGTTGGGCTGTGCTCCCACCCAGTTGGTATTCATACTCACTGCGGGCAGCTCACTTCATGTCCCTGAGACTACAGAGTCCTTTTTAAATGTAAGCAGCAATGTCCAACAGTAAGACATGGGCTCTCAAAACTTGTAAGATACACCAGCTTGACAAGCTTCCTTAAGGTCCCCACGGATGGACCTGTGTTCAGGGGTTCTGGTTAAGTATCTGGGCATGGCCAGAGAATAAGTATTGCTAACCCACTGTCAAGTGTCAAGTGACTCTGATGTGGTGGTCCAGGATCACTTAACTACCCCTGGCATGAGAAAATGAGACAGTCTTTCATAGGTGTAGATACAATACCTAATGATAATACTGACTTTAGGGTCTTTATTTTTGGCTGCGTGGATAATCACTTGATTTTCTATTTATGTAGCACTAACACAAACATGGATGAAGAGGAATTTAGTGTTTAAGGGGCTAGGAACTACCATCCATCACTGTCAAGGATGTCTGGGTGACTTGGAAATAAGAAATGAGGCACCTGAATTATTAGGGACCAGTGACATCCTACCATCATAGCCCTTGAGAGAATACCTGGGTGAAAAAATTCTGTTATTCATGAAACCCTCTATAGATGTTGAGGATGTTTTGGGGAGACTCCTGTGAATGACAGGAGGCTAACAGGCCAGAGTCCCACCTAGGACTTTTCCTAGGGTTTATAAGCATGGCAAGGAAAGATCTTGCCATCTAGGAAATCCCAGGTTCTGAGTCTTTAGTTCAGAAGGTGAATGGAAAGATGGAAGCACAGTGACACCTCTGCCATTTAATGAGCAGTCTGAATTACAGATCCAAATTTAACAGCTTCTCCTCCCCCCTCCCACCACCCACCCACTTATTACCTAAATCTTCCTTTGTCACCGTTTTTCAGAGGGATCCTGAAGCAAGAAATGCTCTCTGGATCTGCAAGCCAGTTCAACACAGCCAGGGAGGGAAAGTTAAGGGTCTAGGTCTTAAGATCAGGAAGATGGACTAACTTCTCCTTTCCTGGCTTAGTGAATGTGTCCTCAGTAAGTGCCTGCTATGTTCTTCTTATCTACATTGAGGTTAGTAGAGGATCTTGTATGTGTTCATTAGATACATGTTAGGATTCAAAAAATAAAAATACCAAATATAGGTTGAAGAGATGTTTCAGCAGCTAACAGCCACTTCCTGTTCTTTCAGGGACCTAAGTTCCGTTTCCAGCTCCTGGGTTTGATGGCACACAACTGCCTATAACTCCAGCTCCAAGAAATCTAATACCCTATTCTAGGCTCTACAGGTCCTGACACACACCACACATGTGGTACACACATGAACAGGAACACACGTGCACAAAAATTTAAAACTAATTTTTTAAAAAGGACAACAATTTGCATGGCAAGTTTATTCATTGTTGGGATCTATTCCTGCACAAGCTCAGCATATGCAATAATGTTCAGGTTCTTCAGGGGCCCAGAACCTCTACCCTCCCTGACTTGTTTATACAGCTTTGGGCTCGAAGGGAAGAACCTTTTATTTTATAGGGCTGGGTAAACATGGAAAGTGGATGTTCCATGAAGAACCTTCTCAACCTAGCTCAAGAACAGATTCTTTGTTCCTAGGAAGCAAGCCTTAGAGCCTTAGAGGAACCATTCACCTCAAGTAATGTGACTGTGGTAGCTTATATAGCCCATGGTAGCAAATATAAGGCAGACCTATGGAAAGGGCTTGTAGTTAGCACTGTGCCCAGTGGTGCATAGAGAACAGAAGAGAGCCGTTTCCAGGGTTTGAGACTCTCTTTCCTCTTCCAGATGTCAGCTCCTAGGACAGAGGAGACCTTTGCCACCTGTAAAGAAGGATGTGAGAACTCTCAGCTCTCCTTTCACAGAGCTCTTCAAAGAATGCAAGATAGGGAATGAATGACAATCCAAACATATTTCTTCCATCAGGGCCATGCAGGTTTTCATGTGAAAGGAAAGAGCATGCGTGCCCCAGGGTCAGGGAACAGTTGTGATCTTCGGGTGAATTTGCTGATCGCTTTACTCAGGCAGAAGACATACGTTCACCCTTAGTTCTTTTACTTTGGAGCTCTGAGGCCATTGGCCAACCATTTACTCCCTCATCTAAAAGACAAGAGCAAAACTCTAGCCTTACCTTCGGATATTAAACAGAATCCTTTTGTAGGCTATAACATTCTATTAAGGGAACTGAGGCAGGGGCTTTGGTTTGCTTGATGGTGAGGGACAGTCGCTCTCAACCTACCATGACTTTCACTGTGGTGAAAAGTGAATGGTGGGAATGGATGCATCTGTCTTGAGATACATTGAGTGTTCACAACCCACTCCTGAGGAGTGCCCACAGACATGAGCTCATCAGAAAGTATTACTGGGCGGGTCCTGAGAAAGCCTCCCTTCCCTCCACACCACTAAGGTCTCTAGTGCTTCCTTATAGGCTGTGACCTTCTGCATCAAGGACTATGTTGTCCTCCCAACATGGGGCCAGACACCCACAGAGGCACCCTCAGGGCTGGCATAGTGATGCATTGGGAGTACTGGGCTATGCTCTTGTCGATGTTTTGCACATTCACTCTCATTCTTAGAACTCTATTATTTCTGAAATGTCCTTATTGCGATCCATAGTTCTGGGGAGATGGAAGACAGACGTTCAAGTGTTTAGATCTGAAGCATGAGAAAAGCTGAGACAGAAAAATCAGAATAGCTTTTCCCCCCTGAGCTGTTCATGCCTCGGGGATCAGAAAGGAGACCCTGGAAATAGTGACTGGTGGTGGGTGAGAATAACGGACAAATCCTGGGGGGAATTTGTCTGCCTCAACACAGCAATGCTATTCTGTGTCTTGAAAGGAGATGTGGACTCTTGGGGATACTCAATCTGGAAATAACTGCTTCCCTCCCCCTCTTCTAAAAATGACAGGGAATCTAGTGTCATGTGATGCTGCTATGGTTCTAAATTCAGACAGGTTGATCTGAAGTTGCTTCTATAACGTCTTAGGTTTAACAACACTGGCTACAGTGACCATGACAATTATGATAACACCTGAGCAAGTTTCCTGAGGGCTGGCTACATGACTTTAGTGTATCTTCTAATACTGTATAGATACAGAAAGATGTTCAGAAGGGCTGAAGGACTTCTCCAGGGTCACTTTAACTTGAACCCAGCTTACCTCTAGGTCTGGCAGCCACCTCTGCATCCCTTTCTGCTCCCCACATCTTCTGCTCTTTGAAAATATAAGGTGGGCTTATAATGAATTGTACTGAAGTGTTTTCTAAGCAGCTCTAATCAAGCCCTTCAAGGTGCAGGGGTGCTTTCAGTGACAAGAAACTGTCCCTGTTCCCCTGCCTCTAAGGATTCCTTCATAGACGCCCTCAGGATTCCACCTGGGGGCTGGTAGAGAAAATTTAGCAATAAACAATGAAATAAGAGAAAGCAAGACCCCAAGGCCTATCACCAACCATCAAGCAAGCTTCTCCAGCCCAGGGAAAATGTCCAGATGGTGCTCTTTGCTAGAAAAGCTCTGGCTTCACACGGCACCAATTTTCCCTGATAATGAGATTTTCTCATTCCTACTCTAATGATAAGGCCTTGCCTTGAGGATTCTTGCTATGTCTCTTGCTCATCCATGACAGATGCATACACAGAGAGTTTGTCACTTGCCTTCTTTTCTCTTTCTTTCTGTCACACAGGACTCCCACTCCAGCACACACACACACACACACACGCCAGCTCTAAGTAGTGTCCTACCTCTATCCCACATCCCCCACAGCCTGAAACTGCTTTTGGAGTTCTCCACAGAGAATCACCTGCTTCCCCATGAATAAGCTTATCCCTTTTTACACCGACAGTGTCTTTTTTAACTCTAACTTCTTCATGGTGACCTCTGTGTCAGTGTGCTGGGAGTGTTTCCAAGCAATTTTGACAACTTGTATATTTGTGTAAATATTTATCTTGCTTTCATTCTGTCCAAAGCACACACGGAGGGTTTGGAGTAGACAATCTATTTACTAATGGATGGAGATGGAACATGTTGGAACTCCACTGTCAAATGAGGAAACTAAGGCACAAAAGGATGCTAGATGTTACACAGTCATCTAGTATCTGTTTTCTAGAGCTGATCTTTTCTCTTTCTCTCTCTCTCAATACACACACACACACACACACACACACACACACACACACACACACGAGGTGTTGTGGTGCACACCTTTAAAACCAGAACTTGGGAGGCAAAGGCAGGTTTATTTCTGTGAGTTTGAGGCCAACCTGGTCTACACAGTGAGTTTCAGGGCAAGCAAAGCTACACAGTCAGTCTGTGTCTTAGAAAAAAATAATGATAATAATAATAATATAATATAATATTTTATATTATATCACCCCCATTCCCTTTCCTTCTTCCAGTCACTCCTAGGCATACCCTCCCCCACAGCTAATCTTCCTAACTAGCATATTTTAGATCTTTATGGAAATTTCTCTATGAAGTTGGGGAAGTTGAGAGTAATTTTGTTTCCTGAAGTTTTCAGTTCAAAGAACCCTACAGAATCAAGCTACATAATAATTTGAAAAGGGGTTGAGCTAAGTAATCATAACAACAAGTAGGCTTCTTGGGCATCTGGGGTGTCTACTAAAATTCTGAGTGATACCAGCTTCTTGGAAGGCAGGGTAGAGTAGGCAGATCACAAGTTCCAGACCAGCCTGGGAAAAATAATGAGAGTCTATCTCAAAAACCAAACCAAAGAAAACTTCAAAACATGACCTTTCCCTTTGTGGGTAGGAATGATCTGCCCTTGAAATTATCCTCAGTATGTTTTCACTGCCCACCTCCTGTAGGAATTCCTTCCAGGTCATTGTGTCTTCCTGCCACATCTTTGTCATGTGCTTTTCATTGAGACATAGGGATCCTGGAAGACAGTTGTTCCCAAGGTTGGTATTCCTTAAGGACCCCATCCTAAAGACTTCTAGAAATTTCAGTTCAATTGTCTAGGACAGGAACCCAGCATTTTTCATTCTTACCAAACATTTCTGGTCATGCTAGTACAAGTTCCTAGGCCACTGCTCTTCAGAGTGTGGCAGCAGGAAAAGGAAACAAACAATTGGTCAGGAGCTGACTTTGGCTCAAATGGTCACAGATGGTGGGTAGACCTGTGACCCTAATGTCCATCACCATGCTTTAGTCCTATGCTTCCCATAAGTAAGGCTGAGGAAGCAGCCTTCTTTCCTACCCTGTTGTGTTTATTGCAGAAGTTAAAAAATGTTTGCTTCTCATTTTTAATTTCCAATTGATGATGGAGGCTTTTATCATCTGCTCTAAGATCTTCTTACCGGGGGTCCTTAGAAGACCAAGTGAACTCAGGAAGGGAAAGGAGGAAGGAAGACACACTGCACAAAGGGCAAGTTAAAAAGACAGCTGCTTGTGTAGGCAGCATCTCCAAATTCAATCTTCTCTGAATAAATCATGTGGGAAGTCCCTACTTCGAAACAAGGGGAGTGGCTGCCCCACCCTTTTCGATAAGATCTCCTTAGCAACCTTCCCTGGTGGGTGTGCTCATATTTCTACCACGTAGACACCTCAAATTTCTTTGAACCTAACCAGTTCCATTGATTCCTAAAATGTCACTGATTTGCAATTAGCTATTTGATTTTCTATGGTCCTTCCTTAGAAGGTTTCTGAAGCCAGAGAACTTCTGACATCCAAACAGACTAGGACCTCTCCCAGGGCATCATATGACTCTCTCACAAGTAGGTTTCCTAGTGCTTGATATGCAGAAGGTGCCCAGGAAGTGTTTGTTGATTGTAGTCCCATGAATCCATCTTTGGTCTTAAAGGTCATTCTCCCTAAATGATTGTCTGTAGGCTGGACCACTATGTATCTGCACTGTTTCCCTCTTCTCAGATAAAATGAAAAAAATTCACAAAGCCATATTCACTCAATGTGAAAGTCTAAGACTGTTCGTATTTGGGACTATTAAAAACAACCTGTATTATATGAGGTGGTAGCGACTGACAGGTCTGTGTTGTCTGGGTAGATGCCACCTGTCCTATAGATCCTCACCTCTAGCCTGGATGATAGAAGTCACTCCTGAAAATGCTGTTTGCCTTATCTGCACCTGAGCCTGCTCTCTTCTTTTCCACACTGTTCTAGAGTGTTCCAGGTTATTTCAAGTTGTCCTAGATGAAAGGATCGGACTTTGACTGAAATGGTGTTTCCTCTAGTATCCAGAGTCTTGACATCCATGAGCATGACTGTGCCATCCTACATAGGTTCTGGAATGGGAAAAGGACATTACAAAAACAGGTAAAGTCAGTTTTGCCACTGTGGCCACACTATTCCAGCCAGTCCAGTGTTCTGGCTGTGACAAGTTGTTAACAACAGTTGAAATAGACTGAAGATCATAGGGAGTATCTGGACTATTTTGTCACTTTCCTGTTAATCGTAAATTATTCCAAAATGAAGGTTAATATTTAAAAAGACAGACACCATCAATATATGTGTTCAAAAACCATATTTAATGTGACCAGAGTTGCCTTTTAAAGATATAATTGGCGTCTGTTGTTACTGGGCTGGGGGCAGGGTGTAACTAAGTCAATGGTAGCGGCAGAGTGCTTGCTTACAATGTTCAAGGTCCCTGAGCCCTATCCCCAGATTAAAAACAAAACATTCTCAGAAGAAAGACCAAGACATATCAGCATCCTCTCATGGAAGCCGTGCTGCGTTCAGGCCCTTACTCACGATAGGTAAGCTGACATTAAGCTTTTTTCATGCTGTTTATCACAACTCATGATTGTTCTGTTTCAGAAAGACTTGATCCTTTTCTGCCAAGAGGAAAAGGTGGTGCAGAGATTTGAAAGAAGGGCCAGGCAGACCCGTGATCTCACAAAGTGGGATTTATTGGGACTTACAGACAGGAGCAGCAGCCAAAAGACATAGATAGTGGACGAAGGGCAGGAGGAAGTGGTCTACAGGCTCAGCTTGCCAATGTGAGCTGTGGCTAACCAGAATGCACCTGACCTTTGAGTGCTTGCTGCTTTTGCCAAGGACTGGAGTTTGGTTCCCAGGCTCCATGTTAGGTGACCCACAGTTGTCTGAATGTAACTCCAGCTCCAAGGAATACCATGCCCTTTTCTGGCCTCTGCAGATTGCTGTGAACACACACACACACACACACACACACACACACACACACACACACACACACACACTTAAAACTAAAACAAAACCAAACTCACTGTTAGCCGAACTAACATCAGCTGACAAAAAGCCTGGGAGTCAGTGGCTGACATATCACAATTGGCTGACTCTTAATGACTTGGGATGGGAGGAGACTGGAGTCACCTAACAGGTAAAATGGCCATAGCTCTGTTGAGGTAGGGGTGTATGTGTGTGTGTGTGTGTGTGTGTGTTGTCATGTGATTAGGCTGCAAGTAGCTTTCCAACTCTCTTGGCTGTATTCCAGGTATAACAAAGTGGGCAATATAGAACTGACATATATTTAATAATAATTTTGCCATGATTATCACTTCTGGTTATTGACAGTGAGAAAATTATTATAAAGAAGGAAAAGAAGCCAGGTGGTGGTGGCACATGCCTTTAATCCCAGCACTCAGGAGGTAGAGGCAGGCAGATCTCTGTGAGTTCAAGGCCACCCTGATCTCCAAGAGCTAGTTCCAGGACAGGCTCCAAAGCTACAGAGAAGCCCTGTGTTGACAAACCAAATAAATAAATAAATAATAATAAATTAAAAAAAATAAAGAAGGGAAAGGAGAATATCAGGGTGACCGGGTCCTCTTTCCTGAATGGAAAGGGTAGGAGATCAAACTTTGATGGGGGTAGGTATCCTGGCTGAGGGATCCAGGCACCTGTTTCATTGGTTATCAGTGTGTGATCAACATTGAGTTTGCAAAGACTATTCCTGGGACGTCTCTTCCACCCTAGCCTGCTCAAACAGTTCCAGTTTCAGCAGTGAACTCATCTGGCATTCCCCACTAGTGTTTCATTATTAAAACACACTTGCCTGAGAACACTGGTTGCAGGTGCAGCACTGTTGGGACAAAATGAACTCCCATGTATCATATGAGACCCAATATTGGCTCAGCCACAGCATGACCTTAAGATTGAATAGGTACCCTGCTATCTCACAATGAGCACCAGCCTTTAGGAAAGGAGAAAACCCTGGCCGATCACACTGTGTGTTAGCCTTATGGATTAGTCAGGGTTCTCCAGAGGAACAGAACTGATAGAATGCATATAAATATGGGATTTATTAGAGTGGCTTATGGGCTGTGGTCCAGCTAGTCCAATCATGGCTGTCTACAAATGGAAGGTCCAAGAATCTAGGAGTTGTTCAGTCCACGAGGCTGGATATCTCATCTGGTTTTCAGTATACTCCAGAATCCCGAAGAAGTAGTCTCCAACGCTGGTGAAAGAATAGACTTGCCAGAATGAGAAAGAGCCAGCAGGCAAAGAACAAGGACTTTCTTCTTCCTTTATGTGGGCTACCAGCAGGAGGTATGGCCCAGGTTAAATGTGGATCTTTCCATCTCAAAAGATTGGGTTAAAAGTGGGTCTTCCCACTACATATGATTTAATTAAGAAAAAAAATTCACAGGTGTACCCAACTGCGTGGGTTTTAGTTAATTTCAGCCGTAATCAGGTTGACAACCAAGAAGAGCCACCACACCTTGCAAATAAGTACATTCCAGAGAGGAATGGTTTGGGGATGGGGTAAACAGGGATATTTCCCCAACTCTTTTGTCGTTTGTCAATGGAGCTAAAATACAAATGAAAGGGATTTATAGGACAGATGACGTGGGGCCACAGTCCAGAGGCTCAGATTGGTGTTGTGAGAACTCATTAATTGAACATCTACTTACGTAGTAAGCTGGAGTCAGCACACAGGTGAAGCCTCATTTCTTGTTTGTAAAAAGCTTACGTTCCGGTGGGAGATTTGTGGTAACCTAATGAGCAAGCCCTCCTGTAAAATCCGTAAAGAAAGTAAAGCACAGTCACAGAGGGATGCTACTGACCATAGGCTGCCAGTCAGGAAGGACTTTTCTAAGATGGTGGAGTGTGGCTGGCTGGCTGGCTGGCTGGCGGCTGACTAGATATTTGGATGGAGGCAGCTGCATAGAGTAGGAATTAATAGCTAATGAAGAGGATGGTTGCCTGAGATGAAGACAGCATTAGAGGAAGCCTCTAAGATCTCTCAGTCATCTCCTTATCCTCTACAAACAATCATCTCCATATTCCTTGCTACTTACTGATCATGTTTATTATTTATTAGCAATGTGGCTCTTTGAGCCGGATGTACTAGCATTCAGATCAGATAGCTGTAACATGGCAATATGTATGACCCCAGCCTTGAAGCCTTGTTATGAAAAGTATACGGCTAGCAATAAATTTGAATAATTGCCATGGAGTGTTTATTGTGTCATGGGGACTGTATTGTTTTTAGTTAATCTGACTGTCTCAATCTCTTTTATAAGAGGTAGGAAGCATTTGGACAGCAGATGAAGATGTTCAGTGGACGGCACATTGTTTTAGGGTACAGGGTGGTAGAGACAGCATTTGAATCCAGAAACTCTTCCACAAGCCCTCATCTTAACCCCCACATCACCCAGACAGAGAAGTTGCAGATCCGTGCCTGTCTCAGCTCTAACCCACTGCCTGCATGTGATCCCCTCAAGTGCTTCAGCATCTGTCGTTATTAGGCCTATTTCCTTTCTTTCACTTCACAATTTTGAGTGATTTTTTTTTTTTTTTAAAGAAACTATAATTTAGAATGGTGCCCAGAGGTCAGAAATCTGCCAGAGGGCTGGATGGAGCTAGAAGCCACATTTCCTGATTTTAGGTCTTCCTTGTGTGGTGTGCCTCCTGGAGTTTTGCTTATTGTAATTAGGCGTATTTTGAAAGGAGTCCTCAGAAGTGCTCGATGAATTTGCTCCAGTACATCCAGCTGTTTGCAAAACAATAGGTCCAATTTTCTGCTTTAATACTGCTTCTATTAACATTTAAAAGGTTTTTCCATATTCATTGTTCCTATTTTAAGCAAAAGATCCTCTGAGCATTTCAGTATTCATCATCTGATGGAACCCACGGGGTTCTGGATCTGCACCCCCCCCCCACCTGTCAGCTCCGCTTACTGTCTGCACCTGTCTTGTGCCTTGTGTGCATCTTCAGGATTTCTGGGTTGTCTGGAGACTTTGGAAGTGGGGAGGGATCTTTTTTCTTAGAGAGCTTGTTGGCTTGCATTTGGCCATCCTCACCCCATTGGGTACCCAAAGTTGAACTTTAACATTAAAAAATTTAAAGACAACAAACTTTTCTTGGCTGGGATTGTTGGGATTGAGAGACAGTCTCCGAGGCAGGGAGAGAAGGCTCACCTGCAAGGTGATCACTGATGCAGGTGGAGAATGGAGTCCATGCTAGGGAAGAGGTAGCAACAAGAACATCTGACCTTTCCCTTGAGTTGATGCAGGCTTACGGCTGGCTGGCTGGTGGTGCACACCTTTAATCCCAGCACTTGGGAGGCAGAGACAGGCAGATATCTGTTGAGTTCAAGGCCAGCCAGGTCTACAGAGCCAGCAAGTTCCAAGACAGTCAGGGCCACACAGAGAAACCCTATCTCAAAAGGAAAAGAAAAAAGAAGAAAAGGAAAAAGAACTAGAATTCTTTCTATCTACTTTGTGGGCAGGAGGTTCTGATGTTCAAACACCTACCCTGTGTCTCCCCCTTACACAAGTCTAACAGGTGTTTCAAATCCAATGCAATAAAAACAGACTCCTGACCTTCACTCCCAAATGAGCTCATCTTGCTTGTCCTTACAGTGACAACTTAATCCTTGAAGATGCTCCCATAAAAATGGAGACTTCCCTAGCACTCCCCTTCCCCCATGAAATCCCATGTTCCATTTATTGGCATTACCTGTCAGTCAGTACCTTCTAAATAGACCCTAAGGCAGGCGGTTTTCACCACTGTTAATGTTGCTAGTCCCAACCCATTTTGAGGTCTGCTAAGTGTCCTGGGCTTTCATTCCTGTCAAGAGTGATCCTAATGCATTGATACACATCCCTGTTCTATCAAAGCTCTCCAATGGCTTCATGGTTCTCAAGGTGCAAGGTTAATGTTTTTTTTTGTTGTTGTTGTTTTTTGTTTTTTTTTTTTTTTGTTTTGTTTTGGGGGGAGGGGTGAGTACTTTTGAGACAGAATGGCCTTCTATTCTCTGTGTTTTGAGGATGGCCTTGAACTTCCAATTCCACCTGCCTTCACTTCTCATAGTACTGGGATTACAGGTGTGCACCAACACTCCCAGTTGGATAAGAATTGGACCTAGTGATTCATGCATCTTTTACAAATATTCTAGCAACTGGACTACACCTCCAGCCCGAAAGTTCAATTTTTTTAAGTTTAAATTTATGTTTACTTTATTTTATTGTATGAGTACTTGCCTGAACCTCCTGTGAGAGTAGAAGAGCAAAATACATCCCCTGGAACTGGAGTTACAGATGTCTGTGAGCCTCTGTGTGGGTGCAGGGAACTACACCTGGATACTCTGCAAGAACAGCAAGTGCTCTTCACCACGGAGTTGTCTCTCCAGCCCCAAAAGGTCAATTCTTAGTGTGGTTTTCTGGGTGCCTGCCTCAACCCCCTGTTCCTCTTCTCATTGTTCGCTGAACCTCAGCTACTTTGGTCTCCTTGCTGCTCCTCCACCTGTCTCTTGGGCTCCTGTCTTGGGAAAGAAGGTTCCTTTGCCAGGAAAGCTTTGGTCTCAGTCACAACCACTCTGTTAGCAACAGCAAGTTCCTCCTCAATCAAGCCTCCCCTCACCCCAGCCTTTCCTCCCAGCCCCTACCCATCCCGTTTTAGTTTCTGAGAACATATATCAGCTTTTGATATGTTATGCAGTTCACTTAGTAGTTCTGTTCATTGCCCCAAGCCACCACTCCCCACTAGAATGTAAGCTACAGGACAGCTCTCCTATGTGTTTTCTGTGCCTTGATCATCACCTGCCACTTAAATATATTTGTTAGAGGAATGAATGCTAAGGCATCAACACAGTGCCTGACTATATTTAGCTGAAATCGTTCCATTACAAAAAGACAGGAAACCAATTTGAGTGGAAGAGAAAAGTGACTGGATCACTTCCAAGACTCCTGGAAATCCAAGGGCACCTCCATCCAGGAATGTAAATAAAGCCATCAGCCCCTGGCTGGAATGCCTGTTGTCTCTGCATCCTCCCTGGTGGCTTCATTCTCAGGCAGGTTTTCATTGCCACTATGTACTGCTGGCAGGACTCAATGCAAAAGGCATCTATCTAGAAGCAAACAGGCTGCCTTTCTTCTAGTTAGGTGGGACTGCAATGCATTATGGGTGGAGAAAGCACTTCTGCTCTAACACTTCCGCCTCATCGTAGGAGTCTTCCTGCTGGCCTGCTGCAAGTCAGGTGTCAGGACCAATCACTGTGATCCATTGGGTTGAAGTGCTCCCATTGGCCATGATGGATCAGCTGGCTATCTTTGGAGTAGAATGGGGAAGTCAGGGTATCAGGTCTATGAGGGCTCCGAGGGCTCCGTGGGTTGAGAGGAAGGTGGTGGTGGGGTGCTTTTGTAAAGAGAGATGTAGGTATCATGGCTATGTTCACTGCTCATTCATTACACTACAGTGATCTTTGCAGGACATGGTTCTGGTTGGTGACCATTTACAGCTGGCAGGAGTGACTTAAGGGAAAAAGCATCCATTTTGGCTTCCCAGTCCATTGTAGTATGGAAGGCATGATGGAGTGGCTTGGTTAGAAGTTTATGCTAAAAACTTGCTGCTTCGTGGAGGACCAAGACACAGGGGCTGGAAGGGAGTACCATAGCCCTCAAAGGCCTGCCTTCAGGGACCTACTTCTGACAGCTGTATCTCCTACCTCAAAGTTTCCACAACCTCCCAAATAGTGCCAACTTCTGAGGACCAAATATTCAAACACAAGAAGAACCTGTGGGGTGACATTTCACAATCAAACCGCAACAGGTTTCTTATCAGTACAAATGTTTAAATCCTTCCTCTGGCATCCATCCGAGGACCAGATTTATGAAGCCTGGGATGATCCTTCCATCTTTGCCTCCTGTGTTCTCTTTGCCCAGAAACAGTTGGGGCAAGGTTCAGTACCGGGGTTGTCACTTGTTCATTCATGAATCTGCATACAAGCACTTACTATATGCTTCTGTTCATTTAGAGGCATTTCCCCTGAAGGCTCTGGGCCTTCTTTCTCTGTGAAGGCCAACATATTCTCTATGGCCCAACTTGTCTTCTCTCTAGCCCTTTAGAATAATGCAATCTCTCCGTCTTACTCCATAATATTTTACTTCTTGTCTTGGAACCACTCTGGTTGAGTGTTCTTGGATTCATGTTACAGATGTGCATATGGATTTCCCCACTGGGATCTCTGTTCTTTGAGCATCTGGGCATTACTTCTTATAAATTCTGGCAGTTAGCGTATGTTACCCACATAGAAATCTAATAAATGCTTGCCAAATGAACAAATGAGTAGACTGAAGGGATTGGGAAATGGGCTCTCACTCCTTTATCAAGCCTGTGACATGTGTTTTGTATAGGACACTGGGTTTGTAAAATGTTTTCAAGTCTTACTTGTTATTGATTTTGCATTATGATAATCTGAGCTGGGCATTAACTCTAGGAATAAAGAAGTGATATCTATGATAAGCCAATTTTTTGGCTGTATGAAAATAAAGTGGCAAGTGCAGAATTGAATGAAACTCCAATACTGAGTCTATTAGTTACAGGTAAATGTAACTACCTGTAACTTACCTGTGGCAAGTAGCATCGACACAAATCAACAGACACAAAAAGGAAATTATTACTTAATTTGTGACCCCCAAGAACAATTCTTCTTGGTATTCACTATACCATTCAGTCTCTCTTTCCCAACTTTCACCTTGGACTTGTGTTTTGCTCCGGTCAGTACGAAGTTTTCAAGTGTATCATGAGCAGAAGACTGGTAGGCTTCTGGCAAACTGGGACTTGCCTAGAGGAATCCAGCTTGAAACTTCTGTGATATCCTTTAAGGCCCAAGCCACAGAGAGAATACCTGAAGACTTTTCTCCCCTGGAAGCTCCTACTGAGTCTTCTATGCATCATGTGTGTGAGCAGCCCGATGCTCCATCCTAGGGCAGCCCCTGGAAACCATTGGGTTTCTTGGTAGTCAACAGAAACACTAGGAGAGTGTTTGCTTTGCTCTGCCTAACTTCAAACCAATCACCTTCCAAGGTGACATAGAGCTGAGGGACAGAGCCCCAAAGAGTATGGGGACTACAGGACAGGTAGATGGGAATCTGATAGCATGATGCACACTACAGAAAGCTATCTAAAGTGGGAAGTCTGGGGATTGTGTTACCTTTTATTAATATCAAAAATCTGCCCAATGACTACAAGACTGCCCAAACTGAGGTCCTGCACACTGTCAATCATAACCAGGTACAAAGGCTGCTATTCTAACACTATTGCTGTTTTCCTCAGTGATGATGGAGAGGCATGGCATGTATGTCTGTTGAGGTTGTGTGGAGGGCCCTGGATGTGGAGGCAGGTCATTGCCTCACAGCTTTAGGTGCATTGCTTTCTCTGGGCTGTGGCACTTCCAACACAGGGTAAGACAAGCCAGGGTTTACCTCAGAGGACTGTAGAATTTCCATGGAGAAAAGATACTTGGAACTCAGACTTTATAGCATGGTGTAAATTTGTGTCTCTTAAGACAAACTGAAAGCAATTTTTAAGATGTTTCCCAATGGCTTTTGCTGCCGGAGCAGCCATTCCATGCCTGTCCTGGAGAAGGACAATCCTTTGTGGCCTCTAGAAAATCAATGGAGACAGGGCCCTCGCCACTGTATCCATAGCTCTTTTCTTCTCCATCCCTACCAGAGGTGGACTGGAGCAGATCTTTGAGGGAATGTTAAGTCCACAGTTTTGGAGATGGGGAATCGGTCCAGAGAGACTGGTGGCTTGTTTCAGTTACATAGCAACTTTTACAGTTAGGTTGGGTTTACAGCTCTTAGTAGCTTTGATTTCAAATCAAATCCTCTTCCCATAGAGTCGTGATGACTTCAGAAGCAGCTCTGGTGTATGACAGAAGACCAGTTTTGAGGGAGGGAGATGGAGAAGGACTTGAGTGTCAGTGGAAGGGGATGGGTCAGGAAGGGACAAGACAATGAATGTAGATCTCTCCAACAGAGACTCTGGGCTTCACCCACAGGAAACTTGGATCTAACATCTTCAAGACCATTTTCCACTTGCAATACAAATTTAGCTCTGCTGTGTTTCATTTTCTCAGGACCTTGAGCCACTTTCCTGTGCTTCAGAGAGGTTAAGCAATTTGCCCAAGGGTAACAAGCACAGGAAGAGGAGCTGTGCTTTAATCCCTACATTGCCTTTTGCTTGCAGCAGTGTTTAGAGGTGTACCCATTCCTAGCAATGGATTTGGAACTATCTAGTCAATACCCATTTGTTTCCAGGGGGAAAAAACATTAGGATTAGGCTACGTAGGACTGTGTTTATAACTCAAATTTGCACAATGTGCATAATTGACAGCATGGGATCTTGGGACAGCGTGGGATGATATACCTCCATCACCCGAGGTCTTTTCTTACATCTTACGTGTCTAGTGGACATGGTTTTAACATGTACTTCACAGCATTGTGATGTGGGAGACAATGCTTCAAGTCATGTGACACAAGTCCTCAATAATGTTGATGTCCCTGATTCACTACTATCTAATTTAATTAGAGTGCCCACATGAAACACTGGGAGGGGTATACTCTAGATTTACAGCAGCAATTATTTCCCCCTCCCCACCTTGGGATCATGAAGGGGACTTAAAAAAACTTGTGTGTCTGCTTTGTGAATCTGTGTTTTAATTGTGTGCTTTTAAGTGGACTTCTAAATGGATGCAAATTTTGGAAAACTTAAACTTTCTGTGTTCTGAAACACTGGCATCTTGGTCTATTTCCCTGGACCAACTTGCCTGGACAAGTCCTAGGCAGGTAAGTTTGGACTAGACTAGGATTATCTCTGGCCTGCTCCCTACCACCTTAACTCTGCCCATTTCTTCACACTGGCTTGGGGAAAGGACACCCTCACCCCCCCCCCCCCCCTCTCCCTGGCTGCTTGGATCAGGGTTGTAGCTCAGACTTCCAAGAGGGGCACTGGAAGAGGTTGTCTTAGTAACTTCTGTGAAGACTCAACATCAGTTCACCCTCCTCCCAGCAGGTGGCAGGCTTCACCCTCTAGCCCTTAATCAGCCTCTCAGGAGGGTGTAATTCCAGCAACCTCTTACGACTCTGGAGTGCGGTTCACAAATTTAATAACTGTCTACTAGTCTTAGCTCAATGAGACAATACAGCTTTGCTTTAATATAAAGAGAAATGAAAGAAAAGTACTTGAAATAAAACAGTGCACCTTTTAGTAGCAAACGCTTGGCTTCGACTTATGTGGACATTGAGATGAAATAGATGCTAGCTAAGCTCATGGTTACGACTGCTAAGACTGTAACAGTGCCGGTGATGTTTGATAAAGTGTGTGTGTGTGTGTGTGTGTGTGTGTGTGTGTGTGTGTGAGAGAGAGAGAGAGAGAGAGAGAGAGAGAGAGGTGACTTCCTATATATCACAGGCTGAGCTTGGCATGGATGGAACCTGCTATGTACTTTAGGCTGGTTTAAGAGTCACAATCCTCTTAAGTGTTAGGGCTACAGGTATGTACCATACCCTGCCTAGTTGATCAGTTAAATAGCTTTCCAACTTGGTGGACAAGTTTTAGTAACATTCTCAACAAAACTGAAAATAAATTTACTCTAACATGTGCATTTCAATTTCCACAAATACATATCTAAACCCACTCCCACAAATATAATAAATATGAAATAAATTAAGTAGATTAACAAATGGCTAGATTCAAATGACACTGTCCCTGAATGTAGGACAATGTTTTTGTTATGTAGTACTGTCTATTGCAAGGTGTCTGGAGTCCTTTTTCTCTCAACTTCTCAATGCCTGTGGAAAAGCAGTACTAAAAATAAATTTAAAAATAGATGTTTCCACAAATTTCAGGAATTCCCTCTAGGGGGCACTACCAACCTCATTAAGAACTTGTGAGTCCTGGGGCTGTTACAAGCTGTGTAAATGGATAGTCACAAGCCATGTGTCACTGCTGGCCTCACAGTATAACCAGTTCCCATAAAACCTGGCTCTTAATTTAACACATATAAAATTTAAAATAGATGCTTAATTTAGGATTACAGCAACCTAATAATGGTAGCAATTTGGACATGCAAATCCACTTTCTGGCCATATACTTTTGGAGATCTGGGTATGGATCAAATATTTATAATAAGGGTTTTTGAAGTAATGATGTACTCTTTAAATGTAACCAGACGCAAGAGTTTGAAGTTGTAGCAAGAAGGTTGTAAGGTGCCACTGCCTCATGAGGCACATTTTACCTGAGATAATATGCCTAAATGAGAAAGTGGTAGTTATGTTGAGTTGAATAGACATCACCAAGAGTAATTTTATGTTTCTTTTCCTTATTAAAACGCTTCTTCAGGGAAAGTTAAACATGTGTCCACATCTTGTACCTCACTTCTGCTGGAGAATGCTGGAATAGAGAAAACTCTGAGACAGTTTTTTGGCTTCTGCGATGTCTTCTTGCTTTCTCTCTGACAGGAATACATAGCATGCTGGAATCGAAGGAACAATGAACATGGTTTTATTTATTTACTTATTTTGATTTTTCAAGATAGAGTTTTTCTGTGTAGCCTTGGCTGTTCTGAAACTCACTCTTGTTGTGGGTTTTCTTGTCCTACCGGGTCCTACTGCCAGCCCCAAATAGACACATAGACACTATATTATTTATAAAAACTGTTGGCTGATGACTATGGCTTCTTACTGGCTAGCCCTGTCTTAATTATTAATCTATTTCTATATATCTATGTATCTCCACGTGATCTTGGCTTATTGGAGAATGCTTGGGCCTGTTACTCCTTTGTGGTCTACATGACAACTCTTCTGTCAGGCTCCCTCTGCCTACCTTTCCCAGAATTCTCTTCATCTCCTTGTCCTACCTATCTTATTGCCTCATTGGCCAAACAGTGTTTTATTCATCAACCAATAAGAGAAACATGTATACAGAAGGACCTCCCCCATCACACTCCATAGACCACCTTTGGGACAGAGCCTTTGAGTGACAGGAGACCCTCTCAAGTGATTATTACTATTGTTGTTATTGTTATTTATTTTTCAAAGCAGGTTCTTGGGCATCTCAGGTTGGCCTCAAACTCTATGTAGCCAAGCAAGACCTTGAATTTCCTATCCTCCTGCCTCTACCTCCTGATTGCTAGGATTACAGGTGTGCCCTATTTTACCCAGGTTTTTAAAATTTATTTTATGCTTATGAAAGTGTTTTGCCCACATGTACAGCTGTGGATCACTTGTGTGTCTGGTGCCTGCAGAAGCCAGAAAAGGACTGCTACCTGCCACATGGGTTCTGGGAACAGAACCCAGATCCTGTGGAAGTAGCCAGTGCTCTTAACTGCTGAGCCATCTCCCCCATTCCTGTGCCCCCAATCCAGTTTTATGAAGTGCTGGGAATTGCATCCAGGACTTTGTGCTAGCTATGCAAGCACTCTACCAACTGAGCTACATCCAGTCAGTAATGAATTTTTGATGTTGTCTCAGATTTGGGCCTATGGCTCTGGGAGGGGAGATTGTTTTCCACACATTCCTGCTTCTTGTCTTTGAGATCCCTTGCTTTACTTCCTGATGTGGGAATTTTGCCCATTATACAAGGAACTGTGCCAGCCCTGCTCAGACACGAGAAGGAAGAAGCATTTCAAAGCTCAGGAAGGCAGCTTGTCCCTGCTACAGATACCCAGATAAGGCCATGGCTCTATTTCAAAGCAAACTCTGGGATATCAGTGCTGACAACCACCCTCTAGATTACAGCCTAGCCAGGGAGTGGCCTCACCTGATCAGGTATTACAACAGTCAGTTACGGATTTCAGAACATGAAGAGGCCACATGTAAAATCATCTGTGATCCAGTTTTAAAGAACCTCCCTGGGAGATCAACTTCATGCCATGAAATAGATGCCTTAATGGTGAGATGCATGAGCTTTGAGGCTGCCCTGTGCTGGACTAATTACTGCTGCATCACAGCTGTGGGGTCTAGCTTAGGTAACTTAACCTCTCTGGGCTGCAGTTTCCAGTTTCTGATCCGGAGCATCTCCACAGACAGCCAGCCCTGGAGGAGTAGATCCATTATAGGACATCAGTGGCAGCTGCAGAGAACGTCCCTGCAGAAAATCCTTTAAGGACAATGTCTTTCACCTGGTCCCAGGAAATCTAACTTTAAAATAAGAGTTTTGTGGGCACCGTGTCCCCAGTGAAACTGATAAAGAATAACAACCCTTCTGAGAAGTTGTGGCTAAAGAAATTAGCTTCACTTGATTTCACTCAGGGTTTCCCACATTTATCCCATCAGGATAATCCCCCAATCAAGTCTATGGGTTGGTAAAAATTGGTTCAAGAGGGTTTGGAGAGGTGGCCCAATGATTAAGAGCACTGATGTTCTTCCAGAGGGTCTGGGTTCAATTCCCAGCACCTACATGGCAACTCACAACTGTCTGTGGCTACAGTTCCAGGGGACCTGGCACTCTTACACAGGCAAAACAATACCCAATAAATAAATTTTAAAAAATGACCCAGGAAAAGTCTCTCCCTATAAGTAGCCACTCAATCCCACTTTTAGGTGGATTTCTCCTCAGGTGTGGATGAGGAGAGGTGGGACAGGATGTCACATGCCACTGACATCCATTCCCGAAGGAGCCCAGACAACATTGGAAGCCTTTTTAAAAGGTCACATGAGCCCAGTCTCTTGAAGGGTTGTGCAGTGTCTTTCCACCTTAGGTGACTTAAATCTTGTTCATTGTGTACTTGTAAAGTTGCATGAACTCTTAGAGCTCTCTACAAATGATCAACAGCTATAATAACTTTTGGCCAAAACAATATTTCAAAAGGAACTGAAGACTGTTGCTTACACACATTCGCATGCGCACATAAAGAAAGAGAGCAATAGATTATGAGCAGACTAAAAGGACATAATTAATTTATAATCCCTACCCTGATTAGAAAGGATAGATGTGGGAAGATCACTAAAGGATAATGTTCAGACTCAATTTGCAATAATTGTACATTTCTTTCACCAAGACATGTATCTGATCTCCCAAATCTCCAAATACACATAAAACAAGTCTCAGTAAATGACACCAGACAGGACAGGATAAAGATACTGTTCTTACAAGGATTTGGGTCTAAATCAAAATGCAAAAGAGAAAACCTAGCTAGCTCTGAATTATTTTTGTTTAAAGAAAAATTACTAGAAAAAATTCAAGTGTAAAATTCTAGAGCAATAGTTTAAAAACCAGCCACCTGGAAATGTCATTTCTTCATCCTATATGCAAATATATTTAAACATGCACGTATGTATGTTGCAGGGCTAGTTTTTCCATATTAAGTTGCAGACATCACAGCACATCACCTTAAATATTTAAGCATGTATCTCTTACATAAAGGACATTGTCCCATATGATCACATGACATTTTCTTGCCCAGGAACATTCACAATAATTCTGTGGTTGCACCTGGTGCCAACTCCACAGTCAGATTTCCTGAGGAAACAGTTCAAAGCTCATATATTGCACTTAATTATAACAATTTATTCTTTGTGAAGCTGGAACATGGCTCTTCTACCTCTAACGCTTTCCTGATCTAATAATCCTTGCGTGAAACTAATGCTTTGTAGGTGTCCTGCAGAGTGGCTTTGTTTTATGTGCTCTTTCCTCTTGGGTTTTTCAACAGGTTCTTGTATGCCTGTCATTCCTGTAAGCTGAGAGTTAGACTTACTTAGACACATGTGGAGGACTTTACTCTAGACTAAACTCAGAGGTGGATTTATTCTTCCTCTCTCCCCCTGCCCGTGTGTGTGTGTGTGTGTGTGTGCGCGCGCGTGCGTGCGTGCGCGCACGCGCGCACGTGTGTGTGTGCCAGAGACCAATTCTGGGTGTCATTCCTCAGGATACAGTCTACTTTGTTGTTTGAGACAGTCTCTCATTGGCCTGGAGCCTATGAGAAGGTTTGGTTGACTGCCCAGAGAATTCCAGGGATCTTTCCAACTCTACCTCTCCAGTGCTGGGAATTCAAACATGTTCCATGATGCCCCACGTTTCCAATTTGGGTTATGGGAATCAAACTGATTTTCATGCTTGAACAGTGAGCATTTTGTCCACTGAGCTATCTCTATAGCTTGGTGTACTTTCTCTTTATTCTGTTCCCAGGTATCGACAAACAGAACCCCTGATTAGGATGATTGGGGGGTCGAGCTCTCAGTCTAGTTTGAATTCAAGCAGAAGAAAAATGGGAGGATGTTGACTGCTGAGGACACGGTTTCCTTCAGCCAAGTGCATATATTCATCTATATGTTTAAAATGTGAAGCACTTCTGCTATTAAGCTCGTACTTGTTTATCACAAAAATTTTAGAAAAGTACAGTAAAGTGCCAAAAGAGAGAGAGAGAAAAGATCATTGCTGACCTACTAATGTTTTTATGTATCCACTTTCTTCTTTCCTATAGCTTTCTATAGCAAATTCTACATTCGTGAACATAAAATTTAGCTATACTTTCCTACTAAATTTGTAACAAAAACATTTCCCATATTATTTCAAACATTTGTGAATCTTGAAAGAAATGACCACATGGTTTCTTATATTGTTGCATTCTTGCTGTTGGAAATTTAAGTGTTTTTTTTTTTTTCTGGGTATAAGTAATATTATGGAGAATATCTTTATCTAGATAAATATTTCTCCCCTTTGAAAATTATTTCCTCGGGAGAAACTACTGGGTTGAAAGGAATTTATTTTCTGCCTGATTATCACAGCAAGGTGAGTTTATCATTGGCATGTAAAATATAATAAAACTGGAAGAGGAAAAAAGTGTTCCTCATCCTCTGCCCGGAGGCAACTGATATTAGCAGTTTGACATGATTTCTTCTGATAAAGGCAGTTATTTTCTTTCTTAGTAAGACTCCAGGGTACAAACAATTTTAAGGCTTTCGATAATACTGCCAAGATTGCTTTCAAGTTTTTAGTTTAGTCTTCTGGGAGTGTATGAGTTGTGACCACTCTGAAAACACCAGCGTCTAGAAGCTGTCAGGTAAGCTTGATCATTTCCAAACCTTCTGCACCTTTGCTGTGACTCCCTGAAAGTCGATGAGCCGAGGAAGGGCATGAAAAAAAAGTGTGAGACAAATATGACTCAGCAAACTCATTTCCAGGTTTGGATCTAATTGAAATCCATGTTTCTGAAAGGCTGCCTTTGTTAAATGTGTTCATTGTGGGGTATTTAGACATGCTTGCTTGTGACAGATAGCTATAAACATCAGCCCACTGGATCAGCTTGATGAGGACAGGCTACTGGCCACTTACAAATACAGATAGAAGGAAGTGGTCCTCAAGGAGGGGCTCTCCAAACTTCTTCAGGATATGGTGCACATGGAGAACAATAACATCTTTCTGTATGCTGGAGAATACAAACAAGACTGCTGTAGACTTGGGCCCCACCAGGCTTTTCTAGAGGATGAGAAACCAAGATCTCAGTCTCCTGCAATTGGTTGTTGTATCAGTCGAGCCAGTTTTACATTTATGTCTTCTGATGCTAGGAAGAGTGCACACACACACACACACACACACACACTTTTCTCTCTCTCATCCTAGTTTTGTTCTCCCATCCAGTTCGTGCACCAAGTACACTTGTTTCCTGACTGAGAGTGCTGTTTTGGGAGGTTGGTAGAATTTTTAGATGAGGCATGGCTGGTGGAAGTAGGTCACTAGAAGAAGGCCTCTGGTTCTGGCAACTGACTACTTCCTGTCCATTGCCTTATGAACAGCTACTGTCACACACCATAGCCTTGCTGCTCTGGACTGTGCTTTTCCATCATGGCTTCTATATCAGGATGAACTGAAAACATGAACCTCAAACAAAACTTTCCACCTCAAATTGCTTCTGTCACCTACTTTGCTCAGTGCAATTAATTAATTGCAGTTAACTAATTAGAAAGAAATTAATACACACAGAACCCCAATATTTCCTTGTAGAAGGCACATGCTTTTTTTATAACAACCTTTCATGTTAGCTATTACAAGTCTTACATGTTAACTATTCTCTATAAAACACATCCAAATCCTGTTAAGAAAGTTTTCTTCTTTGGCCTCTCCTATCAGAAGTCTTTCAACAATTCAACAATTATTAACTGAGTTCTAGCATGGACCAGGCACTTTAGTAAACACTGGGGATAGAAAACTGGCTTAGGACTCTCATATGTTCACAGCTGTATGGAAGGAAGCACAAGAATGACAAGGGAAAATGGGAAGAATTTCATCAGAGAAGGAGCCACATTCCATGTAATGGGGAGGCTTCCAAAAGCAGTATGGGACAGGAACGAGGACTAGAAATTGTATCCACTAATCCAGAACCTACTGGATAAGAGATAGAAACTGGAGTTTTTAGGCAATGGATGAGATTTCATTGTGTGCCTTTAACACCAATATGAGAGTACCAGAAAACATAACAGAGGTTGAGGATGTGAAGGAAGGAAGCCAAGGCTAGATTTTTGAGGATCTCTGTCACCTTAGAACTTGTTTTACAATGGATCTCTGGTAGCAGCTGGCATCTGCAGACCATTGTGGGCTGGGGAAACTACTCCCATAGTAATGGTACTAATGTAGGAAATGGGAGGAGATTGGGTTGAATATGGCAACTTTGAAACACCTAGGAAAGAATGGTAAGACTTCAAAAAACAAACAAACAAACAAAACCCAACACCAGACATAAGAAACACTCTTCTGAGTTGTTGGCCAGAACTGCCCAAGAGACTTGCCAAATATACAGCCAATTGCTGTTGTTCTTGGTTACTCCTAGAAATGGAATAAATGAACGCTGAAGACACCATGCATTTCAGAAACAGGGCCTAGGAAACCCTGAGCTGGAAATGACTTGAAAGCACCCTCCCTGGGACTAGCTTTCATGGTGCCAGAAGGTTTCATGCAAGCTTCATAAGGAAGGAGGCAACGAGCCTGTACAGTCCTACCCATCTACGATGCGTATGAACCACTTCAACAGCCAGCATGGCATAATAACTCTAAGGGTACAGTAATGGAATGACTAACTTGGAGGTAACCAACAGCTCAACAAGAGGGAAACCATGCCCATACTGGGAATCTAAATAACTACTCAGTGCTAGTGAAGTACTGGTTATTGGAGGAAAATCTACAACCATTAATTTACTAAACCAGCATATTACCTAACAACAATCTATAAGCATCTGCTCTTATACCCACAGATAATGCTGTCTTCATCCCCCATCAAGGAAACTCCTCTTTGCAACAGAGAGCACTACAGAAAGCCACAACTGATCAGAATGCAGTAGCTTTTTGTAGTGCTACATATACAAAACACCCCTGCACCTAAAGCTCAGAAAATATTATGGAATAGGTGATGAGAAAATGATCAGAGCCAGAGGTCAGGGAATTTGCTGTGAGATGGTATCAGAAACCACACTCATAAAGTCTCACCCTCAAGGGTGAGCTGAACAAGGATGATACCAATGAACAAATCAAACTGAATGAGGAAAAGCCCATGAGGTCTCAACCCTACAGAGAACTATAGGTAACTGAGGAAAAGTGGGAAGAGGAGAGGTCTTTCTCAGGGGTGAGCATTCCAATTGGTGGTCCAGTGCCAGCTGGTCAGGCCTGAGAACATACATACAGGTATCATATATGGACTGAACAGGTTATATTTAGGAATATAATATATATATATATGTGTGTGTGTGTATACATATACACATATAGTAACAATTATTAAAGAGAGAGAAAGCGAGCATGAATTTGAAGGAGGGACACATGGGAGGCTTTGGAAGGAGGGTAGGAGATAGAGAGTTACACAGAATGGGGCTTCATTAGTCATAGAATCCATAAAAATGGCTGAGGAGTATAAGAGCTCAGCTTGGGCAAGTAAATATATCATTGTGCTACTAGCACGAAAGATTAAAAAAAAATTTATCCCATCATTCCAGCTCCTCTGGTCCAAAATGGCCCCTTAGACTCAACGCAGAGACCTTTTCTTGTTCAATTCTGTATTCCCATCTCATTAGAGAACATTCCCTTTCTAGAACAGTCATTGGATTCATCAGCAGACACTGCTTCTCAAGCACAAGGTTATCATTTCACACATGTTAGGTCTGTTTTCTATAGAGGCTTGGAGGACTGTTCCCAGGACCCACATCATGGGTTTCTCTGATATTCGTCTCATTCTCTATCTCAGAGATGGGTATTTGCTAAGTCCACTAGGGTGTAGGAGCTAGTGCAGTAGTTACAAATGAAGACTTATTTACTTGTGTGTGTTTGTGTGTGTTATAGGTTTGAGTGTTTTGCCTGCACATGTATCTGTGTGGCACGTATGTATCTGGTGCCTGTGGAGGCCAGAACAGAGTGTCAGAATCCCTGGAAGTGGAGTTTACAGATGGTTGTGAGCCACTGCTTCGGTGCTGGGAACCAACCCCCGCTACTCTGGAAGAGCTGCGAGTTCTCTTAACCACTGAGTAAGCTACTCTGCTTCTAGGCCCTAAGAAGAAACCCCCAGAAACTGCTTTGCACCCCAAGCCTCCTAAGACACTGCTTGAAAAACTGGGGGCCAGACATGGTTGGAGAGTCACATGGACATGTATTTGAAGCTCCTCACTAGGGTATTGTTGGTTTTGATAACGATAACAAGATAATTGCTAATTGACCAAGTGTCTGATCTTTGCAGAGTTGGTACTTGATCACTGTAATAAATGTATTCACACCCAGAGCAAGAAAAGCCAGAGTTTGGGTGATGTGAGAGGTATGCTTAACACCAGGAAGAGGGCCCATTTTGTCCTCTGTTCCATCCTTTCCACACAGCCATGATCCCCTGCCTTTTCATGAGGTCTATCAATATTTAATGTGTGGGTGTCAGTTGCTGTAATTGAGCGTCCTCCAGAACCAACCTGAATTAATCATATGCAGGAGGAGAGAAAATAAAATGCCCCTTTTTCAGAGCTGGGTTCCACTGGCTACTTGGAAGCCTGGAAACCGCTGCAGAACTCTCTGCTGATGGAGGACCCCGACAAGAAACTGAATCAGAAGAGCGACGACAAACCCAGGAAAGTACGCTTCAAAATCTCCTCTTCCTACAGCGGCCGAGTGTTGAAGCAGGTCTTTGAGGATGGGCAGGAATTAGAGTCACCCAAAGAGGAATACCCTCACAGTTTTCTGCAGGAAGCCCTTGAACCAATGGATGGTGTTTATGGGTCAGGAGAAGCCCCCAAGCCCCAGCTGTACTCCCCTAAACTGACCGCTCAGAGGATCAGTGTTTTCCGAGATAGCGGTGCCTACACACTGGCGAGCAGTCAGCCTCTGTTCAATGACTACAAGGTGAACGACCATAAGGTTGGTATTGTGTGAGGTTATGGGCTTTTAGGGTATGCTCCCTGAAATACGTCTAGCAAAATGCCAAAGTGCTTATTCAGATACATTCCTCGCTCAAGTTCAGCTACCGGCCAGAGCTGTAGGTGCATCAAATGGGACCTGTTATTAGAATAATATTTCCCGGACAAAAATAACACGCAGGTTGACTACTCGAAAGTGTGACGAACACACGCAGCATTCAAATTCCATCCAGGGTAATACGCTGTAATTGGGTTTTTGGCTGAGTTTCCTCTGTGTGTAAATTAAATAGAGGTGCAGTGGTTTTCAGGTTGCCAGCCTGTCGTTTTAGAGAGTTATGCTGCAGTAGGTCATTTCCTTTCCTGAAAGAATTGAATATTTGAAGGCACCCGTTTTGCTCCAGCCAATTACTCTGCTGCATTTTATCTGTGTCTTGTTTTTTTCTCCTTATCACTTTCCTACTGCCTGCTTTTAAAAATTGTTGGTCTATTTGTTTAGTTTTGCCTTCCCAGCGCTCATTAATGTGCACACTGGATAAATGGAATTCTGGGAAGAAATGGTGAAAAGTAAATCAAACAAAGGAAGTGTTTCTTGGAGAAGTTTGAACTAAGAGCTCTTTGCACGGGTTTCCTTAGTGTTTCTGGTACAGTGGATAATCAGAAATCCCTGCAGGAGTCTATTATAAGCCAAAACAACATGGGAAATACTCAATGATTTCCAGAATCTTAGGAGATGGGTTTGTGCTCATGGCAGTAGAAATATGAATGTTGTTTCTCTTAAAGTGTACATATATGTAATGTATCTAAGTTATTAATGGTAACTATTCCATGATATGTCCTCATCTTGGAGGTATTTGCAGATAATTATTTTTAATCACTTTTATTGTTCATTTCCTGAGAAAATAAGTATTGCAGGCAAATGTTTCAGGCTTGGTGATATTGGCAAAATTGTAACACTCAAAATTATCATTTTTGTATAAAGGGATTAAGAATGAAAATCCCTTATTTTAGTAGAAAGTTCTATGCATTATAAAGTGCTGTATGGATTGTCTTCTATGTCCATCATGTTCTTTTCTTTACTGCATTCTCAAGGAAAAAAAGCAAGGTATGTCATTTCTATTTTGTGAAGAAGGAAAATTATGTGCCAAGTTGATTAAACGCCACAAATCATTATAGGGACCTAAGGTGCTGAGTCAGACTAGGAATCCAGATCCCCTGGTTTTGCATACTTTAATCTCTATGGCATGTTCCTTTTTAATGAACAAGATCATTACATGGTAATGATGACGATAATGATGTTAGTGATATTTGCTATTTACTCATGTCCTAGGTACTTAGCTATGTTTTGTGCTTACAATAGTCCTTTGTAACTGTATCTTATTTGGAAGTTGAGATTTAATAAAGGCATAGTTCACACAAACCATGATAGTTAATTTAAGCTGTTTCATAACTCATATGCCAACTTTGGCACATGTAAGAATGTTTTGACATAGACTTATAAAACCAGATTGAAACACAAACATTCCAGATGCCATGTTGAAAGTTGGATACCTTATTTTCTCTGTTGTTCTACCAATGGCCACATCCCACTGTTATCAAGCTCTGAGTGTGTTAGGGACCATGATGGACGTTTGCAGTTCACCTATAGAAACAGTTCAGAGTGGTATTCATGAAAAACAAGGAAACAAAAGCTGAGCTTCATGACTTCCCAACAGCTGTAAATTAACCTCTCTTAAATGCTGCCTATGATATCGTGATGGGTTACGGTTAAGTGCAGTGATTCACCCAAGTGTTTGGAACACAAATAGATATTTGTACACCACTATTCACAGAAATTCACAAGCAAATTAAAGTGAAAGTTGATGAATGGCTACACAAGAAGTGGTATATACACATAATGGAATATTACAACACCTTAGGGCATTTTCATGTGCTTCAACACGGGTGAAGCCTGAGCACATCAGGCTAAGTGAAATAAGCCATGCACAATCAGGCAAACCTGTACTGTTGCAGCTCCATGATGCACTTATGGTACAAATCAATGGAGACAAAAAGTAAATGGTGCTTGTCAGGCTAGGGGTAGAGAGAAGAGAAGATGTTACTGTTTGTGGAATCAGCATATCAGTTTGGGAAGATAAAGTCTTGGAGATAAAAGTTGTAAGACATGTGAATGCTAGGAAACTCTACACTTATAAATGGTTAAAATAGTAAATTGTATGTTATACATGCTTTACTAATTGTAATAATAAAAACAAAACATGGGCTCTGATGCCCATTAAAGTCCAGGACTACCCACTTCCGGTGTGAGTTTGAACAAACTCACTTTGTTGAGCCCCAATGTCATCATCTTGGCCTGAGAATGAGAAGTACCTTCTTAGAAGGCCCATTAAGATGATTAAAATAGATAATTTTTGCAAAGTGCCTGGCACCCTATATATGTTTTAGTAGTTCTTATGGAAATGTTAAGTCTACTTTTTATATTTTGTGATGGGTAGAAAAGGTGGTGATAAATAATAAAAATATGTTAAGGAATCAAAAATCACTGTAATGTGTAGGGATCATGAAACTGTGGACAGGGAAAGAAAGGGAGGTAACATTTACTGAACAACCAATTCATATGTATTAAGTGTTGTCATATTTACAATATTTTAATGAGAAAGAAAGCTTCAAATTGAGAAAACAGGGTTTATAGGTTAAAATAACCTGTCCAACTAACATAGTTGTCAAACAACATTTGAATAAAATTTGAATTGGGTTTCTCTGACTGAAGTCCTCGTATCTAACAAGGCTTTTCTGCACTCATTCATGTCTGGATAACTGTTTCTAGGCACATGGCTATAGAAACCAGAATATTTACAGATACTTTCCCACATATGCAGCCATTCTAGGCTGCATGCAAGAAGCTGAGAGATTCTTGACTCCATCTGGCCCTCTATACTACAAGAGTGGATTTTCCTCACAGGCAGCTGGATGTAACCAGACCTTGTAGACTACAGTTACACCCCAGGAGTTTGCTCAGACTCGGGAGAATCTGGCTGGCAAGAGGACTGAAATTAAAGCACATTCAGAATGATTGGGACCCTTCATCTTTGGAGGAAAAGTATTTGCTCTCTTATATGTTGACTGGTGCAGGGGCAGGGAGTTGAAGCAGGTGATCACCACTTCTTTGGGTGTGCTGAGAGTTTAGTCTTCAAGAGAAGAAATGGAAAGAAAACAGCCCTAGATGTGCAGAAACTTCCTGGTAACTGAACCTTTTGGCTATTACAGGAAGTAGAAACAGAACCTTCCAAAAGTACCACCATCCTTATCTCCCGATGTCAGAAACTGATAGTCCAAAGTGTGAAATGGGAATCCAGTGTGCATAAAACAATAGGAAATGGAATCTGCTACAGGATCCTTTGAAGAGGGAGAAAAGAGGGCCAGACAGGAAGCCTGTGGCTTAAATAATCATGGAACTCCTATGGCTGTTTATTGGAGTCTGAATTCCAACTCAATATCTAAATATGAGAGTGTTTAACTGTGGCATCATATCAGTAGACTGAGTTTATACAATTCTAGGGTCAGGGGAAATATTCCATACTGGGGTGTTTGGCTGTAGAACACGAGTGTGCATACACTATTGAAAAACAATTTTTAATAACAGCAGTGATGACGCCCACACTTGCATATTCTCAACAGCTTTTGCAAACCCCACTTTTCTGTATCTTTTACATCATCTTGCATCCTCAGAAAGTGATATCATCCTTAGGCAGCAGAGTAAAATATGTAACCAGAGTTGGGGAAGGGCCCTGGAGCTTGGTAGCTTATGCATTAACCCTTTGGGGGAGGGAGTGGTTTGAGACAGGATTTCTCTGTGTAGCCTTGGCTATCCTGGAACTGGCTCTGTAGACCAGGCTGGTCTTAAACTCACAGATAACAGCCTGCCTCTGCCTCCTGAGTACTGGAATTAAAAGTATGTGCCACCATGCCTGGCTAGCATTAACCCTTGTATTACTGAGCTTGACAGTGTTGGAAGCTCCTGGTGGTGAGACTGGATAATAAGTGACAGAACCCAGGAGTTTCAGCACATCTGTGTTCTAACTACCAGTGGGGAAGTACGTCTGTGTTTAAGAAACTAGCTTGTCTGTGGGAGTGCCTACCAGCTGGGTGTCAAGACACATGCAGATGACCAAAATGGAGTGCATCAGAGGACAATGCCTGCACTGCATCTTGTAACTAGGAGACATCAGCTCTGGAATCCAAGGCTGTTTCCCTCTCAGCTGTGTCTCTGGACAGAACTGTGTGTTCCTGGTCAAGTGGTACCTGAGCATTTACTCCTTTGGTTGTCTTTCCCTCTCCTGCTCCCCCCCCCCCCGCCTCCTGCCTTTCTTCTCCTTCTCTTTCCTCCTCTGTGTCCTGGACTTTCTGAACCCAAGGCTTGACATGTCCTAGGCAAGCTCTCTGCCACTGAGCTACAGGCTTACATCCCTGTCCTCTCTCCAGCTTCTTTAGTGCATTATAGAATTGCCCTTTTTCCCAGTGAGCAAAGCATTAAGTAACACATGGTAAACACATAGAAGGAGACATTAGCTATTAACAATGATCACTTAGAAATATCTTAACATAAAATATTCCTTATTATTTGAATAACAAAAATGGATTATTGCAGGGTCTATTTACTGACATATGTTCTATAATTTCATATTATATATATATATGTATATATGATATATAGAGATATATTTGGGGAGAAAAGAATGCTTGTGAGGTGTTAAGAATATGGGAGTTTGGAAAACAAGCACGGGGGTACACGCCTTTAATCTCAGCACTTAAGAGCAGATGTAAGTGGATCTCTACGCGTTTGAGGTCAGCCTGGTTTATATAGTGAGTTTCAGGTGCCAAGGCTACACAGTGAGACCCTGTCTAAAGAAAAAAGGAAGGAAGAAAGGTAACAAAGAACATGGGCAGAGACCCAGGTTCAGTTCCCAGCGCCCTCATGGTACTCACAACCATCCGTAACTTCAGTTCTAGGAGAGCCAATGTCATGATCTGATCTCTGCAGACACCAAATATGTATGAGATGCACATATTGTTGTGTAAGCAAAACACACACAAAAAGTAAAAAGGATGAATCTAAAATAAAAAAAAAGATATTAGTTTTGAATCCCAACCACAATTTCCAAGGTCACTTGGTCACCTTAGTGAGGTACTTGACCCCTTTGAGAGTTAGTCCTCACTTGTAGAGTGTGGAAATCATAGCATTTACTTCATGGGGGATGTTTGGTACAGGAGTGATGTCAGTTAAATGTTAGCATGATGCTTGACACACAAATAGTGATCGGTAAGTGGTATGAGCTAATATTATATATGCATAGACAAATGGGTAAATATCTGCATGAGAGTGACGGTCCCTTTGCTTGTGCCAAGCCCTGCACTGGCTGTCCTTGGGGGACAGTGGGAACAGAAGCTCTAGACACTGACCTCTACAGTCCTGCCTTCTGAGTAGCTCAATCTTCCTCAGTTCCCATCCTCAGCAAGAAGGAAAGTGATGCTTCTTACTTTTAGAAAGAATAAACGAACTGTGGGGGTGGGGTGGGATGAGTCACAGTTTGGATGGGTGCTAAGCCCACATTTCCTGTTTCTTGGGACGGGCTTTGGGCAGGTTCTGCAATCCTGAGTTTGGTGACTGCTGACGCTCATTCTCTGTTTCTCTAGCCTCCACCTATCATAGACTTTGGGAAGATAATCATCTACACAAACAACCTGAAAATCATCCGAACCCCGATGGACAAAAGGGACTTCATGAGGAAAATCCTCCAGAAGGAAGAGGTTGCTGAGAAAGAGGCTCTGATGAGCACAGGAGAAAGCGATGGAGATAGGGAGCAAAATGCCAGCCCCCTGCCAGAGACGGAAGGCATGTTTCTCCATAATGAGCACATACAGGTGAGTCAGCACTGCTCTTCTTCCCAGGCTGGCCCTGGGAACGTTCCGATCCTGCAATGCCTCCCTAAACACTTTTGAATAACAACATTTGCAATATCTGTTCAAGTGTGAGGGGATTTTAACATTTATTGGCTTGTAATGGCATATTGTTAATATAAATTCACACTTATTAAATTATATTATATATTATATTCATGATTATAAATGCACATTTAGATATAATTTTTAATTTTTTGGATGACTTCTTTTCACATCTGATTAGGAATCTATTGTTTTTTCCTGTGAGTTTTGGCTTATGAACACTGGGTTTTGGAGATGGAAAAAAAATCAGTTCTGTTCTATTTTCTTCATTTAATTCTTCTGAGATGGGGTCTCCAGCGCAAGCTGGTCTTAAAGTCCGTACACAGCTGAGGATGACCTTGAACTTCTGAACCTTCTACCTCTACCTCCAGAGTGCTGCTGTTACAGATAAATGTGTGCCAACACTAGGGTGGTTCACGTGGTGCTGGGCATTGAACCTAGGGCTTCCTGCATGCTAGGCAAGCACCCTACCAATTGACCTAATCCTCAGCCCCAGTTCTGCCCTTATGGGTTCACTTGTACCTCTATCATTGGTGCACATCCCAGTCCATGATCAGTGAAGATACTGTAAAAGTCTCCAATGAGTTGAGTTGAGTAATTTGAAGGTTAGTTGAGTTGAAACTGATGCTGTTTGTAATCGCACAAGCCCAGGCACCTGTGGATAGCAATATACTGAATTTTTGCAATATGCTGAAAGTGAACAATTGAGCCACATGTTGTTGTTAGCACTGACCATCACACTCCAGGATCCCTTGGATGCAAAGTTTGTGGGACTTGCTCTAATCACCCATGAGTTGGACTGGAAAATGGAAGAAGGGCCCTGGGGACATGAATGATGTCCCTGCTCTGGGAGGACTGAGGTAAAGAGAATAAGGAAGTCATAGTCAGTTCTGAGTAATGACTTTAGGCCAAGATGCCAAGTCTCTCTACTCTCATTTCTCTACCTTACATGGCTGCCTAACTATCTACATTCCCTCTTAAAACCTACCTTCTCTCTGCCTCTCCTGACCCCCCCCCCCACCAGAACATAAGCCTCCTTCTTGGACTTCAGAAAAAGGCTCCTGAAATTTGGTTTGCAGCCACCCTTTGAGCTGATTGCACACCCAGTGAGAAGCATTGGAAATGAGAATCTCTGTTTCTGTCACTCCCTTCTGAGCCCTTCTACCCCTCAGAGCTTTCAATGGTGTCTTGTTGCTTGGCATAAGACCAAATCTCTTTATGCATTTTAGAAAGCTCCAGGTTGCCTGACCTGTGCTAGCCTCTCTGGTTTTATCTGGTAAATATTTCTTGCACCCTTGTTCCTCTCCTCCCTCCATTGCCTCCCTGTCCATCTCTCATAGGTTCTTTCCACTCTCTTGCCAGAGGCAGATCCCATCTTTGTGCTGTGCCCCCAAGGCCTTCCATCCTCTTGCCCATAGCTCCCAAGATCTCAGTGGAGGTTTCACCCCTCAGAGGGCTCTCATGAGGGTGACATACTCAGAACAAACTCATCAGGACTGTGTACATTCCTTCACAGTTGCAACTTTACTTTCATTTTTGTAATTATGTGGTTAGGTTTTGCTTATAACTACCAGGATTTGATTTCCACAAAGGCAGAGCTGTGTTCATGGTAGATGCAACATTGCAGTTTCCATGCAAAACAAAACAACAGAAAAAAACCCCCAAAAACATGGCATATAATTGATGTTCAGTCAGTATTGTCTGTATGTAGAAAACAATAGAATTTGGAACCAAGAAACAGCTATTAAGAAACACCCAACTATTGCTTCTCTTGTTTTCTACAAGATGTAGAACCTAGCACGCCAGCAAGTGACAGCCTGGACATTGTGGACATCATCTTTCCCCTTTATAAATCTTTAATTCCATTATTTCTCTTATTGTGTTATAACTTGGAGGAATGCCTTCCCGCCCACCACACACACACATAGAAGAGAGTAAGAAATAGGAAGGTGCAGGTCACTCCATAGCCCTAAAAGAAAAAGTGATGGCAGGTTCCATGTGACAATTACCTTTCAATTCAGTTTGGAGGAAACCAGATCTTCTTTCTCTGTAGTGCTGTAAACAAGGGCAGAGTTGTGTGGCAGAAGGTTGTCGGGAAAGGTTATACTTCCCTTGTCTGTCCTTTAAACTCGGTTTTGAATTACTATTTGTCTGTTCATTCCCTTGTGCAATAAATGCCCAGACAAGTTTTATTCTAAAAGAAAGGGTCAAAGAACAGCAAGAAAACCCTTCTGGCTAAGAGATATTTTGCTCTGCTATATCTAACTGGAAAGACAGAGACAGATAAAACAGTAGGGCAAGTCAGAAAGCTGGGCTGCCTTGAACCTCTAGCAACTCTAAAAGCAAAGGAGAAGAATAATGGAGTCGAGCCTCAGTGAGAAGGATTCTGGCTCTGGGCTTGGTGGGATTCTATCTGTAAACCTCTGTGCACTTTAATGCTTCATGCAGTGATCTTATCTTTGAGACAGTAAGATAAGATAATAGTAAGATAGTAATAGCTACTGATTTCTGAAGGCCCATGAGAGCCAGCTACCATTCTCAGTGTTTAACCATGCAATAGTTCATTTCATTCTCATGAAACCCCCCTGGGCACGTATTACCAAGAGTCCTACTCTGCAGCTAGGGAAAGTGAGGCTCAGAGAGGTCAAGTATTTCACTAGAGAAAGCAATCAAATTAGGTCCCTGCACCAATGTCATGACCACAACCACTCTGCTCTACCAACTCAGGCTTTGTCCTGGTCACTGTCCTCAGAGCTGTGCAAGCTTGCATGTCTTCAGGGAGCATAGAAGCACCTTTTTGTTGGTTGTGATGTGACATAGAATGACCAGAGTAGGAAGGAGATTGAGAGGATCTATGACGGTCTTGAGCCTAAGATATGCTATGCAACTGTGTTTTATTCCTAGTGCTAAATATTTTGAGAAGAATTTTAAGAAGAAGAGATCCTCTGATTCTTGTGCCTGCACTTAGGGCTCTTCTCCTTCTGTTGGGCTGCCTTGTCCAGCCTCGCTGTGATAGTTTTTGTTTTATCCCATTATATTTTATTTTTTCATGTCTTAGAAACCTGTTCTTTTCTGTTGAGAGACTGAAAAGGGGTGGATCTGGAGGGGAGGGAGGAGGAACAAGAAGTAGTAGAGGGAGGGGACACTGTAATCAGGATATATTGTATGAGGGCAGAATTATTTTCAATAAAAGGAAAAAATAAAAGAGGGTTCCTCACACATGGTTACATTTCTATCCTGGAAGCTGGCATGTGAACAAATAATTATGCCGAGTACCAAGTACTGCCTCTAAACATGACGGTGGATGTCTGGGAAGGGATGACAAGGGCTCAGGAAGGCCCAGTGGAGACTTCCTGGCTGGGGTAGCCCTGTATGGAGCTCCTGAAAGGGAAGAGTGGGTGTGCAAGTCTGTCTGGAAGGAACTGAATAGCTGACATCAGGAAACCGGTAGGAGTGGACAGGGCTGTGTAGACATGACTCAGGACAAGAGACTGAGGTTCTGTGAGAGAGGAGAGGTTTAGAAAAAAACAAAAACAAAAACAAAACAAAAAAACCAAAAAAACAAAACACTCTCACTGTATCAGGAGGGCAAGTGTTTGTTAAAAGGGTCTTCCAAGTTGTTTTCCCTGAGATGATCAGGATAATAGGCAATCCCATTGGATTGGCTTGAATGGAGAAAGCTTCTCACAAGATTGGGTGAATCTGTGCCAGAGTTGGTACACCCGGGCTAGGATTGTGGGTGGGAGAACCTGAGATGGATGGGAAAGGGTGTATAGAAGCTGAACGAACGGGCCAGGGCTGTTAGGAAGCTCACCTGCAGCAGTCTGGTTTGCAGCCTGCTCCTGGGGAGATTCAGTTTACAGAGTGTGAAATTGATGATTTCTGGGAGATGCCTCAAACATATTGTCTCAAGACACAGCCAAGAGGCACTAATTTTTTTTATTTTTATTTTTATTTTTATTTTTTCTGGAGACAGAAGACTGTTGGCTCAGAAGGAAGCTGACTTATGGGGCTTAGGATATATAAGAGGAGAAGAGCCTGCATTTGCACGTGCTGCCTCATTTAATATTCCAGGACTCAGAGGGTGGTGTTACCAGTCCTGTTGTATAGGCAGAGAGACAGAGTAGGAGAGGCTGAGCAGAGGGTCCCACAGTGCTGCCCTCACCAAACATCAGCCTCCCTTCTAGTCTACTGGCTCCACAGCCAGAGCTTGTCTTTTTTATTGAGGATTTCAGGCACACTCACAATATATTTCTTCTTTCTTTTGAGACAGGGTCTCACTGTGTAGCTATGGCTGGCCTGGAACATGCTATGTAAACCAGGCTGACCTTGAACACATACAGATGTACCTGCCTTTATCTCCTGAGTGCTGGGAACTAAAGGTTATTATGTCCATCCATATGTCAAGTGTTTTGATCTAATCCACTTCCCATTCACTACCTTTCACACAACTTTCCCTCCCTCCTTTGCAATCTTAAAGAAAAAACAATGAGTCGATTTAGTGCTACCTGTGACTACACAGGTGTAGGACCATCTACCCGAACACAGGTCACCTTTCAAGGGCCAGATCCCCAGCAGCCATCAGTTGCCTGTAACTTTTCACAAAGGAGTGGGACTTCATGAGCCTTTACCTTGTCCATCATAGACTAGGGCCTCTAACCATTGGGCCTTACACAGTTCTCAGAGTAAAATACTAGAACTCAGCTAATTCATTCTCTCACCCATCCTGCCAGTGGTAGAAAACATCCCTCCTGAGCATCTGATATTGTATAGACACAATGGGAGGCTACATGAACAGTCAGAGGAGCGTGGAGCTGGTGTTCAGAACCAAGTGATGGAAATCTGCCTCCTTGTCTTCCAGGCCATGTGTCTGACATTGCCAGGTAGCTTCTCAATGTGGCATTTTCCTACTGCACTGGGTGATGGTATGCACTGGACCGTTGTAAGGGTACCATGGATGAGACACAGGAAACTCTTAGGAAAGGGAGTACCTGGTTTCTTTGAGGGCCTATTGAGGTTTGTCACATGGGTTAGATACTCTGGCAGGGAAAATGTCATGTCTTGCCTTTACGGAACTTATAGCAGATGGGGACAGGGGTGATCAAGGGTGGCAGGAGACGTGGCACTCGTGATGCTCATCTGAGAAATCCTCTCTGATAAAACTGCTGCTCTGTGTCCTGGCCGTTTCCCTCATTCGAATTTATGGGAAACATTTTCTCCAATTCTGCCTCTTTGCTGAGACCTAGCACTGCTCCCATCTCTGTGAAAGCGGTGGGTTTAAACCACTGGTCTAACTGAAGCCTGGCTTGTCTCTTGCAGGATGGGTTGGTCCCTGAGGACAACTGTCTCCACTGCCAGGGGTCTGGCATCGCCACCTGTTCTCTGTGCCATGGCAGCAAGTTTTCAATGCTGGCTAACAGATTCAAGGAGTCCTATCGAGCCCTCAGGTGCCCGGCCTGCAATGAGAATGGCCTGCAACCTTGCCGAATTTGCAGCCCATAGTCTGTAGCCCTGTTTTTCACGTTGCTTTTATTGCCCTCTCACAGGCTACTCCTAATAAAGCAACCCTCTTCCTCCTGCTTCTCTCAGAAATCGAGCTACTGCAGCTGCAATCATTCCTACCACTAGCAAATCTCAAATTATTTGATGACATTTTTGTGAAGCTGGTGACATCTCTACATGGGTCTAAGTAACAGGGGCATTTTTGAATCAGAGTCTGCTTTGAAACTGGCTCTAAAATTATCCCTCCAGGACCACGTGCATGCATCTTCCTTGATTTAGCTCAGTCTTCCCCTTGCACCGGTGAACAAATAAATAAATGTACACTTCAGGCAGTAGGCTGAAGTCATTTTCTGGGCTGGGAGTTATTTTGCAAAATTATGTGGTGAGAAAGGAATAAAATAAGTGGATTTCCAATGAACCAAATTCCTGCTGCTTACAATGCACCTGAAATTGTCATTGGTCACATTGAATTTCTAATGAAGTAGAAGAGAGAAGGAAGGTACAGCCAAGGCGGGTGGTCCTGGCAGGCCTCTGGAAGCAAAACAGTGTGCTCATTCCAAAGACCTGTGAGCTGAGGAGGCCCTCCTTCTGTAGCTGCTCCTATGTGGTGGAGTGCTCTGGCACTAGTGAGGCTGGCAGGGAGCACTCCCACTCGGGTGAGGATGATATACGTTATTTCTGTGTGCCTCTAGCTGGTGAGGTTATAAGCCACGCCAATCCTATTTATGATACATTTGGTGCTCAAGCACAAATTTGTGGTTAGCATTTCGCCTGCTCCTGAGTAAATTACCAAATACACAGGTCTATTTTAGGACCACGATCTAGCTAGCATCTCTTTAGAAAAGACAGCAGGTGTCCGTGCTGATCTAAGGAAACTAAAAGAAAAATCAAGAGGGCTGATAGTTAGACATTGTGTTTCTACCGCCCACGAGTGTGCATGCAAAGGGTGACTCCTCTTACAGACGGTTATTAAGTTTTAAAACCACGTTTGTTAATGAACTTTTGTAGCTTGAACACCCACTCTCGACACTCAGTGAGAATGACACCATGATTCGGTGTCTATCTAGACTCCACGCTTATCTCTGACAATAGTTCTGACTTCTGGCTTAGTGATTCTTCAAGGTTTGTTATTCTCTTACACTCTGTTAAATCAACAGTGAGGTGTGTGTGGGCAATGTGAATACACCTGATAAAAAGATGCAAACACGCTTTGAAGCCCCCATGCTCTTGTCTGCTTTCTTGCTGCTCACCCGACGCCTTTGTGTCACTGTGTGGTTGCTTTCTGCCTCTGTGCCTGCTTCTTATGGATGTTCACCTCTCTGCTCCCCAGCGTAGCAGAAGAAGGAGTGATGTCAAGAGACCTTCAAGTACTTTACTCTTTGATGGGAGCATTCTGCTGTAGCAAGGATAGTAAAAATCTAGAGATGGATATTGGGGTTAAAGCTGAAGATCAGAGAAGCAAAGCAGCCAGCCACTAGAGAGTTCTCACCTCTACCAATGCTCAGACGGGTGGGGCGATCCACCAAATCTCAGGCTGCTTCTGACTGCCCTGCTCCTCCCTAATGCTGGGACTAAAGTAGTGGGATCCTTATTGCTAAGATCACCTTTGTGTGAGCTTTGTTTCTCTTCTAGACCGGATGGATTTCGTGTAGCTTAGGGTGGTCTTGAACTAACAGAGATCCATCTACCTCTGTCCCCTGAGTGCCGGGATTAAAGGTGTATACTGCCACTGCCTGGCCTCCATGGCTAGCAGTGGCTAGCTTTGTACTCTGATCTTTATTATATCATAAAGAAAATATCACATTCTGCCACAAAGCATGGTTTCAGCTACCTTCCCACTCCCTACACACACACACACACACACACACACACACACACACACGGTTGTTATTCCCTCACCTGTCCCGAATGCTCTTCAGGGTGACTAGCTTTTTAAATAAGTATACAATAAATATGTCAATTAACGGCTACACTGATTGTGTTCATTAACTAGGGTAGTTTTTATTGTGATGGAAACATAACTTCTCACCTCTTAATAAGGTATTAAGTATATGAAACCTTACTTCTGGGTCACTATAAACTTCTGAAACCCTAAGCCCAAACCAAATTTTCTTTAATTTTAAAACAACAACAAACAAAGCAAATACCCACTGAGCATGGATATAGAAGAAGGCAAAAGGACAAAATTCTGGTTCCATATATTTTGGTAAGAGAGTATAGATGCCTAAATACATATATTTATGTAATATTCATATGTGATAGCTATATAAAATATACTACAATTATACATTTATACAATACAACTATATACAGAATGCATAGCGTGTTGGAAAGGGATAAATCTATGCTAAAATAAAGCACTGCAAGGTACCGAGAGCTGGAAGCAGTTGTAGATGAGTGATGTTGAAAAGTGTCTTCAGTAAAGGCCTAGCAGAACTGAGCCCTGCAGAAGTCTGGTGGTAAGAGGAGACCTTGTAGAGGAAATAATCACAAAGGGGAGGGGCCAAGAAGCCAGTGTGGTTGCGGGCAGTACACTATGGGACAGATGCGGTATGGTGTGTGTGTGGGGGGGGAGGGGGCAGAAGAGAAGGTATGTGCACCATGTATGGTGTGCATATGCTCACTAGCATGTGAGGTGTGTGCGCTTGTGTGTTGGGTGGCGGCGGGAGCCTTTCTCAGAATTCGTGGTAAGTAAAAACTTGGATTACTGTGACAAGCTGCTGAAGCTGGGCCTCGGTTCGGTGTCACGTGCTCCTCTTCTATACTTTCCCCCTGACGCTGGGGACTGAGCCCTGAAAACTACACTTCCCAGACTTCTTAGCCTGATGGCATCCTAGCAAATTCTGCCAATAAGAAGTACTGGCAGGAGGCTGTGCATGGGAAGAAGACACCCAATCCCACCCCCATCTCCCCCATCTCCCCCCCCCCCCCCGCCCTTCTTCAAGCAGGCTCCTGGCAAGTTTTGCTATAGCAATTAGGAATCTTAGTAACCAAAGCCTGCAATGCGTTCCCTGTTTGAGATACCTAGAATGGGTTCTCTTCCTGGTTGGGTGACGACCGGCATAAATATTTGAGCAGACTGAGCAGAGGAGGATCGTGGCGCGGTGTTTTAGCCGCTTGGCTGCTCTCTGTTGGGAAGAAGTGGGAGGCTGGCAGGAGACGACCATCCTGGTGGTGGCGCATGGTACCAAGTGGTCCAGCTATGAAGGTAGAACCATGAAGTTTGTTTACTGCCCTTGTGTTTGAAAATCTGGTTCCGGATTCTTTGTCTCCTTACACAGATATCTGCACCAGAATATCCACTTCCTTATTTGTGAACCCCGAACCCGGCAGGTCGGACATGACTGAGGTTTAGGACAAGGTAGACTGGCATTTCAGGACTCTTAAGAATCACTAGAGTTGAAAGCAAGTGTGAAGATTCCCAAACATCATCTGGACAGTGCTGAGATTACAATGATGCCATGTTCCCAGAGAATGCAGGAAAGTTTTTAAACGAACAAGGTATTTAAAAGTACATTTCACAGAGTATGCTGGCAAGTGACTGTAAGCCCAGCAGTGGGGAGGTGGAGGCTGGAGAATGCCGAGTTTGCAATCAGCTTGGATTATACAGAGACCCTGTTCTTCAAACAAACCAACACACACACACACACACACACACACACACACACACACACACACACACCAACCAACCAAACAAACAAAAAGACAAACCAAACCAAACTAAAAAATCCAGAAGTAACACTGAGTGGTTTTTACGTTGGGTTTCCATTATGTTCCAGGAATGTGCAGTACCTCTTAGGGAATAAATGTGGAAGTAGAATTGATGTTTATTGCTAATCACAGGTTGGGCCTCTAAAGAAATAAATGGACGTAACTTTACAATCTGGGAACAGCACTGCTGCTTTCTCTTGCTATTCACTTCGGTGTCTTTCACTTTCTCTGCCTGGCCAGGTTACCTGGGCCTGGCTTGATGAGTGCATACACACTCATAACAAATGCGTATCAGCTCTAAGGCACAAGACCTTATTCTAAGATCCTTTCTCTTCCCAGTTCCTTCAACCATCTTCATGACAGAGTGTATTTACTATTGTCCTCTGTCCCCACCCCCATCTTCTTGGTAGTTTGAGTGAAAATGCTCCCTGTAGGCTCTGGCATTTGAATGCCTGGTCCTTGCTGGAAGATGTAAGTCACTGCGGGTGGACTCTGAGGGTTCTCTGCCTTCCCTCCTTTGTTCTCCCCCCACCCCACCCTGGTCCTCATGCTGTGAGTGTAATGGCTCTTCCCTTTGTGCTGTTCATCACAACATACCTAGGCTTCACACACAGGGTCTTTAGCATCCAGGAGCCTCCTTCCTCAGTTCTGCCCTGTTGGGATGATACTTGTTGACTGGAATGGCAGCGTATCCCCTCCTTGCCTGTCTGGTGGAGTCTGCAGAGTGAAGAAGGGCAGTACCCATCCTTCTTAAACCTTTGTTTCTAGAGAAATTTTTTTGTTTTAAAAACAAGGCCTCATTTATGCCTTGTTTTTGAGGTCAGGTTGGCCTCAAACTCACTATGCAACCAAGGATGACCTTGAGCTTCTGATCCTCCTGTCTCTACCTGTGAATATGGGTGTGTGCCACCACCTCCAACTTTATACAATACTGGGATCTGCCTCAGGACCTTGCATCTGTGGTGCAGACACTATCAGCTGAGCTACAAACTCCAGCCTCTGAACTTTAAGGAATAATAATAATAATAATAATAATAATTTTTTGCTTCCAGAAAAGATCCCCATCAAGTTACACATGTAAAAAAAAATTGGAAGCTTCATCCAACATTAAGTTGTTTGTGACCCCAAATTTACTTTTCTATCATAAACTGGCTCTAAATAAATACATTCACAGATATGAATTATTTTAGCAATATATTCCTGTAGATGAGCGCTGGTCACAGTTTTAAAAAAAATTACTGTGGCTCACTGGAGCTTAATTGGAGTGAAGTTTATGCAAAAAAGCAAATCTGAAAGAGATGTTCAAAGTTGTTTTTATCACCTGTCCTCATTAGCTGGATCTCCTCATTTTCTAATTAAACACAGTAATTAATGACAGGTCATAGTCATACAATTATTGGAGAGAGAAATGGAGTTATGTCTGTGTCAAAATTTCGGCACAGAATCCAGGACTGTTTCAGAGAACATGCAAAACCCTGAGAAAAGACGACCTGGAGACACCTCAGCAGAGCCTCCTCACTGAGCTGGGGAAGGGAAGGAGGAAGGGGCAACTGGTCCTGATAACACTAGGTCAGAGTTTACCTGCTTCCCAGTGCTTCCTTCCACTCTGCATCGTTCCTCCAGCATCATTGCTGGCCAGCTCCTAAGCACCTTCTCTCCTTCTGGCGGTTGTTTCTCAGAAGACTGGGACCACTAATTTATGCAAAAATACATATGGCTGACAACCACCCACATCTGCCTTTATAAATTCAAAGTGTATTTCTTGAGGATTCCTATATGTCAGGTAATGTGAAAGACACCAGCGTGCACAGACATGAAAGGGGGATGTTTTCCTTCAGGGTTAACTGTACTCCCACAGGAAACCAGAGATTTAAATAGATATTCGAAAAACCGAGTGGCAGGTGTCAGAGAAGGAAAAGAAGAAAGCAGTTAAGTCATTCATTCTGCTGGAGTTCCTTTCTGGAAGGCACCATGCCTTCCCATTGTGCCCAGTCCACATGGGCTCAAGGAAGAGTTGATTCTTCCTTCCTTCCTTTCTTCCTTCTTTCCTTCCTTCCTTCCTTCCTTCCTTCTTTCAAATTATTTTTTCTTATTTTACATATCTGTCCCAGTTCCCTCTCCCTCCCTCCCTCCCATGTCTCCCCTCCCATCCCTCTCCACTCCACAGGGAAGGTGATGCCTTCTAGGAGGGATCAACAAAATCTGTCAAGTCATTTGGAGTAGGTACTAGGCCTTCCCTCCTGCCTCTGGGAAACCAGCATTGGACCCACTCAGACCACATGAATAAGAAGGCCTGGGCAGTCTAAGGGACCTCTGACAGTGGAACCAGGATGTATCCTTGGTGCACGAAAGGGCTTTGAGTTGGCCATTTCTTATTTGGTGAGACACATCCTGCTTCACCGCTTGGCCTTTAGTGTAAAGTTTGTTATCTTATGTGCCAATACCTTATAAAAGCTTATAGGTAGCTTTAAAAGTGACTGTGACACACATCCCAATCCCCATGAGCTTGGAAAGCCAATGCAGGAGGTTTCTCAGTTCCAGTCCAGCCTGGGGTTCATAATGAAACCATGCAAACAAAACAAAACAAAATAATAACTCCACATGACAAGGAGTGCTATGTGGCCTCTTAAGGCCTCAGTAACCTGTCAGTGGGCACAGGAGGGAGCTTGCCTTTCCCAGGGCAACCTAACATGACTGCAGCCCTGGCTGGCACCAGCATGACTGCCCTGGAGCCCAAACCACTCAGCTAATTCAGGCTCGTGGCTCTGACTTGAAGTAGTAAGTGTCTCAAGATAGCATATAAAGGGCTGGGGATTTAGCCCGTTACTAGACTGCTTGCCTAGTGTGCATGAAATCCTGGTGCAATCCTAAGCACTGCACCAGACAAATGGATGTGGTGATGCATACCCCCAATCTCAGCACTAGGGAGGGAGATGGAGGCAGGAGGATCAAAAGCCTAATGTCATCCTTTGCTAAATAGTAAATTATAGGCCAACCTGAGGCACGTGAGACCTTATCTGTACAGACAGACAGACAAACCAAAATAAACACACAAGCCTCCGCTGACTTGTCCTATAGGAAACTAATACAGAATAAGACCCCCTTCTGACTAGCCTCTTGTCTGGGCCTTTTTATGTCCCCAGATTTTTTCTTTTTTTGTTATTGTCTTTTTGCAGGCTAAGGGACACTCATGATCACTTCTATGATTAATGCTCAATTTATTAAGCTCACAGACCAATTTATTAAGCTCCCCAAACCAAGTTTTTGTGCAGCATTTAAACACTGATTAAAATTTTACAAGTAAACTTAAAAATTTTTATATTTAGGATGGCTAATCCTTTTAGACACTCTAAAACCCAGTTTGTGAAGACAAAACCATGGCAGACCCTGATGCTGGGTCTGCGCCAGTCTACTGTGTGGTGCTGACACCACAGTTGGGGGGAGGGGGCTTGCTTTCTTTCTTTTTCCCTTCCTTCCGTCCTTCCTTCCTTCCTCCCCCCCCCCCCCGCTCTCTCTCTTTCATTCTTTTATTTTTAATTTCTGTGTCTGGTTTTCTATGCTCATTTGGACAAACGCTTGGGGCTTCAGTCTTATTATTACTTTTGCTTTCTGGGGTCATACAATTCGTAGCAGACTCAAAGAAAAGATTATCTTATCAGGGCCCTGAGACTGGGACATGGTACATGGATGGATTAATCCTGAGCCAGGCTTGTTTCTCCTGAAGTGATTTTAATCCAAATCACCTTTTCCATCACAGTTTTTCTATAGTTCATTGACATCTGTCATGTCACAAAGACTATTTCAGGCCATATCTTATGCCTAGGGCTTAATTTTGCAAACTACTGTCTACTCTTGAATTTAAAAAAAAATTATCTCTTGGCAATTGTTGTATAACTGATTGCTTTGTCAGAATCAAATATTGATTTGTTCTCTAGCATTACAGACTGAGGTATTTCTTATTATCATGGAGACTTAATCTTTTGAGTTGAGGGACAAAGTTTTCGGCTGTCAGCTTTGCACCTGATAAGTTTGTTAGTTTGGAAACCAAAATAACCAACTGCAGAACCTTTTCCTCTGGTTCATGTAAGGGTTCATGCAGACTGAATAGCTAGCTCTGCCTGATTTTGGTTTGCAGTTTCCATGTTCATTCTCCTTAAGCAGCGAGAGAAAGACAGAGACTATGGCTCGTACACACAAAACTAGTAGAAGAAACACCAATCCCTTCTTAATGTTAAAATTAACAAGAGTTATGTTCTTCATTTTCTACAACAATGACCTTTGGGGCAGATGTCTCAGTAACCTTTCTGTTTTGAGGAGTCATTTCAAATCCCTACTCTTTCAGGAGACTTACCTTGTTCCTGGAAGATATGATGGCAACAATGATGATTTTGATGTTCAAATTGTAATATCACATTAAAAGCCCCCTTCCTTCTCATCTTAAAAGACAAACAAACAAAACAAAACAAAACAAAACAAGACAAGACAAAACAAAACAAGACCATGCCAGGACACAATAGAACAGTTGGGTGCAAAGGTTTAGGAAAACAGAAGACTGTTCTCACAGTGTGACTACCCTGCAGGAATGGAAACCAGTGTGTCTGGAAATAGCAAGGTTCCTGGGAAGAAGGACTTAATAGGCTGGGTAGCACTGTTCAATTTTGTTGACCTGGAAATAAATTTAATTTGTTTCATTTTTGTTACCTGTGCCTTATTTCTACAATAAAAGTTATTTATTTTTTATTAAATGGAGTTACATAAGGCCATTTTCATGCAGGTATTTAAGATCCTTTGAGCATAATTTTCATTTCTTTTTTTCCCTACACCTCTCCCATCAGCCCCTTACTTGCCTAGACAGCCTCACTTCGACTTTCAAGTCATCAATGCATAAGTCTACACTTTTTATCTCAAACACTGTCACTGTATAATCAGAGGAGGCTTCAGGTGGCTCCTTGCTCTTTAGACACTGATGGTGACATCTTTGAAAACGTTTTTATCTTTTGGTAACAAAAGGATGGTGGGGAAATGTCCTATTTTTTTTTTCCCTTTGGTTCTCAGTCATGGACTTAGGTACCCTCTGATGGACCGTGCCTTTCTTCAGAAGAAAACCACGTGAAAGGCCTTGTGCTAGGCTCTGAGGATGCACTGGAACGCTGGAGTAGGTGCTATTGATGTTGCTGATGGCTTACTCAGAGCTGAAAAAAGACTTGTAGAGGTCAATATTTCCCACTGATATTTCCAATTTAACTGACAAAGTTGCCGTTCTCTACTGTTCCTGTGTTACATAGGTTTTATCAACTTCCAAACCTTTCTCTTAAACTGACAATTACTTTTTCTGTTTTTGTGTGATGAAGCAGCTAAGGGGAATCAAGACCTAACTTCTACTATGCTGTCCTCTTTGGTGTAATGTTGTCCAATCTTCTAGTATTATTTTATTACTATTCTGATTCATCAATGATAGGTATCCCAAGTTAGCCTGGAACTCATGAGTACCCTGCCTCAGAGAGAATTGGGACTGTAGGTATTTACTATCATATCTGGTTAAGATTTTAAATGTATTACTCATCAGTTATTTGGCTATTGAGAATTTTCATTTTAAGTGAGTTTTCTGTAATATATTTTTCTGAATAACAGAATTTTCTCCTCAGTTTTTCAAGTGTACAGTGTCAGACTGAGGTGGTTAAATAACTTAATATATGCAAGGTACTATAAGTAGCTACACAAAGAGTGACTGGCACATGTATTCAGTACCCAGTAAATGCTAGCCACCATTGTGAAATAATTATAATATGTTTTGTTGAATAGCAGTTCCATTGCCAGAGGACTTGTTTATACTTTGTCTTATCTGCATGGCACCATGATTTAGCATTTAGAGTTCCTTGGGTGCTCTAGATACAGTTGTTAAAAATAGCTGCATCTTTGAGAAATTCAGCCAGTTTCAATATTTTATCCATAGTAGGAAAAACTATGAAAGTAGGAAAAACAGTCTCTCCAGGAGAGCTAAGCCTAGATTGTTAGCCTTTTTCCTAGTTGAGTTTTTTTAAGTTAATTTTAAGTGTGTCTGCATGTCTGTGTACATATGTGCATGAGTGCAGGTGTCAGTGAAGGCAGGGAGAGAGCTTTGGACCACCTGGAGCTGGAATTATGGCATATGAGCCTTCTGACATGGATGCTGAGAACTGAATTCGGGTCTTCTGCAAGAGCAATTCATGCACTTAAACACTGAGCTGTTCCTCCAACCCCAGAATTTATTTATTTTTTAATCTACAAGTCACAGCCTAAGATGCATAGTGGCTTAACTAAAAGGTGGGCTTGCTAGTACATTGCTATAAAAATTGTAAGGCATTTCAGATAGTTGGTCAAGGGTTTGCTGAAACCAAATTGTTGCTTTCTCCAAATTGTTACCACTTCATTGAAGTGATTGTTTGGATCTTAACTGTTTCCCAAAAGCCAAGTGTTAAATACTGACAAGACAGTGGGACTTTTAGGAGCAGGAATCTTTTAGAATAAAGTTAGAGCATGTGTGATAAATCCCTAAGGGGAAGTTAGGGTTCCACTCTTCCTCTCCTAGGCAACACAAGGCAAGCATCTTTTTCACCATAATGTACTGCCTTGCCATAGGCCCAAAGGCCATGGAGCCAATTGACCATGCGTGCAAACTTCTGAAACCAATGGCCAATATAAAATTTCTCTTTTTGAGTTGCTGATGGTCTTGACAGTGTATTTATCTGAGGGGGTGTAAAGGAGACTCATCAGGTACCAAACAGAGGCTGCCTACTGGTGGGATGTTTGCTAGCCTTGGTTGGGATCACTTCCTTGTTTGTATCCAGAGCAGGCAGAGCTAATGTCCAGAAGCTCTACAAGCCTTTCTTGATGTCTCATTGGTCCATACTGGGTCCTGGGTCCACTGCATTTCTCGTCTGGCAGTAGAGGTGATCCTCAGACCCATCAGGACGGGGCTGGAGCTTCTGTCTTGGGGACTGGTGATTAGGGGTGAGGCAAGAGTCTGCAGGAGAGCAGGATTCTATCTGAAGATGGAAAGGTGTAACAAGTTCTGATAGACAACAGACAACCCACAGTCTATCCTTAGAAGGAGGAGCTACACTTGCCTTTCCTTTATATTATTCTTTGACAGGTGCACAGATGATACTTAACAAATACCAGTGGAAAGAGTGTGCTGTTGAAAGACCCTCAAAGCGTGGACCTTCACGCTCCCACTCAGGAAAGGCAAGACCCCAAATCACTCACGAGAAGCAGTCTCAATGCAAATAACATGAAGAATTTTTATTTCAAGTGCACTGGGGTCCACAGTCATACACCACACAGGGGTAGTGGACTGAGGACCTTGAGGGCAAAATTGAGACAGTTTTTATAGGGTTTACAACAAAGCCCACACATAGGTCACTGGGGTGGGGGTTTCACAAGCAGTTTACAAAGTCAGATAAGCGGTTAGCCAGCTCATTTTCTGTTATCAGGATTACGTACTCAAGGGCCTGACTGTCATAAACAGCAAGGAGTGTGACCTGGCTTATTTACTGGCAGAGGACAGGGTCTGGAATTTGAGCTGTTTAGGGCTTTTTAGAAAGTATTTCTAAACTTCTAGCTTCCTGGGGTCATTGGAGAGTTAGGCTGGATTTTTCCATCCTTTCACTGTCCACTGTCAGGGTGGACCAAGAGTTATTCATTCACCTATGCCACTGTCTGAATCTCAGAAGCGCTTGAACCAGGAACCAGCACCATGACCTTCTCTTGCTTGATTTCTTTCTCTTGGCAACTCCATCCACTTTCAGACTTCCGGATGAGGTATAGATTGTCCCTTTCCTCTGGAGACCCTTTGCTGTTGAATCATTAACTACCGTATTTGTCATTTATTCCAAGATCGGGGGTACTTTTTGGCTGTTTGGCAATATCTGTTATGTTAGATGAGTTAATCTTGTGAGATTTATGCCCAGAAAAGTTGTCATTTAGCCATCCTTTTTATTATTGCTCTGAGGTTAGGGAAACGGCTGCTGATGGGTTGATTAATATATTGGGGTACAGAATGTGCTCCCCATCCTTTGACAATTGCTTACTCTGTCTTCTCAAGAGATTCTGACATCATCACTAGACTGCTATTTCATGTAGAAAATACAGGTTGACTTGACATCCTGGTTTCTGTGTGCATCTATCTCAAAGGGAGCAATCATTGTAAAGAACATGGGAGTATGAAAGAACATTGGGATGCATGTGACAAATCCTCTGCATTCCTGGAACTCACCCTTTACCTCTCACACTTTGAATGTTTGGTATTACCTGTGCCCAAGAAAGGAGTTATGACTTCTGAACAAAATAAGGGTGCCAAAGAATCATTCTATTCTGCGTGGAAATAACACTGATCAGACATGCTCTTCTGGGGAGTAGGGATGTAGCTCAGTGGTAAAGGCCTATAGAAGGCCCTGGATTTGACCCTCATTACATCTCTCCTATTTTCTACAAGAACCCCAAAGAAGAAAAAGTTAGAAAAAGAAAAGGCTTGGTCTGATGTATATATCTGTAATCTCAATTACATATTTGTAATTTGAAAGGCCGTACACGAAGATCATGGGTTTGAGGCCTGTCTAGGCTAAGACAGTGAGACACTGTCTCAAAAACAAAAAACAAACAAAACAAAAAAAATATGCTCATCTGATTTAAGTCATCATGCTCATTGAATTGATCCAGAAGAATCGTTACTGCCCACCACTGCCCCTTTTGGAAAGGCTCTCTCTCTCTCTAGCCTGGGCTTGCCTAGAACTTACTATGTATCTCATCAGTCTTCTTGCCTCACTTTCTCAAGTGCGGGGCTTATAGGCATGGACTATCACGCCCCTCTAGAATAAGTCATTTTATTATCATTTTTTCTTTGCTTTTGTTGTGGCAGGGCTTGGTTTTGTAGCTCCTACTGGCTTGGAATTTGCTTTACAGATGAGGCTGGCCTTGAATTTGTAATCTAGCCTCACCCTTCCAAATGATGGGATTGTAGGTGTGTGTCATCAAACCTGATGAGAAGCATATATTATGGTTGTTGTTGTTGTTTCCCTCTTGAGTTCTTTCCGCAAGATTCCCTAACTCTTTCTTTTGCAGAGTGTTTTTTTCCTTTGGAAAACATCAGTGTCTTTAATCTGTACCTCTGTGATGAAGGCTTCAGAGAATCCCAGTTTTCTTCTTCCCCCAGTTTTCTGCACACAGAAGACTCCATCTTGTCTTTGCAGACCAGAATTTGGGGGGAAGTTCGATCCCAGTTGCTCTGGATGGATGACTCTCTTCACACTTTCCATCCTATTCCATGAATAATCACACTAGTGACATGGCAGCACTCTCCCTCCACCTGTTCTTGTGGCCCAGACTCTCACCTCCTCAGGGCCTTCCTTACTCACACTTGTCTTTTGCTATGGGGGACTTGTTTATCTAGTTGTCCTGTCAATAGAGCTTCCTGAAGAATTGAAATGCCCTCAAATGGAACCAACTCTGGGTCCACATTGACCCCCTGACTCATCCTGCATTCTTTAACTTCCTCAAAGCACCTCTTAATATCCATGCATGCAAATACTCATCTGGTAATCTGTTGCCAGGGAAACCAGTCTAAAGATAAACACATATCCCCTCAGCTGTTGCAGATGAACTGTATATGTGAAAGCTTTTGGGTAGCACTGGGGCTTGGGAACAGACATCATTTGCTAGCTGTCATTTTTCTTGGGTGGTAGGTACTTCATCAGCTCATAACATTACCATTCCAGTCAATCTCATCAAACAGTCCTTTTAGAAAAAAAAATGATGAGCTAAAGCTACTGTTTTAAAATAGCTCCATTTACTTTCCTTTGCTCTAGGTCGCCTTGCGGTTGGTCACTGTGTCTCTTCTATTCTCTCCTCTTCTACCCATTCCACCCTTCAGGGCCCTTTCTGTTTATCATATCCCACTTCCCTTCAAAAATAAGTTGGGACCTAGGGGTACAGTTAAACGGTAGTATGCATGCTGTCTTAAGTTTTGATATGCAGCACTGGGCATTGGTGGCACTGAAAGATCTGCAGAGCGTGGTCCTTTATGCTCCCACTCAGGAAAGGCGACATCCCAAATCACTCATGAGAAGTGGTCTCGATGCAAATAGCATGAGGAATTTTTATTCAAGTGCTCTGGGGTCCACAGTCATACACCACGCAGGGGTAGAGGACTGAGGACCTTGAGGGCAGAATAGAGATAGCTTTCATAGGATTTACATCAAAGCTAACAAGGCCAGTTTCAAAGCTAGCCTGTTATTTTCACTAGGCCTAAAAGCAAGGTAAGCAAGGTTGTGGGACAGTTCAAAACTTGGATGGTTAATAAGGTTTCCTAGGTTACAGAGATTTCATAGAGTACACAGTTTTTACAAGGTGGGATTGTTTAGCGTACCTGCAAGGTTAGGGGGTTTTCTTTCTCTAGGACCAGTGGGCTCAGTGGCCTTGTCCTTAAGCAGCTGGGAGAATGTACTCTCCAGTCAGGGAGTTATCAATATCTATTTGCAGAGGCACTTGTTCTTTCTAGTTTTCCCTTCTTGCCATGAGTCCCGTCTCTTTCAGTTATTAATTTTCTTTATAGAAAAGATGACCCATAACAATTCCCAGACTGTTGTTGTGGATAACAACATTCTTCAGAAACTAGGTGGTTATGAATAATAATAATAATTTCTAGAAACCGATAATCGTGACCAAGCTATTTCATGTGTTTTTCTTTTTTCCTGAGCTTTGCATGCAGCTACGGTGATTTTTAAATACATACTGATGGACTTTTTTTAAATTTCTAACTTTTAGTGGCCATTAGAGAGTTAGGCTGTATTTTCATCCTTTCAGCATACACTTTTAATCCCAGCAATCGGGAGGCAGAGGCAGGTAGATCTCTGTGAGTTCGAGGCCAGCCTGGTCTACAGAGCGAGTTCCAGGACAGGATCCAAAAAAAAAAAAATTGATATGCAGCACTGCAAATATATACACATAGACCTAGGAAGACTTTTTTTAAGCTTTATTATTATTGTTGTTGTTGTTGTGTGTGTGCATGATGTGTGTGTATGTGTGCATGTGTGCCATGTACAAATGTGGAGATCAGAGGATAGCTTTGTAGAGTCACTTGTCACCTTCCACCCTGAGGTGGGTCCTGGGGATGGACCTCCTGTCACACATTTATGTGGCAAATGCTTTTAATTACTGAACCATCTTGCCAGCCCCAACAAAAGATTTCTTGAGGTTACTCACATTAAAGGGCTGTTACGGTGGGAACTCATGGGTTAGCCATTGTCTTAGCGTGTCTGAGAGTTTTGGATCAATCCCCAGCACCAAGAATAAAAATCACATGAGGTTTACTATAGTGTTCATATGTCTTACTATATGTAGTTGTCTTTTTTATTGTTTCTTTTGTTTTAAATTCATAGCCCAACCCTGGGCCTCTTGTAGGCTGGGCAAGCATCATTTCATTTGAAGTTCTCTCTTTCTTTCTCTTTCTGCCTGTGTGTGTGCATGAGAGAGAGAGAGAGAGAGAGAGAGAGAGAGAGAGAGAGAGAGAGAGAGAGAGAGAGAGAGGGAATGTGTGCATATGTGTGCACATGCATGGCTTTGTGTGAGCATGGGCATGTGCTATGGTGAGCATGTGGGGGTCAGAGGACAGATGTAAGTTCTCACCTTCCACTTCAGGGTCTCTCTGCTGTTTGTCACTGTGCTCTGTACACTGGGATAGCTGGCCCTCAAGCTTCCAGAGGTTCTCCTGTCTCTGCCTCCCATCTTGTCACAGCAATGTTGGGATTACAGAGGAGTGATACTGCACCTGGCTTTGTATGTGTCCTGGGGATTCAAACTGAGGTCCCTTTGCTTGCACTGCTAGGACTTGACCCACTGATTCACCTCCCCAGCTCTGCCTTCGGATTTTAGTCATTATTATTTTATGATGTATGACTGCAGATATACTTCGGTAATTTCTGGCCTTCAGTCTGGTGTGTGAGATCAGTCTTTTAAAATCCATCTTCTCAGACAAGAAGTTTTTAAAAATGCCATAATGGTGTGAGATGGTTGGCCTTTTAAGAATGCAATTTTACCAAACAAAATGAATACATTTCTTTTTGGATTTTCCAGCAATCAAGGTGAAATCAAGGTAAGTGTGAATGGCAATTTGACTTTTCAAGGTCTCAGGAGCTGGACTGATCTTGGAATGGAAAATAGACTGGACAATAAAGTGTCTGCTCTTTCTTTTAGCACATAAACTCATGGTGGCTTATTTGGTCCTCCTGCATCCTATTGGGTAGGAGTCTTAGTTCTCAGATTAAATACTAAAGGAGAGATTTAATGGAAGGATCTTATTGATGCACAGAGATTCCAAGGAGACACTACACAAAAGGATGGACAACTGGAGATGGAGTTCAGCACCACCAGGGTCTCTTCTGTCTTCCATCTCTGCTAGCTCACACCTGGCATTATGGCATTAAGGATGTTCTCTAAAAATGCGTTGACATTTCAACTGCAGTACCTCTGAATTTGATCTCGTTTGGAAGCAAGGTCTCAGCAGCTAAGTTGGTTTGCTAGGATTCATAACAAAGTATGGTGAAAGGATTGAACCACAGAAGTGTGTTTCTCGAGTGCTCTGGAGTCTGAGTTGGAGCTGTCAGCAGACTGATTTCTCTATGCCTTGTATGACTCTTCTCCATGTTTCCACATGTCTCTTCCTCTTCTAATGCCACAGTCATATCGGATTAGGGATTGAATTACAATGTTATTTTAATTTAAACATCTTTCAAAAGTCCCTATCTCAAAGTATAGTTACATCACTAGGGTTATAACTCAGTGGTAGAGTGTGTCCATAGTATGTGCGAGATCCTGGGTTTTAAGCCTAGTACCCTAAGTAAATGGACAGGTAGACAAATGCAGTTATAGAAGGGTTAGGACTTCACACAGGCAATAGAGTGTAGTCTGTAACAGTTGAAATCACCAAGTCATTATGGTAGCCCTTCTCCAGAGAATTGTGTGGTCCTAAGGATTGAATACAGAGCCTTCTGAATGTGGTATGTCAAGAATCAGGCTAGTTTTAACTTAATATAAGTGGCATCCTTATGAAAATGTAGACACAAAAGTAGATGTATAGAGGGAAGGTATGTGAAGCCATAAGGAGAACACCATCCATTGGAGAGGACTGTGTGGAACTTCTGGGAACCAGGGGAGGCATGGGACAGTCCACTGTGCTGATGATACTTTTTTTTTTATATAACTCCTGGATGCCTTAGGTATAAGAAAACACATAACACATTTATGATGTTGAAGCCACTATGGTATTTATAGTATCCCCAGAATATTGATACAGGTACTGATTCCTACTATTCATTGGTGATCATTTTCAAGGTGATGGTCAAGATCGCTTTTCCTTCTTTCATCTGACTTCCAACCTTTCACCCATCAGGCTATCTCTACCTTCAAAATAGAGCTAGAATCCCACCATTGCTCATCTCTGTACTCCACCATGGTCTCAAATATCATTATCTCTTTTCTGAGGTACAACAGTTACCCCTTGGGTGACCTCTCTTACCTCTCCACAAAGAAAGCAGTCAGCATGATTTTGCTAGAAGGCAGTGAATACTGTTGAGGTTTAGAAAACTGCACTTCAAACTATGGTGCTGTGGCATGCTGTGAATTTATTTATTATTTATTGAGACAATTTGTATGGTGTAGCGCAAGTTACATTTTCTCATCTCATCTGTCATGGTTGCTAAGATTACAGGTGTGAACCACACCACTCAGCTTCTGAGCATTTTTGTAATAAAAGAAATGGGATGGACAGAAGGTGTATCTCAGAAGTAGCAGCTTTGCACACACTTAAGGCCCCGAGTTTAATCCCTAACACCAGGAAAAAAGAAGTTAGAAGACCTTGGAAACTGCCTAGGACCAGGTACTCCAAACTTCTGAAGAATTAAGGACTTCCTAACTTTTTCCTGTTTCTCTTGAAGTCTCACTTATATGTCTGGGGCAGACCCAAATGTAATTGTTAAACCTTCTTCCTGGAGATCTCAATTAAAATTTGAGAAAGGTGAACCATGGGGAAGAGAGAGTGAGTTTAGTACCTCACAAAAGCTCCTACATGAGCTATTCGATATCACAAAGACCACATAAGGTTGACCAACTATGGTGGTTTGGATGACAGAAGCCTTGTAGGTTCTCATGTTTGCTTGGTTGTCAGTTTGTGGAACTGTTTGGGAAGGATTAGGAGGTATGACTTCATTGGAAGAGACATTTCACTGAGGGCAGGTTTTGAAGTTTCAAAACTCCATGCCATTCCAAGTCAGTTCTCTCTCTGCACATACTTGGTATTTGTAGATATTAGCTTTTAGCTTCAGCCCCATGCCTGCCTGCGACCATGTTCTCCACCATGATGATCATGGTCTCTAACCCTCTGAAACTGTGAGTCTCTAAATTAGATGCTTTCTTTTGTAAGTTGCCTTGGTTGTGGTATTTTGTCATGGCAATAGAAAAGTAACTAAGACACCCATAAGTTTTTAAGTTAAGAAATAAATTTCTTTTATAGTCCTTTATTCTTCCTTGGGACACATACTCAGCTGGCAGTAACTCTAAGTCACGTGGTCACAGGCTTTATGCTATTTAGCTTGGCTGGCATTTTCCCTTTAGACTGTTTCAGTGTCCTTGAAATTGGCAGGTGGCATTTGTTTTTAGACCATTCAGCCAGTCAACCTCACACACTGTCAACAAGAGCTGGATGCTTTAACCTTTCAGGACACACTTTTGTCCTTTAGTGATCCCTGAATAAGAGCTTGGTGAGCAGCTGCCTAAGGACACATTCTGGGAGAAACTTGTAGAGGAGAGTGGGGACCCAAGGCCCCCATTCTGTAGTAACAGAAGCAGACAGGAGTTTTACACAAGGGCTAAGGGAACTTTACCCTCTATCCTTTGAAGATTTCTCAAAATGAACTCATACAGGAAGATAAAAAGAAGAAAAGGCACACAAATATACTAACATGAAAAAGGAGAAAAATCACAGGAGTGGAAATAACCCCATCCCAGCAGGATTCAGAAGCTCATGTACTTCTATCCCACAGGGTGGGGAAGGAAGCAATGGGTAAGGCAGACAGGGATTTTAGGATCAGTAATGGTTGACAAAGAGAACTGAAGGAGCCTAGAGGAACACACATGGCCAGAGTCAAATGTCACCATGCCTACAGAACAGACAATAGATTAAAAACAATTCTTTTTTGGATATTATGTGAGACTGAAATAGAAGACAATGGTGTGTGAAGAAAAGGTCTGTCCGATTGTGTTTTTAGATCAGTATTTTTTTTTTTTTTTTTCTTGCTCTATGAGTTCAGTTAATGAAAGCTCAGGGCAGAGACCAGAGGTAGAGGTAACCACTTTATCCTCAGTGGCTCCAAGCTTTTGCTGACAAGGGAACTAAACAGAAAGCCTTTCCCTGCCCTGCTGGGAAGAGGCAAATGAGATTCTGAGCCTACTGGTAAGGTCTTTTCCTTTCCTTCAGTTAAATTGCTCACCACGCCAAAACCTACTATGTTTTGGGAATATCATTCTCAACAATACCATACACTCCTTCAAGCAAATGATTTCTGCTTTGTGGCTCTGTGCAGGCTCCCTTTCTTCCTTCCTTTCTTCCTTCCTTCCTTTCTTTCTTTCTTTCTTTCTTTCTTTCTTTCTTTCTTTCTTTCTATCATTCTTCCTTCCTTTTTTTTTTTTTTTTTTTTTTTGAGACAGAGTATTATCAGGCTGGTCTTGAACACTTTATCTTCCTGCTTTCACTTCCCAAATTCTGGGAATTTGGGTAAGGAAGGGTTGTTGATATCGTGAACTTCTCCCACAGAAACTCATCACAAGCAGGAGCTGTGACACCTAGCCCCCTCATCACTCATTTCTTTGAAATGCTGCTTATAGGTTTAGTAAGGTGGGCCTTCTGTAGCTATTTCCTCTGAAATGAAACCTTCTGCTTTAGAGGGAGGGTCAAGCTTGGCAGTGGTGGTGGTACACGCCTTTAATCCCAGCACTTGGGAGGCAGAGGCAGGTGGATCTCTGTGAGTTTGAGGTCAGCCTGGTCTACTGAGGGAATTCCAGGACAGGCTCCAAAGCCACAGAGAAACCACGTCTCGAAAAACAAACAAACAAACAAACAAAAATCTCAGAAAGTATGACTCACAGGCTCTGCCTCCAGGTCACATGGGCAGAAGGCTTGGCAAAGGGAAAGAAGAGTCCTCAGTGGAGCTGCCTGATGCCTGCAGCAAGAGGGCCAGGGATGGAGCTTCTGTGAGTGTCACAAAGTACAAGTGGGCTTTTTAGCAATGCAGATGTTTGAGCCATAATTGATGCTGCAATACACCATTTGGTTCACCAGGCTGGTCTTGGTGGAACTGTTTACTCCCTCTGGCACTTGGCCTTCTGTGGGTGCACTACATGAAGTGAACAGATGTTTGTTTATGCATCCCCAGGAAAAAGTTATGTAACATAGGGATTAAAAATTAACCATTGTTGATGTGTGCGTGCGTGTGTGCGTGTGAATCAGTCCAGCCACAATGAAAATCAGAATGGAGGTTCCTCAAAAACTAAAAAATAGACCTACCACTACTGGGATTTACTGCAAGACTTCAAGTCAATGTACCACAAAGCTATTTACACGCTAATGTCTATTGTAGCACAATAGCTAAGCTATGGAACTGACCTAGGTGACCATCAAGAGAGGACCAGATAAGGAAAATTTGGTGTATATAGATGATGAAAGTTTTTCTAGCTATAATGAAGAATGGAGTTATGTTGTTTGTAGGAAAATGGATGCACCAGAAGATAACTGTGAGAAGTGAATTGAGCCAGTATTAGAAAGATACATATATCTTCTCTCATGTGGGGCCTAGATTTTATATAGACATATAAACTAGTGTGTATGTATATATATCATGAAAGTATAGTGATTGTAGAATATAGAGAAATCAAGATTGATCTAAGTTTGAAGCGTCTTCTCTGTTGACTAGCTTTTGTAGTGTTGCAAGGTGTCATGTAAGCTACTGGTGGTGAAAAATCATCAACCATTTTACCCAGCTGTGCACTTCACAAGGTACAATATGTATCTGCCAGGCAAGGTGTGCCCACTGGTGCAATAATGGCATGACTATTATGGGCATAACCAACTGTTTTCAGATTGTAACTGAGGAGGGAATTCAAAAGCTATGATTGGAGAAGTCATGGCCCCAGTGAGGTTCTGCTGTTGTTTTGCTAAATGAACCTGGTGTCAAGCTGCCTCCTAAATATTTGTTTATAATCATAAATTAGTGCTGATTTCAGCTTTGGTAGAAGCTTTTGTTTGCAGTGGGTGACAGTTAATGCAGAAAGACTCATAACTGGTCAAAGGTATGTATAGGGTGAGTCTTCTGGCTTGGCAGGCCCCATTGCTCTTCTCTGTTCCAAAGAAGCACACACAGATGCTATATAGTTATAAAGCTGTTGGCATGTGACTAGTGCTTCTTATTTGGCTAGCTCTCTCTTAAATATTAGCTCATTTCTATCAATCTAAGCATTCCCTTGTGATCTTCTCTTACTGGAGAAAGGTTCGGGGGTCTGTTACTCCTCTGGTGTCCTACATGGTGACTGACTCACTGTGTCCGAAGAGAAGAGAGCGATTTCCTGTTTGTCTCTGCTTATATTCTCTTTCTACTCAGCTATGCCACTTCCTGGGATCTCATGATAACTCCTCTCTGCCTACACTTTCCAGAATCCTGCTCATATCCTAGTTCCACCTATCTTGCTGCCCTGTTGGCCAACAGTGTTTTATTCCTCAACCAATAAGACAAACATATACACAGAAGACCATTCCTCATCAGATATGTGATCCCAGTTGCTAGGATCAAAGGCATGAGCTCTGTTACCACTCTGATGTATGCCATGAGATCCTGTCTTCCTCTTAATCTTGAGTCCTGGGATTAAAGGTGTATACCACCACTGCCTGATCTCTATAGGTTGAGGCTTATTTTGCTTTCTGAATCCTCAGGTAAACTTTAATAAATCATAAATAATATATCATCACAAGAGACAGCCTAGTCTTCAAATTGAGTTCCAGGACAGCCAAGGCTACACACAGAACTCCTGTCTTGAAAATAAACAAACAGGGGTTGGAGACATGAGTCAGTGGTTAAGAGCACTGACTGCTCTTTCAGAGGACCAGAGTTCAATTCCCAGCACCCACATGACAGCTCACAACTGTCTAACTGCAGGATCTGATGTCCTCACATAGATGTACTTGCAGGCAAAACACCAATGCACACAAAATAAAAATAGGTAAATAAAAAGAAAACAAACAAGAAAATAGAAATGAAATAGGCTAGGAGAATACAGAGGACTAATAAAAGAGGGTAAGGGGGAAAATAGGGAGGTCAGGGAGTATAGCAGGTCTGCTCAATGTATGAAAATGGCCTTCTGTAGTACAATACTGTGCATAATGAACATATATAATGAAAAAGTAAAAGAAGCAAAACAATTATATTCTTGTTACACAAGATATTCAATTGGAATATGGAGGAATTGTTTTGAATTTTAACGTAGATCACAAAGACTTAATTACAGAACTTAGCAACTTTGTCGCTGGGAATTTGACTAGTGTAGTTTGAGTGAAAAGGTGGGGGACAGAGCAATGGCAGTGGTTCAGGACATTATAGCCCTGTCTCCCAAGAAGTAAAATTCGAGTGGAGCTGCCTAGAGGGATGCAGGGAGTTAATGTGCTTTTTTTGTTTTATTTTAGGGTGTCCTTGTGTGCTGCCTGTACTTATCTTGTAGGTATGGATGCTGATGATACAGTAAAAAGGAGGGCCATTGCTACAGGGATGCCCTCCCCTCAGGATGTGGTGGGTCTGGCTACATTGCCATTATAAATATCAAGTGTTATACAGTTATAATTAAGAAATTATATGTATAAACACACACATACACAATTTAGTTTGTTTTTGAGACAGTTTGTCTGTGTAACCCTGGCATTCCTGATGTCCCTTTACCCATTAACTATATTGAGGTTATATTTTACTACCCCTATGTGGATGGTGAAAACATACTGCTGGTCTTGTGCTCTATTCCCAGCTCCATAGTGAGATTAGCTTTTAACACAGTAGGACAGAGGTGAAATGTTTCTTATTACTGAGTGAGAAGGACATCCAGGTTATGGCCCGGGAACCCGGCAGGAAAGGAGGTGATGATATCCTGAGGTAAGGAGAGGGTGAGAGAGCAAGTAATTGGAGGTATTCTGTATGTTGACAGACACCATTCAAAGGCCCCTTGAAGGGGCTGAGGGAGTATAATTTAGTTGGAAGAGATCCCTGAGCCCAATGCCCAGCACCACCAGCTGAGTATGCTTGTGTATACCTGTAAACACAGCCTTCAGTTCCTCTGGAGGTGGAGGCAGAAGCAGCAGAAATTCAAGAATTCAAGGTAATCAATCCACTCACATAGCAAGGTTATATATGTGATCCCCCGCTTTTTTTTTTTTTTTTTTAAATTAAAGCTGGGGTGGGGAGAAAAACCCAACAACAACAACACACGCACACCTCAAAACAAAAACCAAAACCCAAGAAAGGGGGGAATGGAAGAAAAAAGAAGGCTCCTTGAGGTTGATGGTTCAGAAAGCATTTGTCTCCCAGGCTGACTCGGAATAGCCCAGGCAGCTGCAGAGTCAACATCTCAGGAAATGTTCCTGTTCAACCTAGCACCAACATGTCTTAGGCCACGTGTGTCAAATCCCACGCCTCATTAATTTTACCCAACAGCAGGGACCGGTTGAATTCGGTTGAATTTGCTGCTGAGTCTGCAGTGTCTGGCACGCAACACGTGTGCAAAAACAGGTGAATAACTTAGAGAATGAATGTAACATTTGCTTCTTTTTTAGTAACAACTGCTGTTTGGAGGAAAGAAAACATTTCTTCCGCATCCCATTTCTGGTTGGCTGGTGTTTAACCTTAGCCAAGTTAGTTCCTAGGGTTAGATACCTAGACAGATTCATTTCCTAGACTGTTCCGGGAGAAAAAAAGTTTCCTCCTGCCCGAGGCCGCTCCGCACGCCCCAGGCAGCCTTCCAGATTAGCGAGGCATGCAGTCGCTGGCCTTTGTCTTGCCGGATTTAGCTGAGCTCGGCTGTAACACCATACACACCCAGTTTCAGGGCGGAGAGTTACCTATTTATTACACCATATTTCTATTTGGTTCTGTCAACAGAGGATAATTTTGTGACCTCCGGCAGTGATGATTTAAAATTCTGGCTGCAAAGCTCAGGGTTGCAAGGTGTAACCGGGTGGCTCAGAGGCAGGACACAATCTGCAGGCGTGGCCAGATAGGGGACGTGGACTGAGACTGGCTTCCCGGTCACTGGGGTCTGGGGCGTCTCCGGTGATATCTTTATAGGGCACAGATGAAAGGGAATGTGAGTGTGACCTATAGCCTGTCTCCGAGGAGGACAATAAAGTTTGAGAAGTTTGAAAAGGAAAGAAAGTGCACGCCCCCTTTGGCCACGGGGTGTGGCCGTAGCTCGGCGAGGCGCCTAGAGGCGGTGGCACGACATGGGGGTCACCGTGGACGTTCACCAGGTGTTCCAGTACCCCTTCGAACAGGTGGTCGCTTGCTTCCTCCGAAAGGTACCAGTCCCTCTGACCTGGGCGGTGCGTCTGCTGCCAAGAGTCTGAAACGGCCCCCGCCTTATCGCGCAGTGTCAGGACTCAAAGTTCAGGGGGTCCAAGCCCACTCTTCGGGTCTCCTCCAGCGCGCCTGCTGCTCTCGGGATGCACAGGGGAGGGTGGAGGCGGAGTTCCTCGAAGGTTGCTCTCGGGGTGAGGGGAGGGTGTCGTGCAGGGTATCACGTCCACATCGTGCCCGCCTCAGGTAGAGGGAGTCGGCTGGCTCTGGGTGGGCTGTCCAGTTCGGCCTTCCACTTCCTCACCCACTCTTAAACTCTAATGCACGCCCTTTAAGCTGTGATCTTGGTAGAGTCAGCGTTACTCTACTGTTTCAAGACTTTCTCGGTTACTAAATAGCAGTGGAGGACTCCCTGCAGAGCGCACTTTCTCTGGACCTTAGTTTGCTAATCCGCAGAGAAAAACAGTGCACATTCCTAGTGTGTTAGAGTGATTATCAAAGGATTGATGATTATAAGGAAATACTATTTATAATATTGCAGTTTTGGATACCATGGCCTTCACGATGAGGGCTCCTCCTAGGACTGTGCCTCAGGCTAACAATAAAGTGAAAAACATCCTTGAAAACTGGTTGTCACCCAGGCCTGGGAGGTGGGACCCTGAACTACTATGTTTCTGGTTCAGTTAGGTCTTTGGGTGACCCAGGTCAGAGGTCTTCTCTAAGATACAGTGTTTGTAAGATTAGGAGTTGCATCTATTGTTTTCAAAGTCACTTCAGCTTCCACGGTGTTGACCAAGATTTGGGATGATTGCAGCTGCCTTCAGGCAGGGAACTGCAGCATGGAATCTGTAAGGCTAGGAAGTTAGACTCAGGGGTTGCTGGGAAGATGGTTAGAACCTCCATTACAGGAAGGGCCTCAGTGATTGAGGGAGACACAGCTGGGGGCCCAAGTGCCTGAGGGCTGAGTAGGGTACTCAGTACAGTGTTGCTATGGAGACCTTTCTTTCCTTTTTTTTCTTTCTTTTTTTTTTTTTTTTTTTTTTTTTTTTTTTGAGGGATAGCTCATTGAACTTTGGGAGCTAGAAAGTGCCTTGCACTTGCCAGATCCTGAGCAAAAGTCAGATGAAATGAATGAAGGAAGGAACGAGTGAGTGAATCTAGACTTTGTCTTAGGTCAGGCCTCCAGGCACATAAAAGGAACAGCTGACTCTCCATGTTTTGTTCAGCCTGGCAGTTTGGAGTGGGTTTCCAGTGCATTTTGTGTGGGTCGCTTTTCCACTGTGATGAAATACCCGAGGTAAGAACTTGCAAGGGGGAAACATCTGTATGGGTTCACCGTTATGAAGTCTCCGGTCCATAATTACCTGTTCTAGTTTGATTTTTGTTGCAATAAAACATTGGCTAAAGGCAGCTTGGGGAGGAAAGGGTTTATCGCAGCTTACAGGCTGTATTTCATCATTGCATGAAGTCCCGGCAGGAACACAATGCTGAAACTGAAGCAGAGACCGTGGAGGAATGGTGCTTACTGTCCTGCTTTGCCTGGCTCACTCAGCTAACTTTCTCCCAGCCTCCTGTAACAGCTCAGGAAACTCTGAACACTTCACCTTCTTTCTCCAGCTCCAAACTCCAAAATCCTTCCATGGTTCTCCCCCAAAACAACATGGTCAGCTCCGCCACAGCAGTATTCCACTGTTCTGTCCCACATGTCGGTTTCAGGTACAGGTGATAGCTTTAGAGAGTGAGACCCACATTAATAAATGATGGTGAAGTTGGCAAAATTTCAACGGGTGATGCAAACTTCACACAAGGAACATACAGGGTGGTGCGGAGGCTTGCAGTAGGCCCATATGGAGGTCTTTGGGTAGGCATTCTCAGAAAAGTGACATCTATAAAAGGTTTGCTGAAACTTGGAGAGTTTTCTAGGCAAGCCATCCCTTCCTCTCTTCCTCCCTCCCTCCCTCTTCCCCCTTCCTTTCTCTCACTGTGTGTCTCTGTATGCACATGCATGTATGTATTTGTGTATGTATGTATGTATGCATGTATGTGTGTGTATACATGTGAGCATTTACTCTGAATAAGTAATGTAAGTATCCTCTCTACTCCTCTAAGCAACCTAAGAAGTCATCATGACTGACTCATTCACACTGTGGGGAAGCTGAGGTTTTGAGAAGTCTAAGTAACTGTTCCAGTACCCCCAGTCAGCAGGTGGGAGAGCCAGGATCCCAGCCCACCTGGATGTGAAGCCCATGTCTCACCAGCAACCCGTGCTTCCAGCCCTGACACAGTGGCCTCTCAGGAGATGATGTGAGGAGGACAATGCTCAAGGCTCAGCTTTTGCTTCTCAGGGTCTGCTCTTCTGGGTGGACCCTTGTGTCTAATAGGAAGCTTAGCTTAGATGTGCGGCAGTGAGACGGCAGCTGTTAGCCATTTCTGTGCAACAAATCACGCCAGACCGTGGTGGCCTTGCCTAGTGACAGACTTTTCATTCTGGTGATTCTGTGGGTAGACTGAGCTCATGTGGTTGGATTTAGTGTGTCATGTGGTATGGCTGAGGTCACTTAGATAAGTACATTCAACCAGCGTCTGATGCACTTGTTATAGGATAGTAGCTAAGTGTTTGGCACCTTTAAGAACTATGGAGGGACCCAGGTGTGGTGACTTGTGCCTGTAACCCAAGCAGTGGTGAGTCTGAAGCAGGATGCTCATCACATACTTGTGACCACTGGGCTACCTAGCAGGACCCTGTCCCAGAAAATCTCAAACCAAACAATATCAACAAAAAGGAATTCCTGTAGGCAGCCACAGCTGTGTGACTTAAGAGTGAAAGAAACTTCCTGTCGTGTCCAGAAGGCACTGTTGCTTCTGGTCTTCCTGACCTCTGGGTCTTACAGTCTTTCTACTTAATTTCTACTTAATAGTCTCTCTGAGCCTTGGTGTGTGTGTGCGTGTGTGTGTGTGTGTGTGTGTGTGTGTGTGTGTCCCTTATGCTCTGTATTTTGACTAGTTGTGAGTTTCTGTGTTTACCATTATCTACTTCTGGAAAACACTTTCCTGATGCAGTCAGACAGATGTTAGACACTCAGCATTCAAGCATGGAGTGGAAAGGGGTTTCAGGAGTCTCCCTAACTGACTGACTGTGGACAGTCTCAGGGAGAGTTAGTTTTCCTCCTCAAGGGTGTAGTTTCTGGAAGTCTACCAGACTCCAGTGGATGGTCCCACAAGTAGAGCTATATGGATGGCATAATTTAGAGTCTATGGGTTATTTAATAATAATAATAATTATAATAATAATAAGAAGACATGAAGTTGGGGAGTAGGAAGATGGTAGTAGGTTTGGGAGAAGTTAAAGGGCGGAGTTGGAGGTGGAAATGATCAAAGTACACTTGGTCTCAAAGAATTACAAAAAGGGGGTTCCTTCCTCAGGGGTGAGTATGGTCCACTGACTCACTTGATCTGGAGCCCTTATGCAATGAGCAGCATGCTCAGCTGTATACATAGTCTTCCTTTCTCATGATGATGCCACTGCTGTATAGGCTGATTGTAAGGATCAAAAATGTAACAGCTTGACAGGCATGTTCTTTTTATAAAGCCTTGGGTAGAAAGAGTTATATTTTGGACAAAATATGCTTTTACTTTTTTTTAGTCGTTTAGCAGTAGGCAGAAGGGACAGTCACGTGAGATGCTCTAGGGACATTTAATCTGATTTTGCACAATGGTGGTGAAGCTGCTCTAGAACTGAGGGCATAGTGTTTTAAATAGAGTCTACTGATCTGTGGCTTTCGGTATGTTCAGATTCGCCTTCCAAGTTCTAATTCACTACTATTTTTAAAACCTGAAGATGATCTGATCTCCTTACACCTGTCTATTGGCTGGTGCAGACAAACATTAGCTGCATGCTTTCAAAGATGAGTGATACCTAGAAAACAAAGGATACAGGGCTCTGTTGGTGGAGTGCAGTGTTCTCAGCACTCTTGGAAGAGTGCTCTGAGACTCAGCATGGCTCCTTCATCAGATGCTAGGCTGTGCTTTCTGTGACTACTGCAGCATCAGTGGCTTCACTGTGTCATTGGGTTCGCTGGTTCCCCTCTTTGTACAGTATTTTTCCCCCCTGAGACAGGGTTTCTCTGTGTATCCCTGGCTGTCCTGGAACTTGCTCTGTAGACCAGGCTGGCCTTTAAATAGAGATCCACCTTTCTCTGCCTCATAGGTGCAGGATTAAAGGCATGTACCACCACTGCCACACCGTGTAGTTCTTACCTTTCCAGCACTCTTCATTTAGAGTGTTTTCCTTCTGTTTGACTACAAAGTTGTGTAGACAAGTGTGGTGGTGCATAGAAGATACTTCTTTGTGGAGGCTCACAAAGGCCTCTTCATAATGGGAATGCCTCTCAGAAAATTCCTTAGGTGTCTGCCTGGAATTTAGAGTCATTACTACAGATGCAGATGGTCCTACAGAGCTTGAGGTCTCTCACTGTAGACTTGTTCAGGTTGACATTGCTCCTTGAGAATGTGGGCGAGCTCCATGGAGATTTGTGTCAGCCATTTCTGTTGTATCCCAAGCACCCAGAGAGGTTCTAGAATTGGGGACATTGAACAAACCCTTGTTCCATGAAGAAAGCTCACCCTCCTATGGTTCAGAGTGTACAGTTTTACACTAACATCGGTACTTGGGAAGCTGAGGCAGGAGGATTGCTTGGGCTCAGAAAGTTGAGGTCAGCTCAGGCAACACAGTGAAACACCATCTGCTGATTTCACAAAATAAAATAAACCAAAACTGCAACATGCTGATCAAAGTCAACACAGGGTCCAGAAACAATACTGGAATACTGTGAGAAAATAGAGTAAAATAAATTTTTACTTCCATCCGTGACCTAAGGCTTTATTTATTCCAGCTGCATGCTGTGTGGAATGCATCAGTGTTTACCCTAAAGCTCATAAAGGGGATTTATGAATGGCTATTTCCATTTAGAGTGGAAAGTTGATTGGGTAATTAATAATGTTAACTTCTGATCCCATCTTCACCCCCTTTCAGACTTGACACTTACATGTGTGGAACATCTGTCCCCGAGGAGCGCCATAGTATTTCGGAGGATCTGCATTCCCCAAACCAGTGGTTTGGTTAGATGTTAGGTCTCAGTGTTAAGCAGGGCCTAGAGGTGATTTTTATGTCCTGTGCTGGGTGGCGCTTTTCATCTTCCATTCCTAGCCTCTCCTGCAAGCTGAGGTGTGGCATAAAGGAGAAGGTGGGGGCCAGGAGTGTGGCTCTCAAGTCAGGCTGTAGTGTCAACAGTTGTGGGGTGTGGACAGGTCAATTCATGTTTCTGTGCCTTAGGTTCCTTATCTACAGATAATAGCCATCTTCTAAGGTTGCTGGGGAAGAGTTAATCAATTCATGCACTTCCATGCAAGCACCCAATTTAATGCTAGGGCATGGCAAGTACTTTCAAAGCACTTGCTAAATTCTGGGGGTCTTTATGTTTGTTCAGGAATGTGAAACTGAAAAGCTGTGGGAAGCAGTCTGCAGAAATCTTTTCCAGCTTAGAACAATAAGGGAGAAGGTGAGCATGAGTAATGGGGCACATCTGCATGATAAATTATTTTTTAAGTGCAATTTAAATTTTAAAGCATGCTTAGTAGCTCATCCAGTGGACGCTGTGGCTTAGTGTGTGAAAGATTTTTTTTCTTTATCAAGGTGCTAATAGTTACATATTCATTATATGCCTATTAATTGTTATTCATGGTAAGTCTGTGCACCCTTTGACAATAAATAAAACATGACCTTGTCCTGAAGGTGCTTCCTGTCATGGGGAACAGAGAGGAACCTATTTATTATCATGCCAAGCTTTCTTAGGGGTATATACAGACATATAATGTGGGGCAAAGTGCATTTGTTAAATTGCGTCTTCCTTTGTAGCCCAGGTTGGCCTTGGGCACTTGGCGCTTTTCCCCAGGCTCCCTAGTACTGCAATTCACAGGCATGACTTACCACACTAGGCAGATCAATGAAGTGTTGATTAACTCATGACTCATTTGATTCTGGTAATAAGTCAACTTCGCTTCTCTTCCCAAGTGAACTACTTTATGGAGACCATGAAAAGGTTGGACAATATATGGTGATGTCTCTGTATAGCTTAACACACAGTAAGGCCCTTTGTACATGTTTGGAAGCAGCTGGGTAGCAGATCCCTTTGTAGTGGATTGAGCAGATATGTGTATGTCAATGGGCCAGGCATACTACAGGTCCTTATCTTTATACTTTCTCAGACAACCGTATTCACCAGCATGTCTACAGTGATTCCTATGAAGACATTGACCATGAGGAAGGCAGGTATTGACTTTCTGAACTTTTCAGATGGCTGATATTTTAATAACTTCCTGCTTGCTCTTAAGAGAATACTTTCTGAATGAACTTTCACTTAGCAAACAAAAGTAGAGGCTGTAGCTTCATAAAGCTCCACCCACAGGTGCACTAAATATTATCCCTATAATAGATAGATTCAATTTCTTGGTCTCTCACTTTAATAATTATGTGTTTGCTTTAATGTGCTCTCAAGACTTGGCATTATGTGGTTTTTGGGCCTCTCTTTTAAACAACTTTTTATTAGCATATATGAGTTATATGCAATGATGGGTTGCATTATGATGTTTTGTACATACATAATTTATTTTTATCATATTTAAACTCATTATCCTCTGTTGTCTCCCTCCCATACCAGCTGCTACCCTTTTTCTTCCCAACTAGTTCCCTCTCTTTCATGATGTGTGTGTGTGTGTGTGTGTGTGTGTGTGTGTGTGTGCGTGTGAGAGAGAGAGATGGGGGATTAATGAGTTTCATTTGGGTGCTTACAGGAACATGGATAGGACCTTTCTTCAGGAGCATAGAGGAGCACAGGTATCTCAATACTGAAGAAAGTATACCTCCCTCCCCCCCCCCCCAACAACCATCAACTGTCTATAGATCTTCAGAGAGGGAAGGGTAAACTTCACCCCACTAGCAACAGTTAACTGTTTAGAATTCCCCAGGGAAAGGTGAGCCATTGTAAGTGCCCCCCCCCTTCATGGAACGTTGTTGATTGGTCCAGTCTTGTGCAGCTGCGCCACACTTTGGAGACCTTGTCCTCCAACATTCCACTCCTTTCTCCTGCTCTTCCTTTCTTCAAATCTCCTCTTAGACAGTGTTCCTTGAGCCTTGTAGGGTGTGATATAGGTGTTCTATTAAGGCTGAGTGTTCAACAGTCACTTACTCTTAGCACTTTGACCAGTAGTTATCTCTCCTCAGTAACCACTACTTCCTGCAAAAAGAAGGGTCTCTGCCCAGAGGTGACAGCAACATTTATCTATGGGAATAAACACAATTATTTAGAAGCTAATTTGATGGACACAGCATATCCATTTAGCAAAACAATGGAAGAAGCTTTCCCACTAGACCCATGACCTCTCCAGCCACAGGGCTGTGACCAGTCTTACAGTACTGAGCACTGGTTCTCTCCTGTGAAGCAGGCAATTAGAAAGTGGTTGGCTACCCCATAATGGACTAGCTACTGTTGCACTAGTGGCATATCTTGTCTGGCAATTCAGGAAGATAGCCCACAGGGTCCAAAGCTGAGTAAGACAACTGAGGACAGTTTCCCCACACCTGTCTGCTTAGCACTGCTGACTGTGAGGGCAAGCCAGCAGGGAGAGAGCATTCAGCTTACCTCTAGCTTAATTTCTCAATGTCTTTAGACCAGAGTATGTGTTGTCTTCATCAAGAGGATCTTACCATCTAATTCTAGTGGGTAGCCAACAGCAGTGGCAATCAGCTGTATTCTTTTGGAGACCCCCGAGGGATATTGTAGGGAGGTAGCTCATCCCTGGAAATGGGACTTTCATTTAAAAACCCATTCAAGAAAACTTCATTCAAATGATTTCTGGTCTCTTTTAATATTAAAAGGAAAATGAAAAGGGGTGGGTAGTAACCTTAAAAGTATGCATTTTACCTTTGTTAGTGTTGCAGGAGACTTATATCTTATATAAGTGGAAGGAGTTAGTTAGCTCACTTATTCTATGAAGAAAATAAAATCATAAATAAGATTAAAACATGAAGCTCAATGTACCTTGAGAAATCTTCAGACTCACAGATAAAATGCAGCACACCTAATGTGTGTACACAGCCATAAACCAGGCTCAACAAAGACAGTTTTTTTTTTTTTTTTTTTTTTTTTTTGTTGCAGAAACTGGGTCAGCAGACCCTATTGCTCCCAGGAGTGTCTGGTATGGAGTGGGGATGGGCAGACCCATCTCTATTCATGCGCAGGATTTACACATGAGACTTTTTAACAAGAAGAGTTCATAGTACTCATTAGTAGGTTTCCTTATTTGGAAGAGAAGTAAAAGATCGTGTGGAGCAGCTGCTGTGTAACACACTCAGGGTGGGCACAACATAGATCTGGATATGGCTCGGTCAGTTCCATAGTCATGTGGTATTTGAACAGATGCCCAGAAAGCATGAGTACCTACCTGAGGTCTTCCCAGGCTGGTGGGAAGGGCTCCTAATGAGCTCCGAGCAGCCCCTCTTCTCTTAATCCCTTAGGATCAGGGTTTTCATATATCTCATGTGTAAGGATTAAACATGAATATGTAGGTTACCACAAGATGGCATTCTATTATTTCAAGTAATGCCAGGTAGAGAGAGCCTTGGTTCAATTCATTTTTAATTTCTGAAAAGCGTTAAAATGTGTGCCATCCATGTCACAGTATTTAACTGTTTCACACAAACCTCTAATTTCCTTTGCTATTCTTTGTGGAAACTTGAGTTTTATGTCTGTTAACTCATGGAGGAAAACAACCTAGATTTTGCAAATGACATTTGTTAGAGTGAATAGTTCATGTTCTCATGTTTAGCTATTAAAAGTTTCATTTTCCTATAGCTGTTTGCAAGGATTGTAAAATGAGCAACCTTAAGTGTTTTCTACTATGTCTTCCATGCTTTTCCATCTATCATCCTCTCATATTTTCTCTTAGGCAGATCTGATGTATTGTTTACTGCTTTTTTTTGTTTCTTCAAGTCATATATTAATTTTATAAAGGCTACATGGTTTTAATTTCACAGTATTTGCCTGCCTATCTATCTATCTATCTATCTATCTATCTATCTATCTATCTATCTCCCTCCCTCCCTCCCTACCTACCTATCTATCATCTATGTATGCATTTATCAATTTGTGGTAATTTGAAAGAAAATGGCCCCCAAGGCTCATAGGGAGTGGTAATATTAAGAGGTATGGCTTTGTTGGAGTAGGTGTGGCTTTATTGGAGGAGATGTGTCACTGGGGGTGGGCTTTGAGGTTTCAGAGGCTGAAGCCAGGCACCCTCTCTTCCTGCTGCCTGTAGGATCAAGTCCTATTATGATGATAATGGACTAAACCTCTGACCTGTAAGCCAGCTCCAATTAAATGTTTTCCATCTTAAGAGTTGTGTGGTCAAGGTGTCTCTTTATGGCAATAAAACCCAAACTAAGACTCAATCTTATCATCTTCCTACCTGCCTAATCACAAAAAGATGAAGAGGGTCTTTATTATTTAAATGGATATCCTTTTTCTTAGTAGTTAAATATTAAAATTAAGTGGAAGTGTGAAGTAGTACAGTTGAACCTGTAAGAATTTCACTGACAATTTAGCGATGTAATCAGAACTGAGAAAGTTTTATTGCTGTGCCTGTCTGGCGATGCATTCTATTTTCCTTCATAATTTAGTTTCGTTATCTTCCTACAACATACAGCGTGACTATAACATTTACTTGGAATGCATTTATGGATATGTAATGAACAAGCTGGAATGCTGTAAAGGAAACAATTTCATTTTATGTTAGTGTAAAAAGGCTAATTCACACAGCTGTCCTCATGGTCTAGGGAGCTGCATATGTCTTGGATATCTGTCCAGGAAGTATCCTTTGTAGAGGAACAGACTCCTTGGTCCATCTTCTCTTACCAGCATGGATCTCTGGAGGGCTAAGCTTTATGGAGGTAATCATTGTAATAGGACCCATACTGAGAGAGTTTTATAATGCATTTCTAAGGATTCAGAAGACCTGAAGCTCACATTCTTCAGGCAAAGGACCTCTTTCCCCACTGCAGCCCGGACAGTGCACTTGGCTTCTGCTCAGTGTGTTAAGACACTGATCACACGATGAAGCTAGGGGGTTGGGGAGAGGGCAGGGGATGGCCCAAGAGCATTAGTCTCAGTTAGAAGCCACTTTATCCTGTGTCTCTGAGAGATTCATATTCCCTCTCTTGCTCTTCTCGCTCCATACATCTGAGTAATGGGAAGGTTAGAGTAACACAGAGGTGACTTCACAGTGGATGTGGAGGCAGCCAGACAGTATCTGGGATACGTTACATTATCCCAGGTGCAGTAATCATTAAGTATTTTTAACAGGGTATTTAGCTTTTCCAAGCTTTATCTCCCATATAGGAAACAGAGAAAACTCCTATAACTCCATGGTATGCTTTTGAGAATTAACTGACTATGTATGTAAATTGGGTAGGTTAAAAATGGTATCCATTATCAACATTGGTGCATCTAAATTGTCTTTTAGGTCAATTTAGTAAAAGAAATAAATTGTGGAATATCTCCTATGTGCCTGACATCCTAACCTTTTATGATTATTTGCCTGAGGTGCTAACACAGTCACCAGGCCATGGTCCAGGGCAGTAGTAAAGGAGTTCGTTCTGTTTTGGACTGACTTGTTTAATTCCTGAAACAATCTAATCTTCAACCAGTTCCTTTTGGAGATCAGGGATAATAATATTATGAAACTCTTTCACAATGGAATGGCTGGCTGTTAGAATTAGACAGGGTGGTATAATTAAGGCATTTAGCACAGGTCTGGCATTGAGAACATTCTTGGTTTATGTTAGCCTGGTTCATTATTATTATTATTATTATTATTATTATTATTATTATTATTATCATCATCGTCATCGTCATCATCATTATTTATTCTAAAGAAGGCTTTCCTAGGGACAGAGGGATGGCACAATGGCTAAGAGCACTTTTTGCTCTTGTTGGACCTGCGTTCAGTCCTCAGTACAGATATGGTGTCTCATAATCATCTGTGACTCCAGTTCTGGGGGATCTGTCTCACTCTGATCTTCTCTTTGGCATCAAGCACTCACATGGAACACATACATATGCAGGCAAGACCCCGCCCCACCCCCCCCAAATTAAATAAATTGCCCCTGGATTTCATGAAAGCCCACCTCACTTGTTTGAGTTCAAGTGGTAAAACCAAGATCCTTGATTGAAAACTGGGTTTTACTTAGAGGTTTCTTGGAAGATATTTAGTGGTCCTGCAGGTTCCTGTCATTTCTATCAGCTAATTCATGTTGACAAAAGAGAATGCTAACTTTTCTTTATGTGTTTTCATTTAGTATCCCAACCCCATGGATAAGAATGTCATCTCTGTAAAAATTGTGGAAGAAAAGAAGGGTAAGTTCTCTGAATATGGCCTGCTTTAGAGTATACATCCTTTGTGAAGGATGTATTTCTCTCTCTCTCTCTCTCTCTCTCTCTCTCTCTCTCTCTCTCTCTCTCTGTACGTGCATGTCTGTTATATCTTAGGCAGTGACTCTTGTCACTGAGGCTGGACATAATTGTGCAGGTAACATGTTGAAGTACTTAACTTGTGCCAACATCTTACTTTCATGAGCTCATTCAGCTTTTAGAATGATGTTTGAGGTAGGAATTATGAATTCCTATTTAATACAGGAGGAAACTAAAGCACAGAAAGGCTAGCCTGACCAAGCTCACATGACTGTGTCTTTACACATGACATTTTATAGATGGCAAAACATTTGTAGATAGTGCATAGATGAAACCAGGTGTGGTGTGGCTCATGTCTGTAATCCTAGATATTGAATGGTGGAGGCAGGAGGATTGGGACTTCAAGGCTAAGCCTGGATTATTAAAAAAAACAGCAGATAGATGTGTTGTTGCTATAAATTGCTTAAATTGAGGAACCATAACTGTAGTTTGGCAAATTAGACCCATACTGTGTGTTTTTGTAAGCAAGGCTTCTTCATCTGTTATAGCAAGAGCTGAGTATTTGCAAAGGAGACCATATAGCCCACAAATACAAATTATATACCCCATGACCCCTTTCCGAAAATATTGACTGTGTGCCAGCTTGGGGGTCTTTGGTGCTCTTTGTAGTCCTTTCTTCTAGGGAAGCATTGTGACTGTTAATGTTGGGACTTGAGTGGGCAGTGCCTGGAGCTCTGATGACGTGCACTGATCACCCAGAGTGGTGGCCCATTAGTGACATGTGTTTGGAGTTGTTTTACCTTGATCACTTAATTGTTATTTGGCTTAGAAAACTGATTAGAAAAACAGAATGTTTTGAAAATTTTTAATTTCATTTCAATATTATGTTTATGCATATGTCTGTTGGATATGTGTGCCTGGATATAGGTGTCTGAGGAAACCAGATGTGTTGGATCCCTTGGAAGTAGAGTTATAGGCAGTTGTGAGCTGCTTGAGGTGGGTGCTGGGAACCAAACTTATTTACTTTTTACAAAAGCAGTAAGCATTCTGAACCACCAACCCATCTCTCTAGCCCCTGGAAACTTAATCTGTGTTAAGCCTTATCTATAAGAATTCTACGTATTGAAAATTGAAGTTGAGCTAAAAAGCTCTATGGACCTTTAGATAAGGATATGTTTTTCCCTAATTATTTTTTGGCTATGAAATTTTCTTTTTCTAGATGAATCAACAGGACTCATCTATAGAAAGAGGATTGCTATCTGTCAGAATGTGGTTCCTGAAATGTTAAGAAAGGTAAATTCATTTCAGAGTTTAATCACAGTGGGGACAAAATTGAGGAATTTTAATAGTCATAGAAAAAGACAGCATTTTCTGATCTAAAGGAGTGTCAGAATTTCCTACTTCCTCCATCTCATAGTTTTGTAGGGGAACTATTTCTCATGCCCACCCCAGTTTTGGCAGATGCTGCTGGAGTGTGTCATCTCTGTCCTTCCTGGATGTGGGGAGATTTGATGATTATTCTGTGGGTACTTTTGGCATTTTTGAATGAAGTGTTGTCTTTTCTAGTCTGTCCATGGTTAGCAATAGGCGAGAAGGATGAGAAGTGAGAAGATTGTATTAGTCTCATGTTTGGTTGGGACATCCACACTTCTGTTTGTAATGCACTGTCAGAAATAATGGCTGTTTCTGAGAGCAGAATGTTTTTAGTGCCCTACGCAAGCCTGTGTGTTTCTGTAGAGTGAAGTCACCGGTGCTGTAATCTTCATGATAGAAAATTGTTTTTTCTTTTTGAAACCCTTAAGCACTCTGATGATTCTGTGTTGGGCGGAGGTAAGTTGAAAACGTCATTTGCATGGCTTGAACCTTAGATGGATTTTTCTTCTTGAAAGTGGGACTTACTACATAGTGCAGGTGGGCCTGGAACTTAGGGTATAGCCTAGGCTGGCCTCAAACTCAGGATAAACCTCCTGCTTTAACCATCTAATTACTGAGATAACAGGTGTGCATCATCATGCCTAGCTATAAAAGTATTAAAAATAGTTTTTATTTATTCTGAAAATTTCAAAATTTCATATGCATATGTGTGTACATATATATTTACACACACACACACATATGTGTGTCTTGATCTTATCTACCCCCTTTCCCCTCCATCTCCCTTCAGAATCTCCCTCCCAACTTCATGTTCTCCTATTTTTATTCTAGTATTATGGCTTTTACATTGTTGAGTCCAGTTAGTGTTACCCATATCTGCTTGGGTTTGTAGTTATCTACTGGGGCATGGGTACTCTCCAAAGAAAAGTGGCTCTCCCTCCTTTAACAAACATCAACTGCAATAACTCCTCAGCTAAGACCTCCCCCATCCTGTATATGCTGTCTAGGCTGGAATTTTTAACTGGCTTGAACTTACACAGGTAAGCACAGCTGTTATGAATTCCTATGAGACAATACATGTGAGTTAATGACAGCCATGTCATGTCCCTAAGATAGTCTTTTACAGCATTCCTTGTAGTGCCCGCGCTACGATCTGTTCCATGAATCGGGTGAAGGCCTAGAGATTGAAATAAAGAGACAAGGGAGCAGGTCATTTGTTCAATAATGGCAATGTCGGAATGCCGAATGCTGTTTATTGAGGGGATGGAACGGGCTTAAATACTGACTCACAGCACAGTGGAAAATTATAGGAATTTTAGGCTTTGCTCCTCCCTATGAGGAGGTGTGTATTGTCACGAGGTGTGTGTTATCAAAACTCGAAGAGTACCAACAACAGCTTTGGGGCAAGGAGTTCCAGCCAACAGCTTCAGGCTTGGCTCAAGGTGTCTCAGGTGTCCATGCAGGGGCCTACAATTCCTCCTTTCCAGTCTTTCTTTCTTCTCTTTCACCATGTTCTCTGAACCTTGAGGTGTTCAGTTTAGCTCTCTCTTCTATGGCTGAATGCTCACTGCTATTTATTCTCAGTATTATAAACAGTTACGAAGCTCTTCATCCACAATGTAGGATTTTTGATGGTGGACTTCTAATATGTAAGAGGAGAGCATCTTGACAGGCACTTAAAAATGCCTCAGAGGAGATTCCCTGTGTGATACAGAATGAATCTGGGTACTGAGGATTAGCTTGCAAATTAAATTGCTGTGCTTATACTAGGAAAAATGGCAGCTTCCTTCCATTCCTCATCGTAGGTTAAAACACTGTTATTCCCTTGGTGGAAAAAAAGCTAGAACCACAAAGAAAATGAACTTCTTTTGACTTGCAAATAGGAAGCTGTGTGGTACTTCAACATCAAATTATCACTGGCTTTTCCAGAGTTCATAGCTGCCTTTGCCCTATATACCCATTTTGAATCTATTATTTAAAAAGGCATTCAAGTTCGTCTTGTATCTCAATTCTTAAATAATTTAAAACTCTAACTTGTACAGTTCTGCCTTTGTAGCTTTCCTTGTCCTCTCCACCTGGGAAAGCATCGATTTCTAGGGACTGAACAGAGATTACAACGAGGAAAATATTTCTCTTGATACTTCCCTGCATGGGAGCATGTAGGTGGGCCTGATAAGAATCCATCAACACAAGAAGGCCTGCCTCAGAGGAGACATGAAGCAGCTGATAACTTTTTTAGTGGCCTACATCAATCCCAGGCCGTTTTCAAGTTCTGGGCAGCAACTAGAGAGGCCACAGTGTGTATGATTATCAGAGACTGAGGGATGTTCCTGAAGTGCCATCTGTATATCGGGACCACTTGTCCTCTTTGTTATCCAAGACTGAGATCAACTCTAGGCAGTCTTAATGTAGCTTGCTTTTTCTAAGTTGAGAATACTGTCCTTTCTCTGTTGGACAGGTGAGTATTTTAAAGGTACCTGATATCCAACTAGAAGAGGAATCGTGGCTCAGTCTTCAGAAAAGGAACATGGCTATACGGAGTCACTGCCTCACGTGGACACAGTATGCATCCATGAGGGAAGAGTCTGTCTTCCGGGAAAGTGTGGAAAATCCAAATTGGTAAGGTCACCTCTGTGTGTGTGTGTGTGTGTGTGTGTGTGTGTGTTTGTGTGTGTGTTGGGTATGGGGATCCATACACAGCACACGATTTCATACTTATGGTCTCTGTTTATTACACACGTATTTTATGTTATTTTTAGTCATGTACGTGAATATATTTCTTTTTGGAGAAAATATGACAGAACTCAATTCTTGTCCAAGTACCCTCCAAATTCTGGTATTTGCTTACTATCTCAAAAGACAATGAATGTTACTAATTTGGTGAATATTCTTTTGGACCTTTAAAGGCAATCTAGGTATTCAACAGAGTTTAAGTAAGGAAAATATTTGGCTGATGTTATCATTCATGTGACCCTGTCAGTGGGCCTGCCTAGCCCCTATCAAGTCAAGCAGCCTTAAGAGGATGCTTCCTCAAATATTAGCGTGACTGGTTTGTATATCTTTTTTACACACATGATTTAGGCAGAGTTTCTCTGTGGCTTTGGAGGCTGTCCTGGAACTAGCTCTTGTAGACCAGGCTGGTCTCAAACTCACAGAGTTCTGCCTGCCTCTGTCTCTGAGTGCTGGGATTAAATGCATGCACGGCATGTTATCTAAGTTTGTTTGCTAGACTGCTTCTTAGTTTTACCTATCTGATACTTGTAGAGCTAGGTTATTCCCCTGCATGCGATTTAACATTTTATTTAGTTACTGCTACTACAGTAGATACTCTGATGTCTAATTTCTCTTTGCTGTAAAGGAGAATATAACCTCCATGAGTTGTATGTCCTCTGAATATGACTCTTATGTGATATGTTTCACTCAGTGAAAATTTTAAGTGTTATATTTGTTTCAAGACTAAGTATAAACAATCAAATTTACCTTTCCTAGCATACAGTTCTGAGGAGTGACAGAACTGTACATATGATAAATATGTGTCTCTACTGCCACAGCCACTGCTTAACCCTGCAGGCATACTGAATCCTCCTGAAATGTGTGACTTTAAGTAAGTGAATTCTATGGTGTGTAGGGGGTCACAGATAAGCGATGGGGAAACCACGAGTGCTACTCATGCAGGATTTTCTCCTCAATGAAGTAAATGAATACCTGTTTCCATCCAGAAGGCTGGGAGTGGAACTTGTTAAAACCTGGTGACCTTGGTGACCTACCTGTAGGGCCAGACCTCACCCAAATCCCCCAGAATGTTTATCTCAGACTTTCCCTCCCTAGACCTTTATCTTTATCTTTGCTTCTCAGCCAATAAAACTCATCCTCAGGGGAGATGTCACACATAGTTTATAGCCTGCTAACCTCTACGCTATCTTGGTCAGATACTATATCAGGTCTTAGGCCCTTAAGCAAGAGAACCTATCTTCATGGTAGAGGTCATGCATATTTTGCAAAAGAGTTTCTATGTCATTACACCTTAAGATTTATTGTCCACATAGGATTGGGATAATTGTTACCAGGAAACTTTTTTCCAAAACTGTACTTGACTTAATATGTCTAAAATAAAGGGCCTCGTGTCAGGCTCCAGAAAGTTGAATTAGTGTCAGGCTGAACCAAGTTTCCCTCCCTCTTTACCTTGCTCATGTTTTCCTGTGTCCAAGACGCCTACAAGGATTCCCATAGCAGTTGCATGTCTCACATGCTAATTTTTAAATCACTGTGGGCTGGTTTTCAGTACATGTACATTTTGAGTTCTAGGAAATCTTAGTTTCAGATGCTTTAATCACATACCAGTCTTTGTGGTTCAAGCAACACCTGTGACTTTCTCATGGCTCTGGAGGCTGGGCAGTCTAGTCTGTGGGCATCGGCAGATCCCGTGCCTGTGAGGGACCTGCATCTAGCTTTGCAGATATCTGTCTTCTATTAAACCATATGATGGAGAACATGTGATCTGTTCTCCTCCCCCGTGGAACAAATTCCATGGCTGAGTTTCTCATTGAGTTGCTACTTCCCAAAGACCCAGGGTCATAACTCCTTCCCATTGTGGGTTAAGGTTCCAACACACAGGCTGGAGGCATCTGGATGGTACCTAGCTTGTCTCCAATGCGGTTTTCCATCTGTAGCACCAAAAGTACAATGCATTGCAATTCAACAAAATAAAAATGGCAACATAAAACTTTTGTAACACAGATTCTGGCGCCTTGTCGCCAGTGTGTTAATACACAAGTTTACATTCTGTAACAGCACTCGGCAGAGTTCATTTCCCTAATTAACACATATTTTAATTTTTGGTTATAATGGGCGAGAAGCAATCACTTCCTTGAAAACAGATTAAAAAAAAAAGATTTACATATCTTTACGTGTATGGCGTTTTGCCTGTATGAATATATGTGCATATATGTGTGCCTTGTGCCTGCAGAGGCCAGAAGAAGGCATTGGATTCCCTGGAAGTGGAGTTCAGGTGTGTGTGAGCTCCAGTGTGGGTCATGGGAACCAAACCCAGCTCCTCTGCAGGAGCAGCAAGTATTCTTAGCTGCCGAGCCCTCCCACCACTCTTCTTGTTTCTTTGAGACAAGTGTCTCACTCTTTACTTCTGGCTTCCCTCCATTCTCCTGCCCCAGCTTCTATGGTGTCTGTCATCTTTTTTGGCACCCAAAGATAGACTTTAAGACAAAAGTAAAGCATCACAAGCACTGAATATTAATGGTAACCATTACAGTGAATAATGTGATTTCAGAAGGTAGTTTACTGTGTTTTATTATTACTGTTCTGTGTGGGTTGAACATTTTTATTGTTTAGCTACAGTTTTAATGAAAATAATAAAACCTTCAGATAACTAATGGTCCCAATGTAAAAGCCATTCTTAGGGCCCAGCCTTTCTCCACATCATTCCCTCTTGCACAGCCCTGGCCAACACATCAGTGACTAGGATGTCCTGGATGAGTAAGGAAGCATGTCTCGTTCACATCAGAGGGAGACTCACAGAGCACAGTTTTTATTTTGCTGATGCCCAGAGCTGGGACTAAAAGCTGGGGCCAGAGAACAGAGCTCTGTTGTTGGTCTGCAGATGTAGTAAAAGGATGGCCTTGTTTGATTGCACACAAAGCGAGTCTTTCTTTTCATCCTCTGTGTTTTAGTACTAGTTTTTGTTAGTGTTGTTTAGTAATAATACATCTGGGCTATTGGATAACCTTAAAAGCTGTCTCTGTCAGTTAAATAATGATTTTCCTGGATAATCCAGGAAACTTTTCACTTTTTTTTTTTTAATCATATGAAAGAATAATTCTGATTGTGGGGAAAAGGTATATAACTCTGACTTTGGTAACTAATATTAATCAATTCTGGGAAACAAATCACATTAACTAGATATTGTGCTTATTTAATACTGTTCATGTATTATTTACATACCTCTATTCTTGGTCCATTTTTACTTGAACTTCTGAACTTTTAGCTATTATAGTGTAATAATGAAACGATCTCTGCAAATTATGTGTTTATCACATATTTAATTACTTTTTTTGGGTTATCAAGGCTAGTCTTGAATTCATTATGCAGTCAAGCATGACCCTGAACTTCTAATTCTTTTGCCTCTGCCTTCCAAGTACTAGGATTACAGGCTTATGCTACTATACCTGGTGTATGTGGTTCTGGGGATGGAACCCAGGACTTGGTGTATGCTAGGCCAACACTCTACCACTGAACTAAACCCCTAGCCTGATGTCTCTATGCTCTAAGAAGTTTTTGTGACTCAATTCTAATTTGTAGTATGGCTATGTGTATATATGGAAAAAGAGAGGATGAATAAATATGAATGTGTGTTATTGAGGACTTGACCAAGCCAGGCAGATGCTCTACCACTGGGCTATATATAGTCTCAGTATGCATAGTTCAAAATATGGAAATAGAAGTAATGTTTATTACTATTTACCAATCTTGTAAGACTCGGCTCTATGTTTATGTTTTTTGTTATCTCAGTACACCTTCCCCAGAAATGCTTACCTCCCCGTTTAAGAGTCCTGGGCTAAGAACCTGCTGTTTTACTTTCAGAGCTAGATTTAAGTCCAGGAAAGATGTGTATTCAGGGCTTTGTGTATTTGGTCTGGACAGTCCCCCACATGGTTGTCGTCTTTGTTGTTTGTAGGTCCAGAATGCTGTGGGTCAGTGTGTTTTGGCCAATGTCAGATTCTCTGGACTCAGAGACCCTGGGCTGGTGTTCTCCTTGCCCTTAGGACCCCTCTGGACAAGCCAGAAAATAGAAAAGTGAACAGAACAATACCAGAGCAAAAGTAAAATTATCTCCTGTGTGAATGAGCTTTTACTTGCAAAATGGAAAGTGGTGGTGTCCTGTTTTAAAGTTTTTAGAAGAAGAAAAGATGGATAATTTCTGCTTTTTGAAAATCTCCATTCTGAGAAAGGCTTATTAATCTCTTCGTTTTGTGTTTGAACGGTTCCGTCTTTAAGTTTGGTAATATATTTGATTTGATTTAATCCAATATGTCCAAAATATTATCATATATATAAAATTGCTAAAGGATATTTTACAGAACTTTTTAAGAAGCCACTAACATCTATTATTTAGGTATGCCATTACTGTGTTGAGGGCCTAGCACCCATGTGTGGCTGGTGTCTGCTACTTGCATGCTACATTTTGACTAAGAAGATAGAGTAAGTGTGCCATCTCTTGCCCTTGCCTTTGGGACCTCACAACCAGAGCAGCTTGGCAATGATGCTTTTGCATTCTAACCACTGATGCATGTGTCCTCTAAATACATTTATTAGTTTTGAGTTCTTATTTTGTAACTAAAAAAAAAAAAAAATTTTTTTTTTTTTTTTTTTTTTTTTGTTTTTTCTCCCAAGACATGGTTTCTCTGTGTAACAGTTCTGGCTATCCAGGCTGGCCTTGGACTCACAGATATCCTCCTGCCTCTGCCCCCCAAGTGCCAGGATTAAAGGTATGAGCCACCACTGCCCAGCAACTAAAATTTTTTGATGTTTCCATTTTGTGTGTATGTGTTCTTGAGTACATGTGTTCATGTGCCATTCATATATGTAGAGGTCAGAGGACAACTTGTGGGAATTAGTTCTCACCTTCCACTCTATGGGTCCTGGGATTGAATTTAGATTGCCAGGTCTGGCAGAGTTATTTTACCTGCTGAGGCATCTCTCTGTCTCTTAAAAAAATTAATACATTTACAATTTCATGCATATATAATAATGGATTTTGTTCATCTTCACCCATTCTTGCCATCTCCTTCTTTCTTGCTGAAACGTGTGTGCGTGTATGTGTGCACGTGTGTGTGTGTGTGTGTGTGTGTGTGTGTGTGTGTGTACGTGTGTGCGTGCATGTGTGTGTGTGCTACCAAATTAGATTGGGATTGTTTGCATGAGCATAGGATGGGCAATCAGTGACTGTAACACTGAGGAATGTGTCTTCTTTGTCTGGTAACCATTTTCTGTCAGTGGATCCTCAGGGAGGGGTGGTATCTCATGGACCCATCACCTGTCCATGATAGAATGTGAAGAACCATAGCTTCTGTGAGTTCCTGAGTACACCCACTTAATTTTGAATAATCCTACTTTTCTTTTTTCCTCTATAAGAGACTGTTACTATACTGTGTAGACCATAATAGATGTAGGATTGCTTTGGTTTTAGTAAGTGACACTTTACCCAAGTAATGCAGTTCTAGATCACAATCATCTTCTTGAGGAGTTTTGCCTTCTGCTCCTCACCCTACAACTGTATGAATTTTTGTGGCAAGTTAAACTGTATCTTCAGGTTCTCCTTGGTGGAGCGTTTGCTTTTGAGTGAGGCGATGATTCTTCTACACTCCATGTCCAACACTCCATCTGTGAGATCTGATTTATAAGACCTCACATCTGACTTTAAAATGTTCAGCTGAATATATGCCAAGAGTGTTGAAGTTTCATTTTTTTTTTTTTAAATAAAAATGTCAGTGAAACCACTCCTAGAACAGAGTACAAAAGACATTGAAAGCATGCATGAAAAATCTAGTTTCATAGTTTTGGAGAGACTCCCAGGTGAACATCACTCATTCTAATAAGTAGGTATGTAACCTTTGAAGTTTCCAGTTTAAATTTCTTGGCTAAAAGTGCCAAGTTTCAAGTAATTATCCAACAAATCACAAATAGTATATGATTCATATCTTTCAAGAGATTCTTGTTGGGCAGTTTGTATATCTGTGACTTTCTGTTTCTGGAGTCTTTTTATATTTGTTTCAGCAGCAGCAGATGTAGCAGTTGGGTGACTTTAGTGAGGTTTTAAGGCTGGCACTGCCCTCTTTTGACCAATTTCCAGGCTCATGGTTGCCTAAGTATTAGCATCTTCTGGCTCTATTCACTGTGCTTGGCAATTATTTCTAACACTCAGTCCTGGTGCTGCAGGGCTTGAGGGTGTTGTTACCGAGTAAACCTGAATGAGGACTCCTATACTCAGCTGCAGACACAACTCCCTCTGCTCCTATTGACCTTGATTTCCAGGACACCAGAGGGTGATCTAACCATTAGCAGAGTACATCATGACATGCTGAGCCACAAGATCCCTTATGCTCAAACTCAACATCTGGCTGGAGCCTCATTTGGGCTCAGAATGACTGCCCTCATAAAGGTCCCCATTTGCCTTCAGATGCTGTGTTCACATTGTCAGGGTCTGTTCTGGTTTCCTTACCTGTACTTCATGTCTTGTGGGGTTTTGCCCAGATGTCATGGTTCTCTGTAACCCAGAGTCAAGCACAGTGTGACACACAGAAGATGCTCCTGGCCCTTTGACAAATGAATGATTAATGTTCATGGGATTCAGGTAGTACATCTAGTCAAAACTAGGAGTGGAGGAAGGGAGGGGAAAGAGATGAACTAGACAGAGGGCAAGTAGAACTTGGGAGGATCTGGTGGGGTTGGGTAGAAGGAGTCTTCTGCACTGATATGGGAAGCTGTCATTGATGCTCTTGGACACCTGTGTGCTTTTTGCTCGGGGTCAAGTTGGCCTGAGCTCCCTCACACAGTGATAGGGAGATTTAGTAACATCCTAGGTAGGACTGCTCTGCACTTGGAGGGTATAAACATGGAGGAAGTGGAAGTTATTGTCAATAATGGTGAGTGAATGTTTCTGATGTTGGGTGGCTCTTAAAAGACACTGTGTTTGAAAAGTGGAGTAAGCTGTTTTATTGAAAAGAGAGGTGGTAACTGAGATGGAAACAGTGAGTTTTAGCCAAGAGAGCATTCTGTGGCACTCGCAAGTGAAAGCTTTTGAAATATCTTAGTGGACATCTATTGATTGTTTTAATCCTCCATTGGTGTAGAGTTGTCTTATTCCAAGGTTCAGAGGGGAATTAAAAAGTACAGATGTGGTGCAGTGAGTCTAGCTTCATAGCGGCTCCAGGTGAATCTGCCCAGTAGCTCTGGAAACTTTGATAACCAACTGGTGTCCTGTGGCGCTACCGATAAGCAGATACAGAGCCGGCACCCCTTTGGAACTCTGATCCTCCTTTTGCAAAGTTCTCGTTAATCTCGTAAAGCATGGCAAGTTTGATAAACTTCTTCCCCCAGAAAACAGCAAACATTACCCAGTGAAAACATTCTGCTAAAGAGCATAGGAAACTCTTAGCAGCCCCTTGAATGCGTGTGAGAGGAATGATGGATGAAGTGAGGTTCCAGTGAGTCTGATGCAATAGACAATGTATGACATTGCTGCTGCTTGGGAGCACACATCATGGGGACATTCCTTTCTTTGTGGTAGTTACTCATCTGTAATCAGTTAAATACTTAGAATATTAAAATGATAGTGTTTTATCAGCCAAGCAGTGATGGAGTGCAGATCCCAAGACAGTCAAGAGGAGCGTGGTGACTGAGACGTGCCTCTGCTGTAGGGAGGTTTATCAACCTGGAAGCTTGATCATCATCGAAGCTGGGCTGTGTTTTGTCACTGTGACAGTGTACCAGAGGAAAATGGTAAATGGAGGCACCATTTATTTTGTCGCACCATTTCAGAGATTCCAGTGCATGACCATCTGGTTCTGTTGCTTTCAGTGAAGCTCAGGGTGTGGGCGTCATGGAGGAAGGGCATGGTAGAGAAAAACCTGTTGCCTCACAGCAGCCAGGAAGGAGAAGCAGAGGGGGAGGGAGGAAGGAAGGAGACAGGGGAAAGGGTGGGGGGGGGGCGGGATATCGGTCATCCCTCTTACTCTGTGACTGGAACTGAGATGGCACCACATCATGATACCAGTGGGACATTCCCAACCCTCTCAAAGGCACTTTAATTAAATTTCCATCCATTGCCGGGCATTACTGGCACACGCTTTTAATCCCAGCGCTTGGGAGGCAGAGTCAGGCGGATCTCTGTGAGTTCAAGGCCATCCTGGTCTACAGAGCTAGTTCCAGGACAGGCTCCAAAGCAATACAGAGAAAAACCCTGTCTTGAAAAACCAAAACCAAGCAACCAAACAAAACAACAAACAAACCCCCAAAAGCAGAAAAAAAAAATTTCCATCATGAAGATGATTAGACAAGATTTGCCATACCTACCTAGCCAGCCAGTATTCTAGGCCAGGATCTCATTGGGAAACTTTGCTTTTTTGGAAACTTCCCTTTTGAGCTTTCCAAGTTAGTGGCCCTGTGCTTTGGGGAGTAGGTTTCATCCATGTTTCCCCTGGGTTTTTGTTTCCCCAAATTTAGAAGAAAAAACAGCTCAGTCAAAATAGGAGTCTTGGTTGATTAAACTGCTGTTAATTTTCAGAGTGCCTTGATCTGGAGTGTGTTACGAGCAGTTTTCTCTCCAGCCTGGTTCGAGAGCCGCATCAGCCACAAATAACACACAGAGACACTGTATTAGATATAAAGCTGTTGGCCTGTTACTAGCATTTCTTATTGGCTAGCTCTATTTTAAATATTAACCCATTTCTATTAAGCTAAGTGTTTCCACGTGGTCTTGGCTTACCGGGGAGAGGGTCTGGACTGATGTTTTCTCAAGTCTCTATATCTTGAATCTCCTCCTACCTCTCCCTGAATCCTCCTTATCTCCTAGTCCTGCCTATCTGGCTTTCCTATTTGCCAACAGTGCTTTATTCATTAACCAATAAGAGAAACATATTTACAGAATTGACATCTCCCATCAGGGGTGTGTGTTCTTTTTTGTGATTCTGGTGTGTGGTATGTTGAAGGATGTCTGTGCATGAACAAGAAATAACTCAGATTCTGGTCCTACCTAAGTGAGCCAGTCTCCTTCCCAAATGCTGCTGTTGGCTTGTGCCTCAGCTGGTGAAGTCTGCCCTCTACTGACCTTAGCAGGTGGATAGTGTTCTTTAAAAAAAAAAAAAAAAAAAAGTGTTTCCTTTCCCACCTTTCTTCCCGCCCTCCCTCTTTCTCTCCCTTCCTAATGTACTTTAGTGATTTCTTGTCACATACTAGTTATTACAATTGAAATTGAGACTGTAATGGAGAAAAAAAAAAGATGCTCCTTCTTAGAAAACTTTTTTGGTATTCTCTAGTCAGATATTTGACTGCTAATGATGTGTAAGCCAGTGTGTGAGCATTTTAGCTTTATCTCTTCCACCAGGAAGCAGGCAGGGATGTGGTCGCTGATTTTGGGCAGGGTGGAGTAGAGGGTTTCCATTCTAGAGACAAGGACCCCTGGGGGAGATGGTTGCCTTGGATGCAAAAAGAGAAAGGGATGTGAGAAAATTAGGAAGTGGTAGTAAGGGAGAGGAAAGCATGGCTGCCTGGGAGTCACTTACATAAACTGAACGTAATCAGAGACTGACATGATAGCTGGACCTGTAACACTTGTGGCTGACCCGTCTCCTGGACCAGTAAGTATCAGTGAGTGGGGGCAGAGAGAGGGGAAGGTTTTGAGGTTATGGGTGACAGATCTGCATGGGGTCAACCCTTCTGCCTTTGTGTAAGTTATTCAACATCTCTTTACTACAGTTTCTTCCTATTTTTGTAGAAGGACTAATTTTCAAAGCACATCAGCCTCCGAGGATGTGTTGTCTGGAGTGTGAATACTGTTGCCATAGAGAGTTTTGGGTGTGACCCAGACTGTAAAAAACGTGTGTAAGATGAGTGTGATACAATCTTCTGTAGGCTTAACACAGAGGAAGGCAGGAGGAAAACCTGAATCTCCCTGCTTGCTTCTTGACGTAAACACCACCCAGTTCACATGCAGGGCAGGGAGGAAGGACCACCCTTTCAGAGTGTAGGATAAGGAGAGCTACAAGCTGACTAAATGAAGGGTTAGCCTATGCTATCTGCACCCTTGCTGAAAATGGTTCTTGGTTGCACAGAAATAATACCTCAGAATGTGCCGGGCAGTGGTGGCATACGCCTTTAATCCCAGGTCTTAGGTGGCAGAGGCAGGTGGATGAATCTCTGAGTTCAAGGCCAGTCTGGTCTACTGAGCAAGTGCCAGCACTGACTCCAAAGCTACAGAGAAACCCTGTTTTGAAAAACAAAACAAACAAATCCAAACCAAAACAAACAAAACACCCAAACCAAATCAACCAAACAAACAAACAACTAAGAATGTTTTATTTCTATAGAAATGATAGTCATGGCTTTACTAATGCTCCCAGATTCCATTAGTTAACATTATATATATCTCAGTCTGTCCATCCTTTTTTATTTATTTTTTTTGTTCTTTTAAAATTTATATATGGTGTGTGGGTATTTTGCCTTCATGTATGACTGTGGAGGCCCGGAGGGAGCCTGGGACTGGAGTCACAGATGGTGTGAGCTGCCATGTAATTGTTGGGAGTGGGACCCAGGTCCCCATGAAGAGCAGACAGTGAGTGCTCTGTGAGCATGGCTCTGTGTGTGTATGTGTGTGTTAGGGGCTGACTCAGTAAGGTTAGAAGATGTCCTTGGTTGTTGGGCCTTTTTCCGTCTTGGTTGAGGATTTCTTGTTTGCCTCTTCATACACTGGGTAGCTGGCTCATGAGCTTCTGGGAGTTTGCTGGGCTTCTGCTGTCTCCTTCCCCATCTCATCACAGACGAGCCATCTGATTACACATTACAAATATGATCTACTATATCCAGCTCTACATAGGTGCTGGGTCCTTGCCCTTGTGCAACAAGCAGTTTGCCCATTGAGCTATCTATCTGCTCAGGCCTAATTCTTTCCTGTTCTGTATTGACAGCTAATTGTTAAACTATGCTGCTTAAGCAGCTGTGCGTTTCAGGGATATTGAAACTGAAGCTCATCCTGACAAGAGACATTTGGGATAGTCTTGGGTTCCAGGAAGAAAATGCTATGGTGCTCTGAGTTACTGAGAGTGTAGTGTTTCCTTCTCTGACAGTGTTAAGATGAACTCTATTTTCTGGGTGGCAAGGACGTGACCCTCTTATTGCCCTGCTGGTCTCTGCCATGTGCACAGACCTGCACATGCTTTTCTGAGGACTCCTCAGATTGGCAGAAATAGGTATTGCTTAGATATGATATTAAAGAGACTTTGATTAATCCCTCACCTACACTGAAAAGCTCATCTCTCCCAAAGGGTGGGAGACCCTTCAACTTCTCGGTCTTAAATATTAAAATCATTGTAAAAGTTTGCTCTGACCAATCCAGAATAAAGACGGGAAAGATTAGTGTCACCAGAATGTAGTTTTACATGAATAAAGCATTTTAAATGAGTTTAAATCTAAGAAGCAGGCTAGGCAGAGGTGTACGTGTCAGGTTGGATGGGGGTAACTCTGTGTCTGTGTGTGTGTGTGTGTGTGTGCGCGGGCGCGCGCGCGCACGTGTGTGTGTGTGTGTAGCGTGTAGGATCAGGAAGAAGAAAGTGGGAGGTGGGAGGGAGAGAGAGGAGGCCTGAAGGTTTAGATTTTTTGCTGTGACTTGATCTAAATGTAGGTACTGCTGTTAGATTCAAAGGAGATGATTCTAAATGACAGATCTTGCCTGGCTTGTGTTAATACTCAGCACTGGGGGGAAAAACAGAAAAGACAAGGTCATAATGGCTAGATTGACTAAAATCACATCTCTTTGAGTGCAGTGTTTCTCAGAATATTTGTGTGTGTATGAGTTCATGTATATATACATGTGTACACAGGAACATACACACAAGAGATTTGGACTTCTTAAGATGTAAGAAGGTAGGGAGAATTGAGAAAATATTTTCTGTGCTGAGTAATTTGATTGCAAAGGTGACTAGTTCACCTAACAAGTGTGGTTGTACTCACTAAGTGTAGAACTGTATTGCAAATGGGCTATAAGGTATTGTGTATAGGCATGGTGGTGGCATCAAGGCTAGCAGTCACTGGTGTGCAAGCTGCCATTAATCTGTGCTGGGAAAAGTGTCTTTGGGATAAAATCTGACTCCAAAGCCTGAGACTCCTTTCAATCTTGAGTTCACATTCCTTGCCATTTTTGTCTCCCATATCATTGTCTCCCAATTCCTGAGACTATCATGGGATTGATGAAACTTGTGCTAATGTGTGTGTGTGCTGTTAATTTTGTTTTTTGTTTTTGTTTTTGTTTTGCCACGTTGGTACAAGAAAGAGTCATCTGAGAAGAAGGTGCCACAATTGAGAAAATGCCTCCATCAGATTAGACTGTAAGCAAGTGTGCAAGGCATCTTTTTGATTAATGATTGATGTGGGAGGGCATGCCCTGTTTAACGGTGAGGTCCGGGAAGAGCCTCTCAGTCTCAGTCTGGTGTGGGGAAAAGAAAACTAAGCGGCGACTTATACGAGATCTGAAGTGAATTGCAAGCCCAAAGTTAGCAAGCCCAAAGTTAGCAGGAGCCTTAATTGAAACTACTGATGTTTTAAAAAGGAATGTTTTAGTTTTATAAAGCTGATATTTACGGATGCCATTTGTGTGTGTGTGTGTGTGTGTGTGTGTGTGTGTGTGTGTGTGCTCGTGAGTGTAGTATATACATGTATGGTGCACATGTGTGATGTGTATGCATATATTTGTGTGTGTGAGAGTGCATTTGTGTGTGTGTGTGTGTGCATCCAGAGGGGTCCTGCTCAATTACTCTCTGCCCTAGTTCCTTGATATAGGATCTCTCACTGAACCAGGAGCTGACCGTGAATTTGAAATACATAATTTATATATATATATATATATATATATATATATATATATTTATATGTGATAGGAATATATAGCACATACCAACCACACTGTCAGTGGTTTCAACAAATGAATTAGGCTGTGTTAACTATAGCCCAAGTCTCTAGTACAGATGCATACATCCAGCTTTTATATAGCTAGAAATCTTAATTACCTTTTCATTCCTGGAAGGCAGTTTTGCTGAGTCGTTGGTTTAATTTTTTTTTTTTTTTTTTTTTTGTTTCTTTTGGTGTGCTGAATATATTAACCCCATTCCCCCTGGCCTGTAAAGTTTCTGATTAAAAAACCAAAACCCACTGCAGACATCCCAGAAGCCTCTTGGATGTATCAGGTTACTTTTCTCTTGGTGCTTTCAGTATTGCCCCTGTGGGTTTGATACTGTATAATGTGTCTGGTGTAGATCTCTTTAGGTATCTCCTGGTTGGAGTTTGTTGAGATTTTGAATTTGTGTGCACATTTCCTTTTCTTTTAGGGTTAGGAAGTTTGGGCGGCTGTTGCTTTAGATAACCCCTCCTCCATTCTCGTTGGTTCCTGCGCAGTGGGTGAGAGGGGCTACCTGACAACTCCGCGTGTCTCCAGAGCTCGCACCACTTCCCTCGTTCATTTGCCCTCCGGTTCCTTGCTACTGTTGCTTTCTGCTGTTGAGTAGTAGTTTGTCTTTGCCTTGTTCACACTTCAGTTTCCTGAATTCTTTTAGTTGTTTTGTTGTTGTTAGTTGGACATTTAAAAAATAATTATTTCCAATTCATTGTCAGGTAATTCATATACCTGTTTCTTTAGTGTGAGTTTCTAGAAATTTATTTTGTTCTATGATTGGCTGTTTTCTTCTTCTTCTTCTTCTTCTTCTTCTTCTTCTTCTTCTTCTTCTTCCTCCTCCTCCTCCTCCTCCTCCTCCTCCTCCTCCCCTCCTCCTCCCCCTCCCTCTTCCTCCCCCCCCCCTCAGCTCCACGAAACAATGCCCACTTCTGCTAGGCAGCTCCCAGCCTGAGAGTGTGCAGGCCTCTCAATCTTTGAGTCTCTCTAGGACCATGTGTGTGATTTCCCAGATGCTTTGTCATCGAACTGAGGCCATTGTCTCTCGTTTTGGCTGGTGATTTGTTTGTGGTCCTGCGGATTCTTAGGGCTATGTCAACCTTCCTTCTCAGTGACTAGCAAGCATCCAAGTATACGGTTTCCCTTCCCAGAGTCATGTCTTCAGGCAAGGCCTGCTAAAGCCACAGTATCAATGTACATTTGTCTCCTTTCTTTCTCTTCTGTGCCCCATTCTACCTAACTGTACTAGCTGGGAGGGAGCTATCTGGAGTGTGACGGCTGATTTAGATGGATTAAGGAACACTTAGGGCAATAGTAGGTACAGGTTTGAGTGTGTCTGTAAGAGATTTTCCAGACTGTATTAAGCTAATCTGGAGGAAATCTGTACTGAATGTGGGTGGCAGTACCCCCTGAGTTAAGGTCCTGGACTGGAGAAAAGGGAGGAAAAGAAGAAAGCTAGCTGAATGATTGAATTTTCCTCTCTCGGTTTGTGAATCCACTGAGAAGTGAACAAGTAGCCTCCCGATGGCACTGACCCGAGCTGGCCATGCAGCCAGACCTTTCCTAGCATGACACGAACCAGGACCTAAAGCACGCTTGTCTTGCAGTGAGGCACAGTGGTGTGTGCCTATACCTCAGCACTTGAGAGCTGGAAACTGCATATCAGAACCTCAAGGCCAGTTCCTACCACACAGAGTTTGAGGTCAGAATGGGTTACATGACACCCAGTGTCACAACAAACACCAACACAAATTTGCAGTAGGAACCTTCCTTCAGTGACTTGTGGCAAGAATTGTGTTGCAGCATCAGAAAAGTTTCACTCCTACAGCCAGGGAAAGCAGCACACTGCACTTGCTTTGAGGTGGCTCTTCCCTCACCTGGGTGTACTCCACCTCTTAACTGGTTTCAGGAGGCCTCACAAAGGCACTTTTGTTTGTATATTTTTGTTAAATCATTGTCTTTATGGGGGGAGGTGAGAGCCAAAGACTTCCTGTTCAGCCATCTTACATCGTTTTCAAGGGTAACCGGAATCTCTGTTTTATGAGATGGGGATAATTAATATTAGTAGGCCTTTGGTAGTTAAAATGATAAAAGTGGCAACACACCTGCTCCCTGTCACCTCTGGCCCCTGTCAGGGATTCAGTACCTACTTCAGACTTCTGGCTTTGCAGTCTCTGTGATTGCCTGCCTCTCTTTAGCAACCGTTGCTAGCATTTTAGCAAATGCTGAGCATGTACCAGTCATTCTTCACATCCTTGTTATATGTATAAGCTCCTTTATTATAGCAGTTGTAAATAGGTGATACTGTGATCACATTTACATATGAGAAAATTGCTAATAGAAGGTAAACAACTTATTTAAGGTCAGGAAGCTTAAACTGATTTCAGATTCAATTTTTAAGAGACATTTCACTTTTAAGCAGAGGAACTAACTGCACTTATTGTCATGGAGAAAGTTCAGGGTCACATAGTGAAAGGGGCTCTTGGTCCTGATTGCCACGAAAGTAAATGTGTTTAGGTGTTAACTGTAGTCTCCTCAATTGCAAATTATGAGTGATAGTTTCTAGCTGGGCATGGTGGTGCACGGCTTTAGTACCAGCATTTGGGAGGTAGAGGCAGGTGGATCTCTTTAAAGGGCAGCCTAGACTACAGAATTCCAGGATAGCCAGAGCTACATAGTGCTACTCTGTTGTGAGAGAAACAGCATCCATCCTCCAGAGTGATAATTTCTTTATAATTGTTTTAATCTTTGAATTTTATATACAAATACAGTGCACTTTTATCTACATTGCTCCCAACTCCTGACATGTCCCTCCTTCCCTTTTGACATCACATTCTCATCTATAATTGTGTACACACACACACACACACACACCCTACTGAATCCATTTAGTGTTGGCCATATGCACATGGGTGTATGGCTGACCACTTAGGCATGGAAAACTTATCAGGGGGCTTGTCTCTGAAGAACACCGACTCTGTCAGAAGGTGTGGTTTGTCACCAGCTTGTCTACTAGGGGTGGAACCTCGTGAGCCCTTTCCCCGCCCATGCTTGAATGTTGACTGGTGTGGTCTGATGTAGGTTTTGTGTAGGCAGCCATAGCTGTTGAGGGTTCACAGGTGAAACATCTTTGCCATCTCCTGAGGACAGCCATCTTTCCTGTGCTCGGACTCTTATAGTCTTTCTGCCCCTGTTCTTAGATGTTTCTCAAACCGTGGGTCAGGACTTGTGTTACAGATGTTCCATGTATGGATGGGGACTCCACAGTCTCTGGTTCTCCAAACCTTGCCCAGGTGTGGTTCTTTGCAATAGCTTCCATCTGCTGCAAAAACTGAGGGCTGAGAGCTGCGCTAACCTAAAGACATAAGATTTGGCAGAATGGAGGTGGTAGCTTCTTGAAGAGGCCTTTTGCATTGCGAAATGAATATTCCTTAAACTGTACATAGTTAGGACAACCTTAAATGGAATCTTTTGTTTTAATAGGTAATTACTCAGTTATTATAGATATTATTAAGTGTTAATTATAAAAGGTAATTATGCTGCTGAAAGTGTCTATAATGTTATATATCAAAGTGCAAAGTGACACAAAAGATGAGAGTTTTTGACAGTTGCATGTAAAAGATGTATTGTGGTCGTATTGATGCCCCAATACCCTTCCTTTTCCCTCTCTCACGCTAGTGGGATCTTCTTCCCAATCAGTGTCCTCCTACCCTCATGGCTTGCTTTATTTAATTTTATGCAGATAGCCAGGGGGATGAATTTTGTGTATTGTGTATATAGATTTTTTTTTTTTTTTTTCAGGACAGAGTTCATTCAAAGAGGCAGAATCTCAATCACAGGGGCTGGATTTCTCAACTGTATTTTGGAAACTTTTGCTAGTGCATTCTTAAGACAGGGAGCCCAGAAGGTAAGCTTGCTTGTACTTTGAACTAACAGTAATTTTAAGAAAATATGGAGGAATCAGTTGGGTTGTTGAATATGACATAGAAGAACGTCATGAACAGATATATTATTTTTTTAAAAAGGGAGTTAATGAATAAACATAGCCTCAAAATTTCTCTTAATAATTGTTATGACCAAGATAAACCAGTCTGAATACGTTCTAATGAGCCATGAACTGAGTTGTTGTGATTAATGATGTGTTTTTGGCCTAGTTGAGGGGATTTCTGTCATGTGTCCAGATTGGTTTATCCCAGGCTGGAAGGGAGTTGTTGAATTCCTAGAAGGTCTAATATTGCTTTTACTCACTGAAACATTATTGTGCTTGTTTTCTGCTAGGCTACAATATGTACATTTTTTTTTAAGAAAAAAAAAAAAAAAAACCAAAATGAAAAATACCACCACCATACTCCTATCTGCAAAATTGCAATCTCAAAGTAATACCCCTGGTGAGAAAATTAATTTTATCACTGTGTCTCTGACTGAGTTGACTCCTTGTTCATCTATTAAATCCCATATTAGAAAAGCTGTAATAATAATAATTAAGTATAATTGTTTTGCACACAAGCCTATTCATCAAAAGGATGGAAACCCTTTTGGGAGAGATAATATTTAGAAGTTGAGATTTCTTACTATTAAGTTGGCTACACATACTCATTTGTAAAATAAAATAAAACTGTATCCCGTGGTCCCTATAAAAACAGATAGCAAGCTGTATTAACCCTGGAGGTTATGGCTTGCCTCACTTTAGATAAATACATGTTGTCCATTCACACAAGTGACTTTGTATTTTAGCTGTCATCAATCTGAACCTTTTAATAATTGATCTTGATCCTGTAAAATATATGAAGTGGTTTGCATTCCCATTTTATTGTTGAAAGATGATTAAGTATGTATACCTAGCATACGCTTATCATCTTGCCTATCTTCTTACAGGAAAGTACCTGCCTTGTGCTAGGCACTGTGTTAATGCGGGTGTGGAGGTTTGAAATAGGTATGCCCCCACAGACGTGTGTGTTTGAATGCTTGGCTTATAGGGAGTGACATTTTTAGGAACGTGGCCTTGTTGGAGTAGGTGTGACTTTGTTGGAGGAAGTGTGTCACTGTGGGGGCACAGTGGTGGGGGCAGGCTTTGAGGTCTCATATGCTCAAGCTATGCCCAGTGTGGGACTGAGTTCATTTCCTATTACATGCAGATGTAGAACTCTTTATCTCCTTCCCTTGCACCATGTCTATCTGCCTGCTGCCTTGCTTCCCACCATGGTGATAATGGACTATATCTCTGAAGCTATAAGCCAGCCACAGTTAAATGTCTTCCTTTATAATAATTGCTGCAGTCATAGTGTTCTTCATAGCAATAAAAACCCTATCTAAGACAGGGGGCCAAATGTACTTACATGAACATAGAAATAGTGACATGTAGGCTCTAGACTCACATCCATCTTCCATTGGCAACTATTCACTCTTCCTTCAAGGCCCCAAGTAGATGTGGTAAAGCCCTTGCCTTCTCAACACAGTGACCTTCACACAAATGGCTGTGCTGGGACAGACTTGTGTTATACCATATACTCCGTGTATATATTAGGATTCTTTGGGTGCCAGTGACAAAAAGCACTTTAGGTTGGTCATTGGAATGGTGCCAGGGTGCAGAGGCTGGCTGCTGGCTTCAGGAAGAGCTGCACTGAGGTGGGAGCTTCGGAGCACCTGTGCAGGCTCCATTCTCCAGTCCGGCACACCTGCTCTGTGGAGACCTGTGTGCTTCATGGTTCTCTTTCCTTCAGTCTGGTTCTCTCTGTGTGGGTGGCGAATAGAATTCTAGCCAATGAAAAGACTGACTGCATCTCTCTCTCTTTCTGACAGCAAAATGACTATTTCTTCTTCTTTTTTTTTTCCTAATGTTTCTAGAAGAAGAGGCCCTTGTTCGCAAACAGGTCAAACAAGGCTGGGGGGGGGGTTGAATGGCAGCTGTACAAACATGCCCACCTTTTCTGTCATGACCACGGGGATCAGGGCTGAGGTCACTCCTTAGAGAAAGGGCCTGTGTATGTGGGGTATTCCCAAGCCATTTTTGTTTCTACCATGTTCTCACAGTAGACTCTGTACCCTGATGAGAGAGAGAGAGAGGAGAGAGAGAGAGAGCACACTCTGTCCTCGCCTCCCTTTCTCTCTCTCTTTCCTTCTTTTCCCTCACCCCCTGCTGTACACTGTGCCAGAAGAGGATGTTAGGTATCTTAGTCTGTCTCTCTCTGAACCTGAAGCTAGACTGCTGATCAGCAAGACCTAGCTATCCTGCTGCCTTCCACCCTGCTACCAAGTTACCAACTTTAGGTCACAGGTGTGTGTGTGTGTGCGTGTGCATGCGAGCACATGAGTGCGTGGCCAGCTTTTTATGTGGATGCCGGAATCTGAACTCTGGTTCTCATGCTTGCACGAGTACTCATTGAGCCATTGAGCCCCAGCTTTCTTAGTCTTGGTCCTAATTCCTCCCTAAGCTGTGATACTCTGCAGTGCCTCGTATGTGTATGTGGAAATGAATAGCAGTAGGTAGAATGCAGAGGGGTGTGTTGTTGGCTTATGAATATTCATGGTAACAAAGCCAACAAAACCAGGTGACTAATGTTTTAACCTGACGAACCCTTTATTCTTTTTGATTATGTTTGGAAGGAAGAGAATGCATTTTTCCTGCTAGCTTTTCTAACATTGCTTTCTGAAAAGGCTAAGTTTAATTAGCCTTCCTGTTTTAGAAGGCATCCATGCTTAAGTGCCTTTCACCTCTTACCCACACGTGATGCCATTTTTGTAGGGCCAGCCTGCCTGCCTGCTAGACCTCACACTTCTGCCCAAGTGCTCATGCTGGGGATTTAGATGGCTATATTTTCACTTTTGGACTTCATCCTTGAGGCTGTTTAGTGGTGTCAAAGGTAGGATCTGATAGCTATTTTTTTTTCCCCTAGTAAAAGCAAAACTAGACACTCAAACTTTCTATCTATGTTTGTAAATTGAAGCCAGGCTGTCGATGCAGGGCTGTAGGTGAGGTTGCTTGTTCAATTGCATTTTTCCTTTTCCCTTTGCTATTTCAGTGCAGGGTGCAATTGAAGCCCTTTTTGACACGTGTGCTGGCTTTCACGCACCAGTCAGAGGCTGCCCTCCTCTTGGATTTTCATCCGCTGGTTTGTTTCCCCTGGCATGGCTCCAGGCATGGCCCTGTAGTGGGACAGGTTGTACATGGGTGGGCCGCTGTGTACCCTTCCATCACTTTTGTGACTTGGCAGCAAGTTTGCTCCTTCATCAAAGAGGGATTTTTATGCAGTCCTAGAGAAAGAAAACTATGAGGGTTTTAAAGTTGCAACACTCAGGTCACATGTAAATACAGGCTCTCTTTGCTTTTTTAAGAGTTAAAAACACCACAATCCCATGCTTCTCTGTCAGGCTTTCTTATCGTTACTCCTCCCCCCCCAAGCATGTGAACATGGGTAGGAGCACATAACTACATTTTAAACTTTATTCAACTCCATCAGCATCTTCTCATTAACTGTGTGCTGGGCACTGGGTAGAGTGCTGGAGGCAGAAATGAGACATAAATTATCTTTCTTTTGTGTGATTAAAAAGCAGCTCTTAAATTATATGTGTATGTTTTATACAGTTCTATAACTATAACTATTTTAAAGATACAATTGTTGAATAATATAAATTTTAAAACATACTTATCAGATGTTCCAAAAAGAATATAAGAAATTATTAGGTAGTTACACAGTCAAAGCACTTGTGGTTTTCTAGTGGGGAAAAGGCTTCAGAGACCATGTAACTCATTGTTCTTTCTTGGACTTATTCTCAAAACAGCTTCCTAGTGCATTGAACTTATTTGCATAATAAATTTTCTATTAACTATAAGAAAATAAATAATACATAATTCCTAGGATGGAGCATACCTTGTGCAGCTTTAATTTGGGGGCTTGTTGCTGAGGGTGGAAAGCACGCTAGGCAGTGATGGAACATTTGCTGATGCTGGGAATGGATGAAGCCTGGCTCGGTGCTTGGACTCTGAGTCTGGGGAAGGTATTAACAAGGCAGCTGGTGAGTATGACAGTTGAAGATGACAAGCCTGTGCCTCGCATCTTGCCTTGTCTGCTTCTCTGAGCAACTCTGTGATATGGGAATTGCTGTCCTTTTATTTGCACAAGGAAGCCAAGGTCCCAAGTGACAGAACAGTTTTCTCAAGGTTACTAATTTAGAAAGTGGGACAACTGGAATGTGACCCAAAGCTTGTCTGACCCCAGAGTGTGCTCTTGGTTTCTAACTTTTATGGTCCCATCTATATTCTCTGCACTTAAACTGTGTACAAGTTGAGGGGTAGGTGTGTGTGCTTAGGACAATGAAACCCAAAGTCATATGTGTACAGTGAGGATAAAAGAATGCAAAAAGAGGGTTCCCCTAGATGATGGAAGAACACGGAACAGAGCAGAAGGACGGGGGTGATCATTTTTACAGTTTTAGGAGCAGGTAGTCTTTGTTCAGTCAATGAAGGGCTTGCCAAAAAAGTGTGAGGACAGGACTTCAACCCCTAGAACTCATTAAAAAAAAAAAAAAAAAAAAAAAAGCTGGGCTTTAATTCCCAGTGCTGAGGAGGCAGTAAAAGGTCAGTCCTTGGAACTCGAGGGCCAGCCAGCCCAGCTTACCCAGTAAGCTTCAGTCCAGTGAGAGACTTCATCTCATGAAGTAAGATGGAGAGCTCTTGAGGAACAACACTGGGAGTTTACTTCTTATTCCACCTGCACACACACTTGTACAAACATCCTACCCACATAGACACATATGAACAGACAGACAGACAGACAGACAGACACACACACACACACGGATATATACAAACACAAACTTACACATTCGGACACATACCTACACACACATAGAAATACACACACAGGTTACAGACAAATAGACAAATATACATACACATAAGCAGGCAGGCAGGCAGACACACACATGATCTTTGAGCTTTTTGGTTAGATTTGTTTTGTGACTCTTTGTACTTATTGTAAATTATATATATATATAAAATCATTTTGTATATTAACTTTGTATCCTGAAACTTCATTGAATTTGTTATTTTTTATGGTAAGATCATGTGGTCAACAAACACACACTTCTTTCCTTCCTTTCCTATTTGAATGACCATTATTGCTTCCTCTTTGTCTAATTGCTCGATGTTGGTAATATGTTAAATGAAGTGGTGAGGATAGTCCATTTTTTCTTACACAACTTTATGCATAAGAGCTGTACATTGTCCACTACTGGGTGTCTTTTTCTGGCTTGTGCTGAAGGGGGAGTCCAGATACACTAAGTTCTCAGTACTACAGAGTGTGTCATGTGGCATTTTCTTCATTGAGAGGCATCACATAGATGTGTAATGGGATCTGAGTGCAGCCCATTGGCACACAGAACCAGAAAGATAGGCACATGTTGTTTTAATCTGCGAAGTTGGGGTAATTTGTTACACAACAATAAATAACCAGTAAAGTGGGTTTGGAAAAAAAAAAAAAACAAAAAACATGCAGCCATATATAGCCAGGCTTTTTTTTTCTTTCCTACATAGCCCTGGCTGTCTTGGAATTCACTCTGCACACCAGGCTGAGCTCAAACTTAAAGAGATCCACCTGTCTCTGCCTCCTGAGTGCTGGGATTAAAGGTGTACAGCACCACACCCAGCCTAGCTGGGGCTTTTCATATGTCCTTTAGGATCACATGTATTACACCACATTTTCTTTGATAAGGGAATTATTATCCATTGTAAAACTGGATTTAAAAAAAAATCCAAAGGAACAACCCCACATCTTAAACTGACGTGTTCAGACTTTTTAGATATAGCCTGCCCAAGCCAGACCTTTAAAGTCATGTTCAAGTGGTTTGACTTGCCCACAGTTGTCTCTGTGACAAATATTTCACACGCTGTTGAATTCCACCTCGGCTTCAGGCTGGCGATCGGCGTGATGAGAATAGCGATGGCACTAATAACGGGACCTTCTACAAGAGTGGTTGGGCTAACAAATCGTTTTATCACACATTGAAAATGTATTTCCCAAACTTAAAGAAAGAGCACGTCTGTGTGATTGTATAATGAGAACTCTGCATTCCTCAGCATTTGCACTCATCCTTAACCACAGAGACAAACTGGCTAAAAAAAGAACTCTGCGTGGCAAGATTGTTATCACCCATATTATCTTCCAAGCCTGGGAGGAGCAGTGAAAAGTGGGTTCTGGCCTCAACAGAAACCAAGTGGGAGCAGCTTACCCGTAGTTGTGACTTGGGTTTGCCTTTTTACTGTGTGCTGTTTTGGTGGTAGGGGTGGGGTGTGGGAATTGGCGGTCACTTTGCAAAGTCGGAGGCAAAGCCCCTCAGGATCGTGTTCACGGTGGTATAAGGTGCCCTTTCTCAATGGAGTGGTGTCAACAAAAGGAAAAAGTGGGGCCTGGAAGCTGAAATGCATTCTCTGTATGTAAATTAGAGTCATAATAGAGTAGCACACAGATCCTCAGTTTGTCGCATCCCTTTTGTAATAAGGAGAGCAGTTAGGAGGTAGAGTTAAGCAGCCAGTGTCTTCTGAACCAGTGGTCTGCCGTAGGACTAGCTGGCCCCTAGTGGTCTTAATGGAGATATATAGCCTCCATAGTCAAGCATGGATGGGAAAATCTCCAGAATTTTGAACTGACTCCTGTATCTTAAGTCCCATTCATTGCATTAATGAGGGTCTATTTCTAATGTGCATTATGGTAGTTAATAAGACACCAATTTCACCAGTGAAAACTCAGTTTTAATATTCCTTGTGCTAATTTCCTTTCGGTGATAAAGATAATTGAAATTTCTAGAGTGAGATTGCTGATTTAAAATAGTCACGACAACTACTGGAGTGTGAAGCCCACACGAGGGCACTGGCTGTCCTTAGCTTAGGACAGAGTGTAACAGATACATGACACCGTACTACCTTGTGCATGCATGCTGAAGTGCTTTGCAGACACCTTAGTAACCGTATACAAGCATCAGCTCCTGAGCTAAAGGAGTGTTCTATGTTTATCAAAGACTAGTATGAACTGGGGTTCTGGGCCTGTGATCAATGTAGCCAGTGGATGTGAAGATTTGCAGAAAGGCTCATTGGCCACTGGTCTGATATTCTAGCTGTTAAGCCTCACAACCCACACCCCTAGCTTCTCTTCTAAAAATGGGGTGATCAGTTTTATTACACAGGGATTTGAAAGGATTTAGTAAGCCTTTGAGCATGCTTGGCATGTATAAACTCCAGTGGTTACTGGTATTAAAAGATGTTTCCTGACAAGAAGTGTAGTTACAGGTAAATAACTGTGTGTGTGTGTGTGTGTGTGTGTGTGTGTGTGTGTGTGTGTGTGTGTGTGTGTGTATGCGAATGTACCTCCTGTTTCCTCTCTGTCTCTCCTAGTAGCTCCCCTGTGGACCTTGATTCCTCCTCCTACTTCCTCTCTCTTCCCAAAAATTCCATCTCCACCTCCTGCCTTGGAATTGGCTGTTCAACTTTTTATTACACCTTCACACAGTGTACAAATATCTCACAACATGTATATGCATGAATGTGGAGGACAACCTCTGGTGTTGTTACACCTCAGATGCCATTCACCTTGCTTGCTGTCTGTCACTGGGATGTGGGGCTCGCTGGCCAGATTAGGCTGTTAAGCCAGTGATTGGCAGGGCTAACCAATTGTCTTTGCCTCCCCAGCACTGGAATTACCAGTGCATACCACCATGCCTGGCTTTGTACTTTTGTTCTGAGATTGAACTCTGGTCCTTGTGCTGGCAAGACAAGTACTTTACCAGCTGAATTAACTCTCCAGCCCTGTAAATAGCCTTTTAAGTACTTACTTGAGTAAGATTTTGGTTGTTATTTTTGTTTTGACAAGAATCTCTCTAATGTAGTATCATTGGCTGACTGGAAAGTGCAATGTAGCATTCACAATCTTCTTGCCTTAGCTTCCAAGTGCAGGTTACAGGTGTGGGTCACCACCGTCCACTAGACGAGATTTTAGCTGCCTATGGAAAGCTCAGTTAACTGAGCTTGGCTATAGGTATTATTGTTTCCTCCTTTTGCTTAATTTTTGGCTAGAGTCCCAGGATCCTGACTAAGAGCAATGAGGGAATGAAGAAATCACTAACAAATGGATGTGGAAAAGCTGGGGTCAGGTGGTCTGTGCTCTCTAATGAAGAGGCCACAGCACAATTGAACAGGAAGGCAGGGCTATTACATACTGGTAAACAAGGAGACAAGGTTTATTATACTCAGCAGAACTAGTTAATCTCATAGGAGCAGTTTCTGTAGGGGAACAGTCTTCAGGCCTTAAACATTCAGGAGAATACTATGGTGGACATTTTTTGCACGCATTCTCAGCGTTTTCTGAGGAAAGGAAGGCTTTGCCATCTCTGAGCATCACCCAGGGAAGGCTTTGCCATTCCCTTTGGTCTGAAGCACTGTAATCTTTGTTATGGCTGTGCCCATGTCAAACACTGCTTGTTACTCAGACTCCCTATGTCCTTTCTTCTCTCTCTCTCTCCCTCTCCCTCCCTCTCCCTCTCTCTCTCTCTCTCTCTCTCTCTCTTTGTGTGTGTGTACACACGTGCATGTGCACACATGCACACTCTTAGAGATCAAACTTTTGGCCTCATACATGCTCAGTTAAACATTCTTTCAATGAGCTATGGTCTTAGCCTCAAATAAGATTTGAGATCCACAATAGTAAAGGAAAAGTTAGTATTGTCTCAAAACATTTTAATTATCTTCTTAAATCTCAAATATCTTATTAAAGTACAGTGAAATATAAACTATAATTCTGATAATGTATTCCCCTTTAGCGTGTTGATATAACTCCATGTGTCTCTATTTATTTACATACGTATAAATGAATGGTTTTCATTTTTTAAAAAAGTTATAATTATTCAGCCCAATGTTTTCATTTATGGATATACTGTCAACATTTTTCTTTGTCATTACATATTTCTGTACTTTTTGTTCTTTAATTTTTTAAAGATACTTATTGAAAATAGCCCAACTGCCTCAAACTTTACATAATTCATGCTGGAGTTGAACATTAGGTCCCCTGCCATTGCCTCCAAGCATTGGATTACAGGTGTGCATAGCTACATCGAGACAGTACATATTCCTTGAAAGTTTGACTATTGGAAATAGTGTTGAGTCAAATCCCTGAGTATAAATACTTCTGTACATTTCTGATTGCTTCTTGGATTAAGATCTTTTGTGTGTATTACAAGTTCCTTTCCAGAACAATTCTGCCAGCTTATAACTTCTTCTACCAGTTCAGTACTGGGCTTGGCTGAATGATTTGCTGTCTTAGAACTGTCGGGTTGATTATTTTTAGCTTGTAGAATTGTGAAGCAGAAGCAAAATTGCCAGTTCCAACCCTCTGATTATCTACTCTGGAAATGATACCAGTTACTGATTCTGCCATTGTCACATCGTTTGTCCTCAGTGACCCCCCCCTCCCGATTTTATGTTGTGTGACATTGGTGTGGGTGTTGTGTGAATGCTGAGTTCCTTAACTAAGAACTGTGTGTCCCATGTATACACTTGCATAGGTATCCACAACTCTAAAAAAGTAGATGTGGATGTTTTAAAATTAGTAATCCCAAAAGAGAGGAACAGAGCAAGAAATGGTGTCTGTCCTTCAACAGCCTAAGTTAAAGTTATGGGCAAACAGGAAGACATCTGTGTGCTAGCCTGTAGACTAAGGACTGAGGACTTCCATTTTCTGCTTGTTCATATTCGTTCTTTTAAGATTCTTTATGTTACTTGAAAGACCAGATGAAATATGCTCTCTTCAGTTCCAGAAGTCCCCTTCCCAGCTCTTATTTATGTCCAGTGACAATGCTTTTGAATCCCACTCTTGAGTGCTCATCTAGATCAATTCAGGTCATAGTTCAGTCATTTGATGCCATGAGAATACCAAGGATGCTACTTCTTAACAGCTTACTTTCAGATAGGTCTGTCTTCTTGAATGATCTCTCCCTATCCCTTCCACTCATTCTGTTGTCACTAGAGTCTTAGTCTACTGAGACATAGTCTTCCTGGGGAGAACATCTTAGAGTCAGAGATCTGTGAGTCATAATTGTTTGTTTGTTCTTGACTGTGGAGCCTAGGAATCCCAAATTCCTGGATGGCTCATTGAATTCCTCTGTTTGTAATAGACTTTGCTCATTGTGGTAACTTTTGGGAATCTCTTATGTTGGTCAGATGAAATTCAGGATATATTTTCTCTGAAATAAGGTGAAATCTGGGGCTTCAAGTCTTGTCTGAAAGGCTAGGAAGTGGTATTCTGAGTTTCAGGTGTGTGTGGGGTCATTGTTTGTGCGATGACAGAAGAAACCATGTCTGCATGGTATGACAATGAGCTGCTGATCTGGCTGTGAGTTAGGAAGGAAGCCCAGGGTCATACTCAGCCCAGCCACATTGTTCATTCTGATCTGACTAACCCTGATCTGAATTATCATTTCCTATAAAATCATATTGAATTAATTAAGTCATTTTAAATTCTAAAATTATATTCACTTTTCATTCTTTCATAGTTCCCCTTATCTCTAAACAACATTTTCTGTCTGCTAGTCATTACACATGCATAAGAATTAAATAGTTTTAGCTATGCAGGGATTAAAAAACAGGTAGTAATTCATTTAAAAAGTAGGTATGGTTAAGTGTAGCAGAGACAATAAAATTAATAAATAAGAAACATGCTGATAAAACACTGGTTAGCAGAAGAGGCAATGAGCATGAAGTAGGGTTTCTATATTTTTGTATCACAATCCTGTTCATATGAGTCAAACTGCATATTATAAATATTTGTAGGCCTTTGAAATGCTGGTCCCAGTAATAGAGCAAGATGACTTATTTTGATCTACATCTCCCATAAATACAGTTTAGAAGCTTTAGGGGAGATCAGATAAAATAATGATAGTAGCTGTAATCAGCACACTGTGATCCAAACACTTCGTAGTTTCTCAAACATTCGTCCTCCCAGTATCCTGTAAAAGGGGCTGCAGTTACTTCTACCTTCCCCTCTTACAGACGTGGACATGGCTGCATACAATACAGGAACTTGAATCCAGGCTGTGTGATTTGGGAGTCCACTCTCTTAGCTGCCAGTGTGAAGACAGAAGTCTAGGTGAGGAGATAAGACAAGGCTGGCCCAAGTCCAGCAGCATCAGGTGTACCTATGAAGTAGACATTTGGGCAGCAGTAGAGGAAGTGTCCTTGCCTTCTCAGCTCTTACTGTGACACTTCTTTTTTTTTCCCTAGTGCTCCTTTGTTCCACTCAATGGGGCACTGGGACATTTGGGAGCTGAGTTCTTGCCATTTTTTCCTGGATCCAATCTCCTACCAATATGTTAGTTTTCTGATTTTGTTCTCTCATCTTTGTACTAGAAGATCCAAATATATAAAGGAAATGGAAGCAGGAATTTGTGGCCATCATAAATCCTTACTGACTTGATATAAACCCGAGGCAGGTGTAGAACTTAAAGCTGAAACAGGCTGCACCAAGAGGCAACAACAACAATAACAAATAAATAAATTTAGAAACAAGAGGAGGAATGAAAGAGAAGAGGGTTTGTGCATGCATGTTGTGTGGACTGAGAGCTTTTGTGGTGCAGATTTGCTGAGGGTCAAAAGGACCACTCACCTGGGCTCTTTGTACTAAATTAAGGCTCCCAGTTTGACCCAAAGACCAGAAAGTCCCATCAGTCCTCTCAGCTTGGGAGTTATTAGAATGGCTACTTGGGTTGGAAAGGTGACTTCACTTCTTACTGGTAGGTCTAGTAGTCCACCTGCAATTATGCGCCTGCGCCCTGTGACATGCTAATGAAAAGCTCCCTGATGTGGGGAGTTGTTCCTTTTGGGTTCAGTGCCTCTTTTGAGGGGTGAGTTCTTATCTAGACTCTGTGGTAGGAGTTAATCTTCTACTGGAATCCTGTTGTGCTTCCCCTAGGAGGACCTCAGTGATGGTGACTGAAGAGGCTTTGGTGTCTTCCTGTTAAGGGGAAAAGGAGCATTGTATTTAGAGACCCTGAGTTTGTTGGAGTGATGTCTTTTTGACTTTCAAGTTGTTTGGTTTTAGTTCTACTTGCTGTCTGAGATTTGTTATTTGATGCACCATAGTCCTTAGCTGTCTTTTTTCTTTGGTGATAACTTTTTTTATTCCTTCCCTCCCTTTCTGCCTAGTATCCTCGCTTCCTCTTAGTCTTTGTTTCTCTCCCCTGCTCTTTCTAGCATTTTGTTGTTATTGTTGCTTTGTTGAGACAGTGACTGTGTACCCTAGGCTGGCATGGAATTTAGGATGGCCTTAAACTCACATTGAGTCTCCCACCTCAGCTTCCCAGATGCTAGGATTACAGGCATGAGCCATCACACCTGGTCCTCAGCTGTTTTTTTTTCCAAATTTCCTGAGCAAAAGAATATGGTATCTTTTGTAGTCAATTAACTTCTTTCATATTGATTCCTGCGTTAAGTAGAATTTAAAGGCTATAATTAAATTTTTTCTTGATCAGTGACCTTTAGTGGGTATAGTTTTATTTCTTTTTAAAATATACTTACATTTGTTAAAAACTTGACTATTGCCAGTGGTGGTGGATGACTTTAATTCCAGCACTCTGGAGGCAGAGGGAGGTGAGTTTGAGGCCAGTCTGATCTACAGAGTGATCAGTACTACACAGAGAAATCCTGCCTCAAAAAGCAAAAGCAACAACAACAACAAAAAAACAAAAACAAAAACAAAAAAAAAACCCAAAAACAACAAAAAAAAAAAACTTGACTTTTTTTTTTTAAACTAGTCTCTAGTTTTCTAGATATATCTGAAATGGCTAAAAATACAAAGAAATTATGACAGTCTCCTCTGAAAGACTTTTAAAATCTTTTACATAATTTTGAGGCTTGTTTTATGTTTATGATTAGCTGGAATATTAACTGAATAACTAGTACATCTTTTAACTTGGATTGTTTGTAGAGCTATTTGTAATAATACCCTGCCCAGAATTGCTGTGTGGCCTTGGACAAGCCATTAAAATCCATGCGTCTCATTTCCCTCATCTGTAGAATGAGGACAGTATTGGTTCCTATTTCATGGAGTCCTTGGAAGGAGTAAATGAGTTATGTAAAACTACACAGGTCAGGACTTGGCACAAAGCAAATGATTGGTTGTTGTGTTGTCATTATTTAAAAAGCAAAGTGCAAGGAAGTTAAAAGCAAAAACTTATTTTCCTCATTATAGCATTGCAGACAATGTTTAGTAGTTATAATGAGCTTGCCTTTTAAGTCAGCCTGACCTGGATTTAAATCTGAGTCCTTCCTTATCTTGTAGCTCAACCTTTCTCTGGGTGACATTTGAATAATGCTGTTGTTTGCCTTGTGAGCATGAGAATTACAGGCAAGTGTAGTGAAGCATGTAAAATACCTTGGGATACAGGAAACACACCATAAAGGATCATTGTCATCTTTGTGTTAAAGCATAATGGGGAATCAGGCTTGGTGGTGTATGCTTGTAATCCTAGCACTCAGGGTGCTGAGGCAGGAAAATCATGTCTGTACTGTATAGCAACACTGTGGCTTACAGAAACACAAAACAAACAAAAACAAAACAAAAAAAGCAAACATACAAATGATGATAATTTTATGATTCTATTTTATTTTGAGTTAATATTAAAGCAAAGTAATTTCTTTACAAATACAGAAACAATGGGATGTCACAGGTAATACATTTTACCCCAATATTTTTACTTCTTACCATTATTATTATCAATAGACTTTTAGTTAGGTTAGATTTCTGTCCTAGCACTGAAGAGCAGGCTACATACATGTCTGATTTTAAATAGGAAAAACTCATTATTACTGTGATTCTGTGATTAAAAACTTATGGTCTTGGTCATCACAGTGCTGGAGATTAATCCCAGGGCCTCCTGCCAGGCAAGCCTCTGACACTGAGCTATACGCCCAGCCCTAGACTAAGTGGCTTTAAGAAGAGAGCCACCCCATTTCCCCATTTTGCTCTCCCAGCAGCCCATACCTTTGTGTCTGCCACTAACAGATACTTCCCAGAGAACCTGAATTGGCCTGTTGAATGCCAAATGAGGCAAATGGATGGAAGGTGTTAGGAACTAGCAGCCAGTTGACCCCCCCCCCCCCGCCCCGACGATGGGCGGGATGCTCATGGCCATGTCATCCCTACATCAGCTTTACCTGGCGGCCAGAGGACTCAGTTACATGCGAAAGCCTCTTTTAAAAGCAAGTGCCCCACACCTCTCTGCTCTCTCTGCTCTCTCTCTGGTCCCTCTCTGTTCCCTCCCTCCCTCCCTCCCTCCCTCCCTCCCTCCCTCCCTCCCTCCTTCCCTCTCTCTCTCTGTCCTGCTTTCGGTTGGCCACCAGCTACCCCCTCTTTCTCTCCCCTCTCTCAATAAACTCCACGTGGGCACTGAGTCTCGTGTTTGTGTTTTATAGGCATTAGTTGCATCAAAAGAAAAACAGAAGGGTTATCCTTGAGGATTTCACATGAGTTTCTCCACAAGAGCTGGGGTTGCTTTCAGTACTTGGTTTTAAAGGTAATTCCTTTAAATACCCTTTTATCAAAAGAAAGAATTTTAAACACTTATTATCAAAGAAAAGAATTTCATAATATTTTCTACATCAAAGACAGGTTTAGAGCTTCATCCACATGGGAGTTATTAATCCATGGAGATAATATCTGAGACTAAGCAGAGGACATGACCCTATGAATTAACCAGTTAAAATATTGCCTGCTTAATTAGCTGACTTGGTGGAGTGACTTCTCAAAACTGTCAGCCATTGTTCTTCCTTAAGTTGCTTTTGGTTATGGTGTTTTGTCACAGCAACAAAATGTCACTGATGCAAGTGTGAAATAAAATGTTGGTTGGACAGCTGACCCAAGATGTTATATACATTGATAACTTATTGGAGCAGAAATAACTTCCTGTGGGTATGCCTGGCTTCTCTAGAGCCCAGAAGTGAGACTCTGACAGAAAAGTTGTTGGAGGTGTGGTGAGATGTTTTGCTCTGAGGATATTGCAAACACTGTGTGTGGTTTGTTTTGTTCTGCTTCTCTTAAATTTAGAAAAATCAGGACCACATACACATAGGACATAAGTGACATGATGTAATGTGAAAGCTTCAAATATGTCTTCCTTCCCTGTACCATCCCATTTCCCTTCCATAGCATCTTAGGGAACCCAAGATGGTCTTGAACTTGCTTGGTGTAAAGTGGAGGCTGGACTTGAACTACTAATCTCACAACCTCTAATTCCCAAATGCTGGGATTATAGCAGTGTACCACCACGCTAGGCCATGAATACACTTATTATTAAAGGCCTCAGGATACTAAGAGAGTCACTCTGCTACTTTGTAGCCAGGTACACCACTGACTAACTTTCCAGTATAACTAGCTCAGACTGGGCCTGAAGATTTGATGAGTCCAGGAGTACTGTGTACTCAGCAGGCATGACACAGCAAGAAGGCTTTGCCTGTCTGCTGGGGACCTGTTCTCCCTTGGACCCAGATTGCATCTGTGTTCCTGTTGTTGACCAGGGTTGTGACCTGTGGAAGGCGGGTTCTGCATCTGGTGTGTCAGCAACCAGTGTCTCTGAGGTGATGTAATGAGCAAGGAAATACACTTTGTGAATGTGAAGATGCTCGAGGTGGGTCTCTGGGGACATTTCTTGTGGGCCACTGACGGAAGAGTGAGAGACACCCTCCACCCCCACCCTCCACCCCTGTCTGCAGAGGTCAGAGTCAGTGCTTGTCTTTAGGCCACAGGGAGATTGGGAGGTTAAGCATTGTTAACACAGGCATGCTCTTTGCAAGTGGCTTTAGATGTCCTTAAATTCTTTTTTAAAAATAATTTATTTAAATTTATTTTATGTGCATTGGTGTGAAGGTGTCAGATCCCCTGGGAACTGGAGTTACATACAGTAGTGAGCTGCCATGTAGGTGCTGAGAATTGAACCCATGTCCTCTAGAAGAGAAACAGTGCTCTTAACTGCCGAGCCATCTCTTCAGCCCTGTCTCACTTAATTCATAAAGGCAACATTGCAAAGCAAAATGCTTCCTCTGTTCTCTCTATCCAGGCAAGCAAACAAAGTCATTGAGGTTAAATGCTCATTGTGCAAAGAGCTGGAGAAATCCAAGTTGAAATTCTAAGCCTGCCACTCCATACCCATGTGGCTTTGCATTCTCACTCTTCTGAGACTTTCCTTCCTTGGAAATGATGTGAGTGAAAGTAGGAAAGACTGTTGAGAACCTTAAAAATGGGTGGGTGAGACAGAGGCTTGTAGTCAGCCTATAACACATCAGCAGTAATGTGGATGCTGATTTCATGAGATGGGTTTTTTAGTGATGTGTGGGTTTAGGAAATGATTCTTGGTTCAAAGGAAACACCGGATTTGAAGACATGTATGCAGATATTATTGACTTACACAGAAACATGACTATGGGGAGGGGTGGAAATAAACAAAAGGAGAATTATCTAGGAATCTGTTCGATTTGTTTATTTCCTGGGCAAAAGTTAGATTGTTATATATTCTGTTAGAGACAACTCATTGATAAAATGTACAGATGCTTTGGCTCTCCATTTTATCTCAGAGTAGGGAAGGAAAATTCAGAAGTTATACTTAAGTTTAATGAACAGGAATAAAAAGGCCTCTGCTAAAACAGAATTGATAAAAGTCTTTTCTTTTTTAGTTTCTCACAACAAGAGTAGGTACTGCAGCCCACTGGTGCCTTGTCATTAGGACTGACACAGATGGCATGGGGGGTAGTGAATGTGTCCCTTGGATGGAGACTTCTAAGCAGATACGGAGTGTTCAGTAGCGGGATGGTCTCAGGCGGGGTTGGTTCTGTGTGAGAGGCTGCCCTTGATTAATGGGCAAAGGAAGCGGTATTTCACATGAGATTCAAGTCAGGAGAAATAAAACTGGGTACAGGTCACATTTCTAGACAGTCATAATTAAGACAGATTGCGTCATGCTGGACGATGGAGGAAGAACCTAATACAAAAGGCATACCAGAGACTTAATGCTTGTCAGATTGGCTGTAGATTTCTCTAAATCAAATGGGTCACTTTTAACCTGTTGCAGATTTTCTTTCTGGTTTAGAAATATAAGGTCTTTCCCGAGTTTTAGATATTTTTTTTTTTTAATTTGGGGACATATTATTTCCTGTTACAAGTTGTGAGAATTAAATATTCTCCTTTGGGGGGGGAGAGAGGGAGGAGGGGAGATATTAATAATGTGAAGCCGAGTTATCCGAATCATTGTAGCAGTTAATGTTATGCAGTTACACCTAAAGATTTGGGGTGATTAATGAAAATCAAAATGAATCTTAAGGATGGATCAACTACTGCTATTGGGAAAATTGTATTAAAGTGGTATATTGTATCTGAGTATTCCTACTTGAATAATTTGAGGTAATTTGTAGATGTGATTAGATATTGAGTCATATATTAAAATTCATGACATTTTCTTTGGGAACAGGACTAAAATATCTGATTTGTTTATCAGAATTTTTGAGCCATAGTCAACAGGGAAGGGAGAAAAATCTGTTGGTACTCATTCAGCATTGTAATGGGGGTTTCACACTCTCATTAGAACTTCCAGTCTAGCTGAGTTCTAGGCTCTTCTGCTTGATTGCCGTGAGTCAAATGGAGGCTCTGTTTCTTAGTTACCGTGTGGTTTCGGATAGGATGTGTGATGTCTCTGTGTCTCCGTGTTATCCCCAAACACAAATAACAATCCTTTAGTGCAGATGGAACATAGAGGAGCTTCGCTCTGGGAAGGTTCTCATACGGTGTTTGGCACACTGCATGCGCTAATAAATTTTTATTATTGTTATTTGATGCTATTTCAGTTTTGTAGATGAAGGTAGCTCTAAAATGAAAAGAATTGGCCATCAGATTAAAAGGTGCTTTATTGTGATAAAATATCTCTTTCTGGAAAGCTTTGAGAACACTGGATGCAGTTAGCTTCCTCTTTTTCATCCCTCCCTTCCTCCATTTCTCCCCCCCCCCTTTCCTTCACAAATGATGACTCTCCTATTGAGATCTAGAGCAGGTGGGATTCAGCACTGGACACTCATGGGATCTTTCTTTGATCTTACAGAATATATCTTTTCATGGGGGTGACAGATTTTAGGAGCTTGAGATTTGCTATTTGGATGCTATAAAGACAGTGGGGTGTGGCTAGGCTGTATGAACAGGGGTGGCCACAGGAGTAGTAGTTCTCTGAGGACGGCCTAGACCAATTGAGCTGTGGATGCTGCAGAGAGTGAGGAGGGCTGCCATATGCGGACCCGGGGATGTTGCTCAGAGAGAACAGCAGGTGAGGAAGAAGGCACAGATGTGTTTCTGAGTAGGAAGCAGGCATGCGAGTCATGTACATGGTCAGAAGAGAATGCAGAGGGCAGTGGCTGGAAGATTAGGAAGGAAACACCAGACAGAGCCTGATGAGTATGACTGGGGCCACAGGACATGTTGGGAGTTGAGGCAGCCAAGTGTTATTACTTTATCTTACTCATGTCTTCAGAATTCTGCCTTGTTAGTTAACAAGATGATTCTAAACAAGTTCTTTCTTTCTTTCTTTCTTTCTTTCTTTCTTTCTTTCTTTCTTCCTTCCTTCCTTCCTTTCTTTCTTTCTTTCTTTCTTTCTTCTATATAACCAAGTCCATTTAAATGAAAACAAACATTTATAGACAATATTTGGGAATTTGGGCGTCGTTCTTTCCAAACTACTTCCTGCTGGTAAGGGGCGCTGTCATGGGGGATTCTAAGAAGATGCAGAAATCCTGGCTGTAGTCTGTAAGGCTGCTTTGTCCAGCTGCTAAACAACAAGTTCTATAGAAGTCATCTTAATGGAAAATAGGAGTTGAAGGGTAATAAAGTTTTTGAAATAAATTTGATGCAAATCTTTTTGTTAAGTGGCCAGTGATTTTACAATGCAAACTTCCTCATTGGAAAGTACTGATACAGATTTCTCCAGACCTAGTGTGTGCTCCTGGCTATTTCTATGCCATTCTCTCTTTTTTCTTCCTTTCTTTTTCCCTTTTTGCCTGTTTATTTTTATTCTGTGTCTTTTGGAGTGGAAGTTGGCAGGAGTTGGGGAATCACATGCCATGCTGTGTATGTGGGGGTCAGGACAATTTTGTGAAGTAGTTCCTTCACCTTTTACCTTTGTTCTAGTGCTCAAACTAGGGTGGTCAAGACTTCATGGCAAGTGCTTTTACCTGCTAATCCACTTCCTCAGCCATGCCCCTCCCCCCACAAACAGGGTCCCTTGTATCTCAGGCTGATCTCGAACTTGCTATGTAGCCAAAGATGACTCTGAATTTCTGATCTCCCCTACTGCTGCCTCCTGAATGCTGGGATTACAGGCATATGGCCCCACACTTGGTTTAAGCAGTGCTAGGGATGGGGTTTTTGCATGCTGGGAACCATTGAAGCGGTGTCTCCAGCCTCACAGGATTACAGGAGGATTTAGGGAAAGCACAGCTATTTAATTGCAGAGTGTGTGCCATAAACTAGCATTTTAACACTGGGAATTATGATAATCAGGTTAGATAGGGTTTTACCCAAATTTTAGAACAAGCCAGTGCAGCTATCTCTATTCAAAGAGGAGGCAGTTGAGGTACAAAGAATTTTAAATTTTGCACAAAGCTTCACAGCAAGCTTGGATATGACCCAGATATTTCCAATGGAGTCATTAGCCAATTACAGTGTTGTTTGTGGCTACATAGGAGGTTTTATGTGCTATTGTCCCTTCTGGAGCTAAGGAGGAGAGAGTGTGTGGGTGTGGGTGGGGAACCAGGAGCTTGAAAGAAGGGATCTATAATCATCTCGTTTCCTTCTCTATTCTGTCCAGTTTCCCGTGGTAATTGCTTAGCAGCGAGAGTGCTGCAAGCAGCTCCCTGCTCCAGTGCCTTTCGCTAATCTTCTTGGGTTCCCTCTTTACCTTCTCTGGTGTCTGTGACTCCAAAGTGACATTGTAATTTCCTCACATCTCTCCCCCACTGGTTATTCTTCCCACTTGTCTCTTCTTCAGTGACTGACCTCTCCTTCTCTTTTTCTTTTTCCTTTTTTTCCTTCCCTTTTTCTTTCATGCTGTTCTTTCTTCTATAGGCTACAACCCTTTTCAGAGATTGTCTTGCCTTTCAGTTGCTTTTCATTCTTCCATGAGACCATGACCTCTGAGTGGGGACATCGTGTCCTGTTGGATCGCTGTGATGCTGGCTGAAGTCTCATACACAAAGTGGCAGCTGGTACCATGGACAGTGTCTTCATTAGGTTTTCTATTGTGATAAAATACTTGGAGCAACTTGGGGAGGGAGGGAAGGCTATATTTTGCTTCCACTTTCACGCCACAGTCCTTCATGGAAGGAAATCAGGGCAGGAACTCAAGGCAGGAACAGAAACAAAGACTGGAAGAATGCTGCTGACTGGCTTGCTCCATTTGGCTTGTTATGTTTATTTTTGTACATCTCCATACTACCCGTCCAGGAATAGCACCACCCACAATGGGCTGGACCCTTTGCCACCAATCAGTTATCAGTCAAGAAAATGCCCCATAGATTTGCCTATAAGCCAGTCTTATTGAAGCATTTTCTCAAGAGAGGCTCCCTCTTCTCAGATGACTCTGGCTTGCATCTAGTTGACAAAAGATCTGCTAGTACAGGCAGTATTTGCTCGAAAGCCATGAACCACAAGAAGGGAGTTCTTTCTAGTGGGGGTCTTCGACACCATTTTTTATTTTTTATTTTTTTATTGCTGTGGTAATTAAGTGAGCTGCTCTCTTATTAAGAGCTCTGCATGGGTATGCCTTTGGGGAACTGCTCAAATGTCTATAATTTTTTATAAGGTTTCCTTTGAAGCACCCCCCCACCCCCCCACCCCCTGGCCAGGTAACTCAGGTGTTTCTTAGGGGAGCGTCAACTTAATTATAAAATAAACATACTGTCTGGACCTAGCCATCTTTGATTTACCTCTTCTGAAGACACACTCTGGTCTTGCAGTCATAATCAGTGATTTCTCAGAAGCAGAAAAGGGCCTTTGTGAAGGACATCAAACCTGAATGGGAAGGCCTTTAGGTATTGCTGTCCTGACATTAGGAACATGAGGCCTTAGGTGACTCACTTGCCTGTGCATTGAAAATGGGGAAAGATGGCCTAGTAATAGAGGAAAAAACATTCTGAGAGCAGAGAGATAATAAAATCAAGCTGGTTTATGGGTTGTCAGTCCAAAAAGCTTTTAAAGCATGTCTAAAAGGTGGATGCACTTAATGTTTACTCTGCATGCAGGCCTCATTGTGTGATAAGGGGTATAAATTTAGCCTCTTTAAGTCTCTTCTCTAGGGGGCGAGATTTGAGTGTTGGAATGAACTTTATTTGAAAGCACTTTCAACTGGGCTTTGATTTGGCCCCTCCTTACCAAGAGAGGTGCCAAATGATGGCTGGCTCACTGTTCAGATTTTCTTTTTCTTAATTTACTTTATAAGCCATTTTCCTGCCCTCACCCTCCCCTCTCTATAGCTAACCATTCTCCTTAAGAGTAAAGTGGTATGAGAGGAGGAAAGGGGGAAAAAAACCAACTGTCACATTGTGAACGTAATTGATCCAATAAATAACAATTCCCAGGGCAAGCCTTGGAATCTTTATTTACGTCAATTAGTGGCCTGATACCTGGTGGAGGTCTCAATTTAGATGGATGAGACAGATTACTGGTTAGTTCTCTCTTCCCAAGGAAGAATATGCTTTCCTTGTTTTAAAGACATACTGTCTGGATGTGGGCAGCTACTCTGAAAAAAATAAAAGTTTGAAAAAAGAGAAAAGGATTTATGTGGCAGATTTTGTTCTTCCTGGAAACAGGAGGATATTTAATTATGGGGGGGGGGTGTTGGAAGAAGAGAAAATTGAAACAAGAAAAAAAAAATTCCTTGTAAATTCTCACAGGTCAGGGACATTTCCTTAACTGTTCATTATTTAATATCCAGTGCTCATAGTAGGCATGTGAAATATTAGTCAGATACACTGTTGTATCCCTGGTTCCCACTTCTTCCCCAGTGTTTTAGGAGACTAGTTTTTTTTTAAGATTTATTTTTAATTATATGTGTATGTGAGTGTATATGCGTGTGAGTGCAGGTGTCTGAGGAGGCCAGAACAGCGTGTAAGATCCCTTGGAGCCAGAGTTGCAGGAGGTTGTGAGCTGCTTGATGTGAGTGCTGGGCATTGAACCCAGGTCCCCTCCAACATGAGACTATTTTTAAAAGTACAGTTTGAGAGAACATCTCCAGGTATGATCATGGAGAGCTTGCTTCATCATGCCCAGACGGGCAAAGCTGGGTGGGTGGGGGGATCTTTAGAAATGTTACAAAGCTACTATTTACAAATCCTTGTACATTGCACTTCAAAATCTCATGAAGTGTATTATCAATGCAAAGTTTCAGGTCTTGGCACTGTAATTTTTCATGGAAGTCACTGTTGGGGCTGAAGAGTCTTTAATCTCTTGTGGATTGTCTTAGTTTGTTTGGTGTGCTGGAAATAGTTGGACTCACTTCTTGATAAAAGTGACCATCCTAAGGAACCCAGCTTTGGAAAGGCTGTGAGCTATAAATAGGGTCCAAGTCTCCAGGCTCAGATGACTATGTTGCTGGTCCTGTGGTTTGCTCTCTCAGTTGATCTGACAAGCCATGCTTTTTATCTTCTGTCACGATCCCTTAATACTGCAGCATTATTGGGGTGAGGACCCTGGCAGAACTAGAAGGACCTTCAGATTCATATCTCATTTGTTTTGCTGTGGTGCGAAAGATGTGTGTGTGTGTGTGTGTGTGTGTGTGTGTGTGTGTGTGTGGTGTGTTCATGTGGGTATCATATGGGCACACAAGGTTCACATGTGTATGCATGCTTGTAGGGGCCAGAGGTTGCTATTAGGCATCTTCCTTGATTGTTTACCACCATATCTTTTGAGATGGGTCTCTCATTTAACCTGGAGCCGATGGATTTGGCTAGAATGGCTAGATGACAAATTCCATATATCCATCTACCTGTCTCTGCTCTCTTGCCTCTCAGTGCTGGAAATGCAGATGTGTGGTTGACTTTTTAAGAGATGTGTTGGGTATTGAACTCAGGTCCCCATCTTTGCACGTCAAGCACGTTACCCATTCGGCCACTTCCCCAGCCCCTATTTTACTGTGTTCATGAGTGATGCCTTTGATCCCTTCCAATCCCCATCTCCTGGGTCACACAAGCACACAATCACACAAGTCCTTCTTTTGTAGGTCCACTCAGCATTGCCCATCCCTGCTTGGTCTTAAGGGAATCACATGAAAGGCTCTCAAAGATGCAGAACTCAGCAGCCCCACCAGAGTCCCATTAAATCCGTGTTTCTGGGAGTGGCCTGGGGAACCGTTTTAAAGTTCTTTTTGTTGTTGTTATTCTCAACATTTCCAGTCTCTGTGAACAGCGGTCCCCTTTCCTTCTGGATCTACCTTTGCGGTCTTTAAGACCTCATAATTATACCTCAACCCCATCTTTCTACCTGCAAGCTATTCTCTAGCCTGCAAAACTCCAAAGTTGGAGAGGAGTATCTGCCATCTTCTTTCCTCCAAGAGCAGGTGGTACGCAGGGTGATATGGGAAGTCAGGCAGTAAGTGGTGCAGAATACTGATGTGTGGGGCTGAAAGCAGGGTGGAGTGCCTGTGTGCTCTCCCTGGCATCAGGGCATTAGAGTTTGGGGCACGTACTTAAACCTCTTTGAGCATCTGTGTTGTAACTAGGAAAGCAGTGTTGTGTGTTATCAAACAAGGTGTCAGAGGTGGAGATTTGCATATGGAATGTATTGGAGAGGACTCTGGGGAGCTTCTCAGTGAAGAGGAGGAAGCAGGGGAAGCTGGCTGAGATACAGCTGCAGCAGAGGTCTCAGTTATCCCATGTGGGCAAGTGAGGGAACAGAGTCTTTCTATCTTTACACCCACCAATGACAGGATAAGCCCTAGCACCTGAGAGAGGGCATGACCTCAGGTGAGGATCTGCCTTGGCTGAGATGGCCTTGTGTGTGCAGCAGTCCATAATAGGTTCTTGTGGATGGGGGAAGAGTGCCTTCCTCTTGGAGAGCATCTCAATGGGGGAAGGCAGCACCTGCTGCCTGCACGAGCATGCATGAACCTTGGCAGTGAAACCAGCACCATAGTCAGCATTCAGCAAACATTTACAGTTACCATTATCCCAACTCTGGCAAGCTTTGCCACTTGTGAGACATTGCTTACCTTGGCTTGGACTGCTTTCTCATGTTGCAAGCAGATTCCAAACTCTGCTCTGCCTACCTCTGAAACAGCTTTGAGAACATGTGGAGAAAGCAGAAGGAGGGAGTGAAATATTACAAAAATGTCAGGGATGACTGAGCCCACTTTTCTTGAATGAATATATGGTTGGGACCCGATTTCCTGTAGGGAAAAAGGTTATGATAAATGTAATGGTGCTTGTCTATGAAAGATGGCATTTTGATTTTTCTTTCTTTTCTCCATAGGGAATTAGAATAATGGAGATGCTGCTAAAGGAACAGTGTGGTTCCCCCTTAGTGGAATAAAGAATCATCAGTGAGTATCAAAAGCAAAATCAGAATTATTTGCTCGAGCCATGTTTTCATGCTTATAAACCTGACATTATGAATCAACCTCCCTGGGCTATTCATGCTGTACGTTTCCCAGTGATACCCATAGAATACTATTTCACAGGCATTTTGTTATCTGCTCAGCAGCTTTATTTGCTTAGCTCTCTGATTTTCAAAGCAGTTTTGTACTGTGCGCTGAGTTACAACTGCTTTCAAATTGCTAAAACTGTTCAGTATAATCTACACTGATTGAGGCCCTTGAGGTGGCAGATTTGTAAAGGCTGTTCTCAGGATTAACTGAAGCTTAGTTATTGTTCTCAGAACAGTAAGAAGGGAGACTTAAAGCTGTAATTGGGGCAGGAAGGATCACGAGAAAGGAATGTGTTGGATTGGTCATTAAAACAAATACGTCTTACTAGTCTAGAAACTAATCCCCAAGACCAAAATAGGAAATTCTCCCAAGTATGCAACTTCCTGAATGCTGACCTGAAGTGATGTGTGACAAACTTTATGCCTGACCTTATGTGTTGGGTGGCAGTCCAAACAAGGTTAACTGAAAGTATTTTATGTAGATTAACTTCAGATTATGAGTATACAGCATATATGAAAAGGAAATGAATTTAGTGTTTACACTTGGGCTCTGATATCCCAGGAAATCTCATCATGTATGTGCAAATATTGCAAAAATATGAGAAATTTCCTAATCCAAAATACTTCTTATCCAGGCAGTTTGGATAAGAGATATGCAAAAAACGTACACTTTACACCTCCTGAAATGCTGTTCTGAAAGAATCCCAGTTTTTGTAATAATTCCTGAGCTCTGGCTTGAGTGCCTTAAGCAATTAGGAGTGTTCATCATGGGCACAGACTAGCAATTCAAAATTACTTATGGCCAGCTTAAAAGGACACTCTACACATGGTTTTCTATAAACAATCTGATGTTTTAATTGTGGTATACAATGAACTGTGAGAGCAGTTAACCAAAGAAGAAATGATAGGACCATTCACATACAAGTACCTTGAGTTTCAAAGCATGCCAGCCATGCCTCTGAATGTACACTAGTTGGAGAGTTGCATTTCTGTTTATTTGCAAGTTGAACTCCCTCCATTTTGAGTACTTAGCTGTATACACTTGACATATAGTAAATTTCAATGTTCCTGGAGGGCTAAACAAGATAATTTCATTTAGAACAGGCATGGCACATGGTAGGTGCTCATAAATGCTAGAATTGAATATAAAGATGGTTTGCTCCTTTAGCCACCCTGTTCCTTAAACAAATTATAAGGAACCTGGCTACATCCCCCTATTTTTCTAGGCTGGCATATTTGTGAGGTTCACTCTATTAGTTACTCTGCTCACTATGTGATAAAATACCTCAAAGAAAGAAGCAACTTTAAGGAAGACTGGTTTAGTTTTAGGAAGGGATGGAATACAGTATGGCGGCGGCAGGATTGTAAGGTGCCTAGCCATATTGCCTTCACAATGGGGAGCAGAGAGATGTGAATGTTGGTGCTCGTTCAGTTTTCTTCTTTTTCCATTTATGTTGAATTCAGAATCCCAACCCATGACATGCTGAACATGTCTTCCCTTCTTGGATACATTTCTCTGGAAATATTCTCACAGATTCACCTAGAATTATATCCCTCCAATCCCCTCTGAATACAGTCAGTTGAAAATGAAGACATCTATCCTCTGTCAACCTGACACCCAGACACCTTGAACATTCTACCCTTTGTCCTGAAGACCTCATGGCCATCTCATAATAATAATAATAATAATAATAATAATAATAATAATAATATCTTCTAAACACATCTCATAATGTAATAAAAGATGCTAACCAAAAGAAAAAGTAGCTCCTGATGGGTCTTATTGACAGATAACAAGGAAAATAATAACCACATAGTAGATACCAAGAAATGTATCCATCTATTCAAGCAAGGCAACGGCAGCTTGTACAACAGGTATGATTAGAGTCCCCAGTTGGTCACAATAATTCTCCAGTACCCACCTATTTTCTGCACAGGCCTAATAGACTGAAATGGAGATATGGTTGGAGCCACCACCCCTGTGGCCTTGATGGTGGCTCTCATCTTCACAATCTCTCCAGGGATTCAATAATGGCTTTGCTTTGCTGTAGTCCCAGGTAGAGGCATCTCTAATGGCTTCTATTTGGCTGCTTCAATCTTAATAGAGCACACTCTGACTAAGTACTAATGTGCTTGTGCACTTGGGCACTGATCCCGACTCACCCAGGGAATGAGATCTGAAGGCAGCTCTAAGTTATATGAGGAAAGGCATATGCCTGCTGCTAGTTTCCATATGTGGTCTTGAAATTTTAGTGAATGAACATCAGAACATCTAGAGGATTTAAAGTGTAGATTATTGGGCCTACTCCTGGAGTTCTGGTTGACTAAGTCTTGGGGGTGTGGGGAGTCTCCTGAGCTCATCTTTGGGTAGAGATGATGGAGGTGGTCAGTGCTAGGACATCAAGAAGGCAGATAGCTGGGCTCTCAGCATTTTTTGTGTATATGTCTATCTGTATATCAGTTATCAGAATGGTTTCATCTATATTTTCCACAGAATTGTTCACCAAAGCCTCTTCTTGCATTATCTATCTATCTATCTATCTATCTATCTATCTATCTATCTATCTATCCATCCATCCATCCATCCATCCATCCATCCATCCATCCACCCACCCAGTATCATCTGAATGTATCTAAGCTCCAGGTTAGAGCAAACTCAACTGAAAACAGGGATAAAGACAGTTTGGGTTTAAAGTATTGTTAGTAAAGATGAGTAAATTTAAAAAGTTTACGGTGTGGCCTGTTGTCTTTCATCCATGTTCAGGTGTGGCCCATGTGGCCCAGAATAGCTATGAGTACAGATCAGCACAAAATAATAAACTGATTTAAAGTACTTTGGAGATTATTGTTGTTGTTGTTGTTGTTACTATTATTATTATTATTATTATTATTATTATTATTATTTTGGCCTGAGTATATGTTGATCACACAGTTCTCCAGTATGAATTTTGTAGATGAAAATGTTTTTGCAGTATCAAGAGGTGGGACACTTGGATGCCTGTTTCTTTTTACCATGTGACACTAACCTATGACTTGGGCTTTTCCGGTGTATGAAAAGCAGCTTACTCCATCTCAAGTGGTTAAGTGGTGGAGGTCTGCATAGTGCCAGACCTTCAGAGTAAAACAGTAGCATTCGGTGCCACAGAATTCCTGTGTTCTATGCATAGAGCAAGCTGTCATAATTCATAACCCATTTTCTCAATGGAGTAAATGTAAAAGGAAAGGATATATAGTCTTCATATGCATCTACAATTACTATTACTATAAATTAAAGACTACTATTTAAGCTGTTCCAATCAACCCCATTGAGTTATTATTTATATGCAACTAAATTTCTGATTAGTCTTGTTGATTTTGTAGTATATGATTTTGTGGAGTATAAATAAATAGTTCTGTAGTCATCACTACAAATCAGAATCGAAAAAAATTTGAGGCTTTGATGTTGTAGCCCAGCTACAATCTTATTCTCTACCTTTCCCATCTTCTTGACAATTTTTATGAAGTTTTTGTGGTTTGAAGTGCTTCTGTCTTGATGGAACCTTTTTCCTTTCTCAAAAATAGCTTTATGAAAAATAAGTTGTAGGTGGGGACTATACTGTTCTTGAATAGTAAGATGATAAATTTAAATGGAAAGGGGCCAGCATTAGGAAGGCTGGGGCAGGATTGCTGAGAGTTTAGCAGCAGCCTGGGCTATGGAGTGAGACTTGTTTCAAAACAAAAAATAGCGTCTTAAAAGATGGCTTATTGGGAGAAGGTGCTTTCTCTCAAGCCTGGTAGAATGAATTTAGTCTTGTGGACTCAGGTAGTAGAAGGAAGATACTAACTCCTATGACCTCCACACATGTGTTGTTTATACACACAGACACACACAGACATGCAGACACACACACACACACATACACACACAGACATACACACACATACACACACAGACATACACACACACACACACACACACACACATACACACACAGGCAAATAAAATAAAAAATAAATAAAAATATAATAATAATGGGTCAGAGGGACCACACAGAGAATAGGGTTCGGAAATCTCTGGCCATAAGCTGCATCCATGCCTCTGCTTTTTATATAAATAAAGATTTATTGGAACACTGCTGTGCTCTTGGCTATATTCAAAGCTGCAACAGCAGACTCAAATATCTTTGACAGAAATCTTGTAGCCTTTAGAGCTTAAATTATTTACTTTATTCTCTTTTTGTTGTTTGTTGGAAACAAGAAGGGCAAAGTTTATTGTCTCCTGAGTTAGTTTCATAAATTAACATCAAGGATTGTGGTGGTGATTGTGTGGCCTATTAAAACTGTGACATGGGTCACATCATGCCTCTGCTCTGTCTTATTTGACAGTTTATCTCCTCTGCATTTGTGCTACAACCTTCTTTTGAAGACTTGAATGATGCTATCTTAAGGCATGAGGAGACATTTAAATGCTGACAATTAAATGTTGAAATTAATAGTACCATCAACAGTGGTCACTGATGTCACCAGATAGATCCAGTGTCCATATAAGAGAAATACAGGCATTCTGTTAACATGGACAATGTCACTGTATCATGGTAATAGTATGGGCACTGTTTATAATTTAATTGATATACCAACTTTGGAATTTTGCAACTTGCCATTTTCTTTTGTGTTTTGCATGTGTGCATATATGTATGTATGCATTTATATGCATAACTGCAGGTATGTGTGTGTAAGAGAGAGATGAAAGGGAGGGAGGGAGGGGTGATAATGAAGTATTGATTCTTGTACCTTATTCAAGACAGGGTCTCTTGCTTTATTTCTGCTGTGTATGCCAGGCCTGGGAGCATCTGGGGAGTTTCTTGTGTCCCTTTCCAATCTTGTATGAGGTGTGAGTGCTGGAATAATAGATGCACGTGCTATTGTGTTTAACTTCATGTGGTTTCTGGATATTTGGACGCAGGACCTCATGATTGTCACATGCCTTTAGTCGCAGAATTTAAGGTACAGATTTCTGTGAGTTCCAGGCCAGTCAGGGCTAACTCTTCCCCCCCAAACCCACAAAACAAAACAAAACAACAACAAAAAAAAAAAAGATTTAAATTCATGTAACATCTGCCTACATTTTTCCATGGTACCTAGCATCAAAGAAACATCTGTGAACTCCCTGACCTATGTGTCCAAGTGGGCATTTGAAAATGGAGAAACCTTAGAAGGTAATTTTCTCATGGATCAAAATGGAGGAACATAAATCTCACTAACCAGTATGCTTGTGGCGTTGCTGCTGACACATCTATTTGATGGATTTTTGATTTCCTGTCACTTTTGAACAAAACAAATAGCCCTGACATCTGTTTGTTCTTGCCACTGGCATTGGGGAGACTGGCCCGGTGAGGTTGGATAACATAGTAGAGTCTATCTCGTCGGAATGATTAAGAGCTCACTTGTAACTCTATGTTTAGCTCCACTCTGAACCAGCTCCTCTAGGTAGCTGGACTTAATAAAATGAGGTGCTTGCTTCGTTCAAAGATCATTAGGAGGTAGGAATGCAATTTCTTCAAGAATTATCCATAGTGAGAGAATCCAAGTGACTCTTGGGAGCTGCTTCAGAAAAGCAGGCAAATACGTATTGATTGGTGAGACGTGTTTATTAGGTGATAAAACCTATTTCTTTCTCTTGCAGGGAAGCTGCTGCTGTGTCTACTCTTTTTGAGAATCACTTCTTGACCACGGCATCATAGGCACAATTACTGGATCCAAATTTCAGGTGACAGAATCGGTGGGTTAGAGAAGAGGAGCCCTTCCTGCTTGGTGCACAGCATTGACACCCACTTTGGAGCCTGCTTGAAATCATGGGACTCAAGGAGATGAGATCTTTTCAGCTGGAATTTTATGACATGATCTCTTTACAGTCTTATGAATAAAGGGAAAGGATATAGCAGACAATATCTATGCTTCCTCAAGGTGTTTTGCTGATTTTCTGTGATGGTGCCAGGGCAGCCAAGGGCAGAATGAAGGCCTGGGGGGTGGGGGCATCTTTTGCTCATTGGCTGTCAGCATCAGTGTTCATGGGATCTAGGAGAGGATTCTGGAACACATAAAGAGGTCCATCCTGGTACCTATTTCCAGAGAGATGGAATAGAAAGGCAATGTGCCAGAACTGTGGTGAAGATAAGCCACATGTATACCATGGTCAGCACACCAAATAGATACGTGGTCAGCTAAGCCACATGGATGGTTACATGGTCAGCTAAGCCACGTGTATGAATGTTTGAGATTCTCAGAAGTGACTACAACTTTTAGGAGGTAACCTGTCAACTCTGGCTTGTTTCTCTGCAAGAACATGGAGTGAAGAATATAAGGCAGGGTCTGGCTGTGGCTCCCAATAACATGTTCTGTAATGTGGCACAAACTATACAAATCTGTTTTTGACTAGTAAAGTGGAAGTAATCAGGCATGGTTCTTTCTGTCTGTCAGTTTAGCTTGAAGAGCACAGATTTAGGGCCAGTCAGATTGGTGTGGATTAAATCCAGTTTCTGCCAACGATTATTTAGTGGGTGTTCATACCATTTTTAGCATTTCCAAAGCTAATTTAAATAAAAACATGTGCAATGAGGTAATGGCTCTAAATGATGCTATTGGACTGACCTAAGATGGTTTATAAAACTATTACATAGGATCCATTATTATGTGTGATGATTTTTGAGCATATGCTTTTCTTCTGTATTCTTTCTTTTTATATCCCCCCCTCCAACTTTTTTTTTTTTTTTTTTGAGACAGGATTTGGTGTAGCGTAGGCTTGCCTCCAATCTCAAATTCTATGTCTCCCAAACTGATCTTGAACTCCTGATCCTTCTGCCTCTGTCTCCAGAGTGCTGGGGTGACAGGTGGGTTCTGAGAGTTGAACTCAAGGTCTGTGCATGCTACAAACACTGTACCGATGGAGCTCAACACCCAGCCTTAGCATCTGCTCTTCAGCTGTGATGTAGATGGGATTAGTGTTAGAAACTTAGATGACATTACTTTGCATTTTCCGTGATGAGAAAGCCAAACCGTAAATGCATGCCATTTAACAGAGAGCTTGAAAGGAAGTAATAATTTGAAATGCATCTTAAGATAAAAATTAGGCCATTATTGAAAAGACTTAAGGCAATTGTTCTTTTTTTTTTCCTCTTCTACTATTTGAAAAATTTTTTTCTGCTTAGTACATTGATGAATTTCAAAGCAATTGTATTTTTTCATACAAGCCTGCCACCGTGAGCCTCCTCTTATTGTGTTGAAGCTATTTGTGCTGTTTGAGTTTTGTCTCTTGGGATAATTTCCCTTCATTTCCTTAGCATTTTACTCTTCCGCTGTGTTGGAGGGAAGCTGAATGGTAGAAGTCAGAGTGTATTTTGACCTTGTTTTCCAGTTAGTAAATGGCACTGGAACAATTTTCCTTTTCCAAAAGTAAGTGCATTATTATGGATGAGGGCAGCAAGAAATTTTTACTTGGGGAAGGTTGACGTTGGAGTAAAAACAGCTGTCTGCACTGCAAAGCTCACAGAGCCATAGTTCTTGTCCTTAACTACCGGTTAGGGTTGCTTGGGAGACTGCATTCCACCTCACAGTGTAGGGTGCAAGGTGTCCAAGAAGTCTGAGTCTCTCACTGTGGAATCCTAGCACTACCTGTAAAGTTCCTGAGGCGTGCCCAACATCTGAGCCATTTGCATACATTATCTGATTTCTTCCTTCTTATTTATTTCTTACTCATTTATTTTAGCTAGGATCTCACCATCGCACCCCAGACTGATCCAATACTTTCTGTGTACACCAGGCTGACCTCCAGCTTGTAGCCGTTGTCCTGTCTCAGCCAGTTCTTGATTTCTTCCTAACCGTACTAGGCAGGAAAGAGTCTTTGTGACAGGAATTTTCACTAAGAGAGTGAGGCTGAATTTGTGCCAGATTCCTTGAAGCTGGGATGGCTGGTGCAAAAATGTGCGGGTCCTGACAACTGTTGTGGTGAGTGCAACAGGCTGAGGCCACTGCGCATGCCTGACTTGAGGTCAGGGAGGGCTGCCGCTAAGCCCCAGCTACTGTGGCTGGCCACATGGCTGCTTTGTGTAGTTCTTGGCAATGTTCGCCTTTCCAGGAAAGGACAGAGGAGGACGAGGATGGGGAGGAGGAGAAACCTTTTAACTTTTATGTGTCAACAACAAATCCCGAACTTCTCAGACTCTTTTGTTTGCCATGCATGCTTGCCAGCCAGTACTCTTGAGCCCACGCCTCTAGATCAGTGGTTCTCAACCTTCCTAATGCTGCCACCCTTTAATAAGTTTCCTTATGTTGTGGTGACCCCCAACCTTACAATTATTTTCCTTGTTACTTCATAACTTGTCATTTTGCTACTGTTACGAATAGTAATGTAAGTATCTATGTTTTCTGATGGTCTTGGAGGTCTCAACTCACAGGTTGAGAACCACTCTAGCAACTACTTGGGGTGGCTCACAACCATGTCTAACTCCAATTCTAGGTGGTCCGGTGCTCCTTTGTGGACTCTGAGGGCACTTGGCACCCATGTGCATACCTCTTCAACACAGAGTTGAAAAAAAAAAACTTAACTAAAAATAAAATATTTATAATAATAATAATAATAATAATAATAATAATAATAATAATAATATTACAGAGCTGGGGCTGGAGAGATGGCTTAGTGGTTAAGAGTTCTTTCTGCTGTTCTAGAGAACCCAAGTTCAGTTCCTAGCAACTACATCAGGAGGCTCCCAACCTGCTGCAATTCCAGCTTCAAGGGATCTGATGCTCTTTTCTGGACTCTGAGAGTTACCAACATACATATGACATCCACTCACACAAACACATATATACACAAAGGAAAAATAATAAAAACAAATCCTTAAAAGTCATTATCTCTTTAGAATTAGGATTTCTTTTTACCTTTTTAAAATTTACGTATGTATTATCAAAGTGTGTATGTACTTGGTCATCTACTGAGTTGGATGAGACATGTCAAAGTCAGTCAGTAGTATGGCCTCGTTGGACACATTGGGCACAAGAATGGGGAAGGTTCATTCACAGACCTGGCTAGCTTCCTGCCTGCATCACTGAGCCTGCCCTTCAGGGTGACATTGTACTGTGTCAGACACCCCCAGAGCTGTCACAGTACAGTGCAGGCTCACCCCCTCTCCCACAGACTCTGATTCTGGTAACATTCAGTTGGGATTCTGGATTTACATTTTGCAGCAAATTCTCTGTGACATTTGTGGTCCTGTAGCACAGTCCACACTTTGAAAAAAACAGGTGTGTATGCAGGATGGGGAGTGTTTTGGTCTTCATGTCTCCCGCTATTTGAGAAGGGTTTGCATCATCTGGGTCCACTGATCAGTGCATATGACCGACCACTCGGAATGCAGTGTTTCTATAAAGAAGGAAGCTAGCTTGAGTAGCTTTCACCAGGAGGGCTCTTAAGTTTTCAGTTACTGGGAAAGACATTGTGTTCTTTTCATATGAATTACTTTGCCCATTTTATAGGCAGTGCCCATGTATGAATGAATATCATATTTCCCAGACATTGTGGGGGGCATATAGTATACACAACTGGAGGCCATTCTTGTAAACTCCACATCTTTCTCAAAGATCATTTACATCGCCCCCCTCTCCAGTTCTGGACATATTTCTTGCTTTTGTAAATGAAATTTGTCGAGGAAGACTCCTTTATTTTCTTTTTAACTCTTTTGGGTTCCACTCAAGTTTGTGAAAGCCCCTGTCTGATGAGTATTTGCTCTTTGGATTTTAGGGTGCCTTGTGAGTTTTCCTTTCCCTCACCATTCCCTGTCACGGTTTCTATGTTGGCCTGTAGCAGCCTTCCTCTCATTTTCCAGGGGTTTGGGAACTCATGTGACAACACAGTTTGTGTCGAGTAGCAGCGAACAGTATCTGACGAGGCTCTGAAAGCTGCCTTGCTCATATTAAAATGAATGAACATGGCTGCCATGGTTCGGGACATTATGTCAGTGGTTTTCCTGCCTGCAGCCATAGTTGTCAGACTGTGACCTCAAGACAGGCGAGATGTGGCTCAAACTCATTTCTCTTGCTGTAAAAACCCATGTTTCCCTAGCTGTGTTTGTATTTCCGTATGTGCTCTGCTCTATAATGGGAGACAACTTGGATTTAAATCCAAATGGAAATGTCTCCAACTAGGATTTTGTACAGGATAAAGAGTTTTAAAGTCAGTGCTACTGTGAATTAGGGCTATGAAATACTATCCTGTAGAAATAAAGTCATTTTTCCCCCCAGTGGGTATTTATGGGTAAACACTACTGTAGTTTTTCTGTCAGCTTAGCAGCTGCAAATGAATCTACCAATATTTTAATTACAATCTGAGGTCTCATAGCCGTACAGCCCCACAGCTGTGCTTAGAAGGCCTTCCTGTCCCGAACTTTGACTCTGCCTTCGGTGCAGTAAGTAGGTTTAAACTAAGCCTCTAGTGTTCTATTTCCCAACAAAGACTCAGAAGTCAGATGTGAGGGTGAAACCTTGCTAGATCAGAGAAACCAAGAAGCAACCAGCTGACCTTAATTTTGGCTGGAGACACCCTGAAAACCAAAAAACTGTGCCAAACTGTAGCCCTGCCCTTTCTTCCTGTACATCTTTACCAACATTCCTGGCTTCTCTATGGTTGATTCCCATCAGCTAGTCACTGGCTCTGCCTCCAGATTCAAGATTTAACTTTATGGGCAGTCTCGGGAGTGTGGGGCTGCCATCAAAATATCCCACAACTCACTACTTTCATGGGGATGTCACATCTCCCAGCACAATCCGTGTTTAGTGGTTGTGGTAGCAATTCTGGTTTTGCCTTGTGCTTCAGATGAAGGTGGCAGGATGTTCATTCCTGTCTCCCTCAAGGGGAGCAAGTACAATTTCTCTGGTGTATAAAGAGAGGCCACTATTATTGGTTGACCCAATTGGGTCAAGTGCAAAGGACTGGGGCGAGTCTTTAGGGAGAAGAAAGGAAGCACACTGACCATGGGGGGGGGGCTGGGTGGCATAAATGAGGAAGGGGGCGGGGCAGAGCTGCTTCTGCTTGGCCTCCTACACATTGCTTCTGAGACTTCCTTCTCTCTCTCTCTCTCTCTCTCTCTCTCTCTCTCTCTCTCTCTCTCTCTCTCTCCCTGTGTGTGTGTTTTCATTTGGATGTATTTGAGTAGTGCCTTGTTACTAAAGTTCCCATTTAGACACTATTGATGTTTTCCTTTGCTAGAGCCAGGTTTAGGTGATGACCTTGCTTTTAGGAGTAGACTCTGGTTCATCCAGCATTTATCCAGCACTTGCTGTGTGTAAGATAAAGACTGGGGTTATCACCTCTTTTGACTTGAGCTAATAGGTTACTAGAAGGCTTGAACCACTTTTATATTGACATGGCAGTTTTAGAGATCAACTGACAATAGACCTAATGTCAGTACTTTTTAGGTAAAGCAAATTATGATTATTAATTTAAGGGATACAGAAAAGAAATGTCAGTGTAAGATGTACCATACAGAGATCATCACAGAGACATATAGGTTGGTAGTTCCAAAGCTTAACATTAGATGCACAGTTGCAAATAGTGCCTGAGTTAGGGAGGGTCATGTGGCATCTTAGAATAACTTCTTATAGGTCCAACCTCATAGAAAGGTCCAACCACAGAGAAGGGTGGAGCAGCCCTCACAACCATCTTAAGATAGCCAGGAGCTTTGCAGTGCACAGGGATTAAAGGGGGGGGGGGCACTCAGGCATTAGCCTCTTTTACCTTCAGCCTCTTAGTAGCAGCCTGGTCTCATGCCTTCTAGGTCAGAGCTGCAGTGCCAGTACAGTGACTCCTTGATGCTTTCGGGGTGAGGGGAAAGGGTGACATGTTAATTATTGCAGGCTGATCTCCAAACCTCAGGGCTTTAACAAAGCCTTGGAGAGAGAGTGGGAAAAGGACGTTCCAAGAATAACTAACCCAAATGAGCAGAAATTCTACTTAGTTTTCAGAAAACAGGGCCTACGTAAAGGAAAATAAATAAATAAATGAATAAATAAATAAATAAATAAATAAAATAAAGGTCTCAAATGACTCTGGAGTCTTCTTGTGCATCTCATAGTGTTGCCCTCAGTCACTGCATAGCCAGACCTATCAACTATGGACAGACATGCTGTGCAAGAAGTACAGGGAGAAAATGGCAGCCACCATGAAATTAAACTCCACGGAGCCATTCTCTGAGAAGGTTACAGCCATTTCGTGCCTGCCATCTGGTAGCTGCTGATGGAATCATTACTTCTTTGTGTTGGTGCCAAGATGAACTTTTAGATCCGATGACAGAGGAGAAAATGCTATTTGCTTGCATGTTTTTGTTTTCCTGTTTGGAGTTTAAGTGTCTCCTTGAATTTGAAAGTTGATCAGTTGTTCAGACCTTCAAAATGACACATTGCTGTTTTTTTTGTTTGTTTGTTTCTTAGAGGTCTAGGGGCAATTACTTATTGTATGGAAGCCCCCACTGTTATTTGTGTTTGTTTAAGGATATGATTATTAGTCTGATCTTTTGAAACTAAAGTTGCCCTTATCAGCCAGCCAAAGAAGGAAATCTTCCTGGTCTTTAAGGTAGGAGCTTTTTGTGTGTGTGTTGGGGGGGGGGTAGCTAGAAATTCAAGATATAAAACACACAGGTGTGAGTCTTATAGAAGCTATAAGAGAAACTGAAACTATTCTTAATATGTGGTTGTAAATGGGTAGTTTTTCAAGATTAAAAGCCACTCTAATGCTAGAAAGAGAAGAATTTGGTGAATGAATGACCCCAGAGTACAGTTTATTACAATGGAAATAAGATGTTGGAAATAGTGAGGGATGTCCCACAGAGGCCATACCCGAGGCAGATTAGATTTGGCCTGCTATGAGGGAACCCTATTGTCTGTTGTTTTCCTTTGCAAATAGCATTTCAGAGGCTCAGGCTCTGGTGGGAAGGTTTAGAATGTTCAATCATGTCTTTCCTTTTGGTTCACCTCCACTCCCCCTCCCATGCAACATATCCTTAGACATAGCAGAAAAGAGTTCAAGTCAGTTTCCTCCCTGGTTTTTGCAGACTGGCTATCTGGCTCTGGAAAACTTGTGGTCACGTGATAGGTGCCATCTTACTACAATTTTTAATTACAGCTTTAAATTAGATTAAACATGGTTAGAGTACAACTGGAGCCAGCGTAGCATAGATAATAGTCTTTATGTGTGAAATCAGAAACTAGCACCGCAGCCCATTTTCTACGGTGTTAATTGTTCTGTCAAAGGGTATAAGAATGACTTCCTGGGAGAAATGAATGCTAACAATGTTTTTAGGCCTTAGTCAAGGGACAGGGTCTGTGGAGACAAATTAGGGGAAAGCAGAGGCAGGTGGACTGTTACTCTTTTCTTCTGATTTACCTCTGATAACTCTTTGGCCCATGGCCTGTGATTCTCAGAATAGGGCACCTGTTCCTGTGGAGAGCTAGCACCATTTCTGAGATGTATATGGAGAAGCCCTTTGAGGCATCTGCTTTTCTCAAAATGACAATATTAAAGCAAAGCCCTCACTTTGTAGAACATGAAGCTGAAACAAATTACAGATTTTAAAAGAAAGCAAACAGACACCCCCACCCCATCCCCAGAATTTGAAGAAAGTTTTGTTTAGGGCATTTGATATGTATATGATGTTTTCCACCCTGGAGCAAGTGTGAAGGGAGATTGCATATAATGGGAAAGACAAATACTGGCAATTAACTATGGTTTAGGACAGTAGAGGTGATGGAGTTAGTCACTTCCCAGAACACAGCTGGGCTCGGGTCTGTTGGTGGGATCTGATGTCTTTCTCTGGATACCCTGGAGAATTATTAATTAAAGCCATTGCCAATCATGAAAATAACCAGTTTTTCAGTGTGAGCCTTACATCCCAGAAGCATACCTTTTGCCAACAATATCTTCTAAAAGAAATTGAAAAAAATAAACTCATCCAGATCTTGCCATCATGGATTATTTTGAATACTTATTTGCCAAAGCTCTTAGTTAAGAAGAAAGCATGCAAGCATTGAACACTGTATTGTATCTTTGTTTTCTTTGTGGTATGTATGCATGTGCATGTATGCTGGCATAGCTACTCCCCCTTTACTGCATACTGGTGTTTCCAAATGGAGGCAATCAGTTACATCTGTGTCCCACAACAATCTCTAACAACTGATCTACACTACAGTGTTAAATCTGATGTACTTAAAATCAATGGAAAGTGGTATATCTTAGTTACCTTTCTATTGCTATGGTAAAACACCATGACCAAGGCAACTTATGAAAGAACACATTTAATTTGATGGCTCATGACTACAGAGGGTTGGAGTCCACAACCATCATGGTAGGGACCATGACAGCAGGCAGGTAGGTGTGGTGCTAGAGCAATAGTGAGATCTTACATCTGAGTCACAATCCCAAAGAAGAGAGAGTTAACTGGGAATGATAAACCCACCCCCACCCCACCCCCAGTGACACATCCTCCAATGAGGTCACACTTCCTAAGCCCTCCCAATTTATTCCCTCAACTGGGGACCAGGCATTCAAACATCTGAGGATCATTCTCATTCAAACCACCACAGGATGTAATTAGTCTCAAAGGTATAAAAAAAATCAGAGAAAAGGGAAATGTAATGAGACAGTGTTTTGATTCCTGGCTCTTGTAATTACAGTGATGGGGCTGGTTCTGCCTCTGTGAAGCTTTTAACTTTGCAGGTAACAAACCTTCCTTCTGTTGTGTTCTCCCAAGTTCATTTTACCTGTCTTCTGAGTGAACCACATGGAAGTTGCTAGCAGGAATAACCAACCTCCCTGTTTATTTGAACATCGCATACATTTCTGGGAAGGATGAAAACTCAAGTAGTGCCCAAGCCTCTTTGTTGGAACACTGTCTCCTGTTGAGTTTTGAATTTCCATTTTTAAAAGTCATTTGGAAGTAAATTTTGTAACAGATTAGGAATCTTTGCATCTGGTTGAATTCAAATATCCCTTAAGAAGTGGCTATGGAGCAAATTCTGCAGTTAACTCTGCACGCTGTGGATGGAACTGAAGGCCCAGGACTGGGAGCTACACTAGAATCCTGGAAGTGCCATGTGTTGGCTGTGTTGTTGGCGTTCTTGGGGGCTCATCTCCTTGGAGAACAAGGCATGCTGGTAGGTTTGCTTTGTTGGGCTGTTGAGAGGATTACGTGAATTAAGACATAATTGCAGAAACAGAAATGCCTGCTTGGATCCCATTCAACATGCAGCAATCTCTAAAAGCTATTGTGGGTAGCTGATGTACCTGATTTAAACAGAAAGCAGATTGGGCCATAGAAGTCATTTAGACTTGGGTATTTCTGTTTGAGAAGATTTTAAATTATCAGTTTCATTTCCTTCATGGCTTCAGGGCAATTCCAGGGTTTTATTGAACTTCGAGTGAGTTGTGGCCATTTTCAAGATGGATGGGCCCACGTCATCTGCATTTTCTTGATATTTCCTGGGGTGCTGGTCTGATGCTTTGTTGGTCCTTAGCCATAGTCCCCTTTATTCCTAGTGTGTGTCTTGGTAGATATGCTTAATTTCATTTTTCATTGATTTTCCATGGCACCAGGTCTGCCTCATTTTTTCCTATTGCCTTTTTTTGTCGACTTCATGTTTGTTTTATAAATACTGTTCATGGGTTGCAGTTGTTACACCACTGGTGTGTGTGTGTGTGTGTGTGTGTGTGTGTGTGTGTGTGTGTATTTACCCACAGGTGTGTAGAGTCCAGAGGTCAATGTCTAATGTCTTCCTTCATCATTCTTTATTTTTTAGTAGAGTTCTCCTTTTAATAAGATTGTCTAGGTAGAGTGTTCCAGAGAGCCTAGCTCTACTTCCATCCGTCTTCCTGCCATGTCATATTTGCAGACACATGCTACCATGCCTGACTTGTATGTGGATGCTAGGGATCCAAACTTAGGCTCTCACTCATGTACAGCAAGCACTTTCCCCACTGGACCATTTCATCAGCTCTGCCAGTGACTTTTTCTAATTCAGCATCCTCCAGCCTCTTCCTCTGGTTAAATTCCACCTTTCAAGGTCTTGGTATGGAGCTGCTTCCTCTGGGACACTCTAAGCCTTTGTAAGGGACTGGGTTCCAAGTTCACCTTTGTCAGTCTCTGAACTTGATGGCAAGTTCTCTGAATGTGAGACTAATCCCATCTCAAGCAAGTGGCCATCCCAGTTGTAAATGAAAGAGTCAGAGTTGGTGAATTTAGTCTGTCCTTCTATGCTGTCTTTTGTTTCCTTTTTCTCTCTTCTTTGCTTCTCTTTTCCTTTTTTTTTTTCCCATTTTATTTTCATTTCCCCTACCCACCTAAGAGATTTATAAGAAGATGTAAAATTAAGATAATCCTTTCCATTATTCACTTAGCATGTGTTTTGCCTCACCACTTAATCTACTCAAATGGAAATATCTTCCTAAGAAGATGGGTCTGGATCACTTTCACTTATTTTATAAATCTTAACGTGTGTGTGTGTGTGTGTGTGTGTGCGCGCGCGCGCGTGTGTGTCTATGTAGTAATAGTAGTAGTAGCAGATATGTGAGGCCAGTGCTTACTTCATTTAATTGAGTGGTATATTTATTCTTGGCTAAGTCACTTATCCATTATAAATACTGGATTTACTATCTTGAAATAAAGTAGACAACTGTAATGAGTCTTTCTCTGTCCTGCCAACTAGCTCCCAAATAATAACACAGAGAGACTTATTAGTTATGAAAGCTTATCCTTAGTTTAGCCTTGTTTATAACTAGATCTTTTTATTTTATTTTCTAACTAGATCTTATAATTTAAATTAACCCATTTTTATTAGTCTATGCACTGCCACATGGCTTGTGGCCTTTACCTCTCCCCCTGCAAGTCCTGCTTCTCTGTGTTCAGCTAGTGAATCTGCTTTCTTATTCCCAGAGTTCTCTGCTCTGACGTCCTGCCTATGCCTTCTGCCTAGCTATTGGCCATTCAGCTTGTTATTACACCAATCACAACAATACATTTTCACAGTGTACACATATCCCACACCAGACAACTTTAAACAGCAAAGACACATTTTAATTTTTCTAAAAAAACAAAAGTGTAAGTGCTGTCTTCATCCGTCATCAAGGAAATTTCTCTCTGCAATAGAGACCAGTCCCAGTGGATATGTCTACAAAACACTCCTCCACCCAAGCCTCAGGAAACATTGTGAAAGGAGGGTGGAAAGATGGAAAACGTCAAAGGATCAGAAACTTTGCTGTGAAGTTGTGTCACCTAGTATCATTATATGGACTTGACAGGTTATATTTGGGAATACATATGTTTATACATATATGCATACAATAATAATTGTGGGAAAAATGCTGAAATTTGAAGGACAATGGGGAGGCTAAATGGGGGAATTTTGGAGGGGGAAAAAGAGAAGAAATGTAATTAAAATACAATCTCAAAAATGAATGAACAAACAACAGAAAAATAAAAGTACCTATGATTTTTGACTTATTATTTGATAATAAATGTATAGTGCCACTGAACATTCAGAATCAAGCACTGTAAGAGTGCCTTCATGGTTGAATGAAACCATTTCAGAGGGAGCCAGTTGGTGTGTTAGGCTACAATTGCAAAGGAACCTTCCTGGACGTCAAGTTGTCATTTTGTTTTCTTTAAAATGATGCTTGCCTTGCATTTCCCAGACTTCAGAGGCAGCGATGAGAGGTCACGAGTGACAATCCTGTGAAGCCAGTAAGGCTTTCAACAAAGCCTAGCACTCTCTGATGAGCTCAAGCTTCACTTTGGATGGACTCAAGAGAAGGGTTATTCTCACAGTGCCACTGGGGGTGCTAATCAGAGTTTTGCTTGCTTCATTCCTGATGGTAATGTCACTTATCTGGACAGGGCCTTTGAATTTATTAAGTATTATATATATGTATGTATCATTTTCTTTAGTCCCTGGGGGGAACTTTGTGAAGATGGTAGCAGGGGTTTTAAAGACCAGGAGCTGAAGACTCACAGTAGAGATGTCCTTATCCAAGAATGAGGTTATTAAGTGCCTGCATGGCCATACTTCTATCAAACATCAAAAGTAAATGTATAGTAAATTCCTGCTATAGAAAAGATGAATGTCCGGCTAGAAAGGTGGCTCAGTGGATAAGGGCACTGACTTATCTTCCAGAGGACCCAGGTTCAATTCCCAGCACTCACATGACACCTCACAACAGTCTGTAACTCCAGATCCAGGGGACTGGACACCCATGGCAAAACACCAAAATAAAAATAAGATGAATGTCTGTATGGCCTTCATCTTATGTCTTCTGCTACAAACTTAAGTCTTTTTTTAAAACATTATATCTGCCCTTGTTTTATTCATCTTTAAATGAAAATATAATTATATCAATCATTCCCTCCTTCCTTTTCCTCTCTCCAAACCCTTCCATGTACTCCACCACCCTTGGTCCCTCTCAAAATCATGGACTCAGTCTCTTTAGTTGACATACACACACATCCATGCACACACACAACTAAATATAGAAATACAACCTACTCAGTCTGTATAATGTTACTTGTATGTATGCAATTTCACAGCTGACAATTTGACATTAGAGAACAAATTAGTAGAATTTTCCCTGGGGAAGACTTTTTTCCACTCATGATTCCTTAGTTGCCTATAGTTCTTTTTCTGTGTTTGGGGGCCTCATGAGATTTCCCCCTCCCATGTTAGCATGTCCACCACTAATGAAAATTTCAGATCATGGTAAACTATATTCTTTAACGATGTTCTGTCATTATAGTGTATTCTTTTTTTTTCCCTCTTTCCCCAGAGGTGAAAAATATTTCATCTGGACTTCTATGATGTATTATTGAGTAAGTGTAGAAATATGGTTATGGAAAAAAATCCATTCATTAAATTCCCATTAACTACCCATTGTGGTTACTCTATTTCTTGCTGTGATTTTTGCCTATCACAGTAATAAAGCTATGGCAGGTTAGATTAAGTAAGATCTTACTGGAAAAATGAAATTGGATTAACATCTGAGAAACCGAAGAAAACCCTTTCAAATTAGAGGGGACCAAAGTTAAAGTGCTGGCTGCTGCCTGCCATGGACACACGGACAACTGATGTGATCAGACAGCTTAATTAGACCCTCGGAATTCAAGGTTGCTTATTCACAAAATAAAGTTGAAAATAGATTCTTCCAGATCACTCTCCAGTTTCCTACAAAATATGACGGTTAGTGCAGCATTCTTAACAATCCACTCCTTCAACTTGTAGGCTTGGAATCTAAAACGTGGGGTTTTTTATTTCCCAAGAGTTATTTCTCAGGAGGATCATGCCTATTGTACTTGTATTCATCTAGTTTAATGGCTGTGATGTAAACTAGTGTGTTGCTTTACTGTTGCAGCTTTACTGTTGCAACTCTAACAGACCATCATAACCTCCATGTCCTAAAACGATACAAGTTATTACCTTCCTCAAGGACTCAAGTTGAAAATGGGCTTTGCTGGACTACAATTTGTTTCTTTGCTGAAGCTGGAAGGAAGAACCTGTTCCTTGCCCATGCCTCCCTCCTAAAAGTGGCCACATACTTTTTCTTGTGGCTCAGCATTTCTTCCTTCTTCAGAGACATCAGCATAGCACTCAAAAATTGTCCTCTGACTCCATTTGTCCTTTCAGTTAGGACCCTGTGGTCCACTCAATAATCCAAGATAATCCCATCAAATCAAACTCCTTTATCATATCAAGTAACATGTTAAAGATCCCAAGGACATCTTTTACAGACATATTTGACTTACCACAACATTTGCAAGGAGGAGGAGGGGAAAGAAGAGGACAGAGAGAAAGAGAGGAAAAGAAGGGGGAAGAGAAAGACAGACCTCAGAGGATGATTATTTTCATCAATTCTAGGTGTTTTCTTTTGCTTTAGAAAGACTTGTTACATTAAATTAAGAAAAATTGCATTTGAATTTAATGTGGGCTAGGTAACGGGAAACATTTGGGACAGCTGTGAAACTCCCTGGTGAATCTGTACTCTGATTACTTCCGAAGTGTCTTTACTTTCTTGATCCTCTTAGAAAAAACAACCTGGAAATACTGAGGCACAACATGCTTCTGATTTATGGAAGAAAGATAATATAGAGGGAAACCAGCGCTGTTTAAAGCAATGTTTCCCACTGGAAGATACAAATTTGACAGGCCACTGTTGCACTCATGAACTCTCTTGTCACACAAGTCATCACCACAGTCTACAGGGTTCACAGTGGGGTACGACTGTTGATGATCCACCCCCACCCCTACCCCCAGCAGCTGGCACAACACCTCAGCCACTGTGAAAGCTGGCCACCAGGAAGGAAGCTCCCTAGTCAGTACCAACTTGATACCTCCATGTCCCGTGACCAAAGGGTGTGGTGTCTTCGGCGAGAGGGCCTTACTATGGCGTTCTGGTGGGTCACCAAGAGCAGTGGCAGTAAAAGGTATTGCTTAGAGGAGGTCTCTGACATCCTGACCAACAGCTTGAGGGGAGTGAGGGGAAGCTTCCTGGCTTCCTTCTCACCTGGTGCTGGAGTTCCGAGTTCTCATTTGCAGCCTATGTTTTTTTTTTTTTTTTTTTTTTTTTTGAGTACCATCAACCCTTGAACTCTTTTATATGAAAAAAATGTTTATTTGGCAAATTTATAAAATAGTGGTTTCCACGTGATTTTCCCAAGCATCCTTAGTGTTAGTTCTTTCTCCCCTCAAGCCCTTCCCTGCCCCACACATCTCTCACATGAGCGTATAAACAGCACAGGTTAGACTTGATTAGTTGTTTTAGAGAAGAAAAAGGACATGAAGAGGTGGAGGGTGGATCTTGGAGAAGAGCAGTGAATACAATCAAGATGAATTGTATGGAGTTCTCCAAGAATTAATGAAACATTATAGGAAAATACTATTGGTAGATATGATGGTGTTCACTACAGCCTCAGCATTTAGGAGACTGAGGCAGGAGGACTGTGAGTTTGGAAGCAGCCCTGGGTTATGTATTAAGACCTCTCTCCTCTCTCTCTCTCTCTCTCTCTCTCTCACACACACACACACCCACACACACACATGTACATACAAAGTTTACTTTCTGGATTAACCAGTCAACTGCCAATTCTAATTATGTCAGGTCTCCTAGTATTAATCCAATTTCCACTCCTCTCTAGACCTATCTGTTGTGAGAATACAGAATAGATTTTAGTCAGCGAGTCTTCCAGCTTTGGTGAGAGTCTTAGATTCCTTTAAAAGCTAAGAACAACCTTGAAAATTAATTGAAAATTTGTTTCTTTTTAATACCTTGGTTACCAAAAGCCAAGTTATTTCCTTCAATCCTTGGCTTGCTATCATTTTTAGTTTGAACAAAGGTTTTGTTTTGTTTCATTTGGTTTCCTTTCTTTTTCTTATCTTCACCTTATACCCTCTCCCCATAGACAGCCACCATACTTTATCTAGTCCTAGTTTTTGAGTAGCTGTGTATTATTAAAGACAAATAGTTGTTGCTGCATACTCAATATCTCATCTATAATTCTATATGATTTTATGCATCTTCTAAAGACGATCTGAGACTAGTCAGGGCAATTGGTGCTTAATGTACACAGTGGTAATTCTGTGCATTATCCCACATATAGATTCCTTACTAGACCCCAGCTCCCAGGTTCTAGTCCAAAGTATGGCGTTCTGCTAGGTGCACTTATATAAGGCATCTATCTACCTGTCTATTATCTCTCTCTCTCTCTCTCTCTCTCATCTATTCCTCTTTTGTTTCTGTCTTTTTCTGTGTCCCTTGGGGTTACCTTTTGTAGTATTAACCTTTTATTGTGCAGATCATTGGTAAGTGTGGGTGTATCTGATACTTTTAATGATTTTGTATATATATATATATGTATTAATGAGTTATATATGTATGTATACATATGTCAATGTGTTAGTGAGCTGAAGGAATATACATATATGAGTACTACCACAAAGGACATGTATTCTCAGATATCCATCAAATCAGGGCCACAAAACTTATCAAATCACTCTGTACTATTGCTGTCTTGTTACTATTCTATTGTTGTAAAGAGATACCATGATAAGGCAACTTATAAAAGAAAACATTGGGGGCTTACTTACCGTTTCAGAGGTTAGTTCATGAACATCATGGCATGGAACACGGTGACAGTCAGGCATGGCACTGGAGCAGTAGCAGAGATCTGATCCACAAGTTGTAGGCAGTGAGAGAGCCTGGGCCTGGCATGGGCTTTAAAAGCCCACCAGAAATGGTATACCTTCTCTAACAAGGTCACACCTCCTAACCCTACCTAAACAGTCCCACTAACTGGCACTCATGCATCCAAATGCATGAACCTATGGAGGCTGCTCTCATTCAACCCACCGCAATTGTTGAAGGTGTTAACCGTAACCTCATGACTAAGGTGAGCTTGACAAGAGCCGATTCTTCTTTTGTAACTAACTACATTTGCATATTTTGGAAATATAAACATATTTGCATGCTATTGCTTTGTCTCTCATCAATATTGGCTGTACTCATAGAAATCTCCCTTTTTTTTTCTTTATTCCAAGTACCCAGCCCTCATTTTGACATATATCACAATTGTTCTTCCTGGATAGACATTTAGATTGTTTCCAATCCTTTGGATATACACATAGTGTTGTAATGAGTAACCAAACACAAATGTATTTCCTTATTTTTTGGAGATATACCTTCACGATACATTTCTAGAATGGACATTTCTGAGTTAAAAGGAAAATCCATATGTAATTTTGTTAGAGATTGCCAAATTCCCTCAACATAAGGCTTATGATGTTTGTAGTCCCACCAGCAACATGTAAGGCTGCCTCCCAGCCTTGCCAACAGAATATGTTGCCAAGCTTTAATTTTTTTGCAGTTTTATGAAAAAGAAATGTTATGTCAGGCCAATTTTGCTTGAATTCCTCTTATAGGTAAAAGTGAAATGGTTTTCTATATTTTACAATTATTGCCTGTTCCTGTTATGTATTGCATGTGTCTTTAGCTCATTGCTTTATTAAGAATTTGCCTACTTTTATTTTATTTTATTTATTTTTTGAGACAGGTTCTTCTGTGTAGGCCAAGCTAGCTTGCACCAAACTGGCAATCCTCCTGCATCAGTCACCTGAGTGTTGGGAAGACAGGTGTTTTAAAGTTATTTTATTTTAAAGTTTTCAGATATATTAAGGACAATATATTTGGATTTATGATATATTGTATACATATTTCACCCCATTTGCTCCTTGTCATTTTACTTTATTTGCAGGGACTTCATGAACAGTTTGCGTTTTCATGTGGTTAAATTTGTCTTTTATTTCCTTCTGCAACCAGATTTTTATTCTTAGTTCTTTTTTTTTTTCAGTGCCAAGCTACAGACAAATTCCTTATTTCATGCTTTTAGTTTTTACAAGCAGACTGAACTTATTTCTGTGTAGAGTGATGATGATAACACTAACTAACAATAACAATAATAATAATAATGTGTTTTTTCCCCACACTAAAAAGAAGACATGGAAGTGGGGGGGGCTTGTTGAGAGTGTCTCAGGGGAGGGATAGGATGAAAGGGGACAAAAATGACTAAAACTCACTATATAGAGGCATGAAACTGTAAAATGACAAAAAGTTAAAATAAATTTAGCAATAAACAACAAAGGAAAAAAGATCATCACCCATGTCATAACGGCCTCCTTTATTGGATGTTGATTTTCTTTTGTGCCTATGTCTCTTCCAGGCATCTTGGTTTGTCTGCTTATTCATGAGTGGGTGCCATGCTGCTTTGATGACAGAGGCACTGCCAAGTGGTTTTTAGCATCAGGTGGGGCTAGCCCCTTCACATAGCTTGTTTTTTAATATATCCCTAGCTACTGACCCACGTTTGTTTCTGATACAAACTTTGATTGCAGCACATTTAGCTTCACAAGAAAGTTTATTGGTATTTTTATCCCTGTCTTAAATGTGTGAGTCACTGTAGGGAGAAGAAATCTTTTAACGTTGTTACTTTATCCTGTCCAAAAATAAGTACTCACTCTCCATTGGCTCTAAGTTATCTTTGTGTCTTTCAGTAGTGTTTAGTGCATTGTTGAAATAGGACCTCCACAAGGGGACAGAGGGCAGATAAACAGTGGGCGCTTAAGCATTATCCATTTTAAAAAGCATGCTTTCCATAGATTTGTCATAAAACAACAGATTGGGTCACAAAACTATAATAGTTATAGGTTAAAAGCCCCTGGTAACTTAACCAAGCTCAGACTAGTGGTGTCTAAGATTCACAATGACACACAGTGGCAAGAGGTAACTGTTACCAAAGAAAATAAATACCTCTAGCTTTACTGTCCCCCAGTCAATCTAAAAGTCACCCGTTTTAGAGGGCACATGGAGAAATGAGACATCATTAGCTTCTAACTTTATTATAGTCACGTCTTTATTTACTGGCGTTTCTTTCCCAGTGGGTGACTCTTTACCAGTGTCTAGAGATACTTGGTGCAGGACACTAATGATACAGATTTGGCATCTCAATACTCCTGCCCATCTGTCCCCTTTCTGCCTCAATCTTTGCATCAGACTCTAGTTAGTCCTGATAGTAGACATGTTGATTAAGAAATGCTTTTTTTTTTTTAAACAAGGCAGATGTAACCATTGGATTGGATACATCTTTCCTACACTCTGACTTTAGCTTTCTCATCAACTCAAGCACTCTGTGTCCTTTGGATTTTTCATAGGGCCAGAGACTAAACTACAAGACTGAAAACCTTAGCCTTTTCTGAATCCATTTGCTGCCCTTTAGCCAAGTACCAGGCCAGAATGTTTGCACATAAGGAGGAAAAGATTTTTGACTATGCATACAACTAGCAGACCATTACCAACATGTAGCACACCTCCCCAAAGCAAACAAACATCCAGGGTACTCTCAGGAATGCTTGTTTAGTAACAGACATCTTCCGCTCTCCAGCTAACCACCCACTTCCTCACCCAGCTTCCATAAAAGATTTGCTTGTCTTATCCATAAAATATGGTTTGGTCTCATTTTACTATTTCTATATCACAAGATTTCATTGTCTGGTATCATAACATAGATTTCCACCTGTTTACCAAATTTTGCCGAACCCAGCTGCATAAAAGAGCAATAATCATCCATTCTCCATTTCTTTTTTGTGACATGGGGATTGAACCTGGGTCTTACATATGCCAGGCAAGTACTCAACACTCTCCTACTGAGTGATACCTCCAGCCAATATACAAGTATCATCTCCTAAAGTTTTTGTAAGCAAATCATGCAGGAGAGGCTGACCTTGGCAGTTCTGGCTTTGGAACAGCCAGGGCGATGACTGGGGCATCAATCATCTGATGCTGGATTGATGCTTCCAAGATGGGTCAGTACCAAAAGTGTTAGGTTGAAGCTGGGCATGTCCAGAGGCTACAGTGTCCCACCAAGTGTCTTCTCCAGGACTGCTTCAGTGTCTTTACAGCAGGGAAACTGAATTCCACTGGGCAAAGAGAGACAAGGAAGTACAGAATGAAAGCACTACCTATCATCGGATGCCACATTATAGCGTTTCTACAATATTTTTTGTGCCTACAGGTCCAGACTGCTCAAGGATTAGCCAGTGTGGAGGGATCGGCAAAGAGTGAGTATGTGAAAATGGGGTAATCTTGTAGCTACTAATCTAGCACATATCTGTAGTATTTTTATATTAAGTATGATCATGGCTTCAGAATCCCTGCTGTGCACATGTGTGCATATGCTTGTACACATTTTATTTACATATATCATCAATTTTTCTTTTCCTTTGTGCAATTATTTTTAACTACATGGATGTGAGTAGGCCTGTGCTGTGGGAGTGTGCACGTGAGTGCAGTTACCCACAGAGGCCAGAGGCCTTAGCTCTCTTGGAACTGGAGTTATAGGTGGCTGTGAGTCACCCACTACGGGTGCTGGGAACCAAATTGCAAGCAAGTCCTCTTAACCACTTTGACTTAGTACTTGTTCATAGGCTTTTCTTCCTATTTTTCCTTCCTTTGTTCCTCTCTTCCTTTTTTTTCTGTGCCCTGGTCTCACTATGTAGCATTGGCTGATCTTGAACTCACAGAGACCCAGGTCCTTTGTTTTTTGAGCCCTGGGATTAAAAGCGTGTCCCAGCAGGCCTTGTCCATAGATTTTTCTAAACCACGTATATCTTATATCCTTGCTTGGTCATTGTGTATTATTTTCACAGTGTGACAATGAATTATGCTTTTCATAGTAAATATTTAATATTTTTTGCATTAATATTCAAAGATGTATTACTCTACAATCTTATTAAATTTGTTTGGGCTTAGGCATTTATCTAAAATCAAGATAATCAGATTTTTTGGACTAATCCTATATTTGCTTCATAAAATGATTTTGTAAGTTTTTCTTACTTTCTCTGCTTTCAGTGCAATTTTTGTGCACTGAAACTACCTTGCTATTGGTTTTGGTAAATTTTTCTTGAAAATCTTTGTGTGTGTGTTGTGTCCATGTGGGAAACAACATTTTTTCCTAACTCCTAAAATTTGACTCATTTCAGCTTTCTAAGTTGAGTAAGTCTAATAGCCTGTGTACTGGCTGGTTTGGGGTCATCTTGATACAAGCTAGGGTCATGAAAGAGGAAAGAGCCTCAGTGGAGGCATTTGCCTTCATGAGATCCAGCTGTAAGGTATTTTCTTAATTAGTGATCAATGAGGGAGGGTCCAGACCGTGGTGAGTAGAGCCATTCCTGGGCTGATGGTCCTGGGTTCTGTAAGCAAGTAGATTGAGCAAGCCATGGGAAGCAAACCAGTAAGCAGCATCCTCCTTGGTCTCTGCATCAGCTCCTGCCCCCAGGTTCCTGCTCTGCTTGGGTTCCTGTTCTGACTTCCTCTAGTGACTTGACTGTGATCTGAAAGTGTAAGCCAAATTAACCCTTTACTCCCCACCTTGCTTTTTGGTCATGGTGTTTGGACATTCACAGCAATAGAAACCCTAAGACAACCTGTATTTCTTCAAAAATATCTTCCCTTGGATACAAGTTTTTACACTTATTTGCACAGTGGTGTACAATTTCAGTATTTTAAAGCTTTCATTTCTGATTTTATACTGTTTGTGCCTGGTTACCCTCTTAAGTGAATGAGTAATTTGCCTACTTTATTAATACTTTTCAAGGAAGCAGGTTTTTGACTTATTAATCAGGTTTTCTGTAATTTCTCTGTTCTACTATGACTTTTACTTTCGTCTGTTTTTTTCTACTTATGCTGACTTCGTTGTTTGAAAAAAACATTTTAAACTTGTAATTCAGTTATTTTTTCTTCATACTTTATTTTTTACTGATATGAATATGTGCCTATTGTTTTTTTTCTGACTAGTGTTGTTTCCCACAGATTCTTACATGTATAGTTTTCATTACTACATTGTCAAAATTAATAAAATTATGGGTGGCATTTCCCCCATCAATTAAGATACAAGAGAGAAATTTAATTTCCAGGTAAATATTTTGATATTTTAAAATGCTACTATTAATCTTTATTGCTATGACCAGGGATTGTTATTTATTGCATTTCCTCTCCCCATGGCGAACTAATGCTTCCTTTGCCACCTAGTATTTGACCAGTTTTGCAAATGTTCTGTTCATTCTTGGAGTGCTAACACATCCTCTGTGGTCAGAGTCCAATGCCTGAAGTGTTTCTGTAAGACATGGATTAGGTCTTGCGGAGCCCTACACATGTTACTTTGTCTTGCAGGAGACTGAAAGTGTCCTGGAAATCTGGTACTAGTGTGTTTCTCCTGTAGTTCCTACTCTACAAAGGTGGCTGCTCTGACCCCTGTTGCATAGATGCTGCTGAACACTTTGCATCGCACCACGTGGCATTGAAAACATCAGTCATTTTGTCCCACTGGAACTTTTCTTTTTGGCTTCTCTTCTCTCCTGACAGGAGCACCACAAACCTGACTTTCTAATAGATTTGCCTTTTATAGTTCGTGTTTTCTAACTTGTTAATCTTTTTTTTTTTTTTTTAATTCAAACTTCAAAGTTTTTAACTGATGAGTGACAGTTCCAGGGAACATGGAGGCTGGCAATCAGATACTATATCAAATGGATAGTTACCATTTCCATTTTGTTCTCTTGGATTATTTGTCCTGAGAAATACAGCTACATGCTATGAAAACACTCAAATAACCCTCAAGAGGCCCACATGACGGGAGACTATGATCTTCCACAGGCCGGCAACAACCTTGTCAGCTACGTGAGTGACCCAGGGCTTTGCACAGGCACTTACTTCACTACTGAGAACACTGCAGGCCAGCACACATTTGAGAACCTTAGGAGAAACCTGGATGGATAGTGTTGGCTTGGGATGGTGGTCTGTCATCATGAAAGTCAAGATGGTCCCCAGGGTTTTAAACTTCTGTGGCAATACAAGATGAGTCACCAGGCTGGCCTCAAACTGTGATCTTCCTGCCTTAGCTCTTGAGTCCTGAAATTACAGGAATGGACCTCTAGAACCCAGTTTTATACCCTATGTACAATAAACAGGACTTCTTAATACATGTTATTGAGCACTCAGACATTTTCATTATTTGTGTTTTATAATAGATAAATTACTCAGACATAACTGTATTTTTAAGCTGCTTATTAGACACCATTCATCCATTCATCTATGCTTGATTAACAAGAACATGTCATAATATTTGAGAGCCTGGTTTTAGTTCAGTGTTTTAAAGTTGAATTAATTATGCCTGGGTCTTCATTTTTTCCTTGGTAGTCTTAGGAGATATTTAAGTTTCTGAAATACATTCAGATTGAAGCTTGAGAATTTATAGGTTAGTGACAAGAAGATTTAAAAGCCTAAAGTAATTAAATTTGCACAAATCATGAATGATCTTCCCCTTGTTGTTATCATTCTTGCTATCATTTTAATTTTAATAATTTCATGGCAATGGAGGTAGAACTAAGGGCCTTGTTCAAGCTAGGAAAATCTATATCCTTGAACTATATCTCTCATCCCCTTGATGGTGTTTAGTGTACTTTAAAACTGTTTTGTAGAGAAGTATTGCTCTTTATTGCTTAGGCTACTTTCTATGTGTATATTATAGAATACGAAGTCATGAATTTGAGAACAAGTAGGAGAGGGACACAGGAGGATCTGGAGGAGAAAGGCAGTTGTAGAAAAGTATACAAATTCAGTACTCATGTATAAAATTTGAAGAAACAAATCCTCTAAAAAAACTAAGTAAATACTAATCCCTAAAGAGATCAGTGGGAAACATGTCTAATTCCTTTTAAAACCAGGCAAAAGGAAACTAACACTTCCTGCCCCTGAACCTGTCTTTAGAATCCTTTTCTTGTTTCCCTCAGTGTTTCTTCCATTTTGGTGACTCAAGGCCTGTAACTTGGTAAGGGCAGCTTGACCCTCATGGGGTGAGGCATCTTTGGTGTGTGGTTTCAGATGGCCCTGTAAGCTCTACTCTACCTATAACTTCACCAGCTAGAAACGCCACAAGTGGAAAGCCAGCCCTCAGTTTCTACAAAAGCCTAAGGCTTGCATCAAATGTCACCAGAAGTAACATGAGTATCCACTTTAAAATGAGTCCCTTCCAAAGAGAGGCATAGATAAGGGAGAAGAGAGGGCCAATGGATCATAGTTCCATGGAATAAAGGGTCTACCTGCATGCCATGTTGAGACTCAAGAGTGGGATAGGCACAGTGATGTCTATTGGTAATCCTAGAACTTGGGAGGTGGAGGCAGTAGGATCACGAGTTCAAGGACAGCTTCTGCTATATAGCAAGTTCAAGGCTAACCCTGGCTATAACATTCAAAAACAACAATAACAACAATGACAACTCACACTAGGTGTCACTGTAGTGGGGTAGTTTGGTGGATCAGGAAAAGACAGGTGAACAGAGATTTCAGGTCTAACCTCAGACCTCATCTCTAGGGCTTGCTCTGCTTGAGTTGGTGGTGGTGGGTGGGGCTCTTACATTCAGCTCTCTATCAGCCTCACAGTCTGTGGGGGTGGGGGTGGGGGTGGGTGGATTTAGAAGGGCAGCTTTGTCACTCAGGCTCCCCTCCCAGCCCAGGCTGTCTTTCTACCTTCTCTGGTTTCCTGGCTGCACACAGAGACAGCTGTAGATAGTGTCCTTGATGCCAGCTTGCCAGGGGAATTTTCCACAAAGCACGGGGATTTGTCTCACCCGACTGAGAATGCTGTTTTTCTGGATGGATCTCTGTTTATGCATGAGGAGACTTGGCACTGGAGAAGTGGTAGCTTATTTTCCTTTTTTTTTTTTTTTTTGTTTGATTTGATTTTGTGCTTCAGAAATAGAACAGCTTAAGTCTCGCTTGCTTTTGAAGGCTTCAGCTCTCCCTGCAGCATGAATGTAAGTTCTTTTCCCCCTAGGTGAGACTGAAAAACATCTCATCCAGCTTTTGTCTAAAGCCATGCAGATGGAGGGCACACTTGGGAGGGGCTTGTTGTCCTTGTTTAATTTAATTTGCAAATCATTGAAAGTAAATCTTTTCTTCCTACAGAGAAAGTACATGCTCAATGAAAAGAAATTATAACAAGTCACAAAATATGTAAAAAAGAAGTAAATAAAATTGATCGCTAATTAAAATAACATTACTTTGAATCTGGGAAGGACTTGGTAATTAATCCATCTCATCAAATTACGGGCTCCAGAGAAGGAAAGCAACTAGTTCAAGGCCAACAGCTGAAAAATAAGGGTTAGAACTGAAGTCTTCTGTATTTTTTTTCTGTCTTTTTTTCTTTCCTGTCCGTTCTCCCATCTATCTATCTATCTATCTATCTATCTATCTATCTATCTATCTATCTATTTGAGATTGACTTCCCTACATAGTTGAAAATTACCTCCAACTCACCGTCCTCCTGCCCAGCCTTCTGAGTGGTGGATTTCCCGGCTTACAACATTGCATCCAGCTTATTTCCCATCCACCTGTATGTGTATGTGGTATTCCTATAGTATATGTGTGGCATTAACTGTCAACTTGGCAGAGCCTAGAATCACCTGGGGGAATAAAAGAGTCTCATACGAGTAATTGTCTTCATTAGGTTGGTCTATAGACATGTTTGTGAAGAATTGTCTTGCTTACTAATTAAGGTAGGAGGGTCCAGCTCACTGTGGGCGATACCAGTCCCTTGGCAGGTGGTCCTGGGTTGCATAAGGAAACTAGCAGGGCATGAGCCTGAGAACAAGTCACCAAGCAGTGTTCCTCCATGATTTTAGTTGCTGAGTTCCTGCCCCGACTTTCCTCAGTTACGGACAAAGACTTGGAAGTGTAAGCCAAAGAAATCTTTTCTCCCTGACGTTGCTATGCTGAATAGTCTTCTGATACAGGATAGAGTCATTTGGGAAAAGAGAATCTCAGATGAGAAAATGCCTCCAAAGAATGAACTGTAGGCAAACCTGCAGTGCATTTCTTAATTAGTAATTGATGTGGGAGGTCCCAGCCCATTGTGGGACCTCCTAGTGGTCATGGTGTCTACAAGAAAATAGGTAGAGTAAGTCATAAGTAGAAAGCCAGTAAGTATCACTCTTCCATATCCTCTGCATCAGCTCCTGTTCTAGGTTCCTGCCTTGCTTGAGTTCCTGTTCAGTGACTAAGCAGAGATGTGGAAGCAGGAGCTTCCCAAGGTGCTTTCAGTTATGGTATTTCACGACAGTTGTAGCAACTTTAACTAAGACTGTTGCTCTAAGTCAGTGTTTCGTTACAGCAACATAATAGATGTATGTTCCAATGTTGCGGGCACATGTATATATGTAAGTACATATGTATGTACACACTTGAGTGCATGGATGTAGAAGCCTGGGGTTCATGGCAGGTGTCTTCCTTGCTCTCCATGTATTGGGGTAGAGTCTCATGATAAATCCAGAGCTCAGTGTTTTAGTTTGCTTGGCTAGCTAGTTCACTTCAGGGATTCCCTCCCCCTCCCCCATGTGCTGGATTACAGGTGTGCCACCACACTCATCAGTCTGAACTCCTGTTCTCATGCTTGCAAGGCAAATGATTTAGTCGTTAAGTCATCTTCCCAGCTCCATTTGTTTTTCTTTTTGAGTAATACTTTTTCTTGTACAGTTTTCAAAAATTGAGTTTTCCTTTTGAAATGTTTTCTTTAATACTTCTCAGAAGCTCATCATGTAAAATGAGTGTGTTCTAGTTGATTGAAAATCAGTGGGGAGGGGCATGTGTCCATGTGGTTACTTCACACTCAGGATTCTGGAGATGCAAACACTGTGGTTCCTAGTCATTGAGACATAGTCAGTCAATTAGTTATTTAGTGATTACTTACTGGATGTGTATTGTGCACCAGGTACCTTTTGAGGTATGGTAAATCCAGCCTTGTGCCAAGTTGACAGGAGAGTTAAGGCATGCAGTCTGGTGCTGGGGGGTTCTTACAGGGTCTCAAGGTCTGCAGCTCAGGTCCCAGCATGAAGTCTGATGCTGGGAGGATTCTCACAGAGTCTTGGGGTCCCAGCTGGCATTTTCTCTTGCCTGTCAGGATAGCCCATGACATTTAATACATAAACAACTCTGAGCACAAATCAATCTAAGAACCTCCAAATTGGTACTTGTGTTTTTTTTTTTTTTTTTTCTGACTCCAGTACTTCTTGTTGAGAAGTCATCCATATCTTCAGTGTTCACAAGAGCATTTCCTTCTGAAGAGCATGTATCTGCCTTGGGCCACTCTCATTAGAGAAGAGGATCTTATCATGACTGCCACCATCACATCAGCGCTCCATAGACAAGTCTAAGCAGAATGAGCATCCTCTGCTTGTACAGTATGAAGGAATCTCATTCCCAAGGGACACAATTACAGCATCTGTTTTTGCTGTCCCTACTGTAGTATATTCTAAGTTGAAGTTTGCAGAGTGGTTCTCTCAGCTACAAAGGGTGTGTTCCTAGATCCTCAGTGGGTCCCTGAAATTGTGGCTAGCATTAAACTCCATCAATACTATGGTTTTTCTAGACACATCTGGGATCAAAGCTAGCTTGGTAATGAAGTAGGTTAAGAGATTAATAACAATAACGGATCACATATTAGAATATATATAATCATATGGCACAATGAAAGTTATGTAGGACGTATGAATGTTTGTGGAAATTTTCATCTAGTCTTTTGTCTCTGCCTTGACCTCCTCTTCTCTCCATCTCTTCCCTTCCCTCTGTTTCTTTGACAGCCAACTATGGGTAATTGAAACCCTGGCAAGTGAAACTGTGGATAAGCAAGGTAACCACAGTATAGACATTATTTTCTTTCCAACATTAATGGTGACTAACATCTTGAGTCAGCTGGCTCTTTCTGAAGCATGCTACATGGCTCTGCATACCTTTGGATCTGGCATGAAAGCAGGAAGGACAGATGTTACTATGAGCATGAGGGACAAATCTTGGCTCTGCCACTTAACGCTTGCAAATCCCTGGCAAATTATCTAACTTGCCTGAGTTTCAGGCCCCTCCAGTACAGATTAATATAACAAGTGTGAAAGCAGAATTATCGTTATGAACAGATATGGAAATGGCAAAGCACCTGACTTGAAGATGCTTAATGGGGGCATATGAAGGTACAGAGTGAGCAGGTCTGTGAGGGAGGCCTGAGGCTCTGTGTTTTGAACAGGCTCTGCAGCATTAGCTGACATTGAATAGGACATAGACATTCATAACTGTAGAGACTGACATGTGATCGAATCCTGCTTTGCCAGTTTGTCTGGGGCAAAGCATTTTGTCTGTTTGAATCTGTTCTTCATTTTTTAAAAATTATTTTTACATATACATGTATATATGTACTAATAATATATATATATATATATATATATATATATATATATATATATATATAGAGAGAGAGAGAGAGAGAGAATGTGTGGAGATCAGAGGACAATTTGGAACTCTCCTTTCTCTTCCACCACATGGGCTGTGGGGATTGAACTCAGGTTGTCAAGTTTGGCGGCAAGTGCTTGTATCGATGGAGCCATCACCACAGCCTCTGAGCCTGTCTCTCAAATAGAGTCATTTATGGTTTTTTGTTTGCTTGTTTGTTTTTCAGGGAACAGGGGCTTAAAAGAACAGTGTCACACTCACAGCATTGTTTATTATTATTATTATCTCGGCTGCTGCTGTTGTTGCTATTTTTAGTTAAGGTTTTGATAAGTCACACCACAAACTGACAATGGAGATTCTGGGGAAGGGACTGCAGCAATGAGTAGAGGGCATTCATCTTTGGATGGTGCCTGTGCCTAGTGTAGTGCAGAGCTCAGAGGTGAATTGACGGTGTCTATAAAGTTCACTCGAGCAATGGCTGCTGGGGACCTACAGCTGCGTAGGAATGGCAGGTCATGGTGTTTGGTTATAGCCTCTCTAACCTCCTTTCTCGGTGGGAAACTCAGTATGCATTTGTTGATCAGGATGAAAAAGTAGCTATGCTTACTGAGTTTCCATTCTTTCCTGCTGTAGAACACCATATTTTAGGCTGTGGGGTTAAGACTCTTATCTTCTGGAATTGGGACCCCAGATGGCTGTGTCTGGATAACTTGGTCTGGTGGTGTTCTTTGTTGAGCTAGGATTCTCTGCTTTGTCAAAGTGAGACCAGCATCTGGCTTAGCTCTCAGAAGGTCCAGGGAGCCTTCCAAGGTACTCATCTCTCCCATGTCCCTGTTTGTCTGCTTCACCTTTGAACTACATTTTTTTTTCTCATTTGTTGTAAATTACTTTTCTTTTTTCTAATCCTCCCTCCCTCCTTCCCTCCTTTCCTTCCTTCCTATTTATTTGGGTTCTTTTGAAACAGGGCTTCTCTGTATAACCCTGTCTGTCCTAGAACTCACTCTGTAGACCAGGCTGGCCTCATACCCACAGAGATCCACCTGCTTCTGCCTCCCAAGTGCCAGGATTAAAGGGGTGCACCACTACCACCCGGCTTTTTCTAACTTTTAAAATTAGCCAGAAAGTAATGGGTTTCATTTTACCATGTACATATACATATGTAGTTCTGCTTCATTCTAACTTTCCGCTCTGCCTCTGCCCTCCTTTGTGACCACTCTCCCATTGCTGGCCCCTATTCCCCCGGAATAGTCCACATAGTCCTTTCTGTCACATGTATCCCATACCCGTCTTATCCCTCCTCCTGCCCATTAAGGTCTCACACTCCCTTTTCATGGTTTCCCTTTGTACTTTCAACACACACACACACACACACACACACACACACACACACACACACCTCCTACATAATTTAAATTAGACTTTGTGTATGAAAGAGAGCACACTGAGATTATCTCTCTGAGTCTGATTTATTTCACTTAAGACAATTATCTTCAATACCATCCATTTTCCTGTAAATCTTCTCATTTCATTTCTCTTTATGGCTGAACAAGATTCTTTCCTCATCCATTCATCTGCTGATAAGCATCCAAGCTTCTACTTTTTGGTTGTTGTGAATAGTGCACACATGTGCACACGTCTCTCAGATACGTTGACTTGGAGTCCATCATATGCACACTCACGAGTGGTATGATAGTGGAACATTTCACAACCAATTTTCTTCATAAGATTTACCTAAAAATGATTCTATTAATAATGGTAAGTGTGCTTGCACAGAAAAATAGGAAACATGGTGATGAAAAAGAAGAAAACAAGTATTTCTGAAACCTACACTACTATTTCTTGCCTTCCCTACCCACCTCTTCCTGGACAAGATCTCCCCATGTGCCCTAGGCTGGCCTCAAACTTATTACCTTTCTGTCTTAGTCTCCCACGGGCTGAGGTTATATAATGTACCCCTACACTTGAGGATAAATGCTTTTAATATTTTGAAATATGATTTTCAAAGTTGTTTATGTGCGTGTTCTATAGATAAGAATGCAGTTTAAACCACACACACACACACACACACACACACACACACACACACACACACACACGTTGCTTGAGACAGGGTTTCTTTGTATTGTTTTGTTTTGAAGCCAGTCCTGGAACTTGATCTGTAGACCAGGCTGGCCACAAACTCACAGAGATTTACCTGTTTCTGACTCCCGAGTGCTGGGACTAATGGCATGTGCTACCAATGCCTGGCTACTTTGTATATTTTTAAATGCTTGAAAAGAATAAAAAATAATATTTTGTGACATGTAAAATGTATGTGAAATGCACATCTCAGTGACCATGAGTGCAATCTTTTTGGAAGAAAATACGTATCTGCAATTTATCTGTGGCTACACCCCTGGTACAGTAGCAGCATAAAACCATTTTGTTGAGCTGAGATTCTATGTTGCAACATTTTGAAGGCCCATGATAAAACCAACACTTCTTTCCCCCTTTTTAAATTTAAATTAGAAACAATCTTATTTTTTGTATCAATTTAATCCATTTCCTCTCCCGCCCATTCTCCCATGCCCCTCCCCCCCACTGAGCCCCATCCCATCCCTCTTCTGCGCCATAGAAAGGGTGAGGTCTTCTATGGGGTATCATCAAAGTCTTTTACATCATTTGGGGCAGGGCCTAGGCCCTCCCTGTGTGTCTAGGCTGAGAGAGTATGGTCTCCCAATGTACACTAGGTATAAATGATGTTCCATTACCAGGGACCTCATAGACTTCCAGACCTCCTAACAAACACCCACGTGCAGGGAGCCTGGTTCCATCCTATGCGGGTTTCCAAGCTGTCAGTCTGGGATCCATGAGCTCCCCCTTGTTCAGGTCAGCTAAAAGCAACATCTTTTGATTAACCTTATCTAACTATGATAGATACTTTTACATATAGAGAAGTAGTTTTCTCCAAATTAATTTCACTTGTAATTGAAAAAATTGCACGTTTATCCAGATCTAGTGTGGTAATTAGGTTTCATTTTTTTCTTCACTAAAATGTATTGGTTTTTGTGTGTGTGTGTGTGTGTGTGTGTGTGTGTATAGGCGTTTTGCCTGTATGTGTAGCTCAACATCACATGCAGGCAGTACCCACAGAAGCCAGGTGAGGGCGCCTGATCCCCTGAAACTGGGATCAGACAGTTTCTTCCCTGTGACTCCTGGGAATCATAGCTAGGTCCTTTTCAAGAACAGCCAGTGCACTGAGCCATCTCTTTGGTCCTTGTTTATTAGTTTTTAATATTGTCTTTCATTTGCAGATTACTGTTATTTGCTTTAATTCTTACTCATCCAGTGAGTTAGATATCATTTGTTCATTAAAATTTTTTGCAAACAACAGAAAAAACTTGGGTGTCTTAAACAAGTAGAGCTGATTGGAAGATGTTTGGCTTTGGGAACATAGGTTTGCTGTGGAAACTTTTGGGCAGGACACCTTTGGGTTTTTGAAGGACCAGGAGAGTGGTTAAGACCCCATTGATCCTCTGTGTCTCTGCATTCCAGGCATTTGCTTCTTATACAGTCTTCCTCTGACCACCAGTACATGAGACTCTGGCTTGGGATCATCTTCAGTCTCTGTAGTTGTGGACAGAAGGCATTTTGCCTGCACACTATTCTGATAGAGATTGATTTTGTTCACTTCTAGCCTAATTTTTAAATACATTTATAGGGAGAAAAATGAGTAGGTTAGCTTTGGCCATGTTTTGCTTACAATGGCCATACTGTGTATCTGCTCCTCTGTATGTTGGAGGGCACTGAAAAGGGGATGTGGTGGTTTGAGTGAGAGTGGCCCCCATAGGCTCTATATTTGCGTGCTTAGACCCCAGCTGACAGATGCACCGCTTCTGTCGGATTAGAATTTGTGTCTTTGTTGGAGAAGACATGTCACTGTAGGTGGGGTTTGAGGTTTCCAAAGCCCAGACAGTCCCAGTTCCAGTCTCTCTCTCTCTCTCTCTCTCTCTCTCTCTCTCTCTCTCTCTCTCTCCCTCTCTCTCTCTCTCTCTCTCTCTCTCTCTGCTACCTGTGGATCAGGAGCTCTCAGCTACTGCCCTATTACCGTGCCTGTCTGCTTCCCTGCTTTGATGACCATGGTCTGACCGTCTGAACCTGTAGACAAGCTCCCAGTTAAATGCCTTTCTATATAAGCTGCCTTGGTCATGGTGTTTTTTCACAGTAGTAGAGCAGTAACTAAGACAGGAGGTGACTGCGGATTGGGTGGATATGCCACCATATTGCTACCAGTTTTTAGAATAGGAAATGACATTGTATGGTTCAAGTAGTCATATTTCAAGTATAAACATATAGACTCCAGAGGCCATATTTGCTTTGGATAGATAAGGTGACAGGGAAGTTACCACAGTAACATCATATTTGGCCTATAGATTCTGTGTTGTTCATTTCTCATTTCATTGCTTGATAGATCACTGGAAGGTAAGAATTCCTTCTGTGGTTTTTGCTTGTGTTTCCAGGCTACAGCTGGGAGACAATGGATAGATACAGGTATTGGAATCTCCTCCTGGTTACCTGCTGTGCCCAGAGTGCTTTGATTCATCAGTGGAAGGGTACTGAGTGAAAAGGATCCACATGCCAATTGGGGCTGGCATCTCATCATTTAGCCAGGCTCACATCTTGTGTTTAATGCCAGTAACTAAATCTCCAAGCTCAATTAGCAATGGTTACAGCTCAGTAAGCATGAATCAGAAACCACTTTGACACGATGCTTCATTGGGGGAGAAATGCAGCCACAACCCTATGCCAGAGCCCATGGGGGAGGCCTCTGGTACGATGGTTCCCATTCTTGGGATGTTGTTATTAAAATATGCCATGGTTTTATGAATTTATTTTTCTCAAGTTGAATGAACAAAACTTGCCATGTGGTTTTGTAAAATGTCACTCTGTCTGAAATAGTCCTGGGGACTGGAAGCTTGTTGGAGAAATCTCTTTATGTGGGGAAGCGCTGAAGTGTGGATAGCAGGTGTGTGTGCTAGGACTTGACTGATAACGCCCACGGGCATCCCTTTATCCTCCATGTTTTCCTCTGACTATAAATTCAACACATCTTCTTATTTTGTCATGTGGTTTTGGGTGGCACAAGATCTCATACACAGTTCCAGAATTAGGAAATGATTGATACAAGTCAACTTGCATATTCTTCCTCTGGTCTCCCATATTAATTTCCATTGAGTCAAATGACCTGTTTCAGGGCAAAGAAAGAGCTCCTAAGACCTGGGTGTGTGCCAGTGGAGCTGGCATTTTCCTTTCCATGGATCATTCAGGGTAAATGTGAACTGAAGCAGGGGCAGCCACTTCTCTGTTTTGTTGTCACGGAGTACAGCTTAAGTTACTGGGTACGTTTGAAGGAATAGCCATCAAAATGGGTTCTGATGATGAAGCTGACTTGTGGAAGGTAGGGTCTGAAACAACAACAATAACAGTAACAAAACCTAACACAAACAGGGTCCCTGGAGATATTGACTAAATGGCTGAGACAGCAAGCTTCATTGTAAGACCCTCCCAAACTGTCACTCAATTACTTAATCCGTTTGAGTGGTTTTCAACTATTTATTGGAGAGTCCAATCTCATATTCAACATCTCTAGATGCTTACTTTGAATAGATGCTTGCTTGGAAATGTGAATGACTTCTTCCAAATGCTTGGCACACTTGTCTTTTGATGGTCAGTGGGTCAGAAATATAAAGAATTGGCAAGTATAGATCCATTATAGACCCAACTTTCTGTTTGCATGACTAATGCACACATTTCTGTCAGAACTGAGATATGATAATTGCTTTATTTGACAGTATTTGCAGTCTTCTAGAGAAGAGAAAATAATTATATAATCAGATAGTAAATGCCTCTCCCTGCTCCTTATGGTCTACCTTTATGAATTTTTAAGTGAGTGTAGAGCTATGGCCCAAATGGTTTTCTTTCTGACTTTCAACTGATGAAGTCTCATTAAGGATGCTGTGGACAGTAATGGACATTTTGACAAGTTTGCTTCATTTAGCACAATTCCTTTCCCTATGTCCCTATGTGTGTATCTGCTGAGCTGCACATGCGCCAATTCTGGCTTCTGGTTGTGACCTGGGAGGGCATCTGCTGAGGTAGGGGATGCTCAAGGGAAAGGCTTCTCAACTCTCAAAAGAACAGAGAATTTTGCGTTGCTCTACCTCTAGGCTTCTTTGTGTGTGAGCTTATTCAGCTGGTTGTTAGAGTTCTCTTTATGTCTTAATTTGTGTCACAGGAAGCATCCTGATGCATTCTGTCAGGACCACAAGAATTAGGGAGCTGTTGATTCCCTGAAGGAACCTAAACAGAGGAAAAGAAAAAGACATCTAAATACATCTGCAGTGGCTCTTTTAGGTTTATCTGGCCATTCTGGTTCTCTGTGCTTGGCCTGGTCCTCAGACCTGGATGAGATAAGGGGTCTCTGTGATTGCTGAATTTAGAGGGGAATGTATTTTGCAAAGTAGTGGTACTTGAATATTATTCATAGATCATCATAAATTCATGGGCTCACTCTCATACACACTTAAGAAAACATCTTTTTATGAGCGTATGCAGGGATAGTGTTAAAATACTTAACAAGCATTTTAAGAAGATAAATTCATGTATAACCCAGGCAAGAAATAAAAAGAGATTGTCTGGGTGTGGTGGTACACGCCTTTAATCCCAGAACTCAGGAGGCAGAGACAGGCAGAGCTATGAGTTTGAGGCCAGACTGGTCTACAGAGTGAGTTTCAGGACAGCCAGGGCCACGCAGAGAAACCCTATCTTTAAAAACCAATAAGCTATTGAAAAGAAATAAATGACATATTCCTTAGTATTTTCTGTTCTAAACTTATAAAACTTATCAAATGTTCTAAATTGTGAGACACTTAGACCATTAAAATGACCATGTTTTACAGATCGGTTGTTGACTCTCAGGGATTGTGGCCTTGATGTGTTGATGGCAAAGCTGTTAGTTGTTACGTGACACATTGTGGCTGGCCATAGGGGCTTTCATCAAGCTTGTACTTGGGTCTCTCTGTTCTATTTAGTGAATAGTCATTAGGAGATCTGCAGTCTTAAGGAACACAGAATTGCTTTTAAAACCAGTAATATTATGCACGATTCTGAGACCTCTTGGAGCTTCTGCTGAACTCAGCAATTGCATTAAAATTCTTTCTGAGCTTTTATAATGCTGCCTAAAACTTTATATGGCTAAATTCTCTCTTATCAAGTAAGCCATGAAAATCACTTACTGGAATGTCAGTTTTAATTAAGCTGAAAGTATACTTGAGGCCAAATGAGAGGTTGTACAGTGTGAAGGTTGAGTATGTCTCTCTCTGTTGCTAGGGTGCCTGGGTTTGGGGCCACACCCTATCACTAACATACTTTTCTTTAAGAAGTATTTTTAATTAATTCTTTGGGATTTAATACAATTTCTTTTGAACATACTCAACTTCACTTCTCTAACTCCTCCAAGATCCACTTTCACTTCAATTTCCCAAGCTTTTTGCTCTATTACTATTATTTAAAAATAATCAATTGAATTCAACTTGTGCTGTTCATATATTCCTGGGTGTGAGAACATCTACTGGAGAGTGGCCTACTTACCAAGAACCATACCCTTTCAGAAAGCAGAAAACATTCTCCCTATATCAGGAACCATCAGCTTCCATAGCCCTCCAGGCTAGAGTTAACTGGCCCAATCTTGTGAGGACAACCACAGCTTCTGAGATTTCATGAGTGTAGAGGTCCCATGACATGTAGGAGAATGCTTCAATGCTTCAACTTGATCTTCTCCAACCTCAGGTTCTGCCAATGTTTCTGCCACTCTTTCTTGGTTATCCCTGACCTGGAAAGAGAACATGGCATAGATGTTCCAATTGTGGCTGAGTAGTTCACTTTGGCTAGTTGTTGATTTCAGTGTTAACCACCTAATATCCATTGCACATAGAAACTTCTTGAATGATGACCAAGAGCTTCACCGTTCTATGCATAGAGAGATACAAATTTAGAGTCCTATTTCATACTAAGTCCATTTAGCAAAATAACAATAGGTCCACCCATGGGACCCATGAGGTCCCAGCCATGGGCTGTTGTTCAGATTTATAGTACCAGGCATGTGTTTATTGCTGTGGAATGAACCTTAAATTCAATCAGAAAGTGGTTGGCTACTCCCCTACATTCATGTCATTATCCTACCCATGGACATATCTTACTACACTAGTCACAGCCATGGCTGTATTCACAGAGCTCACAGCCAGGTAGCACTATCTTCCTGCAGAGGCCAATATAGCACCATCTAGTATTATGGACATATCTTACTACACTAGTCACAATCATTGCTGTCTTCACAGAGTTCACAGTCAGGGAGGACTGTCCTCCTGCAAAGGCCTATGTAGCACCTTCAAGTATTATGAAATCTAGCCAGCAGACAGGAAGCTTACTGGTCAGCAATAATTTGATTCCTTCATGCCCTATAACCAATGAGTGTGGCACCTTTAGACATAGGGTTTTACTATTAAATTCTGGTATACATCCAAGAGCAATAGCAAAAGCCTGTACTTTTGACTATGCTACTTACATTGCAAATATATCCTTGTCCTGTGTTGGGATATTAGTTGAAGGTATGCTACATTTGTTTATGCTGTGGAAAAATTGTTTAATGATGCAAAGATGTATAGCATTCTTTTATGCTGCATTTGTTTAACTCGGTGAAGCTGTGCTACTTTGCCTGACTAAAACACCTGATTGGTCTAATAAAGAACTGAATGGCCAGTAGCAAGGCAGGAGAGCGATAGGTGGACTGGAAGACAGACAGACAGAGAGAGAGAGAGAGAGAGAGAGAGAGAGAGAGAGAGAGAATAGAGGGAGAAAAAGAGATGAGGGAGGAGAAAAACAAGAGAAGGAGGAGAGAGGACACCAGGTATCAGCCACTCAGATACACAGCAAACCATGGAGTAAGAAATAAAGAAAAGTATATAGAATAGAGAAAGATAAAAGCCCAGAAGCAAAAGGTAATGAGATAATATAAGAAAAGCCGGCTAGAATCAAGCCAAGTTAAGGCTGGATGTTTGTAAGTAAGAATAAGTCTCCGTGTAATTGTTTGGGAGTTGAGTAGTGAGCTCCCTAAAGAGAAAAACGTTAAAAAATGAAAACAAAAAACAAAACCACTACACCATCCCTGAGGTTCTTTATCTGTAAAGATAAAGATATGTAAATACAAAACGATATGTCTAGGGCTCTGAAAAAGTATTTGCCTCATTTGGGAGTGTTGTTCAGGAAGCTTCCATACTGGCCCTAGCCAACAGTAGCTCTTTTTCTCCTTGACACAGCCATCTGTTATCTCCATTTCTCTCTGGCTCTCGATGGACCTGGCTCCTGGTGGCTGAAATTTCACAAGTGGCCACATAGAAATGATTCCAGGGGAGTTTTGGCTTTGGATGGGCAGCCATAGCTTAGCTGTCTAGGTGGACATTTGGCTCTTGTTCCACTGTCAAGAATGTCCCTGCCTCTGCTTTTGTCATGTGAGGACATGATAGCAGGTGAATGCAAAAGTGATAGCCAGGCGGCAGGTGAAGGATATTGGTATTTGTCAGCAAGGTGTGGAAGCTTTCGCCCAATGGACCCTATATGCGTGGCTAGCCGCTGGAGACTGGCAGGAGGATCCATGGTGAGAAGTAAGGACAGATATATCGGGGCTTCTTGAATGTCTTAGGCAACAAATGAAAAGGGATACCAGCTATGGGGTCCTGGAGGGCTAGGATGTGCTAACCCTTTTGTGACTGGATTATGGGGATGCAGAGATTTGAGGAAAGAATTCCCCAGAGAGCCTGAATTAGTTGCTATTTATGGAAAAGCAAATACACCCCAATGTTTAATAATCTCATGCTTCCCTGATGACAAAACAAACACCACCACCACCAATAATAATAATAATGATAATAATAACAACAATAATAATAGTAATAATAGTAATAATAATAATAATAATAATAATAATGAACAGCTCTGTGTCAAGCTTCAGTGTTGGGCTTAAAAGTAGAGGAGAATGGAGATTCGGACAAATAGTTGTATTTAGTATCTAGTGTACAAAAATGGAAAGACAGGTCCACAATTAAGTTGCCCCAGACAAAAAGAGTCATTGTGGAAGCTTTGGGCCTAGAATCTCGGCCTGCTTGTCTCATAGCCATTATAGGCTGGTGTTTGGAAGGAAGAGAAGTGAGGATGCTACTGTGGACAGGGATGCTGGTCATGCTCAGGGTTCCCATAAATAGCCATCAGACTCACAGGGGTCACGTCTCGTCATTTCATCATCTTTCTTCCCATGTCAAGTGTCAATTAAATGAGGGCAAATGGAAACATGACTGTGTCTTTCCATGTCTATGGTTGCTCTAAAAGGCAAATGGATTCCCTCTTGGGTGATTTTAGGGGCTTGTAGCACTTACATGTAGTTTTCTGAGTCCAAAGTTGTATCCCCAGAAAGTGAGCTGCCTGTCATGACCAGCCAAGCAGAGGAATGATTCCATTTCACTGAACATGAGGATCTGTTTTGGGATCTGTGAGAGCCAAAGAACTGATGGCGTTGTTTGCCTTCCAGCAAAGATACCTGCAAAGTGACTGTCATGGTGATGAGGGTGGGTGGGCTGCTGGAGTTCTGGAGAGGCAGGGCTAGCTTGGTTTAAATGACCGTGTTGACATTTTCTTTATGAATTTAGAAATCTTAAAACAAAATCATGCAGCTATGATGGGAGCTGTTCCTTGGAGTAGTCCAGTCTCACATGAGCTGAACTGGGAATTAGGTCAGATGCAGAAGCCTTGCTAGCTTGTTAGTATAATTTGGGCTATGGAGGCAGACTAGGCTGGCCACCAGTTTCAAATAGCAAATGTGTAATTCAGCGTTATCACTCAGTTTTACTTTGTTCCTGTGCAGATGTGTGTGTGTGTGTGTGTGTGTGTGTGTGTGTGTGTGTGTGTGTGTGTGTACAGAGAGGTTATAATTCTAATATCCAGCTTGGCAAGTGTTAAATACCGTATGTTGACCTCTAGGATGTGAACATTGTGGCAAAGATTAAACTTACACAAAATAGGGCTTTGTGCGTCTTCTCCGGGTCTTCCCATAGACCTCACTTCCTCCTGGCCATTTTTAGTATTTGAAGATGCCATTGTCCTTCATATATCCTGTTTCTATCACCTGAATCTTTGTGTCATCTTCAAAATTCTAACATAAGCTGACGTTCTGCCTTCAACTTGATGTCTGATGATATTAGGATGTAAGACCTCTGGAGGATAATCAGATCATGAAAGTAGGACCCCCAAGGAATACACTTAGAGCCCTCATAAAGGCCTTTAAGCCTCAAAGCTCCTTTTTCCTTCGAGCAGGTGAGAACACAATGAAAAGGATTCACACTGTGACCCAGGATACAGATTCTCATCAGACACTGAATCTCCCAGTGCCTTGATCTGGGCCTCCACAGGGTCCAGACCTATAAGGAAAGACTAAACAAAACAACAAGCAAACCATTCTGATTTAGCTATCTAGTCTGTGACATTTTGCTATAGCAACCCAAATGGACCACAGTAGTTATAATGGTATGTATTGTTCAGATATTTGCATGCTTATTTGGACTCTGTATTCTTTTATAGGCCATAAGCTCCAAAATAATTGGGGTATACTTACGTGTTTCAGATCTCATTTGAAAGTGAAAATATCATTGGTGAGGGGTGCAGGACACTGTGATGGTAGCTGATGCTTGGCAATGAACTATTCTGTAGGCACTGAAAGTGCCTGGCATATCACAGGTTCTTGGAGAAACTGGGTTGAATGATGAGCACATGAAAGATAATGTATTGGTATTAAAATATAAACTTTCTCTAAGATAATTTAATCATAGAAAGCTAGGTTACAAGCTTGAAAAGAGACCTGGAAGCTATTTTTAGTTTATAATAACATCCAAAGACTTGAATCTATATACTTTCTATTGCTTTGCAAACCATAGCATCTGTAAAATGATTTTTTTTTATGTGTGTGTGTTTGAGGGGCATCAGGAGACTCACAGGTCTCATATGTGATCTTTGAAGTAAGTAGGCTGCAAATTTTTAGTGATTTTATTTTGGAATGTCAGATAACAGGCAGCTGAAATCGAAACAGCTTCAAATGTCAAGAAATGTCTTCTTGTAATTCTTCTCAAGCATTAAATGCATTAGGCCTTAAAGGCACAGTCTCTGTTTTCCGCATCACTATAAATTTGAATTGTCCAAGCAGACAATCACATCCAAGATCCATTTGTTATCTGAATGGACTGCATTCTTGATTTCTTCCAAATCCTCACATTAGTTTTCTAGAGGACAGCAAAAAGCAGAGCCTTGAAAACTATTTCTTATAAATAACTGTTTCTAGTAAATAGATTTTGTGACTCTTTGCTCTCTGTTCCAACTACTCAGCTTTCTCCTATACCAGCATAAAAGAAACAGCATTCTGCAGAGTTGTGGTTGTTCTAATAAAACTTTATATATAAACAGCCCAGAGGGGTGGCTGCAAGTAGTGAGCTCTCTGGACATTGGTTATACATGTAAGCTTTGAAATTAGACATATATTGGTTCAAATTCTGACTGTGCCATTTATAAATGGGGAGACTTGCAGTAATATTCATATATTTGCTTATCTGTGAGAGGGTTGACTTCTTAGGAGTGTTGTGGGTTAAATAGGAAAGTTTGCCTGACACTTGGGCATCTCAAGTTCTCTTCATTATCTCTCTGTCTTTAGATCTCTAACTGCATGTCTTTATATGTAAACTAAATCTATCCATATCTGGATATGGGTATATAAATCATATCAACCATGAAGTCTGTATCCTGTTTTTGCTACATGGACCCTATCTTTCTTCTATTTTTAAATAATTGTTGAGAACTGCATCTTCTTGTTTGATTGTTTCTATGAATGATTCAACACCAACTCACGTTGAACACAAGTCCTTGCATGTCCTTATGATGTCCTTCTTAGATTAAATTTGTCAGACTGGCATGCAAAGTTAAGCGCAAGTGTCTACCTTAAGGCATTCTCAAGGAATAGCTTTAAAGAAAGAATGATATTGCATTTTTTTTTTTTTTTTTTTTTTTTTTGCACACGGAGTGTTTGGCAGTTGTTTTATGATTTTTTTTAAAAGGATTTGTTTATTATGTTTTGCTTGCATGCCAGAGGAGGGCATCATATCTCATTATAGATGGTTGTGAGCCACCATGTGGTTGCTGGGAATTGAACTCACAACTTTTGGAAGAACAGGCAGTGTTCTTAACCACAGAGCCATCTCTCCAGCCCTCTTATAAATGTTTTAAAGTCAGGTCTACCTCTATTTCCACTTCTATCTGTAAAATGTGTGTTTCTGTCTCAAACCTACCTGCTTACCTGTACAAGTGAAATACAAGTAAAATTTTTTCCTAAACAGAGGTGTTCTGATTGTGGGAAGGGCTACCCATGATAACTGGAAATTCAGAGTTCAAATTCAGACAAAGTAAACACATCTGTATACTTAGCACTGCAGGAAAATTGGATTGTATTTCATGCCAAACAAAGATCTTGCTTTATAAAGATGCAAATCTCATTAGTCTATGTCAAATTGTTTTTTTAAATACAAGCCTGTTGGAATAATTCAAGCTTACTCTTGCAGGAATTAATCTATCTTCACTTTGCCATTTGTAATTGCCGACCCGACAGGCCTTTACTGGATTTGTTTTGTAGTATGAGACAAAAATGTCACCTTTTGGGTGAAAACACCCAGCATTGTTGCCTCCTGAAGTGGCAGCCCAACTCTTCTGATGGATGGATACTTGATGCCATTCTTGGAAAAGGCTTCAGTGGGCCATGCTTTCTCCTTTTGAATATTCTAAAACATACAGAAAACTTACATGTGAGACTGGTGTGATGTGTGTGTGTGTGTGTGTGCGCGTGAGTGTGAGTGTGAGTGTGAGTGTGTGTGTGTGTGTGTGTGTGTGTGTGTGTGTGTGTGTGCTTGTGTGCTTATGTGTCTCGGCATACACATGCACAGAAGCTTGCAGAACTGCCTGGACTCTAAAACATGCACATCATCATTTTGTTTCTCATCAACCACAATTCTCAAGAAGATTCTACTGTAATTAATTTAAATGTATTCAATGGGCATTTGTAGAGTACAGTCTGAACTGAACACTGGAAAATGGAATGGAATGAGAGACTCAAGGACTTCGGGGCCCAGTGGACAGATCAGCCAGGCAAGGAAGTAACTGGAGATCAGTAATACTGGGATCTATGCAATGCTGTCACCAATAACGATGAGTACAGATGACAGTGTCAGTCCTGACCAGCCTGGGAGAAACCACAGAGGTTTGTTTGTATCTCGTCTTGAAGAATGCATCAGAAAATGTTCAAGGGCACAGAAACCAGGAAGTGTTATGGAATGTTTAGGAATTGCTGAAGGCCAGGGAGTTGGGAGCCCTTGTTCTGGTCACAGGGCACTTGGAAGGAACAGCTGAAAATAACAACTCCCTTTGTATTAAATTTAAGACTATAAAACTAATGGGGCCGCAGAAAAGTTCTGCAGGAGCTGCCTGTGGGGCTGCTGGGACTGACTTGTTTGTGGTTAGTCTTGGCTCCGTTTCTCATCCTTCCAAGTGTGAATATCCCCATGCAGACATCTATCACGTGTTAGCCTGGCTGCCGCACGGGTTCCACTTCCCAGTTCACAGGTGCAGACATTGTCGACTAACAAATGGATGTTATAGAGATGGAAGGTGGTCCTTTAAGTAATTTCCAGTTTTGCAGAGAAGCCATAAACATGCAAAGGACTTACAGTATAGGACTTGAGTGATGGTTACTCCCCATTTAATTTGACAAGATTAATACAAGTTCCAAAAGAAAAAGTTAACTCAAGCCTCATTAGTATGCACAGGAATAGTACTCAACTTGTTGAAAATGAATAGGGACACTGAATTTTATTACTTGTACAATATTATACCTAATTTTGTCAGTTTTTAAGTAGGGTACTGATAAGTTGAAGTTACACAGGGGACGAGCATGAGAGATGTCAATGTAATACTTCAGGTGAATTTCTGTAACTAGGTTTATTGAATCAAAGGTTGAAAACAATTTTTAATATATTTATTATTTTTCTTATTTTACATATACATCCCAGTTCCCTTTTCCTCCCTAACCCTCCTATGTCCCCCAATTCCCTTCCCATTACCCCCTCCCCCATGCTACAAGGAGGGCGATGCCCTCAAGGAGGGATCATCAAAATCTGTCAGGTCATTTGGAGTAGGGACTAGGCCCTCCCTCCTGCCTCTAGGTTAAGGGAGTATCCCTCCATGGGGAATGTGCTCCCAAAGTCCTTTTGTGCACCAGGGACACATTCTTGTTCCACTGTCAGAGGTCCCTTTAACTGACCAGGCCTTCTAACTGAGACCTTCGTTCAGGGGGTCTGAGTCAGTCCAATGCTGGTTTTCCAGCTATCAGTCTGGGGGCCCATTAGCTTCTGCTTGTTCAGGTCAGCTGTCTCTGTGGGTTTCTGTAGCCTGGTCTTGACCCCTTTTCTTATCACTCCTTCCTCTCTGCAACTGGATTTCAGGAGTTTGGATCAGTGTTTAGCTGTGGGTGTCTGCTTCTGTGGTTGAAAACAATTTTAAGCTCATGTTGCAATACACATTTCCAAAACAGCTGTACCAGATTGTACTGTGTAGTGGTTTGAAGAAAATAATGGCCCTGAAAGGGAATGGCATTATTCGGAGGTGTGGCTTTGGTGGAATAGGTATGACCTTGTTGGAGGAAATGTGTCACTGTGGGGGCAGGCTTTGAGGTCTCATATATACTCAAGCCATGCCCGGTGCTCAGACTATTTCCTGTTGCCTGTGCAAGATGTAGAACTCTCAGCTACCTCTCTAGTACCATGTTGGCCCACATGCCACGATGTCACACCATGATGACACTGGACTAAACCTCTGAAAATGTAAGCCAGCCCAATTAAATGTTTTTCTTTTATAAGAGTTATCTTGGTTATGGTGTCTCTTCACAGCAATAGAAACCCTAAGGAAGATGTAGTGTCACAAGTAATATATGAATGTGCCTTTTCATCACAATGTTGTTAAGGTTAGCTCTTGTCATTTTAAGTTTTTATGGGACAGTTTAATCAGGGTTAGATCATTCTCACTGTAACTTCACTTTCTTTGTTTACTAGTAAGGTCTCATGATCTCTCCATCCATTGAATACTGCCGTTCCTATCTTGTGATGTAATTTTCAGGCTGGTTCTGCAATCCAAAAGGAGGGAAAGAAACGGGTGAATTGTGCAATTGCGGATGAAGTGGAGAGACAGGTGCAAGCTACTAATGTTTTCAGTACCGTTTGGGTTGCGTCACTTTGTGGGACATGAAAGAAGATCTCACCCTGGTTGCTTAAATCAAAAGGGAAATTTAGTAATTTACCCTCTCCCAGTCCTGCCAGTAGATCTGAACGCTAGTTCATCTCAGAGCTCAAATGATGCTCTAGGGGCCTGTTTCTGGATTCTGTGTCTTCCATTTCAATGTGGAACCCAGTTTCACCTGAGTTCACACCTGATGGCTGTAAAGAAATTATTGAAGGGTCTATGCCATCTAATTGCAAGTGAGGTTTCTGACTGAAGAATATCTTCTCTTGCCCAATGTCTTTGCGTTTGATTGGATAACCTCAACATCTTGTACCACTCACCAAACCTGGGGAATATGGTTTTGACTGGCCCAGACCTGTGCCACATGATCCATTGGGACTCTGGAGCCACTTCACCTGTAGAACGACTTTGGAAGTGAAATGAACTTACAGCAAAATGTTGCAGATTCAGCATGAATCACTACTAAGGAAAGGTGGATGTTTCGTGATGGGTACCACATTGGAAATAAAACTGGAGAAACACAGGCCCACGCTATTGCTCTAAGCAGTCTACATTGCCTCCAATTAAACCTTTGCTTTCCAGCCGGGAGTAGAGACAGTGTTAGGTAGGTAGTGAGAAATTAGAGGGGGGGATGAAAATTCTTGATCATAGACCCACCTATATCAGCTTTGGGCCTTACTTCCTTTGTCCTTGACAACACATGGATTAATTGATTAATTAATTTTGTCTGCAGATAACAGTTTCCCCTCCCGCCTCTCCTCTCATTTCCTTCCCCTACCTTCCATCTGCCCTGCTCCATCCACTCCTCTGTTTCTGTTCACAAAGGGGCAGATTTCCCATACATAGCAACAAAGTGTGGCTTATCAAGTTGCAATAGGACTAAGCACCTCCTCTTGTATTAAGGCTGGGCAAGGAGACCCAGTATGAGACCTAAAAGCTAGCAAAAGAGTTAGGGACAGCCCCTGCTCCCACTGTTAGGAGTCCCACAAGAAGGCCAAGCTAGACAGCTGTCTCGTGTATGCAGAGGCCCTAGTTCAGATCCATGCAGGCTTCCTCATTGTTGGTTCAGTTCCTATGAACCCAGGTTATGTGATTCTGTGGGTTTTCTTGTGGTGTCCTTGATCCCTCTGGCTCCTCCAGTCCTTCCTCTCTGACTTCTTCAGGGTTCCCAGAGCTCTGCCTAGTGTTTGGCTGTGGGCCTCCGTATCTGGACAATGCACCAATTTTAAGCAATAAAACAGTGTCAGAGTGGCTGCTCCTTATAGGACTTTGTTGATGTCCATTAAGGAAAAACTACTTCCTCCTAGCTTGACTATTTCTGTAGTTTCATTTTTTTTCTTTAATTCCTTTTTTTTGGGGGGGGGGAGTACTCTGTTGTATGATTTTTGATCAACGGGATTAGATCTGAGTTGTGTCTCTGGCCCAGGGTGTAGATGTGGCTTTCTGAATAATAACAGAAACAGCAGTGACCCATCTCTTAAGAACTAATTCAAATGGACAAGTCAGTCACTGGACAGGAAAAGGCACCCAGAGAACCCATGTGTTCAGGGATTTAGAAGAGTATAAAGCCTCCCTAACATAGTGGTGTCTATCATTACTAGCGACCACCCATTCAAGTCTGCCCTCCATGGTGGTCTTTCACTCCTTGTCAGCGTGCTCTCCACAGGGGTCTCTGTCCCTGTTACTTTCGCTACTCGAGAGCGACTCCACAGTGGTCTGTCTGCCATTGCCCACCTGCAGATTTTTAATGAGACAGTCACTAAGTATTTCAATTTCAATTGCTCTAGTTTCCTAGCCTTTTCATGTTGAGAAAAGCACAATCCCTGTAGCTGGGCGCCATCCTGTTGAGCTCTGCCCATGGTGGAGGGCAAGCTGGAAGATTCGAATCTGGAGGAGGCAGGGCCTTTGTCCGACACTCGTGCCCAATAGCAGCTGTGGCTCCCCCAGAGCTCTTGGAACTTGCCATGTGATGGTCCTGAGAGCTTCTCAGTACTTGCTGGTCAGCCTCTCCTGAGAGATGTGAATCTCGACTCACCAGCCAGGCCTGCTCCTCATCTCTCCCTGACCCTTCCTCTAATCTTACAATTTATCTCATGTACTATATGCTTCAGCACATTTATTCTTACTCATAGCCATACTTTTAAAGTAAAATTTAAAATTGTATTTGTTATTATTGTGTGTCTGTGCATGTGTTGTGTGTGTGTGTGTGTGTGTGTGTGTGTGTGTGTGTGTGTGTGTGAGTGTGGGTGTACATTCCACAGTACACATGTGGGGGTCACACAACAAACCTTACTACCAACGCTTCTTGTTTCTCAAGCCTTCCAAGAGGAAGCTGTTTCCTGAACATTGACAACAGTCTGATATCTTCTTTTGCTCTTGTCAGTTTCCCACCATATGGCTAATTATTTGAGTTAATTGTTTTCCTGAAGGTAATTGGTGGAGTTTCTGCTTCCTGGCTACACTCTGACTGAAGGAGTCCTCGTACTGGTCTTCCTGCATAGGCTTGAACTATGCCTGGAAAAGATCACATTTATGGGAAACTTGCCAATACGTGGTGGACAAAGTTCAAACCTCCAGGCCTGCCACATTTCCACAGTGGCATCTCTTTCTGTTAAGGCTTACACCTTGGTTCCTGGATGCCTGGCGCTTTCCTGACTTCTAGTGTGCCATGGGCCATCACTGTCAGGCCACAGAACATGAAGTTCCTTCTGCTGAGGACATGGATACCTTCTACCCTTTTAAATGGGTAACACATGTACAGGTACCCTTCAGGCATTAGCACAGGTGTCTCCCCCTTTCTCTGTGGCTTGCTAGGGTGTCCCTCTGAGCACCTTAGCTTATCTGTTTTGTGTTAAGAAATATTTTAATTACATGTATATGTGATGTGTGTATGCCTGTGATTCTTTGTGCCTGTGTGAGTGCAGGTGCTCAAGGATTCTAGAAGATGGTACCAGATGCCCTGGAGATGATGGTACAGGTGGTTGTCAGTCACCTGAGGAAGGTGATAGAAAGAATCCTCTGGAAGAGTAAGAAGTGCTCTGAACTATGAAGCCATTGCTTGAGCTCCAGTATTTTCATAATATACATACATAATGCATACACACACACACACACACACACACACACACACACACACACACACACACAGAGAGAGAGAGAGAGAGAGAGAGAGAGAGAGAGAGAGAGAGAGAGAGAGAGAGAGAGAGCCCTGTGGATTTCGAGCACCTTAGGAGCTGTCTGGAACTCAGTAAACATTTACTATTTAGATATCCAACAAGGACTTCTTTAGACTATTCCAAAGCTTTGTTTTTCACTTGTATGGAGCAAGGGCAAAAATTTCAGATAGCATTGCAGCTGATCTAAGCTAGGCCTTCAATGATTACTGAAGGTTTCATCTAGATCCAAAGGACAAGTTAATGTTGTGAAAATTGCTAAAGTGAGACTCGAGGGCAACAAACACGGTGCCTTAAAGACCCGGGATGTCTCCAGCGTTTCTGTGTGTCACTCTAGTGATGGAGGTACACAGAGATCAGCTACCAACTCACTGGGTTAAAAGCCTTCCCATCACCCACGGCAGCTGCAGACTTTGTACTAGCGATAAGCTGCAGAAGAAAATGAGATCATGACAAGCTCTTGCAGCATGATTTCAGGATGCTAATGAGAGGCACTGGCTTCGAGAGGAAAACTGAATACACCTGTTTTTCTGAGGCTGCGCTAAATGTTGATAAAACAGACACTTGGGGGTACAAATTGGCTTTGCTTCCAGCTCCATCAGGAGACAAAAGCCTTGAAGCAACTGTTAGTTTATTAATCTGTGAAATGGTACTGTTGGCCTCAACCTCATTTTATTTATTTATTCAGAATTAAATAGGGCCATTGATTTAAGGTGCCCCATATTGAGCTGAGAAATAGCAGTAGTTTGTGGAAATGACCATGTAGCCAGAGCCGATCTTATCCATTCACTCATTCATTATTTATCCAAAAAACTATCATTCACTCATTCATTATTTATCCAAAAAACTATCATTGATTGTCTGGTAAATGCTAATGATACAAAGGCAAATACATTATAAAAATATCCTTCCTGTCATGGAGCTGGGACAGGTAATCTGAAAAGGTAAAGGCACATCAATAAACAACAGAATGCCAGTGGTAGAACATGTGCTTATGTCTATGAAGCCATGGGTTCAATCCCTAGCACAGGGGGTGGGGGGAAACAGAGACACTTTTGTCAATTGACTTAATAATGTCCTCCAAATGTTTTCTTATTTGTTTGTTTGTCTGCTGTCTCATCCAAGATCACGTGTGATATTTCATTACTGTGTCTCTTGAGTGTTCACTCAAGAAAAGCTCCTTGCTTTTTCGTTGACTTTCATGACTTTGATGTGTTGGGGAGTTCAGGTCAGTTGTTTGGCAGAACCCTTCAGCTCTGTGATGTTATTCTCTGACTATGTAGCTTTAAAGACTGTGCAGTCAGCACATGGCATGGCTAAGGATGGGAGCCAGATTTCCTGATTTCATGTCCTGTGAACTTTCTAGTTCTTTTTCGTCATTTTAAAAATTTATTTTACATACTAACCACATTTCCCCTCCCTCCTCTCCTCCTGCTTCCACCCCACCCCCTCCATCTCTCCTGCCACTCCTCCTTTGTCTCCATTTGGGTAGAGTAAAGTCTCCCATGGCAATCAGTAAAGTGTGGCACATCAAACTGAGGCAGGACCAAGCTCCTCCACACTGCATCAAGGCCGAACAAGGCATTTCACCATAGGAAATAGGTTCCAAAGAGCCAGCTCATGCATCAGGAAGAGGTCTGGGGCCCACTGCTAGGGGCCCCACAAAAGACCAAACTATATAACTATTATCCAGGTGCAGAGGGCCTAGGTTAGTCCCATGCAGAGTCCATGACCTCTCACAAGCTCATGTCAGCTGACTCATACCTTTGCTCATACAAGCCCTCCACCTTCTCTCCAAATGGACTCCTGGAGTTCGACCCAGTGTTTGGCTCTGGATCTCTGCATCTGCTTTTATCAGGTGCTGGATGAAGTCATCTGTATGATGACAATTAGGGTAGTCACCAATCTGATTACGGGGGGAAGTTAAGTTCAGGCTCCCTCTCCACTATTGCTAGGAATCTTATCTGGAATCATCCTTGTTGATTCCCGGGAGTTTCCCTGGCTCCAGGTTTCTCCAGAACTCCACAATGACTCTCTTTAGCAAGATATCTCCCTCATCACTCTCCCTCTGCTTCTTGTGACCACCCTGATCTCTCATGTTCCCATCCCCCATTTCCCTTCCTTCTGCTCCCCTCACCCAAGCTCCAGTTTACCCAGGACATCCCATCTGCTTTCTCGTCCCAGGGAGATCCATGTGTCCTTCTTAGGGTCCTCCAAGTTACCTAGCTTCTCTGGGGCTGAGGATTGTAGTGTGGTTTACATCTGATATCCACTTATGAGTGAGTATATATCACGTTTGTCTTTCTGTGGATTACCTCACTTAGGATGACTTTTTCCTAGTTCTATCCATTTACCCATGTATTTCATGATGTTATTGGTGTTTTTTTTTTTTTCTGCTGAGTAATACTCCCTTGTGACCTCCTGAAACTTAAAACTTCTGTAAGGCAAATAACATTGTCAACAAGGCAAAATGGCAGCCAACAGGAGTGGGAAAAGATCTTCACTAACCCCACATCTGACAGATGACTGATATCCAAAATATATAAAGAACTCAAGAAACTAACCATCAAAATACCAAACAATCCCATTAAAAATGGGGTACAGATTTAAATAGAGTTCTCAAAAGAAGAATCTCAAATGGCTGAGATACACTTAAAGAAGTATTCATCATCCTCAGCTACCAGGGAAGTGCAAATCAAAATGACTCTGAGATACCATCTTACCCCTGTCAGAATGGCCAATATAAAAAATGCTAATGACAGCTTATGTTGGAGAGGATGTGGAATAAGATGAACACTCCTCCACTGATGGTGCAAGTGCAAACTTTATAGCCTCTTTGGAGATTAGTATAGTTTCTCAGAAAATTAGGAATCAATCTACCTCAAGACTCAGCAATACCACTCTTGGGCATATACTCAAAGATGCACAATCATACAACAAAGACATTTGCTCAACTCTGTTCATACAGCATTATTTATAATAGTGAATATTCTTTTTAAAAGTTTCTAGACTTGAAAGTCAATGGCCTCATGTCTCCACCCCTAGACCAGTGCTGTTAACATAGTTAGACTGATAATGATGGAAGTAAGGAGGTGATAATAACCAGAGAGAATGCTTCTTCTCAAATGAACCCAGCTGCTTTCTTGGTCACCATTTACCTTTTCTGGGTATAACAACAATTCTTTAAAAATCTGTAGTTGTTTCATTACTTTTTGGTTTTATCTCCCGAGGTGATAATTTGTCCTCTTTTAGTAGAACCAATTGAAAAAAAAATCAGGAAAATTAGAGCAAGTAAGGTTAGAATTCTCTAAAACCATTTTGGTTTTGTTATGATGTATTTTTCAAAGCTGTGGGGCACTGAAGAAATGGCACTAAATTTTAATTTTTTTCATCTGAAAAATTCTTTTTAAAAGCTGAACAATTGCTACAGCTAATATATAATTTACCCAAATTTTGGGTACTTTACTATATTGACATACTTTTGAGTTCACTCACAAAATCTTCTCCAATAAATGGGGAGACAAAGAGGCAAGCAATTGGTGTTCTGAGCTCCTCTTCTGCTTCTCCTTCCTGAACCGAACAAGAAGCATATTTTAAAAATTGTCTAGATGCACACACACACACACACACACACACACACACACACACACACACACACACCATACCCCCCCCAAATTCTCCAGACCAGCTGTAAGAAAACTCTGCTATCCGCAGCTCTTGCAATTCTAGTCTAGCAGTTACTCTGAAGTTCCAAAAGTGAGGTTGAAAGAATAGTTCTAGAGGAAGTGAGGGAAGACCTAAGTCTCCCCCTTGGTCCTAGTTACGTTAGTGCATGATGGTATGACTGGAAAGGACATTTTCTTTATTGTATGTCTTATTGAGGCAAAGAGGTAGGGGTGGTTGTTTATATTATATTCATCATAATTAATTTCAAAACATCCCATCTTTATATGATCCAGATATAGTGGTAGGTGATGTGTTTAAAAATAAATAACTCAGATATGGTCTTTACCATATATATCTTAATACACTTGAGGGAAGTTACAATGTTGCGTATGTGGGATGCAGGTGAGATGATTATCTAGGCTATGTATAGGAGTTTACAGGAAGGCACATACTAAGGCTTAGGAGATGTATCTGTGGGTAAGGTTAAATATGAAATTTACTCCACAACAAATACTTACATGCATGAGGTTCTCTCAAACTCTTCAGAAAACTGTATATCTACATGTGTTCCTCCCTCATCAAATATGGTAAGCTAATGGCATAGGACTTTTCAAAGAATGCTGACATCAGGGACCAAGAAGAACAAACAGGTTAAACAGTTTTTGGATTCTTCCTTAGAAAATCTCAGAGGATTCCAAGATGGAAACTGTGCAGCCCGGGAGAACTGCTGAGCTTGAGGTTAAAATTCTTGCCTGGTGTCTCTGCAGGGAAGGGCTTTCCACAGCTCCCATGAGTCCTTGGCTTTCTACTTTTTCTTTATATGGACAACTTTTTGAGTTTTTCCAGTGAAATTTATTTTATATTTATCATAAGCATTCATCTACCCCAGAACTGCCTTATACCCCTAGACAATATTTTACAACAGGACTGAAACACATATGGGGCCATGGGGTCATGATGAGGTATTAGAGTTGCTTAAAGGGAGAAAGAAATCATAGTAGGGGGGGGTATGTGATATGATGCAGTTTGTCCTTCAAGGCCATACCTGTGCCAACGAAGGGTTCTGGGAAGATGTGGTGTCCATGCTGAGACTTGAAGGCGTTTGGATAGAAACTGTTCTCAAGACTGCACAGAGAATATTCACAAAGGCCTAGGCAATAGGGAAAGCTTGATGTATTGCATCAGAGAAACTAAAAGTACTTCATTTGTCTGAGGAAAAGCAGAATTGGGAGATGTGAGAGATGAAGTTGTCAAGTGAAATCTTTGTGTGTCTCTTTTTTGTTTTCTTTCTTTCTGCCCTTAATTTTTTTATCCCCAAGGCCAGGAGGAGCAACTGAACTTCAGAAGATATAGACAAGAAGGATCAGAGGCATATTTCAGAAACAATAGATAGGCTGTGATGCTATAGAGAGACTAGAGGGGCAAAGCAGGAAGTAGATGGACTGGGAATCTCACAATATTAGGGTGGTACCTTTTAGGATGAAGAGAGGGAGAAGAGTAACAGAATATTTTGAGAACAGTAAGAGGATGGTTATTAAGATATGGAGAAGAAGTATTGAGGAAGAATCAGAGATAAATTGACCAGCTATCTTGTTACTTCTCTGCAGCTAATCTTAACATTGGGCTTTATAGTATCTCTCATCCTCAATGCTAGGACTTCAGGTTGGCACTGCCTTTGGTGCTATGGTGATGGTGTCCTGGTTGTACCAATAACACCATGATTAGTATCTGAACTTGGAATGCTGGTCATTGCCTATAATCACTTGGTATTTTCAGATTTAACCTGTGCTGAAAGTTGTTTGGTCTTGTCAACTATGTCCTTTGCCTTACAGAAGCTTCACAGTTTGAGGAGATCCCATTTATTAATTGTCGATTCAGTGTCTGTGCTACTGAAGTTATGTTCAGGAAGTAGTCTCCTGTACAAATTTATTTAAGGGTACCTCCTACTTTCTCTTCTAAGAGGTTCAGTGTGGTTGGATTTATGTTGAGGTCTTTGATCCATTTAGACTTGAGTTTTGTGCCTGGCAATAGACATGGGTCTATCTACAGCCTTCTATACACCATCATTCAATTGTACCAGCACCATTTGTTGAAGATGCTTTCTTCCTCCAATTGTATACTTTTAGCTGTTTTGTCAAACATCAGGTGGCTATAGGTGTGTGGGTTAATGTCAGGATTTTCAATTTGATTCCATTGGTCTACCTGTCTATTTTTGTGCCAGTACCAGGCTGTTTTCAGGACTATAGCTTTGTAGTAGAGCTTAAACTCAGGGATGGTGATGCCTCCTGAAGTTTCTTTATTGTACAGGGTTGTTTTGGCTATCCTGGGTATTTTGTTTTTTCATATAAAGTTGATTATTATCCTTTCAAGGTCAATGAAGAATTGTGCTGGGGTTTTAATGGGGATTGCAATGAATCTGTAGATTGCTTTTGGCAAGATTTCCACTTTTACTATGTTTATCCTACCTATCCAAGAGCATGAGGGATCTTTTCATTTTCTGGTATCTTCTTTAATTTCTTTCTTTAAAGACACAAAGTTCTTGCCTTATGGGTCTTACACTTGTTTGGTAAGTGTTACCCCAAGATACTTTATGTTGTTTGTGGCTATTGTAAAGGGTGATGTTTCTCTGATTTCTTTCTCAGCCCCTTTGTCATCTGTATATAGTAGGGCTAATGATTTTTTTTTTTGAGTTTATCTTGTATCCTTCTAGTTTACTGAAGGTGTTTATCAGCTGTAGGAGTTCCCTGGTAGGTTTTTTTGGGTCGCTTATGTAAACTATCATATCATCTGCAAATAGTGACAGTTTGACTTCTTCCTTTCCAATTTGTATCTCCTTGATCTCCTTTTATTGCCTTACTGCTGTAGCTAGAACTTCAAGTATGATATTGAAGAGATATGGAGAAAGAGGGCAGCCTTGTCTTGTTCCTGATTTTAGAGGAATTGCCTTAAGCTCCTCTCCATTCAGTTTGATGTTGGCTGTTGGTTTACTGTATATTGCTTTTATTATGTTTAGGTATGTTTCTGTTATTCCTGATCTCTTCAAGACCTTTATCATGAAAGGGTTTTGAATTTTGTCAAAGGGTTTTTCAGCATCCAGTGAGATGATAATGTGGTTTTTCTTTTTCAGTTTGTTTATATAGTGGATCACATTGATAGATTTTCATATGCTGAACCATCCCTGCAATCCAGAGATGAAGCCTACTTGGTCATGGTGGATGATTTCTCTGATGTCTTCTTGAATTCGGTTTGCCAGTATTTTATTGAGTATTTTTGCATCAGTGTTCATGAGGGATATTGGTCTGTAGTTTTCTCTCTTAGTTCTGTCTTTGTGTGGCTTGCGTACCAAGGTGATTGTGGCCTTGTATAAAAGAGCTTGGTAATGAACCTTCTGTTTCTATTGTGTGGAATAATTTGAGGAGTATTGGTATTAGCTCTTCCTTGAATTACTGGTAAATTCTGCACTGAAGCCATCTGGCCCTGGGCTTTTCTTGGTTGGGAGGCTTTTGATGACTGCTTGTATTTCTTTCTTTTTTTTTTTTTTCTTTTGGAGTCAAAGCGTTTTTTTTTTTTTTTTTTTTTTATTATTTTACATGTCGATCCCAGTTCCCTCTCCCTCCCTCCCTCCCTCCCCCCAAGCCCTCCCTCCCTCCTTCCCTCACTTTTGCCCTCTCTACCCTCTCCCATGCACTCTAAACACCCTCCCCTCCCAACCCCCCACCACAATACAATATGTAGGGGAATGCCATCCAGTTGGGGTCATGTAGATCTGACAGGTCCTGTGAAGTAGGGACTAGGGCTTCTCTCCTATCTCTAGAATAAGGCAGTTATCCCTCCATGGGGGATATGTTTGCAAAGTCCTTTTGTGCACCAGGGATACATCCTGGCTCCACTGTCTGAGGTCTCTTAGACTGCTCAGACCTTCTGGCTGAGACCCATATTCAGGGGGGTCCGAGTCAGACCCCTGTTGGCTTCCCAGCTATCAGTCTAGTGGCCCTTAGCTCCTCCTTGTTCAGGTAAGCTGTCTCTATGTACTTCTACCGCATGGTCTTGTCCTCTCCATCTGCTTCTGGGTTCTAGTTCGACTCAGTGTTTATGTATGGGTGTTTGCTCCTGTTTTCAACAGGCATTAGTTGAGGACTCCATGGAGAAGTTAGTTGTTGATCTCACTCTCCGGGAAGGGCATTTATGATAGCCTTTCCACGGAAGCTGAGATTGTTAGTTGGGAGCAGTCTTGTAGTTCTCTCGACCTTTCTTTGTGTTCAACTTTATCTTCAAACCAATATTGGCTCCCTCTTTTATGTTCTCTCTCTCTGTCTCTGTCTCTCTCTCTCTTTCCTATTTTCCATTCCTAACCAGGCTCAATCCTCCTGGTCGCACATGCCTTCCTCTCCTCCCTCTCATTTTCTCCTACTTCTCTCTCCATTAGCTGTCCTCCCCCACTATACCTGAGGTCTGGGGGACTTGTCCCTTCCCAGTTCTGTGAGGGACTTTATATGAATCTCTTAGAATACAACTTGTATCCTAGTTCCTCTGGTGATGTGAATTATAGGCTGGTGATCATTTGATCTAGGTCTAAAATCCATATATGAGTGAGTACATACTGTGTTCCTCTTTTTGTGACTGGGTTACCTCATTCAGGATGGTTTCTTCAAGTGCCATCCACTTGCCTGCGAATTTCAAAATACCATTATTTTTTTCTGCAGAGTAGTATTCCATTGTGTAGATGTGCCACATCTTCATTAACCATTCTTCAATTGAAGGGCATCTAGGTTGCTTCCAGGTTCTTGCTATTACAAATAGTGCTGCTATGAACATAGTTGAACAGATGTCTTTGTTTTCATTAAGGGTTATAGGTCTATTTGAGTTGCTTATCTGTTCTTGATTTAATTTTGGTAAGTGATAATTATCCAGAAATTTGTTCATTTCCTTTGAATTTTCAAATTTTGTGGAGTACAGGTTTTTAAATATGTCCTGAAAATTGTCTGGATTTCCTCAGTGTTTGTTGTTATGTCCCCTTTTCATTTCTGATTTTGTTAATTTTCATGTTCTCTCTCTGCTTTTTGGTTAGTTTGGATAAAGGTTTGTCTATCTTGGTGATTTTCTGGAAAAACCAACTCTTTATTGCATTGATTTTTTTTTTTGTATTGTTTTCCTGGTTTCTACTTTATTGATTTCAGGCTTCAAATTGATTATTTACTGGCATCTACTCCTCTGGGGTGAGTTTGCTTCTTTTTGTTCTAAGGCTTTCAGTTGTGCTGTTAATTCTCTAATGTGACTATCCTTCATTTTCTTTATATGGACACTCAGTGCAATGAACTTCCCTCATAGTACTGCTTTCAAGGTGTCCCATAAGGTTGGGTATGTTGTGTCCTCATTCTTGTTATATTTTAGGAAGTCCATAATTTCTTTCTTTATTTCTTCTTTGACCCAGGTATGGTGCAATTGCACATTATACATTTTCCATGAGTTTGTAGGGTTTCTGTGATTTGTGTTGTTGTTGAATTCCAACTTTAAAGCATGGTGGTCTGATAAGAGACAGGATTATTCCAACTTTTTTTTTTGTATCTGTTGAGGTTTGTTTTGTTACCTAATATGTGATCTATTTTAGAGAAGGTTCCATGTGGAGCAGAGAAGAAGGTATATTCTTTTGTGTTTGGATGGAATAGTCTATAGATGTCTGTTAAACTCAATTGAGACATAAATGACATAAATTCTGTTAGTTCTTTTTTTTGTGAATTTTCTGACTGGTGGTCTTGTCTAGCAGTGAGAGTGGGGTGTTGAGGTCTCCCACTATGAGTGTGTGAGGTTTTATGTGGAGCTTAACCCTTGTTTAAGTCATTTGCTTCTGTGGGTTTCTCCAGCCTGGTCTTGACCCCTTTGCTCATCACTCCTCAGTCTGCAACTAGATTCTAGGAGTTTGGCTCTGTATCTGGTCATCTGTATACATATGTGTGCAGGTACACTTGTGTGTGTGTGTGTGTGTAGGTGGAAGCCAGTGATTGACAGTGGGTGGTGTGTTTTCCTCAATCATTCTCTATTTTAATTTTAAATTTACTTCTGAGATTGTTTTTAATTACAGCATTTCTCCCTTCTGTCTTTGGCCTGAAAACCCTTCTGTATACACTTCCCCATTCCTCTTCAAATTCGTGGCCTATTTTTTCTCATCAGAAAAAGTCTTTCTACTTGTATATATGTAGATATTCCTAAATATGGCCACTTGAGTCCATACAGTGTTACTTGCATGCATGTCCTCACGGCTGACCATTTGGCACTGGAGAAGCAGTTTACATGTTGTTCCCTGGGGGAAAGCCCCCTCTCATTCTTCAAGCTTTGCACAGTTGCCTGCAATTGAGGCCTCATCATCTTTTTTTTCTGGCAATTTGGCATGTTTGTTGATGGCCTCCTTGTTCTGCTCATATTTGGGTGGTCATGTTGGTGAGCCTTTATGGGTACAGCTTCTAATCTTACAGCAAAGTCCCTAATCCTCTGGCTCTTACAATTATTCCCCCCACTCTTGCTCAATGTTCTGTGATCCCTTGATCCCTGAGTCTTAGTTGGGAGTTTTTTTTTTTTTTTTTGACAGGGTTTTACTATGGCTTTGGAGGCTGTCCTGGAACTTGCTCTTGTAGACCAGGCTGACCTTGAATTTACAGAGATCCACCTGCTTCTTCCTCCCAAGTGCTGGGATTAAAGATGTGTGCCACCAACACTTGGCTGGGGAGTGTTTTATAGATGTAGCCAATGGGACTTGGCTCCACAATTCAGCATATTGCTTGGTTGTGATTTTCTGTATTAGTCTCTGTTTCAAAGAGGCGTTCCTAAACGAGGGGACAGGGGAGAGGGGAGAAGACTATCTGTGAATATAAGGACATACATTACTGTTAGATGTAATGCTGGTTAGGTTAGTGACTGTAGATTCTCCACCAATAACCATGGTTTTTCTAGCACTGATTTGTTAGCTAGGCAGTACTAGAAAGCTGTTGATTACTGTCAGCACATGTGTGACAGTACTGTACCTGTAGGGTTATCTTGTCATACTGATCATAGTTCATAGGCATCATAACTGAGTAGGACTGTTGGTAGCCTTCCTCACTTGGAAGCTTGCATGGTGCCTTCTGGTACCATGAAAGATAGTTCTCAGGGAGGGGCCATATAGATAAGTTCTAGCTTGGGGACTTCCTGGCGTTGTTTCTGACAAGCTCTCAGTGATAGGGACTTAATTTTCAATTCTGGGGGTTACCAAGGGCAATAGTAATGGGCTATATGTTTTGTGGGTCTCTTGGAGATTGCTGGCCAATAAGTCGAGAGAGGGCTTCTTTTGTCTGCTATTGGGGAGTTTGTTAGGTGGTCTTTGGCTCTTGGAGGGAGCACCATCAGTGCAGTCTCTACCTTACTTTTTGAGATAGGATCTCTCACTGAAACTAGAGCTTGCTGTTTTGCTTAGGCTGGCTGGTAAGTGAGGCCCTGAGATTCACCTGTCTTTGCGCCACTACCTGTAGCACTAGGGTTATGGGAGTGCATCATACATGCCTAGCTTTTAGGTGGGTTGTGGTGATCCAAACTCTATCTCCCCAGTCAACTCCCCCTGTTTTAGATACGGTCTTTCTATGTAATACTTGATGGCCTGGGACTCACAGAAATCTACCTGCCTTTGCCCTCTGATTGCTGGGATTAAAGGAATGCACCATCACACCTGGATGTCTCTCCACTTATTTTTGAAACAGAATTTTACTCTCTTCTAGGCTGGCCTTAGATTAACTGGAATTATAGGTGTGAAGTATCATGCCTGGATTGACTCCGTAGTTTCTCAGGTGTGAAATAACAGAGTTACAGAGTTATTGAGCTCATGAGCATTAGCTGAGGGAATAAATGTAAAACCCAGTATATCATATGTCAAACACAGAATGAAAGTGACCCAAGGAAAGGAAGGAGAAAACATTGCACAAGATGGTGACAGCATTTCTTTGGGTTATCTCTCATTTTCCATTCTACAGCCTAGAGTATGATACAACACAGGACAATGAAAGGAGCCATTCAGGTTGAAAGGAGGAGACTCTTTAGCAGGATGACATGAAGAAAGGAACTATATGACTGTGTTTGATTTCTGATTGATTCATCAAGCCAAAGTTAGGATGGATCCAGGAGGCTCTCTCCGCCCCAAATTCTGGCACCTGCCTCCTCTACCCCAAGACTTTTACCCCTTTCTCATGGTCATCTCTTATTAATTTCTTTGTGTCCTTATCTTCAAATATCAGCTTTCTTTAGCTGTCCTGTAGCTGTTTTCCTGCCTCTTCCCTCAAGGCATTTGCATTTGTCCAATTCTAAGTCCTGCAGAAGATTTCAGAGCCTTCTGGAATCTCAGATCTAAGGGCTATTGGACCACTGTATCTAAAGCCTGATTATGTTCCTGAAGAGAAGCCATGCAAGTAATACTCAGTTGATAATAACAACCGCAGCAGTTATCATACCATCTGCATCACTTCTGTGCTGGATGTACAAAGACAGCTGCTATTCAGAATGCCCAGAAACAGCATTCAAATTGGCCAGCTTCTGTGCAGGAATGCTTACTGTGGGTTACTTTTTCACCCTCTCTCAGTTCACGTGTTGATTCTCTACCTCTCAGAATGAGTATAATTTGGGCAAAGGTCTTTGAAAAGGTGACTAAGTGCAAGAATGAGGCCATCAAGGATGAGCTCTATTCCATGGTGAATAAACGGTGCCCTTTTAAGGAGAACTGTAGAGATATAGATACTGTGGTGTTATAAACAGTTATGGACTCTATAGATCCATGTGTTTGAATGCTTGGCCCATAGGGAATGGCACTGTTAGGAGGTGTGATGTTGTTGGAGTAGATAGGTCCTTGTTGGAGTAGGTGTGGCCTTGTTGGAAAAAATGTGTCACTGTGAAGGTGGGCTTTGAGATCTCATATATGCTCAAGCCATGCCCAGTATGGCAGTCTTTCCTTCTGATGCCAGTGGATCAACATGTAGAACTCTTAGCCCCTTCTCCAGCACCGTGTCTGCCTGCACACCACCATGTCCTGTCATAATGATAATGGACTAAACCTCTGAAACTGTAAGCCACCCCAACGAATGTTTTTCCTTATAAGAGTTGCTGTGGTCATGGTGTCTTTTTACAGCAATAGAAACCCTAACTATGACAAATACCAAGGACAGATGTAGAGAGAGGATAGGCCAGGTGAGACATAGGAGGAAGGTGACTATTTCAAGCCAAGGAAAGAGACCTCAGACGATACCAAGATTGATTGGACTTACCTAACTGAGAGAGAAAATTTTTATTGTTTAACTCATGTAGTCTGCAGTGTTTATTATTAACAGCCTTCGAAAATGAATGCATTGAACCACCATGAGTGGTTCTCATTTTGTTAAATTCTTCAGGCTGCATAGGTGATATCATTACAGCTTTATTTATGTGGTAAATATTACCCCTTTCATTTTGCATATGTGGAAGTGAGGTTTGGCGAAGGAAATGATATACTTAGAGAGACAAGGTCACAGAGCTAGCAAAAGAAGGAACTGGATATGGATCCAAGGTTTATTTTTATTTTTATTTTTATTTTTTTCTTCCGGTGCCTGTTCTCAATCAAGACCTACAATGGCCAGAGCTGCTGGTCTTCCCAGACTGCCCTGTCCCCTAATGTAAATAACATCCTGTAAGAAGTGTGGTTTTTCCGCCCGCCGCCTGGTCTTGACCCGCCGCCACGCCAGCCCTAAATAATACACAGAGACTCTGTATTTGATACAATGCTGTTGGCCCGGTTACTTGTTTCTTATCGGCTAGCTCTGCCTTAATTATTAACCCATTTCTGTTGATCTATGTATTTCTCTTATCGGGGATCCGGCCGGCATACTGCTTTCTCCCAACTCTCCATCTTGACTCCTCCTTACTACTTCCTATTTCCTCCTTGTCTCCTGGTCCCTCCTATCTTGCTTTTCTATTGGCCAACAGTGCTTTATTCATTAACCAGTATGAGAAGCATATATACATAATGGCATCTCCCATCAACATCCTTTACTTTACATCCTTTACTTAACTCCATAGTATTAGTGCAATTTGTAATTGTAATTGGATTCCTGATCATTGTTTTTCTCCAAGTTTTCCTTCCTCACCAGTCCACGTAGTGCTGTGCTTATAATCATGGAGATGGGATGAGTTCAGGAATGAGCCAGGTGGAAGTGAGCCAGCCCTTCACATATGGTCAAACGATCAACCTCAGTGGGCTTTGGCAATGAACAGGAACTACTGCTGGGCTCTTTAATTTATACTGTAATACTGTCTACATGTGGCCTCCGGGGCTGAGCATGCCATTCAACCTTACCACCAGGCAAACACCAGTTCTTGTACCCTCTGTCTAGCTCAGGGCTCTCTATATGCTTTTCCATTTTGTAATTCACTTCAGGGCAGGAAGCTGTGAGTCAGAATCACCTGATGGTGACTTTGGTGGCTTTTCTTTACTTTCCACACCCTGAAACTCTCTGTCCTGTTTAACACATCTAGATGAAGTGGTAGCTACTTATTTTGTGCATAATAGTTTTTAAAAATAAAACAAATAAACAGGTTAGATTGTGGCTCTTCAATCATCAAGACCCTGGAAGATACTCATATGGCCACACCATATTAATCATCCACTTCAGGCTGGGTAGCAGTGGTTATTATTTTACCAATGAGGCTCCCTCATCAGAGGTGGAAACACTATGCACATGTTCCCCCCCACCAAACAAAACCATTTAAAAACTCTCCATCTCCTGAGGATCAAGTTTCATAGAGGCAAAGTATTTTTCTCTATGTGCCTTTTCAAGTTTAGGTTTACTGCTTCCCCTCCATTTTATTTCCCCATTTAATGCTTTCAAAAAGAATGAATAGTATTCTACATTTTTATATTCTAAACACCATTCCTGCATAATTCCATTCAGTACTTTGTTGTTCTGTTTTTTTTCTTCCAAGTTACAGTTTTAAAAATAATCTAGAACTAATTTGTCTAATGAATATGCAATTATTGCAAGAGTCTTTTGAAGTTTTTGAAAAGCACCCGTCAGCATCTTTCTGGGACGTGGTGATGAATGTAGCATCAGGCATTTGGAAGCCGTTTCTAATTTGGCATCAGCAGGTATAATTTTTGCACATTTCAAAGCTGGGCATGATGCAGTCAATTACTGTGTACTCATCATAGTTAGCTCAGTGCAGTTGCTTCCTAGACCAGCTCCTTGCACAGGCAGACTAGAAGCATCAAGGCTTTGAGTACACAGCGGTTGAAGCAGAAGCTAGGGAGCATAGGCATGACAGAATACACAGGGAAGGGGGGCATGGTTTCATTCTATAAGCTGTGTCAAGAGCTTATTAATCACAGATACCATGTAGATTGGGATCAGGTTTCCCATGTGTCCTATTAGTTACATGTGCCATATGTACAGCAGAGGGAGGTTCTCAGAATGATTTAGGAGAAAGAGGTTTGATGGGAGAAAGAAAGGACATGGAGTTGGGAGGGTGAGGAAACGGGATGGGTTTGGAAGGAGATGTGGGGGAAGTCGGGGTGCATGATAAAAATACATCACATGTATGAAATTATCAAAAAGTAATGCTATTATATAAAACATGAACTTGACCAAGAGTCTACCCACAAAGAGTTTATCTTCTGGTGGAAGACAGGAAACAAATAATCATAATATGTAGCCAAGAAAATTCTGAAAAGGGACAAAATAGAAAGCAGAAGCAGGAATGGGGAACATTTTTTTTTTTTTTTTAATCTTGGTAGATGTAGATTTATTCTCATATGGGAACTGATTTTTCTACCCAGTTTCTTGTTTCCTACCTACTGTTTACACTGTGTTTTTGAAAGTAGTCTCCCTGAATAGAATTTTCTGTGATTGTTTTTGACCTGGGGAACAAGCTCCCTCCTATGTACTTTTCCCCAGCACCTGAGCAAAGAAGCTGGGCTTTCTCCATGGCTGAAGCTGGCAGAAGCATCTCGACCCCCAACTGTGGGATTCATTAGTTTCTGCTGTCCAAATGCCAGTGATCAGGAGGGTGTAAAAGGCACAGTGCCTCCCCAACCCTAGCTGGGCACAGGGTGTCACCTCCCCATAAAAGTGGTACAGGGACTGCTGCTGAACTCCAGGACATGACTCCACACAAACCATTGTCGCTATGGAACTACTTTGCCAGTCAGAACAGCCATTTCTTCCAAACTCAGTTGTTATTGCACAGCAGTCTTTTGGTTGTGGGAACAGAAACATCACAACTAACTTAAGCAACTCAAAGAGAGTTTTCTGAAAGGATCTCAGAGACTAGATCCAGAAAGCAGAAACATCACCAGGAGCCAAGCCAGTTAGCCAGTTACTGAAAAGAGAAAAAGAAAAAGAAAAAAAAAAAATATAGAAACTCAAGCTGAGCCTTAGTTCTTTGGCTGGGAGTCACAAACTTGTGTTACTTCTAGCTGGGTTCAGGTTATGGTAGGTCTTCAAGCTGCCTCCTTGTTCCTAGCCCTTAAGTAGGGGTATATTTAAAGATGAGAAAGTTGAGGAGCAATATTCACATAAGTAATCATTGATTTATTAACTAGCAATGTGACATGAAGATAACTTTTCTTAGTCAGTGCTTAATGCTAAGTATTTTAGGGACACTTTGTCTATGGACGCTTACTGTATCTTCTTGGAACAAATGGGATTGATTCACTTGAGACCCTATAAGAAGAAAATTGATGAAATTATACATATAATCAGGCAAAACATGCTGGTGAGAGAAGAGACTTAGGATGCTCTGAATGAATTGGGTCCATGTGGTGGGGGTTTGAAAGAAAATGGCTCCCACAGGGCATGGCATTATTAGTAGGTATGGCTTTGTTGGAGTAGGTGTGGCCTTGTTGGAGGAAGTGTGTCACTGAGGAGGCAGGCTTTGAGGTTTCCTTTGCTCAAGCTATGCTCGATGTGATACCCTGTTGCTTCATCTGTGGATGAAGATGTAGAACTCTCAGATCCTTCTCCAGCACCATGTCTGCCTGTACAAACTAAACCTCTGAAGCTATAAGCCAGCCACAATTAAAATATTTTCCTTTATAAGAGTTGCCTTGGTCATGATGTCTCTTTACTTCAATAGAAACCCTAACCAAGACAGCCCACTAATGATACTCAAACACACACAGAAATATCTTTCCCAGTGTTTGAGACCTGAAACCATTTCCCTATTTCATATCTTTTCTGTAGGGATTTTCTTTGCTACCCTAAGGATGCACGCATACTGAAGAAATGCTCTGCACTGTTCTAGTTAGCTCCTTATCCTTGTTTGCATGCTTTTTATTTCCTGATAGACTTTTGCTTGTTGAAGATTGCTTTGGGCTTATCTTCTTGGCCCTCTCTAAGACTAGTCATAGTGCCCTATACATTGAAGATCCCTAAACCAAATGTGTTGAATATTTAGATCTCTTCAGTAGTCCACAGAAAATTAGGCAAACTGATATTGTGGGGTATTCACCAGAGAGGGATGCTATGACAAAGGTTTATATGAATAGAAAGTCTTTATTAGCTGGCTGGCGACTATAATGGGTGCTTGGGATCCCAGTGTAGCACTGAGCCTTCTTGAGGGTAATCTTTTTTTTTTTTTAATATAATCTGCAGTATCAAATATTCAGCCATGAGTTAATTTTTGCTTTTTATTTATTTATTTTCTTATTTTACATATTGATCCCAGTTCCTTCTCCCTCCCTCTCTTCCTCCCTCTCTCCCTCCCTCCCATACCCTTCCCACTACCCCCCCCCCAACTCCACAGGGAGAGTAATCTTTTAAAAGCCATATCCTGGGTTGACATACTTCAGTTAACAAGAATAGTTATCCTGAAGCAGAACTACAGAAGTCACAAAACAACAGTAGTACATTTAGAGACTTTCCTAGAACTGTGGACTTTGATGGATTAGGACTTTGTTTTAGTTTTGGCAGATGATTCTGTTTGTGTGCTGAGTTTTATAGCCTGAATGGCACTTCCAGCATGGAGTCAGTGGTGCTAAGGTCTTGGGGCCTACTGAAGTTTCTTGCCCTGTTACTCTGATTGTTGATTCAAAATTCTGTGAGTCAGACATTCTTTAATTCGTCAACTAATCAGTCATTGCCTTCAATACACTTAGTACTACTGTTAATATAATATGCTCCCAGGCTTATAGATTTATAATTTATTGGTTAAACTGAGAAGTCTCAGTATGCCATCTGCAAAATGGAAAGAAGGGAGGGCTGAAATGAGCAGTAATACTAGATGGTGTGATAATTGTGGGTTAGAAGTCACACTACATACAGAGTAGCCTTTTAAAACTGTCGGTATTTTTTTTGTGGAAGGTGTGATTTTTCAGGCATAGCTTTCAAGTACAAGAGAAGTCACAGTTCTTCATTTCTTCTTTCAGAACCCTTTTTATTTATTAGTGCACATATGCCTGTTTGTTCGTGTGTGTGTGTGTGTGTGTGTGTGTACATGCTTGTATGCATGTGTGATGTGTATGCATGCATATAGGCACATGTGTGGGAGTCAGAGAACAGCTTGTAGGGATGATTCTGTCCTCCCACAGTGGGATCCAGGGATTGAATTCGGGTAGTCAGGATTGAATAGTAAACACTTTTACCAGCTGAGCCATCTTGTGGGTCTCTTCGTTTATTCTGATCGATGCTGCCCTCTGACCATCTTATGTTCCTGAGGATGGTATTCTGTCTTAGTGATATTCTAGAAACCATGGGACTTCCAAAGGGTGTGGGAGATCTCTGTGGTTCTTACATAACTCCTTCAGTTTGGAAAAAGCTTTCTCTAAACTTCAGTCCACATGTTCATCTCAAGGAACACATCCAAGGCCTTTTTGGGCACTGATGATAGATGATTATGCATTGTTGTAGCTCAAGCTGGGCTTAAGGGCCTCCAGTTGGGTTTGTAGGAACACAGTGGCCTCATTCCCGCCTTCTCTCTGGGTTCAGGAAGCTTCCATTCTCTTTATTTGGATTTTCATCTCCCATCTACAACAGGTTGATCCCAGGTAATAGGCTTTCTTTTTGGAAACTGATGACTTCCATCTCCATTTAGTTGTTAGCAAATTCCTTAAGGCAAAACTTTTCAGACAACTTTGCTGTCTAAAACCTTTTCATGTCTTAAAATTCCATCCAGTATCGTGACCATGCTAAAGTAATTGATTCTCTTTCTGCTCTTAAATGTAGATGTAGCCTCAAGGCTTGCTTTTGCACTTCCCCTTATGTGACGCATTCCCACCTCTTCACAACTTTTTTTTTTTTTTTTTTTTTTTTTTTTTTGTTTTTTGTCACAGCTGAAATGTTACTTCTTCTTAGAGGGCTTTCTAGGATGCCATTTCTAAAACAGAGGCACTCCCAACCTCAACTTCCTATTTGTTACTTTTCACCCTATTTTTATGATCATTAACCACCTCTGTGAGACTGGTTGTTTTATTTGCAGCTGCATCTTTATCATTATGCCGGATGTGTATCGGCCTCCGAAAATGGTTATTGAATGAAAGAAAGACCATCTTCCCAAACTGGGATGCTCTTGTTGCAGAAGAAATGCCACAATCCACCTTACTGTTATTTAAATGGTTGTTAATTATTATTCCAGAGCTAGTCTGAAGACAAACCCAAGAGTTAGAGTAGTGATTTAAAATACTTTATAAATCACGTAAATCTATGCAGGGCTTGGTAGTGCATGCCTTTGATCTCAGGACTCAAGAGGCAGAGGCAGACAGATCTCTGCAAGTTCAAGGCTAACCTGGTCTACAAAGTGAGTTCCAGGACAGCCAGGGCTCTGTTACACAGAAAAGCCTTGTCTTGAAAAACCAAACCCAAAACAAAACAAATACAAAAACCTAAAAACATGTAAATACATTCTAAACACAGAAGTGTATATAAAATAGACATACTATAACAATAAGTTTGAGGAACTCTTTAAAAAGTCAAGGGTTTCTATTAAGAATAGTAAAAGTTAATAAAACAGTTTTAGTTTTATCAAGAGAAGTTGTAGATTTAAAAACCCGTAGGAATACTAATTTAAGGTCTAGACTCAGAGTGAATTTAGCCTTGATACCATCAACACTAGAGGGATTCAGGGATCTCACCCATAGGATTCTGGCCCAATAGAGCTAGGATGGGACTAAAATCTGAGTTGGAAAAAAAAAAAGAACTGATTGGGTGATTCTGCTTCATAACTAAATTTTGGGTGTGTGCGTGTGTGTGAATGATTAATTAAAGAAGCTTAAAAAATGCAGAATGGATTTAAAAACAAAGACATCTATGGGCAATGCAGAGCAGATTTCCAAAGAGCCATTTCAGAGAACTCAGCAATTTTTAATAAAATCGTGAATAGTTGTCAATCTACAAGTTATAATGCATACTTCTCCTGATCTTAAGATTAATGGTCATTCTCCAATTTAAGCACAATCTTTTCCTTCCTTCCTTCCTTCCTTCCTTCCTTCCTTCCTTCCTTCCTTCTTTCCTCCCTCCCTCCCTCATTTCCTTTTTTCCCTCCCTCCCTTCCTCTCTCCCTTCTTTCCTCCCTCCCTCCCTAACTCCCTTCCTTCCTTTTTTCCTTCCTTCTGTCCTTCCTTCACTACATGGATCACTAAGAAAATGCCTTACACACTTGTTGCTTGTAGCCTGATCTTCTGGAAGCATCTTCTCAGTTGAGGCTCCCTCTTTTCAGATGGCTCTAGCATGTGTCAAGTTGATATAAAATTAGCTAGAGCAGAAATCTTTTTTTTATAATTTTTTAATTTAATTTTATATAACAAAGTCCAATTAAATGAAAACAAACATTTATATACAATATTTGAGAATTTGGGCGTCGTTCTTTCCAAACTACTTCCTGCTGGTAAGGGGCGCTGTCTTGGGGGATTCGAAGAAGATTCAGATATCCTAGCTGTAGTCTTTAGGGCTGTTTTGTCCAGCTGTTTTGAATGTAGGATCAGCTTGTACTCTGTTTCAGGCAGTCTGGCGTGATCAAATCACATTAGTCTGGAAGGAATCCACATCTTTTCATTTTCTGTGGAAACAAAAATAGAAATCCTTTTCCCCAGTAACTTGTTCTTCAAGTTAATTTTTGGAGTCAAAGCATTTTTTTTTTTAAATTTATTATTTTACATGTCGATCCCAGTCCCCTCTCCCTCCCTCCCTCCCTCCCTCCCCTCCAGCCCTCCCTCCCTCCTTCCCTCCCTTTTGCCCTCTCTGCCCTTTCCCATGCACTCTAAACACCCTCCCCTCCCAACCCCCCACCACAATACCATATGTAGGGGAATGCCATCCAGTTGGGGTCATGTAGATCTGACAGGTCCTGTGAAGTAGGGACTAGGGCTTCTCTCCTATCTCTAGAATAAGGCAGTTATCCCTCCATGGGGGATATGTTTGCAAAGTCCTTTTGTGCACCAGGGATACATCCTGGCTCTACTGTCTGAGGTCTCTTAGACTGCTCAGACCTTCTGGCTGAGACCCATATTCAGGGGGGTCCGAGTCAGTCCCCTGTTGGCTTCCCAGCTATCAGTCTAGTGGCCCTTAGCTCCTCCTTGTTCAGGTAAGCTGTCTCTATGTACTTCTACCGCATGGTCTTGTCCTCTCCATCTGCTTCTGGGTTCTAGTTCGACTCAGTGTTTATGCATGGGTGTTTGCTCCTGTTTTCAACAGGCATTAGTTGAGGACTCCATGGAGAAGTTAGTTGTTGATCTCACTCTCCGGGAAGGGCATTTATGATAGCCTTTCCACGGGAGCTGAGATTGTTAGTTGGGAGCAGTCTTGTAGTTCTCTCGACCTTTCTTTGTGTTCAACTTTATCTTCAAACCAATATTGGCTCCCTCTTTTATGTTTAGAGCAGAAATCTTAAAAAAAATACAATCTCAGTACCAACATAATATGAAACAGTGATTTCTTGGGCTGGAGAGATGGCTTAGCAGTTAAGAGCACTGGATACTCTTCCAGAGAACCCAGATTCAATTCCCAGCACCCACATGGTAGCTCACAACTGTCTGTAACTACAGTTCTAGGGAATCTGACATCTTCACACCATTGTATGTAAAATAAAATTTAAAATAAATTATTGAAACAACAGTTTCTTAAGTTTTCAGTTATTAGTCTTTACACTTGCTCAATTATTATAGAAATCCTTTTTGAAAACTGTTTTGACTCATGGTTTGAATAATGTTCATTTATTTTAATTGTTTCATCTGTCTCTTATGTCCCCTTTGATGAATAAAATTTTCTCTTTCTTATTCTCTTTACAACTTAGTTATTGAAAAAATATCTAGCCTTTCATTTTGTTTTATGTTTGGGGGTGGTGGTAGGATTTCTCAAATTCTGTAATTTGATGATGCTTTCCATACCCCCTTATGGTGTCACACTGAGGTTTGGTTTGTCAGCATCCTGTAGATGGTGATGCTCATTTTCACCAGGAGACACTCAGGTATCTTGTTACACTTGGCTGCTTAGCAGTGTAGCCACTGGTGTTTGCTGCCTAGAGCACTTTAACTCAGGATGGTTGAAACTGTGGCAGTCTAATTTTATTATTCCTTTCATTTATTCTGGGGAGCATTCCTACCCTAGAGAGTAGGCTCACCCAGAAAAGCTAGGTCAGTGGTTCCTCCTTTCTTCTTATTTGTTAATTAGCCTTCTTCAAAACTGACCAGTAGGCTTGTGGCCTCCCTCCCCGACCTGTCCAATTTAGCATGTCTATTGTTGTTGTCCTCTTTCAATTCATGTTTAGACAGTTCTATTAGTGAGAAATTTATGGCTATAGAATTATAATCTCAAAACATAAAAGAAAAATTTCTTTTTAAATTGACCAGTAGGCTGTTTTGTTGTTTCTTTAATATCATCACCAACCAAAATGTTGAAATAGATTTGTTAGTCATTCCATTGTAGGCATTTTTTAGTTTTTTTTTTTTAAGATGGCCATTTTCTTTCTTTCTTTTGCTGCTTCCTCCTCTTCCTAGTGTTGGAGCAAGAACAAAGAACTCTGGGCATACTAGTCAGGCACTCTACCATTGAGCTACACTATCCTCAGATATACCATGCTGATTCCAATTTAGAGTTCACCAAATAATTTCTATAAAGAACCAAAATAATAACACATGTGCCATTTTTGAAACAACTCTTAAAAACTTGAAGCCACTCTTAGCTTGCAGGCTGTATAAAAATAGCTGTGAGATCCGTGTCTCATGATTCGCAGTGTGTGGACCCTGAGTTTATGGCTATTTGATTCTATTTGATTTACTGATATAACTTCTTCCACATTGAATCTGCATTACCACATATCTTCTGCAATTTTTTACATCTGGAATGGAAACCTAGAAGTGGGCTTTCTCAGAAAAAGAGCAAATGAATGCCAATTTTGCTTGATACTACCAATTTTTCCCTCTGTGTTTGTTTCATTGTGTACTAGCAATTCAGGAGAATGTTTATTTCCTATAACCTTGCCAAGAGTGTAGATTATTGGCCTTTTAGATGCTTGTGATTCTGAGTGGGTAACCAGTATAGTCTTGTTTTGTATTTCTCATTTTATGGGGACAGGAGCCATTTGTATTTTTCTTTTTGAAAACTATCTGCTTACATCCCTTGGCTAGTTTTCTGAGATAATATGTTTCTTTTCTGTTTCAAAGATATTATTATCAATACAACGAGTAACTGTGGCTGGATGTTTGATTTCACTGTGACACTCTTTGACTGGATTAATACAGTTAACTTTGAATCAGGGTGTGGAGCCAGGGGCTAGCTGACTGGAATTAGCCATAGAGAAGACTTAGAATTTGCGGGCTCTTCGATCTGGGACATGTGGAAAGTAGCATCACTGGCTTTGTCTGGGGTAAGAAAGGGAAGGTCATCTGGTGGCTTCTCTTCTGTTTCTTAGATCCATAAGATTTTCAGCACAATATCTAACCCTCTAGTGTTTATTGCTAAAAGACCAATTTACCAAACACAAGTACCAAATGTTTTTTTTCTGGGGCGTTTTTAATTTTGAATTATATAGGCTTTTAAATTGAAAAGATTTTAGCTTTGAAATATTATATTAAATTTATCAAACACTTTCATAATATATATATATATATATATATATATATATATATTATTGGGAGATGTGTCTCACTATGTAACTCTGGCTGTCCTGCCTCTCTATGTAGATCAGATCAGACTGCTCTTAAATTTACAGAAATTCATCTGCCTTTACCTCCTGAACACAGGGATTAAAAGCATTTACCACTTCACCCAAAAACAACTAGATTTTTGAAACATAGGAGCATTTCCCACTCTCAGGTTTAGAAGATCCACCTCTAGTCTACAAATATTAATTGGAAATATGAACCATTTAGAACTTACACTTGGTCCAGAGAGTAAGAAATGGACCCAATTTTGTTTTTTCCCCCACAATACTTATTAAAACATCCCTCCTTTTCCAACTAATTTTAGATGCTGAATTTGAATTAACAAAACTTTGAATCATATTCATTTCAATTATTAAGTGGTAAATGTTCTCATACAGTTAAAAGTGTCTTCATATTTCTTCTGTTTGATTTGTCTTTCTGTCTATCCTTCTACTATTGCACATTTATTGTGTTGAGACCATTTACACTTACTGATATGAAGGAAAGGGCTGACTTTAAATACTTCTTTAGTTTGTGTGCATTGTACACACCTGTGCATGTATGTATGCTTGTATGTGCGCGTGCATGTGTGTGCCTACATGTGCAGTATTTCACTCTTGGCTTATTCTATTTGCTTTACTTTTTCTTACCTCTTTCTTGTCATTTTGATAGTTTTTTTAATCATTGAGGAAAAATCTGGATTTTCAATCAGGTGATTACATTTATGTAATTCATTTAACATCTTTGATGTTGGGAGGGTCGAACACATCTATACTATGAGCAACATAGAGATTGGCTGGTAGTTCTACCTCTACCCCAAATGTATTTATACGCTCTATTGCTAAAGCAACATTTCCTTCCCATGTGCTAATCACTAGCCCAATGCCCTTCCTATATGGCAGCATGTTTCCTTCCCTTACAACTTAACTTTTCTCCTTTTCCCACTAGGGCCCAGAGAACACTTACTGATAGGGAAATGAGAACACATTTAGAAATGTTTCTTCTGTTTTTATTTTTTGAAGTTAAAATATAATCACATCATTTTCCTTTTCCACACTCCAACCTTTCTAATGTACGCCTGCCTCTGCTTTCTCAAATTCACAGCCTCTATTTCTTTAATTTTTACATACATGTATATATATGCATATATACATACATATATATTCCCAAATACATAAATGCAAATTGCTCTGCTCAGTCTCTATAATGTTATTTCTATGTATATTATTTCAATGCTGACTGCTTGGTATAGATAATCAATTTGGGGTTCTTCCCTGGGAAGACTGTTTCTCTGCTCTCAGGATTCCTTAGTTGTCTAGGGTTGAGGGCCCATGAGATTCCCCACTTGCATATTAGTGTGTCTGTTGATGGCATTCCTGTTCTCTCATGCTGTGTTAACGCAGCCATATTGGTGCGACTTAATGGGTGTACCTTCTCTGACATTTCTGAAGGTGTTTAACAGGTCAGCTGTTTTTGTCCCTTCCTTCCAGCAATTTAATGTGAGTTATCTCTTTGTAGTTTCCATCTTTTTCTTGTCATGTATTGAATGAATAGCTATAAGAATTGTGTAATAAAAGGAGGCAGATAAGTTGGTCATGGAACTTAGGAAGTCAGATACATTCACTCATATTTTGCATGTCTGGCAGATATCCATATAAGCAGCATACATCATTTCCAAAGGCTCTGAATAAACAATGCTTTGGTTTAGTTGTTCAGGTTACTGGGGCTTATGTGTTATGTGTGAGCCTGAATTGAGATTTTAAAATATACTCTTCCATTTATTCTTTTAAAAAGATGTTTTAAATTGAAATAGAGTTATTTCACTTCCCCCTGCCTTCCCTCCCTCCAGCCCCTCCCAGCCAACCTCCCTTGAACCCTTCCTATGTCCTCCCACCCTCAAGTTGCATGCCTCTCTTTCTTTGATTGTACTTGTTATATACATGTATGTGTATGTGTGTGAACAGCTCCTGCATCAGGGAACTTCGAGGAAGAGGTGCTGGAAAGATCCTAAGAAAAGAACACCAGGAAGCCTGCTGTGAAACACTGTCTCCTAGAAATGTCTGCATAAACAAGCCTAGAACAAGAGCAATACCAAGTTAACAGGGAAGGAGGAAAATTGTGCAGGGCCTCACCTCTCTCTAGTCAAAGAGACCTGGTTTTGATGGCTTAAAGGGAGGGATTTTAGTCAGCTGTTTTTTTTTTTTTTTTAACAACTTCTTTCACTGACAGTATCAGATGATGAATTGTCACCTATAAGCCCAATAAATCCTTTCTTTTACAAGTTAGGTTTAGTCAGGGTTTCAGCAAAACAACAGAGAAGTAAATGAACGAGGTGGCATCAGTCTTTTTTGTTGGTTTATTTTTATTGATGATTTGAGATGACATACACTAAGCGGATTTTTTTAATGCTTCTATTTTTTTTCATAGCATCACTAATGAATTTTAAAATCAAGGCGGATGCATTCTCAGTTCTCCGTCTCTTCTCCCTCCGTATAATCTATTATGTGGAGGAGGAGGAGGAAGAGGAGGGGAGGGGGGGATGAACATGACATACAGAATGAGATATGAAGGAGGGAGTAAGCTCTCTCTACTTGAGACCTTTTCCCCTGTTGGGAATTCTGAACATTTGCTTGGAAAGATTTCTTGGGCCAAAGCTGCTTTTAGATTTGGCCTTTTGAGATTCATCCTGTGGCTGCCAGCACTGGTCATAGGAAATGCCAATTCTCCAAATGCAGCAAAGGTGAAGCAATGCTAAAAACTAAAAAAAAAAAAAAAAAAAAAAAAAAAAAAAATCTCAGGATAGACGATCTATTGTGAGGTGTGAATGCCTCCCACCCTTCTTCATTTACTCAGCTGTTAGAGATGATTGTAGTTGCCAAGTTCTTATCAGGTACTGTCCCAGCCTGATGTTTTAATCCTTTGTTGATGTAAAATTCAAGGAAATTGAGAGCAAAGGAAGAGTGAAGTTTTGCAAAAAGTACTCCTGAACTGAGTATTGAAACACAGTATTGAACACAGTATTGAAAAGTGCAAATGAAGGACTTAGAATTATTTTAACATCATTATTAATTATTTTTGTTTCTGGAATGCTGTTCTGCAGTTGCAGAAGATCAGGCTCACAAGTGGTTTATACTCAGCTCAGTTGCTGATTTCTTTCTTAGATCCAGCATGGAGAAGAGACAATGTGTCAAAGTGTTGTACTAAGAAACCATGAGACTTTTGGTGAGAAGCACACTCTAATTGATTATTTGTCTGCTGCAGCCATGAAATACTGGTGAATGGTTTATCTACTCTCCACAACACTTGGGACAAAGTCTCCTTGACCTTTTTTTTTTTTTTTTTTTTTTTTTTTTTTTGTCACACACAAACCTGCTGAATTCCCCCAGCATAATATCAAATAATAACAGAGTAGAGCAGAATGAATTAATTAACAGTGCAGAAGTTCTAATGAGGGAAATCAAGCCCAGCAGTAGGCTTTGGACATCCCCAGACTTCAGAGATCCATTAGATCTAACAGTTTTATAGTGGTCCTCAATGCAATGTTGATTAATGAGGCTCAAAAAAGCCAACCACCTCATCTTGTGAATTTTTCATATCAACCATATCTACTGCCTGGAATCTGGATAGCAATTTTATTTTTAATTTTTTAAACCCTGTTTACCTGAAATCACTCTATTGGTTTATTTAAAAGTTTGGCTCTTTATAAAGACAAGTTTTCTGAGAAGAACATTTACATAGTTATAGGAATTGAGCTTATTAACAATAGTTTCCATTTCTGGGCTAAATGTTTTGCATACATTAGCTTACTGAAAGTCCATAAAAATCTTCTGTGGTCAGAATCATTATGTTGATTTACTACAGAAGCAACTCATTGTCAGGAAGGTTATATAAGCAGTCCTGTTGGTATGTATGTGCTGAATATATGAAGGTCCCACTATTATTTATTGCAATCTCAGGCTCTCATTCATATATGATGCTATTTTATTTACTTCTTCACTAATTTTTCTTTGTCGTGCACTTTAATCAATGAAAAAGTGTAGATGTTATCTAGCTCCAGCTCCTAGTAGGCATGGATCACAAATATATCTTGGAAAAGAATCCAACTTCTTACAGTTTGTCTGTCTGTCTGTCTGCTGGAAAGCGGGAGACAGACACTGTATTCTCAGCCTATGTTTAGGGTTTTGGTTTTCCTGCCTGTAACTATAGATGGCACAGAAGGGGTTTTAGTGGCTGAACAACATGAACAAAATCATATTCTAAACTGATCACCTGAGCACCAACGGGAAACAGAATAGAAGGTGAAAGCAGTTGAGAGTAATGGCAACTGCAATGGAATCTTTGTCCCCAAACAATGATTGTTTCTTAAGATGGCGAATGAACAATATCAGAATTCTGGGCTGGTAGCCCTGGGATAAAGGTACCTTGCTGTGTGACCTGAAGAATAAACCTATAATATAGTTAAGGATACAAATTATGAGTACTTGTTTTGGACACAACTCTGGCTGTCATTTACTGACATATTGGTTGCTATGATCACTGCTGTTTACTTGCAGCCAACACACGATCTTCTCATGCTTCTTCCTCCAAGATTGTTTCATGTCAAATAATCTGAATCTACTAATTTGAAGTGTTTACCCTGCTTCACAAGGCCTGATCAAGTCTAAGGGAAATTTCATTAGTTTCCCCAAGTATTTGTCTCAGGAATACACAGTGACATACTTCTAGTCAATGATGAAGGGAACCTGGGGAGTGTGGTGCCATGCTCTTGAGGAGTGTTTCTGTCTCATAGAAGAACCTTTTAGAAAGTGATGCTGACTATCAAGCCAGGGACCAAGAGCCTGTGGGTGGAGCAGCTGGGAGATAGGAAGGATCTTTGGATCTGATCTTAACAGTACCATTAAGCAATCAGTCCACCAAACCAATCACCTTCAGGCCTTTCTCTGCCTCTGACTTCCTGTGACATGAGATGATGAAGTCCTTAGTTTGAACTTATGTTTCTCCCATGTGTAGGCAAACATATTAAAACCAATCAGTCAGGTGTTCTGGCTTGGAAAAGACGATTGCTGCCCATGAACCTATATCTATAATGTGAACAATAGTTGTACTTGCTGCATTGAAACACAGTTGTTAGGTTTATACCATAATATAACTGTGCTTAGTTTAGTACCTAACGAATTCATTCACACTGGTGTTGCTATGGTGATGGTTTTAGTCCTTTCTTATGTTGGAGTCAATGACAATGGACTCCAATTATACATGGCCCCATGTCTATAGGACATTCTCCAGCCAAGTATTTGGAAATAAATAGACAGATATATTTTTTTTCTTCCTAGATTTATCTCAATTTTTAGGGTTTTATCTGAACATGTAAATGTTCCTGGGATTGACTGCCTGAACATCTCTCTCCCCTTCTCTCCCTTTCTCCCTCTCCCTCCCTCTCCCCATCTCCTTCTTTCTATCCCCCACCTCTATCTTGATAACACATTTCAATGAAATTAATTAGATTGGTTGTCCAAATGATTCAATTTGATTCTTAGGATGTCAGAAACACCATCTGGGTAATCCTGAAGCCAGAATTTTCCCTTGGCCATAGTCTCCCTCTTTGAGAAGGACTTCCACATTGGCAACTCTTACTCACTTGCTCTGTCACAGAGAATACTTTCATGTTTCTTGAATGTGTAGACAACAGCTCAGTTTTTTCGTCAAATCCTAATATGATGTTTGGATCAATGTCAACCCTTTAAAGGTTGTGACTTCCAAGATGAATTGGGTAATCTAAAGCCTAAATTATTTATTACCTTAGAGTACTAAGCCTGAAATGCTTGCTTCTCTCTCTCTCTCCCTTCTCTCTCTTCCTCTCTCCCTTCCTTCTTCCTTCTTTCCTTTTTTCCATTTTACTTGAGTATACAGGATAATTTCTAGAATCATTTGAACACTTTTCTTTTTCTTATTTTTATTTCACTTAATAAATTTTCATTTATTTTGCATACCTACTACAGTTTCCCTTCCCTCCTCTCCTGCCACTTCTCCACCTCTCATCCACTCCTCCTCCATCTCCATTCAGAAAGGGGCAGGCCTCCCATGGACTTGAACAAAGCCTGGCACATCAAGTTGAGGCAGGACTGAGCACCTGCCCCTGCATCAAGGCTGGGCCAGGTAAGCCAGCATGGGGAACAGGTTCTCCAAAGTCAGCTAAGTGCCAGGGATAGTTTCTGACCTCACTGCTAGGATCCTTACAAACAGACCAAGCTACACAACTCACACACATGCAGAGGGTCCGGTTGGTCCCATGCAGGCTTCCTAGCGATTTGTTCAGAGTCTATGAGCAACTGAACATTTTGCTAAAGCCACATTTGTTGAGTGGCTGGGGATGGGCACCAAGTCACGTGAAATCTAGTCATTCTTCTAATCACTTCTACCCCACAGTGAGGTCCCTGTTGGTATTTCTCAAGCTGCAAGTATACATACAGAGTTTTTTTTTTTTCTAAGAGTTCTAACAGGAGGTGCAGAATTGGGCTGTAAAGTCTTGGACAATCTCTGCGGTCAAGAAGATGGATGCCTGCATGAAGAAAGTTGACATCTGAGTGTGACGTGTTGCCAGGGGTTGATATGATATTATTATCTCTGTGTAACAGATGCAGACCTAGAATCAGATGCAATAACACATCTAAGTTACCAGCTGGCGACTAGCATACACAGGGTTTGAAGCAAGGTTTGCCTCACTCTCAACCCACTTTCTGGAAAAGCAATTGTATGTAGCAAGAAACTGTGGTGAAAAGCATGGTTGTGGCATTGGGTGAATTTCCTCAAAGTGGCCCTATGGCTTACTGAGGTGCAGTTCTCAGCAAATTGCTGGGCTCTGTGCCTAATCGTCCTCCCTTGTGTAACATGAATAATATTAGTACCTGCAATACTAGGGGCTAGAGCATCTGGAGGCTTCCTGGCATACTGTAGGCATTAAATTTACACCTAAAATAAGATAGTATACCATGTTCTTTTCTATTAGGTACATGTGTCTGTGTTGAAGTATTTCCACGAAGAAGCAATGACATTGGATATATTGTCATGGAAACACAAATGCTCGTAGATGAGTTGCTTGTTCTTAGCCATAGAGCCTGCGTGTTTTGGAGTGAGATTTGAGTGTAGATGTTTTTTAGGGGGCGAGGAGAGACTAGACAATGTTATTTGTATTTTTTCTTGTTTAAAGATGATAAAAACATTTTATTTTTGTTCAGACTTGCTTTTTCTACACACATATCATCATACCTTGTTTTTATTCTCTCCTTACACTGCTCTTTCCCATCCTCCCATTTCCTCTGTTGCTGGCCACCCAGAACTGTCCCCACTTTTGTTTTCAGGACATTGTCTGTTTCTTGACTCTCTCTGATACTCCCTTATCTGTCTTTAGAACTTTCAAAGACCACAACTTTCATGGTTCCGTTTACTGAGTCTTTGAAACTAGAATACCTATGCGTTTCCTACCACGTCAAGCACAGAATGAGACATTTCAGGGGATACAGAGGGGAACCTTACTGAAGATGTTAAGTAAAAAGTCAACAGTTCTAGAAGCCTCTTAAACATTTCAGAGATTAGCTGTGAGTGAGTAGGGCTTTGTTTTTCATATCAAGGCTTTAACATATAAGTATAATTTCAAATAGAAGTCTAGGTAATACACACACACACTCTCTCTCTCACACACAAATTTGTCACCCCTTCTTTTACTTATTAAAAGAGCTTATATTTTCCTATTCAGTTTAACCCATTCATCTTGTCTCTAGGGTAAGGTGTTTTAATATTTTCAGTTGGTCACATATAAGCGATTCTGTAATGCCTATCATGGTCTTGAATCTTGCTATTAATAAACCTCCAATCTGGAATAAATTTCATCAGCAAGTAAACAATGCACATAGAGCACTCCGCATAAATTCCCTTCTCTGCTTGTCAAGTAAGGATTGGAGAAATGCTTGTCTCTGCAAGCTGCACGACACTCATAAATTCCTTCACTGGATGAGAAAATGTTCCATAAACACAGACAATTAATAACCATGTTCTCGTGGGTCTGATGAAGCCCCTCACACTTCCACAAAGCTGAGGAAAAGTGATGTCCCTTGTCCTTGGGAACTCTGCCGTGGGTACCACTGCCCAATAACATGGGTTCAGAGTAAGACAGAAATATAAACTGGAAGGTTTCATTTTTTGTGTGTATATATGCACTTTCATATTTTTTATGTTTGGAATTGAGTCCTTGGTTTTCTTCCAGGAGCAAGCCCAACTTTCTTTATGGGATCCACTCTTATCTTACTATCAGCACACGTGGTTGGGTTGAATTGATTATCAGTTGGCTCCAGGAATCTGACTTATAGGAATATGACCTATCAGAAAATCGCATCCTCTTGACCATGGGACTGGTCCAGCCATTATGATCCAATTCTTGCCTCCTATTGGAATTGTCAGGAAAGAACACTCTGTATATATACCTGCAGCCAGAATGATACCAAGGGAGACTTGCTTGCTTGCAACGAGTGGGAAAATTCTTAGAGATGAAGGAGTCAGCTGTAAAAAATGTCCTTGGAGTATTTGATCTAATACCTGAAGTCTCTACCCTTAAACTTTTCTCTAATATGCTGGAGTAAATACTTCGTTTTTTTTTTTATGATTTTTTTTAAAGAATCATTTGTAATGAAAAGGTGCTCACTAACTAATTAAACTGAGGCACAAAACACATAATATTTGTATGAATAAGAGATCTTAGGTATCTAAGATGGGCAGAGTAGGAACTTGAAATTATGTTGAAGGGTGTATGAAATTTTATGAGAGAAGTGAGGTAGAAAAGGCCACTTCAGAGAAATAACATCATGTGAGAACAGGAAAGGCGAGGACTTTAGGGTGGTCAGGGTATCAGGTCATAGCGAGAAGTGAGAAATGGCTAGAGAGATGGGCTGGAACACAAGTGTGCCAGGCTTTGTACACCATACTAAGGAGCCATAGCACAGCTGGTGTGATGGGTCATGCATGTTGGCTTGCTAACTACAGTGAAGATTGAGACATTTTACTGCAGATGCTGTGGGTGGGAAGGCGGACTTGGAGGCTGTAGCAAGAAAACAGTAGAATGTTAGTTGTGTTAAGTCAGTAAACATAAGGAAACTTTGGTACCTTTTCCCAGTCTTGCATCTAAGGCAGGTGTTGCCGAATGGCCACTCCCCTTCCCATAAGTCAGGTGTTGCTGATTGGCCAGTCCTCTTCCCATCTCAGCATTCTCAGTATCATGTTCCAAAGTGCCAGTGCAATTATTTGGTAACATTGCAACTCTGTTTGAAACCTATCTCCTTCTCCAGGCTCTTCAGTAAGTAGTCAACATGAACGGATGGTGAACCTGATACTGTCGTGGGTTGACTCTTGGGATCATGGGGTGCACTGTGGGATTAGATCTCTTTAAGACGAGTCATTGGCAAGCAGGAAAAAAATGCTGTGACTGAGACCTCTGGAACCCGAGAGACTGTAACTTTCCTTCTCTCAATGCAAACAACAGCTTTGAACTGGCAAGCAAAACAGAGCTGATGGACTCCACGGAGGCTGGCTCTGAGCTCCATGTAATGGGATGTGGGGCATGTTGCATTTCTTTGAGGTCACAGCTTTAAAGGTGACCCATGGCTGCAAGCACCACTATCTGACAGCTCCTTGGCAGGCGCTGTGAAATGAATTATGGGTCTCAGGGCCATTTCCAGTAGCATGAGCCCACTTCAGCAGAGCTATTCCAGAGATACTGCTAGACAGGCGTGGTATGAATAATGGAGACAGAGCTGCTTCATCCTCCCCTGACAGGCTTTCCTACAGCCACTGGGAGACTCATTGGGTTAAAGGCTACAGTGAGGGCTAGTTATCATTGGGGGAGGATGCTGGCTGCTGTCAGCGGGGTTCTGCCTTCATTCTTCCTCTAGCTCAGAGAAACAGTTTTAAAGAGCAGGAGTTAGAATTGGCTTTGGAGTTATAACCACCTCCTCTCCTACCAGAGAGAATCTTCAGAGTAGCATCTAAATTACATCTCAGTTAAAAGAGATCCCTCATTTGGCAGCTACTTGGATCTAGTTTGAAATTTTCTGAAGATCTCCCTCAGTCTCCTCTCAGTACCGTCTTGTTCTTCCTCACACAAGAAGGACTCTACACAGTTATTTTGAGGGAGTTTAGTGTCTTATGGTGGAGCAAAGTGTATCTGAAATAGAGGGATGCTTAGGGTTTTCAAATTTCAAATGTCTATCAGTATCTGCATTTTCAGAAAACTGTAAAAGAAAAAAATGTGACAAACTATCATGTATAAAAAGAATTGCTACCTACCAAGCAACAACCATGGACAGCTCTCATTTACATTATTCCACCATGAGGGCAGCTTGGACTGTCTCTCTCATTCACACAGTAACTGACTCAGGTTGAACCTTCTAGCTTGTGACAAAGCCTGGTTTCATCACTTGTCAGTGTGATTGGTATGCCAATGTTGTTTTTACTCTACCCTGATATGCCATGATATAGAAAATGGTTTGGTATGAAACAGATGTCCCTAACCTAGATAAAGTAGGACATATATGTCCTTGTCAATAATGGATGCCAGGCACTCAGCTGGGTACCTTAGAGATTTTCTCAGTTCTTAGCATAAACTGTTAGCTGGGTACTATTTCTTTCTTTTCTCCTTTTAAAGACAAGGAAATTGAGATTCCATTTACCTCACCCAAGGATTCCTAGGTGCTAAGGAGAGCCGGGGTTAGGACTCAGGTCTGCCCTGCTGTAAAGCACACACATTGAAGCTGGTGTGGTATATATTAATAGAGACTAATGGAGGCACAAGGTAAGTACATTAAAGGACAAGTCAACTCAAGTGTTAAGTGACAATGATAAAGTACATGGCCAATGTGATTCACAAAAGGCTGAGGTTCAGGGGTCACTGTATATGCTGTAGGTACTGTGCTGAGAGCAGTCACAAAGAGATCCATTCCTGGGAAGTTTTGAAAGAGAACGTGACTTTTCCTATCATCTCCTTGTCTTATTCTCTTTTGTTCAGTTTTGCTTTTTTTTTTATTTTATTTAATTTTATATAACAAAGTCCAATTAAATGAAAACAAACATTTATACACAATATTTGGGAATTTGGGCGTCGTTCTTTCCAAACTACTTCCTGCTGGTAAGGGGCGCTGTCTTGGGGGATTCGAAGAAGATTCAGATATCCTGGCTGTAGTCTGTAGGGCTGTTTTGTCCAGCTGTTTTGGATGTAGGATTAGCTTGTACTCTGTTTCAGGCGGTCTGGCGTGATCAAACCACATTAGTCTGGAAGGAATCCACATCTTTTCATTTTCCGTGGAAACAAAAATAGAAATCCTTTTCCCCAGTAACTTGTCCTTCAAGTTAAATTTTGGAGTCAAAGCATTTTTTTTTTAAATTTATTATTTTACATGTCGATCCCAGTCCCCTCTCCCTCCCTCCCTCCCTCCCCCCCAGCCCTCTCTCCCTCCTTCCCTCCCTTTTACTCTCTCTGCCCTTTCACATGCACTCTAAACACCCTCCCCTCCCATCCCCCCACCCTAATTCCATATGTAGGGGAATGCCATCCAGTTGGGGTCATGTAGATCTGACAGGTCCTGTGAAGTAGGGACTAGGGCTTCTCTCCTGTCTCTAGATTAAGGCAGTTATCCATCCATGGGGGATATGTTTGCAAAGTCCTTTTGTGCACCAGGGATACTGGAGCCAGGATGTGTCCCTGGTGCACAGTTTTGCTTTTTAAACCATCCTGGGATATCTCTATCCCACTTATTTCTCTCCTCCCGCATGAAGCTTTCCTATGAATCATTCCAACAGCGCTATTCTCCCCAAAACTAGACTTCTCATCAAACTCTCCTGCAATGACTATTATTGTTTCTGCTCAGTGGAGACCAGGGATGGCAAATGCATTTCAGATTAGCTACAAACTAAGTTTCAAAGAGGTCTGATGCTTCCTATGAGCTCAGTAGGAAAGGTCACTGCAATCAATTAGTGCTGTCTGTCACGGGGCAGATGGGCACAAAGAGTCCTGGATACCACCACTCAGTCATGATTCTGCAAACACATAGCAGCCCTTTGAGAGAATGGTCTCTGTCTTCTTCAGTGACATACTTCCCTTAGTATGACACTTATTTATAGATTTGCTGATTCTGTTGCTCATCATCCCCGGAGACTGAATCCAAGAGAATCAGTATTAAATTCCACTGTAGATTGTAGCCAGAGTTTGTACCTCAAGTTTGAAGACAAAATAACCTCTTTTCAAACAGCAATTGTCCTTCCCTTTGTTCCCACACTGTAACACAGCAAATGTTAAACATGGGATTTAAGAATGTGGTACAGGAATCAGCACAGGGATGGGATCAGAGAAGCAACACCTTTCCGTTAAAATCAACTTCCTGACGGCACTCCGGAGATCATTCCCCCACCCCCACCCCCTGTATGTTAATCCAGTCACATTCAACAATATTTTTCCTTTGATATGACAGTACCTGGTTTTTCTCTTTGACTCCTTTGTTGCCAGAGAACAGGGAGGAATAGCTGGTTCTCTGGTCCCCTCTCTTGAGAGGTTATCAGCGCCATACAGGGTAAAGAGCAACAGCTGTCAGGACTCACTCACAGTAGGAAAATGAAGCGAACAAGTGCCTGCCTTGGATGGAGAGGATCATTGCATCTCGGGAAAAATGATTGGCAACTGAGGTCAGTGCCTGTGTTTGCCCTCGGCATGCCTTGACAGAACTATGAGGCCAGCATTGTCCCAGTGCTGCTTCTGTTTCTCTCTCTTCTTGTGGCAATACACATGCTCCCTTCCATGCTCTGGGATGTTTAGGGCCCTCGAGGATATATCCTTTCCACAGAGAACAGTATTATGTTCCCTAATTACCGTCTTCTCTTCTACCTTGCCTTCTGGCTCATGTTCCTTCAGAGTCTTCACCCTTAGCTTGAACAGTGGTTCTCAACCTGTGGGTTGTGACCCCTTTGGCAAACCTCTACCTCCAAAAGCATTTTCATTACGATTCTTAACAGTAGCAAAATTACAGTTATGAAATAGCAACAAATAATTTTATGGTTGGGGGGGGTCACCATAACATGAAGAACTGTATAAAAGGGTGGCAGCATTAAGAAGGTTGAACACCACCGCTCTAGAATAAGTTAGACAACCAGTATTTCTCCCCGTCTTGTCTTATATATACTTTTCTGTTACCGTGATAAAACACCAGGAGCAAGAGCAACTTGCCAAAGAGTTTATTTTGGTTTACATTTCCAGAGAGACGAAAGAGTCCATCATGGCTGGAGGACACAAGAGCAAGTGGCAGGCATGGTGGCAGGAGCAGGAAGCTGACAGCTCATGCCACCTACCACAAGCACAAAATACAAAATGCAAACTGGGAGTAGGGTGAGCATTTATATAGTCAAAACCCACCCTAGTGACACACTTCTCCCAGTAAATCCTTACCTACTAAATGTCACCAAACAGCATTACCACATAGGATAAACTGTTCAAATATGGAAGCCTGTGGAGGGCATGTCTCATTAAAACTAACACAATATATTTTTCTAACATATGCATTTTTTTTGTGGGTGGATGGAGCTGGGAGGAGACATGAAATATCCCAGAGGCATAGGATGGTCCTGACTCAACCTCCTGAGTGCTGAAAATGCAAGTATGTACTACTGCCCATCCTGCATTTTTCCTTTTAAGTAGTAAAATTCTTTTATTTTGGTGGTTTGTATATTTTTAATGCTCAGCCATATCCACTTCTGTCTCTACCTCCTTAGTGCTGGAAATAAAGGCATATGACTCTAAGTGCTGGAATCACCTTTGTGTGAGCTCTGTTTCTCTTTTAGACTGGATAAATGAAGTGTAGCCCGGGGTGGCCTTGAACTAATGCAGATCCATCTGCCTCTGTTTCCCGAGTGCTGGGATTAAAGGTTTTTACCACCATTGCTTGGCCTGTATGGCTGACTTCTGCTTTGCACTCTGATCTTCAGGCAAGTTTATTTGCTAGACCATAAACAAAATATCACCACAGAAGTGCTTGTGAGCATAGCACTTCCCTCTGAACCACACAATGGTGAGTCCTTTCTTTCTGAATATATCCATGTAGTGGTTCTTAGCCGGGGTCCAATAAAACTGATGTGTGAGTTTATGTTTGCTATGACAGAGCCTTCATATGGATGAAGCCATTTCTATTGGAATGGAGAGTGAGGTGGGTTATTGAGCACTGTGGGGGACTGGGTAAGTCTTGATGCAAATGAACTACATCTAGCATGGTGCTAACCCTGTGCCAAGGGAGACTGTATCTTTACAGAGACATAAAGGCAGCCAGACTTGGCATGCAAATATGAAAGGCAAATTTAAGTAAGCAAATGCTAGAATTGAAAGTCACTGTTCTTGAGTATGTAGTACCATTTCCTGTTTCAGGAGAGCAGCTTGATGCCTAGCACAAGGAATGCACTCAAGAGCTGTTTCACAATTTGCAAAGTAAGACTGAGATGTCTTCTCTTGCTCATCCTCCCATGCCCAGTCCGAGGCAGCTTTGAACCAAATGATCCTGCATCTCCCCCACCCCCCAGAGAGGAAGAGTTTAGAAAGGTTTATAAAATTTTTATTGCTTGAGAATTTCATACATTTATGCAACATATTTGAGCACATCCATCTCTGTCCTTCAATTCCTTTCCATTTACCTACCACTTTGGTCTTCCTAAGTTTTTTTTTTTTTTTTTTTTTTATAAACCCACTGAGTTTTCTCAATGTGGTCTGTATGTGTTTGGGTATAGGAATGTCTCAACTCTAGTAAAATATTTTAAAAAGTCTAATTTGATATATATATATATATATATATATATATATGTTTCAATACATAGATGAAACAATAGCTTGCCTATAGTGACCACTTTAGTTTATTACACAGATACATATAATTTCAGAAAGTAACATATTAATTTAAAACTGCTGACACTCATTTTAAATTCTTGAGACAATTTTCTTCAAATTCTTCAGATGTATTTTTGAAACCCAGTCTCATGAAATTCCCCCCTCTTTTCTTGATCCCGTTTCTTCTTTCAATTCAGGTTGTTCAAAAGAAACTTAGGCTGTTGCCCAAAGATATCTCAAAGTTGACAGTGTCATACTAAATTATGCAGAGCCCCATTGGCACCAGGCAGCCTGATGCTGGTTCTGGTATCCATTAAGTCTTTTCAAGGGGCCTTTTGGTGGCTTAGATGACTTGCATATTGCTCTTAGCACTGCACTGGGGCCATTAGGTGAGCACGCTTTTCCCCAACAGCCAAGGAATATAGCAATAAGCTTTTCTCTTAGATTCACTTTTGAGTTTTATTCTGTCTAGAGAATTAGGCAGAGGGACTGGGAGCTGATGCAGGGGAATCAGTACGGGGAAGAAAGACACAGTGGTTTGATTTTGCCCCAGGCTGGACTGTGAACACTTCGGAGCACCAGGTTAGAAGGGCCTGTGAAGAGGATGGAATCCAGAGTCTTCATACTTTAGAAATGTGCAAACAGTTTTGAATAGGTATGTCTCCCAGGATGCCTGTTCTTTGACTCTGAGACCCAAAGTCTTAACCACAGCTCAATCTTTCAGGGAAACCTATTCAGTTCCTGGTCTTGCTCATTACTAATTACAAATCCTTCAGCCGGAGACTTACCACTTAGAAACCCGAGCCTTCAAAGTGAAAGTGGAGTAATAATCCCCACAGTGGTTTTATCAGCATTGATGAAATGCTGTATATGAAGTGTTAATCTGTGATGTAGGTACTTACTTCATGTGTGGGAACTACTGTGACATTATCACTACTGTCATCAGAAGTTGTAGCTCTTTCCTAGGCGGCAAATGTCGTCTCATCAGCTTTTCCTATATCTCCGTCCTTCGATCCATTATGCTTAGAAATGAAAACATAATAAAAAACAAAGACTAGCAAGAAGGCTAGTGGTATTAATGGAGCTAGATTAAGGTATAGCCAACAGCTCTTTTTCTTTTTGCCTCTAGAACTCTAACTAACCCTTTGAGCTCAGATCAAACATTTCCTATACATCAGCTTTGTCCTTGCAAACTGAGATGATGGTATTTTGAAGGTGAAAATAAGGGAAGATGAGATGGTATGTGCACATGCTTGTATGTAGATGCAGATTTAAGCATACCCAATGGCATGAAGTATTACCCAAACAATATTGTTATTGGATGGTTTGAGTTGAAACAAAAGGACAATCTAAAGCCACAAGTCTATTATTTATCCTTCTAGTTTGAGAAAATTAGCCTGGCTCCTGACAGAAACACTAAATTGGATATTGGTAAGAACTTGTCACTAAAATCCTAATTAACAAATGTCTCATTGCTGCTCTCTCAGTGTGCCTAATGGATAGAGATGCTTTTAGAGTCCTGGAAACATCAGCCCAGCATTGTCCAAAAATATAGACACTGTCCTTTTCTTACTGTAACCAAGACACATAATTTCAAAACATCTTTTTCTTTTTACTTGAATTGCTGTATCTAGAAAAATCAAGAGTCTATTTGTTTTGAGACTGAGTGACCAGAGGCCACATTGTGAAATTCTTATTTCTGAACCTAAAGGTTAAAAGTAATTGCAAATGATGGAAAAAGTAGTTTGGGGGAACAGGCCAAGGAAGGCAGGCTAGTGGTTTCTTTTCCCAACATGCCTCCCCTATCCAAATTTAAGGCAGTTCATTCCTGATAGCCTGAAGATTTGACTGTCCTAACATTCATCGCACAGGTCCACCCTTGCTTTTGGTAATTAACCTACTCAATATTTCTTTAGCACATACTATGTATGATGCGCCATGGTGGTTTCTATATGGTTTCCTTTAAGCAGAGTTATAGTGTAATAAGGTGAGGAAAGGTACAGGGAGCAAATGCAGGGGTGAAAAGGAACTGGATTCAAAGCTCCAGTTAGAGGTAATGAGTCAATGGTGCAAGCAAGCCCTAGTTCAGCTTCAGAACCTGAGCTGCTACTGAGCACTCTCCAGTCTTTAGGGACTAACCATAGGCTTTTCTTCAGTTAGAAAGAGAACTGTGTACTGACCTGCTGGTCTCTGAGGCTGTGTCATAACCCCACCTCCTACCAGGCCAAGTGGCCATTAACTAACCCCAGCCTCCCCTAAGGTGGGCTCCCTCGCTCTCCTGTGTCTCCAGCTGGCAGGCACAGTTAGCTTCCCTGCACTGTGGTACTGCAGGCTCAACCTATAGACCACAGAGTTTTCCTTCCTTCTCCCTCTCTCTTTCTTTTTGTTCTGTTCTTCTCCTCCTCCTTATTGTTTTTCTCCTCCTTTTCCTCCTCCTCTTCCCCCTCCCCCTCTCTCTCTGAGGCAGGGTTTCTCTGTATAACAGTCCTGGCACTCGCTCTGTAGATCAGGCTGACCTGGAACTCAAAGAGATCTTCCTGCTTCTGCCCCCCAAGTGCTGGAATTAAAGTCATGTGCCTTCTTCCTTCCTTCCTTCCTTCCTTTCCTTCCTTCCTTCTTTTCCCTCCCTCCCTTCACCCCCCCCTTCTCTCTCTTTCTAAAATGGAGGCTTTGGGAGGGGGATCATATCACTGAAATCACTTCTGTTCCTGGATCCCTTTAATCCTATAACTCTGATTCAATTTATCTCTTCTTTGCACCTAACTTATAATTATCTTGTTTCTTTCTTTCTTTCATTCTTTTTCTTTTCTTTTTTTTTTTTACTTACATGTCCCACAACAGTTTGCTTTGAATGAGAACTGTGAACAATTTCTAGAGGTGTCAGGGCTGGTCTTTGATGGGTTGTGGCTTCTCAATTATCCTTTAGTCACCATTTCCACTGAATTTTCTATTTTGCTTTGACCTTTCTGTTTTCCTGACTTTCCCCCAAGATCTATCAATTGTCACATTGACATTTCATAGTAATAAGAGATGTTTTTTTCCTCTTCCTTCCTCAGCTTATCTTTTTTGCAAGTGCCTGTCTTGCTTTCAACTGTACCTCCAGTGCCTACCACATGCCCAACACAGGAGGTACTCAGCAATGCTCGCTGAATTGCGTGCTACACATTGACCCTGTGACTTGCTAGGTGGCATGCTACTGCAAACATTAGTTTTTTTTTTTTTTTTTTTTTTTTTTTTTGACTTGTAGAATATGAGAGGAGATGTGGGAGCAATTTGACCTCTGTTACCAAAATGCTGAGAGGATGCAGAGACAGTGAATGGAGAACAGTTAACAAACTCTCGATGTTAGCGTGGAACATTTGTAAGAAAGCTTAGTTTACAGGCTCTCTCTTCCTTTTGAAGAAGTAACCTTGGCTGTTCTGTCCTGGAGGCAGAGGCGATGTGTGAGGGATCCAGACTGTGCCCATGCATCCGTCAGCACTTAGGAATTCATTTCACTCTCAGATAATGTCTTCTTGATGAGGCAAAGGGTAGAGCCATCCAGTAATTGCCTGGTCTCAGCTTGCTATTTTTTTTCTTTTTTATTAAACTTGAAAACATTCCTTCCACACTGGTTCCTTATTTTAAAGAAAAATTCACAGTTTGATCCAGTTTAAGAAAAAGAATAGTAGAGTCCCAGGCCAGAAAGCCCCAAACCAATATTACATCCTTATATGCATGCTGCAAATTCTACTGAATTAGCCATTATTATTGTTCACTGGAGTCCCTCCCTCCAGAACACTTAGAGACAAACCTTTGAACAACAAGAGGAATCACAAATATTCCATTTCTTTATGTCATTATTAAGCTAGTATTTGTTGAGCATATTCGGTACTTTGCTTATATGTTCTATTCAATCTTGTCCCCCAAACATGTGAAAAAGATGGAGCACGTTATGATGCCTATATCACACGTGGGAGGTGGATGCCAGAGAGTTTGGATCACTTTCTTGGAGCAGAAGTGAAGTAAGTTAAAGCTGCTGGTGGAAGATATGGCTGGTTGAAGATGGAAGCTCTTTCGTGTCACCGAATCCAGAGTGACCGGGGGACAGTTGCTGCATGAGCACTTCAGGGTATCCCCTTATGTATATACCAGAAGCTGCCTTGGAAGATTTGAGGCCCAAAGGTCAGACAGGTTCTCACTCCAGAGACTCCCCAGTTTGTGTACATTTTGGTGGCTTGTATCTAAGCCATGGGTATCATCTGAGATACTGGAGTGTGTGGAAGGGACAGGTGGAACACTGAGAGCTCTTACTGGGGGGCTCATCTCAGTGCTTTTAGCTCACACTCAGAATTTATCATTGAGAAGCAGAAGGCTGAGAGGACCCGAGCAGTAGGGTTCTCTGCCCTGCAAGCAGGAAAACCACACAGCAGAAAGCAAGTTGTGGTTCTGGAATAAGGCATTGGTCCCTGGCTCTGGGCTGTTAGTCTCTACAGACATGATGTTAATTTATCCCAGAAAATGTACACAAAATAGGCATCTGTAGTATTGGGGCCACCTGCTGACTTCTGACTCTTGCCTTTCACTCTGATGTCATTTTATACCTCATCAAAGATGGAAGGGAACTGATCACCAAGTCCTTTGCCATACAAGCTTCCTGTCACCACAGCTTCTCAGCATGTCTGGGTTCATCCTTCTCTAAAGATACAGTTGCCTGGTAGAGCAGTTCCCCACACAGGGGGCTGTGACTCTGTCTATAAGCTTCCTGGTTTTCAGCTGTTACTTGTTAGTATAGCTCAGTATAGCTCAGTCTGAAATAGTAGGTTCCCTTTGAAGATGATTTGTGTAAGCCTGGCCATGGTCCTGTAAGCAGGGCACCTTCTTTCCACGCGAGGGGCCACTGCCACTAGAACCCTGGACTGGATTTGTGGCTAGTTCTATGGGGAGGGTTTAGAGTTCTTGCTGAGGCTATCTAGATCACCATCCAATTGAGATGTTGCCATCACTTTCTCCCTCCCCAGAGCTGCAAGTCCAGAGCTGCTTGTTCCTTGTTGTTGGGTTGCCCTCCTATCCACACACTCCTGTCACAGACCCCCCTGCCTTGTGATTTGTGATGCTTTTCCATTCTCTCTCTTTGAAATGGAGTCTGCTATTTGTTATCTTGACTTTGCATTCACTGTGTCACATAGAGGCAAGTTCCAGTCTCTTATCTTCCACGGGAAGTCACCAATTTAGTCCCAGCATATTTTTCTGTTTATTTCATTATTTTTTCTTTTTAAAAGTATATTTAAAAGTCTAGATACTGCCTAAAATGTGAAAGACTATTTTAACCTGACTGCCCACATATGGGCAACCCAGCATGGCAAACCTTTTATAGCAAGAATTGGGAAGTATTGAACGGTGGCTATGTTATTTTTTATCACACCACTGGGACAAGAGCTCAAGGCTTTCTCCTTTCTGAGACAACATGCTATTAATAAGCTTTATTTATTAGAAGTTATGATGCCAGTGGTCATAACATGGTAAATTATAAAACCATGAAAGCATTCTTTCCCATATTTTTGTTATAGAATCCATCTTGCTACAGATTCTTTTAAAAAAGTTTTTAAAAATCATATTTATGTATGTGTATGTGCTTATAGAGATCATAGGATAACTTGACGGAGTTGGTTTTCTGCTTCTAATATGTGGGTCTCCTGGACTGAATTAAGGTCATCAGGCTTGGTGGCAAACACCTTCTCATGCTGGGCCATTTCATTGGCTCCTATAGATGAGCTCTAAAGAATATATGAAAAAATGTATCTGACTCCTTTTACCTGATGCCACCATCCTTTACTCAGTCACCAAAGAGTGAAAACACTCAGAGGGTGTGATGACATCCACGACAGATGTGAATCATGCTCCCACAGATCTTCTATTACATAGCAAGTGGAGCACAGAGGAACAAGAAAAACAATCCAAATAAACATATAAGTAATAAGTAATTTTAAATAATACCAAGTGATAGAAAGAGAGTTCAACAAATGGATAGTGAAGGGTGTCTGTACATGTGACAGTGGGGTGAGGGCGACTTTATTTGTCTTGAGATAAAAGCTATGTAATCTCTGTTATAGTGTTGTGAACCATGGTTGCAAAAGCAAAGCCTCAGTGCCAGTGTGTATTATAGCACATGCGTAGTGGGAAGCACAGTTTGCAACCTTCAGGCCCACATCTCGCAGACTGCACAGCATAGTCACAGTGGGTATTCTCTTGGTTTGTGTGATAAGCTGTGGACCTGCTAATGATGCTGAAGCTTTGGAGGCGCTTTTCACATTTGTGTTGGTACAGCAACAAGGAGACTTTAACAGGTCACTTCCCTGGTTCCAGTGTTTTCAGAGACTTGGGGCAAATGCTCTTGATGCTCCTTTTGATAAGAAAATAATGTTGAGTGCTCTGGCCCTTATGTGTCTTCCCCTCCTTAGACTTGGCTTCTCTTCCGATCGACCATTCATGACTCAGATCATTTGCAGAGAGCTTTCTTCTACCAGTTAAGTATATGATTCAGTTCTGAGAACTGCTTTGTCAAGCAGACCAAAGTCTCAGTTCTGGGTAAGCCCCTGAGACTTGTCCAAGAAGAAAACACAATAATGAAAATGTCCGGACAAAGTAGTAAAGACATAAAGGAAGAAGATTCGAGTCTGAGAACCCTAGGTCTGAGTCCCAACCACTATCCAGGGGGGCTCGGCACAAATAGCCAGCACTTCTGAGATCTATTTGCTTACCTGTAAAATGAGAGCAATGGTAATGTGTAGTTCGTTGGATTTTTATTAGGTATGGAGGAAACAGTGCACATAAAATGCCTGTTGTATGCTGTCCCCCATGTGTTAGCTGCTGTTATTACTTAGTTACATCCAGAGTCCTTTAGAACAGACTGTCCTTTCATGGTTACTTTTTGATCTGGATTGAATGAGCTGATCTCGGTGTGATACTCCTGGACTTCACCTGGATCTCACAAATGATAGAAGTTCATTCTCTGCCTGATGGTTTCCTGCCTCAGGCAGTTCACTTCCTCCTTTTACTGATAAAGCAGCTTTGATGAAAAGATAGAGTTCAAAACTAGTGAAAATAGTTTGTGAAGGGAGGAAGGAAGATTATCTATGTCTAAAGGAATTACTTCCCTAAAAAAAGTTATAATGTAGTTATGCTTTTCCAGGGCAACTGTTTGATCTCTGGGTTAATCTTTTACCTATGCACAACATCAGAGTTTGGAAACCTTTGTCTCTCCCCCCACCAGGCAATTTCCTGTTGTTTCAAGGTGTGAAACTCAGAAAAAAAATATTTCATTCCCCCCCCCTTTAGATATGTATCTACTTCTGGCAGATAGAAACAGCTGTTTAATGGCTGTCTAGCAACAATGCTCTGTGGCTGAGGACAGGCTGTGAGATGGTCCATGCAGCCAAAACCCAAGGGCAATTAGGAAGACAATGTAATTACACAAGTTGGAAATAGGTCAGGATTTGGGACAAATACCCAGATGCCTGGGAAAGTGGCTCCAGGATTTGAAAGCCCCTAGAGTGAGAAGTTATTTGGGTTGATGTGCCTGGGGGCCCTTCCTTGTTTTGTTCTAAGCACTTAAGCAGAAAGAGTGAAATCCAAAGCACACTCCCTGGAGGGAAGCTGGGCAGCATTTGCTAGGGTAGGTATCTTCACATCTCTGTGTTGGAAGATGAGTATTGAAATGCATGAGCTATGGGGTTGGACAGTGCTGTGTTTATTAACTGTTCCCCTACCTCTTTGGTGATCAAGGCAATACTGTTCTGTTGTGATTTCATTTTTATGTTGGATATGGCAACAGAACTTACCATATGCAGTTGTGTGGATTAAGGAGGATGATAAAAGTAGTGTTCAGCATCGTGCTAGGCAGTTAGCAAACAACTTAGCAGGATGTGACAAAATGCTAAGGCTGGCTCTCAGCTGTTGCTTCCTTCTCCAACTCTTTCCCAAGGGTTTACTTTTCCTTGCAGACAGGCCATATTTCCCTGCCAGTCACCAAAAGACCAGGGGTGTCCCTCCGCCCCACATAGATGCATAGATTCTGAAAGACATAGGCCAAGTGTGCAGCATGTACATACTGCAGCTGTTCAGTCTATGGCAGTCACCCAGGGACATAAGAATTGCACGACAGATCATTGATGACTTGCATGACTATGAATCCAGAAAAAAGTTTTAGGAAACTGGCTCATTTCAAGGACAAAGGAGTTTTGAGGAACAAGTAAAAGCCAGCTTCTCTTGAGACATGCAAATGTTTAGAATCAGATTATGAGTGTTAGCAAAGAGCATAGGTGGAAAGTCTCAGGCTCTGGGACCAGAGTGACTGAAATTCACATCTTGAATTTTGGAATTCCCCAATATGTGATCTTTGACAGCTACTGCAAATTAATTTTCAGGTTTCTCATCTGCATTTGAAGAGATACCACTATCTCCCCTATAATTTTGAGTAGGTCACAGTAATGAATGTAGGGTATTAAATCAAAGCTTGATGTATGAGATACAGTTTATATACATTTGATATTATGTGTTTCTTGAAAGTTAATATTATGACCATTACATCTTTTAGTCCTAAGGTTACGTTAAAGTACACGGTTATCTTGCATACAGTGACTTCTGCACTATTTAGTAAATATTTATTGAGAATCAGTTCAGATTCTGTGATTACTAGAACATTATTATTTTGCTTAAGGAATTCATATCTCAGTTGAAGGGGCAAGTATATATATAAACAATCCAAGATAAGAGGGTTCCAAGGCACTACACAGAAGGCACAGACATCATGTTGCAAAGAGGGCAGCAAATTAATTCCGTGTCAGGGTATCTGAGCAGGAATTTGCTGAGGAAATGTCTTGATTGGAGGTTCCCAGAATGTGGGCATCCTTGTGGAGGACACAGAGACTGGAAGGGTAGAACATGTGACACATGGATAGGAAATAATGGATGCTCAGTCTGTCTGGGTGCTGCATAAGATGTTATGTAAGAGATTGAAACATTGTAAAGGGTTCCACATCTTAAATATGTAAATATGATTGTTTAAAAAATATCTTCTAAAACAAACATTTGTCCCTTCCCATTTATCAACAGTGTTTCCTTAGTGCCTGCATCTGCCAGATCATATTTTGTTGATAAACCCATAAAGTGGATAGAGCCGGTGGTTTAGCAAAGGACAGAGATCATGCATAAGCAATTCCCTTAGAAAGTGCTGGGTACATCAGTAGTCAGAGAGCAAAGGATGCTTCACATCAATCAGGTGACCCACCCACACTGGGGCACTAGGAGAGGCTGTTTTCTGTTGGGTAGCTTTAAACTGAGGTCTAAGGGAATGACTGAAGGTGAATAATTGAAAGGGATAAAGAGACAGTGTTTTGAGTAGGGATCTATCATGATTTAGAGTTTAGATATGAGACCTACTGTGAAGGTCTCAGGACTTGTAAGTGAGTTGGGTATTGATACAGTATTGAGTACAGGGATGGAGTCTGGAGGGGCAAGAACATGAAGAGCCATGTATCATATGCCAGAGCCCTTGGATGTTGTTATAGAAATCCTGGGAGATTTGAAGTTCTGCTTGCTTTGAATGTGGAGAGTCAGAGAGAGTGCATGACCAAATTACATTTGAATTTCAGAAAGACAGGACTCTCAGAAAATTAAAATGTAAGAACTGGAAACAAGGAGGTGATCTATCTAGTAAGCCACTGTGGTCATTCCTGTAGGTACCACCAAGTGTACCTGAATGTGATTTTTGTGGCTCACCTCCATACTCTGCCAGTATTGTATCATGTACAAATGCAGTTGGTTGTAATGGTGTGTGTGTGTGTGTGTGTGTGTGTGTGTGTGTGTGTGTGTGTGTGTGTGTGTTTGTGTGTGTGTGATGGCACTGTGTTTCTGTCATGTTAATCTATGTTTCTAGCTACTGGTGTGTGCATGAGATGGAGGTGAGGGAACTGAAGCTTCTGTACTTTCCCAATGGGAGGAGGGGAGGATCCTATTTTCTGGAGATACTAGAAACACAATGCTAGTGTCCTCTGTAGTGTTTGCTGGATATGGAGAATTATCTTGAAAAATTTCCCTAAAAATGCTTGCTTCACTTTCCAAGAGTCCCCACTTTTCCTATGGAGATGGCAAGCATTGCCCCTTGACTCCAGTGAAAGCAAAAGGCAGCAGCAGCTGTTAAGAGAGAGATGTAAGCAGGGTGTTGATTTGAAAGCAGTTGTATGTACTTCTGAACTTCTTTTTCCCCTTCAGAAATCAGAGCAGCAAGTGGTATGGCACTGGAGTGGGTGTGCGATGCTCACTGGCTTAGGTCTTGTCTGAGGCCCTTGTTGATTGGAGTGGCCTTGTACACACATGGAAGATGATTGAAGAGGTTTTCCTTGGTTATGCAGACATGGCTTATCTTTCCTATTGTTGGCTATTTGCATCTGCTGTTGGTGAAGAGGGAGGGAAGAGCAAGTGTGAATTAGTGTTTGTAGTCATGATAAAACTGATGTTGGAGCTGGGAGAATAGATCACAAAACAAATTGGAGTTGAAAATCAGTCTCTGGGTGGTGAGTACCTTGATTTCTGTCTTTTTTCTTTAAATGACAATCTAATAGTTTCTATATGCTTATTGGCCTGAAACAATATGTATTTATCATCTAAAGTGCATGTATGGTTCAAGAATTTGGGCATATGCTAATTCTGTCCTCATTTGGAAGCTTGACTTAAGGAAGACCCAATTCTAAACTCCCTCAGTTGCTCTCATAATCAGTTTTTATGGATGGAGTGCCAAATTTCCTGCCTTATGAATGGCTTTCTTGTAGAAGCAGATCTTAGTACTCAGAGGCCACCTGCCATGTCTGACCATATGGCCCTGTCCCTAGCAGGGCAATTCCCCCGTTTTGTTCAGAAGCAAAATTTCTCTGTCATTTTGAGTTTCTCAAATTGCTTTTAAGGGCTTATCTGGTTACGTCAGGCCCAGACGTAATCAAGAGTTAAATGGTTAGGGGTCCTAGTTCTTTCGGTAGTATCCCTTCTACTGTACAGGACACCATAACCTCAGAGTGGTAGTTGAGTATATTTACAGTTCCATTCAAACTCAAGGGGAAATGCTTATATAAGAAGTGCCTGCTAGGGTACAGAAGTCCTGAAGATTATGTTAGAATTTTGATTTCTGCAACTGCTGACTAGGTTTATCCACAGGCAGAACCACCAACCTTATCAGAGAGCTTTGCCCAATTTGAATAATGAGTATATTGTCAGACTTACCTATCCCTGTGCAAGTAGAGTCTCAAAGGACATTTTCTATACCAAACTCTCTGCATATGTGAGGGAGATCTTTGGTTATTTGAAGTAGTATAGAAGCACACATCTCTGCAAAATGCTGAGTTAGAAGCCTTCAAGTAGATTAAAGACTGATATAGCAGGGCCATAGGTAGTTCTAATTTTAGTCTGTTCTTTTTGGAAACATTTATACTTATTTCCATAGTAAATGCACCAGTTTAAATTCCCACTTGCAATGTATAATGGCTCCTTTTCCTTCCACATTTGGCTAGCATTAATTAGTTCTTTTCTTCCCTCCCTTCCTTCCTCCCTCCTTGCCTCCCTCCCTCTCTCCCTCTCTCCCTCTCTCCCTATCTCCCTCTCTCCCTCCTCCCACCCTCCCTTCCTTCCCTTTTATTTTCAAGACAGGGTTTCTCTGTATAGCCCTTATTGTCCTGGAACTTACTCTGTGGACCAGGCTGTCCCTGAACTCAGCTCTCAGGAGTGTTGGGTTAAAGGTATGCACCACCACACCTGGCTACTTCTTGATGATAGCCATTCTAGTTGGAGTGAGAACCACATTTTTATTGTTAAATACTGAAGTATTTATGATAATTTATTATTATAATGAATGGCATCATGGGTCATGAACAATTTTATATGTATACATTTTCTTTTTATTTATTCTTCTCTCATATTTTACATCTGGACCTGTTTCCCCTCTCTCATCTACTTTCACTTCCTTTCCCCAATTCTATATTTTTATCTTTGTGTGTGTGTGTATATGTGTATATGTGTGTACATGTGTATAGGTGTGTATATGTGTATGTATGTGTACATGTATATGTGGGCATACATGTGTATATGTGTGTTCATAAGTATGGGCTTGCCTGTGTCATAGCTGTGCATTTGAGGGTCAAAAGACAATGTCAGCTGTTGGCCCTTAGAGTCTTTCCCATAAACCAGAAAATACTGATTAATCTAACTGACTTGCCAGAAAGCCCTAGTGTCCTGCTGTCTCCACCTTCCCTTACTGTGGATGCCATGGATCAGACCTTAGGGTCTCATGCTTATGCAGGGTGGTGGTTTGAATGCGATGTCCCCTATAGTCTCAGGCATTTGAACACTTGATCACCAGTTGGTGGCACTATTTGGGGAGGCTTAGGAGGTATGGCCTTGTTGGTGAAGGCATGTCAATGGGGGTGGCTTTGAGAATTTAAAGACTTGCACCATTTCTAGTTTTCTTTCTCTGCTTTGGGCTTGTGGTCCAAGCTGTGAGCCCTTGGTGTCCTGTTCCTGCAGCCACTCCTTTGTTCTGTCATCATCGCCTCAAATTCTCTGAAAGTAAATTTTTTCTGTAGGTTACCTTGGCTGTTGTGTTTTTTTCATGGCAATAGAGAAGGAAATACTATGTGCTGTAAGCACTTTGCCAACTAAGCCACTCCCCAGGTCCCATCTTCAGTCTTTCTGAGATGCCTTGACATATGTCTGACTGTCCTATATATCACAACCCTTAGCCTAAAGAAGAGGAGTATTATTAATTTTTGTAATTATGAAACAGAGTATCATTCTAGGTCATATAGCTTATATCAGAGAGAGAGAGAGAGAGAGAGAGAGAGAGAGAGAGAGAGAGAGAGAGAGAGAGAGAGATATCACCAGAGGTGCAGTATTCCTGTGAACCAGGAAGGCACAGAACCACTGTGTTCTGGGATTATCAGGAAAAACTGGGTGATATTCTGAGGTACTGACTTCCCAGCTGGTGAGACTGACTATGTGCTTTAATTCTTTCAAATCAATTTTACTGTTTGACCACCTTATTTCGTGATGGGAGATGTCATTCTGTAAATATGTTTCCCTTATTGGTTCATGAATAAAGCACTGTTGGCAATAGGAAGGCAAGACAGGCGGGACTAGGAGACAAGGAGGATTTTGGTAGATGTAGTAGGGGGATTAAAGATATAGAGACTTGAGAGAGAAGTAGTCTGGACCCTCTCTCCAGTAAGATAAGACCATGTGGAAATGCTTAGATTAATAGAAATGGGTTAATATTTAAGACAGAACTAGCCAATAAGAAACATTAGTAACAGGCCAACAACTTTATATCTAATACAGTGTCTCTGTATGTTATTTGGGACTAACAAAGCTCTGGGACCAGGCTGGTGGGAAAACTGCTCGTAACAATTTCGTAGATATCAGGCATGGGGAAAAGAGCAATAGGGTGAGACTCTCCTGGAGAACTTCTTAAGTGGAGTTGGAGCATACCAAGAAAGGAAGAGCTGTATCCTTACCTTGGTGTGGGAAGCTTCATTCATATGGTACATCAGATGCTTTCACTCCAGGATCTGTGTTAGAAATAAGTAGAGTTGATTCAAATTGTATGGCAGTCAGTATCAGGAGTTAGGACAATGGGTAGGCAAGATCCAAGAGATCATGCCATCTTTTTATAATCTGTTTTGTCATTGAAAATTCACTGGAGTTGAGAATTTGAGTAACATTAAGCATATTTAGGTAAATCACACATGCATACACACATACAAACACACACATACACACATTATATATATATATTATTTAATGTTGGTCTAAAACACTATCAGTGTCCCTTTTTATAGTCTTAGGTATACATTTAAATGAGTCTGCCAATGATATGTATCTGCTGTTACCATCCCATGGTCTCATGGAGGACTTGGGATAGGTTGGGTTACTATTTTTTACTCTCGTTTCAGAAAGTCTTGCCTACTGAGGTTTATGTGGAGTGCAGATACTTTCAGCTAGTATAATACACAAACCAATGGAAGAGCAGGTTACTAAACAAGTGAAGGTAACCTTTAAGGGACATGGGATGTTGTTGGCTTATGTAATGTCTCAGAACTTCGAAATGGAGAGGATTTTTTTTTTTTATGCTTGTTTTTTCCTTGTCCTTTCATGTACACTTAAAATAAGTTATTTTGGATGGAATAGACAGGCCATGTCCAAAGGTACAAAGCAAAACTATGAAACTATATCAACAAAACAGGGACAGGTAGGTTTTCCTAGTTATTTTCCATTCACCCAGTTACTTTCCCAATGGCAATGAATGCTGCTCCCCCTAATTTGAAATGATCTCATTCTTCCTTTCTCTTCCATTGTCACACCTGCTCACTGAATCTTTCTTTAAGGAGGTTATTCACATTTTACCTCTTCCCTTTGCCCTTTTTTTCTTCCTTCCATCTACAAACATCTCTTTTTGAGTATCTATTTGATGCTTTGTATTATGTTAGACCAACGTGCCAAAAGTCATAATCCTTAACTCCAAAGAGAATACCTCAAATTTACTCATTTGTGAAATCAGAATGATAGTAAAACTGTATAATATGTATGTCACAGTGTTTCCTTTTTCATTTGTAAATTTTTACTAGTATATGTTAATTATACATGAAAAATTTCATTATATTTTCATACATGTTAGGTATTTTGTTCATGAAGTTTTTTTTTTATTATTTTTTTTTTACAAGGATCCAGTTTAAATGATTTCTCTAAAGAATTGTTCCAGAATCATCATTAGAATCGTTATCTGCCTTGGTTTTAGATCAGCTGTTTTAAGCCTGCCTATTAGGTGACCTTCTTTGCTTATACATTTCCACGGGTGAGCACTGTCCTCCCATCAGAGATATGTACACATAGCAAGGTCAAGATTCAGAATTCCTCACCTGTCATTAGGTAAAACCCACCAATATTAGCAAAATGCCAAAATGCTAAGCAAAAATGATAGGAGACTTGAGTGTTCAAGCTTGTCTTTAGGCTGAAAGAAAAATGTAGATGGCACACTGGACTTCCCACATTCCCCTCCTAAAAGGAGACCTTTATGCTTTAGCAGCTCTTTTTGACACTTGTTTTAAGAACCAGGATGCTTAATCACTGCTCTTTTTGAAATTCCTGGGCCAAGAGAGCAGGTGTTAGGAGCTGTTTCGCTGTCTGTGTGAGCAGCCACACAGAGCTAGGGCTATCACGGCTTGGCTGACTTGGCAGTTCTGGTAGATTAGACTTGAGAGCAGTAATTTGTACTCTACTGGGACCAGGAATAAATTCCAGCTACCACAAGCAAAGTAAATTTCCAAGCTACTTTCCTTGCTCTCCCTGTTCATCCCTTTCATTTTCTGATTTTCTTTCTTACTTCCTGTATGTGTTGCAAGGCATGCAAGTCTAAAAGCATACTTCATCTTGCTTTCTGGAAAGAAAATTCACTTGCTGTGCAACCATTTTACATGAGGACTGATATTGCTTTTTAATATCATTTTAATTGAGAGTCCAGGTCGCGACTTAAATCAGGTTCTCTGGTCTTCAATTTCCATTTTCTGCCCATAAAATGTTCAGTTAATAGCCAGAAATCATAGTCCTTCCTGAAAGGGTGGGAGGAGCTGGCTGTGATAAAAGAGTTTTTGCTTCAAGTTCAGGTAATCATTCAAAATCTCATTAAGAATCCATTTCTTGAGGCTCTTTCAGATAATTTGAGGACGAATATTTAATAAAGAAAACACATTTCTTCATGGTAGAGTTGGTTGATTGGGGGGAGATGGAGTGGTTGAGATGACATGATGCTTGCTAGAACTTCTACAGTTTGCCTAGTTGACACACAGAGCTGAGCTACATTAGGCAAGATATAATGTGTTAAGTAGCTTCCAACTCATATGCGTTGTTAAGACTCTTCAAAGGACAATGCAGAGGGCTTTGTGAGTAGGGTAGAGTGAGTATTAGAAAATGAAACTAAAGGTATGGACTGGGACCTCAGTCATGTGGGTTTTATTCTATTTGGGATGAGAAGTCACTATTGACTGCAGGGATGAGAGTAGTAACTATAGCACTTTATTTTCCTACAAACTATGTTTGAGGATTCTCATTTCTCTATCTCTTCACTTCTATCTGTTGTTATTAGTCTTGTGTTAATATTTTGTCAACTGGGAGAGGGAATGCCAATTGAAGAATTGCCTCCATCAGATTGGCCTGTAGCAAATCTGTTTGGCATTCTTTTATCGCTTGATGATTGATGTGAGAGGGCCTACCCTACTGCCACTCCTGAGCAGGTAGTCCTGGATATTTATGAAAGCATACTGAGGGGGCTAGAGAGATGGCTCATTGGCTGCTCTTCCAGAGGACCTGGGTTCAATTCCCAGCAACTACATGGCAGCTCACAACTGTCTGTAATTGAAATTCCAGAGGATCTGACACTTTTATACCAATGCACATAAAGTTAAATTAAAAAAAATAAAGAAAGAAAGCAGGCTGAGTGAGTCATGGAGAACGTCTTAACTAGGATTATTAGCTAATGTGTGAAGAGACACCATGACCATGGCAACTCTTACAAAGAAAACATTTAATTGAGGTAATGTCTTACAATTTCAGAGATTCTGTCTATCATTATTATGATGGAGAGCATGGTAGCGTGCAGGCAGATGTGGTGCTGGGTACAACTTCACCAGAGGCAGGAAGTAGACTTACTGTCATAGAGAGTGAATATCTAGAAAAAGACCTCAAAGCTTGTTCCCACAGTGCTTCCTCCAATAAGAACACACCTAGTCCAACAAGACCACACCTCCTAATAATGACACTCCTGGGGGGGGGGCGGCGTGTCACATTCTTTCAAACCACCACAGTGAACAAGCCAGCAAACCATCTTCCTCTGTGGCCTCTGCTTCAGTTCCTGTTTCTAGGTTCCTGCCTTGAGTTCCTGCCCCGACTTCCCATCAGGATGAACCATAAGCTAAAGTATGAAATAATCCCTTTCCTCTCCAAGTTGCTCTTGATCACAGCAACAGGAAAAAAGTAGAAAAGGAATGTAATTCATTATCACACATTTGTTTTGCTTTTCCTTATTGACTCAGTGATGGATAGAAGCTTTTCTTGTGTTTATTGGCCATGTGTTCATCTACTTTGCTAAATTTTTACATTAACATTTTTTATTGACTTGTAAGAATTCTTCACACATTCTGAATACACTTTATGATGTATCTTATTTCCACAAATTATTTTTTTTTCATATGCAGTCTTCATTGACAATTATTTTCTTCTTTGACTAGACTGTTTAAATCTCTTCTGGTTTTCATTCTTCTATTTGGAAAGCTCAGTGCCAATTTAAATACAGTTATTTTGCAAATTATTTGTTGTTCCTCTGGCTGTCTTAAACTTTTTTAACTTTTTATTTATTCATCTATTTGTGGGGAAAGGATGGGTTGGCACAGCACAAGTGTGGAGGTTAGAGGACACCTTGTCCCAGAGATCAAACTCAGGTCTTCCGGCTTGGCACCTAATGTCTTTACCTGCTGAGCTATGTCACAGACTCCATCCAGTCTTTAACTTATTTTTTGACTTTGATTTTTAGAACAGCATAAAGTTCACAGCAGGGTACAGAGATTTGTCAAGTATCTGTGTTCCCCAAAAGACATAGCCTCCCCTCTTATTGATACCATCCCTGGATTAGTACACTTGTTAGAGCTGGTGTACAGGGGCCCATTATTATCACCTAGAGCCCATAGTGTCCATTGGGATCCACTCTTGGATAACATTTCACAGAACTGTGTACTTGTGTAATATATACAACAACTATCCTTGTATGTCTTTACATTCTTGCCTTCAGTTGTGTGTTAGACTAGTGTAGTGCTTTGACATGTTTGTTCCATGACACATTCACTGTGTGTGAATCTTTTCTGTGTATCCTGTTTAATATCACCTATCCCTCTCTGTGTGGACTGCAGTAATTTGGGGCTATTATATATAAAGAAAATAATATACACATGCTGAATAATTTTGTCATAAACAAAACTGTAATATAATCCCTTGTCACTCAAGTGTTTTGAGATTTACCACAGTTTTTCAGGGTTAGAGGAAGGGGATCTTAGGGGACAGGAGGGATAAGACAAGGAACAATGCAAGTGGACATCTGGTGTCTTCCTTGTAGCTCTGCACCTTGCTTTTGTAGATAGGCTCTCTCACTGAGCCTGGATTGACTAGACTGGTTGGCCAATGAGAACCCCTGGAGCTTGCCTATCTCTGCCTTCCAACACTGGGATTGCAGGAGCCACATCTGTCTTTTTATGTGGGCATTGGAGAATCAAACTCAGAACTTTGTATTTGTGCAATAAACATTTAAACCACTGAGCCATCCATCCCAACAGCATCAAGAAAGTCACCTTTATCTCTTCATTTACAATCTTTGCATATGCATATCACCTGCCTCTCCACACAGGCTGCATTCATCTGTTTGTTGCCTTTGATGAGCATAGTCTCCCATTTCTTCCTGATTTCAAAGGGAAGAATTTTTTTTCATTATTGATTTATTCACATTGGTCTTAGCGTTATCTGTATATTGTTGTAACTCACTTCATCCTCTTAATGATAACCTTTTTATTCTGATTTGGTCAATCTGAAGAAAATAGGTTAGAACATATTCATCTTAAAGGCCAAATAGCTTCTACCCTCAATTTTGTATACCTTTGTCATGTATTTAAAGTTTTGGTCATGTTAGTTCTCTGGATCTAGATAGGAATTTATGTCTTGAACAGAGTTTGATGAAAATTTAAAAATTAGACAGTAGCTTTCATTTGCTCATGCATTGACTAGGAGTTCTGTTTCAGTCTGTGAACCCATGTCTGTATTCCAGATGAATCTTTTGAATTGCATTTTTTTAAGTTTTGAAAGTTTGACTATCTTTCTTCCCTTTCCTGTCTTCCTTCTTCTCTTTCCCCCTCCCTCTCTTCCTGCTACTAGAGGTCAACACCTCCTAAACCCTTTGCTGTAACCCCATGCATGCTGGGGAACCATTCTAGTACTGAGTGACACCCTAAATCAATGAAAATCCTTTCATTCCAACTGAGGGTATATAATCCATTTCCATTCAAATTAATTGCTAATATTTTAAATTTGTAACATCAATACATCATCTTTTCTCTCACTTATTTTTGTGGATCTAATATTTTACTATTTAACCATTCTGTTTCTTTCCCTTTAGCTAATTGGAAATCACTCTATTCTCTAGAACTTACCCTAGAAATCATAATTTGTGGGGCTGGAGAGATGGCTCAGAGGTTAAGAGCATTGGTTGTTCTTCCAGAGGTCCTGAGTTCAATTCCCAGCACCCACATGATGGCTCACAACCATCCATAATGAGATCTGGTTCCCTCTTCTGGCCTGCAAAGAAACATGCAAACAGAACACTGTGTATATAATAAATAAATAAATCTATAAAAAAGAAATCATAATTTGTAGAATTAGTTATCATGACAGCATTAATTGTCGACTTGATAGAATTTAGAACCACCAGGGAGATGGTCCTCAGGATATGCCTGTGAAGGAGGTACTGTCTTGGTTAGGTTCATTGGTACAGAAAGACCCATCTTAACTGTTGGTGGGACCATTCCCTGGGTGAGGAGCCTGGATTGTATAAAACAGAAAAAAACAAAGACATGCTGAGTGTATGCATGTGTCATTCCCTGTTTCTTGACTTTAGTTGTAATGTGACCAGCTCCTTCAAGCTCTGCAGCTGTGACTTCCCTGCCATGAGAGACTGGGCTGCAACCCTTTCTCCCTTAAGTGCTTTCCTGGGATATTTTATCACAGTGATATGAAATGAAAACATTTTAATTGTTGACACTTTTTTCTGTTTTCAATATGAGCCCACAATGGAGCACACGTTTCATTAATGCTTTTTTTCATAGAAATCAATGCAGACAATAACACACACACACACACACACACACACACACACACACACACGTGTGTTGGCATAGCAAAATCACATCAGTATTATTTTTTATAGTGTTAGTGCCTATGGCTGTACACTAATCTTTTTTTTTTTTTTTCTCCTGAGAGCAAACATTGTGTTTGGATGTGCTATTCCCCACTGTGGGATCAAGAAACTCTTTTGTTGTTGTGGGATCAAGAAACTCTCATGTTGGAAATTTTCCTCCCTTTTCAAAAATCTCAACAAATGTAAAAATAAATAAAAATAAAAATAAAAAAGAGATATTATCACACCATATATCATGAATATATACAATTATTGTATGCCAATTATAATGTAAAATGTCTTGGGATTCTAGTGTACAATACAGTTGCTTTGTCATGCACACTGCTTTGTAACAAGCAGGGGCTCCACTGTAAAGTTTGAATTGGGTGTAAGTGGAATGAAAGCACTAAGGGACCGTTAGAAGGAGGAAGGTGACAAGCATGGGGGCATGGAGGAGCAACAGCAAAAGGTGAATGTGTAGTAGGAAAATCCATTAGTCTGTGCTGATTGAAAATAAAATCGGTAAGTAAAGAATAATTGAATAATACGTCATCGAGCATTCATAGTAAAAGTAATGTTTATTAGCTGAAAATATTAACCTTGGCTTCTTAGAAAGTACAATTTAATTCAAATCTTCCTTCTTTAGTCTATTTGGATCTGGTCTTTGTAAAATCTTTAAAAGGAAAAAGAAAGTCTTTATGAGTTCTGAAAGTTGTGTAGTATTTTATTGATGTGTGAGCTGATTTTCAATACTAACACTGATTGTTATAGCAATAGTTTTGAAACCAATGATGTATCAAATGCCAGGGAGGACTTTTAAAAAACAAGGAGTCCTTAAACTTAGCTCAAATTTGCTATGATTCTTGTATGTGGAGGATCTGGGAAATGGAACCCAGGCATTCACGCTTTAAAGGAGCTACCAGCTGTTCTGATATACAATTAGGGAGTTTGCTTGGCTTTTATCTGTGAAAAACATGTTAAGTGCCATGGGACTGTAAGGGCCAATAACACACTTCTTCAAGGGGTTTATCATCTAGGCTGCAGAATCAGGCAGGGTCTCAAATATCCTGTGTACAAGATAGAAGTCCAGCACTGAACAGTGAATGGCTGTCTGGCTTCCTCCAGCAGCAGCCATCAGGTTCTTGTTCAAAGTATACAGTTGAGATCTTTGTGTGTTCCAAAGACCCTAAGTTAGCCAAAAATAGGAAACCTACCAAACTAACAACTACTTGCCTTCTTCCACTCCCAAGAAAGACTTGTGATGGCTTTAGGGTCAATTGGCCAAGATGGAATGAATAGAATGTTTCCTCTTTCTGCTGATTTAACCAGATATGTGAAATCTTAGCATATATCAATCTATACTGTCTTCTACACTTTGCTATATAGCTGCTAAAATTAGGCCCTCAGCCTTGAATGGTTGTGTGGTAATAGAACCGTCATGGGTAGAAATATGACTTCCCGTCAATAAATATTTGCTACTAAGGTTTGGATTTATAGCAGCAATTACCATCTCCATGTTGATGCTCCTCCAGTGAGTTAATGGCTGCCTCAGCAGCAATTTCCGACCCTGGTCTATTTGGATCCATCATTAGTTGGAAAGGGTAACAACCAGTAGGCAGGAAAGAGCTCTGAGCTGGGAAAGGAAAGGGATAGGCAGGACAGCTTTGAGCTAGGAAAAGACAGGGAAGGGAGATTATACTGTAAGGAGTACGGTTTTTTATTTAAACAGAAAATAGGAGATGAAGGGAGATGTCATTCTGTATATGTTTCTCATACTGGTTAATGAATAAAGCACTGTTGGCCAATAGGAAAGGAAGATAGGAGAGACTAGGAGACAAGGAGGAAATAGGAAGTAGGAAGGAGGGTCAGGATGGAGAGCCTAGAGAGAACAGAACTGCCATTCCTCCGCTCTCTGTAAGACCACGTGGAAATACATAAAAATGGGTTAATAATTAAGACAGAGCTAGCCGATAAGCAACTAGTAATGGGCCAACAGATTATATCAAATACAGAGTCTTGGTGTGCATTATTTGGGGCTGGCGCAGCGGCAACGGGACAACACAAGACTGGCAGTGGGAGGAAAAACCGTACTCGTTACAAAATACTGCCTTTAAGATGCATGTCCCCAGCTGTGGAACTAGGGCTGTGATAACTCCTTGTGGTTTCAGCCTCATGCTCAGCTCTTCAGTGAGCCTGTCTCACAATTCTCATAAAAAAGATCCTTCTGTTGTTTCCCATCATTGCTGTGAGTTTGTTTTCTTTGTCAATGCAAAGGTACAATTCTTCCCACAAAGGTTAAGAGGCAGTTTATTCTGGAGCCAAAGATGAGTGGCCATGACATGGGGACACAGATTAAGGTTACCCAAAATCACATGTTGCAACATGGTTCTGGTTTGATTAAGTTCTTATTGCAACAGAAAGAAGGAATTCATGGATCAACGCACTTTTCAAGTTCATTAGCAGAACCATTAATAGGTAGGAAAGTTATAGCAAAGCTGAGACATCTCAGTTGGAGGCCTCAGAGGTACCTGCTGACATTCTTAGACTTTTGTTTGGAGGAAATGTGGTTCTGCTAAGTTAATACATTCTGAAAAGTTTTATCTGTTACTAACAGGATGTTAGGCCAGACACTGACATGGGCAGGGATTGACTATTTGGGGAAGGTGTCAAGAAAACCCAAGATATACTGTAAATAGACTTGGGGCTTGGCCATGCTAAATTCCTCACAATCGATGAAGTTTAACCGGATAATGAGCGTTGCAGAAGGTTTGGTTGCAGCTTCTTCATGGGAACTTTTGTTCCTACCTTCATAATTCAATGCCATTTGCAATTGTGTGTTCATATTTAATCTTTATCTCTTATACCAGAATGTTGTTCTTTGAACCCACCAATCCATGTCTACTTAGGTCATCCTTGAATCCCGAAAACCTAGAAAAGTCTAGAACACAGAGTGCTCAGAAACATTTGTACAATAAAGGAAGTGCTAAAATGTCACACAGTGAGTAACTCTGAAGAAGTATTTGGTGAGTTAAATCCAAATTTGGAGCAAAATCACTTCTTCTTTCATTTCTCTCCATAATAATCTTTTATAATTTTAGGGCACAATTTAGAAAGAACATTTTGGTTATATCCATTCATTTATATGTCAGGAAAGGCATTGTTTAACTGGTTTCTGATTGCTTGCCTGTAATCTATCCTAACCCACTTTTTGGAGGGCATTTTATCTTGTATTGCTTTTACTCAAAGCATTCAACAGCACCCATTACAAAGAGAATATTATTGTATCGATTAAATGACTTCTTCTATTTCATTTCAAAACCTTTCTTTCCAAGCTTTATTTCCTTCTCATTCTCTTTTGATGAAATTTTGATTGTAGAGATACCCGTTTATTTATAGAACTCTCTTCTCCTCCTGCCTCAAGCTTCATTTATATATCTCATGCACATTGCCCCTGAAGATAGGAACATGAGTGGTATTGCTTGTGGCCCAGAATCCTTTTTACATTCTATCCATTGAGATGCTACTTATCTGACAATTATTATTATTTGTCATACTCACTCAGATCAAGTCTAGGGCCTTGCACATGATAGCATGTTCTCTGTCATCTGTCACTGAGCTCTTAAAAAAGGGTTTATTTTTAATTACATGAGTACAGGTGCTTGTGAAGGTCATAAAAGAACATTAGACTCCCCTGTGAGCTGCCCAACAAGGGTGTGAACTTGTGTTCTCTGTAAGAGTAATTTGCTTTTGGGATAGTGTCTGCTTATAAATAAGGCCCAGCTGTCCTTAAACTCAAGATTTTCTAATGTTAACTTTTTTTTTTTTTTTTTTTTGGTAACAGGCACATTCTATCACTCTTGGCATAAAGATTCAACTTTTGATGAAGCATTCTAAATCAATCCAAACTATGACATTTATCTTAGGGTTTCTATTACTGTGAAGAGACACCATGATGACACAGCTCTTATAAAGGAAAACATTTAATTGGGGTGGCTTACAGTTTCAGAGGGTTAGTCTATTATCATCATGGCTGGACAGGATGGCGCACAGGCAGACAAGGTGCTGTAGAAGGACCTGAGGATCCTATATCTTGATTTGCAGGCAGCAGGAATCTGTGTCCACACTGGGTATAGTTTGAGCATAGGAGACCTCAAAGCCAATCCCCAATGACACACTTCCTCCAACAAGGCCACATCTCCTAATAATGCTACTTCCTAAGAGCTTATGAGAGCCAGTTACATTCAAACTATGACAACATTGTTTATTTCTACACATTGTTTCAAAGTCCAAATACGCCCTATGTCTTCTATAATAATCTATACTTATTATCTGATTCTGGTAACATAACTTTCACATATATCCTGCACATAAAAATATCAAGTGATCCTTCATACTCCTTCTAGTTTCTTAATGGTATTATAGAGGTGAATCTTTAAAAAAAAAAACATTTAATGAGCAAGGGGATAAATTAATGAGTATGGCTTTCATGTTAAAAGCAGTTCTTTTTTCCTTCAGGGAATTTAGATCCAGGGTGTTAGGTACATTTTATTTTTCCTTCTGATAGTGATGGATATTCTATTGATATTGGTCACACTGATAGTTTGATAATGGAGTTGGCTTGCATTTTATCATTCCCTGTCTGCTGGATTGAGACTGGGGAAGTGGCGGGCAGCATGCTATAGTTTCATGTAAATGTATTAATTGCCTGTGTAGGTTAAAAAGTCAAATATTGATAGATTTATATTATTCAGTCTAAGATGTTGAATGGTAGATCATTCAAACAAAATGCTTTCTACTGTGTGAAGAACTGTGACATTCTGTTAGAATTAACCACAACAATAGTTCAATGTGGGTCTATCACCATGTAGTTAGTCCGCAAAATATCAGGATAGGTCAGGTGGCATGAGTCTGATTAGCCATGAGATGAAGCCTACAGAAAGGTAAGACTGAGCAATACTCTAATTAAAATAAATGAAAATCAGTTTTTTAGTAGTAAACGGTAGTTTCTACATTCAGTTACCAATACCTAGGCTAATTTATGTGTCTCTGTATTATTTATAGGAGTGTTGTAGTTAATGAAATGTTAGGACTTTTCTCAGACCTAGGAATCTTTCACCAAAATCTAGCTGCTTAATTTTCATATCAATATTTGAGCTTGTAATAGTAACAGTTTCTAATTACTTATGTTCAGCAAGGTTAACTCCCCTAATGTGTGTATGTTTTCTGGTATGTAGTATTTTTTCACCATATGGAGTTCTTAATTTGCATTTAGTGTTTGCCATCCATCTTCTCAATGGACTACAGAACAGTGACAGATGACTAATCACTGAGGGAGGAAATATTGGGGCTTAAATAAGGACATGCCACCAGGGAGCAGCTTCTTTTTTTTGCAAAAAAAAAAAAAAAAAAAAAAAAAGTTATTATTCTGCTTCCTCAGCTTGTGCACATGCCTACCCAGTCCAGGGCATTGCGCTGTCTATTTTATTTAAGTCTCTGTTTAAGGTCAGACAGAATAGCTGGGTGATGGTGGTCCATGCTGTTAATCCCAGCACTCAGGAAGTAGAAGCAGGAGGACCTCTGTGAGTTTGAGGCCAGCCTAGTCTATAGAGTGCATTTCAGGACAGCCAAAGCTACACAGAGAAACCACATCTTGCAAAACAAAAACAAACAATCAAATAATCAAAAATATTAGACAGAATAGATTCATTTTATGCATGAACTGTGATGTTGGGGTTTTGACTCTCTGGACAACCCACAGTGAGGTGTTTGTGATTGTGTGCCAGAGTGCACATGTGTGTATGCACTAGTGTTGTTGCACAACAGTTTCATCTGAGGTTGAAACATTCTATCCTGTAGGGAAGCCCCTTAAGCTGGAAGGAAACAACTCAAAATAACGTCAGGAAGTTCCTAAAACTGATCAGATTCACTAGGCTCCTCCCTGTTCTGGCAATACCTACTCTGATAAGCAATAAAAACTGAGAGTCACTCTCAGACAACTAAGATACTAAGGAAACTCTTTGAGATCAGACCTGCCTGGAAGAGACAAAAACCAGCAGACATGTCTACAATAGGTGTAGACTAACTGAGTTACTTGGAAGGGATACTCTCCAATTTGTTGAGCTGCCTGCAGGCTGGCTATACCTAGGTTCCCAGATTTTGTGTACTGCTACCCATACTAGGGTGGGCTTTGGTGATGCAGCTGTCTTTGAGTCATTTCTGCTCCTGTAAGTAACCCCTCACCCATATTCTTGTAAATAAAACCAATAAAACTCACAGTTAAACAATTTGGGCTTTGGTGGTATCCATGCTATGGTCTGTCATGGGTTCTCTATCAAGGGTGAATGGATATCTGTGTGTGTGTCCCCCCAGGAAAAGTTTTGTCACACAACATGTATATGTGTGTGTGTGCATGGGCAAGTGCATGTATGTATGTGTCTTCACACACACACACACACACACACACACGTGTGTGGGAGGGGGAGTGTGTGTGAATGTGTGTGTCTTTGTGTGCCTGTGGTTATGCAGTCATGGCTGTGTGTGTGTGTGTGTGTGTGCATGTTCATGTGTGTGCACGTGCACCTATGTGTGAGTGTGCATGCATGCACTTGTGTGTTTGTGCATGAGTTCTCTGCATTTGCTTATCTTTGACTTGCTATTGGCAAGAAGCCTTTGTTGCAGAGTTTGAAGAACAGGATAAGGATAAGTGTGAGGGAAACTGAATAACTAAAAGATACGGGACTCATGGCAAGAAGGGAAAACTAGAAAGAACAAATGCTTCTGCCAATAGATATAGATAACTCCCTGACTGGAGAGTTCATTCTCCCTGCCCCCCATTATCTTAAGGACAAGGCCACTGAGCCTGTCGGTCCTAGAGAAAGAAAACCCCCTAACCTTGCAGGTGAGCTAAACAATCCTGCTTTGTAAAAACTTTGTACTCTATGAAATCTCTGTAACCTTGGAAACCTTATGGGCTGAGAATAGCAGTCTCAAGCCTCCCTTTCCCTTTAAAAACGCTTCGCAATTGTAAGCCAGCGCCTTACTCTTCCGAAAGAGTGAGGTCCCAGCTGATTTGGTTCTTAGCAATAAAAACCTTTTGCTTTTGCAGTTGGGAGTCACTTCCTTGGAGATTGAGGAAACCCGCAGGCACAACAATAAAAACATGCTTGTCAAGTGAGAAGAATTTTGTTTTAGAGTTGGAGGAAGTCTCTCATCATTTCAGTTGAATTTTGGTTCATGAAGCTTATAACTGTGGTTCTGACGATTGCTATGTGCAAACAGTTTGTCTTTACTTGATGCTTTCTGTCTGTAAAACAAGGACAATAAATATCTCTTTTTTGGGTGTATAATATAATAGTATCCCTCAACAAAAAAAGAGAGTCAAAGTCACCTAAAGAAATTATAAAAAGTAAGTCAAATAGGCAAGCTATATTTATCATCCATTAGAATATGTCAGTGTGAGTATTTCATATTGTCTTGCCCTTCACTTTTGTCCTTTGCAACACCCCCCCCCAAAGACGTTTGAATAGATAATGAGAAAAAGGATCTTTAGGGAAGGGGAACTGCTAGCATCATCTGTCTGAATTGACCTTTTGGACACATAGAATAACCCAGAGCAATGTGATGGAGATAAGCTGACAATGTGTCTAAGCATGAGAAAACAGGGCCAGAGAACTTGTTAGTTAAGGCAGCAGGTTAGATACTTTCTCTGGCAGTTTGTGCATGAGAAGCATCAAGCAACGAAAATGATTGTGTTTGGAGGAGAGGAAGGAAGGACTCTAGGAAGCATGAAAGAGGTGATGGAATCATTGACAAACACAGAAAAGCAGAGGAAACACAACGACAAGTCCAGCATGCTTATCATGCACCCTGCGGTGGGCAGAAGCAGAAATCTCAACCACAAGGTAGGTCTGGTGATTAAACGCAGTCCTGAGGACAAGGGGTTAAGATCCCAGCCATGGAAAAACCCATGGCTCCTGCAACCCTGAAACCCAGTGTGAGGGTTTGTCTGCCACAGATTCTTCCTGCATGATAGGCCAGCCTGGGAGTAGAAACCTCTTGTATTGCTCACTGTAGCACAAAGAACTGTGACCAGGTAGGTATTAGGCTGAGTTACCCTGGGAACTTGAAAATGAGGACCTATCAAAACAGAGGAAGCCTGGAAGCACCTTATCACAATAACTGGATAAGAGTACACAGGAGGTATTTTATTTGTTGAGATGGGGTAAGTTCTATGTAGATCTGATGAAATGTTTAACTATCTGGCTGCTCAAGATTCAGTGGGTATGATGGTTGGTGGCCCTGTCTTCTGTGGAAATGAGCAAGTTCTGTTGTCCCTGGGCTATCACAGAGGTTGTGAGCTCTGACCTCACAGAGACTAACAGCTTAGCATGGAACTTCCTTCTGCTGCATGTGGTTTATTGTCAGGTAAGTCGGAGAGCTCTGAGCCCAGGCTTGTGACCTACAGCTTCCCCTCTCCTACAGAGGGATGCATTGTTGGGAAGGGTCTAGCAACACTGAGACAGCAGGCAGAGGGTCCAGATCCCAACTTTCTGTCAGACTGGCACTCTTGTTTGCACCCTCCACTGTGCGATGCACCTGGGGAATGTCCTTTACCTTGCACATTTGGCTGCCCCTGGGTACAGACAATGAGGTGTTTCTAGAGGAGCAGGGATCTTCCTGGACCAAGGATGCAAAGATCATTAGGATGGTGACACTTGGAATTGAACAACCAATTAAAGGATTCATCTCTGGGGATAACGAGTTCTCACTCCTTCAGTAATTGTTAGTTTTCTGCAGCTTTTTAACCTAGAGATGAGGCTTGTGAGATTGCCCCCTTCCACAGTCACATGTCTATTGGTGTTGTCATTGTTTAGGTCCTATTTACTCAGCCATATTGTTGAGGTATCATGGGTGTAGATTCCATTGGTCACTCTCCAGAAGGTTAAAGCTAAGTCCACATTTATAAAGACACCATGAACTTTGAACACAACTCAAAGGACCTGAGCTGGATCTGATCTGACAGGCCCCCTGACTAGCTTTCATAATACCAGAATGTGCTATTCAAACTGCAAAAGGAGTGACACAACCAATTGGTTATTTGTAAATCTTCCCTTGAACAGTATCATCTGTGTTCAAGATATTTGCCTATTCACTGATTGCATTGTTGTTTTGGTCCTTTCTTCTCCTCCTCCCCCTCCTTCTCCCCTCCTCCCCTCTCCTCCTTCTCTCATCCCCTCCTCCTTCTCTTCTTTGTGGTATTTGTGATGGAATTCACAACCATGTATATTCTAGGCAATTATTTAATTGCTGACCCTCACTCCTAGCCCTAGTATACAATTTTTGATCATGTGACTTTCTATAGCAGGACTAGACAGTAGATGGGTCTAATTTGTATACATCTATGCTAGTAGGGCTGGATAATAACTTGTACATCCCAGGTAGGGTTCCAGGCAAAACCCAGTAATCTGAAATCTTGTTTCCCACTATAGTTTGAGTCCATTGAAAGCCAGGGTGTGTTTCAACGCTGGCATCTAGTTCAGTGTCTGGCCCCTGACTTACTGAGTTAACTAGAAAATGTTTAAAAGTATAGGATTGGCTTCTATGGAGTCCTGTCAGTTTTCAAAGCTCATTCCTGTTATAACGGTGATGATTTCTAACTCTGACCTGATGCTTCTAACTATTTCCTTGTGAACGTAAAGGCATGAGACAGTTGGACTTCTCTTGCTAAGTTACTATTGATTAATCTATCATAGAGAGTCTTTGCTCAAGATATAAATGGTTCAAGGCAATTGACAGTAAGTAAACATAACTGACAGGCAGAACAGTATGCCACTTACTGAATCTGTCTTTGAACCATGTGTGTTATTGCTCTTAAACTTTACTGCCCATTAAATCAATATATGGTCATTGTTTAAACATTAGAAAATACAAATTAAAAGACCATCAAAATTTTCTATTATTTAGAGATAATAGCCTTAAAATTTTAGAATTAAGAAATAAGAATGACTTTTTATAATTTAAAATTTTTGAGTGATTCACATTATATTTCCATTGTAGCTACATTGTTTTGAGATTAGGGTCATTTCCAGTTTTTAGTTTTATGGAAAACTGATAAGTATTCATACATACTTTTTACCTATTTCCTCTTAATATATTCCTTCTTAATATAGCTTTTGAAGTGATCACAGTTTTTCATACTAAATTGGGATGAAAGTCCAGAAAGAACAGAAAAACAAGAAAATATGAGATATGTTTTTATAATTACTAAAATTATGTTAATGTTATTCATTATTCATGAATGATGGGATAGATATGCCCAGACTCAAAGGAAAGCTCAGAATACTTATTAGTGAAGACAGATAAAGGAAAACCCTCATTGTCATGATTAGCATGGGAAACAGGTGTACTCAGGCTTTGTAGCACTATGCACTGATGCATATTTTTCTTAAATTATTCTTCTGTTATGGATTCAACTTTTGTTTTGAAAATTTCCAATACATAGAAAAGTGGAAAGAATATTACAGTAAGTCTTAATGTATATATTTTCAAGTTAAAATAATTAGAATCTTGTATCTGTCCCATTCACTAATATGCTCAATTATTTTGAAACAATCCCATATCATATGATAACTTTTACAATTCTTGAAGTACTATAGCCCAGTCATAAGTGCTCCTTTAAAGTCATTATCACAATACCGTTATCAAATCTAACAGTTAGGAAGTAATTTCTTAGAGTTACTAATTTTCAAACTTTCCAGGTTGTCTCATTTTTGTCTTCTATGGTTTGGTTGCAGAAAATGCAATTAGGAGCATTGATTGTGATAAGGTGATAGGCGTTTTTTTCTTCTATCTTTAGGAAATGCATTAAAATTGATATGTAGTAATTATACACACTAGCAATGTGCTGTGATTTTGATATTTGTACACAATATAGGATGATAAAATTAGGCTAATTGGCATATCCATTACCTTAAATATTAGCAATTTCTTCATGTTGGGAACTACTGTATTTAGTTTAAAACACACAGTGAAAAATTACCAATTACAAGTAAAGTTGCTGTGCTGTAAAAATGAGAACATTTTATTGAGAATTGCATACATGCATAGAGTGTGTTTTGATCAAATTTACCCTCATTCCCTTCATTACAATTCTTCTCCTATCCCTCCCTTTTCTTTCCCAGTTTCATGTGCTCTCTGTCTCTTTTCAAGACAATCCACTGAGTTCCACTAAGTACTGCATGAAAGTACATGAGTGTAGGATCATCTACTGGGACATGGGTAGCCTTTCAGGGCAGCATCCCCAAAGAAAACTTACTCTCCTTCCCTCAGCAGCCATTGGTTGCCAATAGCTTCTCTGCTTTGTTCCTTTTGGAATTTTGACTGTTTTGATCGTAGGTAGATCTTCTGTATGTAGTCATAGCCATTGAGTTCACATATGCATCAGGTGGTCTCACTGTGACCAGCAAGCAATGTTTCACTGTGGACAGCTACTATCTTTAGTTCTTACAATCGTTCATTCCCATCTTGTATGATGAATTATAAGACTTGTGGGGAGAGAGTATGATGAGCTTGCTGAGCTCATAGACATACTTGTTGAAAACTCTTCTTCCTTAATAGTGTAAATAGAACCCTTTGACAGTATGAAAACTAGCTAGTAGGGATGAAGCTCCTAGGATGGTACCAGCTGAAGTTATTTTTATCTAATTTCAGTTTTGCACCCTCAGATTCTCCTTATTTCTCTTCCTCTTCCTCTTAACTGTTTTAATCAATGAATTCATCTGTCACACATTGTTTTTGCATTTTTTGTTGTTGTTGAAGAAATGAGGTGTTTTTCTGACTTAATTTTCCATGTTTTAATTTGCTGATTTCCCACCAAACCTTGCCTACTTGATCATTCTAAGGCACAATGTGTATGGTATTAGCAGAAGATATATCTCTCCTTCCTTTCCTTTTTTGTCTTCTCTCTCTCTTTTTAAAAATTAGTTTCATTTAATGGGTTTGTTACTTAACATTAAAAATGATCTGTAATTTTAGGTTTTAGTTTCCAAAATGTATAGGCAAAAATTACTGGATATTTTAACTTGTTTCATTGTCAATCAAATTGCCCTAAGTGTTGCTCCCAGTTGTCTGTTCAGATCAGCTCCTAAGTCTTTGTAAAATCAATTTAGTGGACTCTCCTTGAGTTGTGACTCAAGATATCATAATGTGTTTCCTACTGCATATTTGCCTTTAGTCATTTTTCCAAGTAGCCCTGATTCCTTCACATTGGAAAAGATATTTCAAAGTCACGTTCTAGTATTGCAAATACTGTTTGATTTAAGTCTTACCATATTTCTATGCCTTCTCTTTGACAAAGCTAGGTGATAATGATTTTTTAAAAAGTATATTATGGGTTTTACTGATACTTCAAAATCATAGTCTGGAATATAAGCTTTTTACTTTACCTTATCAATTTTGGATCCTTTTTCTATTTACTGCCTTGGATGAATCAACACTCAATAGATGCTATTTCTATTATTGTTTAATCATGACACACACACTTATTCAAAATAGGCTTAGAATAAGAATATTAACCCTATTTTAAATAACATGATTACTAAAAATAACTTTTCTTTTATTCCATTTGGAAGATGTAGTCAAATGACTGTGATAGGCTAATTGGGTAGTTGTTCTCTTTCATTATATGATTAGTTTATGATGTTTCATATTTTAGTGTTCATAAGTTGCATGACTGTACTAATTTTATAACTATTCAAGTATTACTCTTTAAATTTAAACTTTTAAAAATTAAAGTATAATTACATATTTTCCCTCTTTCTTTTCCTTCTTCCAACCCCTTCTTGCTCTGTCTCAAATTTCTGGCCTCTTTTTCTTTAATTATTGTGGTTACCTATATAAACAAATGCATAAATATGAAAGTACAACCTGCTGAGTCTATTTAGTATGGTTTGACGTATATGATTTCAAGACTGACCATTTGGAGTTGGATAACCCATTAGGGTGGTGTCCCTGGGGACAATGAATTCCTACTCTTTCAGCAGTTGTTGGTTGCCTGTAGGTCTCTATTCTAGGGGTAGAGCATTGTGGTATTTCTCCTTCCTACAATAGCATGTCTATAGGTATTTTCTTTGTTCAGGCCTTAAGTAGGTAGTTATATTGTTGATATATCATGAATGGAGCTTCTTTGTCATTTCTAATAGTAAAAATTTCACACCAGACTCCCTTTTCTAGCTCTTACAATCTTTCTGCTCCCTTTTGTGATGTTTCCAGAGCCTGAAGTTCTGGAGTTGTGTTGCAGGTGTATTCATTAGGGTTAGGTATCCCACAGTAATTGTTTTCCACATATTGACCAGCTACGGTTTTCTGTACTTATCTCTGCCTGCTGTGAAGAGATCTTTGATGAAGGGTAAAAGCCACTCTTATCTGTTTAGGATACAATTACAATACTAGTTTGGGAAAGTGGTAGTAGGTCCTCCTGTACGCAACCTCAGTAGCCACAGGTGACTGGCTAATTTCCCATTACCAGATATGATTTTATCTTTTGTTGAGTGGCCCTTCAGTCCACTTAGACAGCTGTTGGTTACCATCAAGATATAAATATCACTGTCCTGATGGGAGATGTCATTCTGTAAATATGTTTCTCATACTGATTAATTGAATAAAACACTGTTGGCCAATAGGAAAGCAAGAGAGGAGGGACTAGGATACAAGGAGGAGAGGAAATAGAAAGGAAGAGTCAAGATGGAAGACGGAGAAAGCAGAACGCCGGCAGCCTCTCTCTCCGGTAAGATAAGACCACATGGAAATACTAGATAAATAGAAATGGGTTAATACTTAAGACAGAGCTAGCTGATAAGAACCAAGTACCTGGCCAACAGCATTATATCTAATACAGAGTCTGTGTGCGTTAATTGGGGCTGGCGTGATGGTGGGACAAGACCAGCAGGAGGAGGAGAAACCTTACTTGTTACAACTGTCTCACTTTTAAGAATATGCCACGTGGCTGGGCAGTGGTAGCATACACCTTTAATTCCAGCACTCAGGAGGCAGAGGTAGGTGGATCTCTGTGAGTTCAAGACCAGCCTCATCTACAAGAGCTAGTTCCAGGACAGCCTACAAAGACACAGAGAGACCCTGTCTCAAAAACCAAAAAAACCAAAAAAAAAAAAAAAAAAAAAAAAAAAAAAGGAATATGCCACGCTGCATGCTTGTCATTATTGGGGCTCACAGGTATCACTGCTTCCCTCCTTTGGTAGCTTACCTAGCAGCTTCCATTTCTATGAAACCAGGGAAGAGGCTTTTGAGGCAGATCCAGCTTAAGTCTTCTGAGTTCTATGTCCAAAATGCATGGTGCCTTCAGCCATAGAGACATCAACCTCTGGGAGGCAACCAAGTGCAACAGCAATAGCCTATATCTATATCGTTTGGGAGTCTATTGGACTCACCTGATTAACAACTCAGAATGAGGTTTCTCACACTTTGTGCTTGAGTTTTGTTTTTTTTTGTTTTTTGTTAGTCTATGGCTCTTGGCTGGGTTGTGGGGGAGCCCTGCCAGTCCGAATGGCCCAACTTTTATTTATATATATATATATATATATATATATAATACACTATATTTAATTTTTGGTAAAATATGAGGCAATATGAATCCTTATGTGTTTTTCAAATAGTCTTAGTGTTATTTTTCTGCCCCCTTCTGTGTTGACCTCCTTCCTCTCCCTCTCCTCTACAATCAAAGCCACCATTTTTTAATTTCCCCTCCATATCATCTGTATCCTGCTATTCCCTTCCTTAGCACTCCTTCCCAAATACATATTTTGATATTAAAGCTATAAAACATGATTAAGAGGTGTATAGCTTCCATTTTATTCCCCAACCCTGTTCACATCCTTTACTTCTAACAACCTGTTTATGAAACTTTTATGGTTTGATTTTCAAATTTTCAAAAATATAAGAAGTGATTTAAAGGCATCTTTCTTCTTAAATGCACATAGCAAGCTTTGTACCCTGGTCTCAATTTGAGTTTTCAAGCTTTGCATTTTACTGTAGTGATCTCTCCTTGGTAGTATGTATAGCTAGTCCCTATTTCCTGTTTATAGATTCATGACACTCACTGGATTTAACTAGTCTTCTGCTGATAAGTAATATAGTGGTTTTGAATCTCTTGCAATTATAGTTCACACTGTCTTTAATTTATGAGCCACTTTTTAGCCAGCTCAAATGTACATTTCTCCAGATAGAAATATCTCAGAAGATATTTCACCATCTTGTGCATAATCAGGAAAGTTGCACTGAATGAAGGATGAGGTGGAAGTGAGGCATGGTTATCAAGCACGGTAAGCAGATCTCTACTGTAGCTCAGCAACACTCAGTGCCAAGAGGTCATACATGTTGAGCTTTATCCCAGAGGCCATGAGCACCAGGGGAGCTTTTGAGTGTAAGAGTCAGGTTCTCACCAGAGGATGGGTAAACTGCTTCAGCTCAACTGTTCTGGTGAAGAACACACTTCCTGGGAGGGCACATCTCATGGCAAGAAAAACTCACTATGTTTAGCTTCTCCATCATTTACTGTGGCATATTTATGACTATTTCTTTTTGGGAAAAAAAACCCCAAGAGTGTTTGTATAATCAAGGAGGCCTGAGTGCTTTTTCAGTTAAAGTCCCTGAAATCACTGTGTGGTGTTACTAATTTCATGTTAATGTCATGAGAGAGGTTAACTTTCCTCAGCCCTCTTTACCTGGATTGCTGAATTCTCCCTTACTCTCTACTGTGAAATGGCCTCCATTTGGGTAGGAGCACACGTGAAACTTTGCTTCATTTGCTTCATGGTGTTCTCATCACCATGGCTTGGAGTGGGTTTTGGTCCTCCACTTCCTTTTTAAAATCCAGTGCTATGATTTTATGGTCAAATCCACATATATCTCAATTTCTTCTCTGGAAAAAAAGTTAATCTTTCTAGACTTAGGAATCTATGGTTCTCTAAGCCTGGACATCAGGTGGTTTTTCATGGCATTAAGAGGTTACTGAGCCACATGGTATTTATACATACCAACAGGCAAACACTCATATACATAAAATAAACATCATTAAAAGAATTATATTTATTTTGTTTTTCTTCATTTTTGTACACTATGAAATATGCATATATATATAAGCCCCCTCCCCATTCCAACTTTTCCCATTTCTCCCTCAACACACCCTCTCCAAGTTTGTCTTTTTGCTGTTGTTTTGATAAACCACTCATTCCAGTCAGTGCCACCCATGTGCTATCCACCAGTGCCCTCCCAGGAGCTATCCACCAAAATGTGAAAGCTACTAATGGCCACATCTTCCAAAAATAATGACTTTCTCTCTTCCAGACACTCTTGACTGCAAATAGCTACAAGTGGGGCCTAGAAATCATTTACCCTATCAGTGCTCAATTTTGGCAGGAAGTAAGGTTCAAATGTCAGGGAAGGGTTATGTGGGGGCTTACAGGTCTATTAAAATTCAAAACTCCCTCCATAATTCCAGTATATAACTATGTGTTATATGTATTACATATAGGAATCCCATGTATATTCATGAACGGATCTCAAACTAGTGAAAAGCAGATAGGTTATATGAAAAATAGTGTTAAATAGATATATACATAATATCGTTACAAAAATTGCACAAGATAAATTGTAAATGGAATTAACATTTTAACATAAAACAAGTCTATAAATGCTTAAAGCAAACATGAACATATGTATCTGATTTTAGAGTAGAAAGTAAGTATAAGAAATAAAAAAGTAAACCAGATAAATATGAGCAATAAATTTGCCAATGCATAGGAAGTTTATAAAACAAAACAGAGACATACCAAAACTATAGTAAGATGGCAAAGACAGGGACAAATGTTTTATAATAGGGTGCATACAAGGGCTTCTGAAGTTAGGGAGAAGTTTTAAAAATTTCTAGAAATAAGGTGACTCTTACTGAGAAGAAAAAAGACATCGTTTTTGTCTGCTAAGGTAGTCAAGAAAAAAATAATTATATTCAAGGCTGCTGATGAGTGGTTCAGACAGGTTCAAGGGCTTCTTGTGTGACAAATACTTTTGTAACATTTCATCTTTAATTTCGGGAGCTACATTGGGAATATTAAATTGAATTGTACCTTGTGTGAGGGTAATTCTACGGCTAGGAATCTTTCTAACGTGAGTAATCAGAGATGTGGTTAAAGGTCAGAATGCAGGTCTATGTATCACAATCTAAATCTTCAACACCAGGGAAGAGTGCAGATCTGAGACCGCAACTGCTGAAGACCACACTTCCGCAGACTTTAAAGGAAGAGAGACATTGTTTGCAATACAATGCCAGGCATACAATCCAGAACCTTAAATCCTTAGTGAGTAAAGATTTTGAGAAAAAACAATAATTTTGTGTTTTACTACCAGCTACAGCTTATTCTCTCTAGATCTTCCTCTCAGTCTGGAAGAAAATACAAGCAGCCATTGGCATAGGGGTAAACTTGAGCTCAGTTTATAGATGATTTTATTTTCTCATCTTCTGAATATTTTATAATAAGTGTATATTACTTTTATAGTCAGTAGCAAATCACCACTATTTTTTTTAAAACAAAGGCATCCCTTGAAAGCCAACTTTGTTCATTTTAACAGTCCTTATATTGTTATGAATTCACTTTCTCCTATAGCTGACTGTTGTTGGTCCTGTTTTACAAAAGTAGATATGAGGGAATTTATTATTTTTATTATTATTGTTATTGTTATTATTTTAGAGAATCTAGGGGTTGCATGTGGGGAAAAGGAGTGACTGAAGATGTGGAAAGTGAACAAGATCTGGGTGCCCTGTCAAATCAATTTATTTTAACATGTGTGTAACTTTATTCACTTATTTAACCATCATAATGCCACTTAATTGCATTGCTTAAAATTCTGTCAGAGATTAATTCTGAATAATAATCTACTGCGTATAAACACTAGTACAAATATAAGAATAATTCCTGGGTAGACATATTGAATGTATATACATATACATATGCATATGCATGTACATATACATATGCATATGCATATACATATATCTATGGGAATGAGAACTTTCTTCATGTGGAGAGGGGAAAGGCAGGGATTGTGGCACATGGTGTTCTTTGTCAAAGGAGTCCAGAGGGGTATGTGCTGTCTAGCATGGCCTAGGGCAATACAAACACAACAGAGAGTTTAAAAAATATCATGTGCTTGCATTTCCTTGCTTGTGCCATGGGAAATGCATTCATATGTAGAATAAATATGCTTGTAGAACACAGTGGCATTCAATAAGAAGTGGCACTGGAGAAGCTGCTGCTGGTGTTGAGGGTGACTGGGAGAGCAGTTTCAAGTAAACAGAAAAGTGCTTGATGTCAGTGAGCTGCTGGACAAGACATGGAATGTTCCTATTATTCCACATGACAACTCAAGACTTCTTGTACCTAACAAGCAGAACTTAAACAGCATAATGAACCCCCTGCTTAGGATTCTGGACCAACAGTTAGGGAACCTGCATGGGACCAACCTACGTCCTTTATATATGTGTGACAGTTGTGTAGCTTTGTCTGTTTGTGGGGCCCATAGCAGTGGTGTATGAGCTGGCTTTTGGCATGTATTCCCCATGCAGGGATACCTCTTTCAAGCAGGGGGAGATGCTTAATCCTGACTTGATATGATATGACATGGGAGGCCTTTCCTTTTATAAATTGAGGAGAGGTAGATGGGAGGTAGGGGGAGGGAACAAAAAGAGAGGAGGGAGGGGAAAGTGGTTGGTATATAAAACAAATAAAAAAAGAAAAACAAAAATGTCTTTGCTTTCTGAATTGATGACTGCTAGTATGACATAAACAAAGCTTCCAAATGTTACTCATTTTTGGTATCATATTTCATAGTGAATTACTCAGTGGTGCTTCAGGGACCTGAAAAAATCATCTTCAAAGAGTCTTCATCCACAGAGTAACTGAGTCATCTAAGAAAAATCTGAGTTAATTACTAGGGAATCAAGGAAATGGAAAAGATGTTTTATAGTTAGGTTGCATCTGAATAAGGGAGACATGATTGGGCTATTTGTAAAGTTTTCCTGCTCTACCTTATTATAATGTAATAGAAAGAAAGGAAGATAATATAATTTGATATAAAGTATTACGCTTTTGCAAAGTGCTACTGAGAAGCTAAATTTTACTATTGATGATCCTATGGAAACACCATTAAGACAAGATTCTCTATTGCCCCAAAGATATATTTTAGTATCTCCTGCAAAATTAGAGCCAGATTTTATGACCCTCTTTTCATGGGTGTTTGCTCTGTCAGCAAATGCTAACTGAAGATGCATGAAGAAAAGAAAGTCAAATTGACATCATCTTCTCTCTAATGCTAGTCTTGTATAAAGCATTGCATCCACCAGAGCTGGAAGGCTAGGAATAAGTGTATTGTCACAGAGGGCAATGTCATTCTCCCAGCACTAAGCAGAACTGTTGCCACAGATGCATCATACCCCAAACACTTATCTCCCAGATCCAAGGTACCAGGGAGTGGCCATGTTTAACCTCAAAGGGTAGAGCTGATTATGATCATAAATGGGTTGTGGCTAGACCTATGTTTCCTGGCCCAGTGCAGTGTCTTCCTTTGATTGAAAACAATTACCCAACCATGGGCAATGTCTCAACATTCACTCACAATACTAACACGATGCTCTGAGCCAGGCTGTACCTGAGGATGACTCATTCTTCACAGTAACTGATGCCCAATGTTGAGTCATGTATGCATGGGGATATGTAGTATAAAATATAAAAGTAGTTCTTTCCCTATCTCTTTCTTTGTCACAGTTCCTCTGCAGGGGTTGAGAAACAATGGCTGGTTAGGAAGGTGTAATCACAGTGTACATATTTTCTCTGGGCCTAAGCTTTCTTATCAGTACTAGTAGAAGATTGGAGACAATTATGTCTGAATCATCTTTGCTTTCCTAAAATGCAGTTTAGTGACTTATAATCCTACTCAGAAAAGTGGGGTCTGTAAAAGATAGGAGAAGCCTCACAGGGAGCTTATATTCTTTTTGAGAGTGAAGGATTAATTAAATAACAAACCGAGCTTTATTCAATTAAAGTGAGTGTCAATGAGTTAACAGCAGATATAAAATGATATATTAGACACCAAGCCGAGGTCTCTTTAAATAATGATGTTAATGAATGGAGTCATCAGGGAAGGGTAAGCTATTATGAGCTCTACTTGTGGGGAACATGTCTGGCAGAAAGAATGATTTATACAGGTAGTTTTATGATGAGCAAGTAGGCTACAGTGACAGTGGCCTTCTTGTCAGAAGACTCAGTAGGAGCAAACATGAGAACACAGGATGATCATGGTGGGCTTGGGCTTTGCCTACCTTTCTGTCTTCTGTACACTCTTCAATATAATCTGATATGTGAAAAAATATAATTTTCTGGGAATTTTTCTTTCATTCTATGCCTTCAGAGCTCTGGGCAAGGAGTACTGGTGAGATGGACTTGAAGTCTCTAGGTGATACTGGTCCCAAAACACAGATTCATTGCATGATCTATAACAGTGATACATGTACCTGTCAGCTTTGATGCCACTCATGGCAAGAAGGTCACACACGTAAGGTATACTCTGGTTGTTGTATGAAGGCTTACAGTATTCTTGGTTCCTGACCTGGCATACCATTCAATGCCTTCTCATTGAAGGAAGTATATATAGTTAGAAGTAGTTCCATAATTTGTCTTATTAATAATATTATCAAATTATAATAGAATCATCTTAATAAAGCCAGCATTGTATTGATAGAAAATAGGCACACTGATCAATAGAATAGATTCAAAGGAGCCACATGAAAATTCATGTAATATATCTACCCAAGTTTTAACAAAGACACAAAAGACACACATCAGAGAGAATACATCATCTTTCACAAATGGTGCTCTTAGAGACAGAATGTATACATGTAGAAGAATTAAACTAGGCCTTTATCTCTCACCATGCATAAAAATCAACACCAGTTTGTGTATCAGTCTAGAGGTTCCTCAAAAAGACTAAAAAGAATTGTCATATGACACAACCACACTGCTCCTTGGCATACACACAAAGATCTCTATATCCCACTATGGAGATACTTGCTCAGTCATGTTCTTTTTCATCTCATGCTATTCACAATAGTGACAAATGGAGTTATCCCAGATGTCCATTAACTGATGACTACATAGTGAAAATGTGGTATGTACCCAATAGAATCTTAATCAGCCCCAAAGAAAAATGAAAATATGAAATTCTCAGGAAAATAGAAGGAAATGGAAATGTTATACTGGATGGAGTAACCCAATCCCAGAATAACAAAATGCTACATGTTTTCTCTTATATGTGGATCACTGCTCTGAATTTTTATATTTATGTGTATATTTTGGAGTGTCTGTAAAGACCATGGAATTAGAAAGGTGATGGAGAGGGCAGGGAGGGCACTGAAGGAAGGCATGGTGAATGAAAGTAGGGGAGAGGAATACTGGGAGGTATAAGGTTTAAATGGGGTGCAGGAGCATGGGAACAGAGCAGATGAGAAGAGGTGTAGAAGGGTGGCAGACACTAAAGGTGCATGGAGATATCATAGGAAAACCTACTACTCTATAAGCTAATTAAAAGCAGTTTTTCTTGGCAGCCTATAGGTTGGGAAAAGATCTTCACCAACCCCATGTCTGAAAGAGGTCTGATCTCCAAAATATATAAAGAACTCAAGAAACTAGACACCAAAATACCAAATAATCCAATTAAAAAAAAAATGAGTACAGTTCTAAACAGAGAATTCTCAACAGAAGAATCTCAAATGGCAGAATGACATTTAAGGAATTGCTCAACATCCTTAGCCATCAAGGAAATGCAAATCAAAACAACTCTGAGATTCCATTTTACACCAATCAGAATGGCTACTATAAAAAACACCAATGACAGTTTAGGCTGGAGAGGATGTGGAGTAAGGAGAATATTCTTCTATTGTTGACGAATGAAAACTTGTGCAGCCACTTTGGAAATCAGTATGGCAACTTTTCAGAAAATTGGGAGTCAATCTACCTCAAGACCCAGCAGTATCACTCCTGGGCATATACCCAAAGGATGCACAATCATACCACAGGGAACATTTGCTCAACTGCGTTCATAGCAGCATTATTTGTAATAATCAGAACCTGGAAACAACCTAAATGCCCATCAACCAAAGAATGAATAAAAAAAATGTGGTATATTTACTCAATGGAGTATTACTCATTGGTTAAAAAAAAAAAAAAAAAAAAAAAAAAAGACATCTTGAAATTTTCACGCAAATGGATGAAACTAGAATAAAACATCCTGAGTGAAGTAACCAGGCTACAACCCCAAAGAAAGTAGATGAAAAGTAGCACCATAAGAAGGACACACATAGAAGACCCCAGGAAGGGAAAATAGATAAGATCTGGGAGGGGATAGAAGGGAGGGTGTAGGACAATGGGAACATGAGAGATCAAAAAGATCGAGTTGGGGTAGGAATGGAGGGGGAAAGCAATGAAAGAGATATCTTGATAGAGGGAGCCATTATGGAGTTAGGGAGAAACTTGGTGCTAGAGAAATTCTGAGGAATCCACAAGAATGACCCCTGCTAAGACTCTTAGCGGTAGTGGGCAGGGTTTCAGAATGGGCCTTTCCCTTTAATGGGATTAGTGACTACCCTATTGTCATCTACATTCAGTAACTGATGAAAGTAGAGGCAGTGACCCACAGCCAAGCTCTGGGCTGAGCTATTGGAGTTCAGTAGAAGAGAGGGAGGAGGGATCAAGACTATGATGAGAAAACCACAGAGACAGCTGACCCAAGCTAGTGGGAACTCACAGACTATGGACTGACAGCTGGGGAACCTCCATAGGATCCAATTAGACCCTTTGAATGTGGGTAACAGCAGTGTGACTTGATCTGTTGGAGGGCAGTCAGTGGCACCAGGGGCATGAACTGGCTTTTTGGAGCCCACTCCCTATGGTGGGATAACTTGCTCAGCCTTGACATGGGGGGGAGGGGCTTGATTCTGCTTCAACTTGCTATGCCAGATTTTGTTGACTCCCCAAGGAAGGCCTTACCTCCTCTGAGGAGTGGATGGGGGTGGTAGGATGTGTGGGAGGCTGGAGGCCTGGGAGACATGGAGGGAGGAGAAACTGGGGTTAATATGTATAATGAAAAATAATATTTTAAAAATAAAATTAGTTTTTCTTTTAAAAAGTGTTTGAATGGAGACACAATGCATAAATGTTAATGTCAGTCTCAGAGGCTATGAGGGATTAAACAAATATCCCAGTGCTGGGCACAGGGTACCACCCTATGAGCATTTTGGTGCAAAGGGCACAGGGGTCCCCAAAATAACATAACAAATTGCTTCCTACTTGGATTTGAAGCCTGTTCCACAGGAGAGACTTCATGCTTGGTACTTTAAGCCAGATCAAAAGTCTTGATTGGGAGGTCTTAAATCCTAGGGGGAACTTGCTACTGTTGCATGGTGTCATAATGCCATTTAAATACTGATGTTTAGGGTCAGTGAGATAGATGGTTCAGTGGGCACAGTTGCTTGCTGCTAAGCCCCAAATCTTGAATTTGATCCGAGTCCCCGTAGGGAAAACTTGCTCCTTCCAGTTGCACTCTAACTTGCATGTGCACGCATCTATACACACTCAAATAAAAAGTTCCAAATGACATGACAGACTTTGAAGGTTCACCATGGAAGGCCTCACCCTCCCTGGGGAGCAGAAAGGGAATGGGATTGGGGGGTGGGAGGGGGACAGGGAAGAAGGGGAAGGTGAGGAAGGGATTAACATGCAAAACAAGCTTGTTGCAAATTTAAATAAAAAGTTATCAAGAAAGGAAGAGAGAAAATAAGAACCTATGTCTCTATTTACATTTCTCTGATGGATAAGGATATTGAGCATTTCCTTAAGTGTCTTTGGTCCATTTGAGATTCCTCTGTTGATAATTCTCTGTTTCAGTCTGCACCCCATTTGTAAACTGGATTATTAGGTCTTTTGTTGTCTAGTTTCTTGAGTTCTTTGTATATTTTGGTGGAACGGGAGAGGGGAGGAGGGAGGGAAAGGGACTGTGGAAAAATGTATAGCTCAATAAAAACAAGTTTAAAAAAAAAGGAATCTATGTCTCACTGAGTTTTGATCAGAGACTTTCCTTCTCCAGTTGATGGTGGCAAATGCAGAGGATCTGAGCTGTTTATGGAGCTGAGAAAAGCAACTGTTGAGAGCTTAGCCTTAGATCAAGGCTCAGGGAATACAACTGAAGAGGGTTAGAAAGAACTTAACAGCAGGGAGATGGAGAGCAGGGATGTAACACACTTTCTTCTGGGCATGATGTAGTTGTTGGAATGATGAACTCACAAAAACAGAGGCTCTCTGCATTGGGTCTGCACAATGCTGAGTCTGTCAACATTAGGTCACAGATAGAGGAGGTCCCTACTCCTCTCTGGTGAACTATTGGCTGCTGTTGGATACGGGAGAAAGAAGAGTCATTGGCTTTAGTGGTGTAACCACAGGTGAGTCTCCCATGCCCAATGGACACCTACATTCTCACATGTATATGAACTTTCTCAGTTAAACAAACAGAAACAAAACAAAATGACAAGAAAACAGGAGGTAGACAAAAGGAGGGGAATTAACAGGAATGAAAGGGCAATAAGAGGACTGGGGATGGGTGTAGTCAGAATGCACTATAGCAGGTATGAAATTGTCAAGGAATATATTTAATTAAATGAAAAAAAAAGATTCTTCTGCAGATGTGAACATCTAACTAATTTTGTTTAGGAATAAGATAAGTTTCATCCATTTTGTGTTTAGTGTGTGTCTTATGGAGACTGTAATGTGAGCATCTATAAACCCCAGAAGATGGGTACAATTGTAACACCCCCCCATGGGACTGTCTGTATATACTTTGCATGGACTGTTGTCTTTAATTTTAAACGCAGCACTATAAACTCTTTTTCCAGATAAGGAACAGAGGGCTGTGTGAGTCATTCCCTCCCATTAGGTGGAAGAGCTCGAACATGAATCCAGTTTTACATGCAAGAGACTATGTCCTTAGCTATCATGATCTGAATTGAAAAAAAAAAAAAAAAAAAAAACCCATCAGAAGTGTCTTTCACCACTGGTCCTGACTCAAACCTAGAGCTGTCTCTATGGCTGAGAAATACTGATATGCAAGACTGTTTTCTGTGATGTCTTTCAAGTTTCACTGAATATGCCTAATTTTAATCAGGCAATTTTGGGAGAAAAAAAGGATAACTGGCAAGATGAGGGCACTCATGCCTTGTTTGAGCAGCCACATTCATTTCTTGGAATAATGACTAGAATAATGATATTTTCCCTGGGTAAGTTGTATCTGACTGACCCACAATTTATCTTGTGCAGAATGCAGGTGATGAACTTGGGTTTGCTAGGTGTTCTTAGGCTAATGTAAAATCATAAGAGGGCTACTTCCATGTGACCCCAGCCTCCACCAGCTGGCTAGGTGCCCTAGACCATGCAGGCAAAGTAATTAGCACATCTTTTGATTATTTTCAACCTAAATGCTGGGGAATGATATTCATCCAGGTAGAATTAGGGATTCCACACCTACTGGTATATGAATTTAGGGAGAAAACAGGATGTGACTTGGCAGGCAGCTAATACCCAGGTATGCATAAAGGGAATCACATGATGGATTTGAGATTAAAATAAAACAAGAGGCTTCCTGTACCCCATTAAGGCACAATGCTGCCATCCGTATGAATAGAGATGCAACTTCTACTCAGATCCTTGCCTAACACAGGTGCCAACTTGGGAAAAATATCCCCGTGTGTGTAAGTTAGATAACTAATTGGTAAATTTTCATTTAGAGTTTACAAAGTTGTAAACATTATGCTAAGCACCAGGAAAAGTTGGGTGAGAAGATGTAACAAGTTTCCTGGCTAATTTACTCCCCAAGGTATTCTGGACAGACTGATGGCCTTGCCAGTGCATGTTGGCTGCCATGAAAGGAATGGGATTGTATGTTACGTCAGTTCTTAGTGGAGGGTGGTACAGGGGTTGCTGAGGTCCAATTCCATGAAAAAGAAATCAGACTGAGACTTGAGCGAGAGTTTGCCCAGTAATAAGAGAGTTGGGAGCTATGTGCCAGGTAGAGGAAAGAGATATGTAAAAATAGAGATTGGTGTCTTGTTAGTGAAATTGGCAGTTGAGGAGGTCAAAAGGGGGAAAGGAAGGAAAAGAATGTAGTCTGTGAGACAGGCAGTGATAAGTTATAGAAAGGTTCACCTGTTTTCTATGCACATGAACATTTTACTCTGATAGGGACGGAAGCCATTGGAAAGTTTCAAGCAGGTAGTTAGCCAATCATGTTTCAACTGGAGGTTGGAGAACAGGGGGACACTGACAGCTAGCTCCAGCAACCTAAGCCCAGAGTACATTATCCTTCAGTAGGTTTTTGGTTCATCTACTTGTGCTCCTTTTCCTCTACCATTACAGAACACTTCATATTTAGGATAGTAGCTGATGTTCCAGCACATACCGGTGTGGTGATATCTTTCTTGCACAAATAAAGCCTGTCTGAGAGTTCAGAGAGAAGGAGCTAGCCACAGCACACCTTACCTCCTAAGCGTCTAAGCAGGGAAGATAGCAATTTCCTGTTTGTCCTTGGTTATATTCTGTTTCTGCCCAGTTACACCACTTTCTGTCTGTCTGTATAGACCTCCAGACCAGCTCCATTCTCTGACCTCCAGACAGGCTTTATTTGTGCAAGAAAGATATCACCACATACTTGAATGTTGAAATCTAGCAAGTTGTAGTGATTGGAATATGGCCTAACTAAGGCTGTGTGACTGCTTATTTTCAATGTCTTTTGATACCTGAGAGTCTGAGAGATTCATTATCTTGTTCTTCACAGAAAAGAGTTAAGATAGTGGGATGGCTGAACTTCATCCTCAGAAAAGGACATTTGTTGATAGTGTAGCCTAAGAAGATTAGCTTGGGTTTGTGAGCCACACATTAGGGAAATATGTATAAGGATTCATTATCTAGAATAGAGCATTCTAGGAAGGCTAGATTAATTTATATACATAAACCCATGGGCAGTGACATGAGTGTTATTTCTGCTGTTAATAAAGTAATTTAATAGTGACCTCCAAGTACTGGTTTGGCTATTATTCTTGTAACTCTTCTGATAGGATTTTCCAACTTCACCTTCTTGTTCTCTCATTTCTCATGGTTATCTGTAGTTCATTTTACATCATGAAAAAAATGTGGCCCTTTGCCTCCTGTGTTAGTTAATATTGTGCATGCTATTGTGACAGATTTTTACGGGGTCACACTCTTGGTTAAAAAATGTTCCAGGATCTCAAATTGTTTCTAAGCCCAACTTAAAAAATGTTATAGGCATGGTGTCTTCATTTGCTTTTGGTTACAGTGGTAAAATATTGACAAAAAACAAAAACAAAACAAAAATAACAAAAACAAAAAACAAAACTCTGAGGAAAGGCTTGAATTCAGCTTATAGTTCATCATTGAGAGAAGCCAAGGCAGGAACTCAAGCAGGGACCATGGAGGAGTGTTGTTTCCTGGCTTGCTCCTCTTGCTTGCTCAGCTACCTTTCTTGTACAACCCAACCCAGCAGCCCAGATATGTTACCACCTACAGAAGCTTGGACCCACCCACATCAATCAGCAATCAAGAAAATGCCCCCCACACATGCTATAGGCCAATATGTTGAAAGAAATTCCTTAATTGAAATTCCTTAATTGAGATTCTCTCTTCCTAGCTATGTCTAAGTTTGTGTCAAGTTGTCAATTATCTATGGCAGTTAATCAGTAGATTTAAAATGTATAGAGGAAGGATAGCTCTAGTCATTATCTAGAAAGTTATTTATTCAACTTGGTTAACTCCTAATGATTCACTAGATGCACCTATTCTGTGTAGAGTTTACATTTAAGTGTGATGTAGCATCTAATGGTATATGTCTAAGCCAATCTCTAAGATGCACCAAAAAGGCCCCCAGGTGCTGCATGAGCCCAAGGGAGAGGAAGAAAATAATACAAGAGAGATGACATGCTGGTAAGATGGTAATATAATTTCTTTTTTTATTTTCTGTCAGGTGAGGCACAATAACTTAAAAGCACCAACTACCATGAAATATGCTCAACTATCCTGCTAAGGCAGTCTTTTGGTTTGTCTCTGTCCCATATAGAATGTGTGAGATTCTGAGAAGTAACACAGTGTTTATTGAGCTTCACAAGATGCTGTGTAGACAAGTCAGTGATACACTGTCACCAGCATCCACCTACAACCCCACTGGCTCTTTCTGACTTTAAATGGATAGGCCACATAGTTAAATTATAGATCCAATAAACCTGACACTTGACTCCTCTTGTCATAGCTTGACAGTATCCTTAAACATCAATGGACCAGAAAATACAATTGCACAATATTGCTCAAACTGAGAGCAGTAAAATTGATGGATGAAATGATAAGGATTAGCTAAGATGAAATAACTAGAATCATACAGTCTCTATGGCACTGCCTACTTCCCAAAAGAATTTGACTGAATTCTCCCCATAGAAACAAATCACTTCTAAGTTATTACTATGTGCACATTACAGATTATTAATTAGTACAGACTTTATGCATGACAATAATCATGCCATTTACATGAATCTCCCTAATGTTCCTGTAATTTTATATTGCTTTGTATGACTGACATCATTCATGTCAGACTGGTGTTCATATTTCTGTATGACTGAATATATATTAGTTCTTACTTTCCAAAGTGAAGACATGCAGCCATTAAGTGAGTTCCCATTGTCTGCATATTTGATGAAGATAAACACCTGTACTAGAACATCTTTTTTGCCAAGTAAGTGCCTAGTCTGATGATATATAACATGTTGTTCTGGGCTGGAGGTTCAGCTAAGTGGCAAAGTGCTGCCATGTGTACATGACTCTGGCCTCAATGTTCAACATCACAACCCATTCAAACAGAACCCAACAAGAAGATGAATCATGGAGCTTACCCATGGTGCAAATCTTAGTTCTACCATGACTAGTTACAAACATTGAAATCCATAACTCTTCTAGCTTTCTGTTTCTGCCTTTCTTGAGTGAAGTTAATTATTAAACCTACATCATAGCACATTGTGAAGCTATAGCAGCATATCTGCTAAGCTTTGTGCCTGCCTTGGAATGAGCGCACACAAATGCCTCAGTTCACTGAGACTCATTTCCAGTCTGCTTACACATAGTGAGGTGCTGCTTACACATAGTGAGGTGAAGTAGTGTCGCTACTTCACCAGATAAAAAGGAGATGTACTTTCTTTAAACTACTGTCTTCATTTAGTGGTAGACAATTGCCACTCACCCAGATTGCTTTTCCCAGCAGGGGCTGCTCTGGACAGCCTTTTTCCTCTTTTCTCCTGGCAAAGGTTTTGCTTTTCACACATCTTGCAGCACAGCAGGCTTTGGTGACTCTCCAAAGATGGCCACATTTACCTTTGACCTCAGAGAAAAGAGGAGAGTTAAATGTGTCTGAGCATGGCTAGAAAGCCAGCAGTACAGGCCTGAGATTGTACTTTCTCTGCACACTCCCACCACTTGCAGCCTGAGAAGGTTGTTATTTAAATGGCTTCTCACATTTTTGGAGTGAGAGCTGGGACACTGTAGAGCACATGTGTTGTGTAGGAGGCATTTGGGGGGTGCATATGCCAGCTTCCTTGCATGTACCTGTAGTCAGTTGAGATGGGCTAGAAATGTTTGATTTTAGCACATGGCAAGGTGGGGTGTCTCTTCATGAGGACCTATTCATTATATGAAGCTGCAATGCTACAAAGTCAAGTTTTACAGATTAGGCCCAAAGTATTATGTCCGAAGGTGAAATTGCAGAATGGTGGGGCAATTACAGAAGAAGAGTTCCTGAACGTTTGAAGAGGGAAACCTCCATATTGTAAACAGAAGTCACCCCTATTTCATTGCTGCAACTTTTTGATGAGCTCCCCTGTAAGGAGTACGGTTTTTCCTCCCACCGCCAGTCTTGTCCCGCCACCGCGCCAGCCCCAATTAACACACAGAAACTCTGTATTTGATATAATCCTGTTGGCCTGTTACTAGTTTCTTATCAGCTAGCTCTGTCTTAATTATTAACCCATTTCTATGAATTTCCACGTGGTCTTACCGAGAGCGGAGGAATGGCAGTTCTGTTCTCTCCAGACTCTCCATCTTGACTCCTCCTTACTACTTCCTCTTTCCTCCTTGTCTCCTAGTCCCTCCTATCTTCCTTTCCTATTGGTCAACAGTGCTTTATTCATTAACCAGCATAAGAAACATTTACAGAATGACATCTCCCATCATCTCTTTTCTGTCTAAATAAAAAGAAGGGTTTTAACCTTAACATAGCAAAATTTACAACACAACAGTTATTAAGAATCACAGTTAACAATATTTAGTCCATTAACATTTATCAAGATTTAAGAAACTATTCTATCTATTCTATATTTGTGAGTCTAAAGTCATATATGTAACTTATCTTTAAGCTTAACTAAGGAAAACTATAACCATAACTATCTGTCTTCAACTCCATCAAAGACCACAGAAGGATAATATATAAACTCTAGAAATGACAGAGACATCTTGCCTTTTCAGTCATCTGAAGTTCTTCTGTAATCTTCCATCTTCAGCCCATAGGCCATAGTGTGTCTAGCAGACTCTTCAGCAAAGCAGGAAACTTTAAACTGTCTTCTTGTATTGGCAGTTTGTTAGTCATTTTTCTCTGTGTCCTGCACACTGTCTGACAGACTCTTCCATGAAGCAGGATCTCTGTAGCAATGTCCATCTTGAATCAGCAGTTACTTTTCTGTGGGTTATGCATGTCCAGTTTATACAGCATAAAGTCAAACAGTCCAGACAAGAGCAGTATCTTGTCCAAATGGCTAGTCTTGCCATATTGGAAGTAAATTCCATAACGAGTTTCTTCGATGTCCATCTTCCTTTTTGATGAAGGTGGTGTTGCCAGGAGCAATTATGTCTCATTGTCAAGAAAAACCCTAAGCCTTTTTAAATGCCATATTCTGTAAGGTCTTTGAAAGGTTTGAAGAATTCCTACCCATCTCAAATACATCTCTGTATATCCAGAAAACCTAACTAACTTAACTATAAGTTTTGACTATTATAGGTAACTATCTATAATCTGCACAAAATTATACATTACATTTCTAACTGAGCTATATAAACACAATACCTAAACAAGAGGAGAAATATACATATGACAAAATTGAACTTAAATTTGTATCAGTAAATGAAAATCCATTCCAAAACAAAGTATTCCTATCTATACCATAATCCCCTTTTTACCTTTAAAAAGAATTGGTTGTGATCATTAACCATTTATAACCAACCCCCTTTAAATGAAAATAAACATTTATAAACAATATTTGGGTGCTGACAGGGGGCGCTGTCATGGGGGATCCTGAGAAGAAGCAGAAATCTTGGCTGTAGTCTGCAAGGCTGCTTTGTCCAAGCTGTTTTGAATGTTGGATCACCAGGGACTCTGTTTCAGGGAGCCTGGCTTGATCAAACCACATTAGTCTGGAAGGAATCCACAGCTTTTTATTTTCTGTGGAAACCAAAATAGAAATCCTTTTCCCCAGTAACTTGTCCTTGAACTTAAATTTTTGAGTCAAAGCATTTTTAAAATATATAAATTGGATTGATCCAGCACCATTTGTTTTAACAGTTGTTATTTCCTCAGCAGTCAAAAGATACGCAGACAATATAACACCATATAGTAACCAGATTCCCTCTGAGCTTTTCATCTTTACGTGGCTTTATTATTACTCTGTTTCTTTTACTTTTTATTTTTTGAGACAGGGTTTCTCTGAGTAACTCTTATCTGTCCTGGAATTTACTCTGCATACCAGGTTTACTTGGAATCACAGAGATCTGCTTGCCTCTGTCTCCCGAGTGCTGGGATTAAAGGCATGTGCTACCACACCCAGCTTTTCTGTCTTTTTAAAACCATTTTACATATATTTTACCATATTACATATATTTTAAAACACAATGTAAACCTTTAGAGGTTTTTCTAATATGAGTCTGTCTTTAATGTAAATGTTTATATTTTTCTGGCCACGAGTCTTTTATCTGGTAAACAACAACATTGCTGAAATGAAAGTCATATTTGTTCCTGCTGTGGTTTACCAAAGATGGCGGCGGGTACTTTTTCCGCCAGCACTGAAAGCTGTGCTCACCGCCTTGGTCTGTGCTGCCATCCAGCAAGCATGCTGCCGGCCTGGAGATGTGGTCGCTGCCATTGCCATCTTTCATACACACCAATAAATTGTTAGCAGTGCTTCTTAAAAGCCGTGCGGTTTTTTGCCGCTTACGCTGAGTCAGGAAACTTCCCTTAAAGGAGACGCTCGAATATCTGCTTGTCTCTCGCAAGTCAGAGTCCAACCGAGAAAAATGCTGTTACCAAGAAACCTTGCTTGTCTGTTTTTTTGTTTCTAAAACACTTTTTTAAGCTTTTGTTAAATTTTAAGTGTAAGTTCTTATTAGCCACATGGGCACCATTTGTAAGGAGTATGGTTTTTCCCCCTGCCGCTGCTGGTCTTGTCCCACCGCCATGCCAGCCCCAAATGATGCACTGAGACTCTGTATTAGATACAATTTTGTTGGCTAGGTACTAATTTCTTATCAGCTAGCTCTGTCTTAAGTATTAACTCATTTTGCTGATCTATGTATTTCTCTTACCGGGAGCCGGCCGGCATACTGCTTTCTCCCAACTCTCGCTCTGACCTCCTTCCGCCCATGGCTCCACCCCCAATGGGCGTGGTCAGTGCCACAGAAGGACTTTCTCACTACACTCTCCCTTCAGTCCTTCCTTCCTTCCTTATTCAATTAATATCTGTTGTTGATGGGAGCACAATGGGGAGCAAATAGCAGATGTAATACCAGCTTTCTAGAATGTTTCTTCCTATTCTGACATGGTGAGATGGCTCAGTGAGTAAAAGCAATTTTTGTGTAAGCCTGAGAACCCAAATTCAGCACCAAGCACCCAGTTAAAAGCCAAGCATGACCATGGGTACCTGTACCTCCAATGCTGGCTAGAGGGAGAAACTGGAAGGATCCTGGGGGCTTCCTGGCTGGCTAGCCTCTGTGAGTGTGTGGGTGGTAATACAAGCTCCAGTACAATGAGAGACACTGACACAAGGGAACAAGGAGGAGAACAATAGAGCAGGAAGCCCAATATTCTCCTTTGCATGCATGAATATAGACAGTTGTACCCACCTTCAGAGGTGTTTACATACTGTATACAAACACACACACACACACACACACACACACACACACACACAGAGAGAGAAGTAGATATTAAATAACAATACTATAGTTACCATGTGTTAAATTCTTAAGTCCATTAAAAACAATCCAGATTTATATGGTATGATAAATGGGTAAATACAATGTGGTACATCCATGCTAAAGAATATTATTTGTCAGTAGAGAGAAATAAAATACAGATGGTGTGCTTCAACATGAGTGAGTCTGGAGAACATTTGGCTAAGTGAGAGAGGGAAGGCTCAAAAGGCCCCGTGTTGTATGATTCAATTTAGAGGAAATGTCTATAACACTCAAATCCATGGAAACAGAATGTAGATTACTAGCTACTAGGAGTTCAAGAGATTGGAAGAGATGAATTATTGCTCGAGTGTGGAATTTCTAATGGGTAATGACAAAGTTTGAAAATTTAACAGCCAATTCTGAATTACTGTGAATTTACTGAAGAGCATCGAATTGGACATCTTAGGTGGTTGGGATGTATGGTATGGTAACTATTTCTCAATAATTCCATATAAGAGTATGGGAGCATGTAAGGGAAGAGGATTTGTTCTGCAGTGATAGAGAAAGCTGCCTTGAGTAATTGGACATCTTTTGGTGATAGAAACTTTCTAGGTACAGAAGATGGGAAGTTGGGATGAGCACCTCCCAACTTAAGAGGACCAATGGGGCATAAAAGCAGCAGAGAGAAGGCCAGAGCTGCTAGAGCTTTGAGATCAAGAAGAGTGATGCAGAGAGGCTGAAGAGGTCATTCCATTAACTGTGCGAAGATGTGGTTCAAGATGTAACATAGGTGTCATTTAATATTATTTCTCCTATTATTCAATGAAGTGAGAGTCATTAAAGATAGCACAGCTATGCAGAATCTTATAGACAATCTTAAAAATATATAATTTTTTCTTGAAGACACTGAAGAGCACTAAGAGAGCATAGGTAAGATAGGGTCCAGTTTGCATTTTAAATTTCCCATTGACCAATTAGTGAGGCAATGTAAGAACCGAAGAGTTATAAGACCTGGCTGTAGATATCTCTACATGCCAATATCATCTGTCCAGGATCTGTTCAATTTTATAGAATTAATAGATGGGCATCATGGAGAATGGAACTGTTGAGAAAGTCTGGAGCAATGTTCTGCACGTGACCAAGAACTACCCATTCAATTCATAAACTGCAACTCCTCTACTCAATAAGCTTTAGATAAATCAGTTGTCTCCAGTACGTCAAGACATTTAGTCCTTAGGCATCTCCTTTCATATGTCAGGTTGATGGGAAAAGCCTTGGATCATTTGACTTTATTGACCTAGGTATCAGAAAGTAGTAAAGTAAAAGTTGTATATATAGACACGGAAATCAGACAGGGTCTGACTCTGGAATGCTAGAGAAGTCACTTGTTCTGAATCAGACCTGATATGCTGCAGCAGGAAAGAACTCAAAGGCTGCCTGAGAACCTCACAATGAGAGGGTTCAGTAATACTTCCTCTCAGAGTATGTCACTAGGCATGAAATGTATCATGATTCATTGGTGGTGCATCCTGATGATGTTAGGAGGAGGGTGATGGGATCATTAAAGGAGATTTTCAATAAAGTTAAAAAAATTAGCAAAGACTCCATAACCTCAGTTTGGAGAACTGCCCACTGGCATGTGTCACAATTTTTCTGTTATGCTGTAGAGAATGTCTGCATTAGTAGCATTGTTGGGTTCACCTTAGAGAGGAAAGCCAATTGGATGGGAGGTTACATTTTCAAGGTTTGTTAGGGTTCAGTGGATAATTGATAGCTTTGATTTCATACAATTTTAATTTTGCCTTGCTGTATAACAACACATTCAAACTTTCCTGTGACAATGATATAAAACTTTCTTTCCACGAGAAGCAATGCAGAGTTTATGAAGGCCTTCTCTTTCTCTTCCTCTTGGAGGTTAGCATTTGAATATGGCCCTCTACTCATTATTTAGGGTGCCTGAGAATCTCTTCTCTACTTACTCATTGGCTGGTTACTATCTTTTATCTGAATATTATCACGAGGCTGAGGATGATAGACTAGAATGAAAGGATGGTAGAAGAGTGGTGGAATGACATAGAGGTATGGAGAAGGGAGCTCTTCTCTATTCTCACCCTTCAATAGACAAAAATGTATATATTTTCCTTGAATTGGAGGCATCAGAAGCTAACCTCCCACACCTTTTACACTTTCTTTTGTCCAGTGGGGATGGGGAAATCTTTTTGGCTTCTAGAAGGATAATCACAAAATATATCCCATGGCAGTTTGAGTTTCTTCTATAGAACAGGAGTTGATTTCCAGATAGTCTTGGGGGAATATCAACTGGTAGCCACTGAGGAGACAGAGCAGTTAGGCTCAAGATGAGATCAGTTTCTCTTTAACATCATTGATTATGGTTTTGTGAACACAGTCAGGTACATAAGGACTATTTTCTATATAGTGTACAGGAAGACCACGATTCTTATTTAATGTTGGGGATGATGAAGGAGAGTGTAGAAGGTTTTGATAGAGTATAGCTGGCAACAGCTAGAGGGACAGATAATTTAATATTAGAATTAATGAACATTAGACTTTTTATAGCAGAAATCATAGGGAAATAATAGCTAACATTTATATAGCATCAAAATGTTGTACTTAAAGTGCTTTTATATCAATTCAATTAATCCTTTGAAGAATTATGAGAATTAGGGTCATACCCATTTTTTATATGAAGAATTAAGGATACAAAGAAAGGAAATAATGTGTGTAAGTAATATAATACATATATAAATGGCAGAAGCATAATTTAAATATAAAATATTGCTGAAATATTAATATTTAAAGGTACTTTAAAAACAGCAGAGTACATTTATAGATAATTAATGCGAAATGCTTTTTGGAGTCACTTACATTCTATTTTGCTATTTCGATTCATTTATTCAGCAAACACTCATTAAGGGTTTGGCATATTTAAAGAATTGTTAGTCAGCAAAAGAGAATTGCTGGAGATAATGTTATAGGGTGATATGGTGTAGACTCTAAAATGTCTAGAATATTCTTCAAGTTCCTTAGTTTCCCCCTTAAAAGGTATGAGAAGTGTTTTGGGAGTGTGTTCAGCAAAGGAGTGATATGAATTCCCTTGTGAGATATATATGTGTGTGTGTGTGTGTGTGTGTGTGTGTGTGTACTTTTGGCAGTATAATGCAAGATGTTTTTGGTTTCTATATTTAAAGGAGTAGGGGGTATGCAAAGACAATGGTAGAAGTTTGGCTAGTTAGGAGGCTGTTCTAATAGTCCGCAACAGACTAATGGGTCTGCTACCAGTGAATAGCAGAGATGAGGCATGGGCAGATTATAGATACATTTTGAAGGTAGAATTAAGATGATTTACTGGTGGGATTGGTTCTGAGAGCTGAGGTAGAATAATGAAATTACTGTCATTTTGAAGAACTTTTTGTAACCTGCAGTTCATCTAACTTAAACAGGACCCTTTAGTAGCTGAGGCTGTACTTAGTATTGTACACCTATTGAGTATAGTGTTATTGTGTTTCAAAACAATGCTTATGCATAATATTTTGATAATGGAGTGAATAAAGAGTTCAGATGAGTAGAAGTGGGTTAAGTCAAATGTTTCATAATTTTATGCTCTGCCTATGAATATCTTGTTCACACATATTAATGGAAAAGTCATAGGGACCTTTACATGAATTGAAGTGTGCTCCTTAAAACAACAAAAAAGTTGTCTTCTTGTCCCTTGAGTTTTAATTTGCTACATTATGTGATGATAGTTCTTAGCAAAATTAATAAAGTTAGACTGAGTCTATTGTGGAAGGTCCTAACAAATGTTAACTAATGTCCTTGCATAAAGGGGAAACAGATGTGCTCACAGGGGGAACGACATGGCAGTGTGAAGAAAGAGATTTGAATGATGAGCCTGTAGGCCAAAGCAATACCAGAAGTCATCACAGAAGCACAGAGCAGATGTCTGCACACTACTAAGAGGTGTGAACTCTGTCAACACTTTGTTCTTGGACTCCAAGCCTTCCAAAATGTGAAATGACAAATGTTCTTTCCTCTGTGACATAAACCTTAGAAGATGAAGTAAAGATTCTCTAAAATAAAATCTGGATGCTATGAAGGTCTGGAGAAAGGATTAAGAGAGACCCATGACCAAAATATTGAGATGAATGCTGTCTACCTACTGATGACTAAGCAGATGCCATCCCTACAGTGCCTGGACCATGTCAGGCACACATGAAACCTTCTGTAAATATTTGGTACCTGACAGATGTCTATTGTATACAAATATCTAATATATAATAGGTACTGTTTCCTTTATTTGAGGACTAGAAACCACCACCAATTTTGCTTGTCTTCTGTCATAGCAAAATACCTGAAAAATCAACCTCTGAGGTGAACTGTTAGTTTTGTTTGGGCATATGGCTTTTAGGACTCTATATTCATGATTGATTGCTCCCTTTGGGACTATCAGAAGGCAGCACATTAGGCAGGAATGTGGACGGAGTGAAGGTGCTCTCCTAATGGTCAGGAAATTCATAAAAAAGAACAGAAGAGTGATAAAGTCCCCTAATTCTTTTCAAGGGCATGCCTAAATGGTTTGCAGACCCCTTCAGACCCCTTACCCCACCTCTTAGCTTTTATTTCAGGCCACTAGTGGCAGTGGTTCTCAATATTCCTAGTGCTGTGACATTTTACTATGGCTCCTCATGTTGTGGTGACCACTAACCATAAAATTATTTTTTTGTTATTTCATAACTATATTTTTTCTAGTGTTAGGAACTGTAATTTAAATATCTGATATGTTGGAAATCTGATACACAGCCCTCAAAGGGGTCACGGCCACAGGTGGAGAACCATGGCCCCAGTGCAAAGGTGGGGACTAAGCCTTTGATACATGGGCTTTTGGTCTGATCAGAATTTATATCATGAATTGCAATACTGTTTTCAAAATCTCTTTGGAAAATCAGACACTGTAATAACAGCGTGTTCATAGCTTATTACCAAGAGAACATGTGGTCCTCTTGTACATCTTCTTACTATTTCAAGACAGTATAATCTAGCATTGTATTAGAACTTTTAGAAATTCAAAATCAAGCCTCTTATTTTCATGGACCACTACAAAGAGAATAATGGAAAGCACAGAAATAGGAAGTAAAAAACCCTAGTAACATAATTGGAGCTCTTTAACAACTAATAATTAAGGGCTTGATCTACCTGGATGTGTTATGTCAAAAACAGTTTAAATTGCAAACTCTGTTGAAGAATGGGGTATTTTTATTACCTGTAATCAATTAATACACTTCCTCTTCACGAACTTAGTCATAGGAATGAATTGGAATTTTTCACCTCATCTCTAAGTTATTTGCAACCTCAGTTTATTGTTTCATGACTTTAGCATGAGATGTTTTTGACAGTTTTTCAGCCTGCACTTGTCATCCTTCAGTGTGTGGTAACTGGTAAGGATGAGACTTGATGCTCTAGGTAATGGTGTAATTGATAACCTTTGCAAAAATCCTTGCAATATTTCTTTAAAACTGCATGAAGGAAGCATGTAAATGGGAAAAGTTCCAAATAGCTACAGACCAGAAGGAGCTGTCTGCCATGTTTCTTCATGATAGCAGCAATAAAATATATCCAATTCCGGTGGGCTGAATAAATCTTTGCTCTGAGATGGTAGTGGATGACAGGCACAGTGTGTTACAACCTGCCCCAGGTTTTCCCAGTGACCCCATGCCTCTTCTTTGAGAACAATATTGTGCTAACAGGCAGACAATGATTGGCTACCCACGTTGTTCATAAATAAAAGCAGCTGGCTACATCATAAGTCTAAGTAGCTGAGGCTTCATCATTATTTATGAGATGACAGGCTGTGGAGAAGAAGGCTTTAAAAGTGCAATAGCAAATTCCATCTTTCCTAAGGAAGGAGGTTGATTGGAGGGTGTCTGTGTGTGGGTCTTATAAGAGAAAGAGGAGCTAGCTAGCACCACATTCATTTTCCTGTTACCTTCTTGATCTTGTGTATGATAAATAACAAAAATGCATTATAATAACACAGGTTCTGTAAGCCTTCCCATTAAAAGTTTTATCCATCATAGTTGCTGGTATATTTGGTTGGCTGACTTAAAGAAAAGGTTGCCTTTGATTCTAGTCATGTACAACAGGCATGGGCAATAAGGACTTGAATAACATGTCTTTTCTTTATCCAGTTCCATTGATAGAGATAATAGCCTGTAATGGATAGGCCATACTATCTGTCTGCCAGTAGGCATTCTTTGCCCTGGAAGTGTGTTCTATGCTCCTCAAGCACATGTAGACTCTTACTCATCCCATCACCTACTTTTCCCCAACAGTTATTAGGTGATTCCAGAAAAGTACAAGTACTTAAGAGTGTGTGACCTGACCCTGACCGTTGTTCTCTGTGTTTTGAGAAACTCTGCCAGCTTCAAACATTCTATCTGCATTGCTCTTTCCTGCTTTTACATTGTGGAGTGTATTTTCAGTAAGGAAGGGCTAATACCATCTAGGGTGTATCAACTGCTAGACTGGGAACATATCTCTAAAATAAGGGATGAAGTATCCATGAGCTCACTCATCTGGAAAAGCGAAATTCCCCCCCCACTCCAATTACATTTATTGACAATAAGATGGACACTTTCAAATTTGGCTTGACTCCTGTGACTTTTTCCTCCCTTTCAAATGGCCCTGAATTTTGTTAGAAGAAAGGTAGAGATGTTACTGTTGTTTATTATCACTATTAAACATATATATATGTGTATATATATATATATGTAAATATATAGTAAATATTCACTATGACCATGAAGGATAGCTTAGAATAAACATTTGGGTAATACAAGCACAGTGCAAATGTTATATGTTTATTCTAGAAAAAAATCACTCCATTATTTTTTAGGTTTTGTGTTTGCATTTGTAGTTTACTCTGACTTTTTAACTTATTTCTTCTTTCCTCTCCTGTCTGCAGTATTTCTTTTCTGCTCCCCTTTGCTCTTCATTCTGCACCATCTTTTATTATGTAAATATGTGTGTAGATGCATATATGAGTAGAATGGTGTGGTGCTGGCACTGAGGGCAACCTTTATGTTTCTCAGCCCACAGCCCTGTGGCATTGGAAGTGGACACATAGTTTATATAACAAGATGTATGTGAGACAGATACAAGTGTTGGGTGTCCTGTAACATATGGAGAAGATGCCAGTTCTATAGTGCTTTGTATGACACAGTCCCTCACCCTTTACTGCTGTTTAGTTGACACAGGCTTAGTAAGAATACTGGGTCTCTGGGAACAGCTGTCAACATTGCCATAGTATTTCAGAGTGACTCAAGCTTCAATACAAAAGTCTGCTCTTTTGCTGTTCATCTTTCACTCACTTCTCTTGTAATAGCTCCCTCATTTCCCCTGGGGAAATAATCTGATCTGTAATTTTTAAGTGAGGCTTCAAGTGGAGTTGACTCCAGTCCAAACATCAAGAATAGCCATGTGAGCATGCCTGCACAATCAGGAATCCTCTACCTTTAGAGACAGCTATTGTTTTAGGAAATGACATAAGACCTTTTTGGAGTCAGTGGGATTTACAGAAATGCTTGCTTAGGCTTAAGTCTGTTATGGTGGGCTGGAATGGCTGTCAGCAGCCTGGGGATGAAGTGTGGTAGTGGGGATGACATCATTTGTAACTGTGGATCCAGGCTTAGATTTTTTTTTTTTTTTTTTTGGCAGCTTTAGATAACTAATCCCATTAATGTCTATTCTTTGGTGTATTTTTGTCTTTCACAACACAAAAGATCCTGACAGTGTCTGTATGAGGTAAAGAGTTGATTTGTTTGCCAGCTGACTTGGGATGACCAAGCTTCTTGGCTCACAGTTGTCGACACTGCTGATGTAGTGACTGCAGTGCATGAGAGGTTATCATGCCTTTTCTGAAGGCCTAGCATTTGAGATTTACAGGTGTCTCAGGCTAAAATATAATATTTAGCTATTTAAGCTGGCAGGCAAGTCACCTGGTTTGATGCAGCAAGTAGTGACAATATCAGCATTAATTTAATGGTTCTGTGTCTGAAAGAGACCAGGGAAATCACCTGGATGGGCTATTCAGTCTTGAGGCCTTACTGCCACTGGTAAAAGTATTATAGAGCCACCTTGTAAGAGGCAGGCTTGGCTGAACTTGAGATACCATAAGGTTAGGATCAAGAAATGGGAAACATGCCAGATGCCAACCTTAGTAATGTAGCTTTAATAGAACTTGGAAATACTTAGAAATCACTCATCCACTCCAAACTTATCAATCATGTATTCTCTATTATGATATTGCTTCCTGTAAAAATGTACAGATGTTTTTGTTTTTGACATAACCTATGTTTTTTCTTGAAGCATATTAATATATTTTCCAGTGTTCCTTTAGTCAGAATTTTCATTGCTACAAGACATTAAAAATTTCCTACCCAGTATTAATTAAGAAAGTAGTAGCTTAGTTATTTGGGTGTGGAATCTGTACTATGTAGGATAGACTTGGTTCTCAACGTAGTGCTATTTGAAGGTGGAATCTTTTACAATATGGGGCTTTGTGGTAGGTTTTAGGTCACAGGCACGTCCTGGAAGGCGGCTGAGGAATTCCAGTCTTACACCATGAAGTTAACAAACTTTGCTGTTTCATGAGTTATTACCATAACTTGCTGCTCTTCAGATGTCCCAAAGCAATGGGACCAAATGACCATGACCTAAAACCATGCCAGTCAATTCTATAAATTAATCTTCTAGGTATTTATTACAGTAATAGAAATCTGCCCAACACTAATCACACAACTGTAAAATTTGCCCCTTGAATGGATACAAGATGTTGCTGGTTAGCACATTTGTAAGGTTGCATAACATTGTTAGCACTCAATGTTCTAGAACCATTTCATTATCTTAAAAACAAAACCCCTTAGTGAATATGCAATCACTTTCTTTTGATCCTCAGAAATTCATGACTTTTATCTCTAAAGTCAGCTCCTTGAAGGCAGTTACTGACACTTACAATTCTTTCTTTCTCTCTTAGAAGTCTAGCTCACTTCTGGGGCCAGAAGAGGCACTAACAGAAATGCACTGAATTGAATGTCATCATGCTGGTTGCTGTTCCAAGCCAGCTCAAGATTGAGAGGCCATGAGCAGTTGTGGAGGAATATGGAGACAATTGAGTCCGAGTTCTTCTCAATGTCCTGACACCAGCTGCATCCTCAGGTACCTCCCTCCTTGACTTTAGACCTATTTTTTTTCTTTGTAAATGAGAGTCTTAGAACAGAATATTTCTTCAGTGCCTACCAGTCTACACTGGCATCTTGCTCAAGATGACCTGAGGAGCAAAGCAATTTGTTGAATGAAGACAGCAGGGTTTCTTTGCATTTCCATTGGGGTTTGTAGCTACTCTCCAGGCTCTGTCATACCTAGACTTAGTAGAACCATCCATGGTGGTGTTATTGAGTTATGTATCTATTGCCTTTGGTTAGGTTTGAACTTTAGCTTTAGGAGTTTATTATTTTGTTTGTTGATATTTGAAGTTAACATACATTTGCATTCAGGAGCTTTATTTTTTTTTTATTTTTTAAATTACAAGCCAAATAGCAGATGGAAGTAATATCCCCAAACTGAAACATGTATGGATTTTACATTATACTCAAGAGTTGAATGTCTTTCTTTTTCTAACTGACAAATATTCGGAGCCATGCAGTTTTAATTGTCCTTCAATTCACAAGAGCCCACTGTCTTCGAGGACATTGCTGAGGGAAAAATGAATGAACTAAAATTTTCATGTTACCCAAATGAGTGTTTGTAGTCATCGAAATGAGGTCAGAATGGTAAATAGACAGCTGTTCTGTATTTCTCCTTCCCTGGAGGTGAAGGTCAAAGAAACCTTTCTTTTGCTTAACATATCCCTCCTCAGTGGGCTGTAAACAAATATGCAGGGTAGCCCCAGCTGCACAGGGAAGAGAGGCACTGAAAAAGCCTTCAGAGCTGTTGAACATATATATCTTTGATTTCCCTCTTCTCATCTCTTCGCAGTGCCTTTCTTTCACAACACGGAGCCATTGATTGAGTGAAGTTAGAATAGCTTTTGACACAACTAACCAAAATAGATAGCAGAGGGACCCGTTGCTAAGCACAGCTCTGCTGGGTTCCTGGGCTGACAGCCTGTATTAGCATACAGGGTTTTGCAGAAGTTAAGTCCTCAGCTATTGGTGGCTATTTATTTAAAAGCTGCTGTTCCTTCTTGGGTTCTAAGAGTAAGTTAGCAGCACAGGTGATGTTAAGGAGGAATTACTTGCTATTACAAACCATAAACCTCCCTAACAGGGTACAGGTAACTTGAGTCAGCAAACATTTTGTACCTACTAGGTGTCAGGTTGAATCCGGGGTGGGGGGAAGCAGAACAGTAAAGCCATAGTTTCTATTCCCATGAAACCCAAGTGAAGGACACTAATAGAAGAGCAAATGGCTGGAGGGAGGGAGAGGAGAGGAGAGGAGGAAAGGAGACAGAGAGAGAGCAGGAGAGAAGAGAGCAGAGACAACATTTGTTTGTACCTCATTTTCTTCTGCTCGATCTAATGGCTTTTGCCTTTATTTTACAAAGACACGATCATCAGACTCTTCTCTCTTCATGCACCTTGAGTTGTGTTCTATATTATGGTCTGATTCTTCTAGGTTGCTGATACAGAATCGGAGGAAAGGGAAGTGGTAGAAAAAAGTAGAGAAGCAAGGATGCGGGTTGGGAACAAACCTAAAGTCTCTTATTCTAGGCACTTACATTGCAGCAATAAATTTTCCTTAAAATGTGGGGCAGGGAGCTCGCTCAGCAGTTAGGACCCCTTACTCTCCTCAAAGAAAATCCATAAATCAGTAAACAAGTCTTGTACCTCCAGATCATGGGTTCTCATACTTTCTTCTGGCCTGCAAAGGTCTCCAGGTAACAGCTGACACATATTCAGTAAAGATAAATACATATTGAATTATCTGGAGGTGAGGGGGCAATAGATGTTCCATGGGTGGAGAATGGCAGAGCTACAGGGAGGAAGGTGCACTGCTGCTATCTGGCCATGCCATGCCCTTTGGGCACAATCCCTGTAAATACAGATAATGAGGAAGGGAGCTCCCACAGCACCAGTTTCAGGTATTTTCAAAGTTAGTCTGAGTGCCTATCTTGCCCTCTAGAGTGGCTAGACTAATATTAGCAGCAGTAGTGATGGATAGGTAGATCTCCATTTTTCTGGTACATCTCATTTTATGAACTGCACATCTGTGCATTGTTTTGATATTTGATATTTATGCAAGTTTATTATTGGTGATCCAGTTTGTGACATTATTTACCATAGGATGCTATTAATCGGATCACTTACTAACCACATTCTTTTCTAAAAAGTAATGCATCATTGTTTTGGTATGAATGTTGGACCTCCCTTCTTTCCAATTTGTATATCACATCCTAATATTCAATGTAATTATATTTAGAGGAAGGGGCCGGAGGGATTGGCACCCTTATAAAACATGTTGAAGTAGAGTTTTCTTGCCTCTTTGATCATGTAGGAGCACAGACAGAAGAGTGTCATCTTTGGATTAGAACCACTCTCCACCAGATAGGGAATCTGCTGATTCTTTGATCTTGAATTTTGAGCAACAAATTTCTTTTGTTTTTAAATTGCTGAATCTAAGATAAATTTCCTTACAAGCCCTAAAATGTGAAGATAATTGTGGATTCTTACCATTCATAGTTAATAGGAAAAATTGATAACAAAAGATAGCTGTTTATTGTTAAAAATTTCAATAATATGAAAGATGGTATGATGAGAAGTGAATATTGTCTGCCCATTTTCAATTTCTTATCATGTGATAATTGGTTGAGAAATAGCTACTGATACTGTTAATGCACTAGAATAGCATCCACACTTAAGTAGAAATGTTGTGTCAACTATTATATTACACATATGCAAATATGTTTGGTATATCTTTAAAACAAAATAGAATATATTATGCAGTTAATGGTCCCTATTTAAAAAACTTAGGAATATAATTTTGGAGTAGTAGACATATGTCTACCCCCCTCTAATAAATACGGTAATATTAAAAATTATAACTTTGTTAATGGTGTTTATTGTAACATTATGAAGAACAACTTTGCTGCATGTCTTTTCATATTTATGCAAACATTTTTGTAGACTAGATTCTTAGAAGTGGGTTTTCTGGTCATAGGGAATGTGCATTCATTTCTTTGCAGACTGCCAAATTACCTTCCTTCAGTGTGTCATATCATTCTGTAAATGGGTTTGGGAATGGATGTTTCTTATATCTACATAAAGTCCATCTTGAAAGTCAAGTATTTCCATGTCACTGGTATATTTGCCTTCCAATCCTCAAATTTATTCTTTTCTGATGGGTCCAATAATCTTGCAAAGTCTGGTCTTCTGCCTTGCAGATGGGTAGCTCTGGTGCTTTTACACTAAGATAGTCCCTGGAAATGGAAGTAGTAAAGCTTTCTGACTCCAAGAAATACTTCTAAATCCAACTGTAGAGCTGCTGGGAGAACTGAGTGGAACATGGGTTGAGTTCATTTCAGCTGTCAGCATTTCTGAGAGCAAAATGTAGCTTCACAGTTATCAACTTCATTCAACAGCCTTCATTAGGAAATTTTTATTCTCCCCCCAGGAGAGATTTAACCAATAAAGAAGGTTATTCATGCACATATATGTATCTGTCAAGTCATTGGTAATGAGCCAGTCACTCTGTAGATAAAGGAGCAACAGTAGAATGTTCCATATTCCTTTTCCTTCAACTGTAATATCTCAGTTCTGTAAAATTTTTCTTTTATGGTTAATTATATAGTATGGAATTATTTAGTTTTATGCTGAGGACTCACAAATACATAATCTTATTTAACCTGTAAACAACTATATGAACTAGACATTGATATTCTCATTAAGTGAAAATGCCAAAAGTCAGAGTTTAAATAACAGCCATTTGGCTAGGTGGTGGCAGAGCTACCATGCACGTGGTAGGTCTAAGCTAAGAGTCAACTCCACTATTGCTATTTCTTCTGCTGTTTTTCATGTTGTTTCCCGTGGCTCTGCTAACCCAGTATAATAACTTAATGCTCACTACATTATATGTACCTGTATCTTCATCCTGAATTATTCTTAAGACAAAATACAAACATCTACTACTTTCCTGCTTCGGCTCAACTCAAACTCTTACCATGTGGATTGGTACTTGCTTGCTGGTATTTTGTTCCAGTACTTACCCAAACCCTAAGCAACTCAAGCATTCCATTTTGTCAACCTGCTTTGTATAAACATGACTGGTATCTCTATACTCTCAGTTGACCAATGAAAAATTTGATTCTCATGTACTGCTTCTCATTTTTTTTGTATCAATTCTGGTCATTAAACACTTATCCAACAAATATGTCAGGTGCTAGGGATGCAATAGTCAACACAACAGATGTAAAAATGATAGACTAGGATATAATCATTGGATGATCAGATAACCACATATATAAAGTTGTAATTGTGATAATATTAGGCGAACCACATATTTTAAATAACATCCAGAGGATGGTGGGAGCTATATAAGAAAGTAGAAATCAGGAGTTTTAGATTGAGAGGAAAGCATCTTCAGAGATAATGTGGTGAAAAGGAGCCTGAGAAATACAATGTACCAAAGGATAGCCAGCCAGGGCTGAGCAGAGAACAAAAGGATGTGTAGTGGGATATTCACTTTGTCTCCTGTGGCACTGACCACACCTATTGGGGGTGGAGCCAGGGGCAGAAGTGATCTGGGAAACTAGGTCTGAGGAGGAGCCAGGGAACGAGCTCTCTTGCTGGCTGGTTGTGAGAGGAGAGCATCCGGTGGAACTTGCTGGTGTTCATCTGTTTAGGTTGTAAGTTATTTCTCCCTAAATAAACATCTTTTTGGCCTATTTGTTTATCATGATCCTTATTTATCCACAATAAGGATACAAGACACAAGATGGGAGCTGGGATCAGAATGAGTCTACTCTGCAGACTGTAGGCTCTGTTAAGGGTCCTGATCTTTGTGACATGTGCAAGGGGAAACCATGGATATTGGTGGATATGGCAGCAGGGTAATGCAGATATGGTCACATTTTCAGATTCATTCTTCCTAGACATAACAATGTGGGTCATGGACAGGCTGAGATACCAGAGGCAGATTGTTTAGTACCTTAAACTAGGGTAAGAGTTAAAGAAAGAAATAGACAGTGCTGAGTAATATTAGAGGTGAAATAGGCAACTTTTAGGGATATTGGATTCAATAGATGGGGGAATGAGATGACTTCCAAGTTTCTAGGTCATACCATGGGCCAAAAATGACCAACGAGGCAGAAAGGAACTGTAGTCACTTAGTTTGCTTGTTTGCTCCAAATAAAGTTTTTATAACTCCTGAGTGGGAGCATAAGCCCACTCAAAGTATCTTTAAAAAGACTAAATGCATTCAGTATATATATATATATATATATATATATATATATATGTGTGTGTGTGTGTGTGTGTGTGTGTGTGTGTGTGTGTGTGTGTGTATTATGAGTATATATGACAATAACTAAAGAAGAATGTGTGACAACTTTAAGAGGGACACAAGAGGGACATGAACAGTTTGAACGGATCAGAAAATGCTGGAAATAATGTAAGTACATGTATGAAATTCTCAAAAAATTTTAAAATAAAAGATTTTTTTAGTAACTATTTAGGGACTCTTGCATAAACTATTTTAGAATAAGAACAAGAAAAGGAACATTTGGGAAGCAAGGTTTTTTTTCCCCCTGTGGCTGTCAAGCTTTGCCTTAATGTGTTCACTTTATTCTGTCTCACTTTCTGCTACTGTTGTTGCTTTCCTGGGTAGTTTTTGCCTGCTATGTTTGCAAAGTATTCACTGGAGCCACTGAAACCAGCTGTCTATAGTTTCTATATCCCAGTTCAGAGAGAGGCACTAGGGGTAGGGAAAGTGTTCCCTGCTCCAATAAACTGGACTGTTTCTGTACAGTAAGGGAGGTTGGTTTCTAAGTCTTCAGAATTGTGGATCACATTTTTAAAAGTCAGAGCTCAAGTCCACTTTCAGAAAAACAAAACAGTAGGTTTGAAGAAGGCCATGAGAATATTTATCTTTTTAAAAAAGTGACAAAACATGAGTTTGATACAATTGGTCCTTAGCCCATCCTCTGATGGATATTGTTCTAGAGTATAGAAACATTCAACAATCTCTGGCATTAACTCTTGCACTGAACTCCCTTTGAACCTTGGCCCTTTATTTCTTTGTTTATATAATGGGTCAACTCTCTATTTTACATTCAAAGGCAATTCTGTATGTTGCAGAGAGAAGCTTTTTTGATGAAGGGTGAGAACTAGACTTATTGATGGGTATAATGGTAGATATTTACAATACAGTTAGGGATTATGGTGGTTTAGTAAAAGGGCAGTTGTAGGTTCTTGGACTCCCCCAATATCCATGACCTTATTAGTCCTGGGCTGTTGACTGAGTTTCCAGTACCAGGTATGATCTCCCTCTTGTTGAGTGGGCCTTAAGTCCAATTACAGAGTTACTGGTTACTGCCAAACATGAGCACCATTACTGTTCTCTTAGAGTTATTGTGCCACACAGGTCATTGTTGTGGTTCATGGGCTGTGTGTGTGTGTGTGTGTGTGTGTGTGTGAGAGAGAGAGAGAGAGAGAGAGAGAGAGAGAGAGAGAGAGAGAGAGAGAGGGAGACTACTGTTCTCTTAGAGTTATTGTACACAGGTCATTGTTGTGGTTCATGGGCAGTGTGTGTGTGTGTGTGTGTGTGTGTTGTATGTGTAAAACAACAATTAAGATGAAAAGAATTTGAGAGAGAACAAGGAGGGCTCATGGAGTGAGGAAATAGAAGAGGGAAAATGAGGAAATTATATTAAAATTTCTAAACTAAAAATATTGTTAGAAAAGGTAAATCAGAAGGCTAATAAAATGACTTTGGAAATAAGCTTTCCTAGAGCCATAAATAAGAATGATAGCTTTAATGTACACATATATCTAGGCAGTTTCTGTAATACTTGGGTTACACGTACCTGTACTTTCTCTTTCCTGATGATGACCTCAAAATGAACAAGACCTCATCAGTATTTTATTGTCTGCATTCAGGAACTGGAATTGTCACTCTTAAATCACTGCAACTTGTCTCTCCTAAAGTTCTCTCAAGGAGAATGGAAGAAAGTTCATAGAAAGTCAAACAAAATGTTTTTCAAAAACAAGCATTTTTGATTATGAAAGATCCAGTATGAGGAGTGTCTCCCAACCAGTCAGCTCCATTATACACACTGTTTAATTACAACAGGGTCTAACTCTAAGGCCAGTGGAATGTCTTTGTGAGGGGTTCCTGGAAAGGTCACCACCCAGTGCCTTGACTAAGTGTGTCCCTGTGGCTTTACTCCAACTTCTCATTTCTTCTTGCCTTTGGTCACTGCAATGAGGCTGCAGTCCTATCGCCTCTATGAAACCTCTGCCTTCAGTCAAGAATGATTCTTGTTTGCCAACACCTGGATGTCCTCATGCCTCTAAGTACTAGCTCTTGGAGACTAATATCTCCTCCCCAAACCTCTTTTCTTACTGTTGGTGATACCTCTCCTCTTTTCTGCTTCATGTTCTACTACACTGATGGTTATCAAGGACTTCCTGCACAGACTCTTCTTTGCTGAGTGGTTTCTAGAGTCCTTCTAATTGTTGGTCAGCTCAGCATTTCCTTTTCTCTACTTACCATGTACCTGCAGGGGATGTCACCCATCTCTCTTCAGCCTTAGACTTGCCCTTGAGATAATATTTTCAGCAACTTTTGTTCATCAGTCCTATGAACAACTGATATCTAACAGGTCAAATTTGGACTTATTATCTTCTTTGCCTATACTAATCATTATTTTCTAATATTTACTTACTCAAGGTACCAGTGTCCACTGAAAACTTGGCTCTCTTTCCTTCATATCTGTTATTTCTTTTCAGTAACTCCTTTGATGGCCAAGTTTAGATTCTAGATAAGGACTATTGGAATATCTTTCTTTTCAATCTCCCTTTGCTTCAATTCCAGGGTCATGTCATTGTCACAATTATTCTTACAAAGTGAAAACATATTTATATCTATTTAAAACTTCTGATGCTTGCTATGTTTTAACTACAGTCTGATACATTTTATACAATAATATAAAATCCATTATTTAGCAGAATTTACAGCATTTTTACAGCTTTGCACCACTCATCATTTCTAGCTTCAAGCAATGATTTCTCTCTTATAATAACATGGTTTTAAGTGATAGGTACTTTATTATGGTGATTTGAATAAAAATGACCCCCATAGGCTCATATACTTGAGCCTAGTAGGTGGAATTGTTTAGGAAGGATTAGTTAAGTGTGACCTTGTTGGAGGGCTTGAGGCTTTGAAGTTCTTGAAGTTTCAAGAACCCACACCATCCACAGTTAGATCTCTCTGCCTTGTTTTGTGTCTCAAAATATGAGCTCTTAGTTACTGCTCCAGTGGCATGCATGCTTGCCTGCCTGCCTGCTACCATGCTCCCTGCCATGGTGGTCATGGACTCTACCCCCCTGAATCCATACTCCCCAAATTAATTGTCTTTTTCTTTTTATTATTTTACATATCGATCCTAGTTCCCTCTGCCTTCCTTCCTGCCTCCCTCCCATGCTCCTGAACCCTCCCTCCCATCCCATAACCCCCACCCCCCACTCCACAGAGAGGGTGATGCCTTCCAGGAGGGATTATCAAAATCAGTCAAGTCATTTGGAGTAGGGCTAGGCCCTCCCTCCTGCCTCTAGGTTAGGGGAGTATTCCTCCATGGGGAATGTGCTCCCAAAGTCCTTTCATGCACCAGGGATACATCCTGGTTCTATTATCAGAGGACCCTTAGACTGCCCAGGCCTTCTAACTGAGACCACTTTCAGGGGGTCTGAATCGGTATAATGCTGGTTTCCCAGCTATCAGTCTGGGAGTCCATGAGCTCCCCCTTGTTCAGGTCAGCTGTCTTTGTGGGTTTCTGTAGCCTGGTCTTGACCCCTTTGCTTATCACTCCTTCCTCTCTGCAATTGGATTCCAGGAGTTTGGCTCAGTGTTTAGCTATGGGTGTCTGCTTCTGTTTCCATCAGCTACTAGGTGAGGGCTCTATGATGGCATATAAGTTAGTTATCAATCTTATTATCAGAGAAGGGCATATAAGGTTGCTCAGATTGTTAGTTGGGGTCATCCTTGTAGGTCTCTGGACATTTCTCTAGAGTCAGTTTTCACTTCAAACCTATAATGGCTATGGCTCCTCTATTTTTTTTTTATAAGCAATCATTTATTTCTCTTTATATCATTTTCTTTTTTCTTCTTATTTTACATATTGATCCCAGTTCTCTCTCCCTCCCTTCCTCCCTCTCTCTCTGTCTCCCCCTTCTCTCCCTCCCTCCCTCCCTCCCATGACCCCTGACCACCCCCCCCCACTCCACAGGGAGGGTGATGCCTTCTATGAGGGATCAACATAATCTATCAAGTCGTTTGGAGTAGGGACTAGGAATGGCTCTCTCTATTATGGTATTTCTTTTTTCGCTCTCTTCTATTTGTTCACCTACTCAATCTTTCTGGTCCCACATGTTCTCCTCTCCTTCTCTTTCTCCTAATTCTTTTGTAAGTTGCCTTGGTCTTATCTCAGCAATATAAAAGTAAATAAGACATTTAATTATGATAAGGCTTTTATGCTCAGATGGAAAAGCACAAACAAGACAATATTATTAGTTTTGCATATGAAGAATGTGATACTGAGAAACGTTATATGACTCATCCAAACTTAGGTGACCAGGCAGAAGAGGATCCCCATTCTGCTTAGTCACACTGCTACTCTCTTTTACAAGCTACGTTGAACCAATTCCTATGGCTGTGCCTTGGCTCAAGTTGCCTTCCCTGCTTTCTTGTTATACTTCCTTTTCAAATAGCTCCTGAGATTTACTACAAAGGTCTCCTCTGCATAAAGTCTTATCTGAATTGTTGCATCATAATAATCAAGGGTGCCTTCTTTAGTGTTTCCCCATCATGCGTATCTTCTCTCTCACTTTATTACCATCTTGTGTACAACTCACTTATACCACGTATTCTAAGATAAGCTTCTCAATGTATCTCCACTAAACCTGGATGAAACCTCTGTGAAGATTCCATGCTTTAATCATTATAGGCCTCCAGTGTCTGGAACAGCAGCATTTGGCAGGGATATTTCCATCCTCTGATTAAACAGCTTAGTGACTAATCTAAACACTTATTTTAATTAAAATAATTTTAGGTGTTAACACATGAACATTAAGACTTCTCAGCAGGCTCATCAGAGTTTATGATAGACTGTGGGCAGGTGTTTTCAAGAACATTAATTGAGACTACCTTGAATATAGTTACTTCTACAGGAAGTATAGGAAGTCTTGGTACAGATGTAATCCAGAAAATTTGATGGTCAATGAGACACTACTTAGTGTTAAACAAAAAAAAAAAAAAAAAAACAAAAAAACAAAAAACCAAACAAACAAAAAAAAGCCCAACCAATTCTCTAAAGGGTGTTAATTGTTTTGTATTATAGAAAAGAATAGTGACAGGGCAGAATTTGACCTGGTGAGATCCTGCAATCCCTTGGCATTGCAAGTGTTCCTTGTTGTAGACCTAAGGCCCCACAGTGGCTCTTTTATGCTATCAAAATGTGTGTGTGTGTGTGTGTGTGTGTGTGTGTGTGTGTGTGTGTGTGTTTCCCAAGTAGTCAATAGATTCTGTTTAGATTAATTTGGGTCAGTTCAATTGAAAGGTGTCAAATTCAGTCACTAGGCATTCCTATTCTCTATCTTGATCATAAATCTGATATGGTGCCAGTTTTTCTTAAACAACTGGATTGTATGGAGGAAAGTCAGACCATTAGCAAAAACTTGAGTGCAGATACAGAACACTGGGCAAATGCATGATGCAGAAGCAATCACCATGAGTGACCCCTATCCTGCTTTTTTGTGACATCGTGGCACTTGAGCTGGGAGGAATGTTGAATACTGTCAATGTGATAATCTGTGGTTCTGCTGCCTTATAGAGATTCTACCTCAGACATGAGTAGTGGCAGGGCAGGACAGAGTGTTCTTTTTGAATAATGCCCGCAACCCCTCCCCTTTTAGCTTACATATTAATTTGAAAATTGGCTATTTTTCTTGACTCCAGCTGAAAAAAAATGGATTTATCTTAGCATCTTAGTGTTTCAGGATGCCTTAGAGGAACAGTTATTCTCAATAACATCAGTGGAGGAGACTGGAAGGTAGACTCAGCCAAGACAATGCCTGGGTCTCTGGTGCAAACAGATACTCTAACACTAAAGTAGGACCATGAGTAGACTGCGGCAGGGTGGAGTGGTGTGGGAGTGAGGAGGCCAGTGAGGAATTATTTGTCCATTGGTAAAATGAGAGCTAGGATTGGAGATTTAGCTCAGAGGAAACACACTTAATGAGCCAGGACAGGTCCTAGGCAACCTTCAGCACTAAAATATAAACTAAAACCAAGCCAAATAAAATCACAAAAGATCAAACCAAGAAACAACAAAGCCAAAAATGAACAATGGACCAGGGAGTAGTTGTGCTGGTAAAGATGCCTGGCTCTGGCCTCAATGACCTGTGCTCAATTCTAGAGATACACATGGTGGAACGACATAATCATAACTCCCAGGTTGTCTTTTTACATTCATATGCACTTTGTGGCATACATTCACCCCCATCACCACACAAAATAAATGAGTGAATAAAAATATAATAAAAAATCCAGCCAACTACCACAATCTATCAAAACACCAAATTAAAAACAGAAAACAAGAGAGCCAACTGAAAGAGTTAGATTTAGTAATAAAATTCTATGTCTTTCTTGTCTTATCTTCTGAAGAGAGAGAGAGCAATTTTAGCATTATTTAGGCAAATTTAGCAATTCTCCAAATATCTTTCCCTTTCTCCTGAAATTCAGCCATCCAACAGCCCTAGCCTTTACTAACTAATTAAGCTGAAGGAACAGGGAACTTTTGTATGCTTTAGTTTTAGTGTGAAGCAAAAGAAAGAGAAGGGAGAAGATAAAACTTATTATTCTAAGTTTTCTAACTTGAGTAATTGTGGATTGTCTGTGGCCAGGCTGGCTTTATTGTCCTATAATTCTCAATTCTGTGATGTGCATGTTCTCTAGGCTTGAACAACTCTCCCAATGGATGATGACTTTGCTGTTGCTACAGGGGAGTCGTTACACACAGATGGCTTTTAGCAGGGGAGTCAATTTGCTAGGCATTTTCCTTGATTATGGTGCATTCTCTCCACACTGATTGTCAGAAGCGTGAAGATTCTTGCATGGTGAAAATGTTCCAGGATCCGGATAGAGAAACACTGCATTCGCAGATGATCTCCGTGTGACTACACTCTGATGAAAAGATGCCTGGCTCCTCTAATTTATTCAGATAACTTTCTAGAAGGAAGAATAAAGCCAAACCAGTGCGAAGCATTGGAGGAAGGAAGAGAGGAGCAGAATTTGCAGCTGTGAGCAGATATTGATTCTGGTGGATAATTACCTCCATCTTGTTATATGGTCTCATTTTCTTCTCTTGTGATGTTGCATAGAAGTATAGAAATCTTATCTGACATACCTTGTACCCACTGGAACAAAATTTCATTTCAGTAGTCTGTCCAAGAGAGCATAGATACAAGGGCAGCAAATATTCCTTTTATTTGAAACTGATTTTATTTCATTTCTTATGTTAACTTTTAAATCAACCCTTTATTCAATTGTTATGCAAGTTTCTTATAGAAATACTAAAGAACAAAGCCATTTCTTTAACTTCAATTTATGTTAGTCTGAGACAAGGCCTGATATCTCCTGCTGGCCTTTTGAGTGTGGGGCCACTGAACATAAAAAGAACATGGCTGGCCAGGCTGACTATTTTACATTCAGCCCATTTTATGATCTGTACCAGGTACATTTTGTACCAGGTACATTTTGTTCCTATCTTTGGGTGGGCATTTTCATAAGGACTGAGGAGGGGTGGGTCACAGTAGATGGATTCCCAAGAATAACTCTAGTCAAGCAAAATTTTTGAATCAGCTGACAAAATTAGGCTTGGATGTCAAATTGTGAGGAACAGATCAAGGCAGAAGACATTCATATTTGGAGATGTCTCTTCTGCCCGGTGTACATATAACATCGAATGTTGAATGTTTGGGGAAGGGGTGACATTCTCCTAGGCTTGTGCAGTCCTCATGGAAAGCCCACCAATGTTCCTATTCTTGAATGGAACACAAGACTAGCACAGAAAGGCAGACTTCCTCAGGAGGACAAAGCATGGCCTCCTCATGCTACAACTTTCTCTCTCCCCTTTCCTCCTTGCTACTCTTCTTTCCAATATGAGAAAAGCTTTCTTGAAAGTCAGCATCCTGAGATGCTGCATATCACCAGTGGAAGAACCTGTTGTTGAGTGAATCACCACCTCTGTTCTACCGGAGGCAGAGGTTTTCACTGAGGGTGTGTAGGTAATCTGGGATGTGCTTATGTCACAAACTTCTCTACTTGCCTCTACTTCACTTGCTCCTTTGTCTGATACTTGCTCAGGTTCATCTATTTCCACACAGCCTTTCTACTTTCTTGTAGTCATAGTCTTTGTCTTGGAAAAGAACATCCCCAGCTTACTTTTCTCTACGTCACTATACCCACAGGACATACACAAAGTCCTTCAAACTGTGGTCAGTTCTTAGAGATCACCTTTAATTACTCCATTTTAATGTTGAGTACTTTCATTAACCTTTTTTGTATGTGTTTGAGATATTGAATATTAGAATAATGGTTGTCAGTTTATTTGTTTCTTAGTTATTTGTTCTAGAAATCACTTTTTTTTTATGTTCTTGTGCTGTCTCCTTGATATTATCCCAACACAGCAATTATAGAGTGGCTTCAAAATTGGAAATATAATGATAATAATTATGTCCATGGTTTTATATTTTATGATACAATCTTTACACATGTGATGAATGGGAGTTTCAATTTATATGGAGGGGGAGGAGGCTGAGCATGAAAGAAGGCAAGCTCCTCATCTTTCTCTTGACTTCCTTGCTATTACATCTCTTGTGGTAGTTGTTGGGATGTTTTTCTTTCACTTTCATATTTGCTTTGAAACCAGTTTCATCAGCTGACATCCACTTCCTCCTTCAGTAAATCAACACATGTCCTCTGGTTCTCCCTATCATAGGTAGTTTTTGAATCAAATTAGAACTTACAAATAGATGTGCTTTGGCACATGAGTCCTGTGAATGTAAATCTTAGTAATATTGCTTCATACATTCTTACTCCCTCTTCTCTTGTGATATAACGAGACAGTTTTCCAACTTCGTATCATATTCAATTTCATGTCTACTGGGTCAATATGGAGACTGTCCCCACTGGTTTCTGATCAGTGAAAGGAATAAGGCTTTATGTTGTGGGTGGAATGTAGTTTGTCTCCCGAGATTTCATGAGCTGAGGGCTTGCTGCCAAATTTAACAGTATTGAAAAGTGGTGAGGAACAGCGAGATACAATGAGGACTTTACACGTAAACTTGGAAGGGAGTAGTGCCTATCTTGTGAGAGTGGTTTAGGTCTTCTAGAAGTCAACTGAATCTCATCACAGATGATTGTTATCCCCTTTCTAATCATTTGTTTTTCTAACTTTATTCCTTTCCATATGATACCTGCCATGTCTCTTTTTCTCTCTTATGAATTCTATTCATATGATTTTGTCTATCTGACTTTCACCAGAACACAGTGCTGACACTATGTTCTAGAACCCCAAGGGCTATGAGTTACAGACATTTATTTCCTTTGGGCTGGTAATATGGTCCAAATGGTAAAAGTTCTTGCAGCCAAACTTGGTGATGTGAGTTCAGTCCTCAGATCCTACGTTTGGAAGGAGGGAAGAAAATCCTGTCAGTTGATTTCTGACCTCCACACATATGCCATGGCATGATCAAACCCCAAATATATCATCTCTATGTTTTTAACTACTACCATGAAAATACTGAGTGAGAAAATCTAGGAAACAATTTTGGGAAAACAATCTTTTCATGAGTCTTATTTATTTCATAGATGAATAGCTTTTATTTCACTTAAATCCTAGATGGTTTTATACTGAAATAAATTTATATATATTTCTCACATTTTTTTGTGAATAATTTTGAAGAAGTTTAAAGAATAGGGGAACTTCTAAAATGGATGATAATACTCATCATGGCACTGAAACTGGATTTTTCTTGTTTTTGAATAATCATCTAGAGAACTAAGTAGCAATGAAGAACCTCCTGAGATCCAGAGGCAGCTTCTGGATTCTGGAGAGCAAGATGAATGAGTGAGAGTGAGCAGTAACCCTGATTTTGTCACAAATACAGGCCATGGGACATTGATCACAGTTCTCTTCTCAGACACTGGTTGAATTGCACTTTTTAAAAAGTATTCCCACTAAAATATCATGTAAGAAAGTGTTTAAGTCATGAAAGAATTTCAGGAACAGCTTGAAGTAGCTTTCTAAATGCTAACTTTAGGAAGTATTATGGTTCACTTTGAAAATCAAGGCTACTCTTGGGGGGCCTCTTCTATTCCATCGTGTTATACAGTCTAACTTTACTATGGAAGTACCATTTAGCAGGAAATATTATTGAGTAAAACAGAAACTCCCATAGCTTTAATCCCTATTGTATCATATCCCAGTGGTCTGTATATTTGAGTTTGAAATAGAATGGATGCTTCTAAAGATCCCTTTCAGGCACCTGACTTATGATTTTAGGAAACAAAGGAAATTTGTCATCTGATGCACTAACCTGCACCTCCAAATCAGATGTTTTTGATGTCTGGGGACTGAGAAAATGTTCTGAAGGGAAAATACTCACCTGAAAGGTGACAGCCAGTTTGATATAAGCTATCTAGCACTAAATTTACTGACCTAAACCATAGAACTTGTGAATTGTGATTCTCTAAACTCTCTTTGGTCTCTGTATGAAACCATTGCCCTCAAACTGAACTTGTACTTACAAATAGTTATCAGAATGTCATCTTTGTGGGGAAAAAAACCTAAGAAACAAAAAAGGAAAAACAACTTGACATGTACACCGTGAGATTTAGTGCAACAGACTTGGTGATGGCTGGGTCACTCTCATTAAGCATATTGATCTTTTTAAGTCTCATATTGCCTCTCTGTGAACTCTGGCTGCTCACAAACTATCCGAATTGGCCATTCCTTGACCCCTTAACCCTTAGAAAGGAAGATGATTTGAGAAACATTCTAAACTATTTGAATTCTCTTATTGCCTATAATAAGACCTATCTCTAGTTCCAGTGTAGAGTCTGTGAACTTCAAATGAACTGTATTTATTTTTGTGGTCAACCAAAGGGATACAAACCACACACGCACATTAATGTCAAGAAACCAGATCTCTCTTAGATTTTTTTTCCCTAAACTTGGCAGTAACCAGCTGGGCGTCTCCCTACTACACCATGAGTTATATTCATTAAAAGTAATGTATAGGAAAACAGTGCCAAACTGTTAATCTTGACAAAGAAATATGACTGACAAGTCTATATTCAATTGGCACATCTGGACTTTACCAATGAGAAATACAGTCAAAGAAAAATACTGTTCTCAGTTTGGGATTAGAAAGCTAAATCTTGTTGGTTGATCTTGAGTTTTAGGCAATGAATTAAACAATCATGGTGGAGGCATCTCTTCTGCAGGCAGATGGTGTGTTGGCTTTGTGTGTCCAAATGAGCACTCACTTCAGTGACACTGCACATGACCTCTGCACATAGGCTATCTGAGATGAGAGTCTCATTTTACAATTTGCAGCTTGGTGGCTTCTCACACCTTCCTTATTCGCTGACCTCACCTTCTGTAAAATCTTGTTCTGCTCTGCCTTATTCTTTTTATAGACTTTGAATTGTGGTAGAAAATCCAATCTTCTTTATTTCCTGGTTTTTGGAGTGCATCTCAGTGTCACTCCCACCCCCTCCAAGCTACTCAAACTTCAAATTGAAAATTCACTGCCTTACCTGTTCTCAGAAAGAACAGTCATCGGAAGGAAAATTCTTGTCCCATAAAAGAATTCGATGGTCAACTTTATGGACTGTTTAACTTCAGGGAGAAAAGTGAAGCCTTATTGTCCCATCTCTCTCTAGATGACCTCCAAATGTGACAATTACTGATAGTCAAGACTTCAGATAGAAGGGCTGTTAGAAGATGAAAATGCCAATTTCATCTCAGTGACTGTTTTCAAGACCTCATTAATCTCTCCATGTTTTTTTTTTTTTTTTCAGATGCTGCATGAAGCCTCTCTAGGGTTTTACTGACTCACATTCTTTCTAAGAGAAAGAAAGTTTAAGAAAAAAATTTCCTCAAGTTATTGCAGTGAGCTACTGAAATTTAAATAAAGCTACCAAAGTCCCTGACAAGTACACAGACATGCTACATGTCTAGGAGTCAAAGGTCTGCCAGCTGAAAAGGAATTATAACACAGGGACGGAATGACATAATTTAAAGTCTGTAAGGAATTTATTATTTAAGTTCTCTTAGGTCCATATGGAGCATGTTAAAATTTAGGCAAAGAAACATATAATTAAATGGTTTTTTTTAATGTCAATACTATAGGAAATAGGTGATGGATTGACCCCAGAGATACAAGCAAAAATGCCCAGCACACTTGTTACTTTGGTTCTTTGTGTACTCCTTAGACAAAGATAACAAAATCTTCACTCATTTTGTTTTCCTCAAGACATGGGATTAGAAGGTCAGCTCCTCTTCCAGCAGTGGAACTTTGAATACTAAGCACAATGGTGAATCAGTTGCAATCAGAGAAAAAGCCCAGTGTCAACCAATTGTGCAGCATTTGATGGATCTTTAATGTACACTCTTTGTTCTATTGTAATATCTACCACTTTCCTACTCTTTCATGCTGATTTGTTTTCTAGGCTGGTGCCACAGATCTGTCTACCTCAGTCTCCTGAGTGCTGTGATTAAAGGAGTGTGCTACCACTGCCTGGCCTCTATGGCTAACTAGTGTGGCTAGCTCTGCACTCTGATCTGCAGACAAGCTTTATTTGTTAAATCACAAACAAAGTATCACCACTATCTTGAGATGACAGAAGACTCAGTTGTTAGGTAATTTGCTGTTAGGACTGGAGGGGAGAGGTTAGTGGTCCAAAGCAGGGTTAATTACTGTTATCCACGTGCCATATCTTCCAAATCTTTTAAAAGACCCATTTATATCTGTGTATTACTTCCATAAACAATAACGCACATGCGTGTTTTACTTATCAAGACTTTCCTCTTACATTTAACATCATGATCTCTCTCACTGTTCTATTTATATATAGACATTTATATAGTTACAATTTACTTACTTACCTGTGTTGGTGAGATGGTTCAATGGTTTAGAGCACTTGATGCTTTCACAAAGGACCTTGATTCAGTTCCAAGCATCCACATGGAAGCTCACAACCATCAGTAACTCCAGTTCTAGGGGTCTAATACTTCTGAATTCCTCAGGCACCAGACATGCATTTGGCATACATGAAAGGAAAAATAAAAGCAAAATAAAACAAACAAACAAAAACACTCATATGCATAAAATAAATGTTTAAAAAATTGAGAACATTTGCTTACTTATAGATATTTCAGCAACATTTTACAGGTCCTTTCTTTTTCTTTACTAGAAAGTCATAAACAAGGAAATAGAAATGGTCTATTATCTCAAAACACACATTGTCCTTTTGGTCTAAAATGGTATTCATATATGCAGTAAAAAATACACATTAACTATAGGAATTCATAAAACTTATGAACTAAGTATCTTTAGCTTTCATTTCTGTTCTCACATTGAATCTTCTTTATAGTTTACATATCGACACAATACATACAAATGCATGTACTCAAATACATATTGTGGTGATTTGAAAGAAAATGGCCCTCAAAGGTAGTGGGCACTATTATGAGGTGTAGTCTTGTTGGAGGAGGTGTGTCACTGTGGAGGCAGGCTTTGAGGTCTCAAATATGCTCAAGCCATGACCAGTGTCTTGACACCTCTTGTTGCCGGTGAGTCAAGGTGTAAAAACTCTCAGTTCCTTGTTCTGCACCGTGTCTGCCTGCATGCTTCCTGCCATGATAAAAATGGACTAAACTTTTGAACTGTAAGCAAGCCACTACAATAAAATATTTTCCTTTATAAGAGTTGCTGTGGCCATGGTGTCTTTCCACAGCAATAGAAACCCTAGCTAAGACATATCTCCCCCCCCCCCACACACAGTTTGTGTTTGAATATTTAGGAATAAACACCACACACACACACACATACACCATGGAGAACAAGCTTATAAACATTGTTCCTCCATAGCCTCTGCTTTAGTTTCAGCATCTAGGTTCCTGCCTTGAGTTCCTGCCTTGGCCTCTCTCAGTGATAGATTGTGACCTTGGAGTTGTAAGCTGGAAGAAAACCTCTCTCCTCATGTTGCTTTGGTCATGGTGTTTATCACAGCAATAGAAAGCAAACTAGAACAATGACTAACTGGAAAGAGAAAATAAGACAAGGAATAAACAGCCACCACCATGATTTTATTACTTAACAATAGTTGCTTTTATTAATATTTTGTTGTAGTGTTTCTAATTTAATATTAATATTTTCATAGTTCTGTTATACCTTATACATATGATGAAAAATTTTTTACTTAACAATATATTTTCTCTCATTATTCGGCTGTTTCTATAGATATAATATCTAACAAATACATAAAACACCACAGAGTTGACTTATAATAGTTAACTGTTATTATGAAATATTTGTTTACTATTTACTATAAATTCAGTGTTATAAGCATTTTCACAAATGTAATTATGGCTCAACCACACTTATTAATTTTTCAGTTATTATAATATATTTGTGCCAGAGGTAAGACTTTTCTTCTTTGTCGGTATTTTCTTTATGAGTAAAGAAAGGAGAAGAAAGAAGAAGAGGAGGAAGGGGGGGCAGTTAAATATCCAGGTGTGTAAGTGTCCTTGGGTGGCTGATCTATAAAACAGATTCTTGTGCTCTCTCTCCAGCCAATAGGACTGGGCAAAGTCAACAGACTGACTTGGCATCCACACAAATTAATGGTATAAGTAGTGTGTGGTACACACATTTAAAAAGGTGCCCAAGTTGCTCCTCTGGGTTCCAGTGAGCTACTGATCCCAGTCTGTGGCATGCACTGTCAATGTGGTGACTGGTTGGTAATAAGAGTGAGCCCCCTGACCCCAGAAATAACTGGTGCTGTTCAACTTCTACTCTGCTGGCCTTCTACAATGACTGTCTGTTCTTTTGCCCCTGAATGAGACTCTTCATTCATCTGTCTCATTGCGTTTATGCTCTTCATAATGAAGGCCAGTGCCCAGCAATCCCAGTTCCTAAAGGAGAGGTTGCTATTTGGTCCACTGGGAGGCTTTGATTGGTCATGATGATTTGAGTGACTTTGAATTGCTGAGTTATGCAGTGAGGTTTCCTGCTGCTGGAGTGTGTGCTTCTGAGTAGGGAATGGCCATTGGAAAGTAAATCTCTCTTTAACAAGGACTTCAAAGATCTATTTCACTTGTTGAAGCTCTAACTATGTCCTCATATCAGTAAACTTTGTGCAGGGAAGACTGGCTGCTTGGAACATTCCTCTGCTTTGCATAGCACTGAGCATAGGACCTACTGACCTATGCAAAGGGGCTTTCAGGTCTCCCAAGGTGACTCTGTGTGAGTATAATCAAAGATAATTGGAACTAGCAATAATTCAACACCTGCTATTTCCAGAATTTAAAAGGTTCAAGAATGAGGCAGGTAACACACGGTGAGAAATCTTCTGTGACCACAGCCGTTTTGGGAAATGAATACTTTAAACTAATGCTGTCCAATAGAGCCTCAAGGGTTACAGAAGTCTTCTGTAATCCATGTCCTGTGTAGTAGTGACTTCCCAATGTAGCCATTTGCTTCTTAAATTGTGGTTAAGGGTGACTTAGAAATTAAAATTTTAGTTTAAGCCAAAGTAACTATATGTAATTAGTAATTACTATCTGTGGTGGTGTACTTTTAAACTATTCAGAGGACATTCCCTACAGCTTTGAATTAATAGAGACAAGTTCAACCAGAGTATGCTTTGGCTGGAGAGATGGCTCAGTAATTATGTACATACTGATCTTAGAGGAACTTGGTTTGATTTCCAGCGCCCACATGGTGGCTCACAGCCATCCCTAACCCCAGTTCCAGGGGATCTGACACCTTTTCTGACCTGCACGTATACCAGCCATGTACATACACTCAGGCAAAAATACTCATACACATAAAAATAAGTAGATATTAAAAAATTAAAATCCATGTGGTCTTATTTATTGTATGCCTACCTCCTCTCCATTCCCAAATTGTCATAGCTGCAATTATTGACATTCATCTCCTAAAAGGTGTTTCTGAGTTGCTAAATTTCTGTTTCATCATTCTTTATAGGATCCACTGTCTTTCTCCCCATCTTAGGTTTCTAACCTATGACCAAGAGCAACCTGGGGAGGAAAGCTTCCATCACTGAGGGAAGTCAGGGCAGGAAGCTCGAGGCAGGAGCTGATGCAGAGGCCATAGAAAAACAATGGCTTGCTCAGCCTGCTTTCTTACCACACTTAGGACCACCAGTCCAAGGGTATCACCTCCTACAGTGAGCTGAGCCCTCCCATATAAATTATTCACAGCCAATTCTGTGGAGGCATTTTCTTACTTGCTTTTCCTTCTACCAAAATCTAAGTCTAGCTAATGTCAGGTTGACATAAAACTAGCCAGCACACCTCCTAAGGCCCCTTTAGAATTTTGATACCTTTTTCTTTCTCTAGGTTCACAATATATTACTAACTGAAAAGTGTAGTTTATAAAACCCCATGTTTGGTCTCATTTAATGATAGCTACAATAGATGGGAAATTCACTTTTTTTTTCTAAATGAGATTGTTTATTTTAATTTTTTCTTTATATAATAGATGTTTAAAAAGATGGATAACAGTTTACATTATTAACACAATCAGTCTTTTGTGAGTTTTTTTTTTTTTTTTGTTGGTTTTTTTTGTTTGTTTGTTTTGGTAAGTTTTGGCCTTTCAAAAGCTTGATTCTAAAATACTACCTGAAGTAAGTCCTTGAATAAAACCAAGGAAACCAGACCACAAGATTAGTCACATCATCTTACAATTTGGAACATTTAAAGAAAAGCATATAGACTTTTCAATCTGTCCTCCACAGCCGAGTTCTTCCTTCTTTTTCATTTGGGTGTGCTGTGAATACGCTTCAAAATCTCCATTGGATTCACAGCCTCTTGAAATATAAACCAGGAGAAACTGGAAAAGGAGTACAAAGTATATTAAATCCTTTGACTCACCCTTTGAGTCACTTTATTATCTTTTAGGCCTTGGGAAAAGAGCTGTGTCTTTGTTTTCACATGGTGTTAAAGTAGATATTTCATTACAGCCTCCAAGGGGCCAGGATCAAGTTAATTGCTCTGAACTGCAGAGAAGTGTCTTGGTCCCTTTGGGCTCCAGCAGTCACAGGCACTGCATCTTCTCCCTCCCCTGCCATTTTAAAGAGGCACAACACAAATACCAGCTTTTCCAGCCCACACATGAAATGCACTCTTAGAATGATCTGCAAATGCTTGGAGACTTGAAGACCTTTACACGCAAGTGCCCTGTGGCATCGGGGAGGGCAGAGCACTCTGCAGCTGTCTTTCAAACTCTTTGCACAAAGTCCACGAAATGATTTACTTCCTGTTGTCAACAAACGAGCAAAATCGCATCTTTAATTTTAGATTCTACAGTAGTGATATCATTTCTAGTCTATGTCCGTTGCTCCTAATTTGCAATGGAGAAAGCTTATCTGCATTTATTTCCTAGACCATTGCTTTGGCACTTTCAAGGTTTTATCCAAGCATGACTTTTATAACCGTGTGGAAATTGCTGTGATAAAGGATGCATCAGCAATTTTCAAACCCATTTCTTTTTGTGGAGCCATCTCTCAGCCTCCCTTAATGGAGTGATGGAGAGAACCACTGGTCTTTTTTTTTTTTTTTTTTTTTTTTTTTTTTTTCCCTGTCTTCATTTTTAAAGAGCTTTGTTTTGGTCAATGAGACATATAACTGTGGAAACAAGGCCAACAGAAACTTTATGGTGTTTTTGTGCTGAACATCTAACTACCCTTGATTAGATGTGGAACAGGGGGCTGGACCACCATTTTATACCCCTTAAAATTGGTTTCAGAGGAATTGGTTGTAACTGAAATGTCAGACCCTTTAAATATTGAACCTTTAAATATCATAGAGGCATATGGGTGCGGATGTAACTTTGCCCATTCTTAGAATCTAGTATGTCAGAGCTGAAGTAAGAAATAAGGGGTTGGGGGGAGTGTACTATTTCTCAGGGGGGCATGATGGAAAAAACTAGATCTGGTGAGAGGATGAGGTCACCCCATGGATTTTCTGAGCAGGGTCATCTTTTCCCTGACAGTCACAGCCAATGTACAGTTTGCTGAACAATGGAGGCTGTGAATTGATGCTCATGGCTCATTGTTTCTCCTACCCTAGCTCTTCCCATACTCTAGAGGACTCTCCTTTCCTGAAATAAGCTAATTGTCAATATAGCTCTTTAAAACTCAGTCCTGGGAGCTTGCTGTTCTATTGCTGTGATAAACACCGTGATCAAAGCAACTTGAAGAGGAAAGGGTTGTGTCATCTTACCGCTTTCAGGTCATACTCCATCACTGAGGGAAGCCAGAGCAGAGACTGAAGCAGGAAGCTCCAAGCGGGAGCTGCTGATACAGAGACCATGGAGGGGTGCTGCTTTCTGGCTTGCTCCCCATGGCTCGTGGCTTGCTTGGCGTGGTTTCTTATAGAACTCAGGACCACTTGCCCAGAGATGGCAACACCCATAATGGGCTGGGAGCTCCTACATCCATGATTAATCAAGAAAATGCCACCATAGTCTTGCCTGCAGGCCAATCTGATGGAGGCATTTTCTCAGCTGAAGTTCCTTTTCCCAGATAACTCTATCTTCTGTTAAGTTGACAAACAACAAGAGCAGCAGAAACAACAGCAGCAGCGCCAGGTAGGACACATAGTAAACAAAAGATTTGTTGAATTGAATTGTATTCTTTTGACTACTGAAATGAGACAAGGCAGGGAAGACACAGACTCACGACACACATTGTTGTAGAACTGGCTGTATGACTGCAAAACTACTAAAATTCTCCCAGTAACACAAAATACAAAAATTAAATGAAAATAATGAAACTGGAATGGGCAGAGGCACAACAAAATAAGAGGCAAAAAGATGTTTTAGCAAGTCTAAGCAAGGTTGAGATACCTGCTTCAAATGGAGTTAGATAAAGCGGAGAGGTAAGTTCATCTACATCACAGATAGGGCCTGTGATTCCTAAAGCTTTGCAGAGCCCTTAACTCTGGAGTGTTGCAGAGATGAGCTTGTTACATCCCATGTGGTATGGAAGCCTAATATCAAATGAAGCTGAAAACTCTGCCAGACAAACGAGAACTTAGAATGACAATATTAGTCTTAGATCACTGAAATAGTAAAGTATGAATGGTTTGACATTTCCTATGGGGGGGGGAAAGCCTTTCAAAATCAGTTTGTATAAGGAGCTAGCTCCTGTGATAGTCGGGAGAAATTTTGTCACCCAATAGAGTCTTTTCTTATAGGGAAAGTTACATGGTGCATTCATGTGAGAGGAGTCATCTTTTTTTCTCAATGTCCGTGCCCCCGATACAATTAAGTACATAAAAATAAAATAAACTAGTACTTAGCAGATAACTACTATGGTGAGCCCAGTGTTCTGAAAGTTCAGCTGATGTCCTTTTACAAATAAAGAAATAGGGCCTTGAACTCTACTGGTGAGTTTCTGGTGATGGGTGAGGCAACTTTGCTACATCTTTCTCCAAGGCTTGTGAGTCTTTAAGGACACCTATGTTTTCACAAACTGTGTTCTGTTGAAAGGCTCTGGGATCAAATAAATGATTTGGGCAAATGGTGCATGCCCTATCTCATTCTTAGATGTTTGTTCTATTGGGGAAAAAGGCTTAGTGAACTCATAAAATTAAAAAATTCTTAAGACATTTTATATCTAGTTTTCCTTTATATAATCATTAGGTAAATGTTTCTCGTGTTTTCCCCAAATACATTAACTTCCAAGGAGCATGACTGAAGAACAGATCTCATGCCCCATAGGTCTTGAGAGGTGCTACCCTTCCAGTTTCATGTACTTGCTCAGGGTACTGGCCTTGCTATATGAGCGTCATATGAGAAGTATGGGATGGGTGACTTCTTTTTCTAATTTCACAACTTTGTTCATGAGAATTTACTTTATTATTTCCTTTTATTATAAGAAAAACTCCTATTAGAAAGGAAATGCTTAAAAATGGAGTCAATTTCCCTATCTAATACAGAGTTTCCTCAGCTATGGAATCACTGAACTGTTTGCTGTTCATTTCTGTGTGTTCATTAATTGTTTCTGTCAGTCAGTCTGAATAGATTGATACAAACAGAAAGAGAAACATTTAGTTACATATTGTTCTTCACAAGATGTGAGGAGACATTTTTCTGAAGGGCATAAAGCAATGGAGAACTATTGGCAGCATTGGGGGTATGGTTTAGGTAATAACAAATTATTCTATTCTTGGTAATAGCTAAGGGTGTAGATTTTAAATGTTTTCACACTAGGAAATAACAAGGACATCAGGTGATAGACTTGCTAATTGGCTACATGTCCCTCCAATGGTATATCAAACTACTATGTTATATAACATAAATATGCAACTTAGCTCACAAATAAGAAAAGGACATTCTTACATTTGTTGAATTTATTTGTTCATTCTATAACTCTATGAACCAACAGTGATCCCCTTGTTGCTAGAACTAAAGGCAGAGCCTAGCATAGTCTAGATCAATGTTGGACTATCAAGATTTGCCCAGCCTTGTATTAAAGTTATAAATCATTGACACTAACATTTCTAGTTTGTCTATGAAAAAGCTAGATCACACACACAACAAACAATCTAGATAGGATTGCAACATTTGTTCTGCCCCTGCAAATACAAAGTTTTTAACCATCATTCTACATGTCTAAAGTAAGGTAAGGAAGGTTAATTAGAGTGATAAGGATGCTGGTGGTCACACCCAGGATTGGTGCCATATTCCAAACACTGTTAAGTGCTTTGCCATTTGCTTTCTATACTGTTTCTATATAATAGCTGCATTACCAACAACATTTTACTTAGTAATAAACTAAATTAAAGATGCTATCTTCCCAAGGCCACCATGCTTACTGACTGGAAGAACTAGAATTTAAATCCAAGTCTTTTACAGATTAAGTTATTTTAATGGTTCAAACAATTAGACCACAGAACATATACAGCATGTGTTGGATAGGAAGTTGGGAGTAGCTTCTGTTCTAATTTCCTAAGGAAACATTTTATCAGAGCAAGTAATCTTTGTCTGCAATCTGAACACAGTGGCTTTGGGGAGCATGGGGAAAGGACTATACCAGTGTATCTGTCTTCAGGGGACTGATGCTGTCTGGAACAGTGGGCCCTGCATTCCTGGCCTTTCCTTTCACCTGGTCTGAGGTGAGCAAGGAGTGCTTTAAGGCGAGTTATGTTTCCCACATAAAGTGACAGAATGGCCACTTGCCAAACCACTCTTCAGTCCTTTCTTCAATTATCAAGGTGAGGACTCTGAACCTTCACCCTTTGGAGCAAGGCCCTTAGACACATGTGACCAGCAAAATGCTGCTTTTGACACTAGACAGAAGTAAACAACAATTACCCATCACTTGTCAAACCAGTCTCTTTCATGGCAGAAAAAGCACAGAAGTCAGCAATGCTTTTCCAACTGTCAGAGCAGAATAAGGCCAGAGACCTAGCATTACAATGTAAAGTGGGACTCAGGAGCTGTGCAGCACAGACCTCTTCAGCAGACAGAAGAATGGTGAAATGGGACACATGCATGCATTTCAAGACATCCCCTGCCATTATCTATATTTATTAATGTAGAGTTGTGCAATAAATGACCACTGCCTGTACTGTGAACCAGAACAAAAGGCACTCTAACCGGAGCTGAGCTGGTTCATTCCAGTTGATACAAACCCAAACTAAAACCTTCTGAAAAAATTTCCAGGACTCAGAAGGAGTTTATTATTTGAATTCTATACCAACAGGGAACTGTATAAGGATGAATGTTGTACCTTTCTTACCTGAGTGATCTTTATCAACTTGGCTTAACAGAAGGGCATGGAACCTGCCCCAACTAAGTGGAATGGAACCCTCCATACTACGAGTTTACTCTGAAAAGGGCATTGTACCAGGAGCCTCTATACTAATCATTTACTTATTCTATGTCCTGAGATGAGTGACAACTTTCTCACCTGCAACAAGGGATAGCAATGCCCATTTCTCAAAGTCGGAGAGAAACAGATACAAAGGCAAAGAAACAGCACAGTTCAGAAGCTCAGTTTATTAAAGCAGATTAATGTGGGATACAGTACTTCCTTATGTCAAGGTGTGAGGATGAAGACGGTTGAACTAAACAGTGACATTGGGCATGTGGATTGCTATCTGTGGCATATGTGCAAACATACACCAATAGTTTAATCAAGGATGTGCTAAGCATGCAGGATATGACGTGTCTCAGACATGCATGCATGGGAAAATTTGTACTCATAACTGATTCTCTGGAAAGATCTTTGAAATAGACATGCAGGCATTCATTATCAGAACATGTATTGCTAGAGAAGCAGCTACTTCTCCAGAAGAAGAACACAGCTCTGTTTAGGACCCACCATAATGCCTAGAATAGTATATGTGACATGGTAAGCCTCAATAAATATTTATTAAATAAATAGTCTCTGAGGACAACAGAGGATTAATTTCATACATAATCATAACTGTCAAAATGATTCAAAAGAGATATGTATGAAAGTAGCTATATGTCTTTACATTATAAAAACTGACTCATAATTGTGGTCCATTATAAAATCTTTGGCTTGACAGTTATGTCACCTTACTATCTCAAGAAAGATAAAGGAGACCTAGCTAGCTTATAATGTTTGGTCACATGTTTCCACTTCTTTGGAATTAGAAACTTTAGAACTAGTTAAAATAGTTTGACTAATTTGGTATGATTGCCTCTGGTTAGCACCATGTGGTAATTAGGTCTGCAATTATATGTTCAGATTTTCATATCTTTCCTGCATGTGTGTTTTGACAGTAATTGAACAAGGCAGCATTTGCAATATCCACTCTGAAATTGTTTCACAATATTTCATTATATGCCAGATTAATTTGTTAAACTCACAGAGCAAATGAAAACTTCAACGTTGATCTAATTAATCCAACTGGGGGACGTTCCTGCTAATATGCCCCAGCAGGGAAAGCCTAAGGGTTGGGCAAAGTTGAGCAAAGTGTCTGGAAAGATTAGGCATGTTGCCAGATGGGGAAGAGTCTGGCAGTAAGCTTTAGCTTTGCTTCCAGTTATGTTTTTCTCATTAAATACTGTATATTTCCTGAGAGTCAGTGTAGTGAGAGAATGAGAAGCCTTGGCGAGATGTGTACTTGGATCTTGAAAAGACTCGGGGAATCTCTCTCTCCTCACCTTCTCCTCCCTCTTTTCTTCTTTCCTTTCCTCCCTCTCTCTGTTTATATATGTTTTAGAACAAAATGGAGTGGCTTAGTGAGGACGGGGCTTTTGAAACTCCACTAGTTAAAAGAAAGAAAGAAAGAAAGAAAAAAAAAAGATTTTCCTTTGTCCTGCAGAGAGTAACTGAATTGGCATCTCATTTACTGGGATGGAAACAGGAACTGCAAACTACAGAAACATTCAATATCACAGCCACTTGAGGACAAGTGCTTTTTTGAACTGATAAAGAAAGCCATTCTCACAGGCAGAATGGCCTCTCTACATGTCTGTCAGCTCTGCCATTACAGGTTGGATTCATTCATTTGTGTTCCACCACTCAACAAACACCAAGGATTTATAATAAGGAGCTGACAACTGTGGTAAATGCTGAGTACACCATGAAGATCAAAACTGGAACCAGGGTTTCTTTTTTTCTTTTCTTTTCTTTTCTTTTTCTTCAGAGTTTTACGTCTGATGAAGAGGCTCATGTCAGTTGTACAACTCTCTAAGTTTTAAAGGGAATAACATATAGATAAATATGGGAACATGCCATGTTCTGTAGGAGTTTGCACAAGCAACATCACCAGTAAGATCATAGATGTCTTCCATGAAGGAAAGATGCTTGTATTGAGATCACTATAGATGAGCTGAAGGGTTGGCATGTTGACTGAAGGCGAGGAGGTGATGGTTGGGAGGGGAAATAGCTGAGGACAACGTTCTGAAGCAAAAGGGATTAAGGTCAAGGAGAGTGGAGAGATGGAGAAACAGAGTAAGAGGAAGTTAGAGAAACCAGAGAGAATGGAGACTTGGCAGACTTAAGGGTAGAAAGTAGAAGCAACACCTTTTGGGTGCTTGTTATGTGTTATATAGTCTTTTAAGTGCTTGTTCATATTAGCTAGATTAATTATCATGGGGATGCATGAAGTAGGTATGATGGGAGATGTCATTCTGTAAATATGTTTCTCATACTGGTTAATGAATAAAGCACTGTTGGCCAATAGGAAAGCAAGAGAGGAGGGACTAGGAGATAAGGAGGAAAGAGGAAGAGTAAGGAGGAGTCAAGATGGAGAGAACTGGGTAGACCAGACACCTGCCCCACTTCCCGGTAAGGAGACCATGTGAAAATACATAGATCAACAGAAATGGGTTAATACTTAAGATAGAGCTAGCTGATAAGAAACTAGTACCTGGCCAACAGCATTATATCAAATACAGAGTCTCTGTGTGTTAATTGGGGATGGCACGGCAGTGGGACCAGACTGGCGGCAGGCGGAAAAACCTTACTCCTTACATAGGTGTCCTTGTAAATCTCAGTTTCCTGGCTAGGAGCCTGAGGCAACTTCTGCAAGTGGTAGAGGGGGTGTTGGATATGGTCTTTCTCTAGAATAAAAGTTATGAACACATTATTTGGAAGGAAATAGCATCATCTATCTAGGCATCTTTGCCTTGATTTATATAACAGCTAAGTATAGAGTTTTGGAGAGACTTTAGGGAGTTCAGGCGCTATGAAAAAGTTATACAAAAAAATGTCTATAATTATAGTGTGTGAAAACAACTAACTTCCATTAGAGTCTCAAAGGGATTCAGGATTCATGAAAAAAAATTAAAAATAACAGATTTGTATAATTTGACATTGTAAATTTAGATAAATCATATAGTCTCAAGATGTTGTAAGAGGTATTTTGTAAAGACTTATATATAAAAAAGAATACACATATCCTGTGTGCATTTTGGCTCCTTCAGTGGTGATGTTTGCATTTGCATGATCTTAGGACAAATTAAAACCAAGTGTGCGTAGACTTTAAATCCCATTCCCATTGTTTAATAAATGTGTGGTCATAGTGAAATCATTCCAGTGTTGTTTTGATTTCCATATTTGCATTAGTAAGGTCAATATAATATCATAGGGATGGAGGAATATAACACAAAAAACACCATGCTTGGCATGGAGCAGAGTTGGTGACTTTTGTCACTGGGATGGTGTCCAATGCTTCTTTCTGTCAGAACAATGAGCACTGTCCAGTAAGTGGCAACTTTCTGCTTCAAACACCCTAGGATCCCAGACCCTTCCTCAATGTGGGCGTGTCCACAGTTGCTGAAAATGAGAAGACAAGAGGTCAGGATCCCAGTTGCTCTTGTTCATTATTTCAGAATCCATTCCTCAGTGCTCAGCCTCAAGACAGAGTTCAGAATGTTAGATACACCCACTGCCGAATGTAGTCTCCTGATCAACTGCAAGCTTCAGTCAAAATGATCATTAACTTTGTACAATATTTAATAGTATTTATATGATTGTATTTAAAACCCGGAGTATGCATTGACTCCTCTGAGACTTTGAATAAACACTTGAATTTGATGCCTGAGGGAGGAAACACGGGAAGGAATGGGTGTGTGTGTGGGGGGGAGGAGAATGAATGAGAAAGGGAGAGAGAGAAGGAGGGAGGGAGAGATAGAGCAAGAAAGAGATGGGGAAGGGAAAGAAGAGGAAGAGTGGAGGGAGGGAGGGACGGAGGGAGGGGGAGATCATGCTTGAGCATAGAGTTCACAGTGGCCTTTTGTTGGTACATCTGCAGATCAAGAAGAAATAACTGAATTAACTTTCCAATGCCTCAAAGTGAGAAAAATCTGTAAGTTCACTCTATTAAGGAAATGAAAGTCCTGTGTCATTGGAGACTTCCAGCATCCTATATTAGATTCTCCTAGAGATTGCTTACACCCCCAATTTATCTGGAAGGAGGCATGGGAAGATGCCTCTCTCATGGTGTTGAAAGGGTCAGCAGAACTGGTCTAATTTAGTTTGAGTCCAATTTCTAACATTTAATTTACATTTAAGGCAAATTATTTAACCTTCTGTGTCACAGTTTTTTTCTCTGCAAAATGAACATGAATAAATTTACATTCTGACTGAAGCTGAATTAGTCTAGTGACAGAGAAACAAAATACTCAGATACCAAACAAATGGCTGACACCATTAGAATTAGAATGGATATCAGAATCAACATTGGTTCTTGTCAGTTTTTGAAATTATGTTTGTTTCTGATATTATACATGCATTACTTTTCCCCTTTCCTCCCTTCCCTCCAAACCTTCCCATATACCTCCCCTTGCACCCTTTCAAATTCATGGCTCTTTTTTTCATTAATGGTTGCTGCACGCATATGTGCACATCTATATACATATGTTCCTAAATATAACCTGCTCAGTTTGTATAATGTTACTCATACATGTGTTTTCAGGATTGATCATTTGGTGTTGGATAACCAGTTGGTATGCTTTTCCCCGAGAAGACTTTTTCTTGTTACTTTTAAAGCAAAAAAGAAGCAAGTGTGACAGAGAACTTCTGCCAAACACTTTTATGTCTCCAGTATTGCTTGTTCCCAGCCTGACATCATTTAGTTTACAGTGCAACCCCATATGAAGGATTTTTCTTAATCTGTAATAGAAAACCCAGAGCCAGAGGTTAAGTAACCTGTCTCACAGTTATTGATATTTGCTGTTCAAATCCTATGATTATAATCCTGAGTTGTTGATTGGCCTTGAGTTATTCCAAGGACTTAGATTTAGGCTTTGAGGAGAGAAGGTTGCTAATTATGTGGTCTTGTATACCCTCTACTACATTGGATGAAGTCGCTAGTACTTCAAATACACCAACTTTTGAGTTTCCACTGTAGCCAGGAGCCAACCTAAGGAGTTACCACAAACATGGAAGCCTTTCTACTTTGCCCCTGAATCTATTGCTTCACCATGTTACTCATGTCTGTTTACACAGCAAATCCCCAGTTAGTCCCACAGGTTAATTATGGGGGTGCTTTAATTTAGGGTTTTTCTGCCTCTGGAGATACCTCTGTGCTTGGCCATGGCAAAGATCTCTTGTCTAAATAAATGTGTAAGGCCTCTCAGACCATTGGTATAGAGCCTGTCCTTGGCGCTACTGAGGAAGGGTGCCAGCTTGGCAATGATTAGAAAGAAAGCCAGAGGATGAATCAAACTCATGACCCATTCTTCTCAATGCCACTTTGAGATGGTGACTCTGGCAAGATTCTAATTCATAAGGAGGGAGCTACAGGGAGGAAGGGGTCACCATAACCCTGGTTGCAAAGAGTTGTATTAAGGAAAGATCTTGTTGGAAAGTCTTAGGAGAGGAGATGATGTGGGATTTCAGTCTGTGCTTGGTGTCCCTTTGACCCATAGAAAACAAATGGTCCCTTCAAATCAGCACAGAATTTTAATGGCATATTGGAGTAATAAGGGATGTTGTCATCCTAGGTATTCACACTGGAGAAATTCTTGTTGATTGTTTGTGTTAGTGACTTTGGCTATAATAATAACATCAAAGTTGTTATTATAGGCTTAAGAACAATACAACTTAGACCACATATAGGCACCCTGCCACAGACTGAAATGTTTGTGCTCTCTCAAAACTCATGTGCCAAGTGTTGCAGTTTTAGGAGACAGAGTTTTTGTGGAAGTGTGGGGTCTGATATGTCAGAGTGGCTACCTACTCCTCTCTGTACACATAGACATGTAAACATGAGGTCATTATATAAAAGATACTGACCACTAACAAGCTCAGAGAAGCTCAGAATAACACCTGATTTGTTGACATCTTTATCTTGAAGTCTACAGCCTTTAGATTTGTGAGAAAACATTTCTGTTGTTTAAATGTGCCTGTCTTCAGTAGTTGTTTATACACACTCTCTCTATTGTATCTCTTTTTAATGCAACTGGAGTTGACCAATAGTGTTTCCATTTAAAATAAGAACACTGGAAAAGAAGTTTAGGGTGAAACTAAATATATAACATTTCAGGGATGTGAGAGAGTCAAATATCCACCTAATAGGTGAAACATGTCTATATAAAAATCACATAACAAATAAAGCAATAACTTAAACTGATATTCTTTGCATCTTTCAGAAAATGACATCTTAGGTAAAAGGTTGACCATCAGTGAAGAACCCATTTCTGAAAGATGCTGATAGGGCATGTCTCCAGGGAATGTCATCGTTGGCAGTTTATGAATTGGTCTTCATAGCTTCTCTCAAAAAATTTTGCCTGACTGTAGGGATTTGTATGCCTAACATCAGGATGACTGACTTGTCCCTTTGTCCTATAATTATATACTTTCTCTCCACAGCATGACTAATTCCTGCATTATTTCAAAGTAATTTTTACTGCATAATGGCCCACAACACTTGCAATTATGATGTCTTCCATCCATAATTACCTGGTTTGTGTTAAATTTCTCTCTTCATTCTCTCTCATCTTAATCCTTCAGAAACTAACAATGTTGTATAGAACAATTTTGGAAAAAATGTGTCTTTCCTAAAAGTATGTGATTTGAAATAAGTTAATTGAAAGATTGGACTATCATACCCTAGTCAATGTACAGAATGAGAGACTTTGGAACACCCAGTCCAATGGGATGTCTTTATCAACAACTGCCGCCAACACACACCTTTCAAAGCTCAGCGATAGATGCAGAAGAAGGTGGGAGATTGTAAGAGTCGTAGTGCCAAGGAAACGGAGTCTTCCAGATACAACTGGACTGTTGAACATATGAGCACATAGAGACTGTGACAGTGCATACAAGATCTGTACAGGTTGATATCAGACAAAACCTCAGCAAGGAGAATGGGAGGTGACACACAGTCTCAAGTGAACCAAAAAGCTATTTGTAATTGATACCTTTCGGGGAAAGGATAATTAATTTTCTCTAATAGAGCATAACAGGGTTTCTCAATCACATTAAAGACATGCACCATGCCCAAGAGTTGCTGGTCAACAGAAAAGGGGTTCTATGTTTTGTTTTTATTGTGTGCTTATTTTTGTATGGTTTTAAGTATTTATTATCTTTTCTTTTTGTTTGTTTTGATTTTGATTTTTTTTAATGGAGAAAGAATGAACTAGAAAGAACATAAAGTTGGGAGGGAAGTAGGGAGGATGTGGGAAGAGTTGGGGTGGGAAAAGCAGTTGATCAAAATATGTAGTATAAATTTGTAAATAAAAATTAAATTATAAAACAAAAGTATAATTTGAAAACAAGCAATGTCTGAAGGACTAGAAATTTAGGCAGAGGAAGTTTTACCTTCATGTATGTTATTTTAGTTATCTAAAAAAAAAAAAAACCAGGCAACATCTTAATACATTTTACTTGTTGTTGATGCATACCTGTGTCTTTCACATGTTGTATTATATTTTTAAAGAATCTTGGCATGTGCTAATGAAAAGCAGGATGGAGAGCAGTGAGGTCACTGTCTTTCTTCTGTTCAGGAGATAGGCTGTATGGGAAAGGGAAGAAATTAATGATGATGTTTTCTCCATCAAAGTACTTCTGTTTGGACACACTCATGTTAGGATGCTTTCCACCCAAATCATAAACTAAGACTGATGTTACCAACTGTGTCTCAAGGGAGAGAGAAGATTGAAAAGATGTTGACTATAGAGAAGTAAAGCAATGTTCTTTGAACTTGGAGCCAAGAAGATGCCTGGTGATGACTCAACCTTCTGCTCTACTGGGGGCTACAGCAAACATTTTTCAATATGGTCAGCTCCATTTGCAAACAAAGGTAGGTTTTTGGAGACAGATTAGTGAATTGGCAGCTTTTATGTACACACACACACACACACACACACACACACACACACACACAAACATATGCACATATAAATAAGTATACAACATATGATTTTTTTAATTTAGTTTTCTTATTTTACATATCGATACCAGTTTCCTCTCCCTCCCTTGCTCCCTCTCTACCACCCTCCATGTGCCCCAACCACCCTCTCATCTCATCCTCCCACTCCACATGTAGGGTGATGCCTTCTAGGAGGGGTCATCTCAATCTGTCAAGTCATTTGGAGTAGGGACTAGGCCCTCTCTCCTATGTTAAAGGAGTATCCCTCCATGGGGAATGTGCTCCCAAAGTATTTTGTGCACCAGGGATACATCCTGGTTCCATTGTCAGAGGTTCCTTAGACTGCTCAGGCCTTCTAACTGAGACCCATGTTCAGGGGTATGAGTCAGCCCCATGCTGGATTCCCTGCTATCATTCTGAGACTCCATTAGCTCCCCCTTGTTCGGGTCAGCTGTCTTTATGGATTTCTGTAGCCTGGTCTTGTCCTCCCTCTCTGCATCTGGATTCCAGTTAAGCTCAGTGTTTATCTGTGGGTGTCTGCTTCTGTTTCCATCAGCTACTAGATGAGGGCTCTATGATGGTGGGAAAGGCATTTATGGTAGCCTTTCCACTGTTGCTCAAATTGTTAGTTGGGGTCAGTCTTGTAGGTCTCTGGACATTTCTCTAGAGTCAGTTTTCTCTTCAAACTTGTAATGGCTCCTTCTTTTATGGCATCTTTCTTTTCTCTCATCTATTCCTACCCTGACATGCTTTCCTCTTTTCCCCTTCTCTTTCTCCTAGCTCCCTCTCCACTCACTGCTCACCCCAACTCACAATATGTTCAGGAGATCTTGTTCCTTTCTACTTCTGTGAGGGATCTTGTATGAATATCTTAAGAGTCCTCCTTGTATCCTAGTTTTTCTGGTGGGGTGAATTATAGACTGGTGATCCTTTGCTCTATATCTAAAATCCATATATGAGTGAATGCATACCATGTTCCTCTTTTTGTGACCAGGTTACCTCATTCAGGATATTTTCTTCAAGTTTGATCCATTTGCCTGTGAATTTCAAGATTCCATTGGTTTTCTCCTCCGAGTAGTATTCTGTTGTATAAATGTACCACATCTTCTTTATCCATTCTTCTGTTGAGGGGCATCTAGGTTGCTTCCAGGTTCTTGCTGTTACAAATAATGTTGCTATGAACATAGTTGAACACATGTCTTTGTTGCACAGTTGTGGATTATTTGGGTATAGGCCTAAGAGTAGGATTGCTGGGTCCTGTGGTAGACTGATTCCCATTTTCCTGAGGAATGGCCATACTGATCTCCAGAATGGCTGTACAAATTTGCACTCCAGCAGGGGAGGAGTGGTCCCCTTTCTCCACATCTTCTCCAGCATAAGTTGTCAATGGTGTTCCTCATTTTAGCGATGATGGCAGGAGTAAGATGGTATCTCAGAGTTGTTTTGATTTGCATTTCCCTGCTAGCTAAGGATGTTGAATTCTTAACTGTCTTTCAGCCTTTTTTGGATTGCCTATGTGACCTATCATATCATCTGCAAATAGTGATAGTTTGACTTCTTCCTTTCCAATTTGTATCCCCTTGATCTCCTTTTGTTGTCTTACTGCTTTAGCTAGGGTTTCAAGTACAATATTGAAGAGATATGAAGAGAGAGGGCAGTGTTGTCTTGTTCCTGATTTTAGAGGAATTACCTTAAGCTTCTCTCCATTCAGCTTGATGTTGGCTGTTGGCTTACTATATATTGCTCTTATTATGTTTAGGTATGTCCCTGTTATCCCTGATCTTTCCAACACCATTATCATGAAAGGGTGTTGAATTTTGTCAAAGGCTTTTTGAGCATCTCATGAGATGATCATGTGATTCTTCTTTTTCAGTTTGTTGATATGGTGGATCACATTGATAGATTTTCATATGCTGAACCATCCCTGCAACTCAGAGATGAAGCCTACTTGATCATGGCGGACATTTCTCTGATGTGTTCTTGGATTCGGTTTGCAGGTATTTTATTGAGTATTTTTACATCAGTGTTCATGAGGGATAGTGGTCTGTAGTTTTCTTTCTTGGTTGTGTCTTTGTGTGGTTTGGGTAACCAAGGTAATTGTGGCCTTGCAAATAAAGTTTGGTATTCAACCTTCTGCTTCTATTGTGTGGAACAATTCGAGGAGTACTGGTATTACGTCTTCTCTTAATTTCTGGTAGAATTCTGCACTGAAGCCATCTGGCCCTGGGCTTTTTTTGGTTGGGAGGCTTTTGATGATTGCTTCTATTTCATTAGTGGTTATAGGTCTATATAAGTTGTTTATCTGTTTTTGATTTAATTTTGGTAAGTGATAGTTATCCAGAAATTTGTTCATTTCCTTTGAATTTTCAAATTTTGTGGAGTACAGGTTTTGAAAGTATTACCTGAAATTTGTCTGGATTTCCTCAGTGTCTGTTATTATGTTACCCTTTTCATTTCTAATTTTGTTGATTTTCAGGTTCTGTCTCTGCTTTTGGTTAGTTTGAATAAAGGTTTGTGTATCTTGTTGATTTTCTCGAAAACCAAACTCTTTGTTGCATTTACTTTTTTGTATTGTTTTCCTGGTTTCTACTTTATTGATTTCAGCCCTCAAATTGATTATTTACTGGTGTTTACTCCTCCAAGGTGAGTTTGCTTCTTTTTTTTTTCCTAAGGCTTTCAGTTGTGTTGTTAATTCTCTAATGTGACTATCCTTTGTTTTCTTAATATGGGCACTTAGTGCAATAAACTTCCCTTGTAGTTCTGCTTTCAAGGTGTCCCATAAGTTCAGGTATGTTGTATCCTCATTCTCTTTGAATTCTAGGAAGTCCTTAATTTGTTTCTTTATTTCTACCTCGACTCAGGTATGTTTCAATTGCACAATGTTTCAGTTTCCATGAATTTGTAGGGTTTCTGCGATTTGCATTGTTTTTGAATTCCAAGTTTAAGGCATGGTGGTCTAATAAGATACAGAGGACTATTCTTTTTTTTTTTTTTTTTTTTTTTTTTTTTGTATCTGTTGAGGTTTGCTATGTTGCCTAGTATGTGGTTGATTTTAGAGAATGTTCCATGTGGAACAGAGTAGAAGGTATATTCTTTTGTGCTTGGTTGGAATGTTCTATAGATATCTGTTAAACCCAATTGAGACATAACTTCTGTTAGTTCTTTTGTTTCTTTTTTAAGTTTCCTTCTGGTGGTCCTGTCTAGTGGTGAGAGTGGAGGGTTGACGTTTCCCACTATGAGTGTGTGAGGTTTTATGTGATCTTTCGATTTTAGTAGCATTTCTTTTATGAATGTGGGTGCCTTTGTTTTTGTGGCATAGGTGTTCAGAATTGAGCTTTGTGCTGATGGATTTCTCCTGTGATGAATAAAAAATGACCATCTTCATCTCTTTTGATTGATTTTGGTTTGAATTATAACTTGTTATTAGCATAGCTACACCTGCTTGCTTCTTAGGTCCATTTGATTGGAAGATCTTTTCCCAACCCTTTACCCTGAAGTAATGTCTGTCTTTGAAGCTTAGTTGTGTTTCTTGTATGCAGCAGAAGGATGGATTCTGTCTTTGTATCCATTTAGTTAGCCATTTTGTTAGTTGAGCTAAGACCATTAATGTTGAGGGAAAGTAAGGACCATTGATTGTTGATGCTTGTTTGTTTTAGATTTGTTGTTGGCAGTGGTATTGTGAATATATTTGCCCTGCTTTACCCTTGGATTATGGTGAAGTGTGATTATCTATTGCCTATGTCTTTGTGAGCATAATTAACTTGCTTGGGTTGGAGTTTTCCTTCCAGAATTTCTCTAGGGCTGGATTTGCAGATATGCATTTTGAAAATCTGGCTTTGTCATTAAATATCTTGTCTTATCTGTCTATAGTGATGGAGAGTTTTACTGGGTATAGTAGCCTGGGTTGACATCCTTGGACTCTTAGTACTTGTATAACATCTATCCAGGACCTTCTGGCTTCGAGAGTTTCCATGGAGTAGTCAGATGAAATTTTGATAGGTTTGCCTTTATATGTTACCTGGCCTTTTTCCTTCGCTGCTCTTAATATTCTTTCTTTAGTCTGTATGTTATGTGTTTTGATTATTATGTGTTGAGTGGTCTTTTTTCTTGGGTCCATTCTATTTGGTGTTCCATATGCTTCTTGTACTTTCATGTGCATGTCCTTCTTCAGACTGGGAAGTTTTCTTCAATGATTTTGTTGAATATGTTTTCTGCACGTTTGAGCTGAGCTTCTTCGCTTTTTTTCTATGCCTATTATTCTTAGGTTTGGCCACTTCACAGTGACCCACATTTCCTGTATGTTTTGGGTTAAAGATTTGTTAGATTTAAGATATTCTTTGGTTGATGAATCTATTTCCTCTAGTTTGTCTTCAGCGCCTGAGGTTCTTTCTTCCACGTGTTGTATTTTGTTGGTTTTGCTTGCATCTATAGTTCCTGAACATTTGCCCAGTTTTTCTATTTCCAGCATTCCTTCAGTTTGTGTTTCTTTATTGTCTCTATTTCAGTTTTCAAGTCTTGAACCGTTTCCTTCACCTGTTTGGTTGTTTTTTTTCTTGGCTTTCCTTACTTTCTTTAAGAGATTTGTTCATTTCTTCCATTTTTTTTTTGTTTTTTCTTCCATTTCTTTAAGGGATCTTCTCATACTGTCTTTGAGGGCTTCTATCATTTTTATGAAGTTTTTTTTATAATTTATTTTTTGTTTTACATGTCGATCCCAGTTCCCTCTCCCTCACTCCCTCCCTCCCTCTTTCCCTCTCTCCCAATCTCTAATGCTCCCTTACCACCCTCCCCTCGCACCCCCTCCCATTCTACCTATAGTATGATGCCCTCCAGGAGGGGTCATCTAAATCTGTCAAGTCATTTGGAGTAGGGACTAGGACTTCTCTCCTGTCTCTAGGTTAAGGGAGTATCCCCACATGGGGGATGTGCCCCCAAAGTCCTTTTGTGCATCGGGAATACATCCTGGTTCCACTGTTTGACATCCCTTAGACTGCTCAGGCCTTCTACCTACCTATTTTTAAAATCATTCTCTTCTGCTTCATCTGCTTTGGTGTGTTCAGGTTTAGTTGGTGTAGAGTCCCTAGATTCTGGTGGTGTCATGCTTGTCTTTCTGTTGTTAGGTGTTTTCTTGTATTGCTGTCTTCCCATCGCTTCTTCAAGTGGGTGTAGGTGTAGTCTCTCCCTTTGTACTCTACTCCCCCAGTGGGCTTAGGTGGGTTAGGAGCTTGATGTTTGTAGTTCTGGATGGTTCAACCTCCCTTGGAGGTCTCTTCTGAGGCAGGGGCCCAGAGATGGGTGTCAAAGATCAGGCAGGCAGGGACTCGGGGTAGTCCTTTTGGGATAGGCAGATCACAACATGATTTTTGAATATACTGTAAGTTTAAAAGTAACTTGCCTATAAATGCGAACATTTTATAGCTGCATTAGGTCCTTGTGTATCGTGTTTCACAGCAGGTCAGTGAAGTGTGTTTCTCCTGATAGGATGTGTGTTCTCTAGCTGACTGACAAAAAGTCCTCTTTCAGACATCTTCACTCAGTTACTAACTGGCCCCTGTTGGAATTTGGGTATGCTTCTTTCATGAAGAATCAATCATGTGACAGGCAAGATAGCTAAGCTTTTGCAATAGACTGTGCCCATCTTTTACAGAAATGCCAGTAACTCATTGTAGAGGAAAATTCATTTTAGTTCCCCACTGTGCCTAATTATAAATAAATGGTTGGAACATTTAAACATGCCACAAATGAATGACTCGACTCTCAGCAGCACACAATTCTCTCTTCTCTGACTTTAGATTAACTAACTGACATTCTTCATCTTTAATTTCCATAAATTAATCATTGTCCTTACCCATGAAGGCTTATATTTGTTAATTCCCCCAAAGCCTAGGACTTATATGTACATTAGCTAATTATACCCCATGGGAAATATCTGAGTGTCTCTGTTGCCTGACCATCATTGGAGCCACATTTTTACACAAGCTCTCTTCAATTACAGGTATTTAGAAAAGAAGCAAATGAGTACATTAAAGATGTGCTTAAGAATAATTCAAAGTTTGCTCTTTCATGTGATGTTGGGAATGAACTAAGGGCCTTGCATATGCTAGGAAAGTATCTATCATTGGGCTGTATCCACAACACAAAAGCTTACTTTTAATAATTCATTCAGTGCACATTGAGTATCAAGTTCAGGCATGGTGCTAGCATCTAGGAATGAGGTGATAATACAAAGATAACCCTGTTTGCTTGAGGTTTCAAGCAATGAAGTCTACAGACACATTTGGATGGTTAACTATTACTTAAAGCTATATTTTCTCCTAAGAGCTAAGAGGTCATATCTAAGAGTTAGGTTAGCATGATCTAACTCTGAAGGTGCCTGAATGGAGTGCTACAGGAAGGAACAGGAAGCTATTTGCTTGACAGGAGAGAAGGTGGAGATAGCAGATGAGACGGACTATGTTTGGGGAAACAGGGGCAAGTTGGTGTATCTGTAGCACAGTGAGGATGGGTCAAAAGGAGGCTTGAGCGGTAAACTGAGGTGGGCTTTGCAAGGGCAAAGGTTCTAACTTGTCATTTTACTTCTCTTCTGCAGACATTTTTACTTAAGGAAATTTTTCTTCCCTCTACTTTTCTTTATACTTACATTAAGTTTACAAGGAAGAAGAATGCCTTTGAAATCACATCAGTGAAAATGCTGATAAATGTTCTGTCTTTCTGCTGAGTGGGCTGAACCACCAACACCCTATTAAGTTTCCTGTCCTATATTCCATAAAACAAACAAACAAACAAACAAACAAAAAACTAATGCTAAAAACCAGTAAGATATACTAGTTGTAGTTTGGCCAAATTGATTTTCCCTTTTAAGCAGTTTCTACCTCCTGCCAACAAAAGCTTACTTAAATACAGCTGTATTGTCACTTAAGGATAGGGATTCATTCTGCAAAAGGCATCTTCAGGTGATTCTGCTGCCACTTAGGTGCACAGTGCATAGTAAAAAAGAGTAGGTGGTCTGGCTTACTATATACATAGGCTTTCTGGTATATATGGTCATATGTGCTGCACATGATTGAAAAATGTAAACAGTACAAGATTATAGATAACTATAATAGTTACTGTCCCTTTGCTATAGCAAGGCACCTGAAGAAAGCCACTGAAGGGAGTGTTTGTTTTGGCTCCTAGTATGAGAGGGAAATAGTCTATTGTGGTAGGGTGTCCTCCTGGCAGGGACATGAGGAGGCTGGACACACTTCATCTGCACACAGAGATGAGTATTAGTCCTTAACTTGTTTTCTCTGTTCTCCCTTTGTATTTAGCACAGAAACCGATGCCCCAGATGCTGTATCATCCACATTCAGGGTGGGTCTTCTCATGTCAATTAACCCTTTTTTTTTTTTTTTTTGGAAACTCTATGGAAGATGTATCTAAAGACTTGTTTCCTGGTTGATTTTAAATTCAGTCAAGTTACTGTGGAGATGTCTCAATGGCTTTGAATGAGGGACATATTCCAAGCTTTCACTATGAGCTGAAGTTGATTAAAGACCATGTTATCTGCTGGTGCTGGGATGTAGGTTATCTCAAAATGAGTATCTAGGGATATTTAAATAGCCTAAGTGTAGTTTGGAAATGCTAAGAGCTTCCCTGTTTCACAAATCATGACACCAAAAGTTATTTCCCAATGGACAAAATTGCTCCTGTTTGAGAGCCACTGTTATCAAGGAACAAGAGAATGCAATCATCAGTAAAGAATTGTGGACAACTCTAATTTTATGCAAATCCTGGTCACATGTAAGTATTTCCTGCATCATTAGCTGAGACAGCTTCTCTGGCTTTAATATACTGATGTGGACATCTGACATCTCTGTGGACCAGTCTCAAATATGGCTTCCCATGTCCAAAAGATATCTTGTCTTCAGGACCCTGGGTCTCAGTGATTATACACAGTTAGAAAGTTACAGTTTTCAAAAGAAATCTGGCACTAGGGAATTGTACAGAGATCCACAGAGATGACCCCAAGTAGGAATCTAAGCAATAGTGGAGAGGCTATTTTAAATTCCTTTCCCTATAATGAGAATGACGACGACCTTAAATGCTATCCTAGAGCCTTCAGCCAGTAGTTGATGAAAACAGAAGCAAAGATCCATAGCTAAGCACTGAGCCAAAATCCTGGAAGCCAGTTTTAGAGAGGGAGGAGTGATGAACAAAGGGGTCAAGACCATGCTTGGGAAAGCCCACAGAAACAGCTGATCTGAGCAAGTGGGAACTCATGGACCCCAATCTGACAGCTGGGGAACCAACATAGGAGCAACCCAGACCCTATGAATGTGGGTGTCAGCTAGGAAGAATGGGAAATTTATGGGGCCTCTGGCAGTAGAACCAGGATGTATCCCTAGTGCACAAACAAACTTCGGGAGATCACTCCCTGTGGAGGGATACTCTTTCAGCCTAGATACATGGGCAAGGGCCTAGACCCTACCTGAAATGACTTGACAGATTTTGATGATCCCTCATGGGAAAAGGTTTCACCCTCCCTGGGGAATAGATAGGGGCTGGGATGGGGAGCATGCATGGGAGGATGGAAGGGAAAGGGAATACTAATATTGATATGTAAAATAAGATGACTTATAATACAATATATAAAAAAGAAAAACAGCAGAATAAAAAAAATAAAAGAAAATTAGAGTTCATTTTAACTGTTCCTTCTTCCTCATCTTCTACATACAACTAGTCAGCAGGACCTGCCTCACAGCCATAAGGAAAAATGAAACAATGTGATTTTCATAAAAATGGACAGAACTGGAAATTTCCATATTAAATGAAATAAGCCAGTCTTACAGGTACACATGTTTCTTGCTTTCTCTTGTTTGTGGGATTTAAGTGGGTAGAACAAGACACAAAACAGAAGAAGATAATTAGAGGTGGTAGATGGATTAAAGATGGGGAGGGTGAAAGGATGCTACTAGAGGGGATGAAGTGATCAAAGTACATAATAGGCATATATGGGAAGTAAACAGAACAAATGGAACACATTACTTTGTAAAATTGATACAATATGTGTAGAAAAATATCCACTTGATTTTTACCATCAAACATCTGAATTCAAATACTTTCCACCACCATAGCTACTGTGGTCAAGTTGAAATAATCTCTTTTGTGAGCCTCCATTATTAAATCTGGAAAGGCCAAATATTTAGCTTCCAGTTTCTTCTGCAGATAAGGGTACCCTGTGTGACTTATTTTAGACTAATGAGATTCTACTAGGATTTCTTCAGAGGGGTTTTGAAAGATGCTATTATCTAATAGAACTCACAGAGATGCTGAAATTGACCCATGCAATCATTCAGCCGCCTTCAAGACGGAGTTCCTGCTGAGAACTGAAACAGTCATCCTGCAATCCTGAGGAAAAGGCCACTGGAGTCCACAGGGCTGGTCTGACAGTCCATGGCTGCTGCTGTCTATCATGCTTTTACATAAGAAGCACGATCCTTGGTAGTAGGAGCCACTCTCAAGTACTTACACATTGACACTCTTCTAACTGATCATGGCATCACTCACCACTTTTGTGAACTTTTTGGTGGTGGTGGTGTTTTAAATGTTAGTACATGGCTTAGCCCTAGATGCAAAGCAGGCTTCTTATTTCTTTTGCTTCGCCTTGTTATCTCAATTGTCTTACCCACCTAGGCTCAGTGGAGGAGCTGGGCCATCTCCTCTAGAAGGCATAGCCTGACATTTTAGGCTCGAGGCAAGGAGAGGCATGTATTCAGTGAAGGAGAAGTCTCTGAATAGCAAATAGGCACACTTAGGCACTCTTGAACTGGCAACCTCTTGTCTGAGAGAGCTCCATAATAAGGCCGAGTACACATTAGCTAAAACCTTTTTACACATGAGCACTTAGGCTTCAGTCTGGCTTTGTACCACTACACTGTATTACCTGAGACCCTGGGCTGCACGCCTGTATTGGCCATTGCCCAGCCTTGTCAGTGAAGGAGAAATGCTGGCAGAGACATACAGATAGGACAAATAGACAACTTCTTCTCGACAAGTCTGTGAGACAGTCTGTTCTTATTTCATGGGTAGTAGAGATAGCACAGGTAGAAAGTGAGCTCTGTATACATGCCCTACCTTTTGCTTCCTTCATTCTTTTGGGTCACCCAGTGGATGTTCCTATTTTGGGATAAAAGATTAGCAGGTCATTGAGAACTCTCACATCTGTGTGGCTCTATCTGGGATCTTCAAGTAACAATTCATTTTCTGCTCACTGAAGGTTCAATGAATCAACTCCCTACTATTGTGCACTGATAGGTGTTTACAAAGACTCTCTATTCATTGATATTCCAATTTACAAAAAGATAGTATTCTAATATTGGGTTGCTATGATTACCTGAAATTTTAAAAATCTAATGCCTGGCAATTAATAAACATTCACTGGTAATAGTTTCTTATTAGAGATATTGAACATGTTACCCTTTTAGAATCCAGCTAGATCTGTGCATATGCATCTAATGAAAATGAAGGCAGAACAAATAGCGGGTGGGCACAGTTCCCTGTGACCTCACAAAGAAAGGCTCATGCTGCTATCAGTGACCACCGATACCTGAGTGTCTTAAAGCACAGCAGTTAGAGGCTGAAGCCATTGCCCTTCAGAGTAAAAGGCCACGTGGCAGGAATAATGTGTTCAGCCTCCTGTTAGTATTACTTTCATCTATCCTGAACCATACACCCTAAGCATCCTGCTTTATCCTTCCAGGTGTCTGTGAGCCATCTTGCTTATTGAGCAGCCTGATGTATTTCACATGGAACTGCTGATTTTCAGAGCTAGTCATCTGAAGGCTGCATACAAGGGATCAGATCTTAGAACCATCTGTGCTGACGTATAGCAGAGACTTTGCAAAGGGCAGTTATAACCCCAGGCTGGAGATTGTATGACAGGACACCTAGAGTCTTCCAGTTTAATTTGTAAAGTTCTCCTCAGCATGCATGGAAGGAAAAGTATGTATAGGGGGGGAAATGATAGAAAGAAAATGCATGAAATTGACTAGCAGGAGAGTGCCGGGTTATTAACTGTTCCGGGACACAGCTGCCATCACCTTTGCCTTGCCTCCAGCCCTCTGAAATTATATTTAGCTGTGGGTGAGAGGGATTCTTTCTTTCCCCTTTTCACATCAAATGCTGTGCTGGAGAGCAATCAAGTATGTGGTCAGAGCTAGGAATTACATCTGCGTATTTCTGAGTAAGACCCAGGACAAAATGCAGCCTCTTCTGAGGCATGTAGCTGTAGGCCAGCGGAGGAGCCATCTGTGACTGGAAGACTAGAAGATGTGAGAGCTGAGGCCTATGGTAGGGATGGCTCCTCCTACTGAAAGAAATGTTAAGTGTATGTGTGTGCATGTGTGCGAGCCTGCGTGCATGCCTGTGTGTGTGTGTGTGTGTGTGTGTGTGTGTGGTTCCCATTTAATATTCTGCATTCTCCTAAGGAGACTGAAGGGAAATGGGATTAGAGAAGGGCCAGGAGAGGGAAGATGTTGCTTTAACACATGACAGATCCACTTCGTTGGTGTTCTACAGGTAGTCACAGGTAGCAGCATTCTTTCTGAAGATTATTATGTTTTAAGTGGGATACAATCGTTACTGTAGCTGTTTTATGTGGAACATTCAGTCCTCAAAACAGCCATACCTATCAGGTGACACTATTCCCAGTGGACAAATGATGTGTAGGGAGTCACGTGACTTCTGCAGGGTCAAGCAGGTTTTACATGGCATCCTAACTCTACATAGCCTGACATAATCACTTAACAACAAACCAGGTGAACTCTATAGAAAGCTTTCCTGCTTGGCACATTCTGGATGTGCTCTCAACCACTGTGAGTGTTGGGTAGCATCACTTCTGCCTTTTAAGTGGGGAAATAAGAGTCTGAGAGCTTACGAAATCAGTTTCATGTCTCTGGATGGGATACTTGACCTGCCACAGCTCTCTTTGCTAGTGTGATGCTAGCTTGCTCACTAAAATGAAAGAGCGTGAAGAAAAATAAAAGTTGTGCTCTTCGTTGAGAGCCTTGGGAATTCACAGAAACTTGAGAGAGGATCTGCAGCAATGAACTGTGCACTTTGCAAGCAGGTATTTTACTCTTGCTTCTGGCATAGCTCCTGTACCAAGTGCAGGGAAGGGGGAGTCTGACTCCTACCTTGAGCTGTGACTCCCAGGCAGCTTCAATAATGGAGATTCAGATATGTGAATTTTCCTTCTGTCATTGAGGATACCTGATGTGATCTTGTTTCTTCCAGAAGCCCACATAAGGTGTTGAGGTGAAGATAAAAGCCTCTTATTGTAGGGTAGTTGATGTACAGGAAATCAGGCCAATGTGGTACCAGGTCCTGATATTTGTAAATTTCATTTAAATCTGCACAATGAGCAGGGTCAATCTGCTGCAATTTCTTTGACAAAGAACGTGTAGCACTTAGTGTAATTGTTCCACAGTACATACCCAACATGGACTCATTGTTAATTTTTGTTGTTTTGGCTAATCTGTAACATGGATCCTAAGAGATAATTTTCCTGTAATGTGCACATATATTTTTCTAGTCAGGTATGGTAATATCTACTCCATGTCTTGAAGTTGTACAAATTATAGAATTTAAAACAGTATTTAAAGTTGAGTCTGACTACCTTCATTCCACCTTCTCCACAGACCAGACTGCTGATATTAATTTGGACTCATTGTTGTAGTTAGACCCCAACACTTCCAGTGAGAAGAGGCAGATCTGAGCATGCAGATAATCCAGGGACCAGCCCTGATCCCTTACAGTCAGATGGCACTGCATTTCTTTTTGTGTGAGATGCAGTCTTGCATAGTCCAGGTTGGCTTCAAATCACTACAGAATGGAGGGTGGCCTTGAAGTCCTTTTCCCACCTCCACTCCCCAGTGCTTCTGATAGAGGTATTATACCACCACACCTGGTTTTATGTAGTGCTGGGAATCAAACCCATGACTTTGTGCATGCTGCTCATGTGTTTTACTAATTGACCCTGGGCGAACTCCAGACACCACTTAGTTCTTTTCTTTTAAGGAGAATATGTGCTGTTCCTGTGACAAGAAAGCAAATAAGCCAAGGACATGATCCAAAGGATGTTTTGTGACATAGGATCGTGTCTAATATAGACAGATACAATACTTTCTTCATTTCCTATATATTCATCATATATTTTAAAGTGAAGTGAACCCTCTTCATGTTTAGCTTTCCCTGGGAAAGCAGCAGCAGCAGCTTGCTGAGTGGTGTCCTCTGTTGTCTGCTGCGCTAGCTTTTCTAGTCTCAGGCAGTTTACCGCTGTACCCTTCCAGTTTTGGGGTGGGGGCAGGGGGCAGGGTTTCTCTTTGTAACAGTCCTGGCTGTCCTGGAACTCACTTTGTAGACTAGGCTGGCCTCGAACTCACTGAGATCTGCCTGCCTCTACCTACTGGGTGCATTATAATTAAATATTTTCCCTCTTCCTTCTAAGCCCTTTCACATACCTTTCCTTGTTCTTTTTTCAAATTCACTGTCTCTTTTTACACTAATTGTTTTATATAGAGAGATATATGTCTATATACATGTACAGTTCCAAATACATAAATGTACTCTGCTCAATTTGTATCGTGTTACTTGTATGTATGTTTTTAGATCTCATCTTTTTCTTTATTTATTACTTTTTCTTATTTTACATATCCATCCCAGTTCCCTCTCCCTCTCATGCCCCCCCATTCCCCCTCCTGTTCCATTCCACCTCCCCCCACTCCTCAGGGAGGGGTGTGCCTTCCAGGAAGGATCAACAAAATCTGTGCAGTCATTTGGAGAGGGACTAGGCCCTCCCTCCTGCCTCTAGGCTAAGGGAGTATCTCTCCATGGGGAATGTGCTCCCAAAGTCCTTTCATGCACCAAGGATACATCCTGGTTCCAGTGTCAGAGGTCCCTTAGGCTGCCCAGGCCTTCTAATTGAGACCCATGTTCAGGGGGTCTGAGTCAGTCTAATGCTGGCTTCCCAGCTATCAGTCTGGGGGTCCATGTTCAGGTCAGCTGCTCTGTGGGTTTCTTTTTTTATTTTTTTTTATTTATTATATATGACCAAGTCCATTTAAATGAAAACAAACATTTATAGACAATATTTGGGAATTTGGGTGTCGTTCTTTCCAAACTACTTCCTGCTCTTAAGGGGTGCTGTCATGGGGGATTCTAAGAAGATGCAGAAATCCTGGTTATAGTCTGTAAGGCTGCTTTGTCCAGCTGTTTTGAATGTAGGATCACCTGGTACTCTGTTTCAGGAGGTCTGGCTTGATCAAATCACATTAGTCTGGAAGGAACCCACAGCTTTTCATTTTCTGTGGAAACAAAAATAGAAATCCTTTTCCCCAGTAACTTGAACTTAAATTTTGGAGTCAAAGCATTTTTTTTTTATTTGTTATTTTACATGTTGATCCTAGTTCCCTCTCCCTCCCTCCCTCCCTCCCTCCCTCCCTCCCTCCCTCCGTCCCTCCCTCCCTCCTTCCCTCCCTCTCTCCCTCCCTCTCTCCCTTCCAAAGGCTGAAAGACACTTAAGAAAGTGCTCCACATCCTTAGCTATCAGGGAAATGCAAATCAAAACAACTTTGAGATACCATCTTACTCCTGCCAGAATGGCTAAAATTAGAAACCCCAATGATGACTCATGTTGGAGATGATGTGGAGAAAGGGGAACACTCCTCCACTGCTGGTGGGAGTGCAAACTCATACAGCCATTTTGGAGATCAGTATGGTGGTTCCTCAGGAAAATGGGAATTAGTTTACCACAGGACACGGCAATCCCCCTCTTAGGCATATACCCAAATGATCCACATCCATGCAACAAAGATATCTGCTCAACTATGTTCATAGCAGCACTATTTGTAATAGCAAGAACTTGGAAGTAACTTAGATGCCCCTCAATTGAAAAATGGTTAATGAAGATGTGGCACATCTACACAATGGAATACTACTCTGCAGAAAAAAATAATGGTATCTTGAAATTCGCAGGCAAGTGGATGGCACTTGAAGAAACCATTCTGAATGAGGTAACCCAGTCACAAAAAGAGGAACATAGTATGTACTCACTCATATATGGATTTTAGACCTGGATCAAAGGATCACCAGCCTATAATTCACACCACCAGAGGAACTAGGATACAAGGTGTATTCTAAGAGATTCATATAAAGTCTCACACAGAACTGGGAAGGGACAAGTCCCCCAGAGCACAGGGGAAGTGGGGGGGCAGCGAATGGAGAGAGAAGTAGGAGAAAATGAGGGGGAGGAAAGGAAAACATGTGCGACTAGGATGATTGAGCCCAGTTAGGAATAGAAGACAGGAGAGAGAGAGAGAGAGAGAGAGAGAGAGAGAGAGCATAAAAGAGGGAGCCAATATTGGTTTGAAGATAAAATTGAACACAAAGAAAGGTCTAGAAAACTACAAGACTGCTGCCAACTAACAATTTGAGATTCCGTGGAAAGGCTACTATAAATGCCCTTCCTGGATAGTGAGATCAACAACTAACTTATCCATGGAGCCATCATCTAATGCCTGTTGGAAACAGGAGCAAACACCAATACATAAACACTGAGTCGTACTAGAACCCAGATGGAGAGGAGAAGACCAGGCTGCAGAAACACATAGAGACAGCTTACCTGAACACGGAGGAGCTAATGGCCCCCAAGATTGATAGCTGGGAATCCAGCATGGGACTGAGTTAGACCCCCCCTGAATATGGGTCTCAGTCAGAAGGACTGAGCAGTCTAAGAGACCTCAGACAGTGGAGCCAGGATGTATCCCTGGTGCACAAAAGGACCTTGCTAACACATCCCCCATGGAGGGATAACTACCTTAACCTAGAGACAGGAGAGAAGTCCTAGTCCCTACTTCACATGACCTGTCAGATCTACATGACCCCAACTGGATGGCATTCCCCTACATATGGAATTGTGATTGGGGGATGGGAGGGGAAGGTGGTTAGGGTGCTCTGTGGGTTTCTGTAGCCTGGTCTTAACCTCTTTACTTATCACTACTCCCTCTCTGCAAATGGATTCCAGGAGTTTGGCTCAGTGTTTAGCTATGGGTGTCTGCTTCTGTTTCCATCAGCTACTAGGTGAGGGCTCTATGATGGCATATAAGTTAATTATCAATCTCATTATCAGGGAAGGGCATTAAAATATCTTATTTTATTTTATGTGCATGATTGGTTTGCGTGCATATGCCTGTGGATAGCATGAGTGCTGAGTGCATTGTCCAGGAAGCCATAAGAGAACATTGAATCATCTGGAATTAGAGCTATAGACAGTTGTGAACCTCTGTGTGATTTCTATGAATTGAACCTGGATCCTCTTCAAGAGCAACCAGTGCCTTAAACATTGAGCTATCTCTTATAGCTGATGGACTGATCATTTTTTTTCTAAGTAAATAATATTACAAGTTTATGCCTTTTCATTGGTTTCAATTTGAAGCACTGCGAGAACAGTGTTTTTCTGTCAATCTATGCATCTTTCTACTTCTGCCTTTGTACACACACTCACACACAGTTGTGTAAGAGCAACTGTGGACTACAGTTTTAGCGTGGAACTTCTCATCACCAGGAAATGTATTCTGCGAGCTCAAATGAAAATGCCAAATTACTCTTGGGAGAGATTGTAGCTTCACTACCAATAAATAAGAATAGTTCTTTCCTTACACTCTTGCCACAAAAACATTATTAGTCTACTAAATTTTGGTGAACTTTATACACTTGGGAGGATTGACTGTCTAGGAGGCCAAGACTTCTGTGATATCAGTTCTAAAATAAAATAAGCACATACTGACTGTAAGGACAGATACTTCTGGGTGAATGCTGGATCCTTCCAGATCCTTCCATTAATTTACTCTTCCATACGGGATTATCTGCCAAATACATGTCTTTCTTTTTTCTTGGAAAATTAATTCACCAATACAATTCTTCAAAGAAGCAGTCTGTTTAAAAATCATGGGCAGAGTATCAAAACAGGAACTCAGTCAGGCTCCAGAGTCTCAAAATGAAATTTTGTTAGGGTCTAATTGGAAAGGATGGCCATAGCATTTAGAAACAATTTGGATACAAACAAACAAACAAACAAACAAATAAACAAACAAACAAAAATAACCAACAAAGCTAACAAGCTGTTCAAACTGAGAATTAATCCAGTTGCAGGAAACAAGATCATCAGGCAGTGATTTCCTGTACTAGAAAAGAGATTGAGAAAAGAGGAATGAAGGAAGCAGGTTTCATAGGTAATACCCACTTTTTTTTTTATTTTTGTTTGTTCGTTTTTATTTTTTATTTTTTTTTTATTGTAACATCAGTAGCGAGATGCAGCAAGCTTTCCTTTGTATGATCAAGTATTGGTAACCATACATATAATGCTATACAGAAGATCTCTGGAGTGTGTAGGTGCTCCCCAGTCCCTCTCGCAGGCCCAGACAATAGCTATTCTATTTTCTGTTGTTGGGAGTTTAATTTGCTAGACGTGAGTGGAATTACATAGCTTTCTGTGATTGGCTCTTCCCACTAAATGTAGCACCCTCAAATTTCACTCATACTGTCACACACTGCAGGCGTTCCTTCCCTTTTAAGAGAGAATAATAGACACTTTTGGTAAGCACCACAAATGATTTACCTGTTCTTCCATTAAGGGACACATTATGTCATCTCACATCTCTGCTGCTGTGAATAAACGCTGCTGTGAATACAGAATGCACAATCTCTTCCACATCCTGGTTTTAATTCTTTTGGATACACATCCACAAATGGGATTGCTGGAGCATATGGTAGAACTTGTATTTTATTTCAAGTGTGAGTATCTCAAGTAGAAGAGTCATACAATTTGGTTCACATTTTGAAATGATCAGTTAAAGTGTCATGTTAGAAATAGCATAGATTGTCAAGAACAGAAAGCAGAGAGAACAGATAAGAGTTATTACAACAACCAAGGAAGAAATGGTCAGGGTCCAGTAGAGTGACGTTTAGGATTTTCACTGGAGAGTATCAGAAAAGTGAAGATGTGGGGTCCCACACTTGCTGTGCTACTGTGCTTTGTCATGAGCTGTACAGAGGGAAATTTCTGCAAAACCACAGGGACTGATGCTGGCCTTGGGATGTGAAGTGTCTCGACCTGGTGTAGTGGTAAATTTGGTTCATTTCCTTCTCCTTTCTGGTTGTTTGATGGGTTCCATTGATCAACTGAGAAATCTGCTGCAAAAGAGAAAAGGTGTAGGATTAAGCAGATGCAGATGTGTGTAGAGTTGGTGTGTTTTCTTTCTTTTCTTTTTCTGGTGTTTTTGAGACAGGGTTTCTCATGGGTAGCTTTGGCTGACCTGGAACTTGCTCTGTAGACCAGGCTGGCCTTGAGTTCATAGAGATCCTCCTGCTTTTGCCTCCCAAGTGCTGGGATTTAAAAGTGTGTGCCACCACTGGTGTGTTTTCAAATATATGCATTTGCTGTTGTGTGTGCTCGGAAACATATTGTATGTTGTGTTCTTGAAAGAAAAAAAACTAATCAAAGTAGGGGACTGGAGGGATTATGCTGTGCTTTCTCAGCTATATAATGATGGAGATGGGGACTAAAGAGGCTGAAAAGTATATCTGCTCCTACATTCAAAATATGAAACAAAAAGAACATTTTTGAGTTTGGCTATTTGGACAAAGTCTATGTTGTTCTTAGTTGGGTAGGTCTCAATGCTTGAAGCTCACTTTCCAGGTAATCTCCTAGATAATAGGCAGATAAGTCACAATCAAATGAAATAAGCCATAATCAAGAGAAGAGTTAAGACTTATAAATGAAGAGGGACCTGTGCAAGAATTGAGGTCATTGACCATTTGAAGATGGTGGAGAAACTATGAGGCAACATGGAGGGGGAGAGATTATCTGCTTCAACAGAAGTTCAGATTAGCAATGGGGAATTATGTAATCAATTTTAGATGTTCCATACAGGTCCAGATTGGCCATGTCTTGCTGTTCACAGACCAGGGGAATAAAAAATGTGAGTAAAGGACTGACCATATCATTCAACCCAATTGTTCTAGTTACAGTATTTCATCCAAAATAGAAGTAAAATGGTGTGGCCCTGCCTAACCAGGCTATTATTGTCCTGGTTTAACATGTTCACCCCTACAGTAAAGGTATGAGGCATTTTTGAAGTGTCTAATATAAATCCTATTCTATGGAGCACATGATCATAAACCCTGTCCCAACATTACAAAGTAAATTATGTGATTATAAGTACAACATATCGAAATCCACAGTCAAATGGATGGAAATTGAAGAAACCATCCTCAATGAGGTAACTCAGTCACAAAAAGAGGAACATGATATGTACTCACTCATATATGGATTTTAGACACAGAGCATAGGATTACCAGCCTATAATTCATACCACCAGGGAAGCTAGGATACAAGGAGGAATCTTAGAGATTCATACAAGGTCCCTCACAGAAGGGGAAAGGAACAAGATCTCCTGTGCATATTGGGAGTTGGGGGAGCAGTAAGTGTAGAGGGAGCTAGTAGAAAGAGAAGGGGAGGAGAGGAGACCATGTGGGACTAGGCAGATTAAGTCACGAGAGGAATAGACAAGAGAAAGAGAGAGAGAGAGAGAGAGAGAGAGAGAGAGAGAGAGAGAGAGATACCATAAGAGGGTGAGCCGATATAGGTTTGAAGAGAAGATTGAATCTAGTGAAATGTCCAGAGACCTACAAGCCTGACCCCAACTAACAATTTGAGCAACAGTGGAAAGGCTACCATAAATGCCTTTCCCACCATCATAGAGCCCTCATCTAGTAGCTGATGGAAACAGAAGCAGACACACATAGCTGAACACTGAGCTGAACTGGATTCCAGATGCAGAGAGGGAGGACAAGACTAGGCTACAGAAACTCTCAGAGACTACTGACCTGAACAAGGAGGAGCTAATGGGTCCCCAGTCTGATGGCTGGGAATCCAGCATTGGACAGACTCAGACCCTCTGAATGTGGGTCTCCATTTGAAGGCCTGCATACTCTCATGGAACCAGAATGTATCCCTGGTGTACAAAAGGAATTTGGGAGCACCTTCCCCTTGAAGAGATACTTCCTTAACATAGAGACAGAATGGAGGGCCTAGTTCCTACTCTAAAGGACTTGTCAGATTTTGTTGACACCTCCTGAATGGCATCACCTATCTGTGGAATGGTGGGGGGTAATGGGATGGGAGGGTGTTTGGGGGACGTAGAAGGGTGGGAAAAGGAGGAAAAAAGAGAGGGAGAAGGAACTGCGATCGATATGTAAAATGAGAAAAATAAATTAATTAATTCAGATTCTAAATAATAGGAGGTATGGAGCCAACAGGCTTAGATGTGTCTGCCCATGGGAATCACCTCCAAATGCGTGTAACTGTGTCAAGTGTTTGTGATTTTGTATCGGCTTACCTATTGCTTTATTGTCATGTGTACAATGAGAGAAATTTCTGGGCAGATATGAGCTAATGATGAAAAATAAATTACTAGTAGAAGATATTCTGTACTCTAATGTTAAAGAGATTAGATCATGTCAGTTAAGCATTTTCTGTGGGCTACTAACACTTCCAAGACCTATATATCTACTTGAAGCTATGCATCAACCTATGGAATGTAAGCAATTCTGTCTCCATTTTCCAAGTGGAAGATTCCAAGTTTTGTTACATTTAGTTGGTCTAGCCCAAGGTCGTAGCCAGGCTCAGTTCTGATAGCATGTACTGTTGTCATGGTAACACACTGCTGAAAGATTCTTGGTTGTTCAGTGTTCTGAGTGGTATGATAGCCTGATAGTTCAAAGCATCACTTCTGAGGTCAGTCTTCCTGGATTTTAATTCTGACACCACTGCCTAGGTTAATTGGGCAAGGCTCTCTGAGCCTCAGTTTCTTCATTTCAAAAAGGAATAAAAATTTTAGTGCAGAGTTTGCTCAATGTAATGACAGAAGATTCTTTTTTTTCCCCCTAATTTTCCACAGTGTCAGGATCTTAGTATCTTTCTCAGAAACATCAAACAGCTTTGCAAAGACTTTGAATTCAAGGTAGAGTCTAAACCTATGGCATATTCCCCAAGGTAGCACAGATATTCATGATCAAACAAATTTAAAAAACATTTCTTACAGGATTGTAATGCAAACCAGTATGTAAAGACTGAAAAATCCCAGAGCTGAGAAACATTGAGATGGTTGAATCTCCTGCCTCCAAATAGATTCCCTTTTCCCTCTCCCAGAATGAAATCAGCAGATAGTAAACAATTAACAAACAAGAATTTTATTAATCAAGAATTAACAACTTAGATGAGAAAACAGGCCACTCTGGGAAAATGGCAACTTGAATGATAAGTGAGAAATTTGAATTCTTGGGAGTAGTAGGATGCTAGCTGAGAGCTTGCCAACAAGTTAGAAGTGTTATCATTTTGGGAACTGTTTCAGCTCCTGTGGTTTATAGAGCAGCAGGTCAGAGAGGCTGGAGCTGCAGGTCTCAGAACTTGTGGGTCTTGGGAAGGATGCAACAGCGGTAGGAATTAGTTCCTGTATGTAGCCAGAATATGGTATCTCAGAGGCTGAGACAGAAACAATACCCCTGCCTTAAGCTCATGTCAAGTCTTGCATGTTGCAGCAGTGGGAGCCCAAGCAAGTTAGTTGCCTAACACAGAAATCTGTGTCACAGTGAGTCTCCAATGAGTCTATCTCCAGTAAGTCTCCAAAGCCTTCTTCTTTCTCTTCCTCCCTGGAGAAGGGACCCCCCCCCCCAGTCTATCTGTCTAGACCCTATATACCCTTTTATATAGAGTCACATGGGCCTTGATTGACTGAAGGTGTGGCATGCAAATGAGGTGCAAAATGGAGCCCATTAGGAAGAAAGGCATTAAATCTAGAGAGGGAAATGGGTAGAGAGCTGAGCCTGCCAAAAGTGCTCCTAATCAGGTTAGTGGGCTTCCTTTTTCACCAGGATGGTGGTAGGGATAATCAGCTGTCAGAAGGGTGCCAGAGGACAGTTTGCACTTAGGAGTTTCCCTTGGGTTTTTGGTTGCTATGGTGACATTCCCATCACCTTTGTACTCAGAGATGCTGCAGTGATCTCAGCCTGGTACTGTCCCATTGCTGTTATTATATCAGATTCCGATGAATGACTGTAGGAACAGTACTTCAATCTCTGATCATTTTTGTGGCCTGGGTCTATAATCTGTCCCTGGTTCCACCTGACTGGAGCCAGGATTTTCACATTTGGTTCCTGTTTGCTGACAGCTGGAACCTTCCCTTAAACATGGCAGGGTGCTGTTAGATGCGGCCCATCACTGCTAACTCCTTGCCTTCAGGTTCTGAGCCCCTGGTTATTACAAAATTCGGAATCTGGGGCCTTTCCTACCCCTTTAGTATTACATCATCATTTCCTAAAGTGATTAGACCATAGAACATTCCATGTGGTTGCTCTGCACACTGGAAAGGGAAAGTCTTGGTTTTAAACTTAGATCATTATACTTTTCCCTTGGTTGGATCTCAGCCTCTTTACATCTCAGTTTTCTCATCTGTAAAATGGGAATGATGATAGAAATTTGTCCACATGGTGAAATGAAGAAGGAAATGGATGGGAAACATCTGTATGGAGTAGGTCATCAATAAACATGAGCTCTTTATTGCCACAGCCATTTCATTCAAAGCCTGAGCACTCATATCATTCTTTGTACACACACACACACACACACACACACACACACACACACACACACACACTTGTGGTCCAAGTATTTGTTTCTCTATGTTATCATTGTTATTATAGAGTGCAACTTGTTATTGTATGTGGCTTTAAATTGTCAAATTACATAGACTGCAATGAGCCACAATTGCTCAGAGGTTTACTTTGGGATGTGCACTGGCACATGGAAAGTACCACACCAATTAAAGGCGTATTATCACTCACTCCTCTCTGACCTTCCAAGCTCTAAGAGATAGGAGGGTCGGGCTGTGTGATCACCTCTGGTGAGGAGCCTGTTGTCACTATGCTCCCTCTTTGGTGGTTCCCCAGTCTGTATCCCTGTGAATTCTCCTTCAGCCATTCATTCTGTCACTTTTAAAGCTACTGCCCAAGGCAAGAAAATTAAAACTCAGTTTTACAAAAGTGTGCTCTGTGAGTCATATCTACCCATCTTTCAGAGAAAGAGCCAAATTGATTTCGGTATTTGGGTAGGGAGCCTATATCTCAGAAAGATGTTTATTAGGTTTTAAAAATGATAACTAGACAGATACTGCAAAAATAAAATGTCTGGGTATCGATATTTAGGACATTATTAATTTGCTTCCATGCATAACTATTGGAGAGTACAGCCATAGCTCTTGAGGGTCTCCTATTACTGTTAATTAATTTACTAATTAGCATGCACATTAATTTATTATATGTATGTTGACAGGTTGCTGGGTACTAAGTACCAGGTTAGGCTATTTAAGGGCAAAACCAGCACACAAGACTTGATTCCTGCCATTAAAGAAAATCTCAAAGTTCATAGAAGAAAACAGATATGTACAAATCATTTTAATTTAAAATACTTTTTAAGTAAGTAATGGATATATGACAGGGAAGCATTTGTTAGGCTGATGGTTATAGCATATCCTCCCCTTTCTTACAGCTTTCTGTCATCTTTAATGTGATTTCTCTACTTCTAGGTCCCACAGTCTGCCTCTTCCATATAACTTCAGGGGGAAGGGGAAGGAGGAAGGGTAGGACAGACTCAGTAAATAGACAGAAGACAAGAATAAAAGGAAGGCTTGTTGGAAAAGTTAAGTCCATTTAAAAACCTTTTATAAATTCTTTGAGGATATCATACAATGTGTTTTAATCATATTTACTCTTCCCCCAATATCCACCCAACTTTGTGTCAAAAAAAAAAGCAAAGCAAAGCAAAACAAATGAAAACAACAACAACAAAAAAAAAACAACCAGCAAGAACAATTTGTGCTGTTGTTGCCCAATATTCATGGATATGTGGCTTTCCACTGAAGTGTAGAGTACTTACTGGTACCGGGGTTGGGGGAGGTCACTATACTCTTAGTGAAAACTGACTCTTTTCCCAGCAAGTAGCAGATTCCAATAGCTCCTCAGTAGGGTAGGACTTCCCACCTAACTCCTCTCTCTGCTTGGATTTGGTCTGGATTGGGCTTGCAAAGATATTATGCATACTGTCCCTGAGTTCATATATACAGCTGCCCTGCTGTCTCTAGAAGTCATACTATCTCTACTTTTTCTTGTACTTTTTCTATCCCCTCTTCTGTAATGATTCTTGCCACTTGGGAGCAGGGGATGTGTTATAGATACTCCATTTAGATCTAAGCATTCTGCTATTTCTTATTCTCTATACTTTGGAAAGCTGTGGGTCTTGCCATCTACCTCAAATAGAAGCGTTTGTGATGAGGGTTGAAAAATTCATTACTCTATTGTTATAATAATAAGTAATTAAAATCAGTTTAATAATATGATCATTCAGAAGAATAATGATAGTAAGTTCCACCCTAGGGACTATGTTTCTGTTTAGCCACAGGTTCTTGGTCTGATAATAGTACCAAATATGGGTATCAACTGGCCCAGAAAGACATGCCCACTGATGTAATAGTAGTCAGAACATCATAGGAGTGACCAGTTACTTTCTGATTGATTTAAGGTTTGCTTCACAAGAGCAAAAGTTTAGGTTTTCTTGGACAAAATAAAGATGCTAAGGAAGATGCAGAATAAAGTGGAAGATGCTTCGTGATATTAAGTATGTGTTTTCTGGTTGACTATTGATATATGGTAGGAGAGGATTTCTTACCCATAGGTGCCAAAGTTCCTTAACGGTAACATCACTAATGGGTTCTAGCCTTCAGAAAGTTTGATTTTAGATCTGGAGACTCATAGGAATTCAGAGGAGACAGAGAGATGCTGAAACAGAGATGGCCAGGGAATATGTCAACCTAGGGGTACTACTTTTGAATTAGAAGTTAAGTAATAGAAAGATGCTGAAATACAAAGATTTATGAGAGATCTATAATTTGGACATGGGGCACATTTTAAAGAAAGCATCATGGTAGAACATTGCCATCAGTTTTCATAGTTGCAAATAGTCTGGTGTTTATAGGGCAGTGATATAAGCCCTGAAGAACTAGTCAAGGACAGAATTCAGTGAGCATGCTGTTTGTTTCTTTTGTCAGCCTGACACAAATCTAGACATATCAGGAAAGAGAAATCTCAACTGAAGAAGAGAAAAAAAAACTGCCTTCATAAAATTTCCCATAGGTAAGGCATAAGGGAATTTTCTTGGTTAATGATTGGTGTGAAGGGCTAACCCATTGGTGGATGGGCTGTGCAGGTGGTCCTGAGTTAAATAAAAAAGCAGGCTGAGCAAGTCATGGTGATCAAGTCAGTAAACAGCACTATTCCAAGGTCTTTGTGCCAGTGCCTGCCTTCAGATTGAACCCTGACTGAGTTCCAGCCAGGTCTTCCCTCCGTGAAGAAGTGTGACCGTGACATGTAAACCAAATAAACCCTTTCCTTCTCAAGCTGCTGGTGCATATGGTGACTTACTACAGCAATGGAAATCAAACAAAGACAGTGAATTAACCACTGATACAACATCAATTTTGCCATGAAATGTTTCAGTGAATTGATAGTAAGTAAGGATGCTTAGGTTATTAGTTTGCCTTTTGTATGACTGTGAGAAAGAGTTACACTCACACTGAGACAAATTCTCTTTCCATGAACATGAACAGGCTCCTTGGTAGCTCAAAGCCAAGGAACCAGATTCTATGTATCTGTACTTTCAGTGCAGATTCAAGGAGGCCAGGTCCTCTTTCTTGCCTTTATAAAGGTAACAGACAGCACATAATCTATGCTCTGCCATCTGGAGCATGGTGACTTGAGTGGATGGCAAGAAGATTTATTGCAGCAGCAGTTGTGCAGCAGCCTGAGCTGCAGTGGAATTGGCATCACCTTATAGCTCTTCCACCTCCAAGGCAGTTGTCACTTTTCTTCAAAATGCAAATTTAACAGTCCTGGTCCCTTCTGCTTACCTCATGCCCCAGTCACTCTTTCTTACCTCTAGGACTCTGAAAGATTTGCAAGAACCCCTGCTCATGTTCAAAGAACAAAATCATTTTCTGATTTCTCACCAAGAACCTCCATTGATCCTGGCCCCAAATGCTCATCATCATTCTATGAGCAGAGACTCTCAGTTTAGAAGCCAGGTAGACACAAAGTAAGCCTTCCTTGCAAGAACCAGTGTGCTCACTTAGAGGGTTCTACTTTTATATAACTGTTTTGTTCATCTTGTCACATAACTTCTTCAAAGCAAAAGCAGGATAATTGTCATACTTTCTCAAATACCACAATGGAAAGCCCTGGGAGGTTAAGTGACTAACCCAAGGCACCAGAGCCTGTCAATTTTTAATCCGGGATTAAAACCAAGTGCCTGGTTTACCAGTGTGTGGGGGCAGAAGGTTCAGCCTCACAGAGGCACAAAGCCCTTGGTTATCTTTCTTTAAAGGAATTAATCTCCTTTACTCTGAGGAAAATGGCAGGGGAGCTGGCTAGAATCCCTCCACAATGTCCTTTCATTGTGATCAGAAGTTTACACATGTACTCTTTAGGGTTTTTTTTTTTTTTTCCTGATAGCACCTCAAGATTCCTTCACTGTGCCATTAGTTCCTTGGTAGCAGAGATAGATGGCCACAGCTTCTTTGCTTCTGTAGGCTTTTAGGACACAGAAGGAAAAGGAGGAGGAGGGGGAGGAGGAAGAAGAAGCATGAACATTCTTTCCTTTGGCTGTCTCAGTATGTGCCTGACTCCTGCTCTTCCAGCCTCTCCACTCCATCTTGATGAAATAGTGTCTTTGGAGCATAATAAGATTTTTTTTGGTCACTATTGCACAAGTTGATATTGCAGATCACAGGATTTGTAGCTGGGTGATGTTGATAATTACCTTTCTCCTCTGGTAGCAGCACCATAGATGATGGTCAGTAGGGGTGAAGGCTCTAGTTAGGCAACACTTGATGTCCTGATGGTCAATGATACAAGTTGAGTGTTGTCTTCTGCAATGGGGCTTTAGCATCACATTGTGAAAAGCAACTTATATCCTTGGCAATAGTCTGTGATGTTCCAGGGTCCCATGGGTCCCCTTTGGCCAATGACCTAAAAGGTTGTAACCCATTTTTTGTACAGGAGGTTTTACTTGGTGACTTGAAATGTCTATTTGGGGCATTGTCTCCTCTATTATTTAGTGACTCTGTTTTATAACCAAGCACTTTTTGATTGGATTTGATGGATTCCATAGGATGGAAGCCATGTTTAACACTGCTAAAGTTTCCAAGAACCTGAGACTAGACAGATCATGAACCTAGGAGACAGCCTAATTCTATTATTATGCTAAAGGAACACAGAAATAAAATGACTCCTACTGATACACTGCTATATCTTGCTCAGCCTACATTGGAAAAGCTTCTTCTTTCAGTAGATAGGAATTATCACAGACAATGAGAGACTTTGGAGAACTCAGTTCTAAAGACACACAATACATGCACAAGTTCAGTATAGACATGATCCCAGTTCTGAAAGATGGAAATGTATATCCTTAACCAAGAAGCTATTTGCAACTGATACCTGCTGTCAAAGGGAAAATCAGGGTTTTTCCCCCCCAGTAGAGTGTACTGGGTATATGAAGCACACTCCAGGGTAGGGACCATGCCCAAGAGTAGTTGACCAACAAAAAAATGAATGTGCTTCTGTCTTTCCCAGCTGCAGCTGCTCTCTCTCTCTCTCTCTCTCTCTCTCTCTCTCTCTCTCTCTCCCTCTCTCTCACTCTCACTCACCCTCTCTCTCACACACACCCTCTCTCTTTCTCCCTCTCTCTCTGTGTGTGCACTTTTCCTTTTATTTTGGCATATTTTTATCTTATTGGCCTTTTGCTAGTTTTTTGATTTTCATTTTTGTAAGCTTTTGTTTGTGTTTTTTTTCCCCTTGAGAGAAAGAGAAGAAAAGAGCAAGAAAGAGAAAGAGCATAAAGTATGATTGAGTAGGGTGGGTGGGGAGGTGAAGAGAATCTGGGAGGAGTTGTAAGAGGGTAGAAATGAGCAAAATCTATCCTATGAATGTTTTTATTTGGAACACTAATGCAACTTTTCTTCAGATTTATATATAAAATTGATGTGCACAAGTTTATAAACATTTATTTTGCATATCTAAAACCAAATTTATTCATATTTACTTATTGGTATCAAAATAGATCAAGTTGATTGCCAAGTTGATTGCCAAGTAATTGTAAATCTCAGGAAAAAAAATCTGTAGAGGAAAATCAGTAATAATGCTAAATGTAGAAATCACCATTTATGACTGCAGATTTATGTGTATCTATAGCTATAGATAATTATTTGAAATCACATGTCTTATTTGCTTATACATTTTACTCAAAGATGTATTGTAACTGTTACTTCATGATTTTCAATGATTGTGTAGTATTTTATCATTTGGATGCACTATAATTCAGTTAATATCTATCAAACTACTAAGCATTTCTGTTCCTCTTTCTCCTTCTATAAATAACATTACTCTCCTTGATTTTATTTCATTCAGATAAATACTTAAAAGTAGAATTGTTGAGTCTTTGAGAAGAGTTAATTTCCTAATGAGGTTCCTTGGCTTTCTTTAATTTGCTTTGTAGTTTAATAAGGAAGCCAAGATGGATCCAAATAGCATGAGAAAGTTCAATACTCTAGAGAATATATTATGAAGAGCTGACTAAAACTCAGTGTCTTATGGAGTTATCAGCAAAGCCCATGGAAGACAGCTTTCAGGTATTAATTTAACCAACCAGAGACTGGAAATGCTAGTAAAGTATAGACAAACAACAACCCAGGTTGCAAGGCCAGAGCTAAAACTTTCCAAAGCATCACGGTGCCATGGATGCCTGAGAAAGATGAAACAATCTTCATTTCTTGACAACAGTAATAATCCTCTTGATCTATGCCCAGCTGTCCAATGCATTCCTCCAGATGTGCACTCTAGAATTTGGCTCATTCGATAAGCTTCTTCCCATTAACTGTATAGTCTCTGCATGTCAATAAACCCCAGAATATTCTAGCCATCTGCTGTGCTGGTATCTCTTGAGACTGGGTGCATGGAGTAATTTGACATTATGAACCCAGTTAGCTTGGTAGCCACACAGGTCAGTGGCCATTGACAATTTCCATTCACTAGTACACAGTCGTTTCTATTTACCTGGAAGTCCTCCTAAGTTGTTGCCAGAAAATACATTAAACATAACACTGTATTGTTCTTCCAGTGCATACTTTTTATCTCAGTAGTTTTTTCCAGAGGTAATATTTAAAATGTTTCTTAGAAGGTTCAAGGGAGATAGGCCATAGTGGGGGTAATGGTACTAGAAAGGGAAAATGATGAAAAGACTTTTATTATTATTATTATTATTATTATTATTATTATTATTATTAGTGCAGAGTCATAGGAGATGGGTAGAACTTTAGTGCTCTGGGAAGAGTCTGAAACAGAATGAAAACTCAAGCCTGAGAAGCATTCTGTTTGAAAACAGTCTCTGTGATAGGAACAGACTTGTGACCAATTTATGGAAGCTACCACCTACAAGATCAAAGGAAAGCTAGCAGAAGTAGGAAGGGAAACAAGGGAGACCATGAGGCAGGTGGAGCGATTGGGAAGAGAAAGGGTATGTGAGATTGTGAGATGTGGGGAAGTGAGTGTGGGCCATTGCACAGTAGCTGGAAAAATCTCAGAAGGTAGAGTATCTACAAGCATGAGAGCAGCTGGCTCATTAAGAAGGAGAGGTACCTTGACTGTACCTAGTCATTGGCTGTGACAGTACAGTAATGTGAAGACTAGCCTTGATTGAGAATACACTTCTGCTTTGAACTTGCTAGCCATTCCCCTTTCAGCATTTTTTTTTTTTTTTGCTGGCTCATCTTATGGTTCCAGGTCTTCAAGTGCTATATTTCTTGGGACATTTCTTTTCTTTGTATTTATTACTTCCCAAGGTTCTTACTGGTATTGACTTTAAATGTCATCAAAATACCCAAGAATTACATGTTTATATATCTATTCCAGGCTTGGCACCTGGCTCTTCCAGCCATAGATATAATTATCTATTTGAATATCTAATAGATGTTCCAAGTTCAGTAAATCCAAAATACAGTCATAAAAAGACTTAACTGGCTACAAAGACCTTATTTGTGTGTTTATCTTTTACCTGTTTCTGAATATGAGACCTGTGAAGACAAGGATCTTTTTCTGTATTTTTTCAGCTTGTGTATACCCCCAAACAGTACATATTACTATATGCTTAAATGGACAAATGCAGAGGATATTCCCTGGTGCTGTCAGTAGAATCTGGGCTATAGCCATTGGGTACATTTGGCATTATCTAGGGGACATGTAGTAACTGGATACCTAGTCTCTCTCATGAGATGATGGGCACAGATAATGAAGAATTTTTATTCAATGAAAAACTGAGAGTTAGTAAAAGTTTAGAGCTTGAAAAAACAAAGAATGTTCTAAAATGGGACTAGATTATGAAGTTGAACAAATCTCCCACTTTCTGAATTTTTATTTACATAGAGATGGTTGCCCTGGCTTTATTCATTTATGCCTTAATTCTTTCCCTGAATTAGCTTTCTTTGAAAGCATACTGAGGAGGTAATCTATGAACAGTTGTGCCAGAACCTAACTTCAAAAGTATTGCATTTTTTTAATTTTAATTTTTACTCTCACATAGCTACCTCACAAGACTCTTGCTTAATTTCATATTGCTTGGCTAGATTTTAGGATTCTCCTGCACATATCTCCACCCAGCCTTTTATTGTATACTCTCTATTCCTCTTCCCATGCACAGTTTGTATACTTTCCCTCATATTCCTAGTTTTTTTTTTTTTTTGTTCCCATATCACCCCCTGTCTATATTTCTTAGCTACAATCCTCAATCTTAGTCGGGGTTTCTATTGCTGTGGTGAAACACCAATGACAAAAAAGCAAGCCAGGGAGGAAAGGGTTTATTTGATTTATATTTCTGTAACACTGCTCATCATTGAAGGGAGTCAGGGCAGGAACTCAAACATGGCAGGATCCTAGACGTAGGAGCTGATGTGGAGGCTGCTTACTGGCTTGGTTCTTAAGGCTTGCTCAGCCTTGTTTCTTATAGAACCCAGGATCACCAGACTAGGAATGTCAACACTCATAACGGGCTGGTCCTCTGCCATCAAACACTAATTAAGAAAATTCCTTATAGGCTTGCCTACAACCTAATCTTATGGAGCTATTTTCTTTCCTTTTTAATCAATAAATATTTTTTAAATTAGAAACAATCTTACATTTTACATATCAATCCCAGTTCCCTCTTCCTCCCATATTCCTATGTCACCCACCAACCCCCCCCATCCTATCCTCCACTCTCCAGGGAGGGTGAGGCCTTCCTGACGGGATCATCAAAATCTGTCAAGTCATTTGGGTAGGACCTAGGCCCTCCCCAATCCCTCCATGGGAAATGGTCTCCTGAAATCTGTGTACTAGGGATACATCCTGGTTCCACTGCCAGAGGCTGCATAGACTGCCCGTTACTCCTAGCTGACACCCATGTTCAGGGGGCTTTGTTTGTTCCTATGTTGGGTCCTCAATTGTCAGACTGGGGTCTATGAGTTCCCACTTGTTCAGTCCAGCTGGGTTTTCCCAGGGTGGTCTTGACCTCTTTGTCACTCCTCCCTCTCTGAAACTGGATTCCAGGAGTTCGGCTCAGTGCTTAGTTGGGGATCTCTGCTTCTGCTTCCATCAGCTACTGGATGAAGGCTCTAGGATGTCATTTAAGGTAGTCATCATTCTCATTATAAAGGAAGGGCATTTAAGGTAGCCTTTCCACTATTGCTTAGATTCATAGTTGGGGTCATCCTTGTGGATTGATACAATTCCCTAGTGCCAGATTTCTCTTTAAACCTATAGTGGCTCCCTCTATTGATGTGACTCTTTTCTTGCTCTCCTCTATTTATCTGCCCATTCAATATTCCTGATCCCTCATGTTCTCCTCCCACTCCTCTTCTCCCCTCCTCTTTTTCCTCCCTCCCTCCCCACTCCCCCCATGTTCCCAATTTGTTCAGGGACTCTTGTCCCCTTCCTCTTCACTGGGGGACTGTGTATGTCTCTCTAAAGGTCCTCATTGTTTCCTAGCTTCTCTGATGGTATGGATTGTAGTCTGATAAATCTTTGCTCTAAGTCTATCCATATATGAGTAAGTACATAGGAGGTATTTTCTTAATTGAGGTTTTCTCCTCTCAGATGACTGTACCTTGTGTCAAGTTGACATTAAGCTATTCAGCACAGCTTCCTTAGCTTAACCATTTTTAAAAGATGTGGACACTAACACTATCCTAGTATTTACCTCCCAGATTCTTTTCCCATATCTGACAAAATAGGTCAAACCAAAAGTAGCCAAATGTGGTAAAGAAGGTACTTCATACTAACAAATAAAGCAATCTACCAAAAGAATATTGCAATTATAAATATATATTCACAGAATATTGGTACACTCAATCTCTTAAAATAAATAATGCTACATGCAAAGCACAGGTTAGCCTCAATACGATAACAGAGGTTTACTTAAATACTCTGTACTTACTGATAGACAGCCAGACTATTTCAACCAAAACATTTGGTTCGGGAGTGGAAAAATATTTGAGATAAATGTTTCTGCAAATGGGTTCAGCGGACATCTACAAACATTCCATCCATCAATGAAATTAAGACTTGGTCCTTGGAAAAGTAAATAGAATCATCAAACTCCAAATCAGTGGTGTAGCCACTGGCATGTTGCCCCTGATGAAGGAAATATAATCTACCCATGCTCATACAGGCAACCCTAATTCAATGGTGTGCACCCCTACCTTCAATACAAAAAAGAGATGAAAGTAGGAGGGGAATTGGGGAAGGAGAAAGGTCTTGGTTAAGGTGACAGGGAAAAGAGAGGACAATGGGGGTGCTTGGGTCAGAAAACAATATGTATATATGTGTATATAAAATTATAATATAATAAATAAAACTAATAGAATAAAGAGAAGAGTTTAATCAGCAAAATGAGCTTTGGGAGTGCTGAATGAGCTTTGGGAGTGCTGGAGAGATGGCTTGGCATGTGGGAACACTGACTTCTTCTACAGGACCAGGGTTCAATTCCCAGCACCTATATGGCAGCTCACACTTGTCTGTAACTCCAGTTCCAGTATGGATCTGCACATTCCCTGTTTATACTTTATGGTGTTGCTGGAGTAAATAGCTAGTGTCTGATCACTAAGTTCCAGGACATTGAACTCCTAAATTAGGTGGTCACCAACTGACTATTAGAAATTTCTTCCTGCAGTCAGAAAAACTTTGATCCTGTCCTCCCCTTCGCTTTCTCCTAATACCTTCTCCACTCATTGCCCTCCCCCCCCCCCCCGCTCCCAATATGCTCAGGAGATCTTGTCCCTTTCCCCTTCTCTGAAAGACATTATATGAATCTCCTCGTTTCCTCCTTTTATCCTAGTTTCTCTTGCAGTGTGAATTGTAGGCTGGTGATCCTTTGCTCTCTGTATAAAATTCATACATGAGTGAGTATATACCTTGATTGAGTTGGGAGACAAATATAATAGAGCAAGAAAAAAGATACCACAGTAGAGGGAGATTATAGGTTTGAAGAGAAAACTGATTCTAGAGAAATGTTCAGAGACCTACAAGGATGATCCCAACTAGCAATCTGAGCAACAGTGGAGAGGCTACCTTAAATGCCTTTCCCTGATAATGAAATTGATGACTAACTTATATACCATCCCCGAACCTTCATCTAGTAGCTGTGGAAACAGAAGCAGACTAAACACTGAGATGAACTCCTGGAATCCAGTTGCAGAGAGGGAGGGGTGATAAGCAAAGGGGTCAAGACCAGGCTACAGAAACCCACAGAGACAGCTGACCTGAACAAGAGGGAGTCCATGGACCCCCCCCCCCAGATTAATAGCTGGGAAACCAGCATTGAACCAACTTAGACCCCCTGTCCATGGGTCTCAATTAGAAGGCCTGGGCAGTCTAAGGGACCACTGACAGTGGAACCAGGATGTATCCCTGGTGCATGAAAGGACTTTGGTAGCACATTCCCCATGGAGGGATACCTAGGAGAGAGGGCCTAGACCCTACCCAAAATGACTTGACAGATTTGATGATCTCTCCTGGAAGGTCTTACCCTCCGTGTGAAATGGATGGGGAATGAAATGGGAGGGGGTATCAGGGGTCATCGGAGGTTGGAAGGGAGAGGGAACTGGGATCAATATGTAAAATATGATATAATAATAATAATAAAAATTCAGCTTAAAAAAGCCTTCCATTCTAACAGCACAGATGCATTTGTTCTATGACTGTAGTCACATTGCTGGTGGCTTTTATGGACAGAGGGAGAGCATCACAAACCTTCAGTGACAGACTTCTTCCACCTCAACTACAAACCTACATCAGTTTACTATGGCCCCTGAATTTAAACTGTTCAGTAAGCATTAGAACCTTTTTAGGACAAAACAGGAAGGAGACAATGCCAGGGGAAGTCAGATTTTTAAAACATACCATTGAAAACTAAGTCACTAAATATAATTTTAAGACAAATCTAAGAAAGACAACATCACATCAAGCACCTGACCAAAAAAATTAAATTGAAATAGAGGGTGTCTCTCTGCTTTTCTTTCTAGACTCAACCATTAGCTTTTCTATAATCTAGTTCCCAACATGCTTGCTTTCTACCCTTGGGCTGAGTAAAGTCATGTAAGCAGAAGTCTGAAAGTTGGTTAACAGCATTTGGCTTTTCTTCAGTTTTGCAGCTCCATCAATGGTGCTCATTACAATGGGCAAAGAGCAGAGCAGATGCTGAGGATCTTAAGTCCCAGCAAATGATTCTGTCACAAAGTATTAGGCAACAGGCATTTTAAGGTATATCATTTTTCTCCAGTGAAAGTTAACTTAGAAACATTTCATTTAAAGTTTTTTTTTTAAAGTAAAAATCTAACTTTCTTCATTTCTTCTCATGGTGTATAATACATATCCATTAGCTGCTGATCAGGTTAACGAGAGTGTGATTTTGAATGTCCTACTCTTCCTCTGATAGACATTTTTCTTTGTTATAAGTTCCTTTCTTTGGTGGCCTCTGGAGTATTTGATGAGCTTGCCCTGTCATTTATGGGATATGACCTGAGAGCTGTGTGTATAACCTTGTTAGGATTCAGTGCCACTCAATTTTTCATTGAAGCCATCACCAACTGATTATGACACAATTAAAAGTCTCAAATTTATCACTCCATCCTAATTTTCAATTACAAATTGGCTTGATTTTTGGAATTTATTTTTACAGACTATGCATATTTCATTTCTACTTTTATGTTCCTTTTATATGCATTGGTATTTGAAATTTCAGCCAGTGTTTAATTTATTTAAAAATTATATACACAATTTTATTTTAAATATTTAATATGTATAATTTTATGTTTTATTTTCATTTTTTATTTTTGAGATTATAATATATGTATTTTAAAAGCTAAACAGCACAGAGTTTAGGCTAGATTACCTAACTTTCAATTTGTTTCAATTTCACCATTTGTTGGAAGTTTTGGTATCATGCTTTTTATTAGACATCCCCAAATCCCATTGTCCTTTTGTTAAAAGGACAGATTCTATGCTCTGTGAAAGGATAGATGAAATATGATTGTAAGGTGTCACACAAAGAATGTGAAATGAAATATATGGTCAGAAACTTTTCATCATGTTGAAAAATAGGGCACCAAGTTGTGGTGACATTTTATTTTTACTCTAACTAAGTTTGCCTGAAGATCAGAGGGCAGAGTTAACCACTATTTAACCATAGAGGTCTGGAGGTCTGTACAGACATACAGGAAGTGATATTGCTGGGCACAGGGAGGAATATATGGCAGGCGGAGACAGGAGCTTGGCCTGTTTTCAGTCTGATGATTTTGTAGAGCTATGAACTCTAGTGGCTGCTGCTCTGCTTCTCTTTCAACTTTCACCCCCTAATATCTGATTCCTAGTTTTTATTATTAAGACCAATTAGAACCTGTGCTACACCGAATTTTAAAGGAAATTTAAAAATCCTAATATGACATAGTATTCTTCCTAAAGGAGTAATCTGATAGACACTTCAAATGAAGATGAATTTAAGATTTATTCATAAGGATATGAGCCAAGACCTATGGGACTAAAAGAAAGAAGGAAGTATTTCCAACTTGGATTGATGGGAAGGGCTTCACCATGACTATGGCATAATTCATATCAATGGTTATGGGGAATTGAACTGAAAGCCTTTGTGCTAGGCAAACATTGCCACCAACGAGATCCACCACAGCTCATGATTAATCTAGAAAGATAGAATACCTTCTGAGTGACCAGGGCATTGAAGTAGTCAGTTTCAAGTTGTAGAGAAAACTAGAAATTGGACATTTGATTGGCATTCTAAGCAAAGTGGAAAACAAAACAACAAAATGACAAACTCAAAAACCTGGGCATTAAAGGAAAGAAAGAGCTAGGGCGTTTTACAGAGCTAGAAGAGAGGGTCATTTGGACATGGAAGGTGGTGTGAGAAAGGGAGGTCTTTAAGGTGGCTTCAAGGATTCACAACTCACACAGGGAAAGGCTGGACCCTATGTGCTGGTTGAAGCACATCTGAGACCAAGGTAAACATTCTCATGCCCATGGGGACCAGGCAAGTCAGGGGTGAATGAATAGGGTCATGTCAGATTTGGAATGGGATTAAGGAGGTAGGAGGTTGCCAAAACAGCCTTAGTCAGGCTTAAGGATGAAGAATACTTATCCAAATTTTATTTGTTACTTTTAGGAGAAAGAAGTTCAAATTCAAAGTAATCCTAATTTTTCTTATTTATTTGTTTATTTATTTTAGTTTTTTGAGACTAGGTTTCCCTATGCAACTCCTGGCATGGAACTCACTCTGAAGACTAGGCTGGCATTGAACTCAGAGATCCACCTGCCTCTGCCCCCCAAGTATTGGGATTAAAGGCATGCGCCACCACTGACTGGCGATTTTTCTCCTTTTGACTCAATTATTTTTTAAATACTGCATCAGCCAAACAAAATAAGAGGCTGGCGGGGAAGATTTATTATGGATTTATATTTTTTCCTGATTGCTTCCATAATTTTGTGTATATATTTGTTTAAATTGAGGTTTCTGTTCCCATATATTATTTCAGTTGACTTAGAATGAGTGTGGTACACCCACATGTGATTCCTGCTACTAGAAATCTCAGGCACAGGGCTCTATTTGTCTTTTCCCAGGATTTTCTTCCACAAATATTATAATGTTTAATTTCAAGAGCTCCCAAGACATGATCAATACATTAACACATGGACTCTGAAGTAAACACACAGTTTCTCATATTATGAAATAGGGGTGTCTGTGTGTGTGTGTGTGTGTGTGTGTGTGTAGGTATGCATGTGAACACACATAGGTGATTGTGTTATGCTTATATAACTTCCAATACAAAAGAAAGTATGAACAGTTGAGATTTGTTTGGGGATGGGGTTTTGCTGTGTAGCTCAGGCTGTCCTCAGGCTATGGCACTCATCTATTCTCACCCTTAAGGACTGGAATTATAATGTCAGCAACATCGTTAATAAAAACACTGAACTACTACAACCTGAAATGTAAGAGTATAAAGGAATATTCTTTTTAAAGCCTGTATGAAAACATAAAGGGGCCTAGATCTGATTTTATCTATTTAGTGTATATGCATGTGGATGAATGCATTTTTAGGTGTGTATGTATGTCTTAGAATCTGTACATTGTGCATGCATACATAGACATGCAAAGGTCAGAGAACAATCTTGAGTGTCATCCCTTGAATGTCTTCCACCTCTTGTCTGAGAAAGGGTCTCTCATTGGATGGGAACTTTGTCAAGTTGGTTAGGTCAGTAGACAAATAAACAAAAGATCTGCCTGTGTTCACCTTCTATCTTACCATCACTAAGATGACAGGGATTTCCATGGTATCTAGTTTACTTTTTTCCCCTTAGTTTATGGGCATTGAACTCAGGCCCTCATGTTTGAAAATTCACCAAATGAGCCTCCTTCCCAGAGTGATTTGAAGATGTGCTTTTAAATGAGCATTAACAAACTGATTAATCTAATCACAGAGCAGTTCTATAGCTTCTGCATGGAGGAGTGGTAACAGCTACAATATTTGTTTTGAGCAATAGTTTTCAGGAAATACAGAGTAAAAATATGTGACAGCATGGACACTATTTGAGAGAAACACAAACTCATCTTTCAGTATCATCATTGTATTGGGAGGTGGTGATTCACACCTTTAATTCCAGCACTTAGGAAGCAGAGGCAGGTGGATCTCTATGAGTTCAAGGGCAACCTGGTCTACAGAGCAAGTTTCAGCACAGGCTCCAAAGCTACATAGGGAAACCCTGTCTCAAAAAACAAAACAAAAAAACCAACCAAACAAAATCAACATCATCATCATAAGGCAACAAAAATATGTAAAAATAAGTTTATATAGTAAGCTTTGATGCTATTGAAATAATAGACAAATCTTTTATAAAACATATAAAGCTTGCAGAAAATTAAATGTATGTACATCAGTATTGAAAGTTAGTGGCAGAAAGCAGTCGGAAGCATAAATCTAAAGATAAAATGAATCAATTCCTTTTACATTTTTTCCATCTTCTTATTGTGCTGTTCATCTTATCCTGGGTGCCTGGTAACTTGATGGTTGTCTGAGGGGATCATGACACAGCAACACTGAGGAGAAAGATGAAGAACAGTCAGTTCCCACTTCCTTTCAAGATGAATAGGCATTGGGGCAGCTCATAGGGCCAAGAGAAAGGACTAGGCATAAGGATGCTGGTAACAAGATGAAAATTCTACATCTGCTATCTTACTGCCTGTGGCTTGTTATTATAATTTGGGCAACCTCACTTTTCTCAAATGTATAATGGAAAACATCTTAGCAACTATCCCTCAGAGTTGTCATGAGTCTTAGATGAGTATATAAAACAAACAAATATATGATACAAATGTTTTCCATCTCAACAGCATAGCCATTACTGTCACTGAAGGGGACAGGGTTTGCTGTTGTTGGAAAATCTGAAAGGACTCATTACTGGAAGCGGGTTCTGAAATGTACGAAGAAGCTCTGCTAACTATATGACTTTTTTTTTTTTTAAAGCAAGAACAGATTGACTTCCACAGATTACAGCCTAAAATAACTTATTGAAAGGATATACATGATACATACTTAGTAAGGGGTTGGGATTCTACTCATAGAAATTCATAAAAAACAGAAAAATTTAGGGCAGTGGTGCCATCCCCTTGGGTGGTCTGTCACTGTAGTTGATTATTTGGGACCAATTTTTTTTATTACTTCTTTTATGTTTTGAAATGATAATATAATCGTATAATTTCCCCTTCTCTTTCTGTCCTTCACCATCTCTTCCCTGAACTGGCCACCTACTCTAGTCAGATTGGTGACTACCCTAATTGTCATCAGAGAACCTTTATCCAGGAACTGATGGAAGCAGATGCAGAGATCCACAGCCAAGCTCTGGGAATCCTCCTGGAGAAAGAAAGGGAGGAGGGATTGTAGGAGCCAGGGGGTCAAGGTCATGATAGGGAAACCCATAGAAACAGCTGACTTGAGCATGGGGAGCTCATGGACTATGAACCAACTGGTAGGGAGCCTGTGTGGGACCAACCTAGGCCCTCTACCTGTGTGTGACAGTTAAGTAGCTTGATCTGTTTATAAGGCTCCTAGCAGTGAGATTAGGACCTGTACCTGGTGCTTAGCTAGATTTTGGGAATCTGATCCCCATGATGGATAACCTGGCCCAGCTTTGATGAAGAGAGAGGATCTTGGTTCTACCTCAGCTTAATGTGCCATGCTTTGTTCAAGCCCATGGGAGGCCTGCCCCTTTCTGACTAAAGACTAAGGGGAAGTGGATGGGGAGGCAGATAGTTTAGAGTAAGGAGTGAGAATGCAGGAAGGAAGAGCTAGTTCCAGAACAGGCTCCAAAGCAATACAGAGAAACCCTGTCTCAAACAAAACAAAACAAAAATGAATAAAAAAAGATAATTAAATAAAAATATTAAAAAAATAAAAACCCTCTTGGTCTCGTTGACTGTGATATTCCTTTCCAAGCAAGGAAGCTCGGTCTGCAGGCTCTCTCTTTTGACAATCTTGTTTACCTAAAGAAAACTGAGACACCATAAGAAACAGTAAATGGGAACACACAGTCCAGAAGACTACAAAAACAAATTCCCCAACCCTAATAAATAGAAACAGCAACAAGTCCTTTATGTCAACTGTCAGAATTGTGGGAAAAAAAGTAAACTATGCATAATGAGGCAAAGAATTTGACTATGTAGAAGATTGAAAATTACCACAATATTTACTTGGTGCTTATTATATGTCAGGACTTGTGTGAAACTCTGGAAGCAGATTCAATATACATAAATATGTGAAATGTAGTACTGAGTGCCAAATAATGGGCAAATTACAAATTTTCTGAATTAGGAATTCTTATGGATAATTGTAGCTCTCATTTAATTTCCATCCTAACCCTTCCAGTAACTATTCATTGCAGTTATTGAATTACTCAGGAGTCTTTTGCTTTAAAACAATAGAAATTCAACCACTGCTGAACTGACCCCTCCATACCCCAGGATGAAATAATCAGTGGGGAGAAGGTGGCAGTGGCTCTTGGACCCCACTGACTTGCTAACTGCATCAGAAGGATCCTGGGAGAGTTGCACTTACATTCAGCACTGCCAGATCGATTGATCTTTTCTTGGGTACTGCACCTGTTTGGGCTTAATAATTTCAGGTTTTTTCCTACTGCAGAAAGACCTTCCCCACATGCCATTGATATGACCACTGACATCTTCAACCTTCCACCTCCTGATACTCCATCTCCAACAGAGAAGAAAGAATAGATGGTAGTTTTTAGAAATACCATTTCTATTCATTTTAATTCTGCCTTAGTCTCCCAGTGGGTGGGAGATAAATGGAATGAAATGTCACTGATGTTTGAAGGAAGAATTAGGTTTTCCATGTCAAAGGTGAAAGGAGCATAGAGGATGCACCAATCTAAAGAATAGAGATGTATCTCATCATGTGGAGACAACTGTCTCAGTGGAGTCTCTCTCAGCCACAAATTCTTTACTTCCTCTCATTGAAAATCAACATTGTATGCCAATTTTTGTTAGAATAAGCATTCTAACAAATTCTATAAAATTGAATGAATAGCATTCAATTTTGCCTTTAAAAAGATTTCAATAGATATAGAAATCCTTAATTCTTGTGTCAGTGATACAAAGACATGTATATGACTTTGAAATGTCATTGGTAAATGAAGCTATGTCCTTGTTCTACTCAGATTTAGACTGATAGATTCATATAGATTATTTTTTATTAACAACTTAAAAGTCTCAATTACGACCTCTATATGCATTTAATGCTAAACTTTTAACATTGAGTTGTGTTTTGTTTTTTTTTTTTTTTTTTTTTTCATTAACAAAATACCTCCTAGGGTGTTGGCCACCAATTCCTTACTTTGACAAAAGGATGTGTGCACACCATATGGATGGAGGCATGTTCATTGATGACTCTAGAGCGTAGGGATCTCTGGCCAGGGACAGACACCTGGTGGGAGTGTATGGATGGTTGGATTTCAGTGATTAAGATCTTCATTTTCAGCACAGGCATTTAGGGTGCCAAGAAGTTGACAGTATGACAGATAGTGAGAAAGGAAGCCAAGCTAGTTAGAGGTGGCCTTCTATTCATGGTTGACAGCCTAAAATAATTTGTGGCTAACAGAGAAGGCAAACTCACACTCTGTATGTATGCGTATTCTGCAAGTGTTTGTAATGATGTGACCTCCACAGGGAGGTCTAGATGGCTTAGAATTTCAATTACTGGCTAGTATGCCAATATCTCATTTTAAGTTCTTTCAAAGTGTCTGTCTAATTTGTCTGGGCCTACATATGATAGTCAGGTTTACTCCAGGCTTAAGAACTCTGCAATAGCTATTTACACTGCCCAGAACATTGTGTCCTCAGATTATTCCATGCTTAAACCCCCCTTTTCAAGCTGTCTGGAAGTCTTTCTCTAGATTCATGTTTAAAAACTAGAGAGTAGCTTTCTGGACTGTTACAATATTTCATTGTCAATCTTATATTACTTGTTAGACTATAAAGTTTTGTAATTGTATAAGTTTTCATTTTACTTGCTCTCAGGCTATTATGACAAAGTGTCTTCTTTACCACTGGACACTGGGTGTCTAGAAGAGTCCTGGAACTTTACCACTCTGGTCCTTGAAGGCAAACATCATTTCTTAAGACAACTTCCTAAACCAAATGCCCACTGACTACACCAATAGACAAATCACCCTGTTTTAAAATAATATAACAGTTAAGAGAAAATGGACCCTTTTTATCTGCCAAGCAGCTCAGTTAACAGTTGTCATCTGACACTTCCCAATATTTATTTGTACATCTCATTAGTGAGGCCTTTGTGTTAACATTCACTTACCATGTTGGACATTTATTTCATACCTAGAGGAAACCTGTTTCCTATTGCTAATATCACAGTCCCATGCCTGAAATCCTCCCTCAGTAAGAGTCTTTTCCTAGGTTATTGTAGACTGTGTCAAGTTCACAGTTAAAACTAATTAGCACAAAATCTTTCCCCTATTTCAGAATATTTTTTAATGCCTCCCAAAATACATCTCAAAATCTACATTAAACACTATAACAGGAAGAAATGACAGAAAAAGAGTTTTTTTTAAAAAAAAAATGGAGCCAGGAAACAGGCAGACATTGCTATTGTAATAACTGATAAGATGGATTTCAAATCCAATCTAATGAGACAAAGTAAAGATGGCTTCACACTGATCAAGGAAATAAATTACCAAGAGGAAATTATAATTTAAAATATATCTTCACCAAACATAAGCTAATCTAACATCACAAAACAAATGCACTAGATTGGAAATTTACAGAATAACCTTGGAATATATTTTTTGGGAAGAGAGTTTTATAGGAGAGGGCATAGGCAAGACAGAATAATAAGGGTCATAAAGGGCTGAAATGTATACACACACACACACACACACACACACACACACACACACAACTTTTGAAAAAACAGTGAGTGAGTATGTTTTAAGGGAACAAAAAGTTTAAAATTAAGAATTAAAATAAACTGTAAGAGAAAGTACAAGCAACCTTTCTCTTGATATTATATGCAGTCTTTTTATTTTTTACAGTTTGAGTTTCTTTTTCCCTTTTTAAATTAGAATCAGCTTGTTTTACATGTCAATCCTAATTCCCTCTCCCTCCCCTCCCCTACTGCCTCACCCAACCCCCTATCCCATCCCCTTTCTGTTCTCCAGGGAGGGTGAGGCCTTCCATGGGGAGTCTTCTAGGTCTATAATATCATTTGGAGCAGGGCCTAGAACTCCCCTGTGGGTCTAGGCTGAGAGGGTATCCCTCTATTTGGAATGGGCTCCCAAAGTCCATTCATATACTTAGGATAAATACTGATCCACTACCAGAGGCCCCATAGATTGCCCAGGCCTCCTGACACCCATGTTCAGGGGATCTGGGCTGGTCCTGTGCTGGTTTCCCAGCTATCAGAATGGGGTCTATGACCTCCTCCTTGTTCAGGTCATCTGTTTCTGTGGGTTTCTCTAGCCTGGTCTTGACCCCTTTGCTCCCTCATGTCCTCCTCTTGCCTCATCTTCTCCCCTTCTCTTTCTCCTAACCCCCTGCTTACCTCCTCCAATGGTTCCAAATTGTTCAGGAGAGTTGTCCCTTTTCCTTTCTCAGGGGAAACATGTATGCCTTTCTTAGGGTCCTCCTTGTTTCCTGGATTCTCTAGCAGTGTGGATTGTAGGCCAGTGACCCTTTGCTCTATGTCTAAAATCCATATGAGTCAGTATATACCATGTTTGTTTTTTTGTGACTAGTTTACCTCACTCAAGATGTTTTCTTCTAGTTAGTTGCATCCATTTGCCTGTGAATATCAAGATTCTATTTTTTTTTTTCTGAATGTAAATGTACAACCTTTTCTTTATCCATTCTTCAGTTAAGGGGCATGTAGGATGTTTCCATCTTGTGGCTATTACAAACAATATTGCTATGAACATAGTTGAACAGATGTCCTTGTTGTATGAATGTGCATCTTTTGGGTATATGCCTAAGAGTGGAATTACTCGGTCTTGAGGTAGACTGATTCCCATTTTCCTGAGGAACTGCCATACTGATTTTCAAAGTGGCTGTATGAGTTTTCACTCCAACCAGCAGTGGAGCCATCTTCCCCTTTCTCCACATCCTCTCCAACATAAACTGTCCTTAGTGTTTTTCATTTTAGCCATTCTTACAGGTGTAAGGGTTGTTTTGATTTACATTTCTCTGATGGCGAAGGACATTGACCACTTTTTTAAGTGTCTTTCAGCCATTTTAGATTCCTCTATTGAGAATTCTCTGTTTAGTTCTGTACCCCACTTTTTAATTGAATTATTTGGTGTTTGGGTGACTAGCTTCTTGAGTTCTTTATATATTTTGTATTTAGCCCTCTGTCAGATGTGAGGTTGGTGAATATCTTTTCCCATTCTGTGGGATGCCATCTTGTCTTGTTGACTGTGTTCTTTGCCTTTTAATTTCAGGAGGTCCCATTTATTAATTGTTGATCTCAGTGTCTGTTCTACTGTTGTTTTGTTCAGGAAGCAGTCTCCTGTACCAATTTGTTCAAGGGTACCTCCCACTTTCTCTTCTAAGAGATTCAGTGTGGCTGGATTTATGTTGAGGTCTTTGATCCATTTGGACTTAAGTTTTGTGCATGGCTATAGACATGGGTCTATCTGCAGTCTTCTACACACCATCATCCAGTTATGATAGCACCATTTGTTGAAGATTCTTTTTTCCATTATATAAATTTATTCCTTTGTCAAAAATCAGATGTTCGTAGGTGTGTGGGTTAATACCAGGGTTTTGAGTTTGATTCCATTGGTCTACCTGTCTGTTTGTGTGCCAATACCAAGCTGTTTTCTGGACTATAGCTCTATAATAGAGCTTGAAGACAGGGATGGTGATACCTCCAGAAATTCCTTTATCGTACATGGTTGTTTTTGCTATCCTGGATCTTTTGTTTTTCCATATAATGTTGAGTATTGTCATTTGAAGATCTGTGAAGATCTGGGATTTTGATGGCAACTGCATTGAGTCTGTAGATAGCTTTTGACGAGATTGCCATTTTTACTATGTTTATCCTACCTATCCAAGAGCATGGGAGATCTTCCCATTTTATGATATCTCCTTTAATTTCTTTCTTTAAAGACTAAAAGATCTTGCTGTACAGGATTTTTACCTGGTGTGGTCAGTGTTACCCCAAGATATTTTGTGCTGCTTATGGCTACTGCAAAGGGTGATGTTTCTCTGATTTCTTTCTCAGTCCCTTTATTGTCTGTATATAGTAGGGCTACTGATCTTTTTAGCTAATCTTAGTCTTGTATCCTGTCACTTTGCTGAAGATGTTTATCAGCTGTAGGCATTCCCTGATAGAGTTTTTTTCAGTTATGTAAACTATTATATTATCTGAAAATCATGAAAGTTGTCTTCTTCCTTTCCAATTTGTATCCCCTTGATCTACTTTTGTTGTTATTGCTCTAGCTAGTACTTCAAGTACAATATTAAAGATATATGGAGAGTTTTTACAGCCTTGTCTTGTTCCTGATTTTAGGGGAATCATGTTGAGTTTCTCTCCATGTAGTTTGATGTTGGCCATTGTTTTACTGTATAATGCTTTTACTATGTTTAGGTATGTTCCTGTTATCTCTGATCTCTCCAAGACCTTTATCATGAAGGGGTGTTGGATTTTGTCAAAGAATTTTTCAGCATCTAGTGAGATGATCATGTAGATTTTCTTTTTCAGTTCGTTTATATGGCAGATTATATTGATAGATTTTCATATGTTGAACCATCCCTGCAACCCAGGGATGAAGCCTACTTGGTCATGGTGGATGATTTCTCTGATGTGTTCTTGGATTCAATTTGCTAGTATTTTATTGAATATTTTTGCATCAATGTTCATGAGGGATATTGGTCTTTAGTTCCCTTTCTTAGGTGTGTCTTTGTGTGGCTTGGGTACTAAGGTGATTGTAGCATCGTAAAAAAGCATTTGGCAATGACCCTTCTGCGTTTTTTTGTGTGGAATTTCTGGTAGAATTCTGCACTGAAACCTTCTGGCCCTGGCTTTTTTTGGTTGGGAGATTTTTGATGACTTCTTCTATTTCATTAAGGGTTATAGGCCTGTTTAAATTGCTTATCTGTTCTTGATTTAATTTTGGTAAGCAGTATCCAGAAAATTGTCCATTTCCTTTAAATTTTCAAATTTTTTTGGAGTACAAGTTTTCAAAGTATGACCTGAAGATTCTCTAGATTTCCTCACTGTCCATTGTTATGTCCACTTTTCATTTCTGATTTTGTTAACTTGCATGTTCTGTCTCTCTGTCTTTTGGTTAGTTTGGATAAAGGTTTGTCTATCTAGTTGATTTTCTCAAAGAACCAACTCTTCGTTTCATTGATTCTTTGTATTGTTTTCTTTCTTTCTACTCTATTGATTTCAGCCCTCAATTTGATATTTCCTGATTACTCTGGGGTAAGTTTGCCTCATTTTGTTATAGAGCTTTCAGTTGTGCTGTGACTATTCTCCAGTTTGTTCATGTGTCTACTTAGGGCTATGAACTTTCCTCTGAGCACTGCTTTCAAAGTGTCCCATAAGTTTGGGTATGTTGTATCTTCATTATCATTGAATTCTAGGAAGCCTTCAATTTCTTTCTTCATTTCTTCCTTGACCCAGGAATGGTGTTATTGCACATTGTTCATTTTTTATGAGTTCACAGGGTTTCTGCAATTTGTGTTGTTGAAATGTAACTTTAAAGCATGGTGGTCTGGTAAGATACAGGGGGCTATTCCATTCTTTTTTTTTTTTTTAATCTGTTGAGGTTTGTTATGTTGCAGAATATGTAGTTGATTTTAGAAAAGGTTCCATGTGGTGCTGAGAAGAAGGTATATTCTTTTGTGTTCGTATGGAACATTCTATAGATGTCTATTAAACCCAATAGGTTCATAACTTATGTTAGTTCATTTTTCTTTGTTAAGTTTCTTTCTGGTGGTCCTGTCTAGTGGTAAGATTGGGTTTTGAAGTTTCCCACTATCAGTGTGTGAGGTTTTATGTGTGATTGGAGTTTTAGTAATGTTTCTTTTATGAACATGGGTGCCTTTGTTTTTGGGGCATAGATGTTCAGAATTGAGACTTCATCCTGATGGATTTTTTCCTGTGATGAATATGAAATGTTCTTCTGTTTTGATTGATTTTAATTTGAAGTCTAATTTGTTAGATATTGGGATAGCTACACCATCTTGTTTCTTGGGGCCATTTAATTGGAAAATCCTTTCCCAACCCTTTACTCTGAGGTATTGCCTGTCTTTGAAGTTGAGGCATGTTTCTTGTATGCAGCAGAAGGATAGATTCTGTCTTTGTATCCATTCTGTTAGCCTGTGTCTTTTTATAGGCTTATAAGTGAGTTAAGACCATTAATATTGAGGAAAATTAAGGACCATTTATTGTTAATTCTTGTTTGATTTGAATTTGAATTTATTGTTGTTGGTGGTATTGTGTGTGAATTTATCCTTTTCTTTTCTTTTTTTTTTTTTTTTTGGCTTTTGGTAAAGTGGGATTATCTATTTTCTATGTTTTTGTGAATGTAGTTAACTTCCTTTGGTCTGGCTATATATTGTTTAAATCTGTTTTTTTATGGAATATCTTGTTTTCTTTATCTATGGTGATTGAGAGTTTTGCTGTGTTTAGTAGTCTGTGCTGGCATCCATGGTCTCTTACTGTTGTTAGAATATCTTTTCAGGACCTTCTTTCTTTCAGAGTTCCATGGAGAAGTCATGTGTAATTCTGATAGTTTTGCCTTTATATATTTCTTGTCCCTTTTCCTTTGCTTCTCTTAACATGTACATTTGGTGTTTTGATTATTATGTGGTGAGGGAAATTTTTTGTGTGGTTCAGTCTATTTGGTGTTCTGTAAGCTTCTTGTACTTTCATTGGCATTTCTTTCCTTAGGTTGGGATAATTTTCTTCTATGATTTTGTTGAATATGTTTTTTGCACCTTTGAGTTGGATTTCTTCGCCTTCTTTACCTATTAATTTTAGGTTTGGCCTTTTCACAGTGTCTCATATTTCCTGGATATTTTTTGTTAGGGATTTATTGGACTTTAGTTTTTCTTTGATTGATGAATCTATTTCTCCTAGTGTATCTTTAAAGCCTTAGATTCTCTCTTTCATACATCTCTTGTATTCTGTTGGTTAGTTGGTTATGCTTGCATCTGTAGTTCTGATGGTTTATCCAGCTTTTCTAATTCCTGCATTCCCTTAGACTGTGGGGTTTTGTTTTTTTTTTTGTTGTTGTTGTTGTTTTGTTTTTGTTTTTGTTTTTGTTTTTTTGTCTCTGTTTCAGCTTCCAAACCTTGCCCTGTTTGAATTGTTTCTTGTCTTTTTTCCCACTTCTTTAAAGAATTTTCTCATTTCCTCTTTTAGGGGCTCTATCATCTTCATGAAATTGTTTTAAGGTCATTTTCTTCTGCCTCATCTGTGTTGGTATGATCAGATATTTCAGTTATTGAGTCCCTAGACTCTGGTGGCATCACATTGGTTTTTCTGTTGTTGAATATGTTCTTATATTGTCATCTTCCCATGTCTTCTTCTAGAGGGTGCAGGTAGGGTGATGGGAGATGTCATTCTGTATATGTTTCTCATACTGGTTAATAAATAAAGCACTGTTGGCCAATAGGAAAAGAAGATAGGAGGGGCTAGGAGAGAATGAGGAAAAAGGAAGTAGTAAGGAGGAGTCAAGATGGAGAGTCTGGAGTAGGCTCCCCGGTAAGAGAAGACCACGTGGAAATACTAGATTAACAGAAATGGGTAAATAATTAAGACAGAGCTATCAGATAAGAAACTAGTAAGGGGACAACAGAATTATATCAAATACAGAGTCCCAGTGTGTTAATTGGGGCTGGCGGGGCGGCGGGACAAGACCGGCAGCGGACAGAAAAACCTTACTCCGTATAGTAGGGTCTCTTCCTCTCTTGGTGGGTATGGTACCAAGGTTCTCATCTGGTAGGTGAAAGCAGTTCCAATTCTCCAATGGGTCTGAGTGTGGGTGTAGGCGGGTCTGAGACATTCCCTCTCCAGGTTGGTGGAGGCAGGATTAGTACTGTTTCGATGTCAGCAGACTCTGGATATTTTCATCCACCTGGGGTGAGTTGACCTGCCCTCAGACCCAGGTCAGGAGATCCCAAAGAGGGCAAGCAGAAGTAGGGCCTGAGACAGGGGCCCACACTCACCTCTCCTTTGAGTAGGAGTAGGAGTAGCTCCACAATGTCAGCAGATTCTGAATTGCTTAGTTTACTAGGAACGAGTCAACCTGCCTGAAGTTCCCAGGCCAGGTAATCCCAAAGAGCTATATGCTCTGTCCTAAGATGAGTAGATATGCTTCTGTGGTCTTTTTCTTGGGAATGGTACCCATCTTCTCAGATACAATAATACTTTTTATAAGGATGAATAAATGAGTTAATGTAAGAATCAATGAGTGGATAAAGAAGAGAAAAACTGGGACTCAAGAGGTCACATTTTGAATTATAGAGGTGGGAGTTGGGGTGTGTGTGTATAATTGCCTGGAGTCTTTGACTGGTAAAGTGGAAGGCATTTTCACCCCACAGACTAATTTTCTTGTGTAAATATCACAATTTCATATTTCTCCAGAATGTTCCTGAGGTTCTCTGCCTATGTTTCACCCTTCACTGTCACCCTATGCTTAAAATCTAAGCATGGAAAATAAAATCAGATGCGACACACATCAATGTTTTATTTTCTGCCTCAATTTATATAAGTCTTACTGCCTCTTCATTTCTCCAATGTTCTAGTGATTCTTTTCCAGTGGCATTTAGATTTCCCATTTTGAAATAACATACTTTATGTCTCTGAGTAGTCTTCTAGTTTAGACTCTCAGCTCTTCAAGTGTAGACCTCATTAGTGCTTTATCTGAGAAGGTAATCCTGCATAATTTACTCAATAAACCCATCTCGAAGATAGATCACATTTCAGATGCAGCACTAGGTTTTGAGAAACAGTTGTGAGTAGCTGATACAGGGGAAAGGATCATTGCTTTGTCCTATAGAGTTTAATAATACAGCATTGCATTATTGCTTTTATTTGTTGAGAACTTCAGCCAATTTGACAAGACAATAATAATCTCAGCATACACCAGTAGTTAAGGATGTAAGTTTTGATTCATAGACAAAGAATCTAGTCTGGCTTTTTTACTCACTAAATACTTGTCAATGTAATCTGTGCCTGGGATATCACGTTAGATTAAAACAAAATCCACTGTGCTCATCTATCTGAGAGTTGATTGCATGGATATTTTGACCTAGGCCAGGCTAGCCCTTGTGAAAGGAGTTCTTAATTGGCCTAAATAATAAACCAAGAATCAGATATAGAAGAAAATGCTGAGAGATCAGAAAGAAGAAGGAGCAAGCCAAAGCCACCTGTACCTCATTAGCTTCCTAGTGGAAAAGAGAGCGAGTTCCTGTTTCTTCCCACTTATATCCTTTCCCTTCCTAGCTATCTCACTTCCTGACTCTGCCCAGCCATATCACTTCCTATACAGACTTCCAGACTTCTATGATTAGCTTGTGGCAAGCTCTATCCTCTGATCTTCAGACAGACTTTATTTCTATAAGCAAGATATCACCACAAGCCTTTTCTCATTTTGGCTAGTTCTTGTGTCTGGGCTGAGCTGTTGAGTTACTCTAAGGCTGTATTTGTCTAAAATAAACTTACCCAGTACAGCTCTTTTACACATGATCTCTCATCCTTCATCATAATCCTGATCTTCTTCAAATATGGTTCAGTAGCCTCAAATAGCTACTGTAAGTTCAGAATTAACATAATATTAGTAATCACTCTTATACTGATCCATAATGAAAAGGAATAAGCTGAATAAAGAGAAATGCAAAATGTACAGTTTGAGTAGTAAAGGAGCACACAGAAATGTAATAGAGTTAAGTTCAGCAATTAAAGTGATAAAAAGTTTAAAGAAAAACCTGATGCTACATGGAATAAAGAGAATGATGACCTCAGGGCAAGACTCCATCCAGCTAAACTCCAAGTTATGGAAAGGAATTAAAGAAAATCTGAAGCAGTAAAGGAAACAAACAAACAAACAACAAACAAAAACAAAACCAACCAACCAACCAACCAAACAAACAAACCCCCCCCCCCCACAAAAAGCATCAGCAACAGAAACTGATGAAAATGTAGCTGAATAAGCAGATCAAGTTCCAGCTCCATCAAGCAGCAGAACTTGTCAGCTTTGGTCAAGTAGTTCTGGCTTTAAAGTCAAGGATCCAAAAAAAGGATTGTGAACTCTTCCTCTTTGTATAGGAAAGCTGGTCAGACCTTGCATATGTCAGGGTTATCCCTGTGTGGAGGACCAGAGGAGCATTGTGTAAAGCTGTGAAGGTGAAGTCTTGGTTGTGTTGGAGATCCAAGATGTTGATGATGTCTGGATACCTGCTAAGGAGAGCTGTAGACTGAGTGTAGAACCAGCCCAAGAAAGAGAAGTGTGTTACAGTTAACAAAGCTAAAACTAATTGGAGATTGTAAGTGTACTTTGACATCACACAAGGGGATGTAGAATTTGTAGTTTTCCCTGATGAATTTTGGTCTTGTTTTGGTTTAGTTATTTCCTCACTCTGCTCCCTTTCCTCCCATTTGGAATGTTAACATATATTCTGTGCTATTGTTTATTGGAAGTATGTGACCTGATTTTTTATTTTCATTTTACAGGGGGTTACAGTGAAGGAATTGTCCCAAGTCTCCGAACAGACTTTGAATTTTAAAGTAGTCTTGAGGCTGGAAAACTATGGGTACTTTTGAAGTTGGACTGAATGTGTTTTGTGTTATGGCTACAAGTCTATGGGAGTCAGGGAAGTGGTATGTGGTTGTCTGAATAAGAATGGCCCCCCAAAGGCATGTATAGGTGTGTGCTTGTTGGAGGAAGTATGCCTCTTGGAGTAGGCTCTGAGATTTCAAAAGCCCACGTCAAGACCAGTCTCTTTCTCTTGGCCTGTGGATAAGGATGTGGCTCTCGGCTACTGCTTCAACACCATGTTTACCATCATGCTCTCTGCCATGCCGATAATGGACTAAACCTCTGAAACTATAAGCGAGTCCCCAATTCAATTTTTTTTCTTTATGAAAGTTATCTTGGTCATGGTGTCTATTCATAGCAATAGAACAATGATAAAGGCATACTTAATGAAAATGGTTTTATGTAACCTGTATAATAAAGTGAAAGTATTTAAAACAATAAAAACATTTTAGGGAAATAGAACTTTACTTTCAGCAAATTTCCATTTCTACTCAGCCACTTTAAAAGAAAGGATAATAATGTAATAATGTCGGTGTCCTCTAATGAACACTGACTCTGTGCCAAGCACTCAGAGTAGAAATAGAAAGTGGTGAATAATAAAAATCATGCTGAAATCAGGTATTCTGTGGATGCAATTGTTTTGTTTTAAGATGTACAGATTTCAGAGGGACTTTGGGTAAAGTCTTGGGTTGAATCTTGGTTCTGACATATAAATGGTTCAGCATTTTCAATGCTCAGTTTATTCATCTGGAAAGTCGGAGTGGATGGTCCATTTTCTGGAGTGTTTATGGAAATGAAATACTCCAGATATTTTTCTAAGTCATAAAACATACTGCACATATTATTATATTGAAATCAACACTTTAATTCACACACACACACACACACACACACACACTCTCTCTCTCTCTCTTACACACACACACACACACACACACACACACACACACACACACACACCACTCTCATTTACACTGGATTCTGATAGGAACAAACAGCATAATGAACATTTTGAGAAAACTCAAAAATATTTCACGCTTTTATGTTTCATATAGAGAACACCTTACATGTCACTAATATTTCTTCATTGTCCAGTAAATGAGAAGAACATATCAGAATAATAACATCTCAGCAAGATACCTTATCAAAAACAAAGGGACAGCATCGGAAGACATGTGCAGATGTTTGCTGTGTGATGGAAAACAGTAAATGAGGTGATTCACTAATAAATGTCACTACTTCCAGTAAGTCATTAGATGCTTAGGAGAAGTGGCTTATGCCAGTTTTACTTGTCATTAAATATTCATATTTACTAATGGAAATTGTTTGCACAAATTGGGTAAATTGAGCAACTTACAAATTTATGCCTCAAAAAGAGGAGTTCTAGAATTCCCAGTGAGCAGGCTAATGCTGTAATCATTAACACTCTATTGATTTTATAATTAAAAAGTTGGGAAGTAAATAGAGTGTGTGTTTTAAACGTTGTGATATCTGCCTGTCTCAATGCTTGGATCACAAGCCTTCTGATGGCAGATACCCATTAGCTGTGAAGGATGAGTCTGCGGCTCCATCAGAGGATGCTTTTTCAGTTCTCTGGGGGATGAAGCTCTTCCACTGTGTCACCTATAAAAAAAGAAAACATGTAGATTATTCTCATCATTTATGAAGTGGGGCAGCAGGGTAAATTCCAGAAAATCACAGAACAGAGATTGATATCCCTTTTAATTCTTTAATTAATAATCAAAGTTTATTTCTTACAGTACTAGAAGTTGGTGGACTGAAGATCTTACATATTCGAATGCATTTAAATATATATTTAATCTTGAGAAGTATTTCTTTTTTTAATAATTCTTTTAAAATTTAAATTTGAAACAAGCTTGTTTTACATGTCAATCCCAATTCCCTCATCCTCCCCTCCTCCCCTGTTTCCCCACCAACTCCCATCTCATCTCCTTTCTGCTCCCAAGGGAGGTGGAGGCCTTCTATGGGGAGTTTTCAAAGTCTGTCATATCATTTGGAGCAGGGCCTAGGCCCTCCCCCATGTGTCTAGGCTGAGAGGGTATCCCTCTATGTGGGATGGGATCCCAAAGTCCATTTGTATACTAGGGATAAATACTCATCCACTACCAGCAGCTCCATAGTCTACCTAGTCCTCCTAACTAATACCCCTTTCAGGGTGTCTGGGTTGGTCCTATGCTGGTTTCCTAGCGATCAGTCTGGAGTTCATGACCCTCTCCCCCACTTGTTCAGTTCAGCTGTTTCTGTGGAATTCTCAAACCTGGCCTTGACCCATTTGCTCATCACTCCTCCCTCTCTGCAACTGGATTCCAGGCATTCAGCTCAGTGTTTAGCTGTGGGTGTCTGCTTCTGTTTCCCTTCCATCAGCTACTGGATGAAGGCTCTAGAAAGGCATATAAGGTAGTCATCAATCTCATTATAGGGGAAGGGCATTAAAGATAGCCCCTCCACTATTGCTTAGATTGTTAGTTGGGGTCATCCTCATATATCTCTGTACAATTCCCCAGTGCCAGATTTCTCTTGAAACCTGTAATGGCTCCCTCTATTGATGTATCTCTTTTCTTGCTCTCCTCTATTCTTTCCCTGACTCAATCTTCCTGCTCCCTCATTCCCACCTCTCCCCTCCTCTTCTTCCTTTTTCTTTCTCTTAACCCCTTCTCTTCCCCATGGTCCAAATTTGCTCAGGAGACCTTGTCCCTTTCCCCTTCTGTGGGAGGGCCTTGTATGTCTCTCTTAGGGTCTTCCTTGTTTCCTAGCTTTTCTGGTGATATGGACTGTAGGCTGGTGATCCTTTGCTCTATGTCTAAAATCCATATGAGTACATACCATGTTTGCCTTTTTGTGACTGGGTTACCTCACTCAGGATGGTTTCTTCAAGTTCCATCCATTTGCCTTCGAATTTCAAAATTTCATTTTTTTCCTGCTGTGTAGTAAATGTAAATGTACCACATTTTCTCCATCCATTCTTCAGTTTAGGGACATTTAGGTTGCTTCCAGGTTCTGACTATTACAAATAATGCTGCAATGAACATGATTGAACAGATGCTTAAGGAGTATTTCTAATTATTCATTGATTAAAGCATTTTCTCATCGGCTTTACAACTTTTAATTCCAATAAGTACTCTGCTTATTAGATACTACTCTGCTTTAATAATTGTGGCAGTTGTTTACCTGATGGTCTTTTCCATTTCTCTGTGGTCTGGTGGATGATAAAATGCTGCCACTAAACCCCAAGCACAATGAAGATTCTAGAATTAGAAATAGAAATAGAAGTGAGTTCTTTCATTTGAAAACTTCCCAGTTTTCAAAGTGTAAGTCCTGTGTTCTTTAAGAAGAGACAATTAATTTTCCCTACCCCACTTTGTTCTCTCTCTCTCACACACACATACCCATCATATTAATGTTCTCCATAATTATCTAGCTATAATTTTGGATAGTTTCAAATAGATATTTTTTCTCTCAAAACTGTGACTAGAATGGATAACCAGGCAGAATAAACAGGCAGTTGAAGACTAAGCTTACATGTAGATCTCCCCTAGTTAACTATTGAATGATTATTTAACAGAACATTCCAGGTCTCCTTTTGTGCACACATAGTCAATTACAGTCTTTTGCAATATAAAGTTTATATTTTAACCACATCTCTCGGAGAATGACATGAACACTAAAGTTTTAGAATTCTGTTTTTGCTTAGGAGAAAGACCCATAAGTATCATATGATCTATGGAAAACATTCACTGCCTTTGAAACATGATCACAAAAATATGAATTATCTGCTCCAGTCTACTTGATAGTAAAGGATTATTTTTAATCACTACACACATTTTATACAGGAGAAATATTTCTAAACTTTACTTGCATATTAATATGTGAACACAATGTTATTTATCACCGACAAGCATCATAGATTTTAATGACTGTAATTAAATTTAATTATAGAATATGACCTTTGTCTAATGAGGGGACAGTGAATCAATATTAGGTTGGAAAGGCTGGGCTAATATTATATATTTTAAAAAACAAGATGAGAAGTATTGTTTCAAAGCTCTTTAAAAAATGTATTTCACTCAATATCTTGAAGCAAATTGGTGAAACTTCTTTCACATTATTCTAATTCAGAAGTGCTGTTGTTTATCTTAAATTGTCTTCTCATTTATTTATTTATTTATTTATTTATTTATTTATTTATTTATTTTGCTTTGCAAATATAGTTAGAATAGTGGACCCCATGAGTATGAGCTGCAGCTGAGGATGGGGTCTGGGATATAGTCATACCCACCAGTTGTTGCAGGTTATCCTACTCCGGATACCCCTTGGGGGAGGGGATGGGAAGACATAGCACCAATGATCCAGGCACTGGGAGCAGAGCTTGCTACAGACTCTTATTAAGGACGTTAGACCTGCCTTTATACCCTCTCCCAGGGTCCTATTTGCCCAGGTGCCTGACTCTGCTACATGGTTCTTTCCTCATTGGTGTCTCTGTGTCACTTGTCTGTTCATCAGTAGTGGCTAGCATAGAGGCAGGCTTGGCCAGGGAGGAAGTGCCTGCTGCGCATGCTCAGGTAGGCTGCCCTGGGCATCTGCAGCTTGGGTAGGCTGGCTAATAGTTTCTATTATAACCAGTGACTTGGAGAACTGGTTGGAAGGGATGTGCAGACTACAGAGGTCACTTAATACACTTCTTTTCCGAGTTCAAAGGCCAGACAGAGGGTTATTGTGCCCTCAGTGCTTTCTAGGCCTGGTATCTTCTCACACACTTTGGATAAAACTATGGAGAGTTTTCTTTGTAGAGAACATTGTTAGTTCATTCAAATGTTGGCTTCTGATTCTGCCTGGCTTATTTTTATTGTCTTCATTCATTGGTTCAACTTACAGATTTTTGGAGATTGCCAGACATTGCACTGAAGGGTTGCCTTCATTTAGCCTATCATTGTCGGCTCCCCTTGAGCCTATGTAGAGGGATCCATAATTTTTTATTTTTTTTGCAATTTTAAGAACATTTTTAATTCCCATGAAATATAAAGCCTTTTAGTTAACTGTATATTGCATATACTAATACATGGTTTATATTCCTGCATTATGAATGTATGGGTTATTTTATTAATTATAAGTACCATGCTCTACTTTTGTGCAGGAAATACCCACACAAAAAGCACAAGATGACCATGTCCTTTGCTAAGTTACTACACCAGTCTGCACCATGCATATTCTGATTTCCCTCATTAGGAAGAAGTGTAAATATTTATACTGCCCCCCCTCCCCATAACTTTAGGAATAGGAAATCTATCAAAATGGGCCATCTGTGACCTCAAACATTTATTAAATTCTATCAGGCAATGTAGCAATTATGACAGTAATGCTTAGGAAGATAATTGGACCAGGCCACACAGGTGTGAGTAATTGTCCTCCATTGGTAAGCCTGGGCTCTGTAGGAAGAAGGGCTCACACAGAGCTGTTCAGTAAATTGCAAGACCTGCCAAATGACTGTCATCATGGCTAATGAAAATCAGGTAAATCTCATCTAATTACCCAGATTTCTAAGTGGTGAGATTTCCATTGGTAAGGAGATATGGTTTCAAGGACTAATGCTTGGAGAGTATTTTCCAGTTTTATAAAATAATCACAAAGAAGAGAGAATTGATGTAATATTAAGGGCACAAGAAGTTGAATTTAAAGCAATATTTCAATATCATAAAAACTGCACAGTACAAGTCTTGGCCCTCCTACACCCTCTGCTTAAGGTGAATCTTAGGACAGCTCAGGTCTAACTCCCTCCATCCCCTCCTTGGAACTTCCTGGGTAGGCTCTGCATCTTGACCCCCCCCCCCATACTTTCTACTTCAGTGGATCTGCCCTCAAACGATGGACCATTCAGAGTCTGCCCTCATCTGAGTCTTGCCCATCCCCATGCTCTCTGCTTGAGGTGAGTCTGGGGCCAGCTCAGGTTCAACTTCCCTCACTTTCTCCTTGGAACTTCCTGGGTCAGCTCTGTCATAGCAGACCTGTCCTGGCACACCTGGAGCCTACCCTCATTTCAGTCTGGGTCTGTGTCTTGACCACCCTACTCGCACTGCTTGAGTGGACCTTTCCTGGCACACCTGACCATCTGGAGCCTGCTGCATCTCAGCCTTGGCCACCCTACACCATCTGTGTGAGAACCCTAAGATATCTGAGACCATCCAGAGTTACTGACATTGAAGTCCTGACATATTTACACCCACCAGGAGAGGAGAAGAGAGTGAGACTCCACCTGCACACACTGGAAGAAGGAATCAGAAGATGAAAGTACAAGAACACATTCAACAATAGAAAGATCAATATGACTACACCAGATTTTAGGAACTCTACACCTACAAGACAAGAACATAGCAACACAGATGAAGCAGAAGAGAAGGAACTTAAAACCACTTTATGAAGATGATAGAGACCCTGAAAGAGGAAATGAGAAACTCTCTTAAAGAAATTGAAGAAAAACAACCCCCCCCAAAAAATGCAAGAAATCAATAAATCTCTTAAAGAAAGCAAGGAAAGCCAAGAAAAATCAATCAACTAATCAATCAATCAATCAGATGAAGGAAACAATTCAAACAGTTCAAGATATGAAAACTTGAATAGAAACAATAAAGAAAATACAAACTGAGGGAATGCTGGCAATAGAAAAGCTAGGTAAACAATCAGGAGCTACATATGCAAGCATAACCAACAGAATACAAGAGATGCAAGAGAGAATCTCAGACACTGAAGATAAACTAAAGCAAATAGATTCATCAACCAAAGAAAATCTTAAATCCAACAAATCCTTAACACAAAATATCCAGGAAATGCAGGACACTGTGAAGAGACCAAACCCAAAAGTAATAGGTATAGAAGAAGGTGAAGAAGCCCAGTTCAAAGATGCAGAAAACATATTCAACAAAATCATAGAAGTAAAACCTTCCAACCCGAAGAAGGAATGCCTATGAAAGTACAAGAAGCATACCAAATACCAAATAGACTGGACCACAAAAAATGTTCCCTCACTGCATAATAATCAAAACATCAAACATACAGAATAAAGAAAGAATATTAAGAGCAGCAAAGGAAAAAAGGCCAAGAAACATATAAAACCAGAGACCTATCAGAATTACACCTGACTTCTGCATGGAAACTCTGAAAGCCAGAAGGTGCTAGATAGATGTCCTATGAACACTAAGAGACCACAGATGCAAACCCAGACTACTAAATCCAGGAAAACTCTCAGTCACTATAGATGGAGAAAACAAGATATTCCATGATAAAACCAGATTTAAGCAATACATATCCACAAATCCAGCCCTATAGAAAATACTGGAAGGAAAACTCCAGTATTAACTACACTCACAAAAAAACATAGATAATCCCACTTTATCAAAACCCAGGAAAAGGGGAAAATTCACACACAATACCAACACCAAAACCAAAACAAACAAGAATAAACAATCAATGTTCATTAATATCCCTCAATATCAATGGTCTTAACTTACCTATAAAAAGACACAGGCTATCAGAATGGATACAAAGACAGAATCCATATGAGAAACACATCTCAACCTCAAAGACAGACATTACCTCAGAGTTAAGGGTTGGGAAAAGATTTTCTAATCAAATGGCCCTATGAAGCAAGCTGGTGTAGCTATCCTAATAGCTAACAATTTAACCAAAAGAGATGAAGATTGCCATTTCATATTCATCACAGGAAAAAAAATCCATCAAGATGAAGTCTCAATTGTGATCATCTATGCACCAAATACAAAGGCACCCATATTTGTAAAAGAAACGTTGCTAAAATTCAAGTCACCTATTAAACCCCACACACTTACAGTGGGAGACTTCAACACCCACTCTCACCACTAGACAGGACTACCAAACAGAAACTTAACAAAGCAACAAAGGAACTAGCAGAAGTTATGACTAAATTGGGCTTACAGACATCTATAGAACATTACATCCAAACACAAAAGAATGTACCTTCTTCTCAGCAACACATGAACCTTCTCTAAAATTGACCACATACAACATAACAAACCTCAACAGATACAAAAAATTGGGAACCCCCCCCTGTATCTTATCAGATCACCATGCCTTAAAATTAGAATTCAGCAACAACACAAATTGCAGAATCCCTACAAACTCATGGAAATTAAACAATGCGCAACTACATCACTCCAGGTAAAGGAAGAACTATAAAAAGAAATCAAAGACTTCCTAGAATTCAATGAAAATGAAGGAACATATCCAAACCCATGGGACACTCTAAAAACAGTGATAAGAGGAATGTCCATAGCACTAAGTACCCTTACATGAAGAAACTGGTGAATAGTCACACTGGAGAATTAACAGAACACCTGAAAGCTCTAAAACAAAATGAAGAAAACTCACCCAGGATGAGTAGACCCCAAGAAATAATCAAACTGAGAGCTAAAATCAATAAATAAGAAACCAGGAAAACAATACAAAGAATCAATGAAACAAAAAGGTGGTTCTTTGAGAAAATCAAGAAGATAGGCAAACCCTTATTTAAACTAACCCAAAGGCAGAGAAAGAACATGCAAATTAATAAGATAAGAAATGAAAAGGGGGACATAACAATGGACACTATGGGAATCCAGACAATTTTCAGGTCATACTTTGAAAACCTGTACTTCACAAAATTTGAAAATTCAAAGGAAATGGACAATTTTCTGAATAGATATCACTTTTTTTATTTTTATTTTTATTTTACATGTTGATCCCAGTTACCCTCCCTTCCTTCACCTCTTTCTCCCTCCTTTTTTCTCTCTCTCCCCCCTCACAGATATGACTTACCAAAATTAAATCAAGAACAAATAGCAATTTAAATAGACCTATAACCCCCAATGAAATAGAAGCAGTGGTCAAAAGTCCCCCCCCCCAAAAAAAAGCTCAGGGCCAGTAGGCTTCAGTGCATAATTCTACCAGAAATTCAAAGAACAGCTAATACCAATATTCCTCAAAGTGTTCCACACAATAGAAGTAGAAGGATCATTGCCAAACTCTTTTTAACAAGGCTACAATTACCTTGGTATCTGAGCCAAACAAAGATACAACTAAGAAAGAGAACTAGAGATCAGTGTCTTTCATGAACATTGATGCAAAAATACTCAATAAAATACTGGCAAATTGAATCCAAGAACACATCAGGGACATCATCCACCATGATCAAGAAGGCTTCATCCCAGGGATGCAGGGATGCTTCAACATTAAAAAATCTATCAAAGTAATCCACCATATAAATAAAGTGAAAAAGAAAAAAATACCTACATGATTATTTCACTAGATACAGAAAAATTCTTTGACAAAATCCAACACCCTCTCAGAATAAAGGTCTTGGAGAGGTCAGGGGTAACAAGAACATAGTGAAACATAATAAAAGCAATATAGAACAAAGCAACAGCCAACATCAAACTAAATGGAGAGAAACTCAATGTGATTCTTCTAAAATCAGGAACAAGACATATCTCAATATTGTCCTTGAAGTTCTAGAGAGCAATAAGAAAACAAAAGTAGATCAAGGGGATACAAATTGGAAAGGAAGAAGTCAAACTGTCACTATTTGCAGTTGGTATGATAGTTTACATAAATGATCTGAAGAATTCTACCTGTGAACTCCTACAGCTGATAAATTATCTTCAGCAAAGTGGCCAGATACATGAATAACTTAAAAAAAAAAATCAGTAGCCTTACTGTATATAGACATTAAAGGGGCTGAGAAAGAAATCAGAGAAATATCACCCTTTACAACAGCCACAAAGAACATAATATATCTTAGGGTAAGGCTAACAAAACAGGTGAAAGACCTGTATGACAAAAACTTTGAATCATTAAAAGAAGAAATTGAAGAAGATACCAGTAAGTGGATAGATCTCCCATGCTCTTGGATAGGTAGGATCAACATAATAAAATTAGCAATCTTGTGAAAAGAAACCTCAGATTCAATGCAATCCCTATCAAAATCTCAGAGTAATTCTTCACAGACCTAGAAAAAAACAATACTCAACTTTATAAGGAAAAGCAAAAGACCCTGGATAGTCAAAACAACCCTATACAATACCTACTACTATAACTACAGAGGTATAGTAGTGAAAACAGCTTGGTATTGGCACAAAGACAGGTAGACCAGTGGAATGGAATTGAAGATGCTGATACCACCCACACACCTACAATCACCTGATTTTTGACAAAGAAGCTAAAACTATACAATGGAAAAAAGAAAGCATCTTCAACAAATGTTGCTGGCATAACTGGATGCAGACATGTAGATGATTGCAGATAGATCCGTATCTATTGCCATGTACAAAGCTTAAGTCCAAAGGGATCAAAGGCCTCATCAGAAATCCAGCTGCACTTAACCTCACAGAACAGAAAGTGGGAGGCATCCTTGAATGAATTGGTACAGAATACCACTTCTTGAACATAATACCAGTAGCATATACACTGAGATCAATAATTAATAAATGGAACCTCCTGAAACTGAGAAGCTTCTGCAAGGCAAAGGACACAGTCAACAAGACAAAACAGCAGCCCAAAAATGGAAAAAGTTATTCACCAACCCCACATTGGACAGAGGTCTGATTTCCAAAATATACAAAGAACCCAAGAAGTTAGTCACACAAATGCCAAATAATTCAATTAAAAAGTGGGGTACAGAACTAGACAGAAAATTCTCAATAGAGGAATCTAAAATGGCTGAAAGACACTTTAGAAATTGCTCAACATCATTAGCCATCAGTGAAATGCAAATCAAAACAACTCTGAGATACTATCTTGTACCTATTAGAATGGCTAAAATGAAAAAAAACCAAGGAGAGTTTATGTTGGAGAGGATGTGGAGAAACAGGAACACTCCTCTATTGCTGGCCAGAGTGCAAACTCATATAGCCACTTTGGTAATTAGTATGGTGGTTCCTCCGGAAAGTGTGAACCAGTCTACCTCAAGATGCTGCAATTACACTCATAGGCATATACCAAAGGATGTACCTTCATACAACAAGGACACCTGGTCAACTATGTTCATAGCAGCATTATTTGTAATAGTCAGAACCTGGAAACAATCTAGATGCCCCTCAACTAAAGAATGAATGGAGAATATGTTGTACATTTATACAATGAAGTATTAGTCAGGCAAAAATATAATGGAATCTTGAAATTGCCAGGCAAGTGGATGAAGCTAGAAGAAATCATCCTAAGTGAGGTAAGCCAATCACAGAAAGACAAACAAGGTATGTACTCACTCATATGTGAATATAAGACATAGAGCAAAGGTTTACCAGGAAGAATATAAGAGACACATACATGGTCCCTTGTGAAGGGGAAAGGGACAAGAACCCCTGAACAAATTGGGAGCCAGGGTGGAGGAGGAAGGGGAGTAGCAGAAAGAGAAGGGGAGAAAAGGAGGGGGAAGAAAACATGAGACTGAATGGGGAGATGAATAGAGGAGAGCAGGAAAAGAGATACATCAATAGAGGGAGCCATTATAGGTTTCAAGAGAAATCTGGCACTAGGAATTGTACAGAGATCCAAAAGGATGACCCCGAACTAGGAATCTAAGCAATAGTGGAGAGGCTACCTTTAATGCCTGCCACTATAATGAGATTGATGGCTACCTTATATGCCTTCCTAGGACCTTCATCAAGTAGCTTATGTAAGCAGAAGCAGACAAGCACAGCTAAACACTGAGCCATTACTACTGGAATCCAGTTTCAGAGAGGGAGAAGTGACAAAAAATGGGCTCATGATCTTGCTGAGAATACCCACAGAAATAGCTGACTTGAGCAAGTGGGAACTCATGGACTCCAGTCTGATAGCTGAGGAACCAACATAGGACCAAACCAGGCACCCTGAACATGGGTGTCAGCTAGGAGGACTGGACAGTCTATGGAACATTTAACAGTGGACCAGGATGTAGCCCTAGTGCAAGAGGGATACTCTCTTAGCCTAGAGACATGGGGGAGGGGGAGGGCCTAGACCCTACTCCAAATGATGTGACAAACATTGATGATCTCTCGTGGATGGCCTCACCCTCCCTGGGGAGTGGATGGTGGATAGGATGGGAGGACTGGTTGGGGTCATGGGAGGATGGGAGGGAGAAGAAACTGGGATTGATATGTAAAATAAGAAAAAATATTAAATTAAAAAACTGCACAGTACTCATGCTCTGTTCAGCCCACACTGCTACTGTTGGGACTCTGCTCATGGGAGGTAGGGAAATAGAGTTAGCCATTGATAGTGGTCCTGCAGGGCATTCCATACACATGCAATGTCTTGGTTAGGAACTTACTTTCCCATCAACATGGGATGAAGGATGAAGGAAATGCAGGCTATTTCCTATTCCTTTAGTGGAATGGAAACTCTTTTCTTGGTACTTCTTGAATTTATTAAGAATTAAAATTACTTCTGATCATGAATCTTAGAGGGTGACACACAACTGCCACTTTACTAAACCAACATAATCCCTTACTGCATTCTAAATATTTGTCCTTATACCCACAGAGAAGTGCAGTTCTAACCTCTCATTAAGGGAATTTATCTTTACAACAGAAAAGACTATTACAGAAATCTATGTCCTATAAAAGGCAGAGTACAATTGTCATAAACTTGTACAAGATCTCCTTAGCATATTGGGAGCATGGAAGGAGGGGAGTGGGAGTTAGGAGAAAGAGAATGGGAGAAGAGGAGGGGATAGGTAGGCATGAGGAAACAGGAAGTCTGAGACAGGGAAAGAATAGAGGAGAACAAGAAAAGAGATACCATAATAGAAGGAGCCATTATAGATTTAAGGAGAAATCTGACACTGGGGAATTGTATAGAGATCTACAAGGATGAATCCAACTAACAATCTAAGCAATAGTGGAGAGGCTACCTTTAATGGCCTGCCACAATAATTAGATTGACGACTACCTTATATACCATCCAAGAGCCTTCCTTAATCTAGTAGCTGATGGAAGCAGAAACAGACACCCACAGCTGAACACTAGCTGAACTCCTGGAATGCAGTTACAGAGAGGGAGGAGTGATGAGCAAAGGGTTAAAGACTAGACTGGAGAAACCCACAGAATCAGCTGACCTGAACAAGGGGGGAAGCTTATGTACCCCAGTCTGATAGCTGGGAAACCAGAAAAGGGCTGACCCAGATCCCCTGAATGTGGGTGTTTGGAGGACTGGGAAGTCTATGGGGCCTCTAGTAATGGATCGGTATTCATCCCTAGTATATGTATGAACTTTGCGAGCCCATCCCACATGGAAGGATACTCCCTCAACCTAGACACATGGGGGAGGGCCTAGGCCCTGCTCCAAATAATATGACAGACTTTGAAGACTCTCCACAGAAGATCTCACCCTCCCTGGGGAAAGGAAAGGGGATTGGCTGGAGTTTGATGGGGGTATGAATATATATTGTATAGTATGCAGTGACATATTTGTATATTATATATAGATTATATATAAGAAGATATATTATTACATATCTACACATATATATCTAAATATATGTGAATAATATATAGAAGTATATATATGTATATATATATATGCACGCACACACACACATATATATATAGTGTGTATATATGTGTATGTGCAACTACAATGAATGAAAATTGATGTCATGAGTTAGAAAGAGAGCAAAGAAGCAGGTATATGGAGGGTTTGGATGAAGAAAATGGAAGGAGAATGATGTAATTATTATCTTAAATAAAGAAACTAAAAATAAGAATAAACCAAAAAAATTAAAATGGCTTCTAAAAAATCTGAGCTCTTGGTAATTGTAGTAAAATCAACAAAATCAATATAAACATGTTCACAGCATACTCTACACTATACAAAGTGTCATGCACAGTTTTATATTTGAACTCTGAGGCCATCCCATGGGTGAATGTTATTAACTTCATTTTATGGGAAACAAATCAAGGCTTGGTGAAGACTAACTTAAGGTAAAATATCTTGGAAGAGGTAGAACTAAATCCAAATCAAGGTTTACTTAATTGATTGTTCTATCTTGTTTCTTTCCCCAAGTACTAAATGCCTCTCAGAGAAGGGGCTGTGAAAGGCATCATGTGTTCTTTGTAGGTATTCAATAGTGGATACAGTAAAAAGTCAAAGCTATTAACAGTAAAAATACTAGCCCAGGTTAGTGCTAACTGTATCTATTCTGATAAACCTATGTTTCAATTTCAAGTCTACTCCCAATTAACATTAGAACATGTGATTTCACTTTTCCAAGACATAATCACCATGTCTCATAATATGACATTGTGAGAATTGGCTGCATCCCCCTTGTGATGATGGTAAGATGATGATAGCAAGTACATCAACTGCTGTCTTGAGATGTGCACTAAGTGTCAGGCATTTTACAAGTTCTCTCTGAGCTCTGTAATGGTTGCTTGAACTATGTATTTTAATTTTCAACTTATGAATGGGAAGAAGACAAGAGAATTTACATAACTTTCTCAAACAGCTTTCTAGAATCTATGTTAGGGTTTGGCCAAGAACCAACACACATACTCTTTGCTAGGCTAACTAATTTATGTATAACAATTTCTGAGGAGGGAAATGGAAAGTCATGGAAAATGACTTCCCCTAAAGTGAACTCTTAATCTGTTTTCTCAAACCATTGACTTTGGGTGAATATCAAGTCCAAGTTTGTATGATTGCTAAGAAAACTAGAATATCCTTGTCAATGGGATGCTCCTGAGTGTCCCTTTCTATACCCATTAGGAAATAATGAGAGTCAGTCAATGCTGGGATGTCCAGGTAGGGTTAACTTATCACAAGTAAGTGGGGGACTGCGCACATTAGTGCCTCTGTAGAGGAAACCGGCTTCCTGCATGTACAACAAGTCAACTATTTCTTGGAATGTTGGTCAGACAAGGACAAAACATGTGAGCAAGCCAATGAGGTCACTGCCTCTAACTTACCTTGGAGCTCTCTTCCCATGTAATTAGCAGTGTGGGAAAAGGAAGACAGTGTTGAATGTCCTTTCCACATGCTCTATTCCAGCTTCTCTGGACCTCTGAGTAAGATATCTGGTCAAGGCAATCATCACTGAACTTTTCCTGTTAGTAGGTTCCAGTTACCCTTATGTCATACATGCTCTCTCTAAGGTATTTTCTTTGATTTCTTAGCAACCTCCGCTTCTATGCTAGTGCAGCTAGCCATGATGGACTCAACAGTATTACAGTCACGGTAGGGTTTCGTGTATATAAGATATATACAGCCCAGAAGCTTTGAATTCCACAGTTTAGCACAGGCAGTTATGAGGGAAAGTATTTGTTTTGTAATAATAAGTATATATGTAATCTTCATCTTCAAAAAAAGTTAGTAAAAACAAAATGACAACCCAAGAAAACCACCAACTAACCAAACAAGTTGTTTGAAAATTAAAGAAGAAAATTTAAATTGTGACAGAAAATTGTGACTGTCCTTAGCTGATTAATTCATGCTATTGGTTAGTGAGATGGAGTGTTCTCAAGATGTGTTTGTACATCTTGTCTCTTCTAAAACTCAGGAGCCTTCAAGGGAAATGTCCTCTTATATGACAGCTCGTGAACCTGAGGTCCAGAGGGTTACATGTTCCACCAAAGATGGCTTGACAAGGGAAACTGTTTAATCTCCTACATGTTTTGTTTTATATTTCAACATAGGCATGAAGGCCCAGAAATATTCATTGAGCTGATAGAACTTGTGATGAAGGTTAAAACTCCCCCCTTCCACAGACATTAGAAGAAATCACCACAGGAAGAATTTCCCCAATCACATTACCCTTCAGCTTAATCCATATGAACTGTGGGTCAGAGAGCTCAGATGCTAGCCCTACTCTGTCACATACCAGCTGATAAAGAGGCCATTCAGTCACTTAGCACATCTGGGCCTATGTTTTCTTTTATGGAAAGTAGGGTTAATGATGCTGATCATTCTCCAGGAGGGCCCACAGAGAACAAGTAACCTGAAGCTGTGAGTGATAAGAGTGGCCTCAGTGTCCTGAATGCAGATCAGCTGTAGCAAGCCAGCACACACATTTGGAGAATTAGGGTCCCCTCTGCCTTCCCAGTAGTACTTAAAGGGCATCAGGTGAGTGCTTCCTTCTGGAAACAAATCCCCAGCAAAGAAATAAGGGACAGACAGCGAAACCATGGTAGTCATGTAATTCCACAGCAGCCCCTATGTGAGATAGGGGTGCAATTCCTTTTCCTGTTTGGGGTCCTATTCTGGAGCTGGGTCTTCCACCTTCCAAGGATCCAAATGCTTTCTTTCCTGAGAGTTGAGTTTGATTCTGTTTGCTGTCAAAGGCTCAAAATACATAAATGTTTTCATGCATATTTATTTCAAGATGCCATAAATTTTATGTGCATCTTGAGTTCTTCAGAGACAATGCAAGCATTATTTGGAAGATTTACAACATTAGGGATTTATAAATATATATATATATATATATATATATTGTGTGTGTGTGTGTGTGTGTGTGTGTGTGTGTGTGTGTGTGTACACTGACAAATCAGAAGCATCTTGAGAAAGGGGAATCAGGAACAATGCAATGCTAGTGGAATATGCTAGAATGGAGGAAATGGGATCCTTATATTGTCAGTTATAATAAATTAGAGCAAGATGACGATGGCAATTGAGCATCTTAGGTCCACAGTGCTTAGGAGGAATCAGGGAAGGATGCTAGGGAGCCACTTCTAAAATTCTCTGGATTGCTTCTGTGAGAATTCTTGGATGTATTTGCTGTTTAGTGTGAGAAATCTCTAGTTAGAGCTGCCAGCCAATTTCCAGAAGTCACAGGCAGTTCTGGTCTGCTGTGAGTGGGAGGTTTGCAGGAGAGTAGCAGAGCAGCAGTAGGGAGAGGCTCTCTGAAGTTGTTCTGAATGTACCTCTAATGAGTCGTTATTGTCCTGAAAAACCCAGGAATGCAGAATAAGCCCAAATACATGTTAGAAAAGTGTGTGTGTACACATATACATATACATATACACATACACATACACATACACATACACATACACATACACATACACATACACATACATACACATACACATAAACATATATTTGGAGCAGGCACTGTTAACCATTAGCAACCATCTTTTGCCTTAATAGCAGACATCCTGGCAGCCACTGTGTACAGAGGCAAATTTTAGCATTTGTCTCCTGTCTCCTAGCTTCTCAGCTAGGTAGGTATGGTAGACAAAGTTTGGCTTCTATTGCCTCTATGGGATCCTCTTCATTTTATTTCCTTAATTTTTAACTGTCCTCCTATGTGACTCTAGTCTTTGTCTTACATTCTTTCGGGGACAGTGAAAAGAGGCTGTATCAGCCACAGGCTTTCGCAAACATCCTACTATCCTGTAACGAAAAGCTCTACAACTTAAAATGCAATGTGACTTTAAGCCTGACCTCAAAGTTGTAAAAGCTCTTTGACCCACACCTAGTGTTTGATTTTACTATAAGAAGAAACTCAAAACCAGTCCTTATTTCTACAGTTTCAGAAGCCTGATCTCTGGCTGTGGTCCCAGTTAACTGGTAAGCTTTTTGTGCCCCATGGTGATTTTTTAAAAATAAAGTTTGCTTCTAGTTTTATAGATTTTGGTGGCAAGTCCCCCATTATTTGTGCATCCCCTGATCCCTGACCCAACATTCTAGAGATATTTTGTAGCTTCCTACATATAGCTACTGAAAACTTAGTTTTGTCAGTTTGGCTTCTAACTCACTTTACTTAGTGGTTAGTCCTAAGTTGTTTTTTGTTTTTTTATCGATTTCATTTATTACTAAGGTAGGTAAGTCTGAGCTGGAGCTTTGATTAATATATTAATCACCATTTTTTTCTCCATGTTATAATCCTCATCATTGCTTTAAAAGAGCTATGCATTTTCTTCAGGGTTAGGAGGAAGTGAGAGAGCTATTCAAACAGGCACAGGGGCTGTGAGAAGTCAGACTTGTTCATTGAAGATGAAATGCCCTCCAAGAACAATTTTGGAAGTCACTGGTTTGACTTGAAGGTGGCAGTGACTTACTTAGAAGACGTTGTGATGATAGGGAACTACAGGACTATTAAGAGGAGTCCCTTAGTCACTCTGAGGCCACTGGGTTCATAGATCTTTCAGTTACACAGCGTGTTTCTGTTTTCCAAAGAAAAAGAGCAATTATTCACATTTGATTTCCACTGGTGTTGTGTTTAATGATTTAGAGTTGCACCTTTGCATGACCCAGCTTTTTACAGTGCGCTGTAGGTTTACTAGAGTTATGCATCTCTGCTTAGTTCCTTCATAGCTCCACAAACAAGGGCAGTTATGTAACACTCGCATTTTAGTTCTTCATTTGGAAAATGGGAATAATAATAGCACCCAAGTCATCATTGTTTTATTATAGAACTCACTCCAGTGCCTGTGACAGGTTTAATGGGATACAGAGTACATATTCAATAAGTGGGAACTGCCATCGCTAAGTCATGCAGACAGATGATTTCTGTATTGATGGTTTATTATTCATGTTGGTAGAGGTTTGGCAAATTATGGTCCTAAATGCAAATGTAAGCTGCTCCATGTTTTTGTAAATAAAGTTTTATTGGACCATAGCTATGCTCATTTGTGTAGGCATTGTCCACAGCTTCTTTCTACATAAAAAGAGTTAGTTAGTAAAAAGCATAGATCCTATAGCTTATAAGCCTAAACATTGACTCTTTGGACCTTTCCTTGGATATTCTAACCCTCTCTGTTCATCAAGAAAAAAAGTCAACGTCCACACTTTGTATAATTTACATTTCATAACAGGTCAACTACTTTGTAATTTGGTTAATCTTTCCTCTATTGATAATGGCTAGACATTTAGGAGATCTCCTTTTTCTCCTATATAAATAATCATGCAATGGATGATATAACCTACCAATGACTACATTTCTAGGATAGTCTGTGATGTGTGACATGTGAAATATTTAAGGGCAATTACTGGGGACACATCAGCTGATGTACTTACAGATTTGCAGATGGGACACCGTGAAATTTCTCAACACTGAGTCTGTCAGAAGTGAGTACAGAATTAAGCTGTCAGATCTAATTCCCTGTAACAAGGTTTATCATTAATTAGCTTCTTTGATCTAGCCAGAGGTTGAAGTCCCCAAAGAAAAGAACCACAACAGTGAAGCTCAAGGAATTGACTACTTGTCAGATGAAATTAATTATCAAGATTCCTAGCCATCACAGGCAATCTTACACTGGTTACTGTTTCCACCTTTTGAGTCAGCATTGCTAACTTTAGACTGGAGAGTAGACTATGCAGATAAAGTCATCAGGCTTTAACGTAATTCACCACCTTGACAGTAACATCTGTTATCCTTATAAAGCCTTACACACTCTGGAAAACACTATTCCAATACCTCTATGAAACATGGCTCAGTACAAAGATTTGTACAGAGAAGTGTTTAGTTTTATCCTTCACTAGTCTTCAGATCATGGCACTTGCAAAGATACAGCGGATGGATCCCCATTTCTGTGTAAGATGATGATGATTAGTTAATACGTTATATGGACTTTTACCATGCCCCACTCGCACACTAAAACCAGAGAACAAGATGTCATGTCCAATCAGGGGTCTAAACTTCAAAAGCCTACAAAGGCCTGGCAAGAAATATTGATGGAAAGCTTGGGTTCAGTCTGCAGAGAGGAGCTGCTTCTTAACCATGGCCCATGGCTGCTACATCCTTGTACTTCCCAGTGGAAGTCATAGTTGCATGTGAAACTGCCCCGACTTTAGACTAAAGCCACAAAAAATAAGCACAGAAGCACATATAGCAGAACATTTGAAATGTTCACTGTGTGAACAATAAGAATATATCAATAAAGTTAGAACTAGAAGGATTGATATCAGAACGGCATAAAAATGGAGTGTCTACAACATAGGTGATGACTCGCTCAAGGTTTACCATCAGACATTCCTCCCACAGGATGACTGAATTTTCAGAAGGTAAAATGGGAAAATGTATGTAAAGTACTTTGTATAGACCTTGATACAGCATAGGCCTTGAATACATACTAGTTAGTATAACATAAACTGGAAAATAGAGCTGAATTCCTGAAAAATAGCATGAGATTCATCATTTACCTAGAATAATTTTATTCTCTTTTTGGAATTAATATGTTTATACTGGGAACTGCTAGTAGCATTTCTATTTCTTAGACAGTCACTATGAAATCCTGTAGAGTTGCCATTCTATCTCTGGGTTTAGGAAGGATTCAAGCAATTCTGTTGCTGTGGAATAATCCTTTTGTACATTATGAAAACGTGTTGCTTTCATTGTTAATACAAAAATGATTGTTTGAGAGCTAGGCAGAATTTTCTGGGCAACGAGAATGCTGGGAAGAAGAAGAGGACAGAGCCTGGGGAGTTGTGAGCCAGAGTCAGAAGAAGCAACATGGGAAGTTCATAGATGAAGTAAATGAGCCTCAGGGCAGCACATAACTAATAAAACTGGGTTAATTTAAGTTGTAGGAGCTGGCTGAAGACATGCCCAAACTATGGGCTGAGTATTTATAATTAATAACAAGTCTCTGAGTGGTTATTTGGGAAGCAACTGGCAGAACAGAGCTGATCTTGGTCCCCATTAAAAAAACTGCCTACACTCTGTTGTTTTAGGAGCCAGAAAACTGGGATTTCCACAGTACAGATGGAGCCTCTAGATGCCAATGGGCTATAGTGTTTTATTTTAAATAAAATCATTACCTGTATTATAGGTAAAAAAAACAAGTTAAAAAAAACTTCACAAAAGTGTTTAAAAAATGACCAACACACTTGCCTAGTCTCAAACTCTGTGTATCTCAGTGAAGCCCTGTGTTATTAGGATGGTTTTTATGAATCAATGGAATTTTACTTAGAGTTTACAGTTTCACTATAAATTGTTGTCCTCTCAACTTCTTTCCTCCCCATCTTTCTTCCTTTCTCTCTCTCCCTCCCTTCCCCTTCTCTCAGTTCTTTCTACTTTAATAACAAGGAAGCTAAATTCACTTATCCACCATTAAAAGGAAACTCTGGGAAATAGTGTGAACCTAGAAAAAAAAATACCTTTGTCACCTTTTTAGTGTGTTATTTTGTAAATATTCTGTCATTCTTTATCACCTAATATTACTCTTTTGCTTTAACAGTGTTTCTTGTTGATTACTGAGTTATGTGTTGGCAGGAGAACCATAGCAATGAGGGGCTGCATGGGAAAGGACTGTGAAGATGCTTTAGTGTGGAGAGGTCTTGGTGCTACAAACTGCTGTGGAACTACTTTAAGACCCATGAGACTTACTGTAGACTTCAGAGAAATGGAGACCAAAAAAAGGTGGAACTGATATTAACAGCACATATTTCTTTAGTTAATTTAGGAAGACTTCTCATTTTCATGGAAAAGTGAGTCCAGAAGTGTGATCGGGAGAAAGTTTACAAAGGTGGTTATGTAAATTCCTTGTTTCAAATTGGGTGTGACTTGCTGAGTGGGAGTGAATTGGACTTGAGGTCTGGGGGGGGGGGTACACGTTAGATATCGTACTGAAATATTTGAAGTCTTAGACTCCAGCTTGTTTTTAACCTACTTAAGGAGAAAAATTATTATTTCCTAGGAAACCACTGATTTTATTCCTAAAATATTTTATTTTATGTTCTCAAGGGACTGTGTAGATAATTGTTTTATCCAGAAGGACAGTATTTAAATGAGATAAAAATCAAACTATATAGTCTGTGTAGAGAAATGGCTTTTCCATTGCCATATAAATGCATTTTACACACACATATATAAATATACATATAAACACATGTAACATAGCTTATTTAATAATTTGAATTTAGCAACTAGAATATAATTTAAGTTCATATTAATTTACTTGTAAACACAAGCATAATTGATATGTTAAATTGTGCCACAAAGCCATTTACTTTTCATTTAGTTGTTATATAGAGTGAAAAACACTATTATAAGATATCAGTCTTTTCAGATTGGTATACTTACATGTGTATTCATACTTTGTCACTGTGGTAATATAAAATTCTCATGAAGACTGTCTTCTGTAGGTATTACATATCTGTTTCTCTCATTCATTTTATAAATCATTGCCTACTGCTAAGCTGCTAAGCTTTTTGACTTCTATGAATTTCTCTCCACCCCTAGTTCCTTTAATGACCTGCTTATTTGGCACAGCTGCAGAAAAACTCTTTGAGATAGAGTCTCATCACACAGATCTGAAAACTCTCAGCTCAGAGCAAATTTCCAACAGATAATTATAGGTGTCATTAAAACTGAATCTGCGGTGGTCAGGGTGTCAGAAACCTTATTATGGATGCTTTTACTGCTGCAGGGGACTGTTTCACCTGGGAAAAGTGTTTGAACTCTGCACAGCTGCCCGAGTTCTTGCCTATGCTAGGTTCTTTCCCCACTCTTGTTCTGCTTGAAAATCAGTTGTGAAGCTTTGGAGGGCTGTAGCTAAGAGTAAATTCACCCATTGATGTAAAACTTTTCTCAGCCAGCATTCATTATTAATGAGTGCTGTCTAACAAACTGGACACATTCTATGAATATCAGACATAACATTAACTTGGATGGTTCTCACATTAACCTTATGAGTTAGCTACCTTTGTGATGGTTATTTTTACCAATGAAGATCTTGAAACTCAGAAAGGTTATATAGTTTTCTTGAGGTCACATAAGTAGTATTTTTCAGAACTAGGCCCTTAGTTCATGGTTCTGTCATTTTTTTCTACCTTGTGTGTGTGTTTTAGTTTTTTATTTTTTATTAAGTTCTGTTTTGTTTTGAAACATAGTCCATAAAATACTTTGTAGCCTATAATACCCAAAGAAACCCAGCAATCTTCTCTCTCAGCCTCTTGGAATACTGGGAATGCAGGAATGAACCAACTATCAGTATTTATTGTAATGTCTTCAGCATGCCATATCTGTGAAGATAATATCACAAAGAGTAATTCATTGCCTACTTCCTTACCCTAACTAATTTTATGAATTAGTTATTTGAATTAGTTATATGAATACCTTATTTTATTTTCAATTTTGTGTGTTCAAGTATGCTGTATACAGTGCTTACAAGTCAGAAGAGGACATCCCTTGGGACTGGAGTTACAGACAGTTGTGAGCCACCATGCTGGTGCTGGGAACTGAACCCAAATCCTCTGGCAGAACAGCCATCATTCTTAATATCTGAACCATGTCTCCAGCTTCATGGATGCCTTCTTTTAATCATTTGATCTTCAGATATACTGGACAATGACTAACAAAATAGGGTCTCCACTGTGTGATGGGAGATGTCATTCTGTGAATATGTTTCTCATATTGGTTAATGAATAAAGCACTATTGGCCAATAGGAAAGCAAGATAGGCAGGACTAGGAGACTAGGAAGAGAGAGGAAGTAGTAGGGAGGAGATCCCAGATGGAGGACAGGGAGAAGAATGCCAGCCCCTCTCTCCGGTAAGATAAGACCACATGAAAATACTTAGATTATTAGAAATGGGTTAATATTAAAACAGAGCTAGCTGATAAGAAACTAGTAACTGGCCAACAGAATTATATCTATTACAGCATCTCTGTGTGTTATTTGGGGCTGGCATGGCAAAGGGACCAGAACAGCAGAAAAACCTACTCTTAACAACTGTGGACTTCCTGACTCCGATCCTGGTGGCTGGGGCCTGAGTATATGTAGCAGAGGCAGCTTCTCAGGTAATTCTGAATTTGGTGCTGTCTGCCATCTTAGATCAGAAGACAGGTAAACACACTACTGGCTGCATTGACAAATGGACCAACACAGGGACTCCAGAAAGCCAGGGAAAGTACCCCAAGATTGTCATTGACTCCACTGACAAGACACTAAAATAATGAAATATTAAAAAGTCTCTAGAAAATAGAAAATTACAAAGTTATAAGGAGTATTTTTTCTGAGATAAATATTTTCGTTTCTGGGTGTTGAGAAATGTTTCAACAGTAGCTTTGCATTTGAGAAGACCTATCAGTCATTAAGCTTTATTTTAGTGGTATGTCACAAACCAAGGAAGGTGGATAGTTGTCCTCTTTCTAACTATATCTTCACATGCGAATGAGAGGTTCTTTATCTCGGCTTGTTCTGATGTCCTTCAGTCCCAAATGAACACACAGATGCTATAATAGTTATAAAACTGTTAGCTGGTGGCTAGAGATTCTTATTGGCTAGCTCTGTCTTAATTATTAACCCATTTCTATCAATCTAAGTATTTCCACATGGCCTTATCTTACTGGAGAAGGGTCTGGACCTGTTATTCCCTTGGCAGCCTACATGGCAACTGTTTCTGCCTACCTCCCCAGAATTCTCCTCATCTCCTAGTCCTACTTATCTTCCTGCCTCATTGGTCAAATGGTATTTTATTCATTAACCATATGCCAAAGGCCATACCCCATCAACAATGTAAAGTACCATAGGCAGTAGATCTACATAATGGCTCCTCTTCCATTCCTGATTATCTGCAAGTATCTTTGCCTGGGTCAGCAGGAGCCTCTCTAACAGTCAGCAGATATGTTGAGAAAGGTGAAGACTACATGGTGAATAGGTTTGTTGGGTAAAATAGTCCAAGTTGATATCTGTGGTCTTTTACAGCTTAGAGGATACTGCTCTAGGCTCTTCTAGCTTTCAAAGTTTCCTGTGACAAGTCAACTGGTATTCTGACAGTTTTTTTTTATGACTGGTGGTTATATACCCTCTCTTTGTTCTGTATAACAGATGCTTTAATAGTGACATGATGAGGGAATTTTCTTTTCTGGTCATATCTAGTTGGTGTTCTGTGTGCTTCTAGTATCCCTAATTTGGAGATGTTTTCAACTATATTCTATGCTCTGTTGAAGATTTGGCAAATTGCATTGACCTGGACTTCTCTGTTTTCTATGTCAATTATTAATAAATTTGATATTTTTATTTCATTTTAAGTAAAATCTGCATATTCCTTTTCTTTTGATTTTTTTCATGTTATTTTTGACTGGTCAAACTCCTCTACTTTATCTCTGAGTCCTAATATTATTTCTTCTATTTGATCAACTCTGAGTTTTCTAGTTGGGTTATTTAGTTTTTCAATTCTATCTTCACTTCAGTTTGGATTTTCTTAAGTATTTCTGTCTCTTCACTGAATACACTTTTGAGATTCCAAATTTTCTTTGTCATTGTATTCACTCTTACATTTGCATTTTCTTGGACCTGACTTGGAAATTTGTTCCTGCCCTTTTTAAGTTCAACAAGATATTTGTTCTGCAGGATGGTGTTAGCTTATGCCTTTAATTCTAGCACTCTGGAGACAGAGGCTGTCAGATCTTTGTGAATTTGAGGCCTGCCTGATCTACAGAGAGAGTTCCAGGATAGGCTCCAAAGCTACACAGGGAAACCCTGTTTGGAAGAAAAAAAGGTGTTTGTTCTGTCTTCTTTAAACTCTTGGATTCTTTGATTATGCTTATGTTTTTCTTTTAAGTGTTTGTCTTTGAATCCATATAGGTAATTTTTATTGGAGAGCATCTCTATAGGATGGTGGCACTGGGTTGAGGAGGTTGAGAGAAGATGGCACATCGTTTTGTCAACTTTTATATTGTTTGTGTTTGTACAATGTGACCTTGGCACATTGTTGGTTACATTAGCCTGCATCTGCTGAGTAGATCTTCCCCACTATGTTTGGTTGATTTCAGATCAGGTATGAAGAATTAATAGTCAATTCTTGGGCTATTTAGTGTTGATTTTTGGTTGGAGGGATGGGGTAATTCCAATCAAGTTGCAACCAAGAAAGCCTGTAAATACGACTTCTGCCTCAGTTTTCCTAGGCTGGTATACAAGTTGCCCTACCTGAGCTCTCCTTGAGAGTCCAAAGATGGTATAGATAGGCTGGAATCTGGAGTAGGTCACAAGCACACAGGCTGTATGCCAGAGGCTCCTGCAGGTAGGTAAGGTTCAAGGAAAGACTCTAGGCTTAGCATGTACAAAGAGTAGGCCTGAGAGTTTGGAATCAGGCTTGAATATTCAAAATATGAGGCTTTGGGTAATATCTAAGATTTAAACCATAACAGGTAGGTATTGGTACTTCCTTTTCATAGGTGAGAAGGGTAAAGCCTGGAGGTTAATTATATTTTCAAAAGATACAAAGTCAATAATCAACAGAAAAATTCTCTGAGCCAATTAATTCTAAACAAATATATTACTTTTTTTTTTTTTTTTTTTTTTTTTTTTTTTACTACTTATACATCACTCTCTCGATAGTAAGGGGATAAAGGAAGGGTAACCTGAGATCAGATGGAAGTATTGCAAATTGACTTTCATACTCTACAGCAATCCTTTACTGTCACCCTGACTTGTAACATTCTCTCACTTGTATCCACATACCCACCATGTTCATCATCTCCCCTTTATCAGATTCTGTCATGAAAAATATCTCCAAAATCACTCACAATGTGGTAAAAATGACTGAATAGTTTGTTTTCCAGTGCATCATTCCACAACTAAGCATAACACATTTCTAGTTGTGGGGTAATAAGACATCATTGGATGGGTTTATATGAAAGAAGACTCGCTGCAGCTTTCCAGGCAAGTACATCATCAAGTTGTTACTGCTGCAGCCTTGGGAGGTTGGTATAGCATGATAGGAAGCAAGGTTTTGGATTCAGTACAGGAATTCAATCTTTGTTATACTTCTAGTGTTTATTTGCCTTTAATGTTCATACCTCTAAAATGAATTTAAAATGCCTCCTTTTTATGTGTCGTGAACACTCAAGAGGTATGTCACAGAGTAGGTGTGCAGTCAGTGATGCACATAGTGTGCCTAGTAGAATCTCAGAACACAGAAGATAGAGAATAAGCTGGGTCAAGTGGAACTAGGACCAGGATAGGGTATGATGATGGGTGATGAAAAATGAGGCAAGGGAAACCATCCAAGAGTGAAGGTTGAGCTTGGCTGCTGATTTTATGGACTCAGTAAAGAAACATTCCTTAGTTATGGTCGGTGAACAGGGAATTTCCAGGAGGGGTTGAGGTAGGGGAGGCCATCCCCTAGAGTGGGTATCACCATCTGGAGTCAGAAGAGAAAATAGTGCTGCTTACTTGACTGCCTTTAGTTCTTGCTGGGGAACACCTTATTCTGATGCTACTGCTGTTGCTGCCACCATTCTTCATCAACTATAATGTCTTTGGCTTTCCAAAGGCTAGATAAAAAAAGACAGGGCAAATGATGGGGATACAGGGAGAAAAGACCTCCACACTTGAGTGTTGATGAAGAGTTTCATTAGGTAAGAACTGAGGATGCTAGCATAATCCATAATTGTTGTGAAGGTTGCCCACATACAATAGTCCTTTTACATTGAAATGTATTCAAATAAAAATGCTAAAATAGCAATAAACTTTAATTTTAGGATAAGCCTGTATGAAGCAGATTTCAAGTTTATTGTAAAGGTATTAGTGATGTATTTAAGAACAGGGGTTCATGAAAGGCACTCTGGAGAAAAGTAAGACAATCCAAAGTGTGGGGGGGTAAGAGTTTATCAAAGGAGTTGATTCACTGCAATATATATATATATATATATATATATATATATGTGTGTGTGTGTGTGTGTGTGTGTGTGTGTGTGTGTGTGTGTGTGTATAATTTTGGTGGATTTTGAACCTGTTATTTTCAAAACAGTTTTCAGAAATTGCTATGAAACTTCTTCAGGATATTTTCTGACAGACTAAAGACCAGGAACTCCCAAGGAATCCTCTAGATCTTCAGCATTAATGGGACAAAGCATCCAGGTTTGTGTACTAGCTACTGTCAAGTTCTCAGCCTGTCCAGCACACAGGCTGTCACTGTCTGGATGTCCAGCCTCTCTGTTGGACTTGTCATCCTAGTAAATACCAACTGTGAAAATCATTAAGTTCATTTTCCAATACAAACCAGACTTTTGAATCATATGCTGATGAGCAGGAGATAATTTATTCAGAACGTATCTACTAAAAGTACATATTTTAATCTTGTCATTATAATAACCAAGGACTATCTGCTATGGTAAAGTGGTATGGGTGGTGGCAATATGACCATGCTAGGAGGTGAAGGACAAACCTCATTGAAACCACTATCTAGGCAATTGGGACAGGAAAGAATAGGGAATTAAATTTCCACTATAATGATCTTGAAAAGTGCTATCAACATGATTTGTGATAACTCTTGGTCATGTCTGAGTATGGTAAAGTACAATTGCTCAATTGTTTTCTATGGATTCCATTTAGAAGACAGAGAAAATAGAAAACAGGCAAGATGATGTAATGAAATTTTGGGGACATGTTAGGATAGTTTTTGTTAATCAGTGTGCATTTCAGAATAAAGACATTTAAATCTGGAAACATGAATATGTACGGGGAAAGTTTTCAATTGTGAAGAAAGTGAATGTATCAAAACAATGTGTGTCTGACTTAAATTGCTAGTTGGTCTTATTTGTTGACAACTTCAATTTATCCATAGATAAGTGGTAACTTTATGTGTGAGAGTAGGTTTTATTGGGAAAGGAAACAAATTTCTCTCTGCTCCTCCTGGAACATTATACAGGAATTTCTGTCATGGGTCATGTTAAGAAATTTTACCAGTTGAAACTAAAAAGACATTCCTAACTTTTCTAGTCTTAGTATTTTAGCTGTGGTTTGTCATCCAGGGAAAACAGATAAGTGATGTGTGAGCTGGCCATTATATATGTTCCAGATTGCTGAGTCTTTGGGGATTCTAGGACACGGTTCCTTGGGGACATTCAAATGTTCTAAACTGGTTTAGTTATTCCTTTTAATCAGCTCAGTGGCCTTCCTTCCTGTCTCCTTCATGATTTCCTGTGCTTCACTTGAGAAAGATGAGGATGACTCACATAGGCCCATGCTGCTTGGTATTCAGCCCCAGGGGGCTGATGACGTTTGCTTTTTCATTCCCCCTAAGGACACAAAACCCATGAAAATTTGCATGAGTGTCCTGTTAGCCTGCCTTTCTTTGACACTCCAACTAAATTCTCAACTTGATTTTAAGCTGACCTCCTTACATACCAAATTACTTTTTAAAAAACAGGGCAAATTTTAAATGTAATTGTTTTTATTTTTTTATAATGTTTGCTATGGATCATTTCAAATGCTGAAATATATAAAATTCATAACATTATAGATGACTGTAAAATAAGGTTTCTAGAAGAAAAAAAAAGCCTCACGTGTGTTACAGTTTGAATAAGGGTGATTAATTGGGACTGTGATAGTGGAGAGTTGGAATGGTACAGTTCTGGAGCAAAATTATCATGGCCTGTCTTTAGCCTCGTAACAGGCATCCATTGCTAACCTCTGTGTTTGTTCTGGTACCCTGGATGACAATTAGGTAAACCATTTCAGAGTGCACTGACACTACTACCTTTGCCAACACAAAGAATAAGAATGTCATCAGACAATATCTGAAGCCTACAGCAAAGATTCCCCTGCATTCCTGTATCCTGACTGTTTAGTGTTCCCATCAACATACTTTAAATGTGATTTGATTTATGACTTTCTCTTCCTATAAAAACTTTATGAAATTGTCACCAGATCAGACATTGGTACTGAGATAACCTAAATCTAGTTTCCCCAGCTCTGATTACTCATATTTAGTTTCCAAGTAAACTGACTCAAATTTCCCATGAGAGAATTGTTTCTTCATCAACAACTTGCAATTTGTATATGTTTCTTACAATATTTCCTCTGCATATTAAGGCACTCAACTTCAGCATACTTGGCATTTTGGATAGAATAATCCATTTGCTTTTAGTGGCCTACCTTTGGATTTTGGCATGTTTATAAGAATCCATGACTTTTACTGACTAGTTGGAGAAATGCCTACTCTCAACTATACAGTCATAACAAGAAAAAAAAATGTTTTTGGACATTGCCAATGATGGAAGATGCCATCACTTTTTGAGAACTGGCACTAAGCATTCTAACTAAGTACTGAGTTAATGGCTCAAACCTCCAGTCTACTAACTTCTGAATAAAGATTACAGTGGTAGAACATCTAATGAAAGCTTGTGTTTAAAGCTGAACACAAAACAAAACAACATTGACAACAACAAAACCTAAGAACAGACACTGGACTGACTACTCAGAAGTATCATTAAGAACCCATATTTTTGCAAGTATTGCCTTTTTTCTGAGGTAAAACTCACCTGCAAATGTCATTCCAACTCGTTTCATTTTTTCTCATCTGAAAAATTAGAATTATAGCTCCTCTTTTGTTAGAATTCCAATATGCTATTTAACATATTTTTTTTGTTTGTGTGTGTGTTTCTATTATGCTTTATGTTTATTTTGTGGGGGCTGGAAGGCATTGGCTACAGTTGGAAAAAGAAGCACTAAAAATGTCATTACCCATTGAGATAAACTCTTTGAAAGAAATTAACAAGCATTTTGGGTTGGAATGTGATAGGTCTGTCAGGAAAGGTCTCTTTAGGGGGATGGTGGGGACCCAAGAGCTGAAGAATGAGAAGGCACCAAAAGTATAGGAGAAGTGCTCCTAACAGTTCTAAATGTGAAAGGTAGTTTTGAAATAGGACAGAAAGCAAGACACCCAAAGTTTCCTACTTTAAGAAAGACATGTTAAGCCAGGTGTTGGTGGCACACACCTTTAATGCCAGCACTCTGGAGACAGAGGCAGGTGGATCTCTGTGAGTTCAAGGCCAGCCTTGTCTACAGAGCTAGTTCCAGGACAGGCTACAAAACAATACAAAGAAACCATGTCTCAAAAATCCAAGGGGGTGGGGGGAAAGAAAGAAAGAAAGACAGAAAGAAAGAAAGGAAGAGTGAAAGAAAGACATGTTAAAAATCACCTGGAAAAGGAGGCAGAATGTTGAGTCATGTGGGGTACATGCCAGAATCCAGACCATCCCCTTCAGTCTTCAAGTAGGGACTCTGTATTGTTAATTTTACTTTTGGGAGCTGTCCAAAATTCTATCGCTGCATTAAGATATAAACCAACTTTAAAAAATAATGAAGGAAAGATTATGCAGGCAATTGTCAAGAAAATACTGGAACTTAGTCTTGAAATTCTGTTATATCAAACCCCACAGATCCTAAATCTGTCCCTTCAAGGTCTTTCTTAATGCACACCCCTGATGGAAAGAGAGGGAAGTAATCAAAGATTGAGCACTACTGTGAGCTCAAAACAGAGGGAAACACCCTGGGGGATAGTGAGGAGACTTGAGACATTACCTCCACCCTGAAGTTGTCTGGTTTAATATGCAAAGGCAAACACATATGAAATCATCATCAAGGCACTTAAAGCAACATCTAAGAACATGTAATCATTAGATGCTTCCAAGTGAAGGACTTAGCTGTTTAGCAAACAGGGTAGGTGAGGACCAAGGAGGCAGGGAAATGTTCCTAGGAGAAGAGGAGTTGGTACTAAGCCTTAGTGAGACAGCTGATAGAGAGCAGGAGACCCGAGGTCATAGATATGTGAGGGCCTGTCCCACATGGATGGCACTTTGGTATGATGCTAAGTCATGGTAAGAATGTATTCAAAGGACTGTCATAAAGATGTTCTAATACTTAGATATGAGAAATAATGGATGATACATTGGAGGTTAAGACACAGAACATCTGCACAGTGGAACCCTAATGAAATAGAAATGATATGGGAAAAATCATGGAAGTTATCAGTAGGATTTGGGAAGAGTGGTCATTCTTAGCTCTCACCACAGTAGAGATCATCTGTGCAGTGTGGCCAACACACATCTACATGTCTATGCTTGATCCACTTAATGAGTTACATTACATGATAGATACAAAAGTGCTTCGTTAATTTTAAGTTATTTCCATGGGAACTGTGCCCACCATTGCTGCATCCCTGTGCCTTGTAATCAAATATCTTTTTACAAAATTTAGGTCAAGTGGCTGAGTCAGCCTTACCTCGCTACTGATAAAATCTCATTGTACTGCCTCAGAAAATGCTCTGCTTAGAGCTTGGGCACAGGTCATGTCTAGCATAAGATGTGCATCTGGTTTGACAGAATATCATCTGATGAGACAACCATAAAACAAAAGGCTGAAACCAGCATTTAAATCAGCAAGGAAGTTTGATCAGATTTAATTTTTTTTTCTTTTTTTATTTATTTTATATAACCAAGTCCATTTAAATGAAAACAAACTTTTATAGATAATATTTGGGAATTTGGGCATCGTTCTTTCCAAACTATTTCCCGCTGGTAAGGGGCGCTGTCATGGGGGATTCTAAGAAGATGCAGAAATCCTGGCTGTAGTCTACAAGGTTGCTTTGTCCAGCAGTTTTGAATGTAGGATCACCTGGTACTCTGTTTCAGGTGGCCTGGCTTGATCAAATCACATTAGTCTGGAAGGAATCCACTGCTTTTCATTTTCTGTGGAAACAAAAATAGAAATCCTTTTCCCCAGTAACTTGAACTTAAATTTTGGAGTCAAAGCATTTTTTTTTTAAATTTAATTTATTATTTTACATGTTGGTCCCAGTTCCCTCTCCCTCCCTCCCTCTCTCCCTCCCTCCCTTTTACCCTCTCTGCCCTCTCACATGCACTCTAAACACCCTCCCCTCCCATCCCCCACCCCAATTCCATATGTAGGGGAATGCCATCCAGTTGGGGTCATGTAGATCTGACAGGTCATGTGAAGTAGGGACTAGGGCTTCTCTCCTGTCTCTAGGTTAAGGCAGTTATCACTCCATGGGGGATGTGTTAGCAAGGTCATTTTGTCACCAGGGATACATCCTGGCTCCACTGTCTGAGGTCCCTTAGACTGCTCAGTCCTTCTGGCTGAGACCCATATTCAGGGGGGGCCTGAGTCTGTCCCCTGCTGTCTTCCCAGCTATCAGTCTGGTGGCCCATTAGCTCCTCCTTGTTCAGGTAAGCTGTCTCTGTGTTTCTGCTGCCTGGTCTTGTCCTCTCCATCTGCATCTGGGTTCTAGTTCAACTCAGTGTTTATGTATGGGTGTTTCACTTGAAGAAACCATCCTGAATGAGGTAACCCAGTCACAAAAAGAGGAACATAGTATGTACTCACTCATATATGGATTTTAGACCTAGAGCAAAGGATCCCCAGCCTATAATTCACACCACCAGAGGATCTTGGATACAAGGTGTATTCTAAGAGATTCATATAAAGTCCCTCACAGAACCAAGAAGGGAAAGTCCTCCCCCCAGAGCACAGGGGAAGTGGAGGGGGCAGTGAATGGAGAGAGAAGTAGGAGAAAATGGGGGGGGGGGAGGAAAACACGTGCAACTAGGAAGATTGAGCCCGGTTAGGAATAGAAGACAGGAGAGAGAGAGAGAGAGAGAGAGAGAGAGAGAGAGAGAGAGAGATATAAAAGAGGGAGCCAATATTGGTTTGAAGATAAAATTGAACACAAAGAAAGGTCTAGAGAAGTACAAGACTGCCACCAACTAACAATTTGAGCTTCCGTGGAAGGGCTACCATAAATGCCCTTCCCGGAGAGTGAGATCAACAACTAAATTATCCATGGAGCCCTCATCTAATACCTGTTGGAAACAGATCTAATTTTTGAACTTTGATCTGACTAGAGATTTTTTTGGTCATGTTCTAAGTCTTCTGTGTGTTTCAGGGTTCCCTACAAGACACCATGTAGCCCCAATAACTAATTGCTGCTCTGGACAAGTTCCTGATACTGTTGGGCAGATAGATTTTGCTTCTCCTTGTGCTGAAAAACACTGGCTTAGTGCTTGTCCATCATAGCTTTTAGCTGAAGTTTTTGATAACCAAGATGTCATAAAAATGACATTCACTATGGTAGCTCTAGTGTTTCCTTCCATTGCCAGCAGGGCTACAGGACTCCTGTGCTTGTTCAAACCTTCAGCTTTTCAGTATTTTCTGCAAACTCTGTGCTGTGTTTTTAGAGGTGGTGCTATGCATTTTTCTGTAGGTTTCCATGCAATGAAGATTCACAAAGACTTGTGTTTTGATTGATGACTGTATTTAAGAAGCTATTTAAGTATTATTAGGTTCCTGTGTTCTCCCCCCCCCCTCCCAGAATCAGCCTTTTAAACTGCTCTTTCTCAGCAGCTTCATTCTGACAAGGAACATTCTGTTTGCATTTCATTTTATTTTTAGGCATTTGCAAAGGAGCCTGCTTTGAAAAAGCAATCTGCTCTATCCAGAGGGAGGCAGAAGACTGTCAAAAATCATGTGTTTATGTCATTATTCATCCAGTGAGTGAGGCATGGTGGGCCATGATTTAGACACTCAGTATACAGGACTGTGTTATAATTCATTGGTATGCTCAAGAAGTTCATACATCTGTAAGGGTGTCCTGAGTTATAATGATAATTGGGGTAAATGGGAAATATTCAGAGCCATTCTAGTATAGACCAAACCATCCAATAGACTTAGGAAAGAGAGTAACACATCTAGTTTATTTGTGTTTCTGAAATATACCACATGTTGAGTTTCTACTTGAGTAGCAGGAGAGGGATGTTGTTGCACTGGAGTAGAATCAGCAGTGAAGGTGGAATAGTGTCTATGTATGACTGTGATTTGGAGGTAACACTGGCAGGACTCAGCAGTTGAGAGGATATGGTACATGAGGGGAAAGGGAATAGTAAAATGGATTTCCAAGTTCCTTGGCATTGCGTTGAAAGAGAGAAAAGAAAATTAGATGTGAGTAAGGATAAGAGTCAATTTGCAGGCCAAGAGGAAGAAGACACGACCCATCAGTGACTGACAGTTACTACCTCAACTCCTAATCACCAATGGCTATGGGCAATGCTCTTTCTCAAGAGGAAAGGAGGCCTCAGAACAGGAGAGCTAATCACTCTGAACTCTAGTGGCTCCTGTGGCAATTTTTTTTAACATTCTCTTTCCTTGGTTGCTCTTTAAGCATTCCCTAACCTTCTGAGCAAGGGTGGCTTAGCCAATGTCCAATAACACTTTACTAATATGTTTATATTAGCATCATACGATAGTTCATTTCTCCATCTTAGGATGTATTGTATTCTTTGTAGCATCCTCAGAAACCATTGTCTTTAACTTGAGAGATTCCAGCTTTCACATTGAATTTAGTAGGGGCTAGACATTCCTCTCTCCCCTCTATTTATCCACATAGTTTGGCCAAGTACTCAGACTCAACCTGAGAATTTTAGAAGAACTACTAAATAAGGCAAAGTTTCTTTCTTGAAGGGTTGCAGAACCTTAGTTATTTGGACGCTGAAAGGAAGGTCAGCTTGAGACAAAAAGGCCACGTATAGGCAACAGAGCCTAGTGATTCATCTCCAGGACACTTCATGTTGATATCATTTGAGATTCTGGGTGTTCTATTCTACCTGACCACAGCTTTATCAGTTACATGATTGAACATAGTCTTTCTGTTACCTGAGTTCAAGTTGTTTTTCTGTCACTCGTAACTATGAACTCTTTCAAATTCAGCATTCTAAGATAGAGATTAACAGCCAGAATTAGTGACTGGTGGTGATGAATATTTATTGAGCTCTTACTGTGTGATGGGTGTCATGGAAATCAACACATTTTATCTAAGTTCAATTATCCCAACAACTTTAGGACACAAATAAGGCGGTCTTGCCCCAAAACAGATGATTTGTACTTAGAAGGGTCACCTGAGGGCATACAGTTAGGGGCCAAAGAGAGGCAGCCTGGCTCCAGAGCCCATGTTTAACACCTCACAAGAATAAAAAGAAAATTCTGTTGAAAAAGAGGCCATGGATTTGAAAGAGGGAAAGAATGGTAAATAATAATGTTAGTACGGGGGAAAGGAAGAGAAAAATGATGTTATTATAGTTTTAAGAACAAAGGAAAACAAAACATGTAAGCTTCTTTAATAAAAAAGAGATATTAGTAACAGAAGCTTCTTAAGAATCACATGCATTCTATTTTCCCAATGTTTTCCATACAATAGAAAGGGAAATCAGCAAGCAAAGCCACACTAGTATATACTAGATTAAGTCTTGTTCATTGCCCATGTATAATACCCCAACTAACATTGACAAATGTGGCTTTTTAAAAGATCATTCAATCCATATAGCAGTGAGAACTCAATAATGGCAGAGAGCTCCCTCTAGCTTAGAATTATACCAACAACTGCCTCTAGGACATCTCTAATTAGTTCTTTCATATGATCACAAATTTTACAAGTCAAAAAAATTGGTTCCTGATTCCAAATGCCGGCTCAGACTATTTCTCTTGCTCTTTCCCCCATTTCAGCCAATGGAAGCATCAGGTAACTTGGTTTGTCAATGTATTTATATGTGGAAGCTTACTGACCCCACCCCCACATTTTCTTCTTTATCATTTATCAGTGAGCGGTCAGCTATGTATTCAAAGTCTTTCTGGCAAACACTCACCATCCACACTGTAATTCATAGGTTTTTAGAACATATGAGGCTAATATGTATAGTAGAATGTTTACTCTTTAAGTTCCTAGTGCCTCTATCTGAGTCTTTCTATGGCTACCGACTTCTTAGTTACCAGCTTCTCCATCAGCTTCCTGTATCCCTTTCTGGATCACCCAGGCACCATTCTCCATTCATGGACACTTTCTGTCACATCATAATCTCTCATTTCTCAAAGTGGTCTTGGTGATGCTGTTCTTATACTCTCAGTCACAAGGTAAGATTCTTGCCCTAGTTCCTTTCATATAATCTTATATCACCATAGGCAAAGCAATGCTAGATACTTCAGAGTTGTGCATAATATAAAATATATGGACAAATGATCACTGAGACAAAGAAGTGATAGAGAGACAATTAGATAACCATTTCTTAAACTGCCTAGCTATGCCTCACTGTATGCCTTTGAGTCTTATTCTCCTAGTGTGTCAAAAAGGAGGAGGGTGGTAATTAACACTTTGCCCACCCAACTGACAGGATTGCAGACCTTCAATTGTAAAGAGCAGTGGCCTATGACTCAAGAAGCAGGTGATTAGAGATCTAGAACAATGACAGTAATGACAGTGTGGAGGCTCAACAAAGTTTACCTGTAACATTTACATAGCAATTTGTTCACACAGAATCAAACATCTAAATTTGTTGCAAAGATATACTCAGCCATGTAGAATTCTCTCCAGGAAGTGGAAAAGTATTCCCAAATTCAGCGTCCATAATAATGTCTGCCTCCCTTTTCATTTAAAGGTTGACTATTTAGGATAGTTTTCACCTGGTCTAAGTTTTATGGCTGAAAAAAATATCATGCTGAGCTATTAATCTCAATGGGTCTATTTTCTAGCCAGTTGTTGGCATCTAAAATGTCAAATTTATTACACAGAGGACATAAGAATACACACAACATTTTCTTCTAAATAGGATATTAAAGGCACCAATCAGGGCAGGGTCAAGAAATGTTGCTTGCGTTAATGAGATGATCTAAATTATTTTCATAGATTATTGTAAGGAAAATAAAACATTTAATAATGGAAAAACTACCTAAACACAAATTCCTTAGTTTAGAGTCCATTTGCTTTTGAAAGAACTGATTGTATTACAACCCTTGCATGTCTCAGGACCCATGAGACAAGATGCAGAGTGAAAAAGGAAGATCCAGGTTTAGGCCTTGTCTCTACTGTTGTCTTACCCAGTGAGCCTGGGAAAGCCACTTTCTCTCTGTGACCTTCAGTGTTCTTTTTTTTTGTGAAAATAATGCTGGGTTGCACTGATAACATCCCTCTCAGGACTTGAAGGTGGAAATTGATGTTTTTGCACCTTTCAAAGCTGAAGATGCTCTGTCTATGTAGAGCTATGCTCTATGTAGTCAGCATTTGCTGATCTTGACCTTCTTAATTCTATTTCTGATGATTGTATTAATGACAACAGATCCTAAGCATCGAGTTTGGAGTATTCTCTCCTTTATTTTAGTTCCCCCAGCCTAGTTTGTCTTTTCAAATTTCCACATGACTTGGACCAGCAAGATGACTCAGTGAGTAAAAGCACTTGCTACTAATCTTGTGGGCTTATGTTTAAATCCAGACCATCATATAGGAGAGATCCAACTCCTAAGATGGCTCAGTGGGTAAAGGTGTTTGCTGCTGAGTCTGAAGAACTGAGTAAGATACTTGACATTCACATGATAGAAGGATAAAACTGACTCCCAAGAGTTGTTTTCTAACCATTATACATGTACTGATGCACACACGTGTGCATGAATAATAATTAGACAAGAAAGTGCTATGAATCCAAGACTGAGTAGGGGGCTTGGAGTCTAAATACAATTCTACCATGTAGTGCCAGCCTACATCTCCTTTATCAAGAGAGTAACACTACAGGTGACAGCTTCGTGTGCTTCTAGGACTCATCAAAACCCAAGATTCTAGAGGAGACACCCAGAGCCCTGCCTTCAAAATGCTATGACAGAAATTCATAGTCATGAGATTAGAACTAGAGATGAATATGTAGCTAATTATGCTAAGGAAGATATAAGGTAGTAAGGAGTGATGTATAACAATTTAACACTAGATATAGAGAGGGGAAAAAGAATGTATTGAATAGAGGTATTGAAAATGAAAGTGAGGCAATAGTATCTTCAGGCCACTTGTGGTTCTCAGCTTTTGCTTCTAGTCTCTTTCAGCCAGCAGTATTATAGAGTATGCTTCAGCTGCAAGTGATTTAAACTTTGTCAAGGAACATGTAGGACTAAAGCTCTAGATGTGTTTTCTGCATTTGGGTGGAACAGCTTGGCCTTCCCCAGTTTTGGCTTTCCTAGTAGGTAAGGCAGACATTTCTCCAGGTGCCATATGCTAATGACACAGTATTCTGAAAATGGTGAATATGTATGAAAGATAATTGTTCATGAATAAATGACAACAGTGCTCATCACAATGTCCTTTGGAACCTCTTGTGACCCCTGGAGGAGAACAGTTCAGAAAGGGTAATCACTTTTTATTGAGATGCACAAGTTTCGACTTAAATTCATTAAAAGTTTCTGAAACAAATAAATAAAACATAATTGATACAGAACCAACCTCCTTTCTTTCTGTACATCATTAAGAAGCTGTAATTGCTTCCCAACCCCCAAGAAGCTCTCATCTTCAAGAATAAAGTGTTAGTATGTGACTCCCTAACAATTGTTATTATTTGGAGGAATTAATTTACTCTAATTAGTTTTAAGCCCATTAACAGAAATAGAAAACAGAGCTAGGGAAGAAGGGAGGCCTGAAATAACATTTTCCTCGGATGGTCATAAGAACTTCTATATGCTTAACAGTTTGGTTACTGACAACCAAATCTTGTTCAAAATAAACAGCATCGCCTATAAATCAGTGTATAACTAGTTCACTTTCTAAAATGTTATTTTGCCCTTTCCTATTTTCTGGAAGTAAGAAATAATAATTTCCCTCTCCCCGTGGGGTGGAGAGCTTTAAATTGAGTCCCAAGGGAGCTCCAAATCAGCATAATTAATGATCCTTTGGTTCATAACTGGCTTGTTCTGCTTTGGTACCTGCTTGGGATGATTCCTAGGGTTGGGGGGTAGGCTCTGTTACCCAGGTAAGTGGCTACTCCATCCTTAGCTACTACAGCTACAAGCACACTATGACAGAAGGTAATGTCAGCATGTTCTTTTATCTATGTCTTTTTATGTAGATGGAGTTGGAGTTTTCCTGTCCTGACTGCCTGGTCCCAAATAAACACATAGAATCTTATAAGTTGGTGATTCTTTGCTCTATGTCTAAAATCTGTATATGAGTGAGTACATACCATATTCCTTTTTTTTGTGACTGGGTTACCTCACTCAGGATGATTTCTTCAATTCCTCCATTTGCCTGTGAATTTCAAGATTCCATTGTTTTTTGTTTTTTGTGTTTTTTTTGTTTTGTTTTTGTTTTCCTCTGAGTAGTATTCCATTGTGTAAATGTGCCACATCTTCTTTATCCATTCTTCAGTTGAGGGGCATCTAGGTTGCTTCCAGGTTCTTGCTATTACAAATAATGCTGCTATGAACATAGTTGAACAGATGTCCTTGTTGCATGAATGTGGATCATTTGGGTATAATTCACACCAACAGAGAAACTATGATACAAGGAGGAACCTAAGAGATTCATACAAGGTCCCTCACAGAAGAGGAAAGGAAAAAGATCCCCTGAGCATATGGGGGGGGTTCAGTGAGTGGTGAGGGAGCTAGGAGAAAGAGAAGGGGAGGAGAGGAGAGCATGTAGGACTAGGAAGATGGAGTCAGGAGAGGAATAGATGAGAACAAAGAGAGAGAGAGACAGACAGACAGAGAGAGAGAGAGAGAGAGAGAGAGAGAGAGAGATGTTACGAGTACGGTTTTTCTGCCCGCCACCTGCTCTTGTTCCGCCACCAAGCCAGCTCCAAATAATACACAGAGACTCTGTATTAGATATTATACTGTTGGCCAGTTACTACTTTCTTATTGGCTAGCTCTGTCTTAAGTATTAACCCATTTCTGCTGATCTATGTATTTCTCTTACCGGGGAGCCGGCGGCATACTGCTTTCTCCAGACTCTCCATCTTGACTCCTCCTTACTACTTCCTATTTCCTCCTTGTCTCCTAGTCCCTCCTATCTTCCTTTCCTATTGGCCAACAGTGCTTTATTATTAACCAGTATGAGAAACATATATACATAATGGCATCTCCCATCAGAGAGAGAGAGAGAGACCCATAAAAGAAGGAGCCATTACAGGTTTGAAGAGAAAACTGACTCTAGAGAAATGTTCAGAGACCTACAAGGATGACTCCAACTAACAATCTGAGCAACAGTGGAAAGGCTACCTTAAATGACCTTCCTTGATAATGAGGTTGATGACTAACTTATCTACCATCATAGGGCCCTCATCTAATAGCTGATGGAAACAGAAGTGGACACTCACAGCTAAACACTGAACCGAATTGGAATCCAGATGCAAAGAGAGAGGAGTGATAAGAAAATGAGGGACAAGACCAGGTTACAGAAACCCACAGAGACAGCTGACCTGAAAAGGGGGAGCTAATGGGCACCCAGACTGATAGCTGGGAAACCAGCATTGGACTGACCCAGAGCTCCTGAACATGGATCTCAGTTAGAAGGCCTGGGCAGTCTAAGGGCCTCTGACAGTGAATCTAGGATGTATCCCTGGTGCATGAAAGGACTTTGGGAGCACATTCCCCATGGAGGGATACTCCCCTAACCTAAAGGCAGGAGGGAGGGACTAGTTCCTACTCCAAATGACAGACTTTTTTTGATCCCTCCTGGAAGGCATTACCCTCGCTGTGGTGTGTGTGTGTGTGTGTGTGTGTGTGTGTGTGTGTGTGTGTGTGTGTAGGGGGAAGGATGGGAGGGTGGTCAGAGGGCATTGGAGGGAGGAAGAGGGAACTGGGATCAATATGTAAAATAAGAAAAAATTAAAAAATCTTATATTAATTATAAAATGCTTGGCCAATGGCTCAGGATTGTTTCTAACTGGCTCCTACATTTCAATCAACCCCTATTAATCTATGTATTTCCATCTCACTTGTGGCTTTACCTGACCTCTAGCAGGTCTTGCTTCCTGGGTATTCCCTGACTCTGCCCTCCTTTCCCCCATAATTCTCAGTTTGGCTTCCCTGTTTAACTTTCTGCCCAGCTACCAGTCTGTCAGCTTTTTATTAATTAATGAGAATAATACATATTCCTAGTGTAGAAAAGGGTATTCACAGTGTAGCAAAGGATTGTTCCAGAGCATTTTTAAAATAGCATCTTCATACAGGGAGGAAGACCATTATCTTGATTATCACAGAAGTGCTTGTACACCTTCAGGATTAGAGTCTAGGTGGGCTGCTGTAGGGTTACTCTGAAGACCAGAGGCTAGAGTGCTTAGACAGAAGTGTCTCTGAGCACACAGACACTGCTCCCAACATCAGGGTAAACTGGGAGCCAAAGGTAGAGGTTATGCATTCAGACTTGAGTTTGTCAGCAAAAGGGAGATTTGGGGATTTTTTAAGTGAAAGAATGGCAGACAGAGGAACAAAATGAAGGATGATTCTCAGAAGTGGACAGAAGCCAAGATATCTTCATGACAGCGACAGAAATCCCAGACAGGACATTGGAGGTGGCAGGAGGATATGGATTTAAAAGTTTTCTGGGTTGGGATGAGGAGGATGCAGTGAGGATAGGATACAGTTAGAGACAGAGCTTAGTGAGATCAGTACCAGAGTTAGGGAAATTCCAAAGGTCTGTAACAATCAATGAGTTTTGAAACAGAGTACACTCTTTGTAAAAATGACTGACTGACCTCTGTATTTTTTTTTTTTTTTTTGTGAAACAGAAACAGGCCAAACTCATGTAGTTGACCTAAGAAGGAAACAAATAAAGGAAGACTACAATTTATGGTCACCTGGTTTAAAGGCCACATCCATTTGAATTTGAAGCTGCCACACAGCTCCAGAAATGCTGAGTAAGAATTTTGGGAGGAAGGCAGCATTGGTACATCATTGGGTTCCCAGACCCCTAAAGAGAAGTCAAAGGTAGAAATCATAGGGGAAGCATCCTGATTCCCAAATGTTTGTGACTAAGTCTATTTTTTGTTCCTGTTAAAACTCTGTATGAGCTAATTCTGGGCATTGTCTACTGAGCCCCAAATGGCTCCAATTTGAAACTAGATGATTGAAACTGAATTATTGCAGAATGGGACAGAATGGCAGGGAATGCTTTAAGCACTGGACAAGCACTTCAAATGCCTGGAATTTTGCTAGCCCAGTGATAGATTCTGGGGGGGTTTAAGCTGTGCTACAACCATCACTGAGTCAGAGAAGAACTCAGCTTATTATGAGAAGGCCCTTCAACGTAAAATGAGGAAGCATGGGGAAGCCTTAAAGAAGCTCTGGGTCTCACACAGGCAAAGGAGAACTTTAAAGGGGGAGCCAGAAGGAACAGCAAGAGCTAGAGAATGGTTTCCAATGGTAATTTCTAGGACAGCTGTAGTTATTCAGTAGGTTGTATGATTCGTCCAGGGAGACAGACGTGGGAAATGAGTCAGTGACAGGTGGAAGCTGCTGTTAAAGAAATACTCACTACAGGACAGTGGGGCTACTTATTCTGGTTTATTCTTTCATTTTTTTTCCCTGTTCAGTGGCGAGGCCATCATTGCCTTGCTCAAGAATTAGAGATAAATATCAATACACAAATACAATCCTGATGATTTGCATTAGGAGATGGTGCATCTCCCAAAGAGGGAGATAATCACTGAACCTGGAGCATTTCATCTGGGGTGTGTTTACTTGGGGTAGCCTAAGAAGTGTAAAAACAGGGTGGGAAAACAGCAGATTCCCAAACTGGGAGAGGACAGAACACAATGGAGGGTTTTTCATGTTTGTAGACTTGTCTTTGGGATGCTGGAGTCTGTCAAATCCAGATAATAAACTCTGAATATGCTTTTTGGTTTCTACTCAGTTTTCCTCCTTATCTTGCCACCATTTTTTTTTCACTTAAATGAGATTTTTATGGATAGGCGGAATAAAATTTTGAGGCACATCTGACCAGTTTGCTTCAATTCCTAAGGAAGCTGCTTTGGACCCCAGGTGAGCTCAAATGAGGGCACACTTTTGCATTTCCCTTCTGTGAGAGGAACATGAGAGTGTAAAAACCTCTTAGAAATCACACAGCATTTGTCTGACTGTTCTGCTTTGGGGATGGGTAGCTTTGAGGACTACACACACTCACACACACACACACACACACACACATTCTAAGAACTGAGATGCACTACTTATCCCATAATTAGGTAGAAGTTTAAATCTTCTGCCTTTTCAAACAATTTCCAGTATGTTGGGGTGAAAATATAGGAATGATTTGTTCCCCTAAGGATAGCAAGAAGGTTCTCACATCTGATAAAGAACATTGGGCTCTTAGAGAGCAGAGAGAAGGGAGAGAGTGAACAGAGGAAGGCCACAGTAACAGCTCCAGAGCCCACTGAGCCTTCCAAATCTCTCTGGTATATAGTCAAGTGATGGTGAAGTCACATAGTACATTGAACCTAGGGTTCTTTCATGAGTCTGCAGAACTAAGTTAAGATCCCTCCCTAGAGATACTACTTTTCCTGTTATGGCAGGAACAGTTTGAGTTGTGTGCTCCTAATGGATGCACAAGATAGTAGTTACGATTCTCAGTGTAGAAAAGGCTAAAACAATGTTAGTGGTGGTTAATTGCTTTCAGGGTCACCTTGAAATTTCTTGACATTTTTAGGTATTAAGTGTGCTCTTTTCCTTTCAATTTTCTCTTAAAGGGTTCTTGTTTCTCCTTTAAAAATAAACTCACCAAGCAGGGAAGCAATCACAGGATCATTTCTTTGGGTTATTATTAACAGCTAATGTCACACAAATCAGAAAAAAGTGCAAATGTATGTTGGTTTCAGTTCCAAACAAGAGATTAAAAGTAGCTGTTACCCAGGAGAGTAATGTTGTCTTTTTCTCTTTTGTCTAAGTACCAGCAAAGGCTACTCTCTCTATACTGCTTCTGAGATGACCAACTTGGAAAGCATCTATCAATGGCTAATGTATACTCAAAAATAACTCACAGTTCAGTTTACCACACACATCAGGAATGTATGTTGTGTAGAATACTGGACTGTATACTTGGGGTGTGAAGATGATAAAACATATTACTTATTGTCAAGTAACTCATGAGATCAGAGGGCCAGTCTTGGAAATGGGACATTTTAATGCTGTGCTAAGTGGAAAGGTATAATAGGGAACTTTAACTCAGCCTGGAAATCTGTGAAAGGATTCTTCTGAAGACAAATCCTGACCTGAATCTTAGATGCCCAGCAGGAGTAGTCAGAACATAGGAAGGAAATGGGGACATCCTGCACAAATGGCCACCTGTGAACATCTCCCCAGGGCTCTGCTATGCCAGCCTTTGTGCCTTATACACAGAGTCGTGAAACTCTCTCTGGTTCCCTGGAATTTATCCTATAGATGATAAAATAAAGAGTAAATAAGGCAATGTCTGGTGCGCATATACTCACTGGGGCATGGTCAAACTCCCGGAGGCTAGCCCCTTAAAACAAAACCAAAAACAAGAAAACCAAACTGAGTCCTTCCTTATCCACTCCCTTTCAGAAGCCATAAATTGTGGAGAGCTACACTTTAGGATTCTTATCACAATTTTAAAAGAGTTTTCTGTGATGGTTTTCTGTTACTTTTGGGGGAGTGGGATGTGGGTGGAGGATGAGCTTGTCACTGAAGCATTCTATGTCCCCCTTTCTCAACTAGAGCCTGTAGTCATCAATCCCATGGCAAAAGTAGCTTCCTGGTCTTTTACAGTCAGTCATAGCACAGGTCATGAACTTATACATGGTTTCTGGTGATATCTTGGACCACAGATATCCACATGGTCTCTGGTGTCAACACATGTCACAGATCACAGCACGGTCTCTGGTGGTAGTACAGACCACAACACCACATCAGCATGATCTTCTGCTGCTGTGCAGGCTACTCATATCAACATTGTCCTCAGAGGCAGAATGGACCCAAACATCACTGTGGCCTCAGGTGGCAGCTCAGACCAGTGACATCAAATGGCCCCCAGGAAGCAGCACAGTCCTCAGACATCATCACTGCTTCAGGTGGCAGCACAGCTCATGGACATCCCCATGATCTTCTGTGGTAACATGGACCACAGATAATCAACACAGATCCAGATCAACACAGATCGGCTGTAGTTGGAGCCAGACCCAGACATAGCCCTCAGTGGAAGCATGGCCCATAGACATCAGCATGACCTCAGGAGGCAGCCTAGACTGAGAACATCCCTATGGCCTTTGATGGTAAGTTGGGCCAGTGACATCAACATGGCTCCAGGCTGCTGTAGGACAATGGACATCCACATGAAACTCTAGCTTCAACACTGGGGAAGTGGATCACTGATACCAAAATGGCAGCACAGGCTGTAGAAATCTTTGGAAGGGGTCTAATCCAGAAAATGAACCATTGTTTATCTTGGACATCCTGTCATTGCTCAGAACCACCTGCCCTACTCAACAATGATAGGCTTCTCTCACACCCATCACTGCCATCATGTCTCTAGTTCTGCCTCTCTCCACTACTCACTTGCTTCTCCATACCTTTCTTTCCCATCTCTCCATCAAGCATTATTTTCATCATAGTAGCATGCAAACTACATTGTGTCTATGTATGTAGAGTCTTAGTTTGGGTTTTTGTTGGTATGAAGAGACACCATGTCCATGTCGACTCTTTTAATTGAAAACATTTCATTGAGGGGGCTTGTTTACAGTTGCAGAGGTTCAGTCCACTGTCATCATGGCTTGGAGCATCGATGGCAGTGTGTAGGTAGATGTGGTGCTGGAGCTGAGAGTCCTATATCTTGATTCAGAGGCAATAGGAAGTTGACTAACTGTCACACTGGGAGGAGCTTAAGCAAAAGAGACCCCAAAGCCCATCCCCAAAGTGATACACTTCCTCCAACAAGGCCACACCTTGTAATAGTCCCACCCCCCTTGGGGGCCATTTTCTTTCAAACCAACTCTCTCTCACACACACAGACACACACTTTTTTTTTTTTTTGCCAGATTGCTTTGCATGCAAAAATTCATTGTATAGAGTCATAGGTAGTTATAGGTCTTATTCAAGGTTTCTGGTTTCTGAAACACCATAAATACTGGAGCACCACTGAGACTTGCCTCAGATATTTTGCTATTGCCCAGAGCCGTGATGATGTTGCAGTTTGGCAAGGCATCCTGGGGCAGGGTTTGTGTGAGCTCCTGACCGCCACACCCCTTCCAGCTTCGATGTCTGCCCCAACCCCATTCTCAACAGGCTCGACCTTTGTGCCTGTGGGCTTTGGACAGTAAGGCTGCTCCATACTGGGAGATGGAAACATCTCCCAGCAGGGCATGCAGCACAGACCTTAGTGGCTCTATGCCCGGAGGTGAGCCTAGGGCTGGCCCTATTAAGCAATGACCTGTTTCTACAAGAGCTCCCGGGAGCCGCACATAACCCTGTCCTCCATGTTAGCAGCCCCAAACTCATCAGGAATGACTTTTGTGCTTGCAGCCTCCTGACGGATATGCGGCAGGCAGTATGGAGTATAGATTGGTCATTGTCCGAAGGGAAGCTCTGTTCTGCCATCTTTTTTCCCCCAATTTCGTGATGCAACATTTTAAAACGATGTGATGGTTAAGACAACTTCCCATAAAACTTACCTTGTTTAATTCTTAGTTGTTCTGGAGCTTTTGGGGGGTCCCTGCAGACTCCTTTCTGCCACCATGCCATCCCTTTGAACCTTCATGGTGCTCTCAGACCCTCAGAGGTCCAAAGAGACTGCCACCACCACCACCTTTATTTTTCGTTTTCTTCTTTTTTTGGGGGGGTGACATCCCAAATATGAGGGTGTAGACCTGGGAGGACTAGGAAGTGAGTGGGCTTGGGTTTCTTGATTAATAAAAAATATTATTAAAAAAAGAAAAGGCAATTTATATACCTAGGTCAGTGCTGCCTGTGTGTGGATCAAGGCCTGATGTTAAAATCCAAGCCCCAAATGTTGCAATGCCTCTATGGCCCACAAGGCATGCATTATCATGATTATTTTCCCCAAAAGAAATCTCATATTATGTGAAATGTGTATGCATGTATTTGGGAAATGGTAAGGAAGATCCCAGAAAATGTAAAGCAGAAATATTAGAAAGTCACAAGGCTGAAAGAAGGTAAGCCAATGAGAACACAAAGGCTGATTGAGTACAGTGCCTGGTAAATGGCTACATCCATTTTATCTCTGTAGTGTCTACCTGCCCACACTCTTTCCATTCCTCATTCAGGCACAGCTTCTTGGGACGCTCTGCCATTCCTCCGTCACCAATATCACTTGGTCTAGAGGACTTTGGTGACTGTGGATCTACAGTGAACGCTCCCTACATCTCCTTCCTGGCCAGTCAGAGATCACCTCAACCTCCACTTCCTCAGAGAAGCCTTCCCTAGACTTACAGGTGAGTATAATTCCTCTTTCTAACATCTTCACTTAACTCCCCCTTGTACTCACAACTTTCTGAAATGCCATACTTATTTATAAGTTTATTTGTGTACTGTCTGCTTCTCTCTAACAAGTGGCAAATTCTAAGAAGTGAGGACTTTGTCTTGCTCACTGCTGTGTTCCCAGCTGCCACAACAGTGCTTAGCCAACTTATTCGATGCTTGAGATAACGATGCTAAGTAAAATGTGCATATGTCTTTGTTTCAGTTTATTTTTCCATGTAATATGAACTTTTCACTGTAATATGTTCAAAGTCAAATAATGAATAAACGGAAGGCCTAGGGTTTGAACCTACATCTGCTGATCCCCCATGACTGCTTCTATCAGATACCAGCAAAGCATTGGCTCCTGGGTCCTGCTTTCCTTGTATTAAGATGCTCATGTTTAGGGGTGGAGTTCTCTGAATTTAAACCTGTTTTGCAATAGTCAAGGTAATGCACACCTCCTTCACTTCCCAGTATAATTCACATCGTCAACCTCTTTTGATGTTTGGAGTTTCTTCCTAATGTGGAAGGTAGGCTGAGAAGCTGGGCATAGAACCCTGAAAGCCAAAAGCTTGTCTCAGGACTATGCCTCCTTTCATTGCTCCCTGGATGGCTCCTATGATGGGAGATGTCATTCTGTAAATATGTTTCTCTTAATGGTTAATGAATAAAGCCCTGTTGGCCAATAGGAAAGCAAGATAGGTGGCACTAGGAGACAAGGAGGATTCTGGGAGAGGAAGGAGGAGATTCAACATGTAGAAACGTGAGAGAACAGAGATCTGGAATCTCTCTCTGGTAAGATGAGACCATATGAAAACACTTAGATTAATAGAAATGGGTTAATATTTAAGACAGAACTAGACAATAAATAATGCTAGTAACTGGCCAATAGCTTTATATCTAATACAGTGTCTCTGTGTGTTATTTGGGGCTGATGGGGCTGTGGGAACAGGCTGGCGGGAAAACCACACTTAACAGTCCTGTGCTCCTCCCTTTTCTTTCCTGCACCTGATAAACAAGGAGAATAAGCTAAAAATCATCCTGCACAAGTGGTTTCTAGAGTGCCTTTTCAGTATAAGGAGGGTATAGAAAGGACTGGGTTTGATTGAGTTGGATGCGATGGACATGTGTCAGTGATTACATATATGGCTTTGTGATGGCATGTGTGTAGTGTCGATAGGAGGGTGTTAGAAGCTAATTATAGTTTTTCATGATTTTTAAAATCATTAACTTGAGTCACTCAGAGCAGCGGGAGTTGAGGTCATTTGTCCCAAGTGCTTTGCTTAGTGAAAGCTTACAGACTTAAAGATGGCAGGAGAGAGGATACTGGCTGGAGGGTTTTTCCCCTGTGGTTTAATATCAACTTGTTTTATTTGTCATTACTCTAAACTACTTTTAAATAAATTTAAGGATTTGGAGGTCATTTTCAGGGAGGCTACAAATTTCAATGAAGACTGGAGGATCAGGTGTGAGGATGAGAAGGACTAACAGCTGTGGAGCCGGAAGTGTGTCAGTAGTTGTATCAGAAGAAAAATGAGGTCAATAACCATTCTAGAATCACTCTCACTCTGTACCAGGCTTCAGCCCATGCCTATCTTCTTACTAAATCGCATAGATCAGCATCCTAGGTAAAAGAAAAGCTTATAGGACCAGTAAGAAAGAGAAAACCATAGCAGCCATTTGCACAGATACTTTGACATGGGAGTTGGATCATCAGATGTTTGAGAAAGTCTAGCAGTTAAAATGAACATGAAACACAGAAGCCAGACCTACATATCAACTACCACAGAAGAAGCCATGGAGCCTTGGAGGACAAAGAACATGGATGTGATTGGAGTCCAGAAGCCTGGAGAGGAGAAATGGAGCGGGTAGGCAAGTCCCATAGTCCTGAGGAGAGGGGACTGGATGGCCCTTGTCAGTAGGAAGAAGACCCCTGCAAGTCCAGAGCTCAGACCCTTCTGGAGAGTGTCATCCTTGATGGTCCCTCTGAAAGAGTGAGCCTAGAATGGTCCTAAGGTGAAAAGAAGCAGGAATGGAGGCAGCTGCATTGGGAGTGAGCATCATCTGGCAGCTGAGTTACCCTGAGAGAACAAACAGGCAAAGGAACAAGCGGCCTCTCCGTTTTGCTTTACAGCTTTCCTTTGGGCACACATCCTGTAGGTGAGCAATCTGACAATGGAGAAACTGTGTCTAGAGCACCACAGGTCCAGCCTCATGAAGCAGGAAAAAGAGAAAAGGTGGCCTGAGAGACACCAGTTCAGTAATGTGAAGAACAGCAGGACCGAGGCCCTGTGTTCACATCCTGGTTAGACAGAAGCAGCTGCAGGGAGGAGTTTGCTCTGTGGCCAGTTGGACTTCTTCCCCCAATATTGCATACCACAAAGGGGAAGTAATTATCAGTGAGACAATGCAGGTGGCACTGGGCACAGGAGAAGGATGCTGGGAAGGGAAAATGCCCAGTGTGGCCCCTTTCTAAGAAACGGGCTTGATGGAGCATTGGATATTGGTATCATCATCCTGTCTATATGAATATATGGAGTTGACCCTGCTGGTCCTTTCACGGCACTAGGGCTGGTTATTTATGTTTGGTTACAAATTGCCAGTGTTGCTTAGATGAGAATTATAAATCCCCTACTTTGAACTTTAATTGGGGCCAAATAAAGAGAAGAAAAAAGGTAGGGGTTTTATTCCATGGTTTGTAGATTTATATAGGGTACTTAGAAGCTGTTTATCTCGACAGGCAGAGATAGTTGCTTAAATGGATTTTCATGCTTAGGGCTTCCAAACATAAGGTCTTCTGCAGCTGGCTGTTGTTTTGCTATACTCACCACCCACAAATTATTGTTCGTGGAAGGAGGGAGAGAAATAGCTTCTAGAAATACACCCTAGATGCCCCTCCTCCCAGTTTCTCTAGTTTATGCCTACAGAGATGCCCATGGACATGCAATAGATTTGTGCTTGGAGGAATCCAATGTGTGGTAATTAGTCCACCAGCAGCTTTAGATTTCTCAAAATTAGGAACATTGATTATTTACTCAAACATAAGCCACTTGCAGGTGTTTTATTCCTTTACTCTGGCTTTTCTAAAACAATTGCAGCTTATTTCATATATATATATATATATATATATATATATATATATATATATATATCTTTTTCATTTATATTTTTTCTTTTCTGCTTAACTCAGGAGTCTTGGCTGAGAAGGTGGTGAAAATTAACTATTTTTCTAACCATAGAAAGAACTATTGACTGACCAAACTACAGTGGACAAGATGCTGGTCACATTGTCACTCTCATGTGAAAAATGTGTTATTTGAAAAATGAAAATAGGTTAAAATTCCTAATGGTCTGTCTTAAAATTATGTATATGAAGAAGTGAAATTCCTTCAATCCTCATCAAAAGTAGGCTTGTTACTATAATATGCTATATACTTACTTACTGAAGCAGAATTACAGTTTCATATAAATCTGAAATGATGCCCTGTCACTGCATTTCCATTGACTTCTGTTTTATGTAGACAGCTTCTCATAACTTACTTAACTCTGCCTTATTGGAGTATGTGGGTTTCATAACTATACCTTTTACTGTTGGAAACATGGAGCATCCACAAACATATGTGTGTGCCATTATCTCTGTACAAAGGATAGAGATTTTCTTCACAAGGACCCACTGTAGACCCTGTCTTCCATCTTGTTCTATCTCCCAGCTTCCTTAAGTCTGACTTTTTTTTTTCTGTGACTTTGACACGTTTGAAACTGCATATCTGACTTGTGTAGTGTTCTGTAATCCGTGTTTGTGTGCCTCTTCCCTCAGTGCTAAACCAAGGCTGTGCATCTGAAGGGGGACGGACTCTTTAGGAAAGGCTGTGTGCTCCTTTCTGCCTCCCTGGAGGTGTTGCATGGGTTCCTTTTGCTGGAAAGAACATTTTCTTTGATCATAGGATTAAACAGTGCCAGCCACCTCCTCATGGCAAAGTCACTCTGTTTCCCTGTGAATTTTGGATGTCTTCAGCATGGAAGTGCTTTGAAAATACTAAACATCTGCGCCTTCACCTTCATCAGACTTTCAGTCTTTCTTTCTTTCTTTCTTTCTTTCTTTCTTTTTTTTTTTTTTTCTTACTCAAGAATGGAATCCTAGCTTCCAGCATTATTCAGTGTGTTATGTAATCCCTTTTGTTATCTTTTTTTTATTTTGCTATATATATTTTTTATTTTTTTTTTTTATAAAGCTCATGCTGCAAAAATTTTGTGGAACCATTGCTATTCCAATGGTGCTCACAATTTCTTCACCTAGGAAAATTCTAATATTTGTGAGTAGGTTAAAGGTAAGTCCTGCTTTTTAGAAATATCCTTTGAATAAAATCACAGTGATGGCAGAGTGGTAAAGGAACTTACTGCTCATGCTTGGAGACCTGAGTTCAACCATTGGAATTCACATGAAGGTGAAAAATGGAACCAAGTTCATGGAGTTGTCCTCTTGCCTCCACCCACATGGCATGGCATATGACCCCCCATTAATAACATCATGGACAAACACACAATAATATAATAATGATAATAATAATAATGATGAGTGATTTTTATAATATTTTATATTATAACTATACTGACTGGTTTTGTGTGCCAACTTGGCACAAGCTAGAGTCATCAGAAAGGAAAGAGCCTCAGTGGAGTTAATTCCTCCATGAGGTCCAGCTGTAAGGCATTCTCTCAAATGCCTAGCACATGGTGGGTGGTGCCATTCCTGGGCTCGTGGTCCTGGCTTCTATAAGAAAGCAGGCTCATCAAGCTAGTAAGTCAGTAAGCAGCATCCCTCCATGGTCTCTGCATCAGTTCCTGTCCCAGGATCCTGCCCTGTTTGAGTTCAGCCCTGACTTTCTTCAGGGATGAACAGCAAATGTGGAAGTGTGAGCCAAATAAACCCTTTCCTCCTCAACTTCTTTTTGTTCATGGTGTTTCATCACAGCAATATGAACCCTAACTAAAACACTAGTCATATTTGCATGTTGTGTTTTTTAATGTTTTGTTTTGGAGCGTGTCAGAAAAGATTGCTTGGTTGGTGACATTAGGGTAGTGAAGATGCTCATCCTTATATGTTTTTTTTTTTTTTTTTTTTTTTTTTTTTTTTTTTTTTAACACTGTTGCCAGGTATGCCTTCCCAATGTTTTATTTAATTTCTTTTAAAGAGGGAATTGAGTATTTTTCAAAAGTTCCTCCAGTGGTTCCAATAAGTATTTTCAGTTGAGAATTTCTAGGTTTGGTGTTGCGTAACTTTCCATAGACAGTCTGTTTCTATTCATCCCAGTGAATGTTACTGGACTTTTTAGAATCATGAATGAACTGAAAGTCAGTGAACGGACTTGGAAAGGAGGAGCTGTGGAAAGCAAAGTTTAAATCGGCCAATGGCATGTGGAACTACCCCAAATCTTTGTGGCTAAAGACAGCTGTCATTTTGCTACTTCAGAGAATATGGGCAAGCTAGGTGTCTCCTCTCTGGGCTGGGTGGTCAGAAGCTGGAATGGTTAGAGTTAGTGGGGTTAGGCTGGTCTCTCTCATGTCTGAGGCTGGTTAGCTGGTTCCCTATGAGATCTTTCATCTTCCTGTAGATCATTTCCTGCATGTGGTAGAAACTGTAGGCTTGTGGTTTAGACTAATTCATTTTCACTCTTGTGACATTCTATTTTTACCTTTTTATTTTACCTGATTCTCCTCACTTGACTATATATTGTAGGTGGGTAGAGAGCTGTTTTCATTTTTTTTCTTACAAATTAAGTTGCTTCTTGAAGATTTAGCACATGTGTGTAATACACTCTAGTTATGGTTTCTCTGCCATCCTCCCCTATTGTCCTCCCACCTATGTCACAAATCCCTCACTCCTCACAAATCCCTTTCCTACTTTCATGCCATTCATGTTTTGTTTTCATTTAGAGGCCCAGTTTAATCCAGATGTATGGGGTTATCCATTGAAGCTTGGGGGACTCACCAACAGCCACACCAGTGAAGATAATGAGTTCCCTAGCCCCAGCAACCATGACAGAGATGGGTTCCCACAAGACCATCCATCATCCATAACTGAATGTTGACAGGCCTATTCTTGCACAAACCCAATACAGGCAAACACAGCTACTGTGGCTTCAAGTTTTCAACAGTAAGGCCATGCTAAGTAGATAGTGTTTTAAAGACACTTCCTCTATCACCTTGCTCTCGTATTCTTTTGTTCTAATCTTTTGCAATGTTCTTTAAGCTTTAGAGGAGGTGACATAAATGTTCTATTTAAGGCTGAGCACCAATGGTCACCTAGTCTCAGCACCCTGAGCAGCCAAGAGTGTTTGCATTCATCACTGTTCACTGCAAAAGAAGTTTCTCTAGTCTCTTCTCCAAGAACAGAACTTGTCTGTGCATGTAAAAATAAGTATTTAGAAGGCAGTTTGACACTGGTTAATTTAGCAAAACCACAGTTGTAAGTTTCCCCTAGTGCCTATGACCACACCCATTATGGACTTTATATCAGGTTTACAGTACAATGTATATAATCCCTCCTGTAGAGCAGATTACAAATCCAATCAGAGTTACTGGTTACTCCCATAGTAGTCATAACACTACTGTAAAAGTGGGCACCCTTTGCTTGGCACATGGGTATTATAGCATTCAAATTCACCCTTTGGGTATAACCACTGATGACTTTTCATCCTCAACTACATGCATAGAATCTTCTGGCACTAGAAGAGTCAGGCAATAAGGAAGAAGTTTCCAATTCAGTCCCAGCTTGACTTCTCCACGTCTTACAACCAAGGTGTGTGGTGTCTTTAGCAATATTCTCCTACAATCTGGGTCTAGGGCAGTGAAGAACAATGACAATAGCTTATGTTGTTTTGGGAGATGCAAAAGACTTCTTGGAGGACAACTCATAGGTAAATAGCCCACATCTAGCACTGGGAGTCTCATTTGATTACCTTTATTTCTAGAACTGGCATAATCTACTCATACAGGGTAACTCCATTCAAACTGTTTTATATACATAAATTAACGCAATATGCTAATATATATGTAAATTAGGTTAAAGAGTAGTAGGTTTCTTTATGACTTTTTTATTCTGCCCCACTGGACTACAAACTCTCTGAGAGTAGAAAAGCCAGCTAGTTATGGTCATTAGAACATCTTCACACTCACACACAAGAGATGATTCGTTGAAGCCACCATGTATTCCTACGGACTGAACACAGTATCCAGTATGTTTATCTTAATGGGCTTGTACTGAACCATTATTCCTGACTCTATATGGCCTGATCCCTAAGTCTGAGGCGGTGGATTTTGAAATAAACAACATATTTGAAGTTTCTTCTCAGATCTAACCTCAAAAACAATAACAGCTGGGTTACAGTGCTAGTTGGGGAATTGCCTAATACCTGATTAATGAAAGAAAGGTGCTGTGGAGGCCTTTTGACAGTGTGTTACTCTAGAGCTTTAACATTCACAGCAAGACCTGCAGAGTGCATCTTGTTCTACGTCCCTGGGGACCACTGGTTTTTGTTTTTTGTTTTTTCTTTTTTTTTTTTTTCTTTTGGTTTTTTTTTTTGTTTTTTGTTTTGTTTTAAACAGTCTTGGTGATTTTCTGCCAGACAATATTGCACAACAGCTCAAGTCTTGGCAAACTCATCCTGGGAGGCAATGTCATCTGTTAACACCCCAGGAGCAATTAGATTTACTTAGCAAAAACAGAATGGTGTTTATAAAGTAGCTTGAAAGAGTCCATGGGGTACATCAAAATTGATTTTAAAGTAGGTCAGATCTGTTCCGTACCTAGTCCAATTGTGATGTATAGGCAGGCAGATTCAGTTACACAGTGGCTTTGCTTGGAGGGTGGGAGGGAGCTACTGATTCAACTGCTTGTCTTTGGAAAGCTTCAAATATGAGATCTCAAGCAACTTTCTCAGCCAGAGTCCTGGGCCCCAGGGTAGAGAGGAAGTGCCACATTTATCTTCTCCCCTTCCAGCATTCTTTTTCTGCAAATGCTTTCTATTTGAGGCTGTGAAGCAAACATGGAGCTCTGGCGTCAACATCTGTAAGACGGCAATTTCAATAACAGTGGAGACTGTGTGATACTGGGTCAGAATTAATGAAGGATGCAGCATAGATGACATATAGAGAACATATAAATGCCAATGATTGGCAAATGGGCAGCACAGCTCCTTTCTTCCAGCTAGACTTTCCTGGATGCTTCCCTCCAGAAGTTATATTCAGCTTCTGTAGCTATTAGACATTCAATTCATGTGAGCATATGTCATTTATGATGTGGCCGAAAGTCAGGTTTACTTCCAGAATTCTAACTCTTCCTGTTCCCCCTATCAGTTTCTCACTAAAATGAAAATTTAATGTCTGAAAAAAAAAACCCAATCTGTTATTCCATATTGATCTTGAGGGATGGCTTGTTTCCATTTTGGAGAGCATTGATGTTCAGACTAGACATCCCTGGGAAACACACAGAATGTATCAACAACCCTGCAGGCAAACCGCAGGACAGCTCTGAAGATGGGTTTTATTTCTCTTTGCTCTTCTGCCAACTGTTGGAATCTGACAGAGACCCCTTCCCTCCCCAATAGGAAGGGAAGTAATCATCTTGTTTAGCTTCTTCATTCTAGAAAGAAGGATGGAGGAATGGGTAGAACCTGAGTTGTGCCCAATGTAAAGTGCTGTATGTTTCAGTCTGTGAACTCAAGGAAGAGGCTGGGCGAAGGCTGCATGGCTGAGCTGTTCGCTGAATTTATGCTGCTAAAATAGGAAGGATTTGTCTTGACTTTGACATGAGTGGTATCTATATTCTTTCATTTATCAGTTCAACAAACTCTCATTGACAGTCAGTTGTGTCAGCCACTATTCTAAATACTAGAAACTACCATGAAAGGTTTGTGGAGCCCAGTTCCAACTGGTACATCTACAATGTAACTCCCGTACATAAGGAGTAGAGACCATTGTAGGAGAGGGGCATAGGACTCTAAGAGCCAGAGAGGATTGGGGAATTTATATGAGATGTGTCTCCCAGGAATGTCAGGAGCTATACCCATAAAGTATCATCAGCATGACTGCCTAAACATGAGCTGAACAAGGCCAACACCAATAGATATGTTCACATCTATGGGAAAAAGATCAGGATCCCTCAACCCTACTCAAAGTACTACAGGCAACTAAGGAATGCTGAGAGCAGAAAAATAGTCTTTCCCTACAAAGAGCACACCAACTGGACATCTAATACCAGATGGACAGCCCTGAAAACAAATACAGACCAGTAGCATTATGTAGACTAAGCAGGCTGTATTTATGCTTTTAGAAACTCACCCCCCCAACACACACAAGTGTGTGTGTGTGTGTGTGTGTGTGTGTGTGTGTGTGTGGGTGTGTGTGTGTGTGGGTGTATGTGTGTGGTTGTTGCAATTTAAGAAAAGCTGTACATGAAAGTTCAAGCAGTTTTTTTTTAATTAGGGAAAGGGAACATAAAAATGGGAAAGGGAGGGGAGAAGGGGGGGAGCACCTTCTGGGAACAGGGGCATCAGGAAAGGGGAAAGAGGGGCACAGAGAGAGAGTGAGAGAGACAGAGAGGGAGAGAAAGAGAATGAGGAGGAGGGGAAGTGGGCAGGGTCCCTTTAAAAGGGAATGTAGTGAATATGCACAGGTGGTGCTCTTAGTTCCTGTCAGAACCCCAAGGACAGACCAGTATAGATTCCCCTCATGGGCCCTTCAAGATCTGTGATCTTTAGAGACCAGTGGGTAACTAGAGGCAAGTCGAGAAAGATTAACTGTCTAATTCTGGGTTATACGCGCATCTTCCCAGTCTTGATTGATTACACTCCCTAAACTGAGCCATGGTAAACTTCCCCTCTCTAAACTGCTTTTGTTAGCTATTTTATCAGGGGAACCTGAAAAGTAATTAACACATGTATTAATTGAAAAAGTAAAGACAAACATGGTTTCATCTATCACAGAGCAGGAAAACACTAATAAAGAGAATTTAATAGCAGAGTTCATGGGAGCTTCTAGTGAGATATTCTGGGCAATGGGACAGATTTTGGAGGCCAGCGGGCTGCTTCTGCATGTGACAGTCATGGAAAGACTTTGTCCTAGGCTGCCTCATGAAAAGCCAATTGCATGCAAAATAACTTCTGTAGGAAAGATGTTTAGTAAACTAAACAGATTCCTATATGTAATTCAGTACCATATAGCTGAAAATCTCTAGTCGGGAAAATATCTTTCCCTTTTTATTATAGTTCTCTGCACTGGTTTGTCCAGCTAAGAAGGAGTATGTATGAGAAGCATTGTCGTATGCCCCATGAGGGTTCCCCTATTTTAAAAATGAGTCAGGTATTGTGAGGGCAAATAAAAATTAAACACAAAGATGTTTTCCTTCCCCCCTTTCTTAGTACATGTATTTGCTTTTAAAAATGTGTAGTCATGTTCATAATGTATAAGTTCTATTATCACCCTGTATCCATAGAAGATGAGTGGATAAACAAAACATACAGTAGAACATTCTTTAGCTTGACCGAGGAAATTATTTTCTTTGTGAAAACTTATGTGAGAAACTGGAGGGCACTATCTTGAATGAAATAGGTCAGACTCAGCAAAATGAAGATCACAAGCTTTCTTTCATATGAGAAATCTTTCAGCACTGACCCCAGAGAAGCAGTCAGTAGGTGCTAACTTCCTGGGCACTGGGGTGGGATGGGATAGTGGAACCATGTTTCGCAAAGGATGTTGCAAACTCTCAGCCAAGTAGAAGTGGGTTTGACAGATTCACTGTGCAAAGCAATGACCATAGTTAATGTACCATACTCTAGAAATTGCTAAGGGAATGGATTTTAAGTGTTCCTAAGACAAAAATAAATGAGAGGTAACACATATGTTAATTCACTCATTTTAGTCATCCCATAAGGTATACACATTCCAAAACATCATGTTTTATGTAATAAAAATACACATACAATGTTTGCTTGCTGACTAAAAGCAAAACAAGACAAAACAAACCTAAAAAATGTGTCACTGTGAATTCTTTCTCTGCCCTCTGAGAGGTAAATCTTTTTAAAAAGCCTCTTGCTCATTTTATAACCTAGTAATGTCTTATGGTGCAGTGTGGGGTGGGCATGCTTTGAAGATCAAACATCCATGCATATCCATTTATATAAACACCAGGGAGCCAACCAGTTTCTGTGGGAGTGTTGGGAGCCCAATCAGTGTTTACCATAACTTTATCAGGTGCCATGTGCCACAGTGCAAAACTATTACAGGTTGCTCCCCACCCAAGTCACCAGTGAATTTATGAAAACTGTGTGTGACAAAGCATACTATAAGGTTTCCCCACTCCTCTGCTTGGCTATGCAAAAGGGTAGTGTTTCTTTCTGTCTGCAATCCCACTACAAGCTACTAGGATACACAGCACATTCTGTTTCAATGACACCACAGTAATAACAATGGGCTCTTTCTTTGCTACCACTGTGGGGAGATTTTCTTGCTGGGATAGGATTATTTTCTTAATTCTATTTTTAAAAACAGCAAAGGTACTCTCCTATGGAAACTTTTTCAAGTAGACTAGGGAAATACATGCCTTCATATGGAAACCACTTTTTAAGTTTCTTTCAGTTAGACTCAGTGACTCTCAGTTTATTTTCAATGTGGCTTTCAAATAATACCTGGCTTGAAGCCACTGTTGACAAAAATCTGTGAGTGAAGATGTATGCTCAGCAACAGAGATCATGGATTCTCCTGAATCCTGTCACCACCTCAGTCTCACTCTGTATTTACCCAGCTGATTCAAAGACACCTGGGGGAGTATGCCAGCCATAGTGCAGGGGAGAGTACCACCGGTAGATGAGAAGATGAAGATGATCTCTTTGCCTTCCTTTCTGAATTCCCACTTTGCTCCGCATTCACCCTGTTTCTCACTTGAACTGGGCATTAAAGTCAAGAGCATATTGTGACTTTGGCAGCTTTTGGATGCTTCCCTTCTGGTTCCTCTGTTAAGGCCAACACCTGCCTCTTACAATAGGCTTTTACTATCCTTCCCAGTTAACAGAGTTGAAGGTGGTGGTTCAAATTGCTATATAAATAATCTTGTACACATCTCTCCTACTGTACCCCACACCCTGGATTCCCAACCTAGGTCCATGTCCTTGCTACTCCTCTATGCATTCCTTGAGGTTAGGGATGAAGTGTCTGCACTTAATGTCTATTTTGCCTGGCATAGTGCTGCAGACACAACTAAACATCACAGAATGAGTGAATGAATTTCTGTAGTCAGTGTCATGCAGTGGGGTGTGTGTGTGTGTGTGTGTGTGTATGAGAGAGAGAGAGAGAGAGAGAGAGAAACTGACTGGGCTTTCTGTCTGTTGGACCCCAGAGACTATTTCTTATACTGAACTTTTGAAGGTCAGTGCTGCAATGGGAACATGAACTAATGGAGGTATACAGGGTGTGCTGAGAGGAAAAAGAAGCCATCTTTCTTACATAAGCTAAAGATTCCAATACATCATGCATTTCTATGTTCTGTGTTTGCTCTGTTACTTAGAGAGAATGAGTCCCCTTCTCTGTAGAAGTAATGGATGGTACAGAGAATGTTATGTTTAATTTATACTGCCAGCCTTCAGGGATCCCAGAAGTCACAGGTGCCATTGCCAATATTTAATCCCCTTCAAATCAGGGTGGCTGCCACCTACAAATGAGCTAGCTCGATACATTTTTCTCAGTGTTAGTGCTGTGGCAGTTTAAAAGACCAATCTTGTTCCCAGAAAAGATGCACTGTCCCAATAAAAAGGATCTCAATCGATCGATGTGGCTTTCCTGGTAGATGCTGTTGCCTGCTCTGAAGGTGCAGTTTCATGAGGGGCTTTCTTTGGGGTGAGCAAATCATGTTTCATGCACACCTGATAGGTCCGAATTTGAATCGTGGGTCTCCCACACATCATTTGAATGGCACTGGTGATGGATGTAACCTTGCTAGATTCCATTTTCCCTGAGTATCAATCCAGGATAATAACTTCTCTGTATATGATTGCTGAGTGGGTGAGTATGATAGAGCATATGCATCTTGTGTAAATGTATCATTTTCCTTATCCATTCTTTGGTTGGAGGCAGAGATTCAAGCCAAGCACTGGGAGTCTTGCTGAAGAAAGGGAGGAGGGATTGTATGAGCCAGGAGGGTTTTGACAGGGGGAACCCACAGAGACAGCTGACCTGAGCTCATGGGAGCTAATGGACTCTAGACCAACAGTTAGGGAGCCTCCATGGGACCAACCTAGGCCCTCTGCATGTGTGTGACAGTTGTGTAGCTTGGTTTCTTTGCAAGGCTCTTAGCAGTGAGATCAGGACCTGTTCCTGGTACTTAGGTGGCTTTTGGGAATCTGTTCCCATGATGTATTACTTTGCTCAGCCTTGACACAAGGGGAGGAGCTGGGTCCTGCTTCAACTGGATGTATCATGATTTGCTCAAGCCTACGGAAGGCCTACACCTTTCTGAAGACAGGTGCACCTCTGAGACAGAGGAAGAGTGGAAGGGAAGGGTAGATGGGAAGTGGGTGGTGGTGGTGGTGGTAGTGGGAGGTGCTTGGAGGAGAAGAGGAATGGGAATCTGCTGTTGGTAAGTAAAATAATTGAAAAATGTTATTTAAATAAAATAAAAAAATGAAAGTAACTTGTAAACTACTCGGTCCTTCACAGAAGGAATGGATAATGAATAATTTGGATCAAGGTCCTTGTTCCCAAATAAGAGAAGCAGATAGCTAAACAGTCTCATGAAGTGTCAATGATGGTTTTATCAATGCCTTGGAAAGAAAGAAGAATGAATAGGGTGTGTAAGAGAATTATTTCTTTTCATAGGACCATATGATCACTAAGCATCATCCAAGCTAATGGTATTCAAGGTGGAGAGAGGTAGGGTTATGTCTGTCTTCTTGTGTCCACCAGGGTACCAGTATTGTCTTATATTACTAAGCATAGCTGGGTGTTGTTGACATACTGGGTGCTCAAGAGATACCAGCATAAATGAAAACCACACTTCACAGTGAATGTACTTTAAATAAATGATCCCTCATTTGATCAACATGTTTCACCTAAACAAGTAGAAGGAATGAGAGGGTATTGGGCCAAGCGGCTCCTCAGACAAGCTGAAATTCCAGTGAAATGGTAGTTTGGGGGTAGAGAGCTGAGCTCATGGATAATCAAATGTGAACCAGCATCATGGGGGTATGGTGAGGATTTAACACACTTCAGAATGCAGAGTCTTTGCACATAGCAAGAGTTCATCAGTTAAAATTGTGACCTCAGACACAGTTCATAGATGGCTCTGTAGTAGTATGACTTGACCTCCCTTTTTAAATGTACATTGACTTCATTTTACTGTGGTGAGAATACTTAACACGGGTTCTGTCCTTTTTGGGGCTATTTTCTTTGAAGATTAATGGGTCGAAGGTCAAAGAGAAAGTAATAGATCCTGGACCTCTCCAGTCTCAATCAAAAATGTGTATATTTATATCCTCAAGATTGCAGTTGTGTCTAGTTCCTGGGTCTATTCCTTAAGGAATGAATATGCCTAGGAGAGCCCTGTCTAGTGACAGTAGCTGAGGAGACATTCCTGGGTTCCCCTCCTATTTATAACTCTTTCCATAGCCCAGGTGGAACAATGCTGTTGTTTGAGTACTCCAGGCAGTGGTGAGGTCACTGCAGGTCTTCTTTGCTGTTGCCTTCTTATCATTGTTGAAAATGGCACAGTCCTTTAACATGGACACATCAGTCTCCTTTTAACCATGACATTTTCTCTGACCCAGTGGGATGCTTTCAATTCTGTGCCAGCTCAAGAGCCACAGTGTAGTAGTAAGGATGGAATCCTTCAACTATTTGCCATCCCCTGGGAAGGAAAGGCTGGACAAACATCAACCTTGTTGTGTGTCTTCTGGTCCAAAGGAACAAAGGTATATTGTGGTTTTATAAGGATCAGGGAAAACAAATAAACTGAATAGATGTTTATTCAGGGACAAATAACTTACAACAGAGACAGATGAATAGCAGCAGATTCCTGGTCCCAAGGATGCCTCCAGATGCTCTTCTGTCCCCATGTTGCAAGCAAGAAAGTGCTCCAGGGGCCCTTTTCCCAGATCTAGTTTCCCCAGGTAACCTCAGCCCCTGTCCCCACCCCCAACAGGCATGTTCAGTGCCACAGGTGCAGACAAAGTGAATATCTCACTACAAAGGTAGGCATGTTTCTTCCCAGAGTAGGGGACAAAACCCTAGCATGGACTAGAAACAAAAATGAAAAATGCCCGTTATTTTCTGCAGCCTGGAGAATGATGTATGTTCTTGGTGGTAACCCACTACCTTGGAATTAGTCATCCAACACCTCATTCTCTCTTGCTGCTAGAAGTGCTTCATTTTAAAAACGTTAGGACTTTCCCCCTCTCACTTGACTGTAGGAACATTAAATGCACAACTTTATCAAAATGACATAAGATATATGTTTCTGCCAACAGCAACAGGAGAGGATTAACAATTCAAATGGGAGTGGGAAGTATCTCTCATAAGATGAGGGGAAGGAAGTTTGATTAGGGACTCTGCAACTCTCCTCACCTGAAGCATACTATTACACATTCAACAGTCCCTGAGGTCCTAAGGGGGAAAGTTTCATTTTTAATTTCATTCCTTTTCTCTGAGGCCAGAGCTACTGGCATACATCTATAGAGTGTATGACCGTATACAGATCACTCCAAACATAATTGTCACTTGCTTAACATCTGATGCCTGGACTTTGTCATGACTCATATCTTTCACCATTATGGAACCTGACATTTAATCCAGCAAAGAGCCAGGAAGCTGACTTAGCACAGAATCTGGAAGAAAGGAGCAAGGTGTTATAAAAAGCAGGTGCCTCAGAGGAAGAAGATGTTGGAGGGACAGAATCTCTCTGTGAGGACACTTTTGCCATGGATTAAGTAGAATTCTATAGACGGTCCCTACAAATACTCTCCTATGTTTGGATGAGAAAAAAAAAGGTATTCCTGTTATACTTTCACTGGGAGAATAAAAAATGGTATGCCGCAAGTCAGGCAGTGGTGGCCCATGCCTTTAATCCCAGCACTCAGGAGGCAGAGGCAGGCAGATCTTTGTGAGTTTGAGACCAGCCTGGTCTACAAGAGCTAGTTCCAGGACAGGCTCCAAAGCCACAGAGAAACCCTGTCTCGAGAAAGCAAAACTAAACAAATAAACAAACAAAAATGATATCCCACAACTATATTCCCAGCACTTTGGAAGGCTGAGGCAGGAAGATAGCTGTTGTGTGATTTTTTTACTCTTCTAGCTCTTTAGTCTTTTGTGGGGTCCACCATCCAGCTCCCAAATAAATAACACATGGAAGCTTATTCTTAGTTATGAATGATCAGTCTTAACTTGGCTTTATTCTTGTCAGTTTTTAACTTAAATGATCCCATCTGTCATTGACCTCTGGGCTTTTATCTTTCTCTGTTCCTGTATACCTTTTTTTCTTCTTACTCTGTATCTGGCTGTGTAGCTGGGTGGCTGGGTGGCTGGGTGGCTGTGTAGCTGGGTGGCTGGGTGGCTGGGTGGCTGGGTGGCTGACCCCTGAAGTTCTCCTTCCTCTCTCTTTCCCAGATCCTCAGATCCTTTCTCCCAGATTTCTCCTCATGTTTATCCTCTCTGCCTGCCAGCCACACCTATTTCTCTCTCTTGCTTCACTATTGGATGCTCACCTCTTTATTAGGTAATCACATGTTATAGACAGGCACAGTAACATGACACAGCTTCATAGAGTTAAACAAATGCAACATAAACAAAAGTAACACACCTTAAAATAATATTCTCCAACATATAGCAAATTCAGGGCTAGCCTGAGCCACACGGTAATTTTGAGGACAGTCTAGACAATTTAGGGCAAGTCTATCTCAAAGTAAAACTTAATAAAAGGGTAGAAGATATGACTCTTTGGTAGTTTGCCTAGTGTATACAAGATCAATGTTAAATCCTATTACTACTTTGGTTGGGAGAGAAGAGAATAATATATAAAAGTGTTTCTATGTGGTAAAGAATGTTAATATTATTGAACAGGATATAGGAATTTGTCTCTTCTTAAAATTCTCTTTTTGCTATGAAAATTTTAAGCATTATTTTCCATTATGCTTTTTTTCCCCTCATCTTCTAAAATTCAAGTGCAGTTGACAGCAGTTTTCCTAAGCTTGATCTGATGAATTTCTTATTTTAAAAATTCTGGAGCATTGAGATGATAGCCAAGCCAACCCCAATGAGAAGACTCACAGGAAGGGTCCTACAGAATTCAGTCTATAGTGAGCAAAGGGCCTCTTCCTGCTCCCTGCTAGAAGGATAAACTTGATCCAGTAAGAAGACTATGGGCTACAAGGCAGACAGGTGGTTCTGGGTACAATTTGGTGATGACTAACATCAGTATCCACGTCTCAAACCCAATGACTTGTCACCACTCTGTTGCTCAGCAGACCCATGCAGGCAGTCTCCAGAAGGCATTATGTATTTTTCGTTTTCAGTCCCCTGTATTCTCTTCTTTCTTATGAAGCCTTTTTCTATAGTATCTGAACATGAGCAGTCATTTCTGGAGTACATGGCTAGGGCCTTTTCCTCCTTGAATATACCAGGGAATCCACAGTCTTGTCCCTCATCCTTCTCATTTTCATGCCATTTATTTTATAGTCTTAATTTTAGCCATTGTCTAGACTAATCTTATTTGCCTGTGCACTTGATTATCACTTGACTCTCCTCGCTTGGATGAAGACATTATTCATAGCTGTGGTTTCAACACCTAGAATTAGCCCTATGTACACAGAACAGAATAAACATATACCAAATTAAAGGCTATACTCAGAGAATTTTGGATTCTCCCTTTTAAACATTACTTTAGAGGGAAATATGTAGCTTTTGTCTTAATTAGTTTCCCTTGAAAGCAGAGTAGGTAAAACCAATGTGCTGAGAGCTTGTTTAGAAACACAGTGCCAAGGAATAGGCAAGAGAGGTGGCTGTAGGAGTTAGAGAATGTAAGGATGGACATTGGAAAGACGTATTGATAATCTTCCCACTGCTAATATCAGCTGGTGAGAGATTGTGAGGATGTTTCTAAAAAGATGGATATCTAAAAAGATGCTAAGAAATGGGCACTCATGGTACATTAGCAGCTATGACTATTCTTTGTTTAAAGGCTGATGATGGGAGATGTCATTCTGTATATGTTTCTCATACTGGTTAATAATAAAGCACTGTTGGCCAATAGGAAAGGAAGATAGGAGGGACTAGGAGACAAGGAGGAAATAGGAAGTAGTAAGGAGGAGTCAAGATGGAGAGTCTGGAGAAAGCAGTATGCCGCCGGCTCCCTGGTAAGAGAAATACATAGATCATCAGAAATGGGTTAATAATTAAGGCAGAGCTAGCCGATAAGAAACAAGTAACCAGGCCAACAGTATTGTATCAAATACAGAGTCTCTGTGTGTTATTTGGGGCTGGTGGCATGGTAGCAGGACAAGACCGGGCAGCAGGCGGAAAAACCGTACTCGTTACAGATGGCGCCCAACGTGGGGCTATTAAGAACTTCCACTTAAAATTTAACAAAAGCTTAAAAAAGGGTTTTAAAACAAAAGAACAGAGACAAGCAAGTTTTCTTGGTAGCAGCATTTTTCTCAGTTGAACTCTGACTTGCTAGAGACACGCAGATTGTTCGGCTCCTTTAAGGGAAGATTCCTGACTCAGCTTAAGCGGCAAAAAACCGCACAGCTTTTAAATAACTCTGCTAACAATTTATTGTTGTGTATGAGAGATGGCAATGGCAGTGAACACATCTCCAAGCCGGCAGCATGCTTTCTGGGTGGCAGCGCAGACCAAGATGGTGAGCACAGCTCTCAGTGCTGGCGGTAAAAGTACCCGCCACCATCTTTGGTAAACCGCGGCAGAAACAAAGACTTTAATTTTAACAATGTTGTTGTTTAACAGATAAAGACTCATGGCCAGAAAAAGATAAAGATTTACAGTAGAGACAGATTCACATTAAGAAAAGGTGCTAAAAGTTTACAGTGTGTTTAAAAAAAAAAAATACATAGGATTGGGAGAGAAAAATAAAATGGTTTTAAATAGACAAAGAGGAACTGGGTGTTGTAGCACACGCCTTTAATCCCAGCAGTCAGGAGACAGAGGCAAGCAGATCTCTGTGATTTGCAAAGTAAACCTGGTATGCAGAGTAAATTCAAGGACAGATAAGAGTTACACAGTGAAACCCTATGTCAAGAAATAAAAAATAAAAGTAAAATAAACAGAGTAATAATAAAGCCACGTAAAGATGAAAAGCTCAGAGAGAATCTGGTTACTGTATGCTATTGTGTTGTCTCTACATTGTTTGACTGCTGAGAAAATAACAACAACTGATAAAGGAAATGCTGCTGGATTAATTCAATTTATATATTTTAAAAATGCTTTGACTCCAACATTTAAGTTCAAGGACAAGTTACTGGGGAAAAGGATTTCTATTTTTGTTTCCACAGAAAATAAAAAGCTGTGGATTCCTTCCAGACTAATGTGGTTTGAACAAGCCAGGCCCCCTGAAACAGAGTCGTTGGTGATCCAACATTCAAAACAGCTTGGACAAAGCAGCCTCGCAGACTACAGCCAAGATTTCTGCAACTTCTTAGGATCCACATGACAGCGCCCCCTATCAGCAGGAAGTAGTTTGGAAAGAACGACGCCCAAATTCCCAAATATTGTTTATAAATGTTTGGTTTCATTTAAATGTGCTTGGTTATAAATGGGTAGTGATCACAGCCAATTATTTTTAAAGGTAAAAAGGGAATTATGATATAGATATGCATAGTTTGTTTTGGAATGGATTTTCATTTATTGATACAATTTAAGGTCAATTTTGTCATATGTATATTTCTCCTCTTGTTTGTATAGCTCATTTAGAAATGTAATGTATAATGTAGTACAGATTATATATAATTACCTATGATAGTCAAAGCTTAGAGTTTAGTTAGGGTTTTCAAGACACACAGAGATGTATTTAAGATAGATAGATATTCTTCAAATCTTTCAAAGACCTACAGAATATGGCATTTAAAATGGTTTAGGGTTTTTCTTGACAATGAGACATAATTGTTCCTGGCAACACCACCTGCGTCAGAAAGGAAGATGAAGATGGACATTGAAGAAACTCATTATGGAGTTTACTTCCAATATGGCAAGACTAGCCATTTGGACAAGATACTGCTCTTGTCTGGACTGTTTGACTTTATGCTGTATATACTGGACATGCAGGACCCACAGAAAAGTGACTGCTGATTCAAGATGGACATTGCTACAGAGATCCTGCTTCATGGAAGAGTCTTCGAGACAGTATGCAGGACACAGAGAAAAGTGACTGACAAACTGCGAATCCAAGAAGACAGTTTAAAGTTTCCTGCGTTGCTGAAGAGTCTGCTAGACACACTATGGCCTATGGGCTGAAGATGGAAGATTACAAAAGAACCTTGGGTGACCAGGCAGTGATTTGTCTCTGTCATTTCTAGAGCTTATATACTATCCTTCTGTGGTCTTTGAGGGAGTTGAAGACAGATAGTTATGGTTATAGTTTTCCTTAGTATTAAAGATAAGATACATAGACTTTAGACACACAAAGATATGATAGATGATGGAATATTTTCTTCAAATCTTGCTAAATGTTAATGGACTAAATAGTGTTAACTGTGATTCTTATTTGATAACTGTTATGTGATATATTTTGCTATGTTAAGGTTAAAACCCTTCTTTTTATTTAGACAGAAAAGAGGAGATGATGGGAGATGTCATTCTGTATATGTTTCTCATACTGGTTAATAATAAAGCACTGTTGGCCAATAGGAAAGGAAGATAGGAGGGACTAGGAGACAAGGAGGAAATAGGAAGTAGTAAGGAGGAGTCAAGATGGAGAGTCTGGAGAAAGCAGTATGCCGCCGGCTCCCTGGTAAGAGAAATACATAGATCATCAGAAATGGGTTAATAATTAAGGCAGAGCTAGCCGATAAGAAACAAGTAACCAGGCCAACAGTATTGTATCAAATACAGAGTCTCTGCGTATTGTTTGGGGCTGGCGGCGTGGCGGCGGGAGGAAAAACCCGTACTCGTTACAGGCTGACTTATGGAGAACTAACCCTTCCATGCTTTTGTATTGAACCTCAGTATGCACAGGTTGCCTAAGGGATCCTGGGAAGTAGAAGTAGAAGATGGACATATCTGCCTGAGGTGAAGAAGGTGTTGAAGCTAGTTGAAGCCTGCATGGAATTGGTCACCAAAACCATAGCTAGGTTGTGGGGATGTCCTTCTGTATATATATTTCTCTTATTTGTTGATGAATAAAACACTGGCCAATAAAGGCAGGTAGATAGGCAGGGCTAGGAGATGAGGAGAATTCCAGGAAAGTTGGGCAGAGAGGAACTGCAAAGGGACACCATGTAGTGGAGGAAGGAATAACAGGTTCGGACCCTTCTCTGGTAAGCCAAGACCATGTGGAAATATATATAGATTTATAGAAATGGGTTAACAATTAAGTCAGAGCTAGCTAATAAGAAGGCCTAGCCATTGGACAACTATTTAATAATAATACAAGTCTTTGTGTGTTTATTTGGGGCTGAGAAGGGTAGCGGGACCAGGCAGAACAAAAGTTAGAGGTACCATTATATAAATTTACATACTTATAAATTTAAACTATATATATATATATAGTTTAAACTTCCAACAACCTTCAAACTTCTGTTTACTTTTGAAATAAATTGGTTTACATAAACTCAATTTTAATCTCATCTTCACTGTTGCACTCTTACCAAACTTATTGGGCTTAGTATGTTTCATGCTGCTTTCCTAATTCACTCTCAGGTGATGCTGAATCAGCTTTGCTCTTTGGCTCCCTTAGGATAGGGAAACTCTGTTTCCCTTTATTGATCACTCTGTCAAATGGCAGGTGCAATTCACAACTCAGGGCAAGCTGTTTTTTGGCAATTGTCATAGGTACTTGGATCCACAGTCAACATTCCCTAAAGGCCCCCATAGAAGTACAGGGGAGTTTTCACCCTTTCCTAACCCATCTCCTGAGGTTTCTATAGAATTTTGTGGATGTCTAGCATCAGACCAGAGTAATGTACTTTACAGAGGAGTTTGCAGAAAATTGCCAGCACAGGTGTAGATTCCATAATCAGAGGATAATGGCAAGAATGCAAGATGCAATGTTCTCAAGTAAAGATTTTTTTCCCAGTTTTCTTCTACCTAGATACATGATAAATGGAATAACTTATTCCTCTTGTCCCATGGTGGACAATACTATCGCTGTTCCTTGACAGCTAGCAATAATGTACTATTTCTTGTTATGTGTGTTATGTCAACTATGCTTCCCTAAGACATTCTCCTGAGTCTCGGATTTTTAGTTTCATAGTAGTGTCTTTTTTTTTCTTTCCTGATATCACTAATTCTATTTGAAATGTCTCAACTCATATGGGGACCTTAGGAGCATGTGAGAGGAAAATGATGTTTTATGGGTCTTAGAAAACCTGAGATCTAATAACATCCCCTGGTTTCAACTCAGCAGCTATGATTGCAGCCTCCCATTGAGAACAGGGTCTAACTGATGTGTCTTGGGATTCTCAGGGCTTACTAGTAAGTGTTAAGGACAGTGGTGAACTGTAGTCCCAATGGCTTCAAAGTGCCATAAATAGAGCATCCAGACATTTTTGTGTATAAATACTTTCATTCTTAACCTATACCTACTTATATTGCCTTAAATCACAGTATTAGTCATCTTGAACTCTGATCTTTAAATGGACCACTTGGATTTTCTCAGAATATATATTTTGTCCCCTGTGAGCATTTACTTCAGCTCCTCTCTGCCTGAGCATTGAATCTTCATGATTTCCCTCTACCATTGAGTCTCTAATGTGATTTATCCTCTTCTGTTTAATTTTCATAGATGTCATTTTTAGTTTTAGGTAGAGTCATTTTTTAATTTATATTTTAATATTTTTTCTTATTTTACATATCTATCCCAGTTCCCTCTCTCTCCCATCCTTCCATGCCCCCCACCAAGCCCCCATCACATCCCCCATTCATTCCCCACGGAGGTTGAGGCCTTCCAAGAGGGATCATCAAAATATGTCAAGTCATTTGGGGTAGGATCTAGGTCATCGCCCATTTCTCTAGGCAAAGGGAGTATCCCTCTGTGGGGAATGAACTCCCGAAGTCCATTCAAGCACCATGGATACATCCTGGTTCCACTGTCAGAGGTCCAATAGACAACCCAGGCCTCCTAACTGATACCCATGGTCAGGGAGCCTGGGACAGTCATTTGCTGGTTTCCCAGCTATTGAAGTGGGGTGCATGAGCTCTGCCTTGTTCAGGTCAGCTGTTTATGTGGGTTTGTCCAGCCTGGTCTTGACCCCTTTGCTCATCACTCCTCCCTCTTTGCAGCTGAATTCTAGGAGTTCTGCTCAGTGTTTAGCTGTGGGTATCTGCTTCTGCTTCCATCAGCTATTGGATGAAGGCTCTAGGATGGCATATAAAGTAGTCATCAATCTCATTATCAGGGAAGGGCATGTTTATAGGCAAGTTAAGACCATTAATATTGAGGGAAATTAAGGACCATTGATTGTTAAAGCTTGTTTGTTTTAGATTTGTTGGTGGTGGTGGATTTGATGGTAAAGTGTGATTATCTATTTCCTATGTTTTTTGTGAGTGTCGTTAACTTCCTTGGGTTGTAGGTTTCCTTCTATAACTTTCTGTAGGGTTGGATTTGTGGATATATGGTGTATTAATTTGTTTGTTTTTCCCCCATGAAATATTTGTTTTCTCCATCTATAGTGGTTGAGAGTTTTGCTATATATAGGAGTCTGGGCTGGCATCCATGGTCTCTTAGTGTTTGTAGAACATCTATCCAGGACCTTCTGGCTTTCAGAGTTTCCATGGAGAAATCAGCTGTAATTCTGATAGGTCTTCCTTTATACATTACTTGACCTTTTTCTGTCATTGTTCTTAATATTCTTTCTTTATTCTGTATGTTTGGTGTTTTGGTTATTATGTAGCAAGGAGACTTTTTTTATGTTGTTTGGTCTGTTTGGTGTTCAGTAAGCTTGCACTTTCATAGGCACTTACTTCAGGTTGGGAAAGTTTTCCTCTATGATTTTGTCGAATATGTTTTCTGCACCTTTGGGCTGGGCTTCTTTTGCCTTCTTCTATACCTATTACTTTTAGGTTTGGACTTTTCATGGTGTTCCATATTTCCTGGATATTTTGTGTTAAGGATTTGTTGGATTTAAGATTTTCTTTGGTCGATGATTCTGTTTCCTTGAGTTTATTTTCAACGCCTGAGATTCTTTCTTCTATCACTTGTATTCTGTTGGTTATGCTTGTATCTATATTTCCTGATTATTTTCCAAGATTTTTTATTTTCAGAGTTCCCTCAGTTTGTGTTTCTTCGTTGTCTCTATTTCAGTATTCAGGTTATTAACTGTTTGAATTGTTTCCATCATCTGTTTGTTTTTTCTTGGCTTTCCTTGCTTTCTTTAATAAATTTGTTGATTATTTGCATTTTTGGTTTGTTTTTTATTCAATTTCTTTAAGGGATTTTCTCATATCCTCTTTGAGGGTCTCTATCATTTCTTTGAAGTTGTTTTTAAGGCCATTCTCTTCTGCTTCATTTGCATTGGGATGTTAAGGTCTTGCTGGCTTCGAATCCCTAGACTCTTGTGGTTTCATATAAGTCTTTCCGTTGTTGGATGTGTTCTTATACTATTATCTTCCCATTTCTTCTTCCAGTGCATACAGGTGGGTATGAGTTCAAGGCTTTATCCTCTATTCTCTACCAGAGGGTGGAGTGGCAGGGCAGACATGCCAGTGGATGCTGGGTGCTTTGTTTTGCCTCCAAGTCCCTCTGGGGGATTCTGATTCTGTGGCAGGAAGGGCCTGGCAGCTGTAGGTCAGGGAACTCAAAATGGGGAGGGGTGGCAGGCTGGGGGAGCTCCTGGTACTCACCTCTCTACCAGAGGGTATAGGCACAGGGCAGGAATGGGCAGCTGATGCTGGGTCTTAGGTAGAGTCTTAAAGAGCTTTATTAATGAAAGTTATTTTAATATCTGCATGGAAAGTAGAATGAGGCTCAGCCTCTTTTTATCAGATAAGGTTTCCATAATGAAAATATTGGATTTAGTTTAGTTTGGCGAATCTTGGCTGTAAAAAGCCAGTTAGTAAATATTTGAAGATTTGTAGATTTAATATTGCCTCATTTTATTTTCTTTTGTACTTCTTTAAATCCACAGCCAGTAGTTATGGTGTTTGAAGGAGAATGGCTCCCATAGTTTCATTCAAATGCTTGGTCCTCAGTTAGGGGAACTATTTGGGAAGGATTTGGTTTGGCCCTGATAGAGGTGTGACCTTATTGGAACACATGTAATTGAGGACAGATGTTGAGGTTTCAAAAGCCCAGTCCATACTCAGTTAGCTCCTTTCCTTTTCCTCCTAGTCATTGCTTCAACATATAAACTCTCAGCTACTGCTCCAGCACCATGCCTAAGTGTTTGCTGCCATGTTCCTTGTCCTATGGTAGTCACAGACTCACCCTTTGAAACTGTCAACAAGCCTCCAATTAAATGCTTTCTTTTATAAATTTTTTTGGTCATGGTGTTTTGTTATAGCAATAGAAAAGTAACTAATACAGTGATGTTAACTTGTAAGTAGCATCCTATAGTTTCTATAGTTTGCTGATCTTAGAGCCTCTAGTCATTTGTATATTAGATGATATAATGTTAAAACATTGTTAAAACTCTCATGAGGACATACAATTCTGCTGGGGAATTAATCTGCATTTTAAGGCTCAATTATTTGTCTTTTTTGATAATAACCCACTTTAGCTCTGAGGGTAGTCATTCATATTATAGAAGCAAATATACTTGGATGCCAATACCAGGAGATAGCTTTTTTTTTTTTTTGATAATATTTGTTTTTACTTAAATTTGAAACAAGCTTTATTTACATGTCCCAAATCCCTCACCCAAATCTTCCCATCCCCCCCCCCAACCGCCATCCCATCCCCTTTCTGCTTCCCAGGGAGTGTGCAGCCTTCCATGGGGGATCTTCAAAGTCTGTCATATTTGGAGCAGGACCTAGACCCTCCCCCATGTGTCTAGGCAGAGATAGTATCCCTCTAATTGTGATGTGCTCCCAAAGTCCATTCATATACTAGGGATAAATACTTATCTACTACCAGAGGCTCCATAGATTGCCCCATCCTCTTAACTAACACCCACATTCATGAGGTCTGGGTCAGTCATTTGCTGGTTTCCCAGCTCTCAAAGTGGGGTACATTAGCTCTGCCTTGTTCAGGTCAGCTGTTTATGTGGGTTTCTCTAGCCTGGTCCTGACCCCTTTCCTCTTCACTCCTTTCTCTCTGCAACTGGGTTCTAGGAGTTTGGCTCAGTGTTTAGCTGTGGGTGTCTGCTTCTGCTTCCATCAGATACTGGATGAAGGCTCTAAGATGGCATGTAAGGGAGTCATAAATCTTATTAACAGGGAAGGAAATTTAAGGTAGCCTCTCCACTATTGTTTAGATTGTTAGCTGGGGTCTTCCTTGTAGATCTCTGGACATTTCCCTAGTGCCAGATTTCTCTCTAAACCTATAATGGCTCCCTCTATCATGTTATCTCTTTTCTTATTCTCCTCTATTCTTTTTCTGACTCAGTCTTCCTGCTCCATCATGTCTCCCTCTCCCCTCTTTTTCTACCCTTCTCATTTTCCTAACTCCCTGTTCCCTCCCCCCATGCTCCCAATTTGCTCAGGAGATCTTGTCCCTTTCCCCTTTCCTGGGGGACCATGTATGTCTCTCTTAGGGTCTTCCTTGTCTCCTAGCTTTTCTGGCAGTGTGGCTTATAGGCTAGTGACTATTTGCTCTATGTCTAAATTTCATATATGAGTGAGTACATACCGTGTTTGTCTTTTTGTGACTCAGTTACCTCACTCTGGATGGTTTCTTCTATTCCCATTCATTTGCCTGCAAATTTCAAGATTCAATTGTTTTTTTTTTCTGCTGAATAGTACTCCATTGTGTAAATGTAACACATTTTCTTCATCAAATCCAGAAGACAGCTTAATGACTAACTGGGTGGATAAAATGAGAGCCATATTCTGAGATGACTAACTTATTGAGCTTGACTGGGAATCTGAGCCCAATGATACCCATCCCTGTGCTCCTTTCCATCCTATTCAAGGCTCTCTGAAATAGTATAGATACTAATACTTGATGTAGTCGCAATTTAATGCTTAGCCTCAAATGTCTTTAGCAAATAGAATTCATACAGTGTTGCTTCATTCCACCTCAGTCACTGTACAATGCACCAAGTTTAGGATAAGCTGTTCTCTTCCCACATGGAAGCACTCATTGAACCCTATCAAATTATGTTCCCTGGATAGAGTGACAATTAGATAGACAATTGAAGTACAAGGATGTACAAATGAGTACTTATGGTGTTGGCTCTTTTACAACTGCAAACCTGTTTTATCATGCTGTGACTTCAGAAATGATGTCACCATTGTAAAATAAGGCCACCATCTGACTACATGTTGGAAGACAGACCAGGATTCCACATGTTTATCTGACGTGTTTGTAGAAATTAAAAGGCTTAAGTCATTTTTGATGAAACATACAGCCCTTCCTCAAATAGCAGAGGAAAGTGAAATAAGCGAAGGCATGGAACAAGATATGCTTCCAGCTCATGCATGTGAATGTTAATGCAGCAGAGATACCTTTGTGGCAAAGATTCAGAGGATTTTGTCAAGGGAATGTGTAAATGTCTTCTTTGAAAGAACATTTTTTTTTCCCACTCATGGACTTTGTTATTTGCATAAAAAACATGAAGTTTTCTTTTTTTGTGTTTGCCTTCTAATGAGAGGACACCTGTTGTGGTGCATTATGCTAATGCTCATTACCATTACAGCGCAAATCATGGCTCTGTTCTTAGTCTTGCATTTTCTGCTTTCAGTTCTTTTGCTTATTCCAACGTCTTTTATTCCATATACCACTCCACATTAGACTTGTGTTCATCCTGTTCCTTACTGAGGGAGCACATTTCTCTGTTTTTGAACTCCTCCCCATATTTGTACCTTAGTTGAGACAGGACTTCTTTGAAGAACCTGGCCTGATCCTAATCATCCAGGCATTATTGTCTCACTCCCTTTGTAGACATATACTATATAGTATACTCCCACTATATCTGTATCTATATCTATTTATATAGATATATAATATACTGTTCTGCTCATCTTCCTAACCTAACTGAGAGGGCATGTTCAGTTTTGAGTTTCTATGTTAATAGCCTTACACTTACCTAATAGACACTAGTACACATTTGGTATGTATTTAATAACTATCTTTTTCTTAATTCAGTTCCTAAGGAACCATCCTTGCCTTCTCATTTAAGGGTAAGAATCTTTACAGTGTAAATGAACACTGGGGTCTCTCATGCCAACATCTCTGGACTGCTGTATTTTATATTTTAGAGGCTAAGTGAGCAACTAAGTTTTGTTCCCCCCTTTTGCCTAATTTTATTCAAGTTTGTAGACCATGCTGCCAAGGGAGATTTTTAGAAAAACTCCCACATGTTTTAATTTCAATTCATTTGGACTGCACAAGATGTATACTGTATTTTATGTTAAATAGAGTTGTTGCTACATCTTTGGAAATAAGATGTTCCCTACATGCAAAGCAGTCAAGATTGCAGAATTTATGTTTGAAGGAATCACTTCATTCCTTTAGTAACTATCTCTGAGGAGCAATGCAACCTCAGACATTAACTGGTGTGACAGTTGTGCGTACATGGGGCTGCAGGGCAGGTGTGTTGGTGGCTTCACTGTCAGGCAATGACTTATCTCATCACCCCTCTACATATATGGATGTAGTTAACTTGCATTATTTTCAGCTCCTTGAAGATCGCATGGTCATGTTTCTCTGTCTGCCATCTTCTGTAACAGCTACAATCTCTAATCAATCAATTGATCAATCAGTCAATCAATCAATAAGTAGTTATCAAGGATAGATTTGCTGGACCTTTGCTACAAGCAGTAAGGGAAAAATGTCAATTGTGTGTGTGTGTGTGTGTGTGTGTGTGTGTGTGTGTGTGTGTTGAATGCTAATACTAGGGTATAGTATTTACAATAGAAAAGAAACAACACAGTGAACAGTACTACCTTCACTGTGTCTGACACCCAACTAGGGGTCCCATTGTAATGTTGCTCTCATTCCCATATTTAATTACTCACGATATCTCTTCTGAATTTTATTAACTGTTTAGAAGTTTACTTATGTGTCTATCAAATAAAAGTAAGCCTTCTTAATTGTTTAAGAGGGTATTTTGTCTCATTTAAGTTTGCAGTCCTATATCATCTCTATTTCAATATTTAAATGATTCTGAGTTACCCTTGGAGAGGAACTCTGCTTTCACAACTAGGGTTTGTTCAGTTTTAAGTGTAGATACATTCCATAGTTTAATTGATCTCTAACTGAAACACTGCTTTAAACATTTTGGAGTCTGGTAAGTTCTGGATATGTCCTTCTGTTTACCTGATACACCGAGTGTCCCATCTCCTAACTTGTTTCAGTCTGACCTTTTTTCATTTATCAGGAGGAAGAGGTAGTCTCTTCCATCATTTAAATTCTGATGGTAGCAGAAAAGCACATTTTTAAGAGTAGAATTACTCTTATCATGCATGTGGAATTTCACTAGTCTAGCATAAGCATGCATCCACCTTCCTACTCAAAAAATGCTTAAATAAAAGCTTACAAACATTTATGGCATTTCTGTTTTACATAACTAACAGTAGTTGGGATATATCCATTCAAATTTGATATACCAAATCGAACCATTTACTAGATGTATTCATCTATTCACATTACCTGACTGAGTTGTTTACAAAGTGAGTTCTATGTAAATATTAATTTATTGGTTCAATTCATGTGAAGCACATTATTGCAGGATTCATAGGTTATCAAGTGATGTCACTGACCTTTAGAAATGGCAGTGAGTGCATCATTCTGAATAAAATGGCTTGCCAACTGCACTGAGAAATACAAGCTAGACACTTGGTTTAGCTTGAGATGCTCTTAGGGAGAATTGGCCTTGTAAAGTGACACATAATAAGAAGTTCTCTGAAATGTTAACATTTTAATTTCCATTGAAGCTTCCCTGGTGAAATGACCTCACTAAGGATTCCTTCATTATCTCAGTAAGTGTAAGTTGTTCTCTGTGAGATGCTTGTGTGATGGGGCTGATTGTTAAGACACATCTTTTGTCCAGTAGAAAAGGTGATCTATGCAAATTAAGACAGTATGTCCAGGGGACAGAGATGTTCAGAGAGACAGAAATAATTTCAGTTTGCAGAGTATTTGAAAGGCAGTATGAAGGATTCATGAAGGTGGCATTTGAGTTGGACCTTAAAGGATGCAAAGCCATTTATGGTCTAAATATAAATATTCCTGCTTCTAGAGAGCAGCCTCAGCCAGATGAACTCCCACGAATGGAAATAAAAACACAGTAGTTCTCTGCCGTGTTCTATGCTCATAGATCAAGAGTTCTGGTAAAAGAGGAAACAGTCCTGCATTATTTACTACCATGTGTTAAAGGAATGAAAAATGCATGAGTTGAAAAATTTTGATGGCTAAGGTTTCTCCCCACAGATGTTGAATTAGTTTCCCCACTAGATCCTATCAGCCAGGGTGGTCACTTTGCATTTTCTGCCCTACAGGGTTGCCAGGCAACTATCTCCTCTGATGGAAGATGCCATTAGAACAGACTTTCCAAATATCTTTTCTGCAGAACACTAGTGCCTTGAAGAAGAAAGGAGTCCATAGTCAGGCAACAGAGGAGAGTGACAGCCTAGAGTCCATAGACACATGACAATGTCTCTTTGTCCTCTTAAAGATTCCGCAAGTCCTCTAGGAAAGAAAGGCATACATTTAACTTGTGTTTTTAACTGCAATTTTTTTGGAGGATAAATTTCCAATTTTTAAGATACAGGAAAATTTCCATGTGGTACAATGCTTAGACCTTAACTATAAAATTTAGTAAATCTTAATAAAAGTACATATTAGCGATCCCCTTCAAATCAAGACATAAGATGGTCTCACATGGCCCCCTATTTCCTCTTTCATTGTTCTTACAGGCTGTTGGAAACTGTTATTCTAATCCAGGTTACTTTACCTGTTCTTGCATTTTATGTAAATGGAATTATATAGTCTTTGTTTCTATTTTGAATGCTTACTTGTATTGTTCTGTGCATTTGTATAATATTTACTTTTACCCTTGAGAAGCATTTTACTATATAAATATAAGTTAATTTGGGTCATCCTTCTGTTGTTGCACATTGGCATAGGTTTTGGTTTGGGTTATTATTTATAAGGCAGTTTGTAATTCTATTGAGAAACATTGTAAACATTTTGTGGCCTCCCGTTTTCACTTGGAGAAACACCTCCTAGCTAAGCTGTTCCATGGATGCTCGGTTTCACATTCACTTCAGTCTCTGGCAATGTGTGAAAGCTCAGCTCTTTGTCAGGCCCTTCATGCTTATCCATTTCCCCCCCAGAGCTAGTGATTGAACCCAGAGCCTTGTGCTTGTTGTGTAATACTCTGCCACCAAGTTACATCCTCAGCCCTAAGCTCATCCATTCTTGAGCATGACATGGTTTTCTGGATTAGAAAGCTGGCTCCATTCAGGAAGGATAATTGGTGAGCAAGCATGAAGCCATGCATTTGGATTCTGGCACTGACATAAAAGGTAAACATGGCCTGAGGTATGCATTCCTATACCCTAACTGCTGTGGGGAAAGAGACTTAGGGATCACTGAAACTTGCTGGCCAAAAGCCCAGTTCCAGGGTAGTTAGAGACCTTACTTATCTCTAGTGAGAAAAGGCATAGTGTTAGAGCATGCAGGGCACCTAATGTCACCTGTGTACATAGGTATGTATAGGTGACTATGTGTTCATATGCACATCCACATACAAATGTGATTTTCATTTTCACTGTGATGCTCATTTTTGTTCACTTAAATGTTGGTGATATTAGTCACAATCTATGGGCATTCCAGTCAGTTCTATCTTTTTGGGAATGTGTTGTAAGTTTTTAAATTAGATTGCATATTAAGGGTTTATGAGAATTTATTGTTTATTCTAGATTAAAACATGTAATCATATGTGCATATATAAAGTGCATTGTCATAAAGCCTGTCTGTGGTTTTTCTATGTAAAATGTTTATACTCTCTAAGAAATTTTCCTAAGATGACTCTGCATCTCCAGAATCAAGAAGATACATGTGATCTGCTCTTGTAATATATGTTTCATTATTTCCTTCTAGAGACCTTTCATATATAGCTGTTGTGTTCAGGTACACAGTCCATCTCAATTGTGCCTGTGTGTTCATATGCATGTGTGCATGTTTGTTGTAAACTACAGGTTGATGTTCATTTTCCCCATACTTACATTCAGATTTTTCCACTTTATTTTGGAAGGGCTTTTCATTTTTTTTAATGGAAACGCATTAGCTTCTTTGCAATAAATAAATAAATAAAATCATGTATTATGGCTTTATCTACTTCATCCATCCATTTTCAGATATCATACTTTTTTGATTATAATTATGATATCACTAGTGTGATGTTACTATTGACTGTCAACTTGTCTAATCAGGCCTGTGAGGAAGGTTTATTTTATTAGGAATATGCATCTCTACAGGGGGCAGTACTGTTCCCTGGACTTGGGTCATAGACTGGTTATAAAGGAAAGACTCAGCTGAGCATGAACAATCTTTGATTTCTGCTTCGTGAATGTGCTCACTTGCAACTGACTCTGGCCACCATGATTTTGCTTTCATGACAGGTATACACCTGAACTGTGAGCAAAAGGAGAAGCTTTCTCCATTATGTTGCTTTTTTCCAGGATGTTTTTACCATGGCAACTGGAAAAGTAGCTAAGACAGCTCTCCAACTTGATTACTATTTTATACTAAATCTCTATAATATAATGTGAATACCTCTGCTAATTTTTTCTTAGTGTATTTCCTACTATATGCTTTTTGTGATTTTTTTTAATTTTATATAACCAAGTCCATTCAAATGAAAACAAACATTTATAGACAATATTTGGGAATTTTGGCATCATTCTTTCCAAACTACTTCCTGCTGGTAAGGGGCACTGTCAAGGGGATTCGAAGAAGATGCAGAAATCCTGGTTGTAGTCTGTAAGGCTGCTTTGTCCAGCTGTTTTGAATGTAGGATAACCTGTTACTCTGTTTCAGGTGGTCTGGATTGATCAAACCACATTAGTCTGGAAGGAATCCACATCTTTTCATTTTCTGTGGAAACAAAAATAGAAATCCTTTTCCCCAGTAACTTGTCCTTCAACTTAAATTTTGGAGTCAAAGCATTTTTTTTTATTTATTATTTTACATGTCGATCCCATTCCCTCTCCCTCCCTCCATTCCTCCCTCCTTCCTTCCCTCCCTTTTACCCTCTCTGCCCTCTCACCTGCATTCTAACCACCCTCCCCTCCCATCCCCCACCCCAATTCCATATGTAGGGGAATGCCATCCAGTTGGGGTCATGTAGATCTGACAGGTCATGTGAAATAGGGACTAGGGCTTCTCTCCTGTCTCTAGATTAAGGCAGTTATACCTCCATGGGGGATATGTTCTCAAAGTCCTTTTGTGCACCAGGGATACATCCTGGCTCCACTATCTGAGGTCCCTTAGACTGCTCAGTCCTTCTGGCTGAGACTCATATTCAGGGGGGCCTGAGTCAGTTCCCTGCTGGCTCCCAGATATCAGTGTGGTGGCCCGTTAGCTCCTCCTTGTTCAGGTAAGCTGTCTCTATGTGTTTCTGCCACCTGGTTTGTGTCCATTGTTATGTTCCCCTTTTCGTTTCTGATTTTGTAAATTTGCATGTTCTCTCTCTGCTTTTTCGTTAATTTGGATAAAGGTTTGTCTATCTTGTTGATTTTCTCAAAAAACCAACTCTTTGTTGCATTGATTTTTTGTATTGTTTTCCTGGTTTCTATTTTGTTGATTTTAGCCCTCAAGTTGATTATTTCCTGGCGTCTACTCCTACGGTGTGGGTTCACTTCTCTCTGTTCTAAGGCTTTCAGTTGCACTGTTAATTCTCTTATGTGACTATCCTCTGTTTTCTTCATATGGGCACTTAGTGCAATGAACTTCCCTTGTAGCACTGCTTTCAAGGTGTCCCATAAGTTCGGGTATGTTGTATCCTCATTCTCGTTGAATATCAGAAAGTCCTTAATTTCTTTATTTCTTCTTTGACCCAGGAGTGGTGCCATTGCACATTGTTCAGTTTCCATGAGTTTGCAGAGTTTCTGCTATTTGTGTTGTTGTTGAATTCCAATTTTAAAGCATGGTGGTCTGATAAGATACAGGGGATTATTCCTATTCTCTTGTATCTGTTGAGATTTGTTATGCCACCTAATATGTGGTCGATTTTAGAGAAGGTTCCATGTGGAGAAGAGAAGTATATTCTTTTGTCTTTGGATGGAATGTTCTATAGATGTCTGTTAGCCCCAGTTGAGACATAACTTCTGTTAGTTCTTTTGTTTCTTTGTTGAGTTTCTGATTTGTGGTCCTGTCTAGTGTTGAGGGTGGTGTATTGAAGTCTCCCACTATAAGTGTGTGAGGTTTTATATGAGCTTTGAGTTTTAGTAGCGTTTCTTTTATGAATGTGGGTACCTTTGTATTAGGGGCATAGATGTTCAGAACTGAGACGTAGTGTTGATGGATTTCTCCTGCAATGAATATGAAATGACCGTCTTCATTTCTTTTGATTAATTTTGGTTTGAAGTCTAACTTGTTAGATATTAGGATAGCCATGCCTGCTTGCTTCTTGGTTCCATTTGATTGGAACATCTTTTCCCAACTCTTTACCCTGAGGTAATGTTTATCTTTGAAGCTTTGATGTGTTTCTTGTATGCAGCAGAAGGATGGATAATGTCTTCATATCCATTCTGTTAGCCTGTGTCTCTTTATAGGTGAGTTAAGACCATTAATGTTGAGGGTGAGTAAGGACCATTGATTGTTGATGCTTGTTTGATTTAGGTTTGTTGGTGGCAGTGGTATTGTGAATATATTAGTTCTTCTTTACCCTTGGTTTCTGGTGTAGTTGGATTATCTGTCGCCTACATTTGTGGGCGTAGTTACCTTCCTTGGGTTAGAGTTTTCCTTCCAATACTTTCTGTAGGGCTGGATTTGTAGATACGTATTGAGAAAATCTGGTTTTGTCATTAAATATCTTGTTTTCTCCATCTATAGTGATTGAGAGTTTTGCTGGATATAGTAGCCTAGGCTGGCATCCATGTTCTCTTAATACTTTTAGAACATCTATCCAGGACCTTCTGGCCTTGAGGGTTTCCATGGAGAAGTCAGGTGTAATTTTGATAGGTCTGCCTTTATATGTTACCTGTCCTTTTTCCTTCACTGCTCTTAATATTCTTTCTTTATTCTGTATGCTAGGTGTTTTGATTGTTATATGTCGAGGGGTCTTTTTTCTTTGGTCCAGCCTATTTGGTGTTTGGTATGCTTCTTGTACTTTCTTGGGCATGTCCTTCTTCAGATTTGGAAAGTTTTCCTCGATGATTTTGTTGAATATGCTTTAAGCACCCTTGAGCTGGGCTTCCTCACCTTCCTCTATGTCTATTATTCTTAGGTTTGGCCTTTTCACGGTGTCCCACATTTCCTGGATGTTTTGTGTTAAGCATTTGTTGGATTTATGATGTTCTTTGGTTGATGAATCTATTTCTTCTAGTTTATCTTCTGTGCCTGAGATTCTCTCTTCGATCTCTTGAATTCTGTTGGTTATGCTTGTGTCTTGTAGTTCCTGATTTTTTTGCCCAGTTTTTCTATTCCCAGCATTCCTTTGGTTTGTGTTGTCTTTATTTTCTCTATTTCAGTTTTCAAGTCTTGAACCGTTTCCTTTACCTGCTTAATTGTTTTTTTTTTTCTTGGCTTTCTGTACTTTCTTTGCTTTCCTTAAGGAATTTGTTCATTTCTTCCACTTTTTTTGTTTGTTTTTTCCTCCATTTCTTTAAGGGATTTTCTCACATCTTCTTTGAGGGCCTCTATCATTTTTATGACAGAAATTTTTAAGTCGTTTCCTTCCTTTGTTGTTGTGTTCCATTCTAGTTGTAGATTCCCTAGATTCTGGTGGTGTCATGCTTGTCTTTCTGTTGTTAGGTGTTTTCTTGTATTGCCATCTTCCCATAGCTTCTTCCAGTAGGTGTTGGTGGGGTCTCCCCCTCTCTCTATGGTACTTCCCCAATGGCTTTATGTGAGTCAGAGAGTCAATATCTATAGCTCTGGGTGGTCCAAGCTCTATAGGAGGTCTCTCTGCAGACAGGGACCCAGGGATGGGGTCAGGGCTGAGGGTCTAGTAGAAAATGCCACTAGCCAATGGCTCTAGCCAATGGCTGGTGGAGGAGGACACAGGCTGAGTTGAAAGTTGGGAAGTTTCTGCATGATAGTCTGATCTCACTGGAAACTGGGACTCTCCAGCTGAGGCCTCTTTCTTTAGCAGAGGCCCTGCTTTAGGGGTCAATGATCTTGCCTGCAGGAACTCAAGAGTGGACCCGCAGAGATAGGCAGATCTCTGGGAGGGGCCCGGGACTCCAGCAGAGGACTGGAGGTGGGGTCAGAGACTAAGCAGGTGGAAATTACGGGTGGTCCTGCGTGGATAGGCAGGTCTCTTTTGTTCAGAGTTGCTCCGAGAAGTCTCCAAAGTAGAGTGGAATGTTGGCTCCACCCTCTGTCCCAGTGCTCAACCAGAGCAGTAGGATAGTGGGCAGGGTAGGGCAGAGGGTAGGGGGGCAGGCTCGAGGTAGGGGTGGGTAGGGGTGTATCAGAGCTCCAAGGGTGCTCTCCATGGGGACAGGACACAGGAGCAGCAGGATCAGGGGCCAACCCAGGGAGTTTGGGGCGGGGTGGGGGGAGAGGGAGGGAGAGGTTGTATGGGAGAAGCAGCCCCCGATTGGGCCCAGACTCACCTCTGGCCAGTAGCTGTCTGAAGAGGACAAAAGCTGAACTGAAACTTGGGAAGGTTTTGCAGGATAGTTGGATCCCACTGGAAACTGGGACCCTCCAGCTGAGGCCTCTTTCTTTAGCAGAGGCCCTGCTTTAGGGGTCAAGGATCTTGCTGGTGGGAACCCAGAGTGGACCCGCAGAGATAGGCCTCCTACTATGTGTTTTAAAATCAGTGTCAACTGTTTAGTTTTTAAAAGTCTAATGGAAAGTTGACTGACTTTATGAGTTACTGAAAATGGTACACCTCCTTGTTTTTAATTTTTAATTTTTTTTTTACTAATTGTAGATATTGAATTTTTTATAAGTAGTATTTCAGAAGTTTCATTATTGAGATTTGGAAGGTTTATTTTTGTTACTGATTTTATGGTAAAGATTTATTTCTCCCCTCCCTTCCTTATTTTCTTCTTTCCTTTCTCCTTCCCTCCCACCTGTTCCATCCTCTTCTCCCTCCCCTCCTCTCTACCCCTCCCTCCCTTCTTTCCTTCCTTCCTTCTTTCTTTTTTGCACTACCATGGCTTGAACCCATGACTTCATTTATGCTAGGGAAAAATGCCTATGATTGTGTTATATCCTTGTCTTTGTATTTTTTATTTTGAGACAAAGTCACAATGGATTACCCAGGCAGGCCTTAAAAGCTTTAAGCCTGTGATTTTCCTCATTCACTGTGATTACAGGCCTATATCAACAGGCACAATTCATAATTTTTCATGTTGTTTTAAATATAACTTATGAAGTTTATTTTCAGTATACAATATTTTATTTTTATGCACTGGCATTATTTCTGGAAATTCCCTTATTGTTCACAGAGCTGTGTATACCCTCTAATATAAAGCTGCGAAAGTGTCATTGGTTTGATGTTGGTTTTTATGGAAACAGTAGTTATGGAGATCATGTCTGCCCTTTTATATTTATATAACTTTGCTTTTATTTTTCTTTACTCTTTTTAGGTTATCTTTTTTTTTCCTTTGCTTAATGTTTCTTAATATAGGTTGTTTCTACTGTTGTTTTCCTTTTTTCTACTTAATTTGATTATAATTTGATGGCTGATCTATTTCCTTTTCCAGCACAAGTGCTGAAAAATATAAAAATTCACTCAGAGTTTGATATAAAGTACTCTCTTCTTTTTTGACCTACAGAACACTTAGAAACGTGCTGTCTAATCTCTATTTGGAAGGTGAGGGAAGGCTTTTTATGTCTCATGATGATTGATTTCTGATGTAATGTGGGGAGCAGAGTCATCATGGCTTTAATTTGAAATGAGATCTGAGACTGACTTTGAGGTCCATATATTATATATATTTTTGATTTTTTTTTTTTGTGTACAGTGCTCTATAAATTATGGATAAGTCAAGGTAGCTGGTCACTGTTCTAGTCTTTTCCTTGTCATCAGTATTCAAAGCAACATGAAGGTATTTAAAATACAAAAAGAGGATTGTGGGTTTGTCTTTCTAGTTGGGCCTATTTTTATTTCGTTTAGTTTTGGAATTCAGTTAACAGGTACAGACATTAGCTATCAGATAAAGCATGGTTATCTTGCTTTAACTGAAATATTTCCTTTATTTTCTCTCTTGATTCAGACCCTCAACAATCTAAGTGAGGGTCTGACCTTGTTCATAAAGGGTATTGAGACTGTTAACTATTTCTGTCTATTGTCTGATCTTGGATGGGTTTTGCAGATCTGCCTTAGATTTAACCATGCAACCTTTGGCTTCCTTTGATTACTGATTTTTTTTCCCAATGCCATTTTCATTTCTGGTTTAGATTTTAAGTTTTACAGTTTCTATTTTTTTTTTTCCTTTAAGGCTTCCATTTCTTTCATGGGTTTTTCCCACACTTCCTTTAGATTTCATTTCTTTTATTTTTAAACCTGCTCTGACATTATTCAATATACTGAAAGTAATTTTTACACTAATCCTAGCAGATGGTGAGTCTATTTCCATGGATATTCTCATGATTATGCATCCTAGTTCTGTTTGTTTTTAATGTGTCAATTATAGAGATAATTTATTGGTCTTGTGTTCTAAAAAATGTTGATTTTGTTCTGGTAGTAAGCTAATCATCATGAATATGTACTCTTAATTTTACACTCTGGAGGTGTTTGTTTTGTTTTAGTTCTAGGGAAGCTTCTTAGTTCCAGGTCACAATATTTACTTCTGAGATATAGTATTTAGATTTTGGATGGAGAGCTCTGGAATTCCACATGGTAAGTATTTTTTCCTCTGGGGGACCTAAGTCTTGCTCCTTTGTACAGCGTATTAAGTAAATATTTCCTAAACTTTTCAAACTTCCCACTAGCTAGAGAGAGAAGTTTATAAGAAGATTTTGTGGCTCCATGCAAAATCTGTGATATTCTCTTTTCCAGTGTTTCCCTGCTCATCGATAAGCACCTGGGAAATTCCTGCTTTAGTGTTAGGTGATCTAATGAGTACGCCCACTTTCAGAGAGGTACAGAGAACCATGGTGCATGAAGCTGACATTGTTTAGCTGCAGTCTCTCAAGAGTTGAATAAATTTCACTTTTTGTCTGTGTTTTATTACTCTCTATGGATCTAAAATTATTATTGTTTAAATGTTCAGGATTTGTGTTTGGTAGCTGTGAAAGATGAACCCTATATGAAATATACAACTACTACGGGAACCAGAATTTCTAGTGGACTATTGAAAAAAGAACACTGATAGTCTCAATTCCCATGGTATTAATATTGCATCATGTAAGTGGTTTGTTGTTTCAGGACAAATGCAGAAATGATCTGTGCCCCATTGTATCTTTATTACTTGTTACTAGATTTATTTTGTTCAAATGACACAAAATTTTAACCAGTTTTATTATAATATTTAAACTTGCATACTGAGAACTAATGGAAAATGAAAGTCAAGATAAAAACAAAAACGTAATTCAAGAGAAATGGTTAAATGTGTAGAAATGTACAAAACCAGAGCATGCCATTCATTAAGACACTATGATGTGGGTGATAATATTTTAGGTATATGCCAAAGCCAAAGGGGGAAGAGAACAGGAATGCTCATCACAACCTTCAATAATCTAGTTATTTATTCATAACTCAGCTAGAATGTATTTAATGCCGATTATAATTAGAAAATCAAAATTAGTTTTTGCTATAAAACTAGATGAAATCTAAAGCACAGATCAATAATCATTTAAATAATCAGGTGATCATATGAAAAAAAGTTGTAGTGAAAGACACTTGCAATTATTGTAAGAAATTGAAGGGCTGATTTGGAGTGGAAATCCTTTAAGACTGTAGAGGAATGTTATTGAAGATGATAGTATGAATTAGTTAGGTCAAAGAGAGACAGTCATGCTAGGATCTTCATGTGAGAGAGAATCACATGTGCCAAGGCTTAGAGGGATAGTGAATAAATGGCTTTTGAGAAATGTTAAGCATATATAGGCAAGAGAGAAAATTTATAAAAGATATTCAGGGCTTTGTGTTCAGCGTTTACAAAGCATGGGGTTGACAGCATCATTTCGTTTGGATATAACAGACCTGAGAGACTTTGAAGCCAACCAATCAAAGACATCAATGAGGCAACTTGATGCATAGTTTTGAAACCAAGAAAAATGACACTATAAAAGTCTCCCTCCCTATTTTCTTTCAGCAAGGTTTGTGATTTAAAAAATATTATACTTCCTTTTTTTTTGTGGGAGAGCATGCACAGTGATCATATGGAAGTTACAGCATACCTGTAGAATGTCTGTCCTCTTTCCATCAGCTGAGTCCCAGGAATCTAACTCTAGTCATGAGGTTTACTGGCAAGTACCTTTATCCACTGAGAATTTTGTACCCAGCATTGATGATTTTTAATGCCCTAACACTGTCTATATTGGACATTCTTTTTTAAAAAAGAAACTACTTTGAGATTTCATCCTACCCCAGTCAGAATCAATACAATACACACATGCTAGTAAGGATTCAGGGAAAAGGGAAAACTTCTTCATTGCTGAAGGGGGTACAAACTGGTACAGCCATTATGGAAGTCAATGTAGTGGTTCCTTAGCAAGCTGTAAGTCAATTCACCTCAATTTTCACCTATAGATCTTTTGGAAAATATCCAAAGGACCTTACATCTGACTAATTGCTCAACCATGTACATTACTGCTCTATAATAGCCAAAAATTGGAAACAGACTATATGCCCATCAACTGATGAATGGATAAGGAAAACATTGTACATTTACACAATGTAATATTATTAAGCTATTAAGAAAAACAAAATTAGGAAATGGAGCTAGAAAAAAATCATTATGAATGAGGTATCCCAGACCCTAAAATAAAAAATATTGTATATTTTATCTTATATATGGATGTTAGCTTTTAAGTTTTTGATATATGTGCTACAATTAAAATACCTATCAGATGTTAGGTCCTAGTAAGGGGCCACAGCAAAGAGAGGATATCCCAAAGAAACAGAAAAAGCATATAGTGTTATGGAGAGATAATAAAAGTAAACTAATAGGAGTATTGAATAGGGTAGGAATAAAAGAGCAGGGTAAAGGATGGAATATGGGGAGTGGCAAGTAACACTAAAACATATTTGGAAAATCAGATGAAACTCACTACTCTAGAAATGACCTAAACATATACATCTATAAAAGGATTCTAAATCAACTCACCACATAATAGGGGAGACAGTGCCCTAACTACACATCTCATGCCACCAAGTAAAACCTCCAGATACCAGGAATGTGTTACATCTTGTTTATTTGTTGACCAAAGTGGTCCCATAAAGTCACCAAACATCTTAGATGATTGCCAATGGTATTTGTTGTGCTGCACAACCTGATGCTAAAGACTTATTGCTGAAGAAAGCACTTCTGTCATAGAACATGGAGAGGTTAAGTTAGTCCCTAACTAGAAGCATTATCTCTACTTACTTTTATTTGTAGTCCAGGAAAGTACTCTGCATGCTATGAGGGAGAAAAGTAACATCAGTATCACCTGGCTACAGACCCTGAAACATATAACAGCAACATATCTGCAAGAAGAAGATGTATTGGTATATCAGTGGGGAAATGTTATGGGAGTAACCAACACCTTCTTTTGATTGGATTTAAAACACAGTCCATGAACTGGAACATAGTCCTGACACTGTTAATAGAATGTTTTTTAATGACATAGTTCTTGCTCAACCCATAGCAGTAGATGACAATTAACACAGATACCCACAACTGCATAATATACAGAGAATGAGAAACTTTGGAGCACTCAGTCTTAAATGTTATATCATCATCAGATCCCCCCTCCACCAAGCCTCAGGAGTCTATGTGGAACAGGACACAGAAAGACTGTAAGTGATGAATGACCCCAAGAAAATGTGTCTTCAAGACAAAACATGCCTGATTCATAAACAAATTCATACAAACTGTGGCAGTACACACAGGCTTCTGGGTCAGGGTGAGGGCATGTGTCTATTTCTTTAAGTTCTAGGGCCCCGTCTGGTGCAGACTCATACAGGTCCTGTGCATATTGCCGCAGACTCTTTGAGCTTACATCATATTAGATACTGAAGATAGCTTTAGACAAGGCAAGCTGTTATTGATTTTAAGAAACTTACACCTCAATTATAGGAGATCCATAACAAGTATGTAAACAAATGAGCAAATAATCAAATTTCACACATTGATGCCACATTCCGGTAAGGATGCATAGTAACAAGACCTTATGTTAAATGTGTGTGAGAATGTAAATGTGAAAAATCACTTTAAGAAGGGAAGCTTCTTATAAAAGTAAATATGATCTTATCAGTTGACCCATGCTCCTTGAAATATACCCATATGACTCAAAACTATGTCTCTATGAACATGTACTTATGGATTATTTTAGTAGCTTTGTTCTTAATTATAAAGGTTTGGAAATAAACAAATTGTCCTTCAATAGGTGTATAGGAAAACTGGTGGATCTACACAGTGAAATATTACTCAGTGGAAAATAGGAATCAATTGACAAACCATACTAAAAAACTCAAATGTGTACTACAAATTCACTTACACACCCAAAACTACATTCTGTATGTATCCAATTAGATGGCATGTAAGAAAAGGCAAACTATAGTGTCAGTAAAAATATCAGTGTTTGCCTAGTGTAGAGGGCTGAGAGGGACACATAGGAAGAGCACAGGGTGTCTATGCTAATTTGCATAAGAATGTGGTGATTCTGTTATTCCCCACAGAATGGGCTGTAGAGCCAGATACAGATTATGGGTGATTGTGTATCCATGAGATAAACCACAACAAAAGTATCACTTTGATAAAGATTGTTGATAATGGAGGTGACCATGGGGGCCATAGAGGTTTTCAATATCTTTGTACCTCCCACTCAGTTTTAATATGAATTCCAAACTACTATAAAATATGAAGTTGATATCTGGTCAGAAAGGTAATGCTTTGTGGAAAATTATATTAAAACAATGTGATTTGATTTATAAGAATGTGCAATATTACACAGAATGGTCAAGGGACATATTTACAAGAAATTGACACATAGGTACACAGATACTGGAAAATGCTATGTGGCAATTTTTGGGGTGAAGAAAATCTAAATGGAAGACACACTTAGGAAAGATCCCAAGGTAGAAAGAACTTTCAGTATCTTGTAGGATTATTCTGGTAGACGAGGGTAAGAATGACATAACTTTACCTACAAACTAAGCTTCTATATCAGGAAAATATTTTCTAGAACAAGGAATGGAGGAGTACCTCTTTCCATCCCTTTCAGGTTGTAATAAGCATTTCTCATCCTGTGCCATCTGTAGATCCTCATTTGTTTGATCAATTAGGCAATAAGATGAATAGCTGTAGGCATTCCATGTTACTCTGTAGAACAGAGAGATGCTTTGATTTATAAGTATGTAGACAATTTCAACAGGAACAGTTAGTTTATCAAAAGTCTAAGAGCCACATGAACCAAAAGACAGGGAAAATACAGAGTATTTTTCACCATATTACATTATTTGAGATACTTTCAAGGGAAAATTACCGTTAGATGTCAAATCCTCTCAAGAAGGTTGCTGGCAACTGAATTCACTCTTTGCTTTTGGGCAGCCATTTGAATAATTTGGGAAGGCTTGAATAATCATGGTTTCTAGCTGAGCAAGATTTCAAATTCCTGTTGTTTTCTTTTCCCACTCCTATTTCCAAGTGTCAGAAACTTCTGTGGGAAAGAATCAGACTTACTGAGCAGGCAGAAATGTGAAAGCAAAGTAGATTCTCAGATGTGCCTATAAACTGTCAGTAATACATGGGAACCAATCAGATGGTTTGTGTCCAAGTTAGTCTTTGGAAATCAGAATGTAAATATGATGGAATTGGTGGGTGGCAAATACTGAAAAAGTCTAATGCAGCAACTATGGAATTAATAAGTTCACCACAATTTTTTACAGAAATCCTTTGTTTTTTATCTTGTCCTAGCATAGTCACTCAAGTTAAACTAATTAATCCTTCACGGGGAGATTGAAGAATACAACATCCATGTTTCGGATCTGTTGTGATAAAATAGCCTGACAGAAACCAACTTAGGAGTGAAAGAATTTATTTTAGCACACAATTGAAGAGTATAGCTTATGGTTGTGGGTAAGTCAAGGCAGGAACAACATCCACACACACAAAAAAAGAGGAAAGTATGTGTGAATGCACAATTCCTTCCTTCCTTCCTTGTGAAAGACCCTGTATCTACCCTCTTACACTGTTTAGGATCCCATGATTTAGGAACTGTGCTGCCAACAGTAGGCTTTGAATGTAACATCAATTAACTTAATCTCTGTGATGGTTATTCTTGGTTGCCAACAGGATCATATCAATAATTAAGTAAAACCCAAGAAACTAAGGGGACTCATAATTGAGAAATTTTGAGTTGGGAAGATACATCTTTAATACAGATCCTTTGAAGTGGAAATGTCTACCTTTAATGTGGACCATATCTTTGACTATCACCCTGTACAAAGGACATGGGAGAAGGATACTTTGTCTGTTTGTTCTCACTCTTGCTGGTAAGTCCATTTCTTTACTGGCCTCAGAACTTACTTCTTCAGGATTGTGGCATATACAGGAGACCAGCTGAGACATACAGCCTTGTGGACTGAACAAGTACTGGATTCTTGGACCTCCCATTGGTAGATAGACATTGTTGGAATCGCTGGAAAACAGCCTGTAAGCTGTTCTAATAAATCCCCTTTACACACACACACACACACACACACACACACACACGCATGCACGCACGCACGCACGCATGCGCATGCACGCACACATGCACGCACGCAGACACTCATTCTCTACTAGTTGTGTTTTTTTTAGAGCATCCTGACTAATACAATTTCCCCACAGACATGCTCTTAGACAAACCCAATGTAGTCAATCTGTCATTGAGACTCTCTTCTCAGTTTTTAGGTTGTGTCAAGTTTAACAACTAAAAGTAATCATCACACTATACACCTTGTCAGTTTTTCACACAAAGCTTTCCACTTTTTTCCCTCCAAAGTCTCTTTTTTTCATACTCTAAAATATAGTTCAACATTAAAAGTCCAAAGCCTCTTTTAAAATTCCATTCTCTTAACTGTGAGGTCCTATGTTTTAAAACTATTTATATACTTGTACACTATGATGTCACAGAGTAATATTCTTACTCCAAATGAAAAGGATCAGGGCATCAGAAGAAATAATCAGATACAAATAACCCCCCAAATCCACAAGGGCAATCATTAAATCTTGAAGCTCACTGTTGACTATGTAGGACTCATTTTCAGGACTCCACCAGGGTTGGGTAGCTGCACTCCTATAGTTTTGCCACCTGCATCACACACAGCTTCTCTCTTGGGATTAAGACCATCTACACTACATGCCCCCAGCTCTCTTTCGTAGACATATCACAGTATTGGTATTTCTAAAATCCTGAGGTCTTCACTTCAACTCTGACTTCACCTATGTAGATCCAGGCAGTGGTCTCTCAGGGTATCATCATGGGGTCCCCCAATCCTGACAAATGGTGTCAGGCCTCCACTTCTTTTCATGACCATGTCAGTTTTGTACCACGTGAATGACACAATGTTACTATATTCTGCTCAAGATATATTCCATTTCCCTTAAGCCACAGATATATCATCTTTTGTTCCCCCAAGGAAACACTGTCCTAGTGACTCAATAAGCCACATAATTCTTTCTTCAGTGGTACTTATCTCTTTAACAATCATAAATGCCTCTTCAGTCTCAGCCTGATCAGAAACATAGATCTTAGCTAAACTACCACACAAACAACAACTGTTCCTGTTATTGACAGAATTTTGGTTTCCTTTCCCAGACTTCATGTGCGGGGACTCAACAGTCCACATTTTTTAATCTCAAAAGCTCCCAATAAATTACCCAGTTAAGCTTTACTTCTATCATTCACTGGCTTTTCTGTATCACTATAACAAAACTTTCCAAGTTTTAACCAGAAAATATTCCAAGGCATGTGGAATGTTTTTAACCCACACGGTCAGGTCCATCACAGCAACAAACCTACTCCTGATACTAAGTTCTGTCCTAGTTTTATTTCTGTGATGATAAAATATTCTGACAAAAATCAGCTTAGGGAAGAAAGAGTTTACTTTAGATTATAATTCCAGGTTAAAGTCCATTATTGTGAGAAAGTCATATCACATCCTTAGTCAACAGTAGAGAGACAGTGCACAAAATGCACACTTACTTGTTTGTGCTCAGCTCAATTTCTGACTCTTACACAATCCAAGAGCCTCTGCCTATGGAATAGTGTTACCACAGTGGGATGAGTCTTTTTACATCAATTAATTTAGTTAGATGATTATTTATAATCATGAACACAGGCCAGCCCAATGTAGACAGTAGTGCCTCATTGTGGCTTACCTAGATGAGTCTAGGTTTGATCAGCTTGACAATTAAAGCTGTTACAAGAGGCAAACTAAGTGTTTAGATAGACTAGAAAGAGAAAGTTGCTATTTAAATATAAGATCCGTGGGAGGAGTGGGTAGGATCTCTAGAAAACAGTCTTTCTTTTTCCCTTCCTTCCTTTCCCTTCCTTCCTCCCTTCCTTCCTTCCTTCCTCCCTTCCTTCCTTCCTTCCTTCCTTCCTTCCTTCCTTCCTTCCTTCCTTTCTCTCACTACTCACATAAAATAGAGAATCCACTTGTTGGTTTTCCAATTTTTCATTATTAATTTTTCATCTTCTATTCTGAAGATTTGAAACATTGTGTAATCCGTCCCACCCAATGGATTTTTATGTTAGAAAATTAACCCTAGAATGATTATAAAAGTTTATCCTGTCTTATGAGTTCTTCTTAGGCTCTAATTTTCAAATATTTGATAAAGGTCATACTGTCAGCTACTGGAAGAGGGACACTATTGTTTATAGCTGGGTAACTGTCCAGAACAACTTTATAGAATATTTCCATCCAGTCTAATTTGGTTATTTCAAAGTATTCTTACTGCTGCACAATGTAACTTTTGTATGATGGGCATTCTCTGATTGCATATACTTATGTTCAAATTAGTTCAAATTGCTTTTTCACAGATTTCTCTGTATATACCCATTTATGAATGAACAGATAGGTGGCTCCATGTATCAATCACAATTTAAAAATTAAGCTTAAATTTCAAAACTATTTCTAATTCATAAATAAAAAATTGTATTATAAATTTACATGGTAGAATGTGAGCTGGCAGTGTGATAAATCATACTAACTAACAAGCCATTGACCTCACATATATGTTTTATAATAAAAACAAAAAACATTCAAAATACCAATAATTTTGAAATGTTCATCTAATCATTTTTTTGAGATTTTTATTAACTTTTATTTTATGTGTATTGGTATTTTGCCTGCATGTATGTCTGTTGGCCACATGCATACAGTGGCAATACAGGCCAGAATTGGGCTTTAGACACCTGGGGCTGGAGTTACAATTGTTTATGAGCTGGGACGTGAGTGCTGGGACATGAATTTTGGGTATTCTGGAAGATCAGTCAGTGCTCTTAACTACTGAGCCACCTCTCCAGCCCTCCCCTCTGATGATTACTTAATGACCATGACACTTGGTGTAGGAGACAACAGAAGCCACTTTTCATATCTAACTGAAATTTCACACCCATTACTCAGCAACATTCTTTCTCTTCATGTCCTACATCAGGTTCTGGTAGGCCCTGTTCCATTCTCTACTTCCATTAGTCTGTATAAGTCAGAATGAAGTGAAACTCAAACCACTGTCTTTAGCAAGGATTTCGCTAGTACCTAACTTTTCTCCTTACTGGTACACAGGTCTATCTCATTGACCTGCCCAACTCTGCTATAGTGTAAGTTAACCTAGTAAGCTCATTTATAAGATAAAGAGTCTATAATAATCCTTTCAGATTAGCTTTTCCTTTAATTATTACTATGGTAGTTCTTAGATGAAGTTACCCCTTTGGCGCTTTCAGAAGTGCTTCACTGCAGAGTGTTGACTTTGAAAGGGCAGCAGTAGGGTGGTCAGGGCACACTGAGCAATTGACACCAATGGGAACTTTGACCTATAGCAGTCAATCTATGTGAGATATTGCACAGCACAGTAAAATTCATCATCTGGACATATCATGAAATATCACTTTTAAAATACACCTGCAAGTCTTACACTTTTTCCCCAAGGAACTGCTCCTCTCCCCCTTAGGTTATGCCTTGCCTGTTCACCAAATGCACAACTCTTCATTCTCATGTCATTGGAAACTAAATAGTATTTAGCCATGCTCCTGAGCATTCAACACAGCTCTAGAAGCTCAGAACAGAGCAGTGTGTGGAACAAGTCCCCACCCACCCCAACCTCTTGAGGAGCTTACCTTTTATGGAAGCAGACAAGCAAAACAGCAAAAGAAGGAGAACTAATTGGAAAAATATATTATTTATTTCTTTGTATTTTCTTGCATTGAGAAACACTTTGAAGTGTGGAACATCACCCATTTGCTAGAAATTGGGCTCAATAGCAGCAATGCATCCCCAGAAAGCCCCAAATTAATCAAGTCCTCATCATTATCCAGAAATGTAGGAGGAACATGGAAAGAGAAAGTATTTCAATTTGGATATTGACACAATACTTCTCTGCATTTATTTCCTGCTTAATACTTTTTCCCTCCAGGTTTGTTTACATTTGGCATTTGTATCTAGCTCTTATTTTGTTCTGATAACCCATTAACTTAGAAGTAGCTTTTATAAAGCAATAGTGACTTTTCCATTATTGAGTATCTGTTTCAAAGTCATTTAATCTTCTGAGCAGAATTTGTTGTGTGAAGTTTTACACAGCCAAAAATAATTTATTTGCAAATGTAGCAATGGCACACAATCAGCCAAACGAGATTGAGATTTTTTTCTCCAGATGATATTTTACTGAAAGTTTAAATGTGTTTGGTTTGTGTTTCATTAGAATTTGAATAGGTATATGCAGCTCCTCAAAATGTTCTCTGATAGTGAAATAGTATTTGGAAAATAGCATATCATAAACACAACTCCTTTCTGAATACCATCGCAGCTGAAGGTACTGTTCAAGTCAAATATTATTTGGAAGGCAGCACTATTTAAATGAAAGAACATAATTTAAATTAAAATTATTGCACTATGTACTAAAGAAGCAATTTATTTGGCCAATGCATTTGCAGGTGTTATGACATATGTATGATCTTACAGTTGTTAAGAATTCTCTTTTCAGTCTGCTCTAATAATACTTTTCAAAACTGTTATAAAAACATTAAGAGCATAAGGGAGTTTTTTTTTCAGTGATCTCTGAGAGAATAGTTTCTGTAACAACACATGCATAATTAGCCTAGATAATACTTAGAGTGCTTCCTGAAAGAGATTCATAAGACTTGAGAGTCTGCCTATTTGGAATGACTGCTCCCTCAATACCTGTCTTTTATCTTAATTGTGAGTAGAAGATGTCACAATAAGCCCCTTACAGCAAATAAAAAGCAGAAGCAGGCTCCCCTTTTCGATGTCAATTTACAGGGGATGGGGATGGGGGAGCTTGAGTTATATAGTTCCCAGAGAGGAGTCAGTCCTTCCTTCCTTCTTCCTTTCTTCATTCCTTCGTTCCTTCATTCCTTTGTTCGTTCCTTCATTCCTTCGTTCGTTCATTCCTTCCTTCCTTCTTCCCTTCCTCCCTCCATCCCTTCTTTATTTCCTTCCCTTCTTTCTTCTTAATCATGGGTATTAATGGTAACCACCTATCAATGTTTTTATGGAATTATGCTTACTCTTCTTTTGATACAGATGATCTGTGTGTTGAGCTAGTCATATAATTTTCTCTGGTTCTTGTGATCATCATGTGTGACTGCAGCCAAGAATCTAGGCCTTCTTTGTTTAAAAACAATGACATAGGTTCTATTGAGAAGAGAAAACCAGAGCTACACATTGGATGTATACCTGTAACAGAGGTGACCCTAATGACATTGGTATAGGGGAGCTGACCTAACTGACCATCTCAGTTACCATTCAACCCCATAGCTGGCCTGGGGTTGTCCCCAAAACATCTACCACATCTGGGATCTAATGGGGCTCTTGAAGGGACTGGTCCTATGGAATGATAACCACAGATCTCCACTCTTTTGGAGAGGTTGCAGGATATACAAGACAAGTTCTACTGAGGATCCAGTGTGGTGTACCAGAAATCAGAGGCCTTGAACCAGACCAGTGACTCTATGTAATGAAAATTTGCAAGTAAAGCTGATTGGATAAAGAGTATACCATGTGACACACCTCAACTCTCAGTGCCACCAGGATGAATGAAGAGGTGGTAGAGAGGTAGGAAAGAAGGAGGAGCAAAGAGATTTAGTTGCTGTTGTTTTATTTGTTTGCTTGTTTTGGTTTGCTTTGATATTTTTTCAAATTTTCATTTGGGGGGTCATTGCTGTAGGGAAGAGAAGATATGGAAGAACTAAGAGGTGAGCAGAACTGGGGTGCATGATGTGAAATTTCATTCAATAAAGAAATTATATTAAAAATAATATTTTCATATGTATATGTTATTATACTTTGTTCGCATTGGCTGTACATTCAAATTCCTTGTTTCTGTATCACTTCTGTTTGCTTCCATCCATCAAGTAGTTCCCATTTTATTTTAATAGCATATATGTGTATTTGAATTATGTAAATTAATATTACATATGAATTACATATAATATATACATGTATTATATATGAAGCTACAATCTCTGTATGAGGAAAAATCTGAGATGTTTGTCCAAGTCTGGCTTAGTTTGATTAATGTCATGGTTTCTAGTTCCATCCATCTTCACACAAATGACATGATTTTATTCTTTTTTATTAATATTTTTTCCCTTTTTTAACTAAAATTTGAAACAAGGTTGTTTCACATGTCAATTCCAGCTACCTCACCTTCTCATCCTCCCCTATCACCCCCACCAAACCCCAGCCCATCCCCTTTCTGCTCCCAAGGGAGGGTGAGGCCTTCCATGGGGAGTCTTTAAAGTCTGTCATATCATTTGGGGCAGGGCCTAAGCCCTCCTCCATGTGTCTAGGCTGAGACAGTATCCCACTATGTGGGATGGGCTCCCAATATCCCTTTGTGTACTAGGGATAAATACTGATCCATTACTAGAGGCCCCATGGACTGCCCAGTTCTCCTAGCTAACACCCATATTTGTGGGGGTCTGAGTCGGTCCTATGCTGGTTTCCCAGATATCAGACTGGGGAGCATGAGCTCCCCCTTGTTCAGGTCAGCTGATTCTGTGTGTTTCTTCAGCCTGGTCATCACTCCTCCCTCTCTGTAGCTGGATTCCAGGAGTTTATCTAGTGTTTAGCTGTGGGTGTCTGCTTTTGCTTCCATCAGCTACTAGATAAAGGCTCTTGGATGGCACATAAGGTAGTCATCAATCTCACTATCAGGAAAGGGAATTAATTAAAGGAAGCCTCTACACTATTGTTTGATTGTTAGTTGGGTTCATACTTGTAGATCTCTGGGCATTTCACTAAAACCTATAATGGCTCCCTCTATTATGGCATCTTTGTTCTTGTTCTCCTCTATTCTTTCCTTGTCTCAATCTTCCTGTTCCCTTATGTCCTCCTCTCCACTCTTCTTCTCCCCTTCTCTTTCTCCTAATTCCCTCTCCCTTTCCTCCATGCTTCCAATTTGCTAGGGAGATCTTGTCCCTTTCCCCTTCTCTAGGCAATCATGCATGTCTCTCTAAGGGTCCTCCTTGTTTCCTAGCTTTTCTGATGATGTGAATTGTAGGCTGGCAATCCTTTGCCCTATGTCTAAAATCTATATATGAGTGAGTACATACCATGTTTGTCTCTTTGTGACTTGGTTGTCTCAGTCAGGATGGTTTCCTCTAGTTCCATCCATTCCCCCACAAATTTCAAAATTCCACTGTTTTTTTCCATTGAGTAGTACTTCATTGTGTAAATGTATCACATTTTCTCCATCCATTCTTCAGTTGAGAGTCATCTAGGTTGCTTCCAGGCTCTGGCTATTACAAATAATGCTGCTATGAACATAGTTGAACAGATGTCCTTGTTGTATGAATGTGCATCTTTTGGGTATAGGCCTAAGGGTGGGATTACTGGGTCTTGAGGTAGACTAATTCCTATTTTCCTGAGGAGCCACCATACTGATTTCTAAAGTGCTGTACAAAGTTTGCACTCCCAGAAGCAGTGGAAGATTGTTCCCTTTTCTCCACATCCTCTCTAGCACAAACTGTCTTTGGTGTTTTTGATTTTAGCCATTCTGGCAGGAGTAAGATGGTATCTCAGAGTTGTTTTGATTTGAATTTGCATCCCTGCTAAAGATATTGAGCACTTTCTTGAGTGTCTTTCAGCCATTTTAGATTTCTCCATTGAGAATTCTCTATTTAGTCCATACCCCACTTTTTAATTGGATTGTTTGTTATTTTCGTAACCAGCTTCTTGAGTTCTTTGTATATTTTGGAGATCAGCCCTCTGTCAGATGTGGGGTTGGTGAATATCTTTTCCCATTCTATGGGCTGCCATTTTGATTTGTTGACTGTGTACTTTGCCTTACAGAAGCTTCTCAGTTTCAGGAGGTCTCATTTATTAATTGTTGATTTTTTCTCCCCCTTTTTTGTGTTTATTATTTATTTTTACACCCCAATTGCAGTTCACTCTCCTTCCTCTCATTCATCCCCCCCATCCACTCTTCCCTCTCCTGCTTCTTTTCAGAAAAGGGAAGCCCTCTCATGGTTATCAACTAGCTATGGCATGTCAAGTTGTGGTGAGACTAGACACTTCCTTTCCTATTAAGGCTGACGACAAAACCCAGTAGGAATAAAGAATCCCAAAAGCAGGCAAGAGTCAGAGACAGCCCATTATCTGACTGTTGAGTCCCACAAGAAGGCCATGTTTCACAACTGTCACATAGTGCAGAGTGCCTATGTCTGTCCCATGCAAGCCTCTGGTTAGTGATCTAGTCTCTGTGACTCCCTGTGACCCCGTGTTAGTTGATTCTATTGGTTTTCTTTTGGTGTCCTTGACCCCTCTTGCTGCTATAATCCTTTCTCCTCCTTTTCAGCAGGATTCCTTTAGTTCTGTCTCTAATGTTTGGTTGTGGGTCTCTGAATCTGTTTCTACAAGTCTGGGTGAAGCTTTTCTAATCTCATTATTCTAGGCACCAATATATGAGCATAACAAAGTATCATTAGGCATCATTTCTTTGTTAATCATGTTTGGTTCTATCCTAGATCGCTGGGCTATCTTACCTCTAAGTTCTGGCCCTCCAGGCTGTGTCCTGTGTGAGCTCCTTCTCATGGCATGTGTTTCAACCTGGACCAGTCATTCATTGGCCATTCCCACGGTTTCTGCACAGCCTTTACCCAAGCACATATTGTAGGCAGGACAAATTACAGGTTGAAGGGTTTGTGGCTGGGTCAAAGTTTTAATGCCTACACTGGAAGACTTTCTTGGTTACAGGAGATGTCTAGCTCAGACTTCATAGTCCCACTGATAGGAATCTTAGTTAGGGTTACCCTCAGGTTTCTAGCTGTCCCCAGAGACACCCCCCATTCCAGTGTTTCTCCTAGTACACTCTCCCTCCACAATCCCCACCAGATTCCTTCAATTCCTATCGCCACCTTCCCATCCATACCCCTCTCCCTGTCCACCGGTGATGCCTATTCTCTTTCTCCTTCACAGTGAGGTTCCTGCATCATCTCTCCCACTTGAGCCCTCTTTGTTATTTAGTTTTCTGTATCTGTCGATTGTAGCAGGGTTATCTTTTACTTTATATATAATATCTACTTATATGTGAGTACATAAAATATCTTTCAGGATCTGGATCACTTCACTCACAATTATCTTTTCTAGTTCCATCAATTTGCCTGCATATTTTATGATGTCATTGTTTTTTAACAGCTGAGTAATATTCCATTGTGTAAATGTACCATATTTTCTTTATCCATTAATCAGTTGAGGGACATTTATGTTGCTTTCAGTTTCTGGCTATTACAAATAATGCTGTTATAGTTGAACTGATGTCCTTGTGGTAGGAATGTGCAAAAATTCTTCTGGGATTCTGTGTACCTGAATATTTGTTTTTCATTGAGGAACACTGGGTATGAGTTTTGTTCTTTGGGTCTGATATAGCACAAAGAAGCCCATGATGGGGTTTTTGTTTGTTTTTTGTTTTTTCAAGTCTTGGCACAGTGGAGAGGTGCTGCAGAGTATAAGTGTTGAGGCCAAGCCAGAAATCCTCTGCTGGGTTTTGGGATACCTTGAAGGGAATGATGGAACTCTGCTCCTTCCTTCTATTTTTATCTCCTGGTCATGAGGTGGGCACATCTTCAGGCACATCTGTCATACTGTTATTGCAAGCCTAGAGCAACAAGGCCAATAGACTGTTGGCTAAAACCTACAAAATGGTATTATAAAAAGAAAATTTGTTTTCATGAATTGGTTTATCTTAGATATTTGTTACAGTGGTAGAGAACTGGCTAGCATAGTAAACTTAAGTGATACAGACTTAATCAACAACAATAACAAGAAAGAAATCTCAGAAGAGACCATAGCTGGGCCATTGATATCTGGTTCTTGCCAGTTGTTGTAAGGACCTCAACAGTCAGCAGAAGACATGCTTTGAAGCAGGCATCTTGGGAAGCATCAAGGAAGTTGTGTTATTGTGCATTGTTTGCAGTATACCATTCATCATCCAGCCTTGCTATTATCTTCTGTCATTTAAAAAGCACTTAAAACTGCTTTGCTAGAGAACACACCAAAATGCCTCCATGTGCCCATTTCCCTCTCTCAGCAATTGTGAATGTGTGCTCTTCACTGCACATCCCCCTTCCAATTCTAAAGATGTTCTTTGGACAATAGATGTATAATCAGACAGTGGGTAGTGGAACACAGCAGCCTCTCTGTACTGCCCAGAGTTGTTTTCACTCCAGCTATTTCTATTGCCAAATGCAATTTCAAACTCTTAACTGAGGTATATTTGAGGATGCACATTTATCACACAGGCTCTAATTATGGAAAAGGCCTTACTTACACAAGCAATTATTCAGTCTCAACTTGATTACTAGAGCAGACTAATTGGTATTCCTGATTCCAGCTTCAATATCCTGTGATGCAACTCCCAAAGTAGGTTGGATCAGCCAGGACGAGGCTGCACAGTCAGATACATCAATAGACACTTCTGCATCACATGCCTTCTTTCCACTTCTCATTTCCTAAGTGGCACAATATAGATGTAGGTTTCCTGCTGAAGATTCCCAAAGGATCTTCAGTTATAAGTAGAAAGATATGACCCTTCTCCTTTGCTCCAAGTCTACATGTTCAGTATCTCATTCTCTCACTAGCAATGTTAAACTATAGTGATTGTTGCCTACATTGTTAATGGCCATGTATAATTTAACATTCTCAGAAAGCATTTTCACTATTGAACATGCGTTCTGGAATTCCAATTCAGCATTTAGTAGTATAGCAGTATTAAACTCTGATAACACAGAATTGAAGAAATTCTCTTCCATATGTTTTCATATAAAAACAATCTTAGGAAGGCCTGCTGTTGTAGCTCTATGATCCTAGCTACTTGAGAAAGAAGGAGTGCAAGTTCAAAGCTAGCCTAGGTAACTTAGTGAGACTCTGTCTCAAAAGGTGAAAACATGCTGTTTAGTGTACAGTACCTACCTAGCATGTGTGAGGCTCTGAGTTCAATCCCCAGTACTAAGAACAACTTTGAATATCTGAGTTATGTTTTAAGTTTTTTAAAGTACTGTTACATCAATATATCAGTTATCTATTGGAAAGACTGAGGTGACATCAAGTGGTTCCTTCTAAAGGATACAGTGATTGGGATGCTGCAAGGACGTGTGATGGTGCAGTTTAGATTGAGTGGTGACATAGAAATTATACCATGACTGTGTGCCAAATTTAAACAGACACATGGAACAAAAGTAATATAAAGACTTCAAAAGAGAAATTGAGTGACATAGGAATGGAAATACACTGACCAAATGATTAGGAAGGAGAAGATGATGATGCATAAAATTAGGTTAATGGCTTACCAGAAACAGACTGAGAAACACAACTGTGACCACTGAGATTAGTATGCAGGAGGAACAGATGTTGGTCATGGAAGCGACATTTCTATTGACATTGGATGTTGAAGTCTTTCCTAATATCACTTTATGGAATGCATAACGAATGGGAAAAGACATAAATCTCAGTGGCTGCTATTTTACAGATAAAACTTACTCAGTTGTAGCCCTCTCCATTATTCAGTCCATGTCAGCACACCATGCCATATTGCAGGACTTCAGGCATTAAAAAACAAACAAACAAACAAACATCAAAAAACACTTTTAATGAACAAGTGTATAAGTAATGAATATATACTCATGTGTGTGGACGCTCAGAAGTAGGTGTCAGATAACTTGTCTCTGGAGTTACAGGTGAGTGAGAACTACCAGATGTGGGTTCTGGGAAACAAAATCATGTCTTCATGATTGAGCAGCAAGTGATCTTAACTACTGAGCCATTTGGCATGTCTTCAGCCTCAAGGATCTTGGGATTTCTTCCTTTGTCAGTCTTAGTTGGAGGTCTTGTCTATAAGTCTCTGCTGGCTTTATTCCTGTCTGCTACTTTTCATGCCTTTTGTTTGCCCTTCCCTCTATGTTGCCTGCTCTGGGTCTGCTCAGGATTGTGGAGATACAGATTTAGCCTTCTTTTCTACTTCTCTGTAAAATGCCCAAATGGTAGTACTTACTAACGTTAAATTGAAAGTATCCCCAAGGGGCTATTTTCTCCAGTATTATCACATTGTCAGCTTTCTTCCCTTCCTGACCAGTACTTTCCCATTTTGTGGCCTGATTTTATGGAAAGAGACCCCATGGGAGTGTGACTGAGCCTCTAGTGACCCTTCCTTCAGCTTACTGGTTCTTCCAGTTCCTTCCCAAGCCCTCTACTTTCTCTGCCTTGGCATGTCTGACTTCTTTCTCATTTGGTCATTCTCACAGGAGTTCTATTTTCTCTAGCTTATGCCTCACAGTCAATTCAATATGTCTGTAGAAAATTGAACTTCCCTGTGAACATGCTTAAAGCTTATTCCCATGGGTCTCTTTTGGACTAAGAAGAGGAGGACATATGGGTTGATAGTTGAGTGCTTTATAAGTCTACATACTAGCACACTTGAGCCTCAATCTGACACTCCTGGGAACACACAGTAAAATGAAATGGAACTGGATTTTTAAATTTTATTTCCTATAGCAACTTCCAATGATAGTCTTTAAAGCAATTCAACAAGGAATGTTCTATGGGGCTAATATGCTAACTTTTAAACTTAATTTATGGAGTGGCTTCTCAAAAGTTACAGGAGGGAATGATGCTCACTTTCATGAGATTATGAAATTTGATCCTGCCTCTTACTTCTAGCATGTGGTCATGCATGATGTGAAAAATCACAGGACAAAGAAATCTTTTTGTTTTCTTGGTAAAACTCTTAGCAGTTAGTTTTTTTTTTTTTTTTTTTGAAAAGTTCTAAATGGTATCCTTCTTAATAGCCGATCTAATTTCCTACAGCCTCACTACTGATTGAGATGGAGGAGATTAATGGAACATGGCCAGGTTCATTCTTAGTGGGCAGCTGTGATAGATGGAATGCCACTGACTGCATTGCACTAGCTATTCCAACAACTCCTGTTTCTGACAATACACTGTCCAGCGTATCGATTATGCTAACCTTTAGCCGTAAATCCATGTCTGGAGTAGAGAATTGCAAAAGAGGCTCATTTGTCAAGCACAACTTTAATCAAAGATTATAATTGGCATTAATGAATCCTCAGTAAAAGAACTCGCTTAGAGAACCAGTTAAAGATTGGTTCATGGCAGTGTATCCATCAGTCATCACCATCTGGAATGAGATTTGACAGCTGTGCAGAAAATCAAGGGAGGTGATTTGGGAATTTTTCATTTTTTTTTGATAGGCAGGTACCTACATTCATCATGAATTATGTTTGGATTGAGTAGATGACCTTTTGCCAAGACTTGGTTTGATCATTCTTTAATCTTCTCTCATAGGAAGAGATAATTTAAACATCTTACAAAAAGGAAGCAGAGGGCCAGTTTAAATTTAGTTCAAAAGTCATGTATTTGTCAATCACGGCTTTCAGATAATTTACATGCATATTTCTTAAGTGTAATTAGATCTTGCTCAACCTCTGTTTTCAAAGATAAATGTCAACATACAGAAGGGACCATTTTCTTTTACTCACACTGTATCATTTGTACATTAATTTCATTGCAATAGAGAAATACACACTCTCTTCTCTGTTTTCTTATCCTTTCCTTGTGGTGGTGATCTATTGTTTATGGTCTAATAAAGCTTGCCTATAGATCAGGATGCAAAGCTAGCCACAGCCATAGAGGCCTTGCAGTGGTGGCACACAATTTTAATCCCAGCAGCCACACTCGTTAGCCATTGAGGCTGGGTGGTGGTGGTATACACCGTTCATCCCAGTTCTAGAGAGGAACATAAGACAAGAGCTCAGAGTGTCATGAGGCATTCAGTCTTAGGCAATTAGTCTCCAGCCACGTTGAACACAGGATTGCCCCATCAATGGTAGAGGTAAGAGCTCTCCGATGGCTTGGCTGCTTTGCTTCTTTGATCTTCAGCTTGAATCCCAAAGTCTGTTTCTGGGTTTTTCTTATTTGAGCTACATTTCCTCCCTCAGTCAATATGTTATCTGTGGGTCTAGGGCTAATGGGGTCCAGAAACTCTTCTAATCTGTAGAATTCTCAGTCCTGACCCTCTGTAATTTACCTTTTATTCCCACACAGCCCAAACTCATTAAAAAAAAAATACAGCAAGTTTTCTCTATCTCTATAAGGAACACCTTCTCAGTATCTTGTCCACCTCCTTAGAAAGGGTACCAGCATCCATATCAAAGGCAAAGAGAAGGAAAACAATTAGATCTCCCTGTCACAACAGCCTCTTCCCTTTATGTATAGTGTGCAGGGTCAAGGGGCGAAAGTGCAAATTATGTCCTCATATATTCACTTCAGTGTTATCACTGTGAGTGTATTTCATTCTTGAAGTTCTCTGAGGTCTGTCTCTTACATTTCTGCCTTTACTTTCTAAGCAGTTCATCTCAAAAACTAATAATGCTTTGTTATCAACACTGGCCACATTCCAAGAAGTTGACAAATGTTTTCTGGTTTATTTTTAATCTCCACTTCATTGTTCTTCCTTGACCTTGGATTTCCTAGTAATTATTGCTTTCACACTTACTGTAACTTATTCCTCCTTTTAAAATAAGATCTTGATTACAAATATAATTCATAAGGCCAAAAGGGAGTGGTCTGTTCTGAAGTCCCAAAACTCCTCACCCCCGATCTTGAGCAGACCTTTAAAGTTCTGAGTAATTTTAAGGTTATGTCAGAAATCCAAATTTTCACTACAACACTTGATCTGAGTGTGGAATATTGTTTGCTCAAGACTGAGAGGGATGTTGAGGAACAGATACCAAAACAAGAATGCATAGAAGCTCAAATGTGCCACATACGAGTGAGGCCACTATGGTTCCTTATTGTTTATTTTGGAAGAGCTTAAACAGTGTCACTTGGCAACTCAAAACATGAAGAAATGATAATGCCAAGGAAAACACTGATCTAAGATGATCAGTATATACTATAGACTGTATGCATGCTGACATATTACATTTATCTCATAGGCATGTTCATTGATTATGTGCTAATAATAAAAAGGAATAGTTCATCATTGTCTGGTAAAAGGAATTTCAAGCATGCATTCTTCTATCAAATAATTGTTAAACATTTAGATACTTGCTGAGCATGATGAAAGATTCAGTGTAAACAATGTTACTAGAGAAACCCTGTTCTCTAATATGGTGGAATGTACATTCTGAGTCACTGTCAATCATCACTGCACAGGAAAATATGTCAGGAAAATTGGCAGATCCTGAACTCGTAAAGTTAAGAATCTCAAAGATGATAGAATTATCCTCTCTATAAATTAAAAAATAAGTGTAAGATGTAGATTAAGGCATCAATACACTCAAAATATAACCCATGTCTTGACTCAGAGCCAAGTTATCTGGGAAATTCATCTCTTCAGAGTGAAGTGGCATAAGTTGTTTTTGCACACACATTAAAATAAGTTGCTCTCTTGGAATGCTCAATTAGAGTATCTGGCATCAAGTATATACTTGCTGTACTTTTAGTGACACTGCTTAGATGTTGGGATAGTACCTATTGTGCAGTATTGTGCTACACAAACAATAGCCACTTCATGTTACTTGCAGACAGTTATGCAGGGCATACACAGGATCTCAGAATCACAAATGAGGTTCTGAGAGGTTAGATAATGCCTTTACAGTATTAATGTTGGACAGTGGCAGTATGTAGATATGAACCAATGTCTTCAAAGTTCAGGATTTGTCTATATCACTTTTGTGCTAGCCTTATTTTCTCAGAGTCATAACAGCCATCTTTGTCATGGAAGGTATTCACAGGCCCTTTGAATGTGGATGTATCTATGGGCTACTGCCTCTACAACTTCTCATAGTTAACTTTTTTTCTAAGGCCCCTTGTTTTCAAATTCTTACAAAATGAAAAACTAAATAAATCTAAAAAGAAATTCCCAAGTTAATGAGTGACAGTGCCATCATTAGGATCACTTTTTTACAGAAGGAAAGAAATTTGTCATTTTTTTTAATCAAACCACAAATGCATGGACAAAGAAAATCGTTAAAATGCTTCAAATATAGTATTAAATATGTCAGCATTAGTTTAATTACATATAGCTTACTACAATATGTTATCTCAAAATTCATTCTATCTATCTTGTGGTTAATCCAATGCCATTCTCCCCCGATGTGATTTTAAAAGTTTTTCTTGCTTAGATGGGAACAGGGAACAAGTTTTTCATTTTCTTCTTTTTGAGAAACAAACACTAAGTTGTATCACAATAACATGAAATACAAAGTAAGCCGTATATCTTAACAATATTGCCAATTATTATAAATCATTAATATTAAATACTATTAGTAATGAATAGGTTCATTGTATACAAGTTAGTAGTTCTAGTTACTGAACATATTTTCATCCTATCATCAATTTTGTTTGTGCTTTAATAGTAGTAGTTGATGTATACTTCATTATTAGGGGCAAATGGGAAGAGAGTTTATTCAATAAAAAATTTGAGCAGCTGGAAAGCATAATATAGACATTTTGTGATAATTTAATTTGCTTAGTTGGTTAGGTACCACTACTCTTCCCTTCTCCTTAAAGTGACACAACACAAAAATTCACAATTAGTTATGATTTTGGTGACAATTACATGGGTACATTATTACATCTCTCTTTCTAACATAACAACTTTAAAATCAAGGTCCTTCAGGAAATATATTCTTATTTCATGTTAGCTTGTATGCAATTCAAAAGAGAAGCTATTCTGTATGGTTACATCACAGCTATTCTACCGAGAATGAAATGTGTAAGAATGAACACCATGAAAACAAAATGTGAAAATAGCATGCATGAGGCAGGAACTCTGTGTTTGGGTGCAGAGGCTCTTTTGAGGAAGGTTAGGAATTTGAAACTTGTCTTATGTATGAGGTTAGATGATACTTGTAGTTTCTTATAGTGGTGGGGAGATCATGAAAGTATTTGGAACACTGTGAAGCTCAAAGAAACATCTAAATTGGATAGGTTTCCATATTGACACCAGATATCCTGATTACTTCTCAGGGGCCCTAGCTTTGAAGTCTTGTGATGGAAGATTTCATTCTGTAAATATGTTTCTCTTATTGGTTAATGAATAAAGCCCTGTTGGCCAATAGGAGACAAGGAGGATTCTGGGAGATGTAGTAGAGAGAGGTCAAGATGTAGGAGGTGACAGAATAGGTCCGGACCCTTTCTCCAGTAAGATAAGGCTACATGGAAGCATTTAAATGCATAGAAATTAGTTAATATTTGAGACAGTGCTAGCCAATAAGAAATGCTAGTAACCAGCCAACAGTTTCATAATACAGCATGTCTATTATTTTGGGACTGATGCAGCTCTCCGACCAGGCTTGTGGGAAACTGATCTTAACAGTCTTGTCCCTTCCTTGCTCTGGGGCAGGAGAAGAAAATCTACATGCTTCATTCTACAGTAAGCACTGAAGTTGGAAAAGATAGAAATTCTTGCAGAGAATCTCACTGAATAGCTGTGGGCTCCCCAAATGAACAGACCTCAGGAGGGCTCCTGGCTCTCTCTGCATGTGGCCACATCATCTTTTAGTCTTTTAGTCTCAACTTCCTGTGTGTGTGTGTGTGTGTGTGTGTGTGTGTGTGTGTGTGTGTGTGAATTGAGGTTAATTGAACCAATTCACTTTTTAGTCATGGTGTTTCACTGAAGCAATAGAAATTCTAATTAAGATACAGAATCATACACAAAGGAAGAAAAAAAACTGTTCTAGTGTTTGTACATTTACCCACTGTGGTCCTATTTATTCTATGCTATGATATTCCTTCTATCATTTTGAGACATATTGTTTTATTTCTTTTGGGAATATTCCTTGGCACATAGTAGGAACTTAATAATTGTTTACTGAATAAATGTTTGTGTGAATACTAAATAGATATTTATCAAATGAGTAGTTCTTAATTAGTATCCATTATATTTAGTTGATTGGCATAAAGTAGTTTTCACTGCTGAAGTATAATAAGGGCACTCAGTTTCACAGTTTGAATTACTTTTTTCATGAATTTTCTTGGCAAAAAGAATATGTCTCAGAAATAAATAATTATAAGTTTCATAGCTTTTAGTATTTAACTCATGCTGTTAAATAATGTTTAATGTGTTAACTGTGGAGATTTATTATTTTCTCTACTTTATTAATTGAAGGCCTTTATATATGTGCAAAGGGAGATGATATAGTTTTTCTATTTGCAAAGAACTAAATAAGAATCTATCTATGTTTTCAAGAAGTCATAATCTTTGATTTGTGATGAAGAATCAAATTATACCATGTAATTATGAGAGTAACTTTCTCCTCTTTGTACTTAAGCTTCAGGTATATCTGAGATCTTGTTGTTAGATTTGGACTTATAAACTTGATTCAAACATTTACACAAATTTTATATATGACAGTACTATGGGAATAGGAATTATATTCTTTGGGATAAGTTGGATTTCAATGAATTAGTATTAGTTAATATACTCTGGGCAAAATATTTCCTTATTGAATTTCAGAAAACATTAATCTCCCCCAATTATTTATGTTGGGAGGAAACTTGCATTTAAGAATTGATTGCTTTCCCCCATAAATATTATTTTTCATAAGTTTAAATTTTAATAAAATATTATAGAATTAATAGAAAGTTTCCTTATATTCCCACAGATGTTTGCCTCTATTATTATTACTTTACATTACCCACTATTATACTATCACTCAGAAAAGTGAGCACAAATAATTAAAAATGGAGGAAGAAAATTTAAAAGTGAACAATAGCCACTAGAAACCCTATCACAATTCTAGAAACCTCATGAACCACAGGGGAATTTGATCCCAGGTCACAGAAGAAGCCTGCCTGGGGAAGCAGCATTTACCTATACTCTGAGGAGCTGGAGATGGTCATGAAAGGGTCCTGAAAGGCCACATAATAGTTGTGCTTACAAGGTAGTAGACTTCCAGGGTTAGGAAAGGGCCAGTTCCCCTGAGCCTCATTTTCTCGCCATACAGTTTCCAATGTCATAGGAATGAAAAGATTGCAAGGCCATGTCAATTTTATTTTCTTCAACACTACTCCCTAAATTGGAGCTCAAGCTAGAGGCCAGGTTGGTCTGTGGACACATTTCTAGCCCCAACACTATTGAACAGAAATAAATGAGCATGCTAGTTGAACAGAAATAAATGAGCATGAGGATAGCAGAGGTGTAGCTTTGACCTCATTTCTATCCAGGGAAATCTTCTGCTCTCAAAGCTTCCCTTGGCTCCATAGGGCCAGACATGCCCCTGTCCACACATTTTGGAAGCTCTTGGTACCATACAATCAGTGAGAGTCGGGGGTGGGGAATGTCTATATCTACCTCCGAGAACACAGATCCTGTTTCTTGCCAGGGTCAGTATCTATTAGACCCTATCCCAGAAATGCTTACAATCAATTTATTTGCTTTTCATTTAGTCTCTCAGCCTTGACACTGCTGATTTTTCTTTATGGGTTGTAGAGATAAGTTCACACAGGAAAACACAGGTCTTCAGGAATTATCAATGCTTTGAAACTAAAATCAGTTGTTCTCTCCATTGACAGACTAACACACATTACCTGCTTAGAGCATGAAGCAGAGTGCTCTCTCAAAAAGGGCCAGATGGATTTGTCAATAATTCACTGTGACAGTGTAGAAATAGCCGGGCTCTAGGAAAACAGGGCCAGGTCTCTGATGCTCATTTTGCAATTATATCCTCTCTAAATCTTTTCTTAGCTGCTATTAGTTTTAAAGCCCTGAAAATGGAACAGGTCTGCTATACTATCTTTAGTCAAAAATAACATTCCCTTCCCATTCTAAAACAATTTAGTGCACTATCCTCAGTCATGAATAGGAAAAAGGGAGGTTGAACAGTCTCAGTGAATGATGCTGCTGATACAACTGCCAACATTACTCCTCCTCAGGCTCTCCTGAGAAGAGGCTCTAGGAGCTGTCAGTCTTCCACAACTTAGCAACCAAGTATGTGTATACATATATAATATACCCTCAAACAAAGCTCATATATACATATGAGATTAATCTCATAGATCATGAGCAACTTGCTGCCTTTGCAATGCAAAAGCAAACTTGACTTCTTCGTAATTTTTCAGAGTCTTCTGTTAGCTCTGCAGGAATTATGGTTGTTAACACTGGAAAATTAACTCATAGGATGTTTGTGCTGCTGGCCTTTTAGGACTATCTAACTTAGTCCCTGTGCTTTGGAGACAAACAAGTTCAAGGAAGTTAAGCAGTTTGCTAGGTCACCCACTGAGCTGCTGTGAAGCTTAAAGAAGGCTAGAGCTTGCCCTTGTCAACACAGGGAAGTGCTCTTTGCTAGTTTCCCTTATGTCACTTTTAACCCTATAGTGGCCAAAGGACTCCTAGATGCTCCACATTTTGCCATTTTCTCATCAGTGGCTGAGCCTCACCTAATGCAGATAAAGGCAGAGTAAAAATTCCTCTCTTTACATTATTTTTGTAGCACACGAGAAGTATGTTAAAAGGGGAGTAATTGTGTATGTGTTGTGTGTTGGGGAGCATATTTTATAGCTTTATCAGTCTCAAAACATTCGTATCTGTCTAATAGCCTGACACCCAGCAATTATTTTCAGATTATGTTAATGTGTTGCCTTTTCCCCACTCCCAAAGCACTTCACTTGTAGATATTGCAATCTGTTTACGTGTGATGCTAAAATGGGAAGGTTATTATTAGCTGGGAAGTTGGCAATGTTAGCTAGAGAAGGGTTTCTATGACTTGCATATTCTAAGCTAAGAAAGGCCAAGTGTGAGAGCTTAAACTCTCTCATCACTGTGCCATCCTGACTTACCTTTAGCTCATCCAGTTTTTCCTTCTGTACTCCTAGAATGGGACGAATTTGATAACTGGTGGGTTCTGGGGGAATTATTGTATTTGTGGGGAAGTTCAGATTCTTCTTCTTCTTTTTTTTTTTTTTTTTTTGTTAAATGAAGGCCTGGGACACCTTCCCAAACAAGTCTATGGTTACAACTCTAGACTACAAACAGACACGATTACTCCTTGAACAGAAAACTAACTCATTCCTTTCTTAATTCCCAGAGCTTAGTGAGGATGTAATGAGTGTATGGCAATAAAAAGACAGGAATGTCTTCAGTCATGTCTAAAAATGAAATTAAAACCAGGTCTATAATTAAGTATGTAAATTTCAAAACAAACCTGATCTATACCTGAGTCTCAGGGATTATTGATGGGAATGGGTCATATAAGAGTCATAAGAACAGGAAATTTTCTGTGAAATTCTGTCACCTAGAAGTATTAGAGAAACTTCCCCCATGAAGTCTTAGCAACACAGCTGCCTCAACATGACCTGAACAAGGGATATCAATGCTAAAATGACTGTGAAAGCTCAGAAGGTCTCAAGCTCAGAAAAAGAATTACAGATACACAAGGAATGCTGGGAACTGGAGGAATAGCCTTTGCCATGGAAGAGCACACCAACTGGTTATCTAATACCAAATGGTCAGTCCTGAAAACTTATATACAAGTAACATTTTGCATATTGAGCACATTGGACTTATATATTTAGGAACACACGCACAAGTAACAAGAATTAAATAAAAGAGGCTACGAATTTGAAAGAGGACAAGGGAAGTGGTACATTAGTTGAAAGAAGGAAAGGGAAGGGGGAAATGATGTAATTATATTATAGTTTCAATTTTTTTAAATACTCAAAGCATCAGGAGTCTCATATCTCAGCACTATTTAAATGTAAAATAATACCGTTGGCAGAGACTGCAAGCAAAATTGGATAGTACCAGTTCAGCAACATAAAGAATGTTTATATGAATGATTCAACACAAAGTTTAAAAGGAAACACTGTGAAGGAGATTAGGAACTGTACAAAAAAGGTTAATATTCATATATCTAAAAACCTTTTTAAAAAATCAATAAAAGATGAAATCCCCCCATAAGAAAAAAAGAGACAGAAACACAAGTAAGAAATTCACTTAGAAAAATTTCAAGTCTGATTTAATGAAAGAAAAAAAATCACTGTTACTTGTAAATAAAATCATGTTAACATTTTCAGAGTTCTTGAGAGCACAGTGACAATATCATCATATTCAATGAAATAAGCCAGACACAGAACAACAAATGCCATGTACTTTTCTAATTTGGAGGTCATAGATATTACATATATTTGTGAAACCACATATGACATAAAGGTAGGAGACAGGGGAATGAACATTGAAGTCAGTGGGACAAATAGAGGAGAAAGGGCAAGGCGTGGAATGAATATTGTCAAAGTACATGGGATATTCAAGAAGTTTTTTTTTATTTTTTTTAATAATCCAGCACAGTATATAATGAATATGCAAATGAAAACATGTTCATTGTCTCTGCCTTTTGGCCCAGGAAAAATGGACTAATATTAGATACCAAGGAGTTTTAGGCTAACATCAATTCTATACACTCAGCTCAAATATCAGGAAAGACTTTAACATACTGCAACTGTAAAAGTTCAGGTTATTTTTTTGAGGGGGGGAGGGGACTTGCAATAAAACATAATGGTGTAATATTAACAGATAGTTTAATTTTTAATTGTATTTTTTTTTCTGGGTAGTTTGTTCATATGTTACAGTTTGCAGATGCACCAGGGTGACAATTAGTTTCTGCACAATTCTTTGAACGTGACTGTGTATGAAAGAGCCATACGCATTGCTTTAGTTGTTTAAAAGTGGTCACTCTATTCCATCTGTATTTGAAGGGGCAGCCATGGGATGATGCAACCATGGGGTGATGATGCAATCATGGGATGACTTCTTTAGCATTTTGGCCAAAATTTAGCAGTTTTAATAATGTGGTCTCAAATATGCAGATTATTACATTCAAGTTAAGTATCTACTCCAATCTTGAACACTGCAGCCTGATTTAAATTTTCTTTACATCAACATTTTGATTCACATGCATTGATGTCACAACTGTGAACGATCATTAGTGTCAATGAAAATCAAATAACATACATTGCACATTGTAGCTACAATGCAGAAATACTCAAAAGTTGATAGCTAATCCTATGTAGCACAGGCATATCAGGGCGCTAGAAAGAGTCATGTCTAGTTATGATAACTGTCAGTGTAGCAAATATCAAAGTTTCTTAGACTAATTTATTTCTACCACCTATCAGAAGTTATTAAGTTGCTAAGAGAGAATCTGTAACTTGGCACAATGCCTTTTCAGAGATTAAAAATTAAAAGATACATGGTGTGTGTGTGTTGTGTGCCACTTTTTTACATCTTATTTTATTTTGCAAGGTCAGTATAATATCATGTTCATATTGGTTACTACAAGTAAATGTGTGGTAAGACAGACTACATGCACAAACTGCTTGTTAGAAATTAGAACATCACATTCAAGAAACAAAGAACACATCTGTCTCTGAAATAAGAACAGCAAAGTCATCCTCAAGAATGATCCTTCGCAGAGCAAAGTGGGTTCAAAAGATGAAAATGACGCAGAAACCAACACAGAGTGACAGCAGCACATTGCTTTATTATTTCCTATCTCTACTCTTTAAAATCATGCTGCAGACTTAAGTGATGCTTTAAATGCTTATTTATTTTGGAGAAAAGGTCTCACCCTGGACTCAAACTTGTGATCATTCTGCTTAAGTTTTGGATGAACTGTGGGCCTTTAAATAACAACACTCTCTGAAAGGTTTACTTATTTCTAAACTTGCAATTTTTCTTCATGCACTCATATATTTTATTTGACTTTCCATAGCTCTACTGAGAAATAAAGTTTATATAAATTTAAGGCACATGACATGATATTTTTGATGTGTGTAGACGTCATGACACAGTTGCCACAAAGAAGTGAATTCTAGCACTAGCTTATGTAGTTAGCTTCTGTGTGTGTGTGTGTGTGAAGAGAGAAGTACTCTCTCAGCAAGTGTTAAGTATCTAACATGGTACGATTATGAACTGTTAGCAGTTCATTCTTGTGGCCTCCAGAATATCCCACATACCTGAAGCTCTCTGGGCTCTGACTAGACCCTTCCCAATTGTCCTAGAGCTTGCAGCCTCTGGTCATTACCATTCAACTTCACATCACAGAAAAGATGACAGCATCAGAAACCAACAGTGTCGGGAAGACTGGCTATCCTCAAGTGCCTCAGCAGTCCAACTATCTATTTTTGTTATCTATATACTTTTGGGAGTTCATACACAAAATTATTTGCCAAGACTAATGTAAATTCTCTCCCACCTTTTATTTTCCTCTAGCAGTTTACCTGTTTCATATTTTGAGGTTTTATTTATTCATTTAAATCCTGACTGCAGTTTCCCTTCCCCTCCCCTCCCCTCCCATCCCCTCCCCTCCCCTCCCCTCCCCTCCCCTCCCCTCCTCTCCTCTCCTCTCAGTCTCTCCCCTGCCACCTTCCCTGCCCACCCTCATTCACTTCTCTTCCATTTCTATTCAGAAAAGGGAAAGCCTCCCATGGATATCAACAAAACATAGCACATCAAGTTGCAGTAAGACTAAGAACTTCCCCTTGTATTAGAGCTGAACAAGGCAACTCAGTATGAGGAATAGCAGACACAGCCCGGATTCCTCTGTTAGGAATCTCACAGGAAGACTGAGCTACACAACTGTAACATATATGTAGAATGCTCTTCAGTCTCATGCAGGCTTCCTGGTTGGTGGTTCAGTCTTTGAGCCCCTACAAGCCCAGGTTAGTTGATTCTGTGGGTTATTTGTGATGTGCTTGACTCCTCTGGCTCTTACAATCATTGCTCTCTCTTTCTAGCAGGATTCCCAGAGCTTTGCCTAATGTTTGGCCATGAATCTGCATCTGTTTCCACCAATTGCTGGATGAAGCCTCTCTGATGACAACTGGGCTAAACACCAATCAGTAAGTGTAACAGAATATCCTTAGATTTAATCACATTGATATTTTTATTTATTTGTTTGTTTGTTTAACTTATTGGCTGGCGGTATTTGGTTCTATCCCAGGTCTCTGGGCAGTTGCCTAGGTTTGAAGTACCAGGCATGAATTCCCTCTTATTTAGTGGACTTTAAATCCAATTAAATGGTTATTGGTTACTCCAAGATATAATTGCCATTATTGCACTCTTGGGAATATTTCAGTATTTTGGTCATTGTTGTGGTTCACAGGCTGAGTAGTACTATTGATTGCTTTTCTCCCTTGGCAGCTAGAATAGCACCTTTTGAAACGATTAAAGCTATTCCTTAAGGAGGAGGTTTCCAGGTTAGTTCCAGTTGGGTTTCCTCAAGTCTGTGTCAAGTGGGCAGTTCCTCAGCAACAGGGCCTTTCCTTCAAGTTCTCAGAGGCAACCAAGGATAATGACAAAAAAGTTTATTGTTTTGGGAGTGTCTTGGACTCCCCTAGCAACAACTGGAAAGGAGGTCTCCCTTGCCTGAAAACAATGTTTTTTTGTTCAATAGCCTGTTTTTCTTGTAGGTACACTATTAACCCAAATGGTATGACTTCAGTTAAACTATATATATATATATACATATATATATATGTATATATATATGTGTGTGTATACACATATGTATATATATATTATTTCATATATCATATGATATATTAAATGGTGTTTTCCTATGATTTCCCTCAAGACCCTAAGTGATTGTCCTTCTTCCTTCCCTTTCTCTCTATGTTGCTTTCCTTTCAACCTCCCAAGTTACCTTCTCCCCTATCTTCCCCATTCCCCACTTTGTAGCACATATGTCCACAATTTCTTTTTTTTCTTAGACTGAACAATACCCTGCAATCTGTCTTTGAGTTAAACAGCATTTTTTTTTTCTGTCCCTGATGGAGTCATCCTTAAAACTTGCTATTACATTTTCTACATCGTTAATTGTGTTCTACAGCTTCAGAATTTGTCTAGTGTTTTTCCCCTCAGATACTTATTTATCTAGGCTTTATGAGACAGGTTTTAAGTACCAAAGGCTGTCCATACTTCACACATTGCTGTTTTGGTTTTCTTCCCATCCTGGTTTTTGTTCATGGGACATTTCAGTTTCTCAAGTAGCACTTTTGTTCTCACAGAATTATCTAGTTGTGGTTTGTTGTACTTTGCCCTGATTCTCCAGATTGTTTTAAAATCTTTAGGGGATTTCCTCAGAAGATACAGGCTTTGGCAACTTTGTCAGGCTAAGTGTTCAAACCATTCCCCCAGTTCTTATCCAGGGATGAACTCATTCTGGTTGTCTTATTCTCTCTTGTAGGAAGAATTTTAGGATTTGATGCTTTACATCAATCTGGAAAAGGCAAGCAAAGGGATTTTCTGTTTACTTTTACAAGGGGTATACCTTGGTGTGTTCAAGATTTTGTGCTTCTACCACTTCAGCAGAGTTGAGTGTGATATCTGTGTGAACTCACACATGACCCAGTAGGTAGGTGTGTGTGTGTGTGTGTGTGTGTGTGTGTGTGTGTGTGTGTGTGTGTGTGTGTGTGGTTTGTCAGCTACAGGAACAGATGGCATCTGTAGTTGGAGATGCATTGTGGACAAGCTGGTGCTGTCTTTAGCAAATGTGCTCCCAAGGATCACTGAGTCCTTAGGAGGAGTCTTTCCTTTTCCTGGCTCCTAGATTTGCACATATATTTCAGCCATGCTGAAGAAAGTGGACTATTGGGGAATATGTATGCATATAAGTAAGAAAGTGATTTTTAAAGTCAAGCAATTTTGCTTTCCACATCAACTTTATTGAGGTATACTTCACATGCACTAAAATATGTGCATTTTAAGGATGATGGTTTGATGTGTTTTGACAAACATCTACATTTTTGTACCCACCAGTCTAATTAAGATGTAAGAGTTTTATCCCACTCCCAAATGTTCCCAGGGTGGCTGTGCAGACGGTGATCTTCATTTACTGCAACAGATGATTGCTGGTTCCTATTTACACCCTGATAGTTTGAATGTAACTGAGTTTGAATGTCATTGATCCCCATAATCTCATAGGGAGAGGAATTATTAGGAGGTGTGGTTTTGTTGAAGTAGGTATGGATTCTTTGGAGGATGTGAGTCACTGTGGGGATGGGCTTTGAGGTTTCCTATGCTCAGGATACTGTCCAGTGTCTCAGTTGACTTCCCATTGCCTGCAAGGTGTAGGATTCTCAGCTACTACTCCAGCACCAGACCTTCCTGTACACGAACATTCTCTCTACCATGATGATAATAGACTGAAGCTCTGAAACTGTAAGTGAACCACCAAAATTAAATGTTTTCATTTGTAAGACTTTCCATGTTCATTGTGTCTCTTCACAGCATTATAAACCCTACAAGACACACCCTGTTTATTAATTTTGGTTCGTCTAGATTGGACATACACAGAGTCCCACATGATGCTAGCTTTATATTGGGATTTTTTCCTTGTAGTTCATGTTTTTGAGATCTCTCCACAGGATTGCATTATAGTAAACATGTAAATATCCTGCTCAGATCTCTTGCTGTGGAGACATTAACTGACCAAAGGCTGCAGACATTTTGCTCCAAATCCATCCCTTTTTTGTGGTTATAGTTTAAATGCTTTCTCCTTCCTCCCAGCCATGCCCCATATCCTGTGTCCTAACTGCATATGACAGAGGTGACAAACAGCACTTTCTGACAAGCACTTTTGGCTCAAAGACTGCCTATTAGCTTGGACAAGGTCTTTTTAGCATCTGAGTATCTGAGACACTAATCCAACTATGCACCTCTCTGTTCTTATCTTCCTCAAGAGAGCTTCATCACCAGTGTCATGTGATGGTTTTCAATACTTCTTTTCAACCCTTCCAGGTTTTAAGAATTTGTCTCAGTAAGTGTTCAAAACGTTTAATTCTATCTTGTCCCCTTCTTGGAGAACTGAATTAATTCATTTAATTGTTTAGAATTTGTTTCTTTTGTCAATGATTATTAATCCATTATAAAGGCAGTGGTTAATCTTTTCTTTATTATATTGAAGTAGTTGGTAGAAACTGTCTTGTATCCTCTCAGGATCCTTATACTCCTCTAAGAATGGAGTGAACAGAAATTGAAAAGTATAACCAGGAGGTACTTTATTGTCAGTTTGAGTTTAACAACCTTAAATGGGATGAAACAATTTAAAACAGATAAAACAATTTAAAACGGGTGGCCAGGAGGGATTTTAATAAAATAGGTTTGAATTCATAGTAATAGTGAGCCGACACAACTCTGAGAAGTTGTGCAAATCAAAGTTCCTGAATGGGTCGGGATGCTAACCAAGTCTGCAGCACTGAGCCTTTGGTACAGTTTCCCAGACTCCTTGATGTGGTGGGTGGCCTTAGTGTCTGGAAACTGGGAATGGCCTAGGAAACACATTTCTATCTGCAATTGAGGTGTGGAGTCTTGGCATCTGAGGCAATGTCCACTGAGTTCTGTAGTCTAGCTCCAGGGAGTTTCCTGTCCATGGAGCAAGCCTCAAGTGCCAGTTGTCTCTGTCTCTGGGGAAACTGTTTACAGTGAGTCCTGAAAGCAACCATCTCCTTATCCTCTGTTGATTTTTGGTGCAGCCTGAGCTCTGAAGCCTATGTTTATAGGACATGAGCTGGGGTTAGTTGGGCTCTACTGGGTCCTGAATAGCTGAATGTGGGTGCGGCAATTGGATGAAGAATAGAACCAATCAGGGAAGAGTAGTCAAACTTGATATAGAAAAGGAGAAACCCTGAGCGCCCCTGAAACTGCTAAATGGCCAGGGGCTCTGCCTCTCCAGAAACTTGTTAGAATGTTTCCCTGGTTCCAGAGGACCCTGAAGACTCCTGTTCTTCCCCTTTTCCTCCGGGGGGGGGGGGAGGAGAAATGGGTCCTTTCTTTTGCAAGAGCTGTTGCTGTACTAACGTTATCAGCAAGCAATCAGCTGTCTGGGCTTGAGCCTGCTATCAAAAGGCTTGTGTCAGCACTACCTGGACTAGAAAAATGTTCCATCATTATAAATAAAATTTCTCTGCTTATTTGTCAACATGTATGCACATGGACATTTCATTCACTTATATTCATTTATCTTGGCTAAGTAGCAGGAGTGTCACTATTAGATAATAGGACATGGGAAAGGTTGTCTTTGAAGGAGATGATGGGATGGTTTTAAAATAATGTGCCCTTCCACTGATGTAAGTAGGAATTTATATTGTTCCCTGTCCTCACCAATACCTGGTATTACCCTTTTTCAAGTATTTCCTTTATTTTAGTAGGTGCAGGGATAGTCAGTGGATAGACTTATCAGATGCCCTGCCATTTTACTGGAACATATTTTAATCAGAGTTGCAATACTTCATGTATTTTGAGTACAAGTTGAGTCCGTTGTCAGTGTATGCAATGCAAAGCTGTTACAAAGAGTTTCTCCCAGTTATTGGCTAGGAATTTTCATCTTGGGTTTTTTGTTTTGTTTTGTTTTTACTTTTTGTTGTTATTGTTGTTTTGTTTTCTTCCAAGTGGACATAAACTAGAGTCACACAAGAAGCGAGATTCAGCTGAAGATTTTCCTCTATCAAATTGACCTCTGATCAGGTCTCTGGGCCATTTTTATTGATTGTTGATTGATATACCAGGGTCTAGCCCTATATCATCTCTGAGCAGGTATTTTGGGCAGTATAAGAAAGGAAACAGAGCAAGTCATGGAAGGCAATCCAGTAAACAGCACACTTCCATGCCTTCTGCTTAGTTCCTCCCGACTTCCCTCAGTGATGCTCTGTTATGTGGAAGCATAAGAGGAAATAAACCTCTTCCTTTCTAAGTTCATTTGTGGTCAATGTTTTATCATGGCATCAGAATGCAGAAACCTATACACTGGAACTTTTCAGAAATATTTCTTCCCATTTTAAACGGTGTGTCTCAGCATGTCAAAGACAACTGACCCACAAACAACCCTCAACTTTCTTGTTTAGTCATGTGGATGCTACAGCATCCAATGTCTTCTAATGTAGTTCCTGCTTTTATTAGTGATCTTACCCCAGGGTGTTCTTCTGATATCAGTTTTGGTTCCTCTGTGGGTGAATTAATATGAGTATGAACATATTAGGCTCATTTAAGATCAAATGAATTAATAATATCAAGCATTTGTTGTCCTGTGCATACTGAATTTCCTGTACATGGTTGGCTTAGAGAAGGCACTTCATAAGAATTATTAAAAATGTACTCCATTTGCTTTTCTTATGCTGTTATTTAAAGTATTAGTCCAAAATTTATTGCTAGAACAGATCTAACTTCACATTTAGGATCTGAACTGAGTAGTCAGAAGTGAATTTTATTCCAGGACTAAAGAACTCCCCAAGCTCACTTTGTACAAATTTGAATGGCAGTTGTTTGAGAGAGGATATGAACATTTGTGCAATTTATGGCTTAGAGATTGCACCCTGGAGTGGGAAAAAACCCTTTTGGTTTTAGGTGTTGCAATTGCTTTGGGGCATGCCTTTTACATCCTAGCACCTGCTTGGAGGTTGTGAAAGGAGAAGAAAAGAATTTTATCCTCCAAACAATAACATTACCGGTCCACAGATGATTTCCTGTCACCTTATATTTCCTCCTGTAGGTGTAACTTAGGTGCAACTGATTGCTTCATGAGATCTGACTTCCTTCTTAATACAAAGCCTTTGTTGAGTGTTTTTTAACCACTTAGCTTCTTCCAGAGTACAGACTTAAATGTTAAATTGATGCTAAGTCAAATTTTGTTTTGTAATTAAGGTCTTATTCTTATGTACACTTTTGGCTAGTTGGCTATTTCAGTTAATATTAAAGAAGCAAAAAGTGAAAAATATGACTGATGAGCATCACTCTTTGTTGAAAACTAAGTCCTTCAATGTCCTTCCTGTGATCTGTGAAATGTGTTCTAAGGAGAGTTGGAGTCCACACACACATTGGGAGGAGAAATTTTCAGCATTCTCAAAAAGCACATTTAAGCATCATTGAATCATTTACAAACACTTGTCCCCTTAGAATATATTCCCTAGCGAGTGTTCAGAGAAACTCTTGAAAGATAAAAGTCTAACTAACCACATGTCTTACCTGATTAAAATTTTAAAGGTTTTCTACAGGGCTTGGAGTCTGTCCACATCATCAGGGCCTACCTGCCCTACCTTCTACTTGATTTGAAGCCATTCTCCCACTTTTTTCTGCTCTCTGTCAAGTACTCCGCCATGCCTTTTCCTGCTTGGAAGACTGCACATGCCTTTTCCTCTGCTGGCACTAACTTTCCCTGGCACTAACTTCCCCAATGGTTTCGCGTGATGTACTTTCTTCTTCTCAGATCGTCTATGAAAGTCACTTTAAAGGAGGACCACTCCTTTACTTGGCATTTCAGGAGCTCATGTATGTGCTTGTTGGCACATACCATTATTGTTAAATTATGCATTTATTAATTGGATACCTTTAGTTGATCTTCTTTTCGAACATGGGAGTTTTATGAGATTATGTCTATGTCTGTATTATACTCGCTGTGCCCACCCTAGTGTTTGTGCTCAGTGAGTGTCTGATGAGAACATTTTTGATCTGTTTACTTTTAAAGTCTCAACAAGTATGGGGAGGAAGTATTTGATGTGGCTAACACAAACATGATGCTGTGTAGGAGTGATATGTTCAGATGTATAGACATAATATTCTGAGGTGACTCTTCATTGTGAGTTAGCTTCTACAAGAATTGTGTGTAACTTGAAGGAATGCATCTGCTGCAAATGAAATTATAAAGAGCCAAATTATTCAGGTTGTCAGTGTCTAGAATTGAGGCTGTTTCCTTCATTCTTGTTCTAACCAATTTTCATACCATGGGAAAACAGCCTGGTACACAGCTCTGTGAGGGCTGGTTGGGTATCATGAAATGCAAATCACTAAGCTGAGAGCTTTTAAACAGACTCAGAGGACTTGGGTTGGGGAGATTGCACTATAGGTAAAGCACCCAGGCTGCAATCATAAGGACTTGAGCTGGATTGCAGCACTCATATAAAAAGCCAGGCAGGGCAGGAGCTTTTAAGTTCATTGCTGGGCAAGTGGAGATAGGAGGATTGATGTAGCTTTTTGGGCCACTAACGATGCCTACTCAGTGAGTGTTAGGTCAAGAAGAGATCTGAAGGAGAATAAGATGAATAACTTTTTTCAGGACATTTCAGGCTGTCCTCTGGCCTCCATATTCATACACACAGGTATATATGTACCCACACCAGAATGCACACATGTATATAATACATATAAGCAAAGAATAAGAAAATGTGTTAAGGTTGATAGGTTTTTCTTTTAATAACTATAATCTGTAGGTATTTTTGGCCACTTTTGAAGTATTTTATCAACTCACAAGGACATGTTCATGAAGACTAATCATTATTCAGAGTACAAAATCACATGAAAAGCAATTAGAATAAGTAACTATTCTCAGCAGACTCCAGACCAGTTAATGATCTGCGCAGAAACAAAAACCAATCAAAATGAATCGCAAACTCAGCATATGTATCTGGTAGGGGACACCATGCAGGGTTTCTGCTCTTCTGACCAATGGGCCTATGAGTGTTACGTTTTCATTGTACAGGACAATGACTCCTAGGTTACGTTTCAGTGTTTTAATTCATTTGCACAAAGAAATGAGCACAACGCTTCTCATCTCACACCATATAGAGCACCTCTCATCACAGAGATAGTTTCGTATTTCTCCCTTCAGACAAAAACTTGGCAAATGATAGCTTTGAAAATCTTAGCTTTACCAAGGGGACAACTAATTTGGCTTGATGAGCTTAAATCAATATCCAAGCTTCAGTGCTTCCCTACCCTCTTATGTCCAATACAACAAAATAGGGTTCTTGGGACTAACCAAGGAAGTAACCAAAACATTTAAAAAGAGGGTATTTTTTTTTTTGGCTAGTGGAGTGACAAATGCTTTCTATTCTCACCTGGTTTTAGTAGTGAGTGACAGAAAAAATATATCTGGGCCCAATATTTACATAACATATATTGTATAATACAATTTATTGGGACATGTGTCTAGAGCCTTTTAGGTGAAACATGTAACTTCATTTGGATTGTAGCAGGATTATCTATTGAGCAAGAAACTTCCAGGGACAAGGACGTCTAAATTAGCCTCTCTGCAAATGGAATTCCTGTCACCAAGAATACCATATTTTCATTCATATCCAGTTTCTTTTCTCCCTCTGTAACTTTGAAAAAAAAAACATGTTTAAGGGAGTTTTGTTGCTGTTGTATTTTTTTTAACTTTACAAACATTTATAGATTGATCCCAGTCAACAATCAGTTAGTAAGACAGCTGTTTGCTGTATTGGTCCATTAACAGGAAATGATATTGATATGAAACTTTGGGCTTGGAAACACAGAAGCTCCATTTATTTAATAGTCCCAAGCCTCTGTTTTTGATGCTTGAAAGTAGTGCTTATAATTCCTGCTTTGGAAGTGAGATAGGATAGCAGTAACTGAGATAGCAGTAACTGTGGGCAGCTGGTGTAGGCACACCGTGGTTGCTCAATAAATACATTTACCAATTTAAGGGATGATAAGCCCTTCTCCTTCATTGAACTCACCTTTGAATCAAGTTGAAATGTGTGATTGAGTTATACATGGACATATAAGAACACCTTTACCACCAGATGGGAAACAACAGAAAAATTTAGCAGATTAAAAATCACCTGTAACTTTTCTGTTTTGTGACATAGTTATCACAAATTGTGCTATCTCTTTATTTCTTTTTCCAACAATGAAAGAGAAAGACATCACTCTTTTCACAGTACTCCCAGGAATTTAGGCAAGTGGAGAATGCCACTCTGATGAGTTTTGAGAAACACAGCTGCACTAGGAAGTAACAGGGAGCGTCCATGGCTGCCTCCACTCCTAGGTTATGCTTTAGTACTGTGGTTCCCTGGTCTGTGGAAATGAGCCTATTCAAACCTAAAGGGCTTTGCTCTGTGGCCACCATAGGCAGTAGGTACCAAGTTTAGATAGCTTAAGACACATTCGGGGAAACTATTTTCTGATTAAAATTACAATGAGATATTTCACCTTAAATCAAATCCAGTGTGTAACCAAAGTAAATGGAACAGGAGAATAAAATGTATTTCACTTATAATGAACTGAGAGTGCATAAAGAAATCCTTTAAATATCCAAATGGCTAAAGATGGATTATATTTTCCTTTGGGAAATGAAGTAGCGGAGAGGACAAACCTGATGAACTGAGCTTATTAGAATGGCTTTTGGCGGTGATGGAAGTGGTATTGACGGAAGGCAGCGGTGCATATTTCACACACATTTGCAGGGTAATAAACATAAAATGCTGCTCAGGGACAAAGTTGAGACACTTTGTCTTTTGACACCTGTACTCTGGTGGCACGCTTATCACCCAGAGTCATGCTCTGCTTTAGACACCAAAGTGATTTCAGGGATAAACACTTTAAATCACTGGTAAGGTTGGTTTCCAACCTGACATAACGATTTCTTCAGACAAGATCCAGAAATAGGAGACAAATACTACTTTGTCTAGTTGACATCATTTAAGAAACTCTAGTCATCATGTTCGGTGGCAAACATTTTACCCACTGAGCCATCTTCTTGGCCACTCTTCTCATTCTTTATGCAGCCTAAGGGACTTTGTCATCTGATATTGTTGCCTCCATTAGCAAAATAAAATGAGATTCCAGTGTTTTAGTAAAGGAAGGCAATTCTGTGTGTGGATAGAGGTGGCTGGGATGGAAATTCATGGTTTTATTCCAGAAGGTGATATCACCAAAAGCATTCCTTAGTTTTTTTCATCCTCAATATGAACTGCAAGCACCTTCCCATAATGCTTTGGAAAAGTTTTGAAAAGTAATGGTTACCTTGCTTAGCTAACACATGGCTGGAATTTTAAATAAGAAATCTTAAAATCTAGTGAAAATACATGATCTTTGCATACTGGTTCAGTTTCTTCTTTCAAGATAGAAACATCAAATCGCTGTACAGGGATGACAAGAGTCTGTAATCTTTAAACAATGCCCAACACTAATGGGTTTTCAACTGTCAGACATTATTATTTATTACATGGCTACCCTTTCTATTACAGTGAGGGATGTGCTTGTAGAATATCGATAATCTGGTTATTACGAACTAAGCAGAAGCACAGATGGTAATTTGGATATTTACAAGTATAGGCAGAGGATATGCAAGTGAGGGATTTCCTTAGGCCTAGTAGCTCATGACTCAGCAATCTACAGAGGAACAACAGCCGGGAGCCTGTGCCATTCCTAGGCCAGGGAGATACACGGGACAGTGCTGATACCAGAGACAGAGATGAGGCCACCAGATAAAAGTATGTATTTCAGACACTTTTTGGGGTAAACTGATGTCACAAAAGGGAGTCAGCCATACTGAAGCTGTCCAAGAGGAAGGACAGTTCGGAGAGCTGACTGATTGATGTTTTTCCCCCCACTCTACAATCCCCTTACCACTTAATGACTGGAAGGTGAGGGAAAGGACATAAAGAGATTCCTAGAAAGGGAGGATGGGAGAGAGGGATGGAGACAGACAGATAGGAAAAACAAAAGAGAAAGAGAGACTTAGTTTTCTTTTTGTTACTAGGGTTTTTCCACTTCCTCTTTTCCTCTTTCCCTCCTTTCTTTCCTTCCTCCCTCCCTCTCTCTCCAATCTATTGTTTTAAAAAGGGAACTGAAATTTTTTTCTGAATAACTAGCTCTAAGTAAATAAATATAGATTTAAAAATGATTATAGAGTATATTAATTAAGCAATAGAGCATAATATGCAGTTGTAACCCTTTGAATTTACATATTTTTCAAGACAAAAGAAAATAACCATAAGCCACACAGTGAAAGTTATAATCATAAAACAATAACGACATATACAATTCAGACCCAAATAATGAGGTGAAAGGTGAATAGCTGAAAAGCAATATGAATAAGTCATAAAACATAAAGTTTTTCCTATTAGAGGTTAAAGTCTAACTGATGGAACAAACCCACAATTAAGCTCTTATTTCTTATGTAGTATATGATATGAAGTGAGAAATGTGTCCGTAAGTTTTAGCAGGTAGGGAAGAATGACAATTTACATTGAAATGATGCCAAGAGATAGTAAAATTATTGTAGAATTTTTACTAATTTTTGAATCAGCCTAGCAGATAAAAAAGATATTTGAAATGTCATTCTTTTTGGTTTTCTAGTATCTAGTGTCTAGTATCATAATGTATCCTGGTAAAACAAAAACTCGAGGCAAATCAAGTTCCTTCAAAACTTCATTTAAATCCTAACAGTTACTGCCTTGAAAGGTTGTCCCACTGTTAGTTAAGTTGTAGTTCACAATATTGTATTCTCAATGTCAGTCTGGCTCAGATGTTTCTGACACATGGAAGCAAGTTACTCCTTTATCCTGTTTCCTTTCGACAAACAAGAGAACATTGGCTTACTGAGACTTTTAAAGTACTCAATAAAACAGATGTAGCAATATTGTTTGCACGAAGCATCAGGAAATGAAAGACAGAATGAAATTTAAAAATGAAAAGCTGGACAGAGATAAACAGCATGTGGTTCAATCCCACATAAAACAGTGGGATTAGGGGTTAGATGTGGGCCCAGGGCCAGCACTGCTGCTCACAGATAATGTCCCTAACTGAGTCTCTTACTGTCTTGGCACCCACCTTTCTTCAACCATACCAAAGGTCTCATGGTTCCCATGTATTTCAAATGCCTCTCTAACTATAATGTGATATATTGTTAAGTTAAAATGCTGCCACAAGCTGTGCAATGCTATATAGCACTATATAATTACTAACAGCTAGAGCAATGAAAGCTCTCACTTGGAAAATAGACATTTTGAAATGGCCATCAGAAAAAAAAGTATAGGGCAGTAGTGACTTTTCATGTTTATCAAATCTCCCCCTCTTCAAAATTAGGGTTCCCAGAGGATTTCTTTGAGTTTGTTATGGTTTTAATTGTAGGATTATACTGCATCCTCTAATTTAGACAAACCATTTGACCTTTCTTAGTACGTATTTAAGCCATGAAAATAGTTCAGAAATGAAATGTTGAAATTTGGGGTCGGGGATGAAGGGTAGCTGTGGGAGAGAAGACCACTGAAAATTGAAGGTTGAGCAGAGGCAGGCACTGGAGTGAGTAAAGGAGGATTAGGATATGAGTTAACCAAAACAAAGAATGTATGAAAAAAATTCTCAAGAAAACCCACTAGTTTGTATCTGTCTGTCTGTCTGTGTGCTAGCAGCATGCATGTTACCTTAACCATATATTGCCTACATATTACCTATACTACACACACACACACACACACACACACACACACACACACACACACAGAGAGAGAGAGAGAGAGAGAGAGAGAAAGAGAGAGACAAAGGCAGAGACAGAGATAGAGACAGAGAGACAGAGACAGGAGTCTGAACAAAGGTGAACTGAGTGGGAATATGTTGCTGGTCCTGGAAGACACAAATTACTAAATGAAAATCTCTGTGCCAGCCATGGTTTATGTCTCTTAAAATTATTGATAAGAGAAGCTCCAGAGGCACAAAAATAATATAGACCATTGCTCTTGAGAGACACTGTAATTAGGTAATTTGACCCTGTTGCTAGTTGATACCACATGCTTTGGTTGCAGAACACTGAGAAAACAATATTGAACTGACCTAGGGTTTATCTCCCTGATGGCTAGATTTCATAGCATTTGAAGGCAATATGTAGGCTGATAGCAGAGAAATGTGATCAACAATCTTATCCAGAGATAGAACTTGAGTGTCTCAATATTGTCCTGTTAGGCAAGATGTCCCCACTTGCGCAATAATGGTGTGACTATAAGGGGAGTAAGCAATCACTCTCTGGTTGGATTTGAGGCCTGCTTAGCAGGAAGGAATGCATACCTGATATTTAAGTTAGAATTTCTATTGCTGTGAGGAGAAACTATGACCACAGTAATTCTTATAAAGGAAAAATATTTAATTGGGGAAGCCTACATTTTCAGAGGTTTAGTCCATTACAATTATGGCAGGGTATGGTGGTCAGGCAGACATAGTACTGGAGAAGAAGCTGAGAGAGTAGAAGAAGCTACATATTGATCTGGAGATGATAGGCAGTGAACTGAACTATGGGGTGTAGCTTGAGCATATATGAGACCTCAAAGCCTGCCCCCACAATTACACACTTCTTCCAACAAGGCCATATTTACTCCAACAGGGTTACATCTCTTGCTAGTACCTGAAAACAGAAGTTTCTGTGCTGCCTTGTCCAGCATCTGTCCCAAATAAACACAAAGAGGCTTCTATTAATTATATACTGTTTGGCTGATGGCTCAGGCTTATTATTGACTATCTCTCTTAATTGTTAACCCATTTCTATTGATCTAAATATTTCTCCATGGTCTTGGTTTACCAGAGAATGCCTGGTATCCTATCTTCCCAGTAACTACATGGTGTCTCTCTGGTGTCTCCTCCTTCTTCTTCCAAGACTTCTCCTACTCTGGTGACCCTGTCTATACTTCCTGCCAGGATACTGTACAATCAGTATTTTATGCATCAAGCAATAAGAGAAACATATATTAACAGCATACAGAAGGACATCCCTCATCAAGTTCCACTTCCTATGAGCTCATGGGGGGACAGGTCAATTACATTCCAACTACCTTACCTGTTATTATAAACATGATGAAAACTCATGGCAAGGGAAGTCACAGACACTTGGAAGAACATCTTGTTAATATTTTATTAAATGGTCATATTGTCAAACTAATTTTTACATTTTATATCTATAGATTTTTAACCTTGGTTAAAGAATCTTTGTAAGAGTTAGAGATTCATATCTGTTTTAACTGCTGAAAATAAGTGACTATGACTGCTCAGCCATCAAAATATCTACACCACTACTCTGCTCCTAGGCTCAGGTAACATGTCAGAAATAGAAGGATGGTGGAAGAAGAGTAGAAGGATAGGGAGATGAAATATGACATACTGGCCTCTGATAATGTGACTCTCATATACCTGAACCCACAGCAGTTGTGTTTACTTGCATAAAATCTGCACAAGACCAAGCAAATAAAAATATTGGGGCTGATGCCCCAATCCCTAGCTGAGTAGGGATTTTTATATGAACTAGATGGCCATTGGTAGGTGCTCCATGCCCTAGAAGATAGCCAAACATCCATCCACATATGGCCAGCATTAAAATGATTCAACATGTTATTGAAAAAGAAACCATGAATTTTTGAGAGAGATGCTTTGGGAGGTTTAGTACAAGTTAGAAGGAGGGTGAGGCAGATGGATACGAAACAGGGTGTATTATGTAAGTGTGTGAACTTTTCAAATAATCAAAGAACAACAACAAGCCGGTGATCAGCTACTATTGCAGAAATCAGCACCCATGGCGTATGGATAGAATGTAAGGTCATAGGAGCACCTGTGCAATCCTATGCATTAACATGATTTGTGGGACCCAAATGCTAAATGAAATCTATGATCCTTTCTTTAAACATTAAACATTTCAAGGTGGTAAAGATGAAGCAATAAACAAAAAAGACCTTTTTAAAAAATTATTATTTTGCAAAGTATATGCAGGCGAGCCAGATTCTGTGCTACTGTATGCCTGTGAACCAACCATGTCCACACTCTCACTATACTTTCTTCTACTCTGACAGCTCCTGAAATAGCCTATGATATTGTGGCAGTGTAAGGTATTTATGCTATTTGTTGTATTTTGTCAATTTGGTATAAAATAGGCATAACTTGGGAGAGGAACTATCAAGTGAGGAATGGTTTCCTTCAGATTAACCTGTTGACAAGTCTGTGGGGCATTTTCCTGATGATGATTGATGTAAAAAGGCCCAGCCCACTGTGGGTGAAGGGATTCCTGGGTTGTATAAGTAAGCAGGGTGAGCAAGCCAGTAAGCAACACCCTCCCTGGTCTCTGCTTCAGGTTCTATCTCTAGGTTCTGCTTTTAGGACTTGCCATAGCTTCCCTCCATGGTCTACCATAACCTATAAGCTGAAATAAACCCTTTATTCCACTCAGTTGTTCTTTGTCAGTGTTTTATTGACAGTAAACTAAAACAAAACTAAAGTCCTTGTCAGCACTTGTTCCTAAGTGATTAAGTGGAGGGAACCCAATCCCTAAGCAGCAATTTGGAAATATAGAAAATGAGAAATAAATCTTTGATGCTTTGCTGCAAGTATTGATGGAAATTCAGAGTTTCTCTGTAATTATCTCATGACTCAGCCCAATATCAATATCTGTGTCTGTCTGTCTATCTGTCCATCTGTCATCTTTTAATTATCTACTGTTTGTTTATCTATCTATCTATCTATCTATCTATCTATCTATCTATCATCAATCATCAATCTACCATTTATCATAATTATCTATCATCTACCTATCTGTCTCTATATTGAAATTCTCAACCATAGTGAAATCAAATGGACAACGCATAGTTAAACTTTCACTGGGACAAAAAGAGAGCAATGCATATGAGGAATTGGTGTGAAGAGAAACACTAGAATATCATGCATTAAAACATACAAAAGTATTCAAAGGAACACTGGAGGATTTAGTTACAGAAAAAATGAAGATAAAAATAAACAGATGGAAGATAAAAGGAACATTTGCTCAATTTCCTCTTAATATGATTAATATGAGAAAGAAAAGAGACCTGACATTCATGGAAAATGACTCGGCATTTATGAAGATATATTTTACAATAATTGCTTGACAACTTGAGAAGTCAACAGCAGGTGAGTAAGAAGATATGTGTGGTCAATATGGATACATAGAATTTGAATGAGATCAATTAATCTGGCTAATGGGGTTAGATGACAGTGGGAAGGAAGTCTGGAGAAATTCATGAGCAAAAAGTAGCTTGACTTAAATTTGATAATGCCCTTATTAGCTTTTGTGGCCAAAAACTGCTTTCTTTATGTAAATTATTACCATCTTAGTAGATGTAAAGAATCAAACATGGCAATTGTCTTTTTGGAAGGGGGATTTGATCCCCTAGAAAAGTTTTCAAAAGTATTCTTAAAAAATGAACAAAACAAAACAAAATTCATCACAATGCATATGATTATCATCTCTGGAAACACAGAAGCCCTGCAGTATAAGGAAAAATAGAAATGTCAGATAAAGAAAAAGTCATTGCATTCTCCAAGTTTTTCTAAACTGTGGAGGAAGCTAATTTAAAATTGCATTGCTAATTGATTAAATTTTCCCTGAGGAAATAAAGATAATTGCACACACTCATTAAACTCTTGCTATGTATCTGAAATTCTTCTGAATGCTTTATAGGTGTGTCTTCAAATGTCACAACAACTGTACCAACAAGATCCTTATTGTTTCCATTTCAATATAGTGAGGTGTCCAGAACAAAACTTCTCCAAAGTCACCTGGGTGGTTGGTGGTCCAGCTGGTGTTGGAGCTGTTTGTCACATTGTGGTTTGAAAGTCCAGGAGAAGCAGTGTGAGTATGCTCCAGCTGTCCAGGTGGATTAGCTAATCCTCTTTAGTTAGAGATTTTGTCATAAGGCTATTTAGGGGAGGGGTAGATAGTCTCATGCTTAAGGTTGTGAGTACCACAGTTATATTTCTTGGGGTTATATCTTATTCCTCCCATTTTAATCTTAAGTAACTTAGTGAAATCCTGAAGCTTCATAGTTTTTTTCTCTAACACTGTAGTATTGAGCTCATATAGCATTAGGTAGCAGCACCACACTGTACTCCAAAAATATACATGGTTATCACCAGGTACTTGAAAATAGAGTCATTAAAAATAAAAGTCAGATAGTGAAATTAGAAGATTGAACACAGCGCCTGGCACATTAAGAACTCAGTTGGTGTCTTAGAGCTTATATGGCTGTAATAAACACTATAACCAAAACAAACTTGGGGGAAAAGGATTGATTTCATCTTATAGGCTGTAGTAAATCATCCAGGGAAGTCAGGGCAGGAACTCAAGGAAGAAACTTGGAGGCAGCAACTGGTTCAGAGGTCATCGGGATATGCTGCTCATTGGCCTGCTGCCCATGGCTTGCTCTTCTTGCTTTCTTACAGAACCAAAGCCCAGGGATAGAACCACCCACAATAAACTAGGCACCACAATCTTGCCCAAAGGCCAATCTAAAGCATGCATTTTCTCAATTGTGGTTCCTTTTTCCAAAATGACTCTCTTGTCTCAAGTTGATGTAAAAACTCTCCTCATAGTCAGTGTTAGATATTTTTATTAATAAGAGATTAGCTAAACCAGATGTATTTCTTATTTTACTAAACTCATTTCCTGCTATATCCCTGAAAATGTATTTATATATCCATTGCACTTGACCCCCTAAGTTCCAAGGGCACCATGTTTCATCATTCTGCAAATTTTCATTCTACATCAATTTTCATCTCTATCTGTCATGAGTACTTGGTGCAACTCCTTAAAGAAACCTGTGAGCCTCTTTCATATCTTATGTGTAATCAGAGGTTCAGTGGGGCCCTAATATACAATAAATACTTTTATATTAATTTGAAGGCAGAAGTGGGAAAATGTATATGTGAGAAATTGGAGGCGATAGAAGGGTAAAATAATAGTAAATTTGTCTAAGAAAAAAATAGTGGATAATATTATTTATCTAAAATAATATATAATTTATTATACACACACACACACACACACACACACACACACACACACACACACACACACATATATATATATATATATATATATATATATATATATATATATATCCACCTGGGCTGGCACTATTCTTCCTAAGAGTCACAGACAGTCTAACAAAATCTCTAACACTACTCCTGAGAAGCCCCTTTATTAGTTGTTGGTCAGGGGTCCAAGAGTCTCCAAAAAATAAAAGGCTACCTTGGTTGCCTTTGGTTGCCTCCTAGGAGTTGAAAGTATGCTAGAGATGCCCTGGGCTTTGAACCCAGAACTCAGAGCATCTGAGTTGAACCTAAAGGTCTCCACCCCAAGGAATAGTTTTCAAAGTACCAGAAGGCACCATGCAGGCAAGCTTCCAAGTGAGGTAAACAACCCATAATCTTACCCAACTGTGGCACCTATGAACTATGACAATTACCAGCATGGTACAATAACACAATAACACTAAGGATGTGCAATTGTGGCACTTGTATGCTAACCAAGAGCTCTTTAATTGGACTTGAAGCCTGCTCAACAGGAAGAAAATGTTGCCTGGTATGGGAAACTTAGACAGCTACCCTGGGCTATGGAGTTCATGGATCTTGGAGAACAATCTATAACCTCCACTTTATTAAACACGCATAATTTGTGGCTACATTCCATATATTTATTCTTACATCTTGATAAATGTAGCTCTCACCTCTCTCAACAAAACCTTCTCTTTGTAACACAGTGCTGATCAAAATACAATATCCTGTGGTTCTCTGCCCCAGTTGGTTTTACAAAACAGCCCCTGTACTTAAGACTTGGGAAGCACCATGGAAGAGGAGTAGAAAATTTGTAAGAGCCAGAGGAACAGGGACAGGATATCTGCTTTCTGATTGCATCTCCTAGCCATGTCAAGGAAGCTACACCCATGAAGTTCCATCACCACGACTATGTAAACAAGACCTGAACAAGGACAGCATTAATAGACATAGAACATGGAAAGGGAGACTCTCATGGAGCCTCAATCCTAGACAACAAACTATAGGCAGCTCAGGAATGTTAAGAGCAGAAGAAATAGTTCCCAAGGGAGAGGTCCCAAAATTACTTATCAATACCAAGTGGTCAGCCCTAAATTCATATATATATATATATATATATATATATATATATATATAGCATTCATTATACAGACTAAGCAAAACAATTTTAATTTATATTTAGGTGTGTGTGTGTGTGTGTGTGTGTGTGTGTGTGTGTGTGTGTAAAGACAGTGAAAGAAGAAGATATCAGAGGCCTGGAATTGAGAGAAATCCAGAGGGTAGATACATGGGAGAGGTTAGACAGAGCAAAAGGAAAGGAGAAATTATGTAATTATATTAGAAGTTCAAATATTAGAAAATATTTAAAAAGGAAAAAATAATGGAATACTAGTTTTCAAAGTGTATTTATAACCAGATTTTGAATCTTTGGTTGTTATCCAAGCATTTATTGTTTGTTCTAGAAGCTCTATTTTAGCTACTAGTATGTTAAAATTTCTAGGAACTATGAAACTGTTAAAGCTTTAATAAATGTTTCCCAAAAGAACATACTAACTTAGGCAAAAGAACACATTACAATTCCATAGTTAAAAATATCAGTGCAAGAGTGCTTGCTAGCTTACCCAAAGTCTTTCAGTTGGTCCCCAGTACCATAAAAGAAAATATAGTAGTTATGCTAGTTAGACAGGTGAAAAGATTTATATATAGATCATTCAGTAACAAAGTGCTATGAGTTTGTGTTAAAAACCTTGAGGTAACCAAGAAATATTCAAGAATACAGGAGAAACTCAACTTGGAATTATAATGTATAAAATGGAAAAGTAAGCATAGGCAGTAAAATGACTAAGAAATATCATAGCAAAAGATGTCAAAATGACCCTTACAGCAGAGGAGACTGATGGCTTTTCCCTCCGACTAAATCTTCACCCATTAGCACATCTATTTGTCTCCTAGCGATATGTTTGTTAGCACTAAATCACAAACTCATCCACAAGGACAGGATATATGTGTACATATCCCAGCACTGTGGGGCATGCTACTTCTATGCTTGTCTTAAAGAGTAATGGCTCAGATGCATATGGGCTATCAGTCACCTTGCGGCATTCAGTGCTTTCTCTTAGTTTAATGATGGCTCACACCTTCCCAGTGCAGTAGTGGTAGGAGGGTTTAATACTGTCCCCTCATTTCAAAAAAAGCCAGTCTCGCTGACCATATACACAAAGCAATACAGTAATGACTGGGTCATGGAGATTGACTGGGATCTAGACAGTTAAGGAGTGTGGCACGGGTTACCTTTTGCAGATGCCTGCTCATTGAACATCTGTAGATATTTGGAGTCAGGAACTTTCTAGAGGTGGAGGGGTTGTTGAAATAATTCCAAAGACAAATGGGCTCTGAGCAGGCCCTACTGTTGCTCTTTCTGCCTTCATGGCTCACCTTCCTTGCTGAGGACACACGGCATCATAAAGTAGAAGTCTTAGTTCTCTCCTCACAGCTAAGTCAGAGAGGTCTATCCCAAACTAAAATGACTAGATCAGGTACCCTCAAACAATAATACCCCAAATAGTACCAGTGTACACTTTCACTTCTGTTAGGTGTTGGTGAAGGCCAGCTAAGTAGGTCTGTCATGCAGGATTTGTGAATAGATCCTATAATCTATTCATGAGGTCTTGGTGGGAGGTGAGGATTGGTAACATCTGGGGTGCAGCAGATGTAGTTCTGCACTGGGGGATGCAAATACTCAGAAAGCACAAAAACTAGCTGTTTCCCTAGATGCATGTGACTTTAACATCTATGAACCGCCCCCCACCTGTGCCACCTGAAGCCACTTGCTGTGGAAGTGATTCTTGGAGTGACCAGTGGTCCTTTGTAAAACTTCCAGTGAACCTGCTGTAGGTAGAGCTCTTGAACCCTCCAGCTTCCAGCATTTTCAAGGCATCCCAAGGGCCTGTACTTGTACTATTTCAGCCTGAAGTTAGGGTCTTACTTTGCCAGTGGCTGCCTGGAAGGAAGAGGCAAAACACCCACAGAAAAGGAGAAGAGGGATGTGTTGTGCAGCAGTTTTTGATGAGGTCAGCTATTAAAAAATGCTGAGTCTAGCAAGGCTTCAAAGACCATTATGCTTAAATATGTGTAAGGTCTATGCCAAATTAGCCAAGTGTAAAATGGAAAATGAGTTGTACTTCTTGCCTTGATAAGTACCTTTATAATGGCAAGAATGGAGAACATGAATCAACCTTTGTTATTGACATAAATAAATACTAGTGAAATATCAAAGATGATTAAATCAAATACCTATGGAGAAAACCTCCATATTCTGTAAAGGAACTAATGATGTGTTTATGAGTAATAAACATACACAGATATAATTCATAAATTGGTATAATACTTAACTTGTCCTTTTTCAGCAAATCACTGATTATTATAAACAAGATTTTCATATAATGTGGGTTGAATTGATGGGTGCTTCAAAAGATTGAAAAATGTAATTTACTCAAGTGTATAAGACTTGAATGTGTTTTTCATCAAAGTAATTTAAAATGAAAGTAACAAAATAAAATGAATATTTTTTTTATATTTTCAATTTTTTTCTTTAAATGATATAACATTGTTCTTATGCTTTCCTCTTAAAGGGAAAAGACAAAACGAATTAGTGTTTATTATTAAATCAAATTTCCCAGATAAGCATAAAGTGTTTATTACAAGGTGCAATTAATTCTGGACTGAAAAGAATGGCTCAATTAGTGAAGTGATTCTTTATAAGCATAAGGACCTACTTAAGTTCAGAATCCCAGAACTAATGTGTTGTGTACCTGTAACCACAACTCTGGAGAGGCAACAACAGGAGGACTGGCTGGCAGTTAGCTCCTGGCTATGTGAAAATTTTTGTCTCAAAAAAATAAGTTGGGAAATGATGGAGGAAGACATCATCTGGCCTTCCCATGCAGACTCATGTATTCATTCCCATGTACACAAATGTGTGAATATATACATATATGCAATGTACACACAACAATAATGAGCTCATTAAAACTTATGTTTGGGTAAAGGTTCAGGCTCACCTGATATAAATTCATTAGGTCCAGACCTCCATATTATCTGTACAAATATGAGTAACAATTGTTTAATATTACAGGGGATCCTTCCACTACCACAAGTCATTGTTGCAAAGGCTATGGATTTTTTGTTACTTCTAGAACATGCAATGAATCTAAAATGAATGGAAGTGTAACTTTTCAGGAGAGAACATTTCATCTCTCAAAAGAGCTGTCTGTGGAAGTCTTAACCATTCACTCCTTTCTCCTTTCTCCAACCCGTGGGCTTCCCCCAAATCAAGGCACAACTTGCACTATAATCATCTTTTCATCATTATCAGGAGCCCACCATGTCATCGAGGATGAGAGACAAGGAGTATTTCCCTGGGGCCTAAGTCAAGAATTCCTTGAGCTATGGCAGAATGACAGGTCCTGACTTTTCCAAGTGCCCCTGCATTTCATAATAATTTTACTGCATGTCAGAGCTTAGTTTCCACAAGGTTATTAAGGAAACAGGACTTAGGTTAGCAACCTCTCTGTTTCTTGGCCAACAAATGAAAGTTAGGAGTGAGGAGTCATTTCCCACAGCAATACATTTCCTCTTTCCAATCTTGGACTGTCCTTACATGCACTACTTATGTGGCTTTGCCTTGCTGTGACCAGAGAGTGTTTATTCTGTCACTTCATAATGCACATCACATCCTCCAGTCTCAACATCCTCTTTTCCTTCTGCAGAGAGTTAACCTACAATTGTTGCTCTAGTGGGAAGAGCAGCCATGTGGAAATTGAGACAGCTCCTTCAAGCAGTCATTCTCTTTGTAGCAGAATCTTCACTTCCACTTGCAGGGGAGCCTGCTGCTGCCTATTTGATCAGCTATAGTGGGCTCGATAGTGCAAACTGGTTCTCTTCCCCTCTTTCCCACTGCCAGATTATGATCTTACACTTTCATATGTACTATGTTACCACTCATTTTTTTTCATTTTCCAAATTCCCAAAGTGTGTTCCTGCCATCTCCTGTAGCATGCTCTTCATCTTGTGTTCATGCATTTCAGTTATGAAATCCCTTAACTGTCACTTTTAGTTGTGTTTCATTAGGCAACAGAAACAGTTTCCTTCAGGAAAGTGCATAGTACACAGTAGTATTATTAAAATTTCCACATATATTTATTCATTCAACAAATATCTTCTGAGCTCCTGCTATGCCTCTACTAGGTCAGATGTTGTACTAGATTATATAACAAATGCAATAAAAACTGTGTTTACAAAATTTTGATGACTAATCTTTAATGTATAGTTTACAATATGCCCTCACAGAACAGAGCAAAGTTTTGATGATATGATTACAAAATTATTGACAAAAAGACATAGTGATATATATTGAAAGTCTCTAAGCTCTAAGTCATAAATCCATGAGCTTGGACACTCATTATTTGAACAATTTTGAGTAAATCAACCACTTGAATCTTGGCTTTTCTATTTTTGGGGTGATTAAAACCATCTGGCATTCTTACCATGACAATAAACAGACACAAAGAGCTTAATATTCCCAGTACAGTCATGATCCACATTCTCTCTCTGGCCTTCTGTTTTTCTGTGTCTTTTCTCTCTGAGTTTACGTCTGACTCTGTCTTTCCATTTCTCTCTATCTTTGTGCATATACTTGTCTGTGGAAAGTATATGGCTATGGATAACTTTGTAGCTGTATGAATTTACGGAAGTTATTTTACCATTCTGAACATCAATTGCCTTCATTGTACAAACTGAATGAAAAAACAATAACAACAACAATAATAATGCTATTATACACCCATGACATCCACATGATTTTTGAGGATATACCTCACAATGCATCTTGGTATTTTAACCATCATGTTTTTTTTTATTTGTTTTTCTCCATTTTACCTTTTCCAAATAGCGCTTTTATTTCCTTAATAAAATAAAATAATTTTATTGTTTTAGAAGCAACTATACCTAGGTTTGACTATTTCCAAATGAACATCAAATGAGGAAGGAAAAATGAAGTAGCTTGTCAGTTACACTGATTTGAACTCCAGAAATAGTCACTGAATTTAATTCTATAGCCTTACAGAACTGTCATGAAGTCTAGGTGATGAGTAAAGAGATATGCTCTAATGATGGCCACTTTTAATAGACTTCGTTGTCACTTGAGGTATTAGGAGACAAGAGCCATCACAAAAGAGAACATTTATAACTATAACTATAATCTACTCCCTTTAACTTGATGCTGTCATAGTTCTGTAATCAGTGGAAATTCAATTAATCCAGTTAATTAAATGTCGGTGAACCCACAGTGAATTCTACTAATTAATGTTTTTGCATGAAGATGCACCAGACCACATAATGCTTTTCATCAAAGCTCATAGAAGCCTGCCCAGTCAGTGATGTCACATTTCCATGTTAACTGTTGCTGGGGAAAGAGAAAGGGAAAGAATAAATCCATGATGCCCAGCCTGGGTCAATGGATGTCATCTCAAGGCATCATGAATTCCCTACAACAGTCGAACTTGCATTAGCTTTTGATTTGTTAGTATCTTAAGTATATAATAATAATCATTGATAGTTTTTTCCTTGGTTATATAATGCAGATGGTACTAATCTTCATTACAGATAAGGAATCTAAAGCTGAGGCAATTGGTTCATAGCTATATAGCTAGTAAGTAACAGAGTCAAAATATACTATCCTATACTACTCACTAGATGCTAGAGATGGACATTTGTATGATGTACCCTCAATTCCAAAGGCTCAACTTTGTAGGATTACAGAAACCAATTGTGAGAAACAAATAAGAATCTATTACCATTAAATTATGACTATTACCTTCTATAATAATACCTTGTATAGTTAACATGGTGAAATGTTAAAGAAAAACAAAGAAAATATGTCAATATATATTTGTAATAATCACTAATGACTTAAAATAGACTAGAGTTGAGTTTCAGATATATTTACCCTCTAGAGTCAAATCTCAATGATAAAATGTCTATACATTCTGAAAGTGTAGATAGAATATAGCTGTCAAAAATAGAGAAGAATGGACAAGTGTGTGAAAAAGTATTATAACTTGTTGATTGCCTTATGGTTCTTAACTAAGAGAAATAGGAGATATGTAATTAAAAAATTGGCAATAGTGTGCAATGATAGAAAATATATCTTCCAAGTGGGTTCAATAATGGTTTTAAATAAAGTTGTCAATGTAAAGATTATTACCAAAACCTTCAGTGTTAGCACTATTAGGACAAAAACATCATCAAGTCTTAAAAATTAAATAAAAGTGATTGAGTGAAATGCAAAACAGACTCAAAAGATAATTATATTGAATGCCTGTGCACATTGATCCAGTGTTTTAAATGAATATTGAGATTAGGCCAAACATATTTAATATATACATACATGTACATGGTATAACTAATCTATTAAAATCATAGTTAGTGAAACTAAATCTAACTCTACACTAAAAGCTGCACTTGGGGTGGTGGTGAGGCCCAGTGGCGTGACACTTGCTTAGCACACTCGAGAAAAAAATGAGCAAAAGTCCAGACTCTAATAAGAAAACACACTGGATCGGTCAATAAATACATCAAAATGTAGTTGGTATCATTACGTTTCCAGAAGCAAAGATTAAAATCATAGTACTATATACTTTATAATCAATAGATGTATACAATTAAAATTTTTACACCATTAAACCTTAGCCAAGATGTTGGTCAATTGAAAGTCCCTTGTATTGCTTACGTTGTGAGAATGTAAAGTGACAGACTCACTGGAAAGTGTTTGCTGGCTTTTCATGGAAGAATCTGCACTAACATCCATTCAATCCACTCATGAGTACTTATTTCAGATAAAATAAAAACCTTCCTGTAACAACAACCTGGAAATGAATGCTTTGGAACACTTACCCAGAGCAGTCAAGAACTGCAGACCACTCCATTTTCTGAAAGAACAAAGATAAAGTTGAGTTCCATCCATGTTAAATACTAGACAACAGTAAATGAGACATATATTAAGTTTGGGTGTAATAAGCATACATTACTCAACAGAGTCCTGATACATAGGACCCCATGCTATGTAATTGTATTTGTGAGGTTGGGCAAAATGAATCTGTGGAATAAAAGGCAATGATTGCTGATTATGGAGATGGCTCAGTGGGCAAGCTCTCCTACTGGGCAACCATGAAAAGTTTTATTTGAATTTCCAGCACCTGTGTCAAAAGCCCAGCATGAGTTCACATGTACCAGTAACCCCAGCACTGTGAGGACTGGAGAAAAGGAGGGTTGCTGGGCCTTGCAGGCTGCCACCCTAATTTGAGGTTCAGTGACAGATGCTGACTAAAGGGAGTAAGGCAAAAGAATGAGAGAGTAAGGTACCAGATGTTTTCTCCTGACTTCTACATGTACACAGGTACATAGATACACACATTTACCTTGGGGGATAATTGCCCTGGATAGTGGAGAGGGAGCTTCCTGAGGTGTTGTAAATGTCCTGCACCTTAACAAATGTTGGATAATTGGTCAGTATCCATCATGCTTATTATTGAAGCTCTGTAGGTTTTACTATATTAAACTTTACCCTGCCTAAGTCAAACTAACAAACATGAAAGAATGACTAAAAAATGAATTGAAATAGAAGATCATGCAAGGCCAGTTTCAGCTATTTCAAAATAAGATGAAGGCCTTTGTAATTAAAACAGTATGCTATTGGCACAGAGATAGCTCAGAACACTAATGGAACAACATATAATCCAGAATTAGAAGCCATTTTTTATGCAAATTGGTATCCAATACAGGCAGCATCTGAAAATTGGTGGGGGAAATGGATTTTTAAGATGGTTTTTAGGATGACTAGGAAACTGGAAGTAAAGTGCATGTACTTTTTATTTCTCTTCATACCTGTTTCATAATTTCACAAGATTACATTTATACTCTGGCTGTACTAGGACATTTAGCTTCAGCAAGCCTCCATTTCCCTATCCACTACATAGACCTCTGAATGATGACTAGCATAGTGTGGCCCAATAGAAATGAATTTCTAGAATCCTATGATACACAGCTATTGTTTTCAGTAAGAATGAGAAGAATTTCTTACATGGATTATAGTGATTATTGTTGCTGACAATTCTCAACCTGGTTTCCCATCAACCGCAAATGTGTCATTTTCTTATTATTTTCAAGCTAAAGTAAAAGATAATCATTTTTGATTGTTGCCACTGAATTAAGCTCTGCTCTCTCCTCCTCATGTTTTTGCCTCCTCCTTGTCCTCCTTCCTCTCTTCTTTCTCCCTCCTCCCCTCCTTCCCATTCCCTCTTAGCATAAGGTTTAAACCTAGGTCCCCATGCATGCTAGCCAAGCATTTTGTATCACTGTGTTATGCTATTATTCCAACCCAACGGTATTTTGTTTGTGTGTTTTCCTTTAAATCCCCACAGGTGATGCTTAAAAAACTATCTAGTGCTGCAGCATTTTCATTTTGCTTCTGTTTATTTCTCTTTAGTTTATTCTAGCAGCCGTTCAGTGGGAAACCTCATATACTTTTTATTGCAAGCCTCAAGGAGTGCTACATAGGTAGATATTTTGATAGATGCTATATTTGGAAAAGTCTCACCATTCTTACCCAGAATTTGTGCTAATTGAGGGAGGAATAGTATTAAGATTATCAAAATTGATGACTTCAATTTGTGACATCAACTATGCTTTTCCACTTATGTTACCTTCTCCAGATCTGGTGCCAATACAGAGGAAAAGGAAAGCTCCAGCTGCTACCACCAGCATCAGTGGGTAATTGTCACTAAATGGGAATTTACAGTAAGAGGAAGGGCTCCACTTTGTATCAAAACACCATTAAGACCTCAAAATAGATTGGAAACATTCAATGTTTTGCTCACTGGCATATCTACAATATTGAGCTACTTTGAAAACTCATGTTTAAAGATAGTATCACTCTTATTTTACTATTTTCATTTTTGAATGGCATGCATCGTTTTCTAGAATTTGAAATGCCAGATAAAGGTTTATTTTTAAATGTTTTATTGTTTGTCAGCAGAAAACACAGAAGAAAAAGATGAACATGTTAAGGGAAGTTGTGTGGGAGAAACCATAATAAATTTATAGACAAAACTGTAAATGGTTATTAGCTAGAGAAGCTGTTTCATTTCCCCCATGAGACACATGCAAATAAAAATTATACTGAAAGAAAACCATAGTGTATACCCAGAATTGGTGTTAAATCCAAGCATTTTACATGTTCAAATTGTCAAAGAAAAATAATTAATCTGGTAGGTACCAAAATTAAATTTGTCACTGCCATTAAAACAAACATTTGCGGAGCAATCTTGCATTCATTCATTCATCATCATCTGTGTATATGTGTGTGGATGTACATGTGCCTTGGAAGTCATAAAACAACTTATGGGAATCAGTTCTCTCCTTACACCATGTGGGACCTGAGAAATAAACTGAAGATATCAAGCTTAGCTGGCAGCAAATGCCTTTATCTGTTAGCCAATGTTTCTGGCAGTCTCATTTTTAGATATATCTTTCATTTTACTGGCAAAATATAAAAGGGCATATTATAGAAACAACAGAATCATCTAGAATGAGGACCCTGACTGAACTATCCATTGGATACTAAGCAATATAGAATAAAATGTGGAAGATAATTACATAATCCCTTGGATATATTGTTAGGCAAAAATAAACGATATTTAAAAAAATCAAAGAAACCATACTCCACTTATTCTCAAAATGATGGCAGAGAAATGCAAGCATACTCTACTGAAGAAAGTAGATGGAACACCATGAAAACTACATGTTGACAGTACTTCGCTCTGCATATTTGACTTAAGAATTATATAAACATTTTTACATAGTTACAAAATCAAATCAAATAAAACTTTACAAAAAATATATGTGACAAATACACTAACTCATTAATTCACATGCTGGCCAACATAGCACAGGGGAAAATATAATGACTTGAATGTTCTTAGTGAAGTATACCCTAAGGGCAAACTGCAAAAAAAGAAAAAGAACATAAATTGCTTTCAGCAATCACAGTTTTGATTGTTTTCCTGGTGTTTTTGAGTTTGAACCATAGATAAAGCAAATACATAGTTAGAGACATTTTAATTCTGTCATTCCTAGTGTTTTTTTTTTTTTTTTTTTTTTTTTTTCCTGACAGATGACTGGGATCGTTGGCTAATCAGAAAATCAGATAAGAGATTGAGGGCTGAAGATACAACTCCATAGCAGAAGATCACTTGCCTTGCATATGTGAGGATCTTAGCTCACTTACTAGGAAGAGAAGAGAGAGGCAGAGAGGGGAGAAAGATGGGAGAAAGTAGCCGAGGAAGAAGAAGAAAGAGAAAGGGAGACAGAGGGAGAGAGAAGAAAAGGAAGAGGGAGAGGTGGAGGGAAAAATTGATTCTCCAGTGCAGAAACTTAAGAGAATGACCTGGAAGTAGTGTTAAGCTATCAACTCTCAAAGCCTGCCTCCAGCAAGAATATTCCTCACAAAGGATCAGTCATTTCCCCAAATAGCACCACTAACTATTCAAATATGTCAGCCTATGGGAGACTTTTCTTATTCAAACCACCACACATATACTACACATTTTGTTGATCCAAACACAGTATCATGTCCTTACCTCCAGGAAATATGCTATAACTGACAAACATACTTTAGTGGCAAAAATTCTTTTATTCAGAAAAAATATAGATAAGCCCCAATGAGGTACAGCTTTAACATAACTAGATATTTCTTATGTTTAAGCTATAGATAAAACAAACACACAAAAATAAACCCCTGGCTACTATTTTAAAGGAAAGTCATGGGATAAAGATATCCAAAAATTTAAATATTATTATCAATTTTGAATGTTATTATCTTTCTCCCTAAAACACTTAATGGTGATAAGATGTGAAAAACTGCATCATACTGGAATCTGTGAAGATGGCTGATATTTTAATTATATGTCTTTTGTGTAGGTTTCCAAAAATAATAAATGCTTGCAATTTGGTTTTGTTATGGAATCTGGTGCTCAGCAGCCATTGTTTACAATTTGTTTGCATATTAGCTGCTAAACATTTGGAAACCTACAAGTCTGGACATTGAACATGTTTCTGAGGCACTCTGACCACCAAAGCCTGTGTCCTGGTACCTCCAGGATGAGGCATCCCAAAAAGGTTTTAAGAAGAAAACCCATACATCCTACTTCTCTGTGCTCTAACAGCATGAGTTCAAGTGCTTTGCTACCCTCTGTGTCATTGACTGTGGTTGCCCTGATAATAGCTTGTTGCCTGGTTACATAGTACACCTAAGGATAGTAAAGCATGGTTTTCTTTTTCTTTTCCATTCTTTTTATTCTAATAAAGAAGAAAACTGTTCAGTTAGCAGCATACAGGGGATATGAAGTAGGAAACAGATCAACAACTAAGATTGTTGGATTAAACTGCACTTACTATTTTATTCATGTTGGTGATAACCTTTGGCTGTCTAGTTGGATTTAGATCTATTCAATAAGAGGGAAACCTTGCCTGGTACTGTAAACCTCATCTATTAGGGGCTAGTGAAGTCATGGATCTTAGAAGAGAATTTACTACCAAAACTTTGTTAGACGAGCATAACTCCCAACTACAGCCTAAATCTTAGCCTTACACCCATAGCTTTTGGCCTTCATCAAAGATACTTCTCTTGACAAAAATGGAGACCATCACAGAAAACCATAACTGGACACAATTGAGAGATCAATGGAGCAATTGGAGGGTGGGGATCTGGGAGCATCTGGAGGGAGGACAGGGAGAAAGTCACGTGGTTGTATTTTAATTAAAAATGTATAATAAAAATGTACATATATGTGTCCTCAAAGATAATTTGGAAATGGAACTTTTGACCCCCCCAACATATGTATGTACTCATGTATATGTACACACACATATATGTACACACATATACACGTGCACACAGACACACACAGACACACATCTTTGTTTTGCAATGTTTTGCTCTGCAACACATCAAATATGTTTTTATGTAAATGATTCACATAGAACAAAATGGCCCTGGCTGCTGAGTGAAAAGCAAGCATCCTAGGACAAACAATTTAGAGCTGGGAACAAAGTAGCCTTAGCATTGAAGAAAGTTTTCCAGTCTTCCCACTAGATCATATACTCATGGGGAACTCTGATGTGTTCTCTACTCTCTTAGAATTAATAACTTTTTGTTGTTCAAACATTAGGTTTCTCAATAAATCTGTCAGAAGGAAATCCATTTACCCAGGAGGTTTCATTTTCGGGTAGGTACCATTTAAAAGTTCCCCCAAGCAGAAATTCGCTCTTAACTTATGACAACTTCAGGAAAATATGGCATTTAATGTGGAAATAGAACACCACAGCAGAGATTCATGGCAGCATCACCTCAACCCCATGAATCAAGACAAGTTTATTTTAAGTAAACAAGTTACTTACACGAGTTACAAATGTATACCTAATCACAAAATGACTTTAATATACTCTGTGGTATTTGTAACAATGACAAGCTATAGCAGGTACCCAATAAAGAGCTGAGTTAATGATGTTGAGATGGAGAACAAAGCCCTTAATGCTATGAGGCTGTCAGAGTGATATAATATTGCTCATAAGAGTCGGCGAAAGAACTGCAGAAAGGTTCGTGTGACTATGTATAGTGCAGATGCAGGAATTCCAGTTTCAATAATTTAAAACTGGTCTTATCCCCTGTAGCTAGTTAGTGATGTAAAGGATTCTGGTAAATGGCCTCAGATGCAGTAGTTAGAATTATTCAAATGAATATATTTACCGACCCTCAGAAAGCTATTTCATTATTATTCTAGAGCGTGAGCTTTTTCTGCCGATGTTAATCATTATTCGTGTAAATACTTTTCCAAAGCTGTTTGCAGAGTCGTTTTGCTTTACCTGGAATGCAGTCCTTCAGGGAGGGGAGCCGTCACGGATGTCATTCTCCAATGACAAAACTCACACTTGAAGTACAGAATGCAGATTTTTAAAGATAAGTTCATGGAATCAAAGCCCTGGATGTTGGAAAGGGTAGGTGAATGAGAAGGGAAAGGATTGAACAATAATATTGACAACTGACCAGATAACATGGAGTTCCAAAGCTAGGATCATACTACAAAATGGTCAGCCATAGTGGATTTTATTTGTAATCTAACAAATAAAGCTTGCCTGACCATCATAATGAGGAACTAAACCACTAGTTAGCCACACATACACTAAGCCACTAGTTAGTCATAGAGGACAGGCAGTGGTGGCCACACCTTTAATCCCAGGACTCAGGAGACAGAGGCAGATGGATCTCTGTGAGTTCAAGGCCACCTTGCACTATTTGAGAGTAAGTCAGTCTAAAAAAGAAACAGAACTCATACCTTTGATCCCAGCACTTGGGATGATATGCCTTTAATTTCAGCACTGTAGAGGAATATAAGGCAGGAGCTTAAAGCAGTCGCAGTATAGTCTGAGTTTTGGTGCAGTCATTCTGAGGACAGGATCACCCCCTTGGTAAGAACCCTCTAGAGGCTTGCCTGCTTTGCTTTTCTGATCTTCAGCTTGAACTCCAGTATCTGTCTCTGGGTTTATATGATTTGTGCTATAGTCAGCCACTGGGTATAGCTATCCAGGCCTTTATTCTGTCTCATCTGTGATGATAGGAAATGGGGCCACTGGGTACTAAGAAAGGATATGACATTGGGTTAGGTAGATCCCTGAAACTTAGATAGTTCCCAGTGTTGCTAGCAGCTTATGTCAACTGACATTTCCAGGTGAAATAAATTTAACTTTAAAGGGTATGGAAGATGTGGGTAACAAAGTACATACTAAACACATACTAAACACATACTAACACAGACATACTAAAGGGAAATGAATCCATATGGGTTATGACAAGTGCTTTCAAACTGGCCACCTGTCTTTGCTCTTGCAGTCACCCATTTCAATGCCTCGTCATATGGCAGCCAAACATTGCTCCTAATGTCTGCTCTCATTTAAGAATGGCAGGAACTATCCACAGGCTTCTGAATGTGTGAGTCCCAGTTTCATTTTTGTGGCTGTGAGAAAATACCCTGTACTGGAAATTTACTGATTCAGCTTGGTTGCCTGCTCAGCAAGCTCCTAGGATTTGCCTGTCTGCACTCTCAATCCTGGGGTTAAAGACATATCCAGACATGCCTGACACTTTATGTAGGTTCTGGGCATTTGAATGCAGATAGATCTTCATGCTGGCCTGGAAAATGCTCTTATCCACTAGGTCTTCTCCCCAACCCTCTTTTCGTCTGCTATAAAAATACTAGTCATTTAATTTAGAGATCATTTTTTGTAATCTATTATTACTTCATTTGAACTTGATTTCATATGTGAAAAAAAAAACATTCCTGAGTAAGTTCACATTAATGATATTAGACGTTAAGATTTGGAGCTATCTTTTGGGGGATTAGAATTTAAACCATATTAGAAAAAGGAAAGCTTGCCGATTTGGAAAATGTTTACAAAACCTATCCCTATGAAGAGTTTGCAACCAAATATGCAAAGAACTTTAAAAACTCAACAACCTAATTAAAAATAGGCAAGCATCTGGATAAATACCCCACCAAAGAGGAAAGAGACACCAAACAGTAATGTGACAAGACATTTAGTGTTGCTTATCATGAGCTAAGTGCAAATTAAATCAATTGATGAGACTTACTACAGATATGTCAGAGTGGTTAAATTTGACAATAACAGAGGTGCTCAAAGTGGAGAAGGATGTGAGTCAACAGGAATTCTCTCATTTATTACTGCTTAGACTATAGAATGTCCTGTCCCTTTAGAAGACAATTGTCCTTTTCTTCCAAAGCTAAGCAATGTTCTACTGCATGATGCTCCTAGTCATTTGTCTATAAAGAACTTTGTCTCAAAATGCATGATGGAGAGGGATAGAGAAAGGTATATGAAATAATATCTGCATCCAACTGGAACACCCACAGCCAAGCACATCTACATACACACATGCACACTCATGCACACATCACATTTGTAGACACACATATCACATCTGCACACATATCTACATTACATCTGCACAATACATATCATATCTGTATACATATACACATCACATATGTACATGCACACAGGCACACATACATCACTTCTGCACATACATACATACATCACATCTGCACACATGCACATCACATCTATACAAATACATACATCACATACATGCACAAGGCATACTTACATCACTTCTGCACACACATGCACACACACATCTCACTGCTCATAAACATGGATGCACATATATCCATCATTTATGCAATACATATGCATAAAGGTTTGCATGAAATATTTGTAGTACCTTTACTAATAGTCACCCCAACAGAAAGCAGTCATCATTCCTGTGAATAACTGAGTAAACACTGGTCTATTAGTACAATTGTATATTATCAAGAAAAAAAAGGAACTAGTTGTCAGTGTGCACAACAAAGACGGATGTCAATCCTAAATCCATCAGGTGATGCTAAGGGATGCACAATAGTGTGGAAGGCTACATAATGCATGATTACAATTTTAGAACATTCTAGAAAAGAAAAATCTACAGACATTGGAAAGTTCAGTGGTTGGCAGGTCCTTTGGAGAGGAGATTATACTGGTGCAGCATAAGGTCAAAAATGACTATATAATAATGGACACATGGCACTACATACACAGTGCACTAGTTTTCTCTCTGGCTGTGATAAACACTGTTACCAAAATCAGCCTGGGAAGAAAAGGAGATAGAAGAGAGGTTGAATAATGGATATCAAAATATAGTTAGAGCACAGGAATAAGATCTATAGTACAAGAGTGACAAGAATATGCAATAATTTATCATATGTGAAACTATAAATGTTGGATATCTACCAGCAAGAAGGTATGTTTAAGGATGTACAGGTTTCCATTTGATCCTTTGGAGTCATATTCATGTGCTATATTAACATACTGCACTCTCTAAATATGCCCAATTATTATGCTTCACTTAAAATCACAATAATAAAGCCTGTAATGATGGTGTACAACAACATGACAAAGACACCAAGAGAAGGAGCTCACAAACATCAAAGGGGTTATGTAAGTGCTGAGATATGAGAGGCATGAAATGAATATCCTAGTCCACACTGAATTAAATACACAGTTGGTGGTACACAGAGAAATCTCTCATGCATTTACTGGCAACCACATCAAGTGCGTGATATTTATAGCAACTTCCTTCCAAACAGTACACTGTAAAAGAAAAAAAAAAAGAGCAAACATTAACTTTCCAGTTGTGAAAATTGTACTGACTTAGTTGGAATATCGAGGTAAGGATCAGTAATTCTAAGCCCCCTAGGCACAACCTCTCTCTTCTAGAATGTTATGAGCAGGTACTGACTCTATGCCACCCGTCCTCCAAACCTACAGGTCTAATCTGATTGTAACATAAATTCAGCTAACTCCTCAATCAGGGATATCTACAAATGACCTGAACAATTGCTCCTCACAACTGCCTAATATATTAAAAGCTAACAAAGGCTGAAGACATGACTAATTGGAATGTGGTAGCCTGGATGGCATTTTGGAACGGAAAATGGATGGTGGTTACAACTAAGGAAACACAGACAAAGTGTGCTTTTGTTCATAATTATATATCAATATTAGTTCATGCAATGATGGGCAAAGTATTATACCGATACAAAATGCTGGTATTAATAGAAATTAGATACAGGATATATGAGGACCCTTTTGCAATCTTATGCTAATCTGAGTCTATTCTAAAGTAAAGTATGCTAAAACTTATTAAATATAGCACAGACATACTTGAAGGGGAGAACAGTTTAAATATACAAAGAGAAGGCTCTGCATTAGAAATATAATCTCACTCTCCCAGTCCATTTTCAGCTAGAGACCAGTGTCCCGTGGTTTTAAGCACTTAATGACTGGTTGATGGAAAAACAAAACAAAACAAAAATAAAAAATCAACAGCCCTTCCTCAGAGAGGATATGGGGGAAGGAGTGAGCACGCAGGCTGAGCTGATAGGGGTTTGGGGTTTACCCTACCTCCATACTACTGAGATGATCACATGTCCTCTATAATTTTTGAGTCTTGGCCTCACTATTTATAAATTTGGAACAGCAATTGCCCCATTTTTCATGGAGTTTCCTGTTCATATGATGAAGTAACATGTAACATGTAATTCTGTTTTTGGCACAGAGTGTATGCATATACCAAAGGGCATGAAAGTGACCATGGTGGTATGATGTACGCTCTGCTGACACCCTGGGCCTCTGTTTCCACAGTTTCTTAACATCGTGAGTTGGATAACTTTCTCATCTTTCACTCCTTCCTCTCTGGCTTTAAGATAATACAGTCAACACCCACTTCTTCCCCAAGTTCTTCCTGAGCTATGTTATCAGGTGTAAATCACTATAATACATGCATGGGAAAAGAGATCACAGAAGTGTCATAGCAAAGTAATGGTAAATAGTCAACAGGCTTTAAAGGGCCCCAAATCCATGGGAAATCCATTTGGAGATGTGTGCTCAGAGCCAGAGACCAACAGCCAAGGAATTCACTGCTCATTCCCGTGAATGCTAGCACCTAACTGAAGATACATGGAGTGGATCCACTTTCACTAATTTCTTGTCTCCTGATTTACATTGTCATGAACTCTTCTATTGGAGTCAGAAACTATGGCATTTAAAAGGTGGATTATCCCTACATTCAGTTAACTGTGACCTTTTACCTGGCAAGATCTTTAAGGGAGAAATCTGAATATTGGCAGTTTTCTTACCCTCTACATAAGTCCATTTTTTTCAAGGAGCTTTGAAAGACTGTGACTGCTTTTTTTTTTTCTGTTAGGGCTCAAGACACTAACATCATTTACATTTAATATGATTTTACTTTTAGTAAATTATAGCATTGAGTTTGGGTTCATTTTAATAATTTTTGAAAATTTCAAACTTGCTTACAATGTACTTTGATCATATTCACTTCAGTCCTCTGCATCCTAATCTTCCTTGGTACCCCTGGTACCTCTTTCTAGTAACCCTCCTGGTATCCCTGGTACCTCTTGCAAATTCACCACTTTTCCCTCCCTCTTTTTGTTTTATAACCCATATAATTCAACTTGCACTGCTCATGTACTCATGTGGTTGGGAACTGGAGTGTGGTTGACTTACTTGGGGCCATATCTTCAAAAGAAAATTGGCTCTACCTAAGATACCATCAACTGTCCCATAGTGCTTTTGCTAGGTTAGGGTCTTGTGAGGTTCTCCTTCTGTTATACTGGAATGTTGGTTATGTTTAGCAACCTCAGGGCTGTTATTTCATGAGTACAATGTCCTGTTAGGTCCAGACTACACATTTTTCCCTGGTCTTCTGTGACATCTTTCTCTTACAACCTTTCTACCCCTTCTTCCATGATTGTCCCTGAGTCTTGGGCAAAGGAGATATTTGAATAGATTTTATTTACATGATGCTCAATAAGCACAGCAATTAGTTTAAGTAATATTAAAATGATCTGTTCTATAATTTTCCACCTTTGGCTCAGACAATACTAAGTGCAAAGCTATTCCTTCTGTTTGGAAATATGAGAGAAGCAGAAACTTGGGAGAGTTTTATTCTTAGTAACCACAGAAGAAAGTGTCCCCATACTTGACACTCTCTTTGTGGTACTCGCTTACCAGTACCTCTTCCTCTCCTTCCCTAAATACTCAACCACAAACATCTTAGTCCCAAGTAGTCAGGGCATGCTTGTGCCACCTTCTAGTTCTGCCTCATACCTGGAGTATGAACTACAGGGTCCTTTCTATGGTTCTTGGGGACAGAAAAGGAAGCAAAAGTTGTTGATCATTAAAGGCTACCCACTTTGGTTGCAGACTCCAAGTGGGGCCTTATTTTGATTTTACCAACTACCCAAAATCAGGAATCTTTCTAATCTCTACTACTCCTAACTCTCACTTCAGAGAATTATGAGGATTACTCCCAAAACAAATGAAGTGCTTGGCATTGAGCCTGGTAGGCAGCAGGCTTTGATTAAAATTAGTTTTCTCTTACAAGTATTAATTGTAAGTAATTGTAAATATATGGAATGTCTTCCTCTTAAAATTTTATTTATTTATTTATTTATTTAGTGTGTGTAAAGTAGGTAATGTGACCCACATACATTGCAAGTGCCCAAGTTGGATCAAAGGGTTTGGATCTCCTGGAACTTGAGTTACAGGCAATTGTGAGCCAATGAGATGGGAGCTGGAAACGGGACTAGAGCCTCTGTAAGAGTAGTAAATGCTTATAGATGCTGAGCCATTTCCCTGGTCCCTACAATGCTCTGTTTTCAACTTGAAACAAATTCCTTTAAGGATTTATTTTTGGATATCCTTTGAAAATTTGAAGTTGAGTAAAAACTGTACCTTTCATGTAATACTTCCTGATGCAGAAAGCCAAGTCAGATGAATCACAACTGTCCAGCTTAGAGAGTCCTGCTTAGAGAGAGAGTCCTGAGAAAGGAGGAAGAGGAGCGTGGAAGAGCTGGCTGTGAGCATCAGCTCTGCTCTCACCGACTATGTACATTTGCAAAAGTCTTTTCACTTTGGGCTTTTTAATCTTCTAAACTCATGAATGGGTGAGATCCTGCTCTTATTTGAGGTTATAGTCTCATTAAACATCACCAGTGGTTCTTTCTTGAAATAAAGATGGAAGCAAGTAGGCCCATTCTTGAATGACACTGTCTTTTTTCTTGTGACTCATCCATCACCCAGCATTTTGTTGTGTGGCTTTGATTGATGTACTTTAGTGTAAAGAACTATGTTAAGTTATGGCAAATTAAACAAATATAAACAAAAACCTTGCCAGGTTTTCTGCTTATTCCTCAGTGTATAGAACATGGCCCTGTATATCTAAAATGATTTGACCATAATTTTCCCTAGCACAGCTAGACATATTGCTAAAAGCAAACAGGAAGACTAGTCATCAACTTCCCTTTGCTTTTGCAGAATGTTTTGTACTCGGGAGGGTGTAGTGGTAATTACTGTAGCTTTTAGCACTTGCTGAGTTCATAATATGTCTCAGACATTGCACTCAATGCTTCAGTCCTTGATATCAACATTTGAAGAAGATGTTCTTATTATTGCTATTTTACAGATACGCATCAACGTGCTTGGTTCCAAATTTAGAAACTTGAAGGAATGGTAAGCTGTGTTTCAAGCCTTGATCTTGTGCTGTTGCACATGCCAACTCTTGACTGCTTGGTATTTGGAGACACCGAAGCAGTAATCAGCCACTAGCCACCCCCCCCACATACACACAGAAAAAGAGAGAGAGAGAAAAGGAGGCCTTCATAATAAGTGCTTACTGAATGCAGTGATGTCCTTTAGCTGAACATACATAATTAATTTTCTTTCAAATCAATTTAACAGCTAAATAATGCAGCACCAGCTAATGGTCTCTTGGCTGGCTAAACATTAAGAGATATATTGTCCCATATACTCACCCTAAAGAATGAAGATGAACAACTTGCCTGGTTACGTAACACTGTTCAACAACATAAATAAAAGATCCCTCTTGTTTTGGCAATCGTTCTGTACTCCTCTAAGCTTTGCTACATCAGATTTCCTCTAACCTAACAGATGCCAGCAGTTTAAAAGCAGCCCAAAAACACTCTTATTTATATCTGGTGCTCAGTTTTGAATAAAATGGGCCTGCAAATGCAGAAGAAGATGGGGGGGGGGGCAATGCATAACTTAAAAATGGAATTTATTTCCAGACTTCTAAACACAGATTTCCAATAAATGTCCACTTAGAGAATCGTTTCATTAAGCTAACTGCAGCCGAAAACAAGTTCCCTGGTGTTTCTTTGAGCATTTTATTTTCTGAAATGAATCATTACTTTCAATGTTTTGGCTTGACAATCTTTCCCCCCCAATTGTGTAATTTTGATTTGTCACTCAAATTGCTTGTATTTCAAAAGAACTGCTTTAAGACATTTCTGCTTTGGAATGAGGCTGCTAATATGGTGGCATGGGTTTGGAGAATCTCCCAAACCACTAAGGTGCATTGCTTTGTCCTTTATAGAACTGGAGAGAGTCTTGACTTCTCATTCCAATTAAGGTTTAGCAGACCCTTAAGGCTGATTCTGGGGGTGGCTGAAATGAACTTGTAATGAACAAGATGGAGAACTGTGGCCGTAAGAGGAGGTGAGGGAAATGAGAGTCAGGCTGTTGTGAAGCTCCCTTCCATCTGTGACTTGGTAAATAATCCAGATATTTGCAAGCCCATTTTTAACCCCATGCCCCCAAGTATAAATTCATAAAGCACTAACAATACTAATGGATCAGGAAGGAAATTGAAGCAAGGTACCAGAGGGAGTATTTCTAACATACAACAGGCATGTATGCAAATGACATTTAAGAACAACATTTTCTAAAGTCAGTCCTCCCAAGGTCATTGATTGGGCTTGTCTATCTTTGGTTAAATACCCAACTCAAAGAAAAGAACAATTCAATTTATTAAAGGTGCTACTGTGAAATATATCTGCTAATAAGCAGAGAAAAATCCATGGTTAAAAAGGGTATGTTTCTCTGATTGAGACACACTCAATGTAGTAGGCACATGTTTATTCTTGATTTCAAAAGATTGGATACAATAATGATGGAAACAAGAAAACCCTAGAGTCATCTTTACCATTTACTATATGCTTGGTAGGGTGCTAGGATAATCTGATCATTTTAATTTCAAGGCAGCCGTAAAATGAACATTATTAGTAACAGAAGCACTAACTCTTGCAGGTTTCTTACCTTCGAGCAGATAGTATAATAATCACATGCCAGGATCGTATCCCTTGTTGTTTATAAGTAGGAGCTAGAATCATCCCCAGTTTTTTAAATCTGATAACTAAGGGGGTGGGGACCTTGTTCAAGTTTCAAGGCCAGCAAAAATATCAATTCATGCATTTGACTCCAAAGTCTGACATTTCCAATGCCCTACTGTTCAATCTCCTATATCCTTTCTTTTGGAGATAAGTTAATTGTTGTTTGTGGAGAGGGCAGTCTGTAATCCAGAGTTAATAAATCCCAGTTGTGGAAGGCAAGTCTGTATCCCTTGACTTGTTCTCTAGGATACCTATTGGACTGAACATAGAATTAATGATGACACGATATAAATGACACTTGGAGGAAACTAGAGTGGAGGACAATGGTGACTATCCCAAGGCCCAGATTTCTGAGAATATAGCCATGAACCATGTACCATTGGTTGCATCATCTCTCCTCCATGTTGGTATTCTTGGCAATAAAAATCCAAAATCACAGGGTATGACTTCATGAAGATAAATGAAGTATTGAAACTTTCAAATTTCTCCTACTCACATGTGTCTTTTTTATTTTTAAATTGCAAAGTTGTTAACATGTATTAGTGTTTTGACTGCATATATATCAGTGTGAAATGTGTGTGCCTGCTGCCTGTGTACAAAAGAACAGGGCATTGGAGTTGCCTAGAACTGAGAGGTGGTTGTGAACTACCATGTGCTTCTAGGACCCAAACCTTTGTCCTTTGCAGAAGTGGCATGCCCTCTTAACCACTGAAGTATCTCTCATGCCCTGAGTTACGTCTTTCTTGAAAACTGAACTTTATATTACATTTGCTATGGAGAGAAATTAGAATAGGTATTTTTATGTGTTTTTTTTAATAGTATTGATCTTTGTTTTTCTATTTTCTGATATATCTTTTTTTTCAGAGTTGAGTTTGTAAAACACAAATCTTTTCTCAGTAGCTTTTTATATCATCACTAAAATCTGCTCACATTACTGAGGATAATAGTATTTGTTTCATTCACATAACTTGTTCACCTAATTCCTACTAGGTCAAGTCCTAATTGCTGGTCATTATCCTTATTTTTAAAATAAGAAAACTTCGGTTTAGAGAGGCTAAATGCCTTGTCTAACTTGACAAGGGCAATTAGTTTAAGAAACTAATACCTCATACTTAAAACAGTGTGGTACAGTTAGCTTAAGGTGGCATACTTCTAAAATACTTGCCAGTTCCACTGTATTGATGATACAAGAGCTCAGAAGTTGCAACTAGTCAGTTTTTCTCCAGGGGAATCCATAGATCAGCTTTCAGTTCATGAGGACAGACATTTGATCTCTAATCATTCTATATAAGAATACAATGAAACATTCATGGTTCCCCAAATCTGTTTTGTCTATAGTTTCTGTCATGGTAGATACAGAACTTCCACTGTTCACCTAGGTAGAAACTTGCTTCAGCCTAGTGTTACTAGGTTCCAGTGAGCACTGTTGAAATCATTTGTTGAGAAAAGTAACTATAGTTTTCACCAGAGGTAGGGGACTTCTGACTGTTCACTTTGTAGCAACCTTCTCTGAGAGGCATACCTCTCCAAGAGGAGACCAGGAGGGTTTGATGGTAGAAGCTGACTTTGTTTTGAGATATGAAAGGTTAAAAAGTTTTTTTCATTCCAAGTTTGGCATGTTTTGGAAAGAGCCCAGGATTGAAGCCAACAAATAACAATAACAATGCAGTCTGGAAAAACAGTAGGATATTTCTAATGTCATCAGAGCCTCAGGACCTCTTTGCCTTTAAAGGGGATCACACTGGGGATGCTCTATTATGTGAAATGATTGCCTTCTACTTTCCCTTCCTAAAAGACAGTTTGGGTTAGATTGTTGTAATTTGCAACTGTAATTATCCCAAGTAACCCAACAAATCTGCAAATAGGTATAGGATAGTCCCCCACCACCCTTCTCTCTCCATAAAGTAAGCTAAGAGATTCTAATAGTAAACTGAAGCCTAAAAAACGTATCTTTGCTCTTGATTTCCTCATCCAGATTCACATGCCAACATTTCCTTACTGCCAGTAAACATGCATACACACATGCACAAATATATATGTAAACAAGCAGTCACCCAGAGCTGAGCTGCTTGGCCATGCACTAATGCATACCACTGGTCACTGTTCTATTTAAAGCTGCTGGTGAGACTGTTTCTTTTTAACAACACAAGACAAGAAATTGTTTCCCGTTTCATTTTTATAAATTGCTCTCAATTGTGACATTTATCTTTCATTCCAATCAAGTGTAATTTACCAGAAAGATTGCAGAATGTGTCTTTATTTAAAATGTGTGTGGGGTTTTGGTAACAATCCTTTCCACACTGAACTTCTCTGCTAGGGAGGTTTGGGGCCAGCAGGGCTCAGACAAACTCATCAGTCTATAATGGTTCCCTTGGACCTCATCTCCTACCAAAGTAAGATGGCCAGTTGCTGAGTTTTATCGGTTTGGTTCAGAACAAATCAATCAAAATGGTTTCAGAGTTTGGGGCCATGTTGGATTTCAGGTATTTGAATAAAAACTGTGTATTGATGTAGGATAAGTCAATCCTCAGTTAGTGATAGAGACACAAAGGGTCAGGAAGGGATTTCTATTACTGCAGTCTGAGGACATTTTGGGCCTCTCATCCAGCAGTTGCCAAACTGTGGTCTCAGTGATTAGCTTTCCCCTCGGCTGTGGAAGAACAGGAACTCTTCTTTTTCCATTACAAAAAATTCAAAATTGTATCCTACCAGTTCTTTGGTTTTAACTGTTTTCTTTAATAAAAAAGTGAAGATATTGAATCATAGTGATGGGAGATGTCATTCTGTATATATTTCTCATACTGGTTAATAAATAAAGACTGTTGGCCAATAGGAAAGGAAGATAGGAGGGACCAGGAGACAAGGAGGAAATAGGAAGTAGTAAGGAGGAGTCAAGATGGAGAGTCTGGAGAAAGCAGTATGCTGGCCTGCTCCCCGGTAAGAGAAATACATAGATCAGCAGAAATGGGTTAATACTTAAGACAGAGCTAGCTGATAAGAAACAAGTAACCAGGCCAACAAAATTATATCTAATACAGAGTCTCAGTGTATTAATTGGGGCTGGTGTGGCGGCGGGACAAGACCAGTGGCGGCAGGTGGAAAAACCTTACACCTTACATCGTAGATTTTAAATGTATTTAATAGGAAAAAATCCTAACAATTTGCCAGCCTTATGTGGTCTGGTAACTGACTGCCATTCTTGGCATTGATGTTAATATGAATTTTAGGCACTTATGTTTGTGGAAAGCTATCCACACAAGTGGCAGGCATATATTAGATGATCTGCATACTCCAGCCTCACTGCAACACTGCTGCTTAGGGACCATTAGTATTTGCCTTTTACAGGTTATGGAACCAAAACTCTTGGAGTCAAGGATGTTGTATAGGATAATGCTGCTATCAAAAGGAAGAGTTCACTATGTCTGGAGAAAAGGTCTTGTCCTTCTGAACATTAGCATGCCTGTCATTTAGAATCAGGAAACCTGAGGGCAACACAGTTTTGAGGTAGTTTGGGAAAAGACACCTTAGAATGATGGCTAGCAGATACTGACAGAGCAATGGAGGAATTTATTGATCTCATATTTTGAAAAGTTATGGGTATGGCAATGCTGAATAAGAAAGAGCTGTAGGAACTAGGAAGTCCTTTTTAATATTATGGGTAATAAAATTATAACCCACTCAGCATTCTGAATGATTGCACAGCAGGCTTTCAGTGCCATGCACTCTCTACTGTATTATATTGTCATACTGTTTTTGTTCTGGGAAAGAAAGAACAGGGCTTTCTCTTCCCACATTGTCTCTTATTTCTCAGATAATTTTCTCTAGGATAAATTCTCTCAACTCCAAGAGATCTTTAAATATCTTGTTTTCCTTAGAATTCCAGATCAAATAACACAGAAAGGCAAGAAAATAAGTGGATCACAAAGAGATTTTGTCCAGTCACTAATAAGCATGCCACAACCTCATTAGATATTATAGTTTAAATGTGTTACCCAAATTCACATTTTGCATCTTGGAAGCCTGACCTTCAATGTGCAAATTGTGGAATAGCAGTTTAGATTATGAGATCAGTCTTTGGAAATGAGATAATACTGTTAGGAAAGGCATTTTTTGAGTCCTTATAAAAAGATTCTATCTATCTATCTATCTATCTATCTATCTATCTATCTACCTACCTATCTATCTACCTATCATCTCTCTGTTCATCCATCCATCCATTTATCATCTTATCATCTATCTATCATTTCTTTTCCCCCCTCTCTTCACTCTGACTCTCACCACTCTATGATGCAACAGAAATTATTTGTCAGATAATAACACTTTTTATTTTAATTTTCCTAAGCCTCCATTATTACCCATAAATTACCCAGGCTGTGGTATTCTGTTATAGTAGCCCACAAAGCACTAAGACACTAGGGCTACTATAAACAGCCTAAGATTAGTAGAAAGATTTCTCTGTGACTCTCAGCATCCCACCTCTTTTTGTTCACTGGAGCTTACATGGACCATTCTTCTTGAGTGCAGGTCCATGTGAATTGCTTCTAGCTGACAAAAACTGGCTAGGTTAATAGAATGTTAGAATTTGAGTACTTTTCTTGCTAGGACCCTTTCTCCCAGCCTGAATTTAGAAATCAAGATGACCTGTATGTAGTGAAATGCCTATATAGAGGATGACATGGTGAATTCTGGCCTACAACCAGCAAAAATTATCCATAGTCTTGCATCCATCAAGGAAGTACGTTCTTCCAATGACTAAAAGAGAGTGGAAACAGATCCTGTGACTCTGATAAGTTACTGGCCCTAGTTAACACTCTGATTGCAAATTTGCAGAAATTGTGAACATTCACTCAGGGATTTTGTATTTACCTTAGCTACAATGATGCTTATTGTTACCAAGAAATTGACAAGGAAAATACTGGTTTGTGGCTTCAAATGGTACTGACATTTTCTATTACTTGGAGAACCCAGTGGAAGTTCAAATTTTGAGGGAGTAGAAAATAAGATGAGTTAAGTTTCCATATGCTGGATTTGAGGCAAGTGAGGATGCCAAGAGGAAAGATGTATCAGGGGTGGAAGACATGAAGTTTTAGGAAACACTGATGGGAATGGAGACCTGGAGGTCCTTAGTTCTTGCAAGTGGGGTTTCTTAGAAGCAAATGGAGATCTAGAGGTCCTTAGTTCTTGCAAATTGGATTTCTGAGAAGCAAATTTCTCAGTGGGAGGGAAGTTACTAGCACTGAGCTGAGATTAACACTTGTGTGTGAAGGGAAGTTCATGAGCCCAGAGGGTGCAGTGTGAACTCCAGGTATAAGCACTGATGCTGGCACAGACTAGACAAGTCAGATGATGTGACTTTGAGTTAGTAACTGTCCTCACAAGAATAATACCTGGAAAAGATAAGAGCTGAGGTATTTATTTATTTATTTATTTATTTATTTATTTATTTATTTATTTTTACACAGCACACCCTGTAGCTGGAAATTTGTAAAGGGAATGTACTCTTCCTTCATGACATGCCACCACCGTAGCATCTGGAGCTATGACTGTGGTTGAGTCTTCTCAGAGATATAGGAGACTGAAAGAGAGACAGGATGACAGGATGGAGTCATGGGCAACATAGGCCATTTTGTGAAAAATGGGAAGATTGGCAAAGATATAACCAAGTCCTCCTCTAAGTTTTACAGAAGATGAGCAGCACTCTTAAGGTTTTGGAGCAGAATTATAAGTCAAATAGAATTTACACAAAGTTGACTGGTATCAGGTTTGATATTGCACATATTTCTATTTTAAAACATAAAGGTGAATATTCATCTCTTTATAACATGGGATAGTTCCTTTCTAAACAACAAAGGCACCTCTGCTAGTCTTCACCAGTCTACAAATTTCACTGAGCATTTAGGAAGAATCACACACCATGCTTCCCGAAGAAAAGATGCCAATTCGTTATTGTTGAGTCACCAATGTCTTCCCTCTCTCTGTCTCTCCTTATTTTGGCTTAGAGTAAAGGATAGATTAACTACATATGCAAACACATTTTGTTGTTTTTAGAAGCATTATTTATCACTTCCAGCAAGCTTATGACAATGGAATATGCTTTCTTGCCAAGGTGCCCACTTTTTAACCTCTATGTTCATGCCAGTGTCAGCATCAAATTCTGGACTCATGTCCAGAATTTGCCACTGCAGCTGTTGATGAGTGAAGGGGGAGATCAGGTCCAGCTTCCATGGGGTTCATACATTCAAGTGAGTTCTTTATTTTCTTTTTGATTTATAACGTGGTTCTAGAAAGTTATCACTTAATCAGCAGTAATGACTCATATTTCTGCAGTCGCACTTGTTAATCTCTGGGCCTAGCAGAGGGAAAATATTCTCAGCAATGCATGTACAATGCCATGCTAGGTTAGAAACAGCTATACAGGAGAAGGGAATGTTACCACCTTCTCTCTTGCATATCTCTAGCACTGATAATCACAGAGGTGAAACAGTAATTGTGCCCCAGCCCCATGCACAATGTGCAACTCTCCCATGAGGAACAGTTAAAGAGAGAAGTGGCTCTTAAGTGAACTAATAATGTGTTTTGTTGCTCTTTTATGTTTTATATTTATTTTTATTATTTTTAGAATACATACCAATCCCAGTTCCCTCTGCATCCTGTCCTCCCATCCCCCCCCCCTACTCTCCACCCCACCGCCCATCCACTCCTCAGAGAGGGCGATACCTCCCATGGGGAATCATCAAAGTCTATCACATCATTGGGGCAGAACCAAGGCCCTTCCCTCTACATCCAGGCTGAGAAGGGTATCCCTCTATGGGGAATGGGCTCCAAAAAAGCCAGTTCATTCACTAGGGATAAATATTGGTTCCACTGCCAGTGGCCCAATAAACTGTTCAAGCCCCCCAATTACATTCAGGGGGCAGTTTGGTCCAATGCAGGTTCTCTAGTGGTCAGTCTAGAGTCAGTGAACTCCCACTTGCTCTGGACAGTGGTCTCTGTGGGTCTCTCCAACATGGTTCTGACTCCTTTGCTCATATTATCACTCAAACCTCTCTACAATTGGACTCCAGGTGCTTGGCCCAGTGCTTAGCTGTGGATCTCTGCATCTGCTTCCATTTGTTACTGGATGAAGGTTCTGTGATGGCATTTAAGGTAGTCATCAATCTCATTATAGGGGAAGGGCAATTAAGGTACCCTCTCCACCACTGCTTAGATTCTCAGCGGGAGTGTTTCTTGTGGATTCCTGGGAATTTCCCTAGTGCCATGTTTTTTGTTAACCCCACAATGGCTCCCTTTATCAAGTTATCTTTTTCCTTGCTCTCCCTCTTTGTCAGGTACTCTTAAAAATGATAAAATTTGTCACCAAAGCATGGTATTGGTGGGGTAGTGTCTCCAAGCCATAGGGGAAAAAAGGATGTTTGTGGGGGAGAAGATGGTAATTTTCCATCTGTAAAATTATTTTTGTACCTTGATATGTTAGTCATGAAAATAAAATAAGTAAACCAATCAGGAAGGCGTCTCACCTTGTATTCTAAGAGTGCCTTCCTGCTTCGAGTCTTCTCAGGTAAGCATTCAAACACAGGCTCTTCCTAAATGTTTACCGTCAATGCTTCATTTTCTAGGGAACCTAATGATTCTGTGCCAGCAGCCTAGCCAGAAGATGTGATATGGATCTGTCCTACATAGAGGACACAAACACAGTTGTTAATTTCATGTATTCTTCAAATCTTAAAGAAATGCATCACTATATTTTTCCTCAATGGAACCCTTATTGTTCTAAGAGGTCCTAATTTGTTTGCTGTCAGATCTCTGCTGTGAAATGCTATTCTCTGGATGCCAGATGGCTATTGTTTTGAAATCAGAGCAGAAGAGACCCTCACAAGACCTGGTTCATTGATATTCTCACATGAGAAGCAGATGATCTGCCTCTTTCCAAAAGATACATTAGAAGTTTATATTTGGTCATATTCTTTGCCTTTAAATTGTACAAATAACTCCTGGCCTATGATACTGAAATACCATAGAAATATTTGATCAACAAGCTTAACTCAGGTGGAATCATTATTATGGTCTACTGGCAATTGATCTGTCTGGAGTAAATAAGCATCAATCACATTTCTCCAAAACAGACAGCACAGTAGTCTAAGAGATTATAGTGTTTTTTTTTTTTATAGTGATTTCTTCAATAGAAAGAAAATGGAATCTAGCATATGTAAGCAGTAAGGTTTTTCCACCCACTGTTGGTCTTGTCCCGCCACTGTGCCAGTCCTAAATAACACACTGAGACCCTGTATTTGATAGAATTTTGTTGGCCAGGTGCTAGTTTCTTATCGGCTATCTCTGTCTTAAGTATTAACCCATTTCTATGTATTTCCACATGGTCTTACCAGCGAGAGGCGGCTGGCAGTTCTGTCTTCTCCGGACTCTCCATCTTGACCCCTCTTTCTCCTCCCTCTTTCCTCCTCGTCTTCTAGTCTCACCTATCTAGCTTTCCTATTGGCCAACAGTGCTTTATTTATTAACCAGTATGAGAAACATATATACATAATGGCATCTCCCATCAAGCATATATGATGCAAATGTATTATCTTACACACACACACACACACACACACACACACACACACACGTGTATATAAATGCTATATATCTCAAATATACTATTATTCCTTTATCCATTTTCAGACATATAAGATTTTACTCAAACTAATTCTGTACCTATCAAGTCATAAATCATTTGTTGGTCTTTTCTGGCTAGAGTTATTCCATTGAATTCAGGTATTTTCAACAACAATTATGTTTCAAAACATAACTATTTTTTTCCCTGTGTATGGAGAAAAGGTGATACAAAACACATTACAGCCAACAAATAGCAATGAAATTCAAAGATACGTGTTTGTGGAATGCTTACTCTGTGGTGGGAATTACCCTTAACAGTGTGCATGTATTATATAATTTAATCCTCCCAATAATTTGAGGGGGTAGATTTTTTTACTTTGATAAATGAGAAAAATCAAAACACAGAGTTAAGTAGCTTTGCTCAAGACTGCACAGATGGGTTGGGGCAGAGCTGGCAGTTGGGTCCAGGCCATCTTTATCCCACATGGGAAACTATCACCTGAAGTTCTTGTTATTGATGCAGACTTTTGCTTAAATAGGACCAGAAAAATCTCCATTTTTAGAAAGCACAATTGATAGTGCTTCTTACATTTTGACATGCAGGAGAATCAACTGGAGAGCTAATTTAAACACAGGTTCCTGTATGCCACCCCAGAGATGCTGATTCAGGCAGTCTGGACTGGGACCTGAAATTGCGCATAGATAACAAGCTCCCAGGTGATGTTAATATTTGGGGCCAGATTTGGAATAAAAAGCTTCTAAAATTTCCTGTTTCAGGTGGTGAGGATCAATCTAACAGCAAAGAACCTGGCCTTATCCTCATATTATATGCATAATTAATTGGTTATAGGAGAGTAATCTACCTGGGAAAGATGCTACAGGGTTTGATTAAAGATCACGGAAGTTTAGAAAGGACAAAGTTGGAAATTATGGGGGAAGTTGTAGAATTCGATACGAGAGGAAACACAAAGATCACCTGAGATTTTGAGGTAAGGAGATAGGCTTCTAATCCAAGGTTTGATGGTTTTAACCTAGGAAGCAAGTATCTAAGGAAGTCTGGCTTCAGGATCTCCATGAATATCAACACAAGCCAATGCATAAGCCCCTTTTGCAAGATGTTGTAGTGCATGCACTTAAGCCATAGCTTATCCTTTTGCATACATTAAATCGTCTCAGGGTAATTTGTAATATCTACACAATATAAATGCTATTCAAATAGTTATTGCACTGCTTTATCAGAGAGTAATGACAAGGAAAAAAAGATTGGTACATGTTTAATGTAAATTCAGCTTCCTTCCAATATTTTTAACCAGCAGTTGAGCACACAAATGCAGAAACCATAGCTAACAAAGTCAAGTGCCCCATGATTCCAATGTGTCGAGCTGTAGTTAGTCAGGTTTTTGTCACAAACTGAATTTCAAACAGATGCAGTGTCTGTGAACAAAATCATGTCCAAGACACACAAGCAGTAAGGAAGCCCTTAGTAAGGAAGTCTTCAGAGAACTATGTTTAGGGTTGAATTAATCAAAAATAATACCAAATGCGTATGTTGGCAGTAGCCTAAGGAGTCTAGTCCTGACATGTTTGGGCATTCTTTATCAGTTGAGATGAGATGACAAAGTAACAGAATGAATAGAACTTGTGTAAAATGATTTTAGTTGGGAATTATTGCACAGTCAAAAGAAACACTGCCTGAGAACTTCCAAGTTATGAATCACAACCACACAACTTCAAGGTCTAGTGAAATGCTCAGCAGTAACTTGAGATCTTCACATGCAGAATAACTGACTTGCTCACTTTAGAAAATTGGGAAAAGCATTTACCACACTAAAGAATGCTGTTGTCCACATGTTTGCATAATGTAATATGCCATCCACAGTTTCCTGCAGCATATCTAATAGAAGTCTTCCCATTAGGTCTTTAAGACCAGGCAATAGAAATAACAACAAGGTTATCTTCTTTACTACTTCCCTATAAGCCACTTCTTCATGAAGACAAATGCCTTCTAGGGAAGAGCTCTCTACCAGCACAGGGTGGCCATGCCTTCTTGTCTATAAAGCATAGTCTCCCATAATAATCTTGTACCATAATAAATATTTAAATAACTTTTTTGTGTCTATGGTGTCTATGGTATACCATGTATTTATTTGAAGCAAAAAAAAAAAAAAAAAAAAAAAAAAAAAAACTTACTTAATACTTGCTGTGTAAGTTTTTCAGTAAAAGAAATAATAATAATTTCACTGAATGTAGATGTGTCAGGGACAGCACATATATCCTGGAGCCAATATTCTAGTATTTCATACCTACCCCCATCAAACAAGTGCTCAGTATACTTCTTTTTAGGGGGTATTTTGTAAGGAGTATGGTTTTTCCACCCGCCACCGAGTCTTGTCCCGCCACTACGCCAGCCCCAAATAACACACAGAGACTCTGTATTTGATATTATGCTGTTGGCCAGGTGCTAGTTTCTTATCGGCTAGCTCTGTCTTAACTATTAACCCATTTCTATGTATTTCCACGTGGTCTTACCAGCGAGAGGCGGCTGGCGATTCTTTTCTCTCCAGACTCTCCATGTTGACCCCTCCTTACTACTTCCTCTTTCCTCCTTGTCTCCTAGTCCCTCCTACCTTCCTTTCCTATTGGCCAACAATGCTTTATTCATTAACCAGTATGAGAAACACATATACATAATGGCATCTCCTATCAATATTTACTTTTGTTGGCTTTATAAGGATCAAACTCTCCATAATACTGTATTATACCTTTAACAATGTTTCATGAAAAATATACCAGAGTTGTTACCTGATCAGTTTATAGTCATAAGCTTGTATCTCACCTCATATTCTGAATGCCTTGGTTCCATTTTCTATTTACTGTTTGACATTTCTTATCTAGAGCATCTGTGTAAGTTTCTAAGTTCCCCTCCCACCACCAATCTATCTCTGAAGTCCATGGCTGTTAACAGCTAGTTCATTTTTCATATTTGTTCTCTAAGTTCTAGTTCTCATATCAATAATTTCTGTACTTACAAGGTAGAGAGCCTGAATATGAACCACTACGGGAGCAGAATAAGCTCTCTACAAATATTTTAATGTCCTGGAAGTTGTAAAATGCCATACAAGTCAGATATATTTATTCTATAGAAGTCCTTTAAGCAAAAAAAAAAAAAAAAAAAAAAAAAAAATGCTTGCTGTAGGCCCCATATAGTTTGTGTGCATTTGAGAATATGCTTTAACTTTGATTACTGTAATATAAAACAGTAGTAGTTTCCTTTTGAAAATAATGCAAAACCAATACAAAATTATTGCCTCTATCAAATTGCACCATATAGAGTTGACACATATGAAGAAAATTTAGTTCTACAAAGAAAAGAAAATTCAGGTTCTGGCTGATTATATGCACATTCACCATGCATGGGGAGGGGAGAAAAAGAAACAAAAATAGTGGTGAGAAAATATGACAGCCCTAGTCTCAAACCCCTTGCTATTCATTGAGAAAAATGTCCAACATTTGCAAATTATACCTCTTTGGTACAAAGAATTGTAGTATCCCGTAAGGCATTGCAAAATGGGAGTGAGCTTAATAGCGGAGAGCAGACCCTAGATCCAGCCTTCTCGCTGGCTGAAATACAGTGCTTTTCTTTTAAACCAACTCTGAAGGCCTGTGAACCTTTAAACCTACAGATTTGTGGCTTAACACTGCAATTTACTTCTCTTGGCAATGGCTACAATGTTCCTAGACTTATGTAGAAGAAAAAAACTAATTACTTCATCTGAAATGGCCAAAACTCTGAGGTAAAAATATGATTTTGATTTTCACTACTAAAAGAAAGTAAACTCTGGAAGAGTGACACTCCATGAACCCTTCCCTTGGGAATTCTGAATGATAATCACAAAGCAGTGTTAGATATTCAAACATGTGAAATTTAATGGAAGGCTGAGATTTCCCAGATTCTACTGAATTGAAAGACTCATGAAGTCATAGTGTCAGGGAGGGATGAAAGGTTTTTAGAAGTCTCAGCATGGGACAAATGCACCACATGCTTACTGACTAACAGGAAGGTGTGCTTGGGAGGGAGACACATGCATGGTACTCAGCTTCATCTCTTCTAGGCTTGGTGCATGAACAGACACAAGAGACTTTAAGTTTCCTCTTTCTTCAGCAAATCACTCACTGGTGTCTTTGCAATTTATTTAAAAACAAGGCTCATTTATAATGCAGGGATGCTTGTTAATATTCTCTCGATCTGCTGATGCCATCAGGAAGGGAACTACTTCTCATTCTGAGCAAACACCAACATAATGTTCAAGCTAGTAACTGAAACACACAATGACATGGAATAACAATAAGCTAGAATCAGGACATTTGCTGTGTCTTTGTGACATGTTGTTCTTAGTGTAGGACTTGGAGTCTAATTGTTGTTCCAGTGGGTCAGTTTCTCTGGAGGTGGGATGAATAAACAATTTCTTGAGAGCAGACAATCTTTCCTGAAAAGTTACTGATTCTTTTCCCATAGGAACACAGGGCTGTTTACTCATTCTCTTCAAATGCTGCATACTTTTATCATTATGATACTAAATTAGTTTTAAGATAATTTTAAAACGTTAATTAGAAAATAAAATCTGGTCCATGAAGATGACTCAGTAAAGACACTTATCTTATGATTCGCCTAAAGATGTGAACTCTATCTGTAGAATTCAGTGGAAGGAGAGAGAAGCAACTCAACTCCTGAGTGTTGTGCTCTGACCTACACACACACACACCACTACACACACACCACTACATACACACACCACTACATGGAGACATATAACCCCTCATGCACATTTCTCACTCTCTTTCCCTCTCTCCTTCTCTCCCCCTGCTCTCTCTCTCCTCTCTCTCTCTCTCTCTCTCTCACACACACACACATTAATGAATTTAAATTAAAAAGAGAAAAAAACCTATTTATCCTACAAAATATAAGAAATGTATCTAATCAATGAAGTCAACATGGACATGGTAGTTCTCTTTTGTTTTTCCTAAGGTGAACTTTTTCCAGCCCATGCCTGCATGGGTGATGAGTGGAGGATGTTTGAAAATACAGACTTGTTCCCATTTCTGTTTGTCATTATGTCCCAAATACTTCTGTATAGCATGTATAACATTCAAACTATCATCAATTAACACTAATGTTTTGTCTTTAATTATCAAATTGTCTCACTACTGTGGGAAACACATATTTCACAAGCTGTATATTAACCATGGTTGCCTTGTCAGACTCTTTGAGACTGCAAATATCTACCACAGGCAGTGTACCCTTAAATGCTGTTTTAGGCTCCTCTTCCTTTTCATTTTTTCTCTTTCGTTAGCCTTACTGGTTTTTCCCTCTACCAGTTCCCATTTCTGCCTTTGAGTTTTGTATTCCTCCACCATTTTTTGTATTTTTTAAAAAATTTCATTAACATGTTTTTCTTATTTTACATATCGACCCCAGTTCCCTCTCCCTCACATTCTCCCATGCCCCCTGGACCCTCCTACCATCCCATTCCCCACACACTCCATATGGAGGGTGAGGACTTCCAAGAGGAACCATCAAAATCTGCAAGCATAACCAACAGAATACAAGAGATGGAAGAGAGAATTTCAGGCACTGAAAATAAACTAGAGGAAATAGATTTGTTGACCAAAGAACATCTTAAATCCAACAGACACTTAACACAAAATATCCAGAAAATGTGGGACACCATGAAAAGACCAAACCTAAGAATAATAGGTATAGAAGAAAGTGAAGAAGCCCAGCTTAAAGGTGAAGAAAACATATTCAACAAAATCATAGAAGTAAAACTTTTCAAACCTGAAGAAGGGCATGCCTATGAAAGTACAAGATGCATACCAATTACCAAATAGACTGGACCACAAAAAATGTCCCCTTGCCACATACTAATCAAAACACCAAACATACAGAATAAAAAGAGAATATTAAGAGCAACAAAGGAAAAAGGGAAAGTAACATATAAAGGCAAACCTATCAGAATTACACATGACTTCCCTATGGAAACTGTGAAAGCCAAGAAGGTCCCAGTTAGATGTTCTACAAACACTAAGAGCCCACTGATACCAGCCAAGGCTACTATACCCAGCAAAACTCTCAACCACTATAGATGGAGAAAACAAGATATTCCATGACAAAACCAGATTTTCACAATACATATCCACAAATCCAGAAAGTTCTGGAAGGAAAACTCCAACCCCAGGAAGTTAACTACACTCACAAAGACATAGGCAATAGATAATCCCACTACACCAGAACCCAAAAAGAAAAGCAGGGCAAATATACTCACAATACCACTGCCAACAACAAATCTAAAACAAACAAGAATTAACAATCAATGGTCCTTACTTTCCCTCAACATTAGTGGTCTTAACTTGCTTATAAAAAGACACAGGCTAACAGAATGTATGCGAAGGCAGAACCCATCTTTCTGGTGCATACAAGAAACACATATAAGCTTCAAAGAGAGACACTACCTCAGGGTAAAGGGTTGGGAAAAGATCTTCCAATCAAATGGACCCAAGAAGCAACCTAATATCTACCAAGTTAGACTTCAAACCAAAATCAATCAAAAGAGATGAAGAATGCCATTTCATATTCATCACAGGAAAAATCCATCAGTAAAATCTCAATTCTGAACATCTATGCCCCATTAGTAAAATAAATATTACCCAAACTCAAATATCACACAAAACCTCACACACTCATAGTTGGAGACTTCAACACCCCACTCGCACCACTAGACAGGACCACCAGACAGAAACTTAACAAAGAAACAAAAGAACTAACCGAAGTTATGTCCCAATTGGGGTTAACAGACATCTATAGAACATTCCATCCAAACACAAAAGAATATACCTTCTTATCAGCTACACATGGAAACTTCTCTAAAATAGATCATGTACTGGGCAACATAACAAACCTTAACAGACACAAAAAAATTGGAATAGCCTTCTATATCTTATCAGACCACCATGCTTTAAAGTTGGAATTCAACAACGCAAATTGCAGAAGCCCTACAAACTCGTGGAAAGTGAACAATGCACAATTGCACCATACCTGGATCAAGGAAGAAATAAAGAAAGAAATTAAAGATCTCCCAGAATTCAATTAGAAAGAAGACAAAACATATCCAAACTTATGGAACACTTTGAGAGCATTGCTAAGAGAAATTTCATTCCATTAAGTGCCCTTATGAAGAAAATGGAGGCTAGTCACTTTAGAGAATTAAAGCACAACTGAAATCCCTAGAACAAAGAGAAACAAACTCACCCCAGATGAGTAGATGCCAGGAAATAATCAATTTGTGGTCTGAAATCAATAAAGTAGAAACTAGAAAAACAATACAAAGAATCAGTGTAACAAAGAGTTTGGTTCTTCCAGAAAATCAACAAGATAGATAAACCATTATCCAAACTAACCAGAAAGCAGAGAGAGAGAACATGCAAATCAGCAAAATCAGAAATGAAAAGGGGGACATAACAAGATACACCGAGGAAATCCAGAGAATTCAGGTCATACTTTGAAAACCTGTACTCCACAAAATTCGAGAATTCAAAGGAAATGGCCATTCCTCCACCTTTTATAAAATTTTCATGGGTTTCTTTGGGAAACAAACAGAAAATTCCTCAAACTTATTTCCCATGCTATGTGGTCATAAGACATATCAGAACCTTGGTAATAATCTTAAACTCTTCTCCCTTATTGAACTTTTACTTATAGCAGGCTTGTCTATATTGCTTATCCTTGAGTTACACAGTAGGATATGGCCAGCCAGGCTACACAGCCTTGGTCAGAGCAGTTTACTCAAAAGTGGTTGTAAACATGATATATGTCTAGCATGGTTTATAAAATTATCCTTTAATTCCATTAAAGGAACTGTAATGTTGATAGGTCTAACATTCCACTATCATGTGTATGCTAATTTAGATATCAGTAATAAATGCTATGATGATAGGCAGATTTCTGTGTAGTATTGTTGCATGGCAGGTATGGGGTTCTCCATGGTTTTGAATTGTTTATGTGATGTTTATGCATCAGAGAGACATGTCATCTTTTGACATCACAGGAAGTTCTGCCATGAGTAAAGATTCCAGCTCTTGTGAGAAAGTAGTGATAGTGTAAGAGGCTTGACTGCCACATGGAAGACTTTGGTCTTGTTTTCTTGTTTAGATTGGTAGATAGTAGGCAGCTATTAGGAGGTTTGGGCCAAAGTCAGTAGATTATAGAGACTTAACCTAAGGATTCTCAAAGATAAGTGGAGTGTAAGATGGCTCCTTGGCCTTCCTCTAGCTGTAGCCTTTACATTTTTTCCTGAGTATTTCTGTGAGAAGTTTCTGTTGGGCAACATAGTTGTATATATAAACTGTAATTTCCTCCCTGGCATTGAATCTGAATCTATGGAAATAAATCTTGCTGAAAATCTCATTATTTTTTAATTATAAGATATATTAGTATCCTGCTTTAAAAGTCTGCAGAGGGTAGAAGGAATATTTTGGTTTAGGAGGAACTTTCTTTTTAACTTCTTTGTGATGTAATAACATCATGAAGTATCGGCAGAATTAGTGTGAATAAAAATGAAACAGTAAGAAAATGTCTTGGAATGAAAGGAAATACTTAACTATTTTAGGAAAGAGGAAGAAGAGGTAAATGAACAGCAGTTAAAAAATAAAAGTTACCTTTATTTTTGGTGAATTCTAAAGAAGATGTAACCTACAGCACTGATTGTATTCCATGTTGAACTATGGGTGGGTGAAATTTGTGTTGGAGGTAAAGGAAAAGTAGGATAGAGTAAGCTTTAACTAGAATTGGATTTAGTAAGTTACCTTAGTCCCTTTAATGTATGGTTGGATGTCACAGTTTGCATTTTATGATACCACACACAATATTTGCGACCTTTTCTGCTATTTGGAAACTTAATTTACCATGAGTTGAGATTGGGGTATAGTAAAAATGAGACTCTCCTTTATCGCGCATCCTAGTCCCTGTTTGTGAATGACGTTGTTTTTAGATAATGAAATTATCCCACTCCCAGGAAACATGATCACATGAGAGCCTTTCCTCCTGGTTCACTCCACAAAGCAATGTCATGATACCTTTTTTCCCCTATTGATTCAGGCAGGCTACCATAACAACCTTATGTTCGCTTTGCAGATGTTTATGGAGCATCTCCCATCTTCCAGGCACTGAGCTAAGTGCTGGTAACTATGTCGAGTGTAGGACAGATATGGCTCTATCCTCACATGAGGAGAAAACAGAGGAAGCAAGCAAATGACAACTTTATATCTGACCAGAAACACTGCTAGTAAAGAGTCCTGAAGACACAGACATAACAGATAAAGCTAGCAACTCAGATTGGCATGACTGCATGTGTTGTCTGTTTGAAATCCAAGACAGATAAGGCTTTGCGAAATACTGTCACTGTCATTAGTGGTAATAGCAATTAGTGTTTGTTGAAAATTAATTATTGACAAGACATTGAAATTATTTAAAAAAAAAAACCATGTCCATATTGCTAAGTGAAAGAAGCCCAACTGAAAAAGGCATATTTGGGATAACTCCGACTATTTGACTTCTGGAAAAGGCAGGACAGTTGAGAAAGTTATAGATGAGTGTTCTCCAGTGGCGATAGGCAGTAAGCATGGGAAGAGTGTCAAAGTTGCAATATCGGTGACTTTGTGTGATGCTGTAGTGGTAGATACACATCATATGTTCATCCCAAAACATAGAAAAATAAGCATACAAAGAGTCAATACCAATGTAAATATAGAAGACAATGCATAGTTTTTGGCTAGTAGATTGTAACAATTGTAATGTACTGATGTAATAGGTTAGGAATAGGGGACTTTGATTTAGGGCATGTAAGAGGGTAAAACTAATCTCTCTGAACTTAAACGATTTCCTTATAAACCTTAAATTGCTCCAAAGAAGAAATTCTATTGAGAAGAAAATTAAAAACTGTGAAAATGCACTAAGGTCAGTACAGTTTTCAGAGTAGAAAATAAAGATACATAATTTTTCAACAGTGAGGTACTAAATTGGAATTTGAACCCAAGTCTGTCCCATTGAGCCCATATTCTTAAACTCAGGATGATGAGAAATAACTTCATCTAGCTCATTCCCAATACCTTGTTCTCTAACTTCCCCTTTTTATTTGCTAATGATCTCATTATTCCTCTGGGCATCTGGGATTAGACTACCAGAAGTACATTTGTCTCCTTCCTTTCTCCTTCCTGCTACACTGGCACCATCCATCACAGCCCACAGATCCTCCTTCCAGAGTTCCTTGGACCCACCCCTTTTCTCCTGTATTATTAGTTCTTTCTGGCTTTATTATTGCTTTCTTATTTTTCTGTTTCAATTGTCTTTTAGGTATATCATCAGCTTCAGGGTACACGAAGTTTGTAGGTTTTTGTTTCTCCTTCACTTCTCCACTGCAAATTCAAGATTGATTTTTCTAATCATCATTCAGTATGATGGATGTCCTGTCACTTTCTCGATGAATGACATATATTTTTATGTGGATGATGATATTGAGGGAGGTATTATAACTGCCAAATCACCAAAGCAAATCTGGGGTATCACTCTTGTCCTTTAAAGTAAAAAACAAATTATTTTTGATACTGAGGTCTTTGCATATTACTCAGGCTAGTCTGGAATTCCTAACCAAGTGAACCTTCTTCATTTTCCAGGGTATCTGGGACAGCAAGCATGCATTGCCAAAATGTGTTATCTCTTTTGTTGTGTTTATTATTATATTTGTTCAATTAAGCACAAAAATCAGATGACAACAAAATACAACAAAATGCCTTTCAATTCTTATTTTGAATTACTAGTTAGTGTTTTGTTTGGGCTATTACTAATACATTTTCAAGAAAGTATAATTTTCCCTTAACTGCACTCCTGTGTACATTTCTGTGATTTTATATACAAAAGAAAGGTTTCCTAGTCACTCATCCTTTTCTAAAGAGTTGTATCTCAAGGCATATGAAGAAAATAAATGGGAAATAGGATTTAGATGTATAAGTATTTGTTTGGGCTGTTTCTCACAGAGGTTAAAGCACAAAAGTCCAAATCACATTATAAGCCTGGGAATTCATTTGATTTTCTCTTTCCTGAAACAAACATGCTCTTGAGGTGGGGACATGCACACAATTTGCTTTTCTAGTATTTTTTTCTGAGATTCCCAGGACAAGGATTAACTTTTTTTTCATTGAGGGATTCAGTGTTCTTTGTCATGATCTTAGGGAAAATAGTTCAAATGCATCTTCCTAGTCATTTTCCACCCAGAAGTGTGTCTGTAATGGTTGCATTGATAACCTTGATCATAGCTATCACTTTAATCATTTGAATCAAGTTCTTACATGAAAATTGAAGCTTACAGATCACACAGTGGATGATGGCCTGCACTGCCATACAAACCTTGGACAAACCTTTTAGTGTCTGCATTTCAATGGGTAGATAGCATCACCCTATGTCAAAACACAGTGTAAAACAGGATATGTGTGTAAGGAGAGTTGCTGAAACCATGTGTGGTGAAATGTATTTAGTGGTGCTTTACAATGTCTTATTCTCTATTAGGAATGAAATACTCTGAAGAGTATTTCAGCTTTTCTCAATCAGATTATCTAATCTTAGACTATGAACAACATGCAAAGTACTTCATATCTTATGTTTGAAGGAATCTTTGCCTGAATAATCATTGCACATGAATTTTCATTACTCTAATACATTATGTGTAACTTATAATTAATTGTTATATATACTCTTCAGTCTGTGTTCTTTTTTAACTATTATATTCCTCTAGTAAGAAATAACATTTTTATAAAATGAACAGAGTTCCAAATTGAGCATTGCTCTTTCATGTTTATAATTCTCAAGAGGAAAGTGTGGCAGATACATTCCTCTTTGGTACAACTTTTTTTCAGACATTTCAGAACCATGATATCATTATGGACATTTTTTACAACTTTTTTTAGACATTTCAGAACCATGGTGTCATTATGGACATTTTTTTAAAAAGTGCAATAGCCTTTCTTTTGAATATTTCTTTTCCCTGAAAAATGTTTCCTCTTGGATTTCCTCAGCTAGTGCCTTGATATTCATGACCTAAGCATTTCAGCAAACGTGAGAAAACAATGTTTGCCAGTAAATCTAAGAGGGGATATAAGGAATTTGTGGTTTTAAGTTGAATAAACACATTAAGCTGTATTGAGGTTAACCTCTGTAGCCTAGAGCCAAAATGGGATATTGGAAGGAATGAAGAGATGGGTAAAGAACATTCTAGATAGAAAAATGACTCTTGAACTCACATGTTATCAGGATGTAGATTGCATGCTGCAAATTTGGGGTCCTGAATTAATTTTATCCATTCATCCTTTCTATTCTGAAATAAAATATTTTTTAAACAGATACTATGTAGTCAGAAAATGGATACTAGATAACTCACTTTGTACAGAAAAACTCCCAGCTAAACAAACAACAAACATTTCAAATGGACTCAGGATGTGCTCATCTTTTATCATGCAGTCATCATTCAATGTAGTCAGCAGAGCAGGGCTTTGTTCCTCAGTCATTCATAGCTCCAGGATCCTTCCAAATGTCTTCACACCAGTTCTAGGGGCATGTGAGTGCTTTTAGTTGGTTGCTGATAAGAAAATTGGATAAGTGTCTTGTCTTGGAGGTATTTTTGTCTCAGGCCCAAATAGAAAAGTGACACATGTCAATCAACCTCACAGTCTAGTCTTAGGGTATATGCACACAACTCCAATGTAGCTTAAGACTCTAGTTGTTTTCCCATAATAAAATGATGTGAGCATTTGATCTGTTCAGTTCTCACCTGTGCCAGCTACTATTCTGAGCCATATGTATATCAATTAATTTAAACCTCAGAAAAGCCCAAAGAAATGGCTATATTAATTGTTGTAAGCAGGAGACTGATGTATGAAGTAGCTGTTTCATCTTAGATAGGCATGTAGGTTATATTATATGTGACTGGGCCAGGGTATGAGATGAGAGTACTTGGAGGATCTACTTCTTGACTTCCACATTCTGCTTGCATGCATACAGACAGCCTTTACAAAATCACTTCACTGCTCACTCTTTGTACAAGAAAATTAATGTGTTAAAATGCTTTCATGTATCATATAGACTGGTAAATGATAATATCTATAACTGATGAATCTTTGTAAAACAGTTAGAATGTGGTGTTTGTTTAGGCATAAACTTAAATCACCTTTATCACATTCATTTCCTTTGGTTACTTCCCCTGTTTTCTGAAGAAGAGTCTGAGATGAATGGAAGGAGTGTGAAGGAGAACCACATTTACTACAGTGGGTTTATTTTATATTGAATTATTTGTTTATACATAATGTATTTGACTATATTTGTTCCTTGTCTTTAACTCCTTCCAGTCTCCCTACTTATTCTAAACAAAACAAAACAATAAAAATAAAATTAAAGATTAAAACAATAAAACCAAATATAATAAGACAAAAAATAAAAATAAAACAAAAAGCACACAGATAGACAGACTGACAGACATACAGAAAGAGGGTGGGGGAGGAGAGTGGAAGAGAAGGAGGGAAGAAGGGAGAGAGGGAGGGAGGGAAAGAGGGAGGGGAGAAAGGACAGAGGGAGGGATTCCATTTTGTGTTGGCCAAGTACTCCTGAGTATGGGGCCTGCCCCAGAATATTGTTGGTACACCCAGTGACACTCAATTAGATGAAAACGATTTGCTCTTTCCAGTAGATACCAATTGCAAACAGCTTCTTGGTTAGGGGTGGGGCTTGGTGTCCATTTCTCCTTCTCCATGGTGGGAAATGTCTAGTTTGGTATTGTGCATGCTGTTACAGTCTCTTTGAGTTCATATGTCTATCAGGTTATCAGCCTTGTTGTGTCTGAAAACACTGTTTCCTTGTAGTCATCCACAATCTGTGACTCTTTCAACTCTTGCCTCCTCTTCCGCAGAGATCCCCAAGTCCTGAGGGGTGGAGTTTGTTGAATACATCCCATTCTGGGATGTGTGCTCAGAAGTGTCTCATATTGTCTAGTTGTGAAGTTCTGTGTTGACAGAAGACATTTCTCTGAGAATGGTTGAGAGATACACTGACCTATAGCACTATCCCATGAGGGGATATTTTATTGCTATGTTCATTTATCATAGTGTGTGTGTGTGTGTGTGTGTGTGTGTGTGTGTGTGTGTGTGTATTGGACCATGCCAGGGCATGACTTGGATATCTGAGAATAACTTTATGGTAGTGTGTTCTTTCTACTATATGTGTCCTGGAAAGCAAACTCAGAAACTCAGGTTGCTAGGCTTTACATACTTAGCTGTCTTAACACACTTCAGACATGTGGATGTAAGTAACAAAACTTTGCAAACAATGTAATTTGTTCTATGATTACATATTGTTCTATGATTACCACAGCATGAATGTACAAGTGTACTCAAGACAAAAATGTGTTAAATATTTATGAACATACAAATTACAAAATATTACATTAAGGAATATTTTTATTTTTAAATGTATATATGCATTTGCATGAAAATCTTACAAAAGATGTAAAATCTTGTTATTTGTTAATCTAGATAATAGAATTTAATTTTTTAAAAATGTGGCTCGATATGTATAAAGAATTTTATATCTATGGTATAGAAGAGAGCCATCAAGCAATAACTTTAAAAAGTAGACACATTTTCTCAACACAGAAAGTGATAGAGATATGTACACATTCACAAAATTTGCAAAACTTCAGGACATCCCAAAGAGCTATCTTTTATTCATTTTCATACACTCACCTATTATGTATTCACTCATCCCCTTTTATACATATTCACATTCACCTGACATGGAGTACAGTAACCAAGGAGAAATATTCAATTTATGTTTGTCAAGAACATACATAGCAGGGGAAGAAAGAAACTGCAGATGTCCCTAATTCTGTGGAACAACAGTGAAAGAGATTCTCTTTCAGATCATAGCTTTAAGTAAAATAATTGAGCACAAAGTATAGATGCTGTCAGTCACATTCAGTGGTAATTATTACTTTAAATCACTCAGTGGCCTAAAAAATATATATCTCAGCTTTACTAGACCTTTGGATTTTCCCCCCTTCAAATGTCTAAAAATAGTCTAAACAAGTTTCTACCAGGGTCTATTTAGCATTTCATGGAGGCCAATTGAGGAGATCAGAAATGGCATAAGACCTCTTAGGAATTAGTATGGGTTAACATCTTCTAGCATCTCTGCAGGGATAAGTTACTGATAAGTCTTGAATTAAAACAATAAGAGGAAACATGACATTTCATTTTTTTTAATGGTTCATATTGGAGAGTCTGAAGAACAAGGAGGCAGCTGGATTTAATTAAATTCAACACATGTTTATTGCAGCATGTGCCATCATGTCAGAAGTGAGTGTAGTGGTTGGTAACCTAATGAGTTCCTTATTTCTGCCTCCTCTCAAAGGGTATGATATGCATGTGCACTGCTAGCTCAGAATATTTAACCATAATGTTGTGTATCTCATGGTACTATATTCTTGAGGCCAGAAGTCATGAGTGCTATCACACAGTGTGGTTCTTGGAAGATGGTTGATGCTCAATAATTCCCTTCTTTTAAGAACCACTCCTGAGAACTAGTCCTAGTTACCTTTTAACCTTTAGTGTCTCATTATATTTCCGTCAAAGACTAGTTAGGCAAGAAAAGGTGTAATACTTGCTTAATTACAAACTCTGGAAAAGGTGAAGGGGAAGTGGAGAAGAACTTAGAATAGTAGGGGGAAGGGAAATAATAATCAGAATAAATCGTATGGTAGAATATTTTCATTAGAAGAAAAAGAAGATGGGAGAAGACAAGGCAGTGATAATCAGAGGATTACACAATAATTTAAAAATTCGTGTTTATATCCCCCCCAAGCACATACTCCAAGACAATACACATATCCCAAAGAAATTACTACAGATGTTAAATTGTGTATTACTGAATGTGAACAAATGTATGTGTTTGTGTGACAAACACATATAGAGAGGGGGGTCAGAGAGGGAGAGAGGGAGTGAAGAAGGAGAAAGAGAGGAGAGAGAGAGAATCTGGATAGTCATTATATGTCAGTCACATAAATCAGTCTCAAAAAATTCAAGATCTGCAAAGCAACAAAGAAAGTAATTATTTGGACAGTAAAATGATCTTTACTATAGTACAGCTGTTTTGCATAGGGTGTAATTAAAGAGCATCCTAAATAATTTAAAGTCCTAACAATTCACCCTTCAGAAGAAGCTGGATGTGGATGCTTAGCAAACTACTGAGGGCGGATTCCCATGGCATAAGAGTAGAGACTTTCCACAGGAATGTGTACTCAGAGAGACTCAGAGAGCAGTTGTGTGTCCAGGATCTACTCTGTATATGAGAACTCTTAAAAAGAGTTCTTTTTTTTTTTTTTTTTTTTTTTCCAACTTGACTTCTAGGGAACAGAAATTTCCTGACCTCCCCTTCACAGCCACACAGTGGGAGGTCAAAGGAACTCATTAAGGAGATTCAGAGGCTAATCACATCCAGGCTAAACCCAGACTCAAGAGCAGTTAGGCAGCACCAACTGGACTTGGTGGGTTTTGGGGGGTTTTTCTTTTCTTTGTTTTTTTTTTTTTGAGTTTTCTTTTTCTAATTTAGTTCAATCTTTTCTTTTTTTAATTTTATTAATTTATTTTATTTTATATAACAAAATCCAATTAAATGAAAACAAACATTTATACACAATATTTGGGAATTTGGGCGTTGTTCTTTCCAAACTACTTCCTGCTGGTAAGGGGCACTGTCATGGGGGATTCGAAGAAGATTCAGAAATCCTGGCTGTAGTCTGAAAGGCTGTTTTGTCCAGCTGTTTTGAATGTAGGATCACCTTGTACTCTGTTTCAGGCGGTCTGGCGTGATCAAACCACATTAATCTAGAAGGAATCCACATCTTTTCATTTTCTCTGGAAACAAAAATAGAAATCCTTTTCCCAGTTACTTGTCCGTCAACTTAAATTTTGGAGTCAAAGCATTTTTTTTAATTTAATTTATTATTTTACATGTCGATCCCAGTTCCCTCTCCCTCCCTCCCTCCCTCCCTCCCTCCCTTCCTCCCTTTTACCCTCTCTGCCCTCTCACACAATTTGAGCTTCCATGGAAAGGCTATCATAGATGCCCTTCCCAGAAAGTGAGATCAACAACTAACTTCTCCATGGAGCCCTCAACTAATACCTGTTGAAAACAGGATCAAACACCCATACATAAACACTGAGTCAAACTAGAACCCAGATGCAGATGGAGAGGACAAGACCAGACTGCAGAAACACATAGAGACAGCTTACCTGAACAAGGAGGAGCTAATGGCCCCCAGACTGATAGCTGGGAATCTAGCATGGGACTGACTCCCTGAATATGGGTCTCAGTCAGAAGGACTGAGCAGTCTAATGGACCTCAGACAGTGGAGCCAGGATGTATCCCTGGTGCACAAAAGGACTTTGCAAACATATCCCCCATGGAGGGATAACTGCCTTAATCTAGAGACAGGAGAGAAGCCCTAGTCCCTACTTCACATGACCTGTCAGATCTACATGACCCCAACTGAATGGCATTCCCCTACATATGGAATTGGGGTGGGGGGATGGGAGGGGAGGGTGGTTAGAGTGCATAAAAAGAGTTCTTAAAAAAAAAAAAAAGTCAAGAAAAACAACTCATTTAGTTATTTATTCAAACACGGGGCATTATCCAGTATCAGGAAACAAGATACAGAAAAGTAGTGACTTGAAAAATCTCCATCGATGATTAAGATTTTCTTCACTGAATTCAACATATTCAGATGAATCATGACTTATTTCCCACAATACAAGAACACTAAGGAAACCTGAGTTGGAGCAGAATACTGAAAGGGGTACCATAGGATTTGTAACTGTGAGTCTCTTTCATCGAGCCAGTAACTGAAGCCCAACATTCTCATCTGAAAAATGGGAACATCAATACTTGTTTAATTAAGTGAAACAAAACATTCAGTGTCCTAGAATAGCACCCTGGTAGGCAGAGACACACAACAAAAACCACATTCGCTATTCCCTCCTTTGATTTGCACTGTTGCTTTCCCCAGCAAGGCTAGTGACCTGTAGATGGCGCTTTTGTGATGTAAGAATTTGTGGAGAGTTGCTGGTTTATGAGAAGGAAAAGTTGACTCTTATATGGAATTTATCCATTGTCACAGATCTTTGTCCTAGACTAAGCCTTGCTGGGATGGTAGCTTTGGTAGCTATGGGGTTTGTCACAGAACCCCAACTTTGCTTCAGTTCTGTGGGTGTTGTTGGTGCTTTGTGTAGGAATGCATCAAGGAGACACTCAACACATCTTTCAGAAGCAAAGGAATGACCAATCAGTGCTAGGAGTGCATGGATGGTGCCATCTGTGAAAGCTTGAAAAAAAAAAATTGTTTGTATTGACCCTTATTGGTGGTGGAAAAAAGCCAAGGAGTATGAAAGTCCCAAGAGGAGAGAGTACTTTTAGGAAATGGCTAGAAAAACAGTGTTTCTCTCTTTGAAATCATGGATGGGTGGGAGAAGTTGGCTGTAAACCAGCAAGCATCTCATTTGTGTCACAACCTCTCAAGTCAATGCCCATGGCAGACATTACTAATTGATTGTGCCACTTTCCCCTGTTGATTCTGGTGAAGACTACACAAACATTGTTTTGTCATGACCCTTCAGATAGTTACTTCACAATCAGGAAGTGGTGCATGGATGAAAGCACAGCCCTAGGCATGTGCAGTCAGTTCACTCAAAGGTTTGTGTTTTGTTTCATTTGGTTTTCCCTTATGTGGCTGGTCTTGAACTCTAAAGAGCTATTTTTGTAGTATATTCCTCACTTGCATTACATGCTGTTGACTATCATTGATCAGCTCTGTAAACTGAAACGAAGGCTTATGTATCAGATCTGATTTGGGACATGGCATTCTTAAGACAGGGCAAGTAGGTTAACAGATAAAAATGATGTTTCTTACCACTATGCTATGCTGTGGCTTGTCAAGTCCAGGTGCATCACAATGTTCAAATTAAACATCACTTGGTCAAGACCAGTATGAATGTGGTGGGAACATGTACTCTTCTTGGGATAGAAAGGGGCCAAAAGCCATGACAATGGTTAAGATCCTGTCATCCTCTTATAGGAAAGAGAAGAAACAGTGATGTAATTTTAAAACGATTCAGTTCCTGTCATCTTCCAGGGCATTACGGAGTGGTTATGGGATGCAATTGGCAAGTGAGAGACTTCCAGAGTTCTTCCTCAATGACAGTGAGGACAAAAAGAATTTATTGTAAACTCAGGTCTGGTAGATTTTCTAAAAATCATTTTAACCTAGTTTTCAGTTACTGTGATAGTCTCTCTTTTGGGAGCTTCTACATACCTTTAAAGGAAGCAATTTATGGTATTAGAGAGAAGGTTCAGTAGTTAAGAACATATGCTTTCTTGTAGAGGACCTGAGTTTGAGTCTCAGCAGTCACATAGTAAACCATCTCTAACTCCTGTTTTAGGGAATCTGATACCTTCTTTTGATCTCTGTGAGTACCAGGCATGCACATGGCATATATACATGGTGGCTGACAAAATACTCACACAAATTAAAAAAAATTTAAATTATTTTTATTTATTTTGCAAGTGTGTGTGAATGTGTATATGTACAAGCTCACATATGCCACAGAGTTACACATACAGGTTAAAGGACAGTGTTCAGTAGTGTTCTTCTATACATTGGGATCCAGGAGTCCAACTCAGATCATCAGCCTGCTCACAAGTGTCCCTAAAGACAGATCCTTTCAATGGTGCCTTTTACATGCTTAACAGCAAATGTAACTAGGTCAGTTTGTTTAATCTAAAATTATAAATGTGATTTGTGTACTGGCTTCTGTTTACTCTAATCTCATACTTTAAAACTCTTCATTATGATGCTTATGATCCACAAAAAAACACAACTTGAGACCAGAAACACAAAAAACACATGTTTTTATTTGTACAGGCCACTTCCTTTGTCTGAAGCATGTTTTCTTCCAGGGCCATTTTAGGTATTTTAACTAATGGAATGCACCAAAGTGGTATGTGGCATTTGACAATCTTAGGATAGTAAATTCACAATTTTCTCTTAATAAAGATGGCTATTGTAATAAGATGTAACCTTGGATGTCAGTCTCATGATAACTAATTGAATATTAAAACAAAAGTATATACACACATTTTTCAAGTTCCACTTAATGTTGATAAGTAAGTACCAATTGTGTATTTTCTCTAATGTCTTTGGGTCAAGCAGCAGCTGGCTACCTTCCCTCTGAACTTTCCAGCAGAGAAACAAATGGAGCCTGTATTTAGGTACACTATTGAACAAGTTGCTCCATTTTGAGTATCTATCTAAAAGAAAAGAAAACAACATGACCACAAGATTGAAGGGTACCAAACCCTCATCATGCTCTGGTGTCAGCTTTGAGTGCATTTCCACAGGGTCATTCAGAGCTGGGTGCCTGTCCTGGTTAGCTTTATTGTCAACTTGACACCCCTGGAAAGAGGGAACCTTAAATGAATGATTGACTCCATCAGATGGCTTGTGGATGTGTCTGTGAGGAAGTTTCTGATTGCCAATTGATGTAGGAAATCCCAGTCCACCATAAGAAGTATTATCCCTAATCAGCTGGACCTGGGCTGAATGTGAGCCTGGAAAAAAGCCAGTAAGCAATATTCGTCTATGATCTCTGTTTCATTTCCTGCCTTCAGGTTCCTGCTTCCAGTTCTGTCTTAGTTTCTATTGATAATAAACAATAATATCTAAGCAGAATAAAACACTTCTTGCCCTGGGTTTGTTTTGGTCAGTGTTTTATCATAGCAACAGAAACACAATTAGGTCACTGGCCCACTATAAGCCTCCGGGTGCACCAAACTATTCTCTCAATGAATAGATGGTGTCTCAAAGCAATGTTTCTTTATTGCTTGGAGCAGATGTAGTAGTGTGGTGTAGTGTGGGGTGGTGGAATGAGTAAATTTTTACTATTCCTGAGTTTCTTCTCATGGAGTCCAGTAGAAGATCTCAGATCGAGTAAGGCCATTGAGAAAGTAGTCTTGGAGATTGACACTTATTTTAGGAGTATTCTGATCAAGGAGGACATGTTCCAGGACCCAGTGTTTTCACCACTGCTTTACCATAAGTAGCATTGCCATATGGCAGTCAGAAGAATCAAGTGACCATACACTAGTATAAAGTGTCCTTTGTGATTAATATTTAGAACTTCAGGAGAAAGATAGCTTTAATGTTGTAGGTGAAAGTTTCCTGAATGAGAAATAGGGGAAATAATAGCATCTATTTTACAGAATTGTACAGAGTGGACATTTCATTATCCCATCTCCAACTTAAGCAGTCAGCAATTGTTAATTGTTATATTTGATATTGGATAATAGCTAATTTTCTGATGCTGCTATCAATATAAAGGGAAAATGAAGTAGAGTAATAGTATATATGTGAAAATTTCAAAAAGTTCATATGATTAAATTCATTAATAATCTATGCTCTCTTGCATACAATCTCCTACTTTCAACAGTAGATTAAGAATACGCAACATGAACACAATCACCAATTCAGATCGGACTTTGTGTTTGGTAGTCACTTTATGAAAAACTAGATGTAAAAGACAATGAACAACATAGCTGGTAAATATTATACTCCCTTTCTATCCCTATAACCTAAGTCCTAATACTTAATATATTTTAATTATACTCTTGCTTTGTTAGTCAGATTTAAGAAGAGGTGGGAGTTGGGTGTTAATTATGCTTTATACTTGCGCTATCTGGTAAAATGCTCACATATTGACCTCTGTTAGATGTGGGGTTGGTGAAGATCTTTTCACATTTTGTGGGCTGACGTTTAGTCTAGTTGACTGTGTCCTTTGATGTTACAAGTAAGGCTTTTCTGCTGGCCTGGTCCCACTGCCACACCAGCCCCAGATAACACACAGAGACTCTGTATTTGATATAATGCTGTTGGCCAGTTACTTGTTTCTTATCGGCTAGCTCTGTCTTAAGTATTAACCCATTTCTATTACTCTAAGTATTTCCACGTGGTCTCATCTTACAGGAGAATGGGGCCGGCGTCTGCTCTCTCCAGTCTCTACATGCTGACTGCTCCCTCCTACTTCCGGAATCCTCCTTGTCTCCTAGTCCCGCCTATCTTGCTTTCCTATTGGCCAACAGTGCTTTATTCATTAACCAGTATGAGAAATATATTTACAGAATGACATCTCCCATCACTTTGCCTTACAGAAGCTTTTAATTTTCAGGAGGTCCCATTTATTAATTGTCAGTCTCAGTGTCTGTGCTACTGGTATTATGTTCAGGAAGCAATCTCCTTTACCAATTCATCCCACTTTCTCTTCTAAGAGGTTCAGTGTAGCTGGATTTATGTTGAGGTCTTTGATCCATTTGGACTTAAGTCTTGTGCATGGTGATAGATATGGATCTATCTGTAGTCTTCTACAAGTCAGCATCCAGTTATGCCAGCACCATTTGTTAAAGATGCTTTCTTTTTTCCATTGTATAATTTTAGCTTCTTTCTCAAAAATCAGGTTGTAGCTGTGTGGAGTAATAACCATCTTAAAAAATATCAGTGAGCACTGGGAAGTGGTAGTACATGCCTTTAATCCCAGCACTCGGATATCTGCAGAGGAAGGAAGATTTCTGTGAGTTCAAGGCCAGCCTTGTCTACAGAGAGAGTTTCAAGACAGGCTACAAAGCTACAGAGAAATCCTGTCTTGAAAACAAACAAAAAAAAAATTATCAGTGAGCTATTAAATATACAAGAAATGGCATTCCAGTTTCACACTTACCAATCACTACACTCAGGAGTCTGAGTCAAGAGGATCACACACAGGACCTTGTGTCAAAAAGAAAGTACAAAGAAAAGTTAACTTCTGCTACATTAAGTAGCAGAAATAGCCGCCTGTAATAATATTTATGTATGTAAATCTATTTCACTTTGAAAAAGTACAAATTTGTCTGATCTAATAATCCCGGTGGTAGTAAATTGCACTGGATGTCTATTATGTGATGAATTGTACTAATTTCTTTAAATACATGATCTCATTTAATTTATGCTAATGGAGCTTTACAGAATGGATGCCATTATTTGACAAATCAAGAATTGGAGAAATGAAAAGTATGTTACTGTAACAGCATGAACAGACAATGTAATTTCCTGAGACTTGTATAATTTTACTAATACAGATTATTTATCTAGCATTTCCCACATACTTAGACAAAAGTAAAGAGAATGAAGAAGCAGATCTTATTTGCCAAAATGTCTGTCTAGTTGGTAGTCAAAACTACACATGTGACTAGCAAATGTTCAAGCCTTGTAAGAGCTCACAATGGCAAACAAGGTTCCTCTCTTTCCTCCAGTTTCTATTATAACCAATCTTTGGGACATCAATCCCTGCTTAGGTCAGTGCTAAGCACAACATGGAGTCAAGTCTTACATTTCCTGGAAATACCCTCTGCTTCACTGTTGACCAGTGGACTGAACTCCTCAGGGATTTGCTTATTGTTCACTCTCTTCTTAGAGTTTCTGTGAGAAGTAGGTGAGACAAAGTGCATCAGGCATCTAGTATAGTTTCTATAACATACTGTAGACTCTGTCAACCCTCATAAAACAGCTATAGTTTGCATACATGTCCCCTATAGGCTTCTTCCACAGTATGTGACCATGTGATAGTGGTGGAACCTTAGTGTGGGAGAAAGGGGGATCAATTAAGGTATACCCTTGAAAGAGCTATTTAAATTCTAGACTCTCTTTCTCTTTTTTGCTTCCTGATCATCCTGTGGTAAATCACTTTCCTCTCCTCTTATTTACTGTCTCACTACTGTCCAATAGCAATGAGTTAAATAAGCATGGGTAGAAACCTCTGACACCATGTGTTGAAATAAACATTTTCTCTTATTAAGTTGTCCAGTGTCTTAGTCCATTCATGTATTAGAAAAATCACACTAATAAAAACCTAACATCATCATCATCACCACTTTGAGAAAGCTGCCTTGTGTACATGGAAGGCTCTAGATATAAGATGCAAGATATCTCACTAGAGTGACACTTGGCATGACTGTAGCTGTCTTTTGAATTCTCTAATTTCTAGCTAAATCATTAGCAGTATATAAGTTTCAATGAAGTTTCCAAATAGAACAAATATATAGGATAGGGTGGTGTGTGTGTGTGTGTGTGTGTGTGTGTGTGTGTGTGTGTGTGAGAGAGAGAGAGAGAGAGAGAGAGAGAGACAAAGAGAGAGAGAGAAAGACAGTCAGAGATGCAGAGAAATAGAGACAGACTGAATTAGATCTGTATTAATTCTAAGGTGAGGTACACTATAAAGACAGTTGACAGACAGGCAGGACAGAAGACAGACAAATGACTTATTGAATCTCTCTCTCTCTCTTTCACACACACACACACACACACACACACACACACACACGAGTTTGACATCAAGTGGCCTGACCCACAGGAGTAAGAAGACACCTTTAATGTTTAGTTTTCCCTCTAGGGAATGGCTTAGCTAGCTCTTGTTCTACTTCTCCTACAAAAATGTCAATACATTGATTTCAGCTTAGTAGAGAGAAGACAGTAAAATTGAACATGTTCAAATAAAGAGTGAGAAAGTAGAAGACTGTCCAGTGCTATTTTGTCCCATGCAGCTCTATAGACATCAGCCTGGTGGCTGGCCAAACTGCCCACTAGGGGCACGATTCTTGATGTCTCATAATGATTTTTTACAAACCATTCTGAAATTCCCAGTGCTAGCGTCAAGCTACTTTAAAGCCTTACCAACAACTACAGTGCTTGTCAATGCTCCTTGCTTCCAGAGTCCCCAAGAGGAAGTTAAGTGTAGTGATATGTATAGCAGGAGGTGTTCATCAGCCTTCAGAAGAGCTCAGCTTTAAATTCTGCTCTGACTGCTCTGGATGCAAAGTCAAAGAGGAGACCCATGACCATTTAAAATGGGTCAACAAATTGTTGCACACTTTTCTTTTGAGAACATGAATGCTTAGCTTCCTCTTCCTTTGGTGTATTGTTCTTAGTGTCCAGATTTTCTTTCTGTAATGTGGGTTTTAAGATACATGTGGAATTCCCTTGCTTTCTCTCCAGAGGGAGAGACAGCTGCAATGCCACAAAGTCATACAAATGACCTATAGAAATGTTTATGAGGTAAGGATCTGGGATGCCCTGCTAATAGCTATGTTGTAGACAATGTTTGATGACACTCTTCAAGCTGAGTTGGTTTCTGGAGTGCAGCCTTTGGGAGACCTTGAGCCTGACCTTCCCACTTCTGCTGCATCTGAATTCATGACCCTCAGATTTAGTAAGATAATGTTTTGTATTAATTCACAAAATTACAAACACTGGCCCATTTGGTAAACCTTTTAAAATTCTATTTCAAATAGTTTATTTTTATAAAGCAAAACAGACTCATACCAAAACTTAAGAGGCTACTGGAATTAGAAAGTATGTGTCTTCTTGCTATCACTTGCACATTCTAATTATTTTTTTTCTAGGATGCATGGAAGATTGGGTGCTGCGCACAAAACTATCTTGGGTCACTGATGGAGATTTGAGTCTGGAAGAGGCTGCTGTTCTTAATAGCATGTGACACCTTCTGTTTAGCCTATGAGTATGTATCTTTGTCCTGACAAGAATCCTTGAGATTTGGCAGCCTAGAGCTTTTTGGACCTGGGCAACCAATATACACTTACCACTTTATTTAAAATATAGCTATAAATAAGACTACAGGAGAAGGGGATAAGCTGAATACTAAGAGTAAGACGCAACTGTGGTACCTGAAAGATTTAAGAGACAGTGGGACTAGAGTGATGGCTCTGCTGATACTAACACACACCAATTTTGCAAAGGAATCGAGTTCAGTTCACAGAACCCATGCTACCTGGCTCACAATTGCTTGACATTCCAGCTCCAGGGCACCTGACACCCCCTTCTAACCTTCCTACATATTACTCTGATGCAGACTTATAATTAAAAATAATAATCTTGTAAAAATAGTTGAGACTTATTTTGAGCAAATATTTCTCTATTAACTCCAGAAAAGACACTATAAATGGGGCTGCATCAATAGAGAGCATTCATTCCTAGATATATGCAGTAGACAGAGCTTCTGTGATCTCTCAAACACATGCTTCTTCATTCCCATTTTTGTTAGGCCTGTGAACAGAATTGTGGTCCTGTAGAGAAGCTTTGCTTGCTGTCAAACTTAGCTAGAGAAACGGTTGAAAAAATGAAGCAAACTTTTATTTAGGAAAAAGGCCATTTCCTTTTACATTTACATTTGCACAAAATGTAAAAATAGAAAAACAGTTGAAACATGTATTTCTACCAGTGGACTGACATTGTGGCAATGGCTCAAAAGGATTATCCTAAGGATGATGTATCTCCTCTAGAAAATGATGCAACCTCAAGTTCCCTTATCTTCACAATGAGACGAATAGTTGAGGAGGTCTGTGAAGTGTAAATTGTTCTTATTAATTTACAAGATAAAGTGCCTGCTGCTTTGGGAATCAGTGCCAGAGTATACTGTTTTCACATAGTCCTATATTGTGGGTAATTATACATAAATATTAACTTGATAAAGATAATTGCAAGAATCTATCATTGCTAAGGTTTTGCTCTATTTTCTTTTGAACTTTTTGAGACTTTGGTTTGGAAAATTAACTTTTCTTAGGTATTCATTTGATAGTGAATGCCTGAAGTCATGACTAAAATTAATACAGAGAATGTTTTTACCCTTTAATAATAAATTTATTTGTTTAACAGTACCACATTTATCCATTTGGGGATCATAAGTACCAGCCGTGGATTTCAAATCATCATTTGAACAGTTGACTTCAGAAATTTAACAGATCAATGACAAAAACTGTGTAGTGGAGAATCTAAAGTGTGTGTGTATGTGTAGGGGGGTTGCTTTGTTTTGTTTTTGTAGAAGATATTGACAAATTAATCTTGATTAACCTGACCACTAGCCCCCTCCTTGTTCCCACCCATTCTCCTCCTTGCCCTCTTTCTCAGGGCATCACACTGGCCCTCTTTCCATTCAGGAAGCCCTTTTACCTCCAGGGCTCCATCTTTATTAATCCTTTTCTTAGAACTTTCTTCCCTGACCCCTGATGTCTCAGCCCACTGATTATTGCCTATAGAGTAACCATTTACACATTTGTTAACAGGGGACTGTTTTAGCCTTTGGTGAATGTAAATTAAATGAAATAACACACTTCATGAGCAGTAAATTTGTGAAGAAACACCTGTATAAATAAACAAATGATTTAAGGGAAATTTATCCTTCAGACTATAATTGCAAAACAACACTAGTCCTTTTCAGAGCTAATAACACTTCTTTTTAATTATAATATAAGTCACACTGTGCTAGTAATTTCTTGACTCTTTAAGAGCACTACAAAAGAGAACATTCATGCTCCTAACAACCATATGTGATTTTGTAGCCTATTTATAAGTATTTCACAGTTTTAAAATATAGATATATTTCATTGGGAACAGCTGTTTTAGGAAGTCTGTTTCATCTTTTCTGAGACAGGGTCATGCTCTGAAGCCCTGGCTGGCCTGGAGCTTGCTATGTAGTGCTGACTGCTCTGAGACTTGCTGTGTGACCCTGGCTGTCCTGAAACTTACAATATAGCTCAGGCTAAGTTCAAACTCATGATGTTCCTGACTAAGCCTCCAAAGCATTAGGATTCCAAGCACAAGCCACTAAACTAGGTTTAAAATTGATTTGTCTAGTTTTCTGGCCTTCCTTTGCTTACTGTGTATGACTTGACTAATATATTCCTTTCAGATATATTCAGCATTATTGCTAATATTATAGAACAGAGTCAACATTTTTTACAATACTTATCAATAAACTAAACTTTCCAAACATTGAATATGCTCACCTTACCTTGGACTTCTAAGTCTCTAGAACTGTGAGAAATATGTTTCAACTGTTCATAAATTAACCAGTTTGCTACAGCATTTGAATAAGACAATAACCATATATTATAAAATAAGCATACATCCTGAATGCTACCCCTCTAACACTTCAGTAATGTCTATTCCTTCTAAGTTTTATCCAACTTTTTCTGGTATGTTAAGAAACAGCTTCCATTTTAGCCATCATCCAAAGTAATTTTCAGTGCATATATCTGGTCCAATTGGGACTCTGAATGATAGAGCTGGTCTTCTTCCTGCATACTTTTATTTTCAATGAGATCTCAGGAGATTGTGATGCAGGCTATATTTAAGAAGTACTAAATGTTAGGTTGTGAGCCTAGCCTTTAATGGCTGAGTCATTTCTTGCCATCAGAGAGAGAGCCCTTCCCCTACACTACATAGATGGCCAGGAACCAGCTTCCTTTCTCTGGAGGCCTTGACAAACAATTATATGAGTATGGTTGATGTGATAGGAAGAGCCAAAATTAGTGTGGTTGTCTTTCAGTTTTGAGAACAGTGTCACAATTTACAGGTATGTACTGGGGGTTCAGGTAAGTATCCACTATTGCTTAATGGAGTGGTAGGTGGATCACATTGCATACAGAAGCATAGACCAGATAATACAAGATAAGCTGATGTTTATCTTGATTATATTACCCTTGCTATAATTTGGTCTCTGTCTATTCTGAGTCAATGGTATGAACACCACTTGTTCTGAAATGATTAAGTATTTTGAGAAGATGCTATATTACAGTAGTTTAAAGGGATGGAGGAATTTGTTTTGGAATGGCTTTTCAAAAACACTAGAGATTTAATCATTAAACCAGCTTTAAGTTTCCATTATGTGCTTGGCTAAAGAAAGAGTTGGTTTAATTTCAGGATTTTCTGTAAAACTTGATGGCTCACTGGGTTCCATATCTTATGTAGCATATCATTTTACCAACCAAATAAGGTTGAATGTGTTTTTATGATTGTGCTACTGTGGAAAGTGTCTAGGTTCAGCAATCCACACTGGGAGATGATGGGAGATGCCATTATGTATATATGTTTATCATACTGGTTAATAATAAAGCACTGTTGGCCAATAGGAAAGGAAGATAGGAGGGACTAGGAGACAAGGAGGAAATAGGAAGTAGTAAGGAGGAGCGAAGATGGAGAGTCTGGAGAAAGCAGTATGCCGCCGGCTCCCCGGTAAGAGAAATACATAGATCAACCGAAATGGGTTAATAATTAAGGCAGAGCTAGCCGATAAGAAACAAGTAACAGGGCCAACAGCATTGTATCAAATACAGAGTCTTTGTGTGTTATTTGGGGCTGGCGCAGCCGCAGGACAAGACCGGGCGGCGGCAGGCGGAAAAACCGAACTCGTTACAGGGAGAGGATGGGTAGGACCCACACAATATGAACTTTCTTGGTTAAGCCTATGCTTTCAGGAAAGCCTCAGTGACCTAGTATGGGATTGAAACACACACTCAAGGTGTATGCTTGTCTTCTCATATCCACAGGCCAGCTCTCATAGCTAGCCTACAGGGAGCTTATCTTTAAGTCAAGTATAATGGAAGAATGACAGGTACTAATGCCTAGTGTATAGGAGTGAATATGTATGTAGGGTTCAGTGAAGCTACACAAGCATCTGCATCAACATTTTTGCCAGCGTCCCCTCAGGGTCAGGTGAAGAAAGGAATAGCTGGGTCCCCTCTGTCTCCATTAATATACTTTTAGAAACAGCCTCCTAGGCTGATCCTCTTCTGTTATCAATGTTGCCTCTGCTTTCAGAGTATGTCATGTCTCTAGAGCTCCAGTCAAATAGAACATTGCTCCAAGTTTCCAGATCTGCCTACATTAAGTCATCTAACACAGCTAAAAATTATCAAAATACACATCATAAAGAACTCTATAAAGGTTCCCACAAGTCAATTCTAATCAATGCTAAGTTCTGTAAACTGCAGATCAAATACATTCTTTCCTTATTGGCAATAGGGAGAGTCATGAGAGTGATGATAATGCCAGGGATACTGACAAAAGTACGTTCTGGCTTCAGAAATCAAACCATTATAATTTGCGGACCAAATACAATTTGCTCCAAAACATTCTGTTGAGCTAACTAGAAGACCAAATGCCAAAGAACACAGAGTTTTCATATCAATGAATGTCTGTTCACTAACAAGCTCCTATATTCATTAGACTGGTCAGTTATTTCCTTTTGAATTAGTGAGAGTTGGTGACAAGCTAAAGGAGGGAAAACACTGCTAGTTTACCACAAGTGAAGGTCACTTAGAGTCTTCTTTCTCCTCAAAGACAGCATTTAAGGAAAACAAGTATTCAGAAGTGTTACTAAATGAAACATAAGGAGAAGCTTGTAATTCATAGGGCCCACTTTTCTTGGGGAGAATTATGTAAATAACTGGAAGTTGCAAATATTCAATTGCTGTTTTGAGCTTACATGCTTCTGTAGGACTTGCATGTTTGATAAAGAAATTTTGAGCCCATGCATGTGCAGCATTCTGTACCATAAGTGCAGCATTCTGTATCATAAGTGCTCCTTTCTGAACTGTGATTGTACATTGTTTCATAGCTCTTGCTGACACGTGCTCAAATCCCATCAGAGTCAAGATGACGAGTTCTGGGCTGATTGCATTTTGACAACACTCTCAATGGAGCTTTCAAGCATTACGGGAGTACAACAGTGTAGCCTGTGATGTACAGTGTAGCCAGGCTACAGACATTTGCAGCTGAAATCCCGTGCATTCCTGAAGTTGAAAAAAAAAAAATGTATTTGCCAGTTTAGACTCACATTTGCTAATGTAAATGAGAAAATTGTTCAAGCAAACAGGCATGTGCTTTGTCTTTTGACCCAAACCAAGTATGTTCAACGAGCTTCAATTTCATTTGCTAGCCATGATGTAATAGACAATGCTACAATAAATAGAACAGAGCAGAGTGTAGTTGGCAGTTTAATCAGGATCACAAGCAAGTGGACACTGGAGTCATTTCTGTGGAAAGCAATTACATATGTGTACTTAAAACAATGTGTAGGCAACTTGCCAATATTTAGGTAAGGATATAAATGAAAGATGGTGCATAGATAGCCAGGGGATTTGTAACTTCTCCCATTCCTCTTTTCATTAAGGCACACGACATTGATAACATCTTTTGAAATAGTAAGAACCCATAAAAGAGCTACGACATAGCCCAGGAAGAGGATTTCCCTACAGCTTGTCAGACCCTTTGCTTCCCCCTCGAATATCCTCAGGAAAATCCCCCAACTACAAACTCCGTCCATATCTTCAAAGTACAGAATGATCCCTACCTATCTCTTTAGCCTTCTTCCTGCTACACCCCTATGCATTTGTTCCTGTTAAATTGACTTTTTTATTTCCTTGATGTACCATATTCTCTGTGAAATCTGACTCATCACACAGCTGGATATTTCTGACATGACTATGCTTTTTCTTGCCAGCCTAACTCCTCTAGTTAAAAGTGTCTTATCTGTTAGGTCTTAGCTCAAATTTAATTTCTTCCAGCATGTGCTCTCTGATTTCTTATTGAATTCACTTCTCACTACCACCTATTTCTGTATGAGAATAAATTCCTTCATACCACATCACTTTTGAAATCACCTTTTAACATTCACTTCCATCGTGCATGACATCCATGTGTGTTACAGTGTGCAAGAATGTGTCCTCATGGATTTCACTTAGTTTGTAGCCAAATTTTAATTTTACTTAGTAATACTTAGTAAGGAAAGTTGACTATCGAGTTCTCTTTTTTTGAAATTAAGTAGTCTAAAATCAATAAATATCTATATATGTCTTGTATGGAGTAGTAGCATCCCTAAACTCCAACTATTGAAAATCAATGTAGGATCATTTCTTATAAAACCTACCCTGAGCAGAATCACATGGTGCAGTCTAACACAATCACTTTTGAAGCTTCTATCTTTCTTTCCTACAGCCGATCTGTAGACAGCTAAGAATGAATCTCAATAACTCTCTTAAAGTGAACTTACTTTTGGAGGTGGGTTAGCAAGTGAGAGGTACCTTAAGTGTTTTATTAAAAATCTCATTAAAATCTTAGGTGTCTTCCCTCATTCATTACCCTTGGGGAATTATCTATATCAGTCTCGAAGCATAAAAATCTAACCCCAGTGGAAATTACAAATAAAATGCATACACTATGGGAAGCTGTCACTAGGGAAATGGATAAAGAAGAAATGTCAGCTCCAACAGACCAACAGGGGTATTCATTTATGCTAACCATAAAGAAAAAGGTCTGGTGAATCTTCTGTTTTCTTTGGGAAGCATCTAGCTTGCTGATTTTGTTCCACACTTTGAAGATGGGAATGATAGTTTTCTACATGGTCTGCATGGTGACTACCTGGTTTGAGCAGGTAAAATTTGTATCTTAGCACAGTTGTTATGAAATTAACAAATTAATAAACATTGGAACTAAAACCAAAATATATCAAACTGGGAATATAAGATCATGGGAAATGCTGCAAAAATGAAGTTAATGAGTTTCCCTTAAGGCTGAACTTGGGGTTTTGGTTAAGTATGTACTTTTCCTTGACCTCTATTATTCCTTTAAATACTAAACTATAGTTTGCTAATGAAAATATGTATTTTTTTCTGAAAATATGTCTTTAAATGAGCATGAAAATAAAGACTTTGGCATCTTATGAGACAGTTTATGAATTTTTCACTGGCTCCAATGTTAAAAATTGAGTTCATTATTGTGACTTTCCACCACAGTAGCTCTCTATCACTGTCCTTTATCCAACACCATTTAAATTTAAGAAGACTGATTTCTTATCATCTTGAAAGCCACACACATCAGCTGTGTTCCCAGAAAGGGGAAGAAGTTGGTTTGATACAAAGTTTTGGCAATCTATAAAAGTTGGGGATATGAAAAATGGAAAGGAAAGAAGTTAAGGGTCACTTAAGAATTATCGCTACTTGGATGAGGAAAGAGATCCATGAATTTTGAACAAACTGCAGTCATTTGTGATTACAAAACTCAAAATGTTCCCCCACAATATCTAGACTTAGAGTATAATCTGATAAAACTCTGGCTCCTTTCCTGCACTTTGAAAGACACCATTGTGATTAATTCCTCAATTTGGAGCATGCTCACTCCACTCAGTTTGGGTTGAGAGAAGTTCAATCCCAGGCTCACAGCACAGTGCATCTCCTCAGCAAGTACTGGCTGCAATAAGACAGGGACCAAGTGCTCCTGCTTTGACAGCATGTCATGGCCTCCTAGAGTCCTCTCCACCTCTAGATAAATCACAGATACAGGCCCTTTCTCACATAGGCAAATGCTGCCAGTTTGCACCTTGGGATATGCCAAATGTGGCTTTCAAATTTGAGGAGATCTAGCATCTTCCATTACATGGAAAATACTCATTACATACTTTCAGTGTTGAAATTTGGCTAGTCCTGCATTTTCCTCTGCTATAAATTTTGGTTCTGGGAATAGGTCACACCTCTGTCACCTCTGTCCCCACCAAAAGAAAAGAAACAGCACAAAATGGAAATCTAACAATCTAACATCTTCTAATTTCTAGGTAGATCACTTACAGATTCTTTTTTTTTTTAATTACTGCTGCTTTTTGTTTTACCCAGAGCAGTTGTATGTTCATTTTTTACTGTGTGCAAGGTCTTGCAGGATTTTTTTTTTTTTTTTTTTTTTTTTTTTGCCTCTACACATAGCTCCTGGTACAATCAACCCACTCCTCAAAATCCAAATCCACCCCAGTCTTTCTTTCTCATTACAGTCCAGCTGTGCAGATCATCTTTTGTTTTTCAGGCATAATAATCATATCCATTTTACATTTGACATCCTTGCACTTGGCCTTTCATTAGCCTGGATATATTTTTTTTAACTCTTAGCCTTCCTATGTGAAGTTCCCCCCAATAAAATTCTGCAATATTCTCAGATATATTTTCCCTGGCACTCTTGACTAAGGGAAATTTACTTTTTAGAGTGTTTAAAGTGTACATGTAGTTAGTTTTCTTACTAATATTTTTTGTTTGATTCACACAATAAAATTGCAAGCCCCATAAAGGTAGTGGCTGCATGTGCTTAGCTATCACTATATCCTAACATCTATAGTATTTTTACATTTTTATTAACTTATTTAATATGGGGGTTGTGGGAAATAATCTTCTAGCTAAGATAAGCATTTTTTCTATTTGAAACAGAGGAACTAACCAAAAATCAAATTTACAAAGCAATAGCGTGCCTCCCCAAAAGATATAAGTACCCACATACAGATTTTCTGTCTATAGAATTTTTTTGTGTTTCTCTAATTAAATCTGGAAGAGAACAACTCATCTCGGAAACTGGGGATAAACTGACACTCAATTTACCTTTTTGCCGGGGTGTAGTACCTTTAATGATGGGATCAACATAATACTTAGAAAGTGATAAGGCAGCATCACATCTTAGCACTAGCTTATCATGTTCTCAGTCTCTGACACTGTAAGCTCTTTAATATTTGTTAACTGAACATGTGAATTTATACAACATGCTACAACCTGGCAATCTTTATTTACACATAAGTTATTTTTATCACTTAAGTCAGTCCATGTTTTTTTTCCCTGCTTAAACAACATATTGCTGATTTTATACCCAAAGTCTGTGAAACAAGATTCACTTTATAGCCAATTTTGCTGAAATGTATTGGCCCACAAAGCAAAAGACATTTAAGCTCTGAAATATGCATTGTCATTTAGCTTTCAAAAGCATGAGTTTTTCTTAGCTATTTCTTGGTTTAATCTGTCCCCAAAGCTAGATAAATAGAAGAAATGGAACCTGTTAGCATTAAACTGCATTCTAGCAAGTTAACTTTTGTTTAGTTCATATAGTTCAATTAATCAAACAAATTTTAAATTAACGAATTTAATAAAAAGTAATAACAATTTTGTTAGCAATATTGCTAGTTGTTGACCTGAACAAGTGTGATCAACAATAACTATACCACAAGCTCAATGTTATCTTGTCTTGAAATTTTTCCACCAAAATGACTAATGTATTGCTTTTGAATTCAGCCTCATACAAGTTCTCAGGACAATGGCAAAATGCAGCCCTATTCTTTGCCAAAAATATAATCTGTATGGCATTTAATGCAATTTCCTCAAATTCTCCATAGAGTCTTTTGTTCTTTGAAACATTATGGGCCTGGTTCTGCTGTCTACATTTTTCTCAGTAGCAATTCCTCCAAAATATAACCAGAATAGCCCCACTGAAAGAAGCTTACAGAATTCCAGGACTTTTCTGGCACAAAGTTCCAAACCCTTTCATATTCTACCCTCAAACAATTTCCAATGATCCTGTGAAACATATGTTCAGGTGTACTATATTAATCACCGTATGTCTCTGTAATAATTTCTATAGTTTGTGCATATTTATTAAGAGAGAGTAATCAACAGATGTTTAGTGTTCTCATACAAAATCCATTGAGAGTTCCCCATATGACATGTTCTCTGATTTCAAATTGACATATTAAGTTGTATCATGTGAAAATAATTCTGTGCCATTGTGATCCTGTGAGAATGAAATAAAATGCCATTTTCTAACTCCATTAGCATAACCTGTATATGACTTTCAAATCAGAAAATGGCATTGCCAAATCTGTATTTTATTATGGCTCTCAGGTTCCTAACCACACAGAAGGGCTCAAACCACAGGGAAGGAAGGAAATCATATGACTAGGGAAATAAAATATTTGCTTTGAGCTGAGCGTGTTTGCTATATCAGGTATTGTAACATTTAGAAGACTGGAACAGGAGAATGGTGAGCTCAAGAGTAGCCCCAGCAACATAGCAAACAAATAACATTCACTTTAATGCAAAAATAATGACAGCAATTAGATTCAAATCCTATAGCTTTGTTTTCTTTTGTAATTGTACTCTGTTCCTTTAAAATATATTTTTCCCCTTTTTCACAATCACCAATCAATTTTAATACTGGATTTTATTTCCTTTAAAATAGTTTTACTATTTTTATTCATGTATATGCATATTAATCTATGTGTGGGTATGCGCATCTAATTGCAGGTTCCTTCAGATGCCATGGTGGGGGCAAGGGGCAGATATACTGAAGCTAGAGTTATAGAAGCCTGTGAGCTATTTGACCTAGGTTCTGGGAACTGAACTTGGGTCCTCTGTAATATGACTATGTACTCTTTTCTTTTTTAATTTATTTTATATAACCAAGTTCATTTAAATGAAAACAAACATTTATAGACAATATTTTGGAATTTTGGCATCGTTCTTTCCAAACTACTTCCTGTTGGTAAGGGGTGCTGTCATGGGGGATTCGTAGAAGATTCAGAAATCCTGGCTGTAGTCTGTAAGGTTGCTTTGTCCAGCTGTTTTGAATGTAGGATCACCTGGTACTCTGTTTCAGGTGGTCTGGCTTGATCAAACCACATTAGTCTGGAAGGAATCCACCTCTTTTCATTTTGTGTGGAAACAAAAATAGAAATCCTCTTCCCCAGTAACTTGCCCTTGAACTTAAATTTTGGAGTCAAAGCATTTTTTTTTTTTTAAATTTAATTTATTATTTTACATGTCGATCCCAGTTCCCTCTCCCTCTCTCCCTTCCTCCTTCCCTCCCTTTTACCCTCTCTGCCCTCTCACATGCACTCTAACCACCCTCCCCTCCCATCCCCCCACCCCAATTCCATATGTAGGGGAATGCCATCCAGTTGGGGTCATGTAGATCTGACAGGTCATGTGAAGTAGGGACTAGGGCTTCTCTCCTGTCTCTAGATTAAGGCAGTTATCTCTCCATGGGGGATGTGTTCGCAAAGTCCTTTTGTGCACCAGGGATACATCCTGGCTCTACTGCCTGAGGTCCCTTAGACTGTTCAGTCCTTCTGCTGAGACCCATATTCAGGGGGGCCTGAGTCAGTCCCATGCTGGTTTCCCAGCTATCAGTATGGTGGCCCATTAGCTCCTCCTTGTTCAGGTTAGCTGTCTCTATGTGTTTCTGCAGTCTGGTCTTGTCCTCTCCATCTGCATCTGGGTTCTACTTCGACTCAGTGTTTATGTATGGGTGTTTGCTCCTGTTTCCAACAGGCATTACTTGGGGGCTCCATGGATAAGTTAGTTGTTGATCTCACTCTCTGGAAAGGGCATTTATGGTAGCCTTTCCACGGAAGCTCAAATTGTTATTTGGCAGCAGTCTTGTAGTTCTCTAGACCTTTCTTTGTGTTCAGTTTTATCTTCAAACCAATATTGGCTCCTTCTTTTATGTTCTCTCTCTCTCTCTCTCTCTCTCTCTCTCTCTCTCTCTCTTTCCTGTCTTCTATTCCTAACCAGGCTCAATCTTCCTGGTTGCACATGTTTTCCTTTCCTCCTCCTCGTTTTCTCCTACTTCTCTCTCCATTCGCTGCCCCCCCACTTCCCCTGAGTTCTGGGGGACTTGCCCCTTCCTGGACTATGTACTCTTAACTGCTGAGGCATTGCTCAATTCTTAATATTGCATTTACTTTTATCATTGTGTTTCCATTCATATCTCTAAGCGCTTTTAAGGGATTTCTCTAGTGACTGAAATATATGTCCTTATGTTGTAATGCTACTTTCATATAACATTATAAATAAATTACTTTTCATTTGTTTTACAAGTATAATGTAAGTATCTTTCAAGGGGAAAATTTCATCACCACTTTCCTATCACTTATGTTATTCTTACAATGCCTATCATTTCAACAAGTATAATAATTCCAATGCAATTGAAAGACTTGTATGTATGAGGGGATGGACCACTCTGTGAGGCATCATTTCACATGAATAACCTCCTGTTGACTCATGACTCATAGGCGTTAAATTCTTCATGGGTTAGCCAAAGTTCTCTAGGGGGGAAAAGAACCAATGACATACATATTCACATGTATATATTAGTTTATTAGGTCAGCTTTAAAATAGTAACAACAATAGAATCATACCTGAGAGCTGATGAATGGGTATTTAATTGGTCTTGGGGGCTGAGTGGCTCAATAGAGGGATTAATCCTGCAGTGGATGTCTCAAGCTAAAGGAGGCAGCAATAGTCAACACTTGCTAAGTCTATATAAGGCTGGGTGCTTCAGGAGTCTCAGGCTAGCACTAGAAATCATGAAGTTTCCTGCAGTCCTTAGTTCACATTGGAAAACAAGAAACATTGCCTCTAAAATTAGTGACGGGATCAGCAGCAGCAATAACAGGGAGAGTAATACATCACCTCACTTGCTTGCTTAGAGAAAAAATGGATCGGTCAAATCCTAATGTGAGAACACGCCAGGCAAACCCAAATTGAGAAGCAGCCCAGAAGACAACATTCACATTCTCTTCAAAGATGCCAACATCAAGGATTACAGAGCAAAGTATGTAACTTGTCTAGACTCAAAATACATGGCAACCAAATGCAATGTGTGATGTGGGACCTAAAGTTGATCTGGGCCAGCAGCAAAACAGCCATGGGGTAACTACTGGAACAATAGAAAGGACTGAATACTGTTTATGGAAGAGAAAAAGATGTCTCTGTGTAAATCTCAAATATTCATTACTGCACTTGGGTAATAAGGCATTTCTTTATTCTTCATAAACATACTGGAACTCTGGATATATTTATTATGGCCAAATAAACATTTATTTTTAATTCAATGGTTTAGGAGTCTCTCCCTCTCTGTCTTCTTTCTCCATTTCAGTATTCTATGTCTTGAAATAGGGTCTACCAAAATTCTTGTGTTCTATTGGAGACTGAATTTTCAGTCACCTGTGTCTAGGCATGGAATCTTTCAGGGAGTTTTATGCATGAGGTCCCTGCCTTCACAACTGACTTAATATTGAGATAAAAAGTGGTGTGGTAGCAGGTGTACCACCACCTGCTCCTCTCTTTTAATGACATGAGTTCATTTTTCCCTTACCCTCTGCTTTCTGTCACATGATCTATCTCTATTCTTTATGAACTAGCTAATCTGAAGCATTTGGTTGCTAGAACATAAACCAAGCAGCTTCTGACAACTCACCAGGACAGTCTTGTGCTCTCTTGGTTCTGGACTTATCAAAAAATTATTTCTCCTTCCTCCAAATTTACATAATCCCTTCTTTAACTAAAGCCACACATCCTCTCAGACTCAGGGCATGTACAGTTTTCATTCAAGCCTTCTAGCATCCTTCCAGCAGGTTATTCTCCTAGGAGGACAAATAGACTGACTCGGATATAAATGAGCTTTTATTATGGGTCCCCAGTGTCTGGTTCATGATACTAATAGTCTGCCATTTAGAGAATGTTGGATAATATTGTTGAAACCAGTATTATAATGGCTGAGTGTTCAAGGTAGATTGGCAGGAGGCTCTTCTCATGGTTGTCACTCAGAAATCAAGGGTGTTGGAAACTGCACTTGACTTCCATAACGGAACATCACCTATATAAAACTTAAGTCTTCCTGTCAAAAATAATTCCCTTCACTTTTGTTCATCTGTCCTTGGTTAAAGTCAGCTTTCTGGACACACCTATTTCCTGAGTGGGTGAGAAGTCCAGTCTTTCAAAGAAGAGCCTGTGCAGCTCTGAGATTGCTCTCTCTCTCTCGAGGCTTACAACATTACATGAAGCTATTGTGCCTGTCAGCTTTCCCCAGTGAACTGTGACAGCACTCATAGCAATTTCTACTTATCTTCCCATCCAAGCCCTGAAGGCCAAGGTTTAGTACTAAGGAGGTAATTGATGCTTATTATCTGACGGAATAGACATTCAGAGACAATCCCCAGGCCATAGAAACTTGGACGTTAGGATTCATATCTTTACATTTCTAGTTCCGCATATGTCTCCTGAGTGCAATAAAAACACACAGGCTTTCTTGATATGATCTATTTTTATTAAGTTGTTATTAGCCAATAGGAAGATTTCTACCTTTATTATTTGATATTTTATGCCCCTACAAACATATGCAATAAACTATTTTAAAATATGCCTGCAGACAAAGAATGCCAAAGAAATTCAATTTTTTTTCAACCTGCTACAATTTCTCATTTATGCTTCTTGAAACTTTTATTCCAGTTATTTTTCTTTTGTGGCTTTATTTATTTTTTCATTATTAAACAGACTACAGAGTCTTTTAGAATTGCATGCCTTTCATAATAAAGACCAAGAGAATTCAGAAAACTCTGAAAGGTACAGAAAGTATGAAAATGTGAACTCAAATTCCAAAACAAATTTCACTGTATTTTCATATATTCTTTGTTAAATTATGAAGTTAAAGAAAACCTGGGGCTGGTGGGATAGCTCCACAGGAAAAGGCTCTTGCCACTAAGCCCAATGACCTGAGTTTGTCCTCAAGACCTATATAGTGGAAGGAGAGAATTTGTCCTCTGACTTCTCTACCTATACCACGTGCTCTCCTCTCCTACTACTAATAAATAAAATGTAATGAAAAGTTGCAAGTCTCACTTGAGTAAACATTTTCAGGTTCTATGATCCGTCATGAATTTACATGTTGTTACCATTTTCATATTATTAGGTCACAGGAGAAGAATAAATCTTTGATCATGTTTATCTTTGGGAAATGAGAAGAGAGCTGATGAGTAGAGAATCTTAAAAGATGTATTATTCGGCACATTACATCTGTCTCCTTTCTGTAGATGGCAATAAAACAGTCGATCCTGCATAGATCTACATGGCTTTCAGCAAAAACTCAGAATTTCCGTGTATAACACCAAATGAATAGAGATGTTAAATCCAGGAAGCAGCATTCAGGAAGAAAGCATCTGGTGTTGCCTGGATCCCAGAAAGCAGACTTAAAAGGAAATTTGTTCCTTATTGAACAGGGCTGTCTCAGAAGTTGTTGGCAAATGGATGAGTTGTGTCAATAGCCATCAACCACTGAGCTATGACAAACTTAGGGCTGCCTTTCTCACTCCTCACTCCGATTTCCAAGCAGAGAAAGAACGAAACCTATTTACGTACCTTTGTTTAACAATGAAGTTTTGATACCTCTATGGAAGAGTGAGCAAGCATCCTGCAACGGAGTATTATATGAAGCTTCTACCTAGGATTAAGAAGACTGCTTTGACAACATGGAAGTGAAAAGAACTTGATGATGGCAATTGAATGGAGCCCAACTGAACATCTGAAAAAAAGTTTGAACAGGAACAGATGGTTTTATACAAATTCCTTGTTTGGGGAATGTTCTTTGAGTATATCTGCTGCCTTGCTTGGATTGAGGATGGGTGAAGGGACAGAAAAACTTCCAAGTGAATATTGTATTTTGGATTCTTTGTTCCTAGAAATTATATATAAAAATATTAACAGGATCATTTCTGAATTTTATGGGGTTATTACTGTCACTGAAATGCCACTTATCCTGAGATACTCATGACGCCACTATTGCTCCGTTTGACTGCTTGTGACAGGGGATGAACTCAGAGGAGATAGGATGCTGTCCCATGGCAGTAAAAAAGCAAGATATGAACACAGAAAATCTGTCCCTGAACCCCACTGTTGAACAGTATTATGCTGGGTAGACTTGCTTAATTCATCCAAACTAACCCCCGAGGACTATATTACAACACATCACACAGAATAATGTGGATTCAGGAAAAAAAATCAAAAAGGTCAAATGTGTGACCCTGATCTTAACCTCTATAGACTTTGCATTTTAATAGGATGTTTTCATTATTTCCCATGGATATTGAATGGACATCGTATTAACTAACCGGCCTTCAGACTACCTTCTAACCAGATCCCCTCCCCATAGCATCATTAGCAAGGAAGGTAGAGCTTTCTTGTTTCTTATCTGGTATATAAAAGAGAAATACTTGTGCTATTGTGGCTTGCCTTAGTTTGCACAGAGGATCTGCTTACATAATAGTTGTGTGAAAGACTATGCAAGCTTAACTTGACAGAAGACCAAAGCTTTAGAATCTTGTAAGAGTAGTACTGCTGTGATGGTACAGCATGAATTGTGATACGAGGTGGGATTTCTCTTTTTCTGACACACAGAGAAACAGACAATAACACAGAGGTAGAGCCATCCCTGTCAATTTATGCAACACCTGTCTTCTCATTTGTCACCCAGGTTGTCTGGTATGTTTTATGCCACTTAATGCTGCATTTTCCTTTTTGACTCTTCAAAATCCATTTTAACAGAAGTTCTGCCAGGGTATTTGACAGCTGACACTGCCTTGTTATTCAAGAAAGAGGTATGTTTGTTGTATATTTGATCACACTTTATTGTTGTTGGGAACAGGCTTGTCAGCTCTTTGTGCTATCAGGATAAGATTTATGCCAAGAAAAAGAAAAAAAATGTTTGCTAAGCCTGTGAGAAGATGTATTGACAGTTGAATTAAAGTCTGAAAGCATGGTTTCAGTTATTACAACACATGAAGGGTTTCTTTTCATTTTGTCAAATAGATCCAAGTTTTGAAGGCTATATGTGTACCAGAATAGTACAAATTCAAACCACCCTCCCGTGTGTGTGTGTGTGTGTGTTTGTGACCCCACTTTGTGAAAGGACCACTTAATATGAGCTGGAGAAAGAGTCAAAAATCATACAGAAAATACAGCAGGCTATCAGTGTAGACACTGGAGGCAGATCTGAAACAGCTCTTATAGAGCACAACGCCAATCTAGAGAAAAAGATTACTGTCAACAGAGAAATGAAGTTACACAAGGCAACATGGTCATTGTTTAGCTGCCTAGCCTAGAGGTTAGTTCTAAAGCCTTCTTTCCCCTGCTCTGGACAGCTGACCTCAATCTATGAGCTGAGACCAAATGACTAAAGTTACTAGCCTGAAATCAGCAGTCAGATTTTCTTAACATCAACCTTGCTTTGACAGTTTCTAGGCGCACATATGTGCCCACGATCTTTGCTCCTGCAACTCTGCGCTAGGATAGCTTGTCCATCACTGGGATCTGAGCAGCAATGCTTCAATGCTTCCTCTTTCAGTTTCTTCAACTCTATTGGCATGAGCACCTCCCATCACTGATATTCTCTGTGTGTTATCAATATCTCTTATTTATTCCTTTAAAGATGAAATATCCCAAAAGTAGAACCCTCATCTTAATTAAGATAAAATGTATCTCTTTCCATTACTCTGACAGACATGAGTCGTGTAATAGTAGGACAACATAGTTAGTTATAGGCATTTAACTTGTACCTGTTTACTAGACAGAGTACTGGGAGCACATTATAATCTAGAAGTTTCCACAGAGTTCAATGAAAATATTCTGTGCTGCCCACAATGATATCTATGAAATCACAAGTGGCCACTGAGCATGTGTCATTATTGAGACTGAAGATTAAATTTTAAAGTTTACTTATGTCCACTAAATAAGTTTATACCATCCAATGTGGCGACTGGTGATTTTTGCTTTGGACAGCACAATAATAGACTAGGTGTTAAGAAGCCAAATAACACTTCTAGATAGGGATGTTAAAGCGAAAGCTGGGTTTCCTCTGAGTTGTGTCTGGGTTACAGGCACTAAGACTACTCTGCAGATGAGTTGTTCTTCATTAGGCAATGAGAGGTGGAAAGTACCTGTCAAGCTAAACAGGAGCTTAGGTTAAGTGCCAAGCAACTTTGACACATGGAGCCATTAGTAAATCCAGGATACCACATAGAAATAAAAATTGTTCAAACATATTCTCTTTCATACTCAAATACCACATCAATAGATAAGTGACATGTATTTTTTTTTCATTTGAATTACCTCATTGAACTTTTGATTTAAAGTATCTGATTTAAAGTATGCCAATTTAATTTTGTAGTGTCTTGACTTGGGAAAGTGAAAGTAGTCATTGATGTACAATGATCAACAATCTAGCTTGGTTCAAGAGTATACAAATTCCCATCCAGCTTTGGCAAAGTTATATTAATTAAGGCTTGAAATGATGATGTTTCTAGTAAGTTGTGAGGCTAAGTTTGTCCCGAGGAACAGGCATGTAGGAGTTGTGAAGCAGAATATGATATAACTGTCTGTGAGTTTGATGTGGGAGTGAAGGATGGTTAGGGTACATCAGAGTGTGTTCCCATTAGAAAACATTATATATTAGACAGTGACAGAAGAGAGAGGAAGCTAGGGTAGAGTAAAAGAACAGATTTAAACATATAGGTATGTCTCAAAAGATCAAGCTGGCTAAGTATGTAGAGAGTGATTTGTGTAGAGATCCGATGGAAATGTTCCCTATGAACTTGTAGCATCACTATAGGGGAAAACCAGCAGGCCTGGGACACAGGCAGTACTCTGCTCTGGTTCTACAAGTAACATGTCTCACTGAATCCAGTTCACTTTCAAAGTCTTATCTCTTTCCTTGAAATATAAGACAAGAACATTTCTTTGTGTTATGATAATGACTGTTATTTTATAAACAATTGCTATATGAGGTTCACTATTCTGAGCCTTCTCATTCTTTGGATTAACTCATATATCAAAAAACAATCCTAGAAAACTAGGATAATTTCTCTTCTATTTTATGGCACAAACATAGAAACAATGACACAGTGTCCTTAATTTTCTCAAGGCCACCTTTATACATTTCTTGCAATCATTTTAATCTCAGCCATTTGCTTCTTAAACAAATTCATGAAGTTCTATCTTTTGTACAACTCATGAAGGTACTCTGAGCCTGGCCTGCTGGTGAAATTGTCTTTCCTTGAACCTTGAGATCTCTTAGAAATAAGATCAATATAGAATCAATTTAAAATTACTTTTTTCTTAAACAGAAAAGGGTGAAGGTTATAAGAATTATGGCAATAAATGGCAGCACATGCAAAATGATACCAAATTAAGTTGTCCAAATAGATTCCTTGATTTACCATAATTAACTTCATAATATTCTTAATCATCAAAATACTTTTCCAGTAACTATTTCAATGTGAATAGTTTTAAATATGGAGCATATTTAATTTAAAGAGATTTTAAGTGGGCATGATTTGGAAAATAACTTTCTTAATAGATTAAATTATTGCAAGTGAGCACTAAAATATGTATGTTTATGGATAGCTAATAGAATTTTTTTATGGCTTAATGGGAAACTGTGTTTACAGGTTTACCTTGAAATCACCCAGTGCAACATGATGTCATTTAGTCCTGTGTGTTTATTGCTTAAGTTACTTTAAAAGGCTTATTGCAAGCAATTCAATGGCAGAGAACCAATAAATAATTTTTATTCTATTAGAAGAATTACAAAAAGTTTTGATGCAAGTACTGTTTCTCCCTTCTTCAAATTTGTTGTTCACATGTGCAGCTGTGTTTTGTTGGGGGGGGGAACTCAACCTACCAGTCACTCATCTTTCATATTAGTTCTCTAATGACTCCCACAACACTAGTACAGCATTTACCCACAGTCTCAGCTGCCCATCAGTCCTGCAGAATATGTCAAAGCATGTCAGTGGCACTCATGAAAATGTGTTATGCAAATTTTTCCACCTTGTGAATTTTCCACATTTTCACTCTAACAGACCTCATACTGATTCACTCTTGGCTGTCTTCCTTATAGAGTCCTGTTAATTTGCCCTAAAATAGGTGAGTCTGTTTAGGGGTTGGAGAGATGACTCAGTGGTTAGGACTGCTGGCTGCCTTCCAGAGGACTCAGGTTTGGTTCCAAGCACCCATTTGGTAGATCACAACCATCTGTAACTAGAAGATATGATATCTTCTAGTTTCTGTGGGCATGGCAAGACACACACACACACACACACACACACACACACACACACACCACAACACACATAATTAAAAAAAAACACATGTGCAAGTGCTTGGCTTGCAAATAGGTTACTATAGACCGCATGCCTCTTATGTTCAAAACCCTCTGTTGAATGCCCATTTCATGAAAATGGAGGGAGACAAAGGACGAGAATTTGTAACATTTAGGCTTTTGACAACTCTTTGAATGAATTCTTCATTTCTCATTCTTCAGTTGAAGATGATGTAGAAAGGGATCATACACTATTCTAGTAAGCAGAACAATAGCAGCAGGCTAATGATTACAGAATAGTAGGCCTGCATTGAAAGTATGAGATCTCAGGAGCTAATAGAATTTGGTAGGAAGTATGGGAAAAAAATTGTAAAACATGGGACACTAAGTGAGGGTGAAAGTCAGATGAAGAAAGCTCAGGTCAATGCAGAAGAACTTCATGCACTTGCAGTGGAGATCTGTTGAATAGCACATGGTACAGGGAGATGGTACAAGACCCAGGAAGTTCACCTGGGCTTGTAAGACAAAGCAGCAACCTTGAGTCTCTCTTAATCAGCTTTTCAGCACTGGGGCTAAGGAAATGCATTCTATATTTTTGGACCCAGGTGTGCTCCATCATTATCACCCAAAGGGGTAGAGGATGGCTTCTGACACAGCACCCTGACACCTGCTCTGGCACTGGGTTTGGCTTGAGGAGACAGGCTTTAGCAGAGGATGAAAATGCTTTGCTACTCTGGTGTCCCAGTAGAATTCTCCTTCTTCATCCAGTGAGCTTCGAGTATCCATAGATACTTGCTGAAATTGGGTCAATTTGCTCTCAGTGAGATAGAACCACAGTGTGGTCAGTAAGCTGTTGTCTAACAACAGTTCCCAGTCAAGCATATGGAAAGAGACGTCTATGAATGCCCAGGCATTTGTTTATCTTCAGCCTTGAGGCATGTGAAATTGAATCAGTAAAAATACCTTCATTGCCTTGTCAATTGTTCTTTAAGGCATAGTGCTTAGAAGCAGAACACACTCTTAAGACCTAACAGAGCAGTCCTTCCTGGTCATCAGAATTAGGCTGCCACTTTAGTGTCTACCTTTGTAGTGACATAGTTTTATGAAAATGTCTTTTTTCTTTTCCTTTTTTTTGTTTTTTGTTTGTTTGTTTGTTTGTTTGTTTGTTTTTCAAGACAGGGTTTCTCTGTATTGCTTTGGAGCCTGACCTGGAACTAGCTCTGTAGACCAGGCTGGCCTGGAACTCATAGAGATCTGCCTGCCTCTGCCTCCCGAGTGCTGGGATTAAAGGCGTGTGCCACCACTGCCTGGCTCCTTTTCTTTTTTATTTCATTTTACATTCCAAGAATTGTTTTTCCCCCACCCCTTCATCCCTTGTCTCCTCCCACTTCCCTCACTTCCCCCTGAGCCCACCCTGAGTCTATATTTAAATAGACTAGAACTTTTGCTGGATTTCACAGGCAAGTTATTTGAGATTTCTTAAAATTTAGCTACTAGCCTACTGTACATTTAGTCGGGTTGTTTTACCTGCCTATAAGAGAACAATGTAACAACAAACTCACTTGCCTTGGATTTCCCAATTAATCAATTTTTGCAACCAAAACTAATGCATATCTTTAGTCTTAAGTTATGTACTCTCCCATGGCCCTGATTCAGAGTAATTCACATGTGATGTGGTGATCATTTTCTGAAAACAGTCAATAGGTTGGAAGCAACTTTACATGATAAATAATTGCCATAAAAGTTTGAAGCAACCTGTGAATATTAGCTTGGTAATTTATATTTGCAATTATTTGCGTTTCTGGGCACTTTGGAGTCATTGTCTTAGTCCCTTGAAAAATTATGTTGAACAATTCTGTAAAGAACCCCTCATTCCTTTCCCATGCAATACAATAAATCTAGAGCAAAGCCCTTTACTAGGAACAGACAAAGTAACAGACAGCATCCACACAGACAGGGGAGCAACCACCAATTACAGACTAAAAGAAGGCATGAGGAGAGAAGTGAAGAATTCAAACTTGAGCTCAGTCTTGGGGCAAACTGTTCCAAAGTTAAGTAATGACTTTCCATTGCTTTACCCACCAAAAGTGCATTCTGATACCTCTGTGGTTACCTTTAATGAGATGACCTGAACTGACCTATGCACACCTCAGCCTCTTCCCCTGAGGGATTTTGGGCAAGTTATTTAAATGCTCTAATTCTCACAAAGTAAAAGCAGATGACTCAGTCTTCAAGGATCTGTAAGTTCCAGGCTCACATGTTGCAGACCATGTCTACTATCTACTGAGCTTAGTAGTAGAACTGGGTACAAGGCAGATGTCCTGTAGATGACTGAGTAGAGACCTATAAATGAGGAGAACAGAGCAGCATGATGCATGGTGAGGATATTTTATAACTGTGGATACATTTCATTTTTGGATTTTACATCCCCAACTCTAAAACTACATTAACATCATTTTCTTCTAGGGATTTAATTCATTTGGCTTTATTTACATAAGACCAATGTGGGGAAGATGGTTGTCCATTCACGGACCTGGACTTCTACTATTTCTTGTAAGTAATTTCATGGTTTTGTCTATTGTTTTTCATTTTAAAAGTAGAGATTTGTCCTTAAATTACTGGCATGCTCCAGAGAAGAATACAGCTTGTTCTGTGTAATCATTTGATACATTTTTTCATTGTTTTAGAAGCTAAGCTATCATTATCATATTAGAAGAAAAACACTTTCTCAAACCTCTTGAGGAAAGCTCAGGTCAAGAAAAAGTGAAGTTTATTACACAAGTAGAGGTGGATTCATGAATGTCTTGTCAGAGTTGCTGTCCATGTCACCTACTTTCTCTCACTCTTTTCTGTCCCCCATTTTCTTTTTATCATGGCGTAGGGCTCAGAACTGGCAACCTTATTTTTGAACACAGTCTTCTCCAAACTTTCATTCTCAGTAACCATGGTAAAAATGATTTTGTCAAGGATGACAATGCTGTGATCACTTGTGGCTAAGGAGGGTTGGTTCATCTACTGTGTTGCATGTTCATTCAACAGGAAAGGTTTAATGTCCAGGAAAGGTTTAATAACAAAGAAGTATGATCCGTGAGAAATACTGTCATTGCTGTTATGAGAGCCTAGCCTAGTTGTAAACACAATGGGAATAAAAGCATTAGTTAAAATGCTATGAAAGGAGGGTACTGGGAATGGCAGAGCTGTATAAACTTCAAAGGAGAGTGAATCTAAATTATCAATTTCAAAAGCAAAGGTCATCTCTCTAAAATCTCAAGTTCATGAATAAAAGCAAGGAAAAAATAGCACATACTCTCCTTTTAATGTAGTTTTAAAAAGTACAGCTTGAATATGTGTTAACATGAAATATTTCTCTGGGCATGATGCTTTATACCTGTAATCCAGATATTTGGAGCCAAGGTGGAAGGATTGCAGCTAGCCAAGCCAACACAGCAACATCTTGACTCAAAACCAATACAAAACAAACAAAACCAAAGCAAAATTCCCTGCATGATGAGAAAACTAGTTGCTAAGTTGATTTGGCTGTTTTAGCAAAATATCTCCAGATAATAATATCTGAAAACACAACCACCATCAGTAATTTAAGTTTAAAATTGGTGTGGCCGTTCGTTAAACATAGGCCATCTGGTCAGTGATTTAATTGAGTCTTTTGTAAATGATAGAAACTTGTTTATCTATTAGTATCTAAGTAAGTTGCCAACGGGGGAATAAAAGCTCATGTGAATTGCTATCATTAAATATTACTGGCTTCCTTCATCCAAAATTATGTGGCTTCATTTTATTTGCTATTTTGAATACATGCTAGGTACAAAGTATGTTGCTAATTACTGAGGTATGCACAGGGCTGGGATATTTGAGGGTTTTCTTAAGGGTCAAAACATCTGAGCCATGAAATGACTTTGGAAAGAATAAAGTGCAATGTACTTGTAAAACATTATTATTCTCCAGGACCCTGTAGAGTGTCCAAGGAAATATAATGTCATCCAGTCTTCTAGGCAACTGAAAATGGAAGGCTGCCACAGGAAGAATCAACTACACAAATAGTGATTAATATGAAATAGCTAATTGGAGTGAGCTCTTGGAGAAAATGCAAAGCTGAGAGATAGAGATGCCCACATCACTGTTTGTTCTGGCAAAATAAAAGGCTTCTCCTGTTTACATATCTTCTTATTAATATGCTGGGTGGACTGTTGTCAGAGCCTATTCTGTTCTGTTTGCAGGGTTTTAAGAAGGTGACTGGGGGGTGCCTGATGAAGAGTGGGAAGCACCTAATATCAGTCAAATGGTTTAATATTCTTTATACATTAATCCCCCTCCTGCAAAAATTAGTCAGTGTACTTAACTGGAGAAACTAGGAGGCAATCGAGACAACATGGATAGCAAACTAATCTTGGCCTTTGGAACACAAATAAAGACTTTGGCTGAGTGTTGGAAAAAGTAGTAAAAACAGATCACACATGAGCAAGAACGGTTTAGTCAGTAGACAAAGTGGAATTGTCTCTATGTCTGGGCATCTGTGGCTTTAATTGCTCTCAAGAAGTGAGTGTTTTATAGATGGCTGAGCAGACAAATAAAAAGAACTGCACCTCCAGGCTGTCCTCTAAGCCCTGCTTTCATCTATACCTTTTTTCTTTCTTAAAGATATTTGCTTAATTATTCTAGGAACACCCTCAATCACAGAGGGTGGAACCTGAAACCTTTATGCATGTTCATCACATTAGGAAGCCTTCCATTTTTCCTCGATTCCTTGCTATCAGGACACATTTTCAACTTTGAACCACAAAGCACCTTCTTGAGAACTGAGACCACCATCCTAGTGACAGGGAGAGGGTGAGGTGTCCTTGATTGATCTTTCTAAATCACAGAAAAATCTGGGTTCTCAGACAAGCTTGATTCTATTTGTTTTCTACAAGCCATTACATTCAGTCAACGCTGACTTTCCGTAAACCATTTATTGAACTCTGTATGCCAGACATTGAGGTAAACTTCTTACATTAATGATTCGATTTAGTCAAATATATTTGTAATAAATAATGAAATTCAGTCTCAATGTGAAAATCCTGATGTTGAAATCAGCAAAATCCTTTCAGACAGAAGATTCCAATAATAAGTCCCATTTCCAAAGGAGGTTTTATGCCCCCCAATTCCCCTGTAAAATCAATCTGGGTTGCTGTTCCTCATATTTGGTTGCCTTCCCCAGCTTTAACATGAGGGGAGGTGTTACGAGTATGTTTTCCCACCAGCCTGGTCCCACAGCCATGCCAGCCCCAATTAACACACAGAGATGCTGTATTAGATATAATGCCATTGACCTGTTACTAGCATTACTTATTGGCTAGCTCTGTCTTAAATATTAACTCATTTCTATTAATCTAAGTATTTCCACGTGGTCTTATCTTACCGGAGAGAGGCCCGGCATTTCTGTTCTCTCTGTACTACATGCTGAATATCTTTCTTGCTCTTCCTGAAACCTCCTTGTCTTCTAGTCTCACCTATCTTGTTTTCTTATTGGCCAACAGTGCTTTATTCATTAACCATTAAGAGAAACATATTTACAGAATGACATCTCCCATCAGGGAGGTGCCAAGCCTTTCTGCCATTTGGTATGTCATATTTGGTTGATAGCCATGGGAGGCTTTCCCTTTTCTGAATAGAAAGGGAGGAAGATTAGATGGGCTCAGGTGTGGGGGAAGGATTTGGAGGAGAGGAGGAAGGGAAACTTTAGTTGGGATATAATAATAATAACAATTATAATAAATCACTCTGGATTGTGGTACAATTGAGCCCAGACAGCTTCTCAGTGGGAGAAGCTAGTAGTTGACAAATGTTCAGAAACTACCTTTTCTTTTGAAAATATTTTTTTATGTGCATGTGTGTTCTTGTATGAGTCCTGTTTATCACATGCTTAAAGGAGCCTTTTAGGCCAGAGAGTATATTAGACTGGATCTAAAATTATAGACAATTGTGAATTACCACCAAGTTGATGTGAATAAAGCACAGATCCTCTGCAGGAGCAGTAAGCTTTCTTAACCACTGAGTCTTCTCTCTCTCCTCCACAGAAAACAACCTCCATAAAGTTATTTTTGAGCTTTAAAGTCAGCCATCTTTATTCTAACAGCACTAAAATGATATTCAAAACACAAGCCATACTGTACAAGCAGCCTGCCATTGCTTCCTGTGATCAGCTGTGGTGGTTTAAATAAGAAGAGGTGGCAAAGAATCATGCATTTCAATGCTTAGCCATTAGGGGATAGAGCTGCTTGAGTAGGATTGGGAGGTGTGGCTACTGGGAAGTGGCTTTTAAGGTTTCAAAAGCCAAAACCAGGCCTAGTGGTGTTTTCAATTGCTGCTGCCTACAGATCTAGATGTAGAATTCTCAGTTACTTCTCTAGCATCATGTCTGCCTGCATGTTGTCCTGTTTCCTACCATGATGATAAATGGACTAAACCTTTGAAACTGTAAATTAGCTCCAATTAAATGGTTTCCATTATGAGTTGCTGTTGTCATGGTGTCTCTTCATAGCAGAGATCAGATTGAGAAGTAGCTCTCAAAAGTTGTGTTGCACATAATAGGTCAGGTATGAGATTACAAAAATGACATGTTTTGTTCTCTCCCTGAGCCTTCTATTTCTACTCAAAATTTAAGAATGTCTGAACCTGTCACTTCTTTTCTTAAAATCTGTATTGAAAGCTTCATCTCTATACCATCTGGTCATTCTAAAGAAGGAGAGACGACATAGGGTATTGATAAGAAAAGATTTCTTTCTGTCTACCTAAAGTTCTATTTCTGGAAAGAACTGGAACCATCAAAGACTGTATAGGCCTCCACAGAGCTTCTTTGAGGATGCTTTGTGGGTTGGTTTTTGTAAACATGGTAACTATAAATAGTCTCAACCTTTTAAAATCATCTATATATGAGTTATATGTATCCATTTTTACTCATAATTGAGCACAGAATATACTTTGGGATTATTAATGTATTTTTAAAAATAGTTTGTTTGGCAATTGAGCTATGCAGACATAATTATGAAGATCATCTTTATAGATGACTATGGGGTACACTGTCATCATCTTGCCTTCAGTGTTCTAAATGGGCCAGGCATGTATCTGTGTGTCTCACCATTTGTAAGCTCCTAATATGGAATTTTATATCTGAACAGTCTCCTGTCTGTATCTCTGAGAGACATGGGAGAAGGACTTAAGAGAAGGTAAGAATGAATGATGTATCTTTGGCAGCCATACTGTCAATATTTTGCTTTTCTCCTACCCTTACAAATTATCTTTTGGCAATGTTTATATTAATAACTATGATTTTAATAATGTTTAATTTGTGTCACCATGTGTCTTAGGGCCTCTGGGCATTTGAACAAAATTTACTAAACAAAATTACAAAATTAACCAAATAAGACAATAAACTTAGATAGAGAATGAATAAGCCTGGAGCAGAGAATAGAGTTATATAGGAAGGCATGAGAAAGGCCTGCCTCTAATGATCCAGAACTGGAGCAGTCATATTTGGAGGATGTGGCTGTTCATTTGAGCATGTCGTCTGCAGCCTGCTGGGCAGGAATGCTGTCAGCCAGATCTTTTTCTGGGAACTGTTTCCTTCTCTATTCAGGGTGACTTGTTCTTTAATAGACAGACTCTGGTATGCACAGGCTGTCAGGCTCAGTACAGTTAAGATTAAGATGGGTTTGGGGGGATGTGAGAGTACCCTCTTGTTTCTGACTGCAACTCACTCTAGTTTTATTGTCTGAGAATCAGTTTGCTGCTGACTGATTCCTAGGAAACAGGGGATTTTGTAGAGGGGAGGAACTGGGGTTTAGTGTCAGGACTCGAGGTACTGGTTGGATGGCATTTTGGGGATACTGATGGAAAGAGGCTACAGTGAGGAGGAAAAAAAACAGGCAATTAGGCACTTTCATTAACACTGGGGAGAGTTTTATTAATGGGAAGAGAGGATATGGGATATCTAATATTTTATTTAAGTTTGCTTCTCTATACAGTGCTATATTCTTTTCATTGTGCCTCAAATGCCATAAAAGTCTCCTGTTCAATCAATGACATTTTGGGCTTTGGTGAGGTTATCCAAGTGAAAGGATAATTCATGGACACACAAACTTTAGATGAACAAAAGACACGTCAACAAAAGTTGCAGAAGTCAAATATATCAAGGATTTCTCTGGGATCTTGTTCCATGTTCCCTGCAACTAGCAACCCAAGTTGTAATGGTGATTGTGTACCCAACACATTCCCCTGATAAACATCACAGTGATTGCCTGGATGCAAAAATCTATCCTCAATTCATTCAGTGCTATGAGTAATGTTCTTCAAACAGATAGCTAGTTCTACTCAAAGGAATCTTTAATGAAATCAAGTTGTCTCTGCATGTATTACTAAAAATGTTTATAGACTCATTCCTGCTGTGGAATAATCCTTCTCTACACTGTGTGAATATATCTCACTAAGATTGGTTTAGTAGACAAGCTGACTGGTCAGTCAGTAGCTGAACAGGATGAAGTTAGGTGAGAAAGCCAAACTGAGAATGATGGGATGAGGAAGGGCAGAGTCAGAGGAGTTGGAGGCAGCTGGAATATGAGTTGGACAAAATGGGACAGAGGTAAAATCCAGGAGTCTCGGAGCAGCACATAGATTAATAGAAATGGGTTAAGTTGTAAGAGCTAGGTTTCTGTTTTTAGTTGTTGTAATTACTTTCTCAGCTTCTCTATTCTTTTTTTTTTCAAGGAAATATTTGCTAAGCCTTTTAATAGATTTCATGCTAGGTTAGATCCTGGCATGCAGAGATGAGCCTGACAGACATGGTGCTTGTCCTGGAGGTAAGCTTCACACACAGGATGATAAATGCAGCAATGATAGCAATTACTCCTTAGTCACCTCACTGTCACTGTCTGACAAAAGGAAGGGTGTTGAAGGACTTGAATCATTAGTTTAACTGTAGCAAAGATCATAGCAATTTTCTAACAGTAGCAGGTATTTGAATTTGCCTAGTAGCTCTCCTGAAATGCAGCATGTGGAACAAATAGTCACCACACACCCAACAATGGCAGCGTTGACACATGCTTTCTCTTCTACCTTGTGCATTATATTTGAATGTAGTAGAAAGAATACTGAACTAGGCATCAGAGTTTCCCAGCTCTGTTTCCCTGCTGTATGGGCTTAGCTGAATCATCTTGGATCTTCAGTTATTTCATTGGCTGAAGTTGAAAAGACAATGCCTTGTGGTATGCTTCCTAAGGATGATGTATAGGCTTTGAAGCATCTTTACACATGAATTCAGGTTAGAAAAAATCAAGTACCATTATTTAATTAAACTCAATGAAATTTGACTCTCTACTCTCATCCCATTGGACTTGCAGAAAGGAGATTCTCAGTTATTTGGGGGAACTCTCCTCTGAAGCAGTACTATGTGTTATGCACACTAGTGCTTTGCAGAGACTCTATTATCCTAATTCATGCATTTTTCACTCAAATGCCTCACTAGGGACATTAGAATATATGCCAAGGTGCAGATCCATATGTTCATGTCCCATCTGCCACTTCTCTATGACAGTGTTATTTTCTTTCCTTCCTTCCTTCTTTCTTTCCTTCCTTCTCTAGAATAGCAAACACCATAATATTATTTTAGTATTCTGAAGTTCTTGCTAAAACCAAGAAGATCTGTTAATATCAAGCAGCTTTTTCTTTGCTTACCACCTTATAAAACTGGCCTGAGGCAAGGGGCAAGAAAATATAAAGCAAGAGGCATCTAGCTCAAAAGATATAGAAGATAAAATATAAATCATTCATATCTTTGAGATGAGCAATGCAAATCCATATATTAATAAATTACCATGTCAAAGCACATTTACGATTTAAGATAGCCAATATGCAGACTAGCACATGTCAATAGTTTGTGCCTGATTCACAGAGATAGAAATCTCTGGGGTGAAGTGACGAATTAACCGGAAGAAGAGGCTCACTTCTTCCCCATTCACAAATGCTGCTCTCTTTCAGTTTGGGTTCATGGTTTGGTCATTCTGCGGTATTTCAGTTTCAAAGAGGCCTCCAGAGCTAGCATAGATCATTGAGTCTTTGATTAAACACAGCTAAGGCTTAATAGTCTGGGATATTTTGCAATTTCCTTGGGATAGCATGTGGATTCTGTTGTAACAGACACTGGTGTGTGACTTTTTGAGAATATATAAATGAAAGGCTCATTTTAGGGCTTTGATATCTTCACTTAGGTAGATTAGTTTCTGAGTTTGAATTGAGTCTGGATCCCATTTCACTTGTCCCTTATTATTTGCATCACTGTCCATTCTTATGTCCCTTAGTGGTATTAGACAATTAATAATGAATACCCACCACCAATGTAGTACTGACTTTTTTGTCTTGTGTCTAGAGCTTAACTTTAAAAAATTTTTATGTATTCTATGTGTCTTTCACATTATGTATCTTGATCCCATTCATTCCCCATCCCTTGACATCTGCTCTCTGCCCCTATTCTACTCTCCCCACTCCAAATAAAGGAAAACTCAAGAGACAAAAAGGAAAAATGACAAAAGGAAAAATTTAAAAATCTCATCATGGAAGCTACAATGTGACCCAAAAAGTCACACCCTACACCCTATTTTTCATACATCTCTACTTGCAAGCGTTCATTACAAAGAATCATTAGTCTGGGGTGAGGCCACTGGTCTCCACTACACAGTGCATGCTGGGCCCCCACTAGGACTCTTCCTGGACATCCTGTTGCTGTCCTGTGTTATGGATATCCTGAAGCTTAGGGTCTGTGGGTCAGATCCCTTCACTTGCTTATTTATTCACAGCGTTGAATTGTGCGGTCCTCTGAAAATGGTGTCTTCCAAAAGTCATGTAACCAAGTTTTATTCCCCAGTATCTATGAGTATGTATCTACTTTGAGACAGAGCTTTGCAGATGTATAGCATGTTGAAAAATACCCTCCACAATTCATGTCCACTTCACAATTTAACTTAATTGGAAAAGGAGTATATGGAAATATAATTAGCCAATTTATGAATAAATACAATGTGAATTAATGAGAACAGGAACACCTACTAGGTTATGATAGATCTAAATCCAAAGACCTGTGTCCTTAAAAGAGGAGAGATATAAAGACACAGACATATAAAATAAGGAGGTCATATGAAGACAGATGTTCTGCCATAAACAGTTGTTCTTTGACATGCCTTCTTCAAGGCGTGAAGAAGGATTCTCTCCCAGCAGCTCTTGAGGGATGTGATAGCTACGAAATCAGCTTTGTTTCAGGTCTGTTGCCTCTGTCCTAGTTTGCTTTTGTTGGTATCATAAAACACTGACTAAGAGTAGCTGAGGTGAAGGAAGGGTTTATCTCACCATAAGTCCATCATTAAAGACACTCAAGGTACCTGGGGTCAGGAACAAAGGATAGACCATGGAAGATTGCTTCTTTCTAGATTGATACCCTTGCCTTACTCAACTGGCTTTCTTATACAATCCAGGTCTAACTACCTAGGAGTGGGACCACCCAAAGTCATCTGGGCCTTCCAACATCTATCAAGGAAATGCCCAGTAGATTTGCTTACAGGCCAGTCTGATGAAAGAAATTCCTCAATTACAGCTCCTTCTTCCCAGATGACTGTCAAGTTTAAAAAAAGAAAACCTAATCTCACAGCCTTCAAAACTGTGAGAAAGCAGATTTATGTTGTTTTAAGCCCCTACTTAGTTGTGCATCATTACCATCACCTTGGAAACTAATGCAAGCTGTAATTTAAGATCTCTAGATGGATTTTCCTGGATTTACACTGGGGCCCTAAATTTACTAACTGGTATTCTTATAAACAAAGAAGATAGAGATTTGAAGCACAAATTCAGAGGAGGAGGCTACATGGAGGCAAAGATGGAGTGGAGTGCCATTAGTCCCAAAGCTCCAGGATTTGTGGAAAGTCACCCAAAGCTGGAGAAGAAGCAGGGTGTGTCTTCTACAAAGCTCTCAGAAAGAGCAAATTCTACCATTGCTTTAGGTCTTGGGGTCTACAGCACTGTAAGAGAACATACTTCTGTTGTTTGAAGTTACCATGTTTGTGGTAACTCTTTAGAACAGTTATAGGAACAAAATACAACCATTTATTTCACAAAACCATGCAAAGCAATTTTATCCCTGTTATGAGTATGTTTCCCCTCACCCCACTCCGGTCTGGTGACATCTCCCATAAAACAGCCCCATTTCAGAAAGAAGGAAATTCAGAAGAAAATAGTGGGTTGGCTTACTAGAATTGTCCTTATTTCAAGTGCACAGCTGAGATTTGGAGTCGAGTCCAGCTCCTGTCCAATTTGAAGGCCACACATACCAAATTAGTTTCTACTATTTACTAAGACATTTTATTGTTATTGCCTAGTAGATCCATGAAAAAGAAGTAAAACACTTTGTTTTGGTTAAGACATATATAAGGGAAAGTTAAAAAAAACAAAACAATAACAATACCTTCCCATTGGTTTAATGTGTATTTTGAATCACTGGATATGGGGACTCAAAGGGGCTAAAATACCATTGCTTGTTTCTAGAGTATGCACTCCTGACAAGTTAGGAAAGAAATCAAGTGGCCAGGATTCTCAGAAGGTTCTGAGAGCCATATGTAGCAGTATTTTGGATAGAAGTAAACAGAGAATACTTCCCAAACACAGAGATGTCTCAAAAAAGAGATAGCTATTGAGAAAGGGAAAACCAATAGAGTGTCATGGGGCATATCTACTAGATCCCAGGAAAGGCTCTGTGCCCAGGGGTATTTGGTGAACACAAAGCAGACTTCATTTATATGTGTGTGTGTGTGTGTGTGTGTGTGTGTGTGTGTGTGTGTGTGTGTGAGAGAGAGAGAGAGAGAGAGAGAGAGAGAGAGAGAGAGAGAGGAGAGATGGTGAGAATGGAGATGAGGAGGATCTGGGAGGAGTTGGGGGAGGGGTATGAAAAATATTAAAAAACAGTGAAAAGGGACTCAATCTGAAGAGAAAAATTACAATCTAGCTGAGTTTGCAGAGCAGAGGGCATTCTCACTGAAAGAGAGCCCTTCATGAGGCTCAAAGGTGAAACAGCCTATGACCTACTTACACTGCTTATTTCCTGCCAGCCAGACTAGAAGCTAGGAACAGAGATACAAACAAGGTATATGAAGAATCATGGATGTAAAGCTGAAATATAATGCCAGGAGGAAGGAAAATGATGGAAGAAAAGAATGAAATGCAATATTTTTTGAAATAGCTCCACACAATTAGTATCTGTCTTTCATGTATATTTAGTGAAATGAACAAGGTTGTGAGGGTACATTAAAATATCCCCCCTTTCAAAATCAAGGATTCATTAGCACCTGGGAAAAGTTGCACTAGACATTTTAAGCAAGCTTAAAAGACTCCATTTAGACTTAAATATAGAGGAGAGCTTTAGTTCATGTCCATTGAAACAAAACACAATGGACCTAGACACTGAGTTTGTGGAAAAGATTGTGGCCAGGATGGTTGCTATGGTGGCATCTGTGTTCATTGGTTGTCACTTAGGAAACTGGGCTCCTGTGAATTATGTCTTTGTGTCCTCCAGAATTCCTATATTGATTGTCCCCTCCCCACTGTGGTGAGTTAGGAAGAAAGAACTTTAGAAGTAATCAGGATTAGATAAGGTCATGGGGCTGGGGCCCTCAGGATTAAAATTAGTGGCCTTATAAGTCTCTAGAACACTGGGACCTCTGTGCTTTCCATCGTGTATGGATGCAACAGGAAGCCAGCAGTTTGCAACCCAGAAGAGAATCCCATTGCCTAGCATGCTGATCTCAGAAGTCCAGCTTTCAGAATTAAATAAAATACATATCTGTTCTTAAGCCACTTCATCCACAGAATTATGCTTACAAGCTCAAGCCATCTAAGAGGCCTTCAAAGACTCACAGAGCCTCGGCACTGTAGTTATGCTTCACACCAGTTGGCTTGGAAAGGCCAAACCCAGCAAGGCACCCAAAGATGATTCTATCACAATAAATAAGAGAAACATAATCTATTAGATTATAGTTTACTGAAATAAAATGCCTAAGAAAACAGAGATCAAGAGGTCAGGTAGCAAACTGTGTAAAGTTTACTAAAGCTCTGTGGAACTTCAGAATATCCTATTTATATGGATCCAATTAGATATCTTCTCATTTTATTTCTTTGACTCTACATCATGAGTGTCTAGATTTCAGGCACATGCCACCACACACAGGTAATGTTTTTATTATCTTGATGAAAAACAAAGCTTAAAATCTAAACTAAATTAAAACACACCAGTGAACTGGGGTCATACAAGGCAATTGCAGTACCAGAAAAAGCTGTGATTTCAAGTCAAGATGTATGCCCCTGTGCCAAAAGTTCTTGACCATGTAGATTATTGAATCTCATGGATGGCAGTTTGTCAGCTACATATGTGACACAAAGTATTAGTATCTAAACATTTAGAAATCATGCAAACAAGATGTTTAATAAGTAATGCTAGCTTTGGCAATGTTTTAATTCATATAGATATTTGACCAACATAAGTTGTTATCTGGTTGACTGAGGTTTTCAATCTGCAACCAAAGATAAAGATTAGAGAATATCTCACTTGTTAAAGAAGAGCTCTGCTTATATTCCCATCCTGGGGTATTTTCCTTTCTCTGGCATCTGCAAGCACAGTGCAAAGTGAGGAGGCATCGTACTGAGATAGTGTGTGTTTGGTGTAATGTTTTCTGTATGTCAGTTCTCACTTCTGTGCCATGGGCAGAAGAATGTCTGCAGGTAAGATGAAAGTTGGTGAATACAGATATTCACACACCCCTTTATAAAACCCAGAGATGACAAAAGTGAAGAGATGTAAGACCAACCGGAAGGCACTGAATCCCAACTCCACTTCCAACTTTTATATGGATTGCTTTGATATCCAAAGCAGAGCCATTGAACTCAGTGGCTGGCAGAATATCCATTTGCAGTAATGTATTCAAGTTGCATCACAATGAACTTCAATGAAGTTTGTTTTCCCCTAAGGAGAGTTTGCAAGTCATACGCAAGAAACAGAACAATCAAAATTCAGAAAGCAGCCCTCTAGCTGTCCTCAGTGTCCTGTATGTCCCTGCAGGCCACATTTTCCTCTACAATCTTCAGACTTAAGTCCGTTTCCCCTGTGCCATCAACATTTGTCATCCTGAGGGACATATGATTCATTTCACTGTGTCTTCGAATAAATATCTCTTAAAGATACAACTGTCTGCTTTGCCCCAAATATTTCCATTACATTTTATTACAAACTTGGTTCAAGAGAAGTTTTATACTTAATTTGGAAGACCTGACTTGCCAGCTTCATTTTCGTTTAGGACTTTTACTAGGTTAATTTAATGCAACTATGAATTCTTTATCAGATCAGAACTCTCTGTTATTCCTCTAACTCCAGAAAAAGAAAATCATTTTGTTTTTAAAGCACACTGGTTATGCTCCAGTCTTTTGTGTCTTGCTCCTAGAATTTGGTTCACCTTGAATTACATAACATCTCATTTATGTATTCAGTACATGTTTATTGGGTACCTCTAGTGTGCCAGCAATAGGGAGATGCCTATTAGAGCATCCCTGACCTTAGGAAGATCTTATATTAATTATGAGGCTGTTGTGCAAAAATTTTAGCATAATACACAAGTCCAAATGCAATAGTGGATTTATGTCCACAGAGCTCAGGAGTTTTACATGCAGGAAGGAAATTGACACGTCATAAATACGATGCTATGAAACATCTGTAAGGGAAGGGAGACTTTAAAGGATATTTATTATGAATTTTAATAAGAATTTAATAAATTAATCTAAATTGGCAAGCAAAACTTTAACATATTTAGCCCATTAAATGTGATGCTTTCTGATCCTACATTCCAAACAGCTGGACAAAACAGCCCTACAGACTACAGCTAGGATATCTGAATCTTCTTCGAATCCCCCAAGACAGCGCCCCTTACCAGCAGGAAGTAGTTTGGAAAGAACGACACCCAAATTCCCAAATATTGTGTATAAATGTTTGTTTTCATTTAGTTGGACTTTGTTATATAAAATTAAATAAAAAAATTATATAAAAAAATGTGATGCTTTCAATTACATATGTTTGTGGAATGGCTCAATTGTGCCAAGAAACATATGTGCTTCACATATTAATTGTATTTTATGTTGCTATCACTTAAAATTTATGCTGATACTTTTCACTAATCTAATACATTTTTATTAACTATGCTTATTGTGTGCAATAAGTCTTACCAACCCATTGTTTCCATCTTGCTGACATGTTTTTTTTTTTTTAAACAAATAAGGTCATCTGTGCTAAAGTTCCATGGATATAACTGAACTATATCTAATATATTCAATATATATCTAGATTTTATCTAGATTTTGATACATTAGATTATAGCTTGTGTTTAAAAATTGTTCTTCACCCAAGTGTTCCTTTAACACATTAATTCTCAACCTGGGGTCATGACCTCTTAGGGGCTGGAATAACCCTTTTCACAGGTATCCTGTATATCTGATATTTACATTATGATACATAATACTAGCAAAATTGCAGTCATGAAGTAGCAATGGAATTAATTGTATGATTGGGGGTCACCAAAACATGAGGAACTGTGTGAAAGGGTCCTAGCATCAGGAAGATTGGGAACCACATTTTAATGTACTCAGAAAACTGAGTGCTAAGCCAGGGACATTTTAGAGATATTTTAGTGCTGCAGCAGATGAGTGTGTGATATGCCCTAGTCGATGCCAAGTTGTTGTAGCAGTCCTCAGGCTTTTAAATCGGTGCTTCCTAACTTGACAACTGAAACTTTCTCTTGCAGCATCCTAAGAACAAGTGTTCCAAGGAGCACACTTGGCAAGACGGTCTTTTATATTAGTACAGTGTGAAGGGCAATGGGAAACATCGGACTAGTGCAAGTAAGGAAGCCAGCAGACTGCAGGTGTCTTAATGAAGTGGCCTCTGCGCCAATAGAAAGGCAAAAATTTGGGAAAATACAAAAGTGTAGAAGAAACCAATTGCCTCATATACCAGAAATGGGTATTGTTCATTTTGTTGTTAACATTTTGGGACCTACAGTAGTAAAATGTATGCTACTTTTCACAATTATTTTACTAATTATCATGGACATATAAAGTGACTTGGAAAACAAAGAAGACCCTCAAGTGGACTAAAGCTCCACAACTATTCACTATTTACTTGATTATTTTATTTAACTGATGCAAAAACCGGTGAATTTTGGAAGTGGAGCAATGTGTAATACATTGCTATGTGTACACATTGTTTAATCTTTGTGTCAGGTTAAATAATCCATTGCCTATTCTACACTTCGGTCATTGTACTGGTCTTGCAGCTTTTATAGAGATACAATTAATTTACAAAGATGTAAAGTTCCCATAGTAAACCCAATTTGGGAAGAGACAAAGGTGTAAGTGTTGTCAGAAAAATGCCTCAATTTATACCAATGAGAAATGAGTAGTGGAGGATTGGAACTTTTGTTTCTCTATGGTGTGTGGTCTCTGAATTAAAAAAATCTAACAGGAAATTCAGTTCTTAGCAAAAGAATAACCTAGAAGCTACAGCAGACAACTTAAGTATAAAATCTTGTGTCCTGTTTACAGGGTCCAGAGGACTCCTGTCAGCAGCTGGCCCCTGCTTGTATGTTCTTCTCTTCAAGGCTGTTAATCGGTATGCATCTGCATGCTGCTGTCATTTTGCCTGCCAACTTAATTGTATTGCTCTTCAGAAATTAGCGTCACTGTACCATGAAAGCTTCCTGGGCAGCCTTTCCATTTGATATATCGCTAGATTTTTCTCCCTGGCCATGTTCTGCCTTCTTGACTGCTCTGTTTTTTCTTCTTTGATTTGCTCAGTAGGTTGGCAGGAGTCATTTACAGAGCCACTGCTAGCTGTGGTTTAAGGCTTCCTCAACCCTTAGCTTTCAGGCCTGGTGCTCCCCAGAGACTTCCTTCATTTCCAAATTTCCCTGTGTGCATAAACAAAGCCAGAGCTAACTGAGTTCAACAGTAATCCCTTGCTGTTCTGCAGGGAGTAAAATGAAGCATGTAACAGTTTGGGGATAAAACAAAACAAACAAAACCCTCTGCTTTGAAAGAAATGGAGCCAGAGGGACCTCATCTCAGCTCCGTGATTCTAGCAACCAAGTGCTGGGGCCATTTTCACTGGGATGTTTAACTTTTGTGGGAGAGGGCAGCTAGGTAATTCAACAGTTACCAGGGCAGTTACGAGAGATGCGTAGGAGAGTCTGGATGACCCATGTGGCCCAGCAGTAAGGAAATCATTTCAAAATGTTGCACATTCTGTTGTCTTAAAGAGAGAGAAGGGTTATATTTCCCTCTCTCCCCCTTGTCCCCCCATTCCCCCTCACCCTGTTTTTCTTTTTCTTGGTAGAACTGGTGATCTGACTCAGGGTTTCAGTGGGGAGGAGTGCTCTCTCTCTACAGTGTTACAGTGCAGGACTGGTTTCTTTTCTTAAGAAGACTGAGTGGGACAGTAATGAAAGAGGTATCTTGATAGAGGGAACCATTTGGGTGTTGGGGAGAAACCTGGTGCCCAGGAAACTCCCAGATTCCTAGAAATAGTGGAGAGCATGCCTGAACTGGCCATCTCCTGTAATCAGATTGGTGACTACCCTAATTGTTATCAGGGAGCATTCATCTAACAATTTATGGACGCAGATGCAGAGATCCATAGCAAAGCACTTGGCCTCGTTCCAGAATCCAGTTGATGAAAGGGAGGAGGGTTGGTACAAGCAAGTGAGCAAGGGGGCAGGAAGTGGTCAAGACCATGATGGGGAAACCCACAGAGACAACTGCCCTGAGCACTTGGGAACTCAACAATGCTGGACCCACATGTGCAGGGAGTCTGCATGGGACCAACCTAGACCCCTTGCATGTGTGTGACAGTGGTATCGCTTGGACTGAGTGTGGGATCCCAAACAGTGGGGTCAGGATCTGTCCCTGGTGCATAAGTCGGCTTTTGGGCTCCTATTCCCCATGATGTGATGCCTCATCCATCCTTGAATCAGGGGAGGAGCTTGTCCTTCCTGAACTTGATGTGCCATGCTTTGTTGACTCCCATGAGAGGCCTGCCCCTTTCTGAATAGGAGTGGATGGGAGCAAGGGTTGGGGGGTAGATGGGAGGTTGTGGGAGGGAACAGGAGGAGAGGAGGGAGGGGAAACTAGTTAGTATAAAAATTAAATGCAAGAAATAATAATAAAAAATGAAAGAAAACAAACAAAAGAACCCCCAGCTATCTGAGTCTCCCCTGTCGGGCACCTGGCAGGTATGAGGCTATCATGGAGCTCAGATGCATGTTTTCTTACAGGTTAGTTTAGTTTTACAGCAATTCTGTGAGGTTAGCATTATCACAGTTTTTCCCATAATGGGAGGAAAAAGAATTGAAAGGTCCTAAGTGGTTCTTTGCAGTTTGGGTATCTGCTAGACACAAACACAAATGGAAGCTTTATGGCTGAGAACTGTACATTCTTTTCAATATAGTAGGATAATTAAGGGACATGGATGTCTAGGCAGGGGGGTTCCTCAAAAATAATTTTAAATTTTAAAGTGGACATGCAGGAATAGTTGGGAGTTTTGTTTTTGTTTGTTTTCTTTAGCTTTGTTTAAGAGTCCCTTCATTTAAGGACTTGGAGAAATAGATATCTTAGAAATTAAAAGGCCTGCTGCTCTTGCAGAGAACCCAGTTTGGTTCCCAGCATCCACAAGGCAGCTCACAACCATATGTAATTCTAGTTCCATAGGATCTGATGCCTTCTCCTGGCTTTCACAGGTACCAGACATGCACGTGGTACACATACATATACCCATGCAAAGTACTCAGGCACATAAAATAAAATTAGTAAATCTTTGGGATAGAAAAAAAAAAACAAAAAAGAATTTCTTCATTCATACAAACAAAGTAGGATGCAGTGCAGGTAGATGACAGAAAGAGAGAGAATAGGTAAATGGTAGGTTTTGGACATGCATGTTCATTTCATTGCCAGCAGGAATGTTATGGGAGGGAGGGGTGCTGTGAGCAATGTCCCACTGCCCCACACCATCCCTGACAGTTATCCTTTGAGCCTCCCTGGTGCTCTCCAGGCCTTTGTTACTAACTGCAGCTCTTCACCTTTTCCCAGTGCAGTGATGCTAAAACCAAAACTCAAACTACTGAATGATACTGGTGTGGCTACACAGTAGCTTTCTAAATATACACTGCCTGCTAGCATTATTCACTTTGATGAGCACCACATGCACACACTTTTTCTGGTTATCACCTATTGAGGAGAGTTAGGTGACTACGTGAGTTTCCTTCTTTGAAAGGTATACATCTTTGTCTGCTTTTATTTTTTTTACTTAAAAGACCATGGGTTATATTTGTTGCTAACTTTGTCACATCCTGAATGGAAAGTGTACTTTCCTGTAAGTTATGATTCGTGCTCTAACTAGCTCTGTCCTGGAGTTATTAGACAAGAACTTGATACCATTACTGAAAAGCAGCAGGTAAGACACACTTCATTATCCTCCCATGTGAGCTTTTGTCATCCAGGTGTTCTGAAGGCATGCAGGTGATTTGGGGAAAAGTTGCTTTTGCAACTGTAAACTTTGCTCCATAGAAAGTCGAGGGAACCCCCTCCCTCCTGAATATAAGTTATTCATGAGGTTGGGGATGAAAGGCATACGATGGGCTTCAGAAATATAAAATGCCTGATGTTGTCTCTGTGTCAAGGGGAAACACTTTTATCTTCATGAAAGAGAGAACAGAAAGAATGCTTTTTCTAAAAAAAAAAGAAAAGACAACTTTTGTGTTTTCCATGACACATATAGTACAAAATTAGATACTTTTCTTTTCTTTTCTTTTTTTCTTTCTCTACCTCCTAACCTTCACCTTCATCTGCAAATATCTGAAAATCTTGGTGTTTTGGAGTTAGACTTAAAAAAAAAGGAATTAAATGAAAGGTAGAAGTGTTGAAAAGTATACCCACTGTAGTCAGGTTTGGTGATCCTCACTTTCAAGTCCAACTCTCAGGACTCTGGGTTCAACACAAGCCTGAGCTACACAGTAAGTTTAGGCCAGCTCTGGGTGACATAGCAAGAACCTGTTAGAATATCTGATGTAGGCCTATAGCTTCCACAATCAGGCATACACACATGTACATGTAACTACACACACACACACACACACACACACACGCACAGGCACATACACACACACACACACACAAAGTACACACATAGAGATCTTGTCTAAAAAGCTGAAACAGAGTGAAAATTTGGGAAGTAAAAATATAAAAGATTGTTATTACTGACGTTAAAACAAGGCAAATATACTACTTATTGTACTACTTGGTAGAATATTAAGAAGTATGAAACAATTTCTGTTCCTATTTTATGGGAAAACTGAGCCTGTAGAAATAGAGTAGAATGGGTCATAGCAGCTTAGGCAAACAAATGTAGTAGGATGTCACACTTCAGAAGTCACCCTGTTAATGTTTCACAAGCCACATTTGTTTAAGGGAATCAAAATCTATTCTGAGATCTGTTTATTTCCAGAGCCAGTGATCCAATCCCTTCTTCCTCAAAATGTGGTTCAGGAACCAGCAGCATGTATATCACATGGCAGTGTGTTCTTCAAGCAGAATGTCAGACTTCCTGTAATGCGTGTTACAGAATGTCAGTGACATATTGTAAACTATTTTCAAATAGCTCCCTCTCTCTATCTCTGTGTGTGTGTTCTCTCTGTATGTGTTGTCTCTCTCTTTGTATGTGTGTGAATGTATGTGTGTTCTTTGTGTGTTCTCTGTGTGTGCGTGTTAGTCCTCTGTGTGTATGTGTGTGTTCTCTCTTCTCTCTCTCTCTCTCTCTCTCTCTCTCTCTGTGTGTGTGTGTGTGTGTGTGTGTAAGAGACACATGGTAGTGCTTTCTGATCTTTGCAGGTTAAGTTTTCTCATCATCCCACCCTTCCATGTGACAGATCACTGGCCACAGACTAAGGAATAGACAATAACTGTCCCTGAGGAGTCCACACACACCACTGCACCTCAGACCTGTGGATTCAGCATATTCGTGCCATAAAGTCCTCTAACACTGAATGCGTTTGAGGAGCACTGGTCTAAGCTATTTTTGTTTGTTTGTTTGTTTTGTTTTGTTTTTAATACTTTTTAAATTTAAATTTGAAACAAGCTTATTTTATATGTCAATCCCAGTTCCCTCTCTGTCCTATCTTCCCCTGTCCCTCCACCAACTGCTATCCCATCCCCTTTCTGCTCCCCAGGGAGGGTGAGGCCTTCTATAGGGAGTCTTCAAAGCCTGTCATATTATTTGGGGCAGGGCCTAGGCCCTCCCCCATGTGTCTAGGCTGAGCGAGTATCCCTTTATGTGGAATGGGCTCTATGAGGCATATAAGGTAGTCTAAGCCAGTTTTATACGACCTCATTTTGATGACTGCAGTAAGGTCTTTGGTTAAAGTCTGGCATTTGCTGGCCACTGATCTACTACCATAGTAAAAGAAGCATGCATAGTGGGATGCTTCCCATCATGCTGAGACAGAATGGCATGAACAGTCTGGCTTTCCCTCTCTGGAAGTCCCTGAGCAGTCTCAGAGCAGAGGCTTGGCCACACACTTGGAGAGACTCAGGAGAGCTGGGTAAGCAGTGCTTTGCTCCATTATGCAAGGCTTCTCCTGACTGAGATGCCAATGTGCTTTGCAGAGCATGTGGGGATCAGAAAGTTAGGGTGCTTTGCTTCTGCTTTCAATTGTGTAAGCTGTTTCTTTCGTGCCAGGGTGCATTTATTCCTCCTATACAGTGAAGAGAAAACATGGTGACAGGAAGGCATATAGTGTGTGTTGCTGTGTATACCTTTTATCTGAAACCCAGCTGAAAGCAGCATTTCATTCTTGTTTTGCACATAGAAATAAGTATTTACTTAAGAGCATACTTGTAGAACATAAATGGAAATAGATACACTTTGTGCATCCTTTAGCATTCCCTGTATCCAGCATCTGAAATACAAGTGCGCATCAATGAAGAAGAAAGTGCCAATGAAAAGGAAGGAATAATCTAAGCCAAAAAAATCTTTTATTAAATCCATGGAAGCAAGAGCTTGTCAGAGTGGACATACATATTAGTGGTAGTGGCTCATTAACATGGAGCTTGGTCTTAACTGTGCTTCTGGAACTTCCTATTGCCCACTCTACTCACCCCTACAATGCTACCTCCTCATCGCTTACAGCTTCTCATGCATTTTGTTAACTTCTAAGTTTCTTTCAACCGATGAATGGAAATAATTTTTTCTAGCAAAAAACTCATCCGCCTATTAAACTTCTTCATATGAATGTTTGCAGTTCAACACAATCTTCCAAGATGACTTTTCTTCATCAAAGTCAATGTTTCTATCTCTTTTTTTTTTTTTTGCCATAACATTCACCTTGCCCATCAGAATACTAAATTTTTCAATTTGCTTGGCATGTACTTTGTAGATCCTAAGCCCATGTTAGCAAGGAGGCAGTGGTGGGCTGACCCTTTCTGCCTGACACATGATTCTGCATGGAGCAAAATGATCACAAAAAGCTGAAGTTGGCACTAGTGAATCTTCTCAAAATCATCAGAAGAAAGAGACTATGAAAAGGAATACTCTTACTACTGTCTTAGGAAGTGTAATAGCCTGTAAGAATCAATATAACATAGCAAAGGAGCAAGCCAATTCAAGTAGGTGACCGGTGACCTCAAGATAAATTCTCAAGATTTTATTTCCAATAAATCCTAACACTGTCTCTTCAGAGAGGAATAGGGGACTACTTGTATACTGACTTTTCTCCATGGTATAGACTTCCCTTGTGGAGACTAACATCTCTTAACTTCCATGTCTTAGGTAAGCTTTCTGTAGCAGAAGTAACATTGATGCCCTGGAGAGAAAACCAAAGCCATACAGAGTGAAAGCATATACCACATGGGGATGCTCAAGTCAGACCTGGGGCTTGTTCTAAACCCTTCCCAGCCAGTCTTCCACCTTCCATTATCAAGTGTAACTTTAGTAAGACATGTCTAAATACCTGTTATTTTATCTCTATCCCATTCCTCTTTTAAAATGTATACCTCTCTCTTTTTTTTTTTTTTTTTTTTTTTTCTTTAATTAATGTTATCCTTCTGTCCTCCAGTCTTGCCTGGTTCATTTCCCTGGTTCATGTTCCTGATACTAATTCATTTATCAATTATTTGTTTGTTTTAAAAGACAACATTACCTAGTTTCTCAGATTTATAAGACTTTTCCTTTCATTCTCATTGCCTGCTCTCTGCTATAGATGAGTCTGGGACCAGTTCAGGTTGGAAGCCCCCACACCCTTCCCTGGGAATTGACCCCGAAACTTGCTCCTCACTGTGTCCTGTCCCCAGCAAGAGCACTCCTGGTGCTCTGATACACACCCCCCAACCCCAGTGCCATACCCTGCCCACTGCCCCACCACTCTGGGTGAGCACTGGAACAGAGGGCAGATCCAACAAATCTGCCACCCTCGGGGAACTTTCTGGAGCTGTTCTGAGAACACTAGACATGCCTATCCATGCTGGATCACCCTGAATCCCCACCTACCTGATCTGTGACCCCTACTGCTGGTTCTCTGCTGGAGTTCTGGGTCTCTCCCAGAGATCTGCCTATCCCCACAGGACCATCCTGAGTCCCTACCTGCCAGATCTTTGACCACCTTCACTGGGCCTCTTCTGGAGCCTGATCTTTGACCCTCATCACTGGGTCGCTGACTGAGGAGAGACCTCCTAGAGAGTTTGGACCACACAGAGCTACAGAAATCAAACTTCTAACCCAAATAAGACCACTAGGGGAGTACCAAGAAGAGAGAGAGAGAGAGAGAGAGAGAGAGAGAGAGAGAGAGAGAGGAAGACCCTACCTGCACCCACTAGAAGAAATGATGGGAAGACAGCAATACAAGAGAGCACCTAACAATAGAAAGACAAGCATGATACCACCAGAATCTAGGGACTGTACACCAACTAGAGTGAATACCCCCCAAGCAGATGAAGCAGAAGAGAACAACTTAAAAAATATCTTCATAAAAATGATAGAGGCCCTCAAAGATGATGTGAGAAATCCCTTAAAGACATGGAAGAAAAAACAAACCAAAAATTGGAAGAAATTAACAAATCTCTTAGAGAAAGTACAGAAAGTCAAGAAAAAAACCAAACACGTGAAGTAAATAGTTCAAGACTTGAAAACTAAAATAGAGACAATAAAGAAATTATAAACTGAAGGAATGCTGGAAATAGAAAAACAGGGCAAATGATTGGGAACTACAGATACAAGCATAAACAACAGGATACAAGAGATGGAAGAGAAATCTCAGGCACTGAAGATAAACTAGAGGAAATAGATTTATCAACCAAAAATCTTAAATCCAACAAATCCTTAACACAAAAGGTCCAGAAAATGTGGGACACTGTGAAAAGGCCAAACCTAAGAATAATAGGCATAGAGGAAGGCAAAGAAGCCCAGCTCAAAGGTGCAGAAAACATATTCAACAAAATCCTTGAAGAAAACTTATCCAATCTGAAGCAGGACATGCCCATGAAAGTACAAGAAACATACCAAACACAAAATAGACTGGACCAAAGAAAAAAGTCCCCTAAACACATAATAATCAAAATATCTAACATAAAGAATAAAGGAAGACTATTAAGAGCAGCGAGGGAAAAAAGGCCAGGTAACATATAAAGGAAGACCTATCAAAATTACACCTGACTTCTCCATGGAAACTCTCAAGCCAGAAGGTCCTGGATAGATGTTCTACAAGTATTAAGTGTCCATGGATGTCAGCCCAGGCTACTATACCCAGCAAAACTCTCAATCACTATAGATGGAGTAAACAAGATCTTTAATGACAAAGTCAGATTTGCACAATACGTATCTACAAATACAGCCCTAGAAAAAGTTCTGGAAGGAAAGCTCCAACTCAAGGAAGGTAACTACATACTAGGTGACGTGACAAACCTCAACAGATACAAAAAAGTTGGAATAGTCCCTCATATCTTATCAGAGAACCATGCTTTAAAGTTGGAATTCAACAACAACAAAACTTGCAGAAACCCTATAAACTCATGGAAACTGAACAATGTGCAATTGCACCATACCTGGGTCAAAGAAGAAATAAAGAAAGAAATTAAGGACTTCCTAAAATTCAACAAATGGGGACACAACATACCGAACTTATGGAACACCTTGAAAGCAGTGCTAAGAGGCAAGTTCATTGCACTAAGTGCCCATATGAAGAAAACAGAGGATAGTCACATTGAAGAATTAACAGCACAACTGAAAGAAAGCTTTAGAACAAAAACAAGAAAACACACCCCAGAGGAGTAGACGCCAGGAAATAATCAATTTGATGGCTGAAATCAATAAAGTAGAAACCAGGAAAACAATACAAAAATAAAAAAAAAATCAATGCAACAAAGAGTTGATTTTTTTAAGAAAATCAACAAGACAGACAAACCTTTATCCAAACTAACCAAAAAGGAGAGAGAGAGAACATGTAAATTAACAAAATCAGAAACAAAAAGGGGAACAAAACAATGGATACTATGGAAATCCACACAATTTTCAGGTCATACTTTGAAAACTTATACTCCACAAAATTTGGAAATTCAAAGGAAATGGGAAAATTTCTGGATAACTATCACTTACCAAACTTAAATCAAGGACAGAAAAACAACGTAAATAGACCTATAACTCCTAATGAAATAGAAGCAATCATCAAAAGCCTTCCAACAAAACAAAACAAAACAAAACAAAAAACCCAGGGCTAGATGGCTTTAGTGCAGAATTCTACCAGAAATTCAAGTAAGAGCTAATACCAATACTCTTCAAATTGTTCCACATAATAGAAACAGAATGTTCATTACCAAAATTTTTTACAAGGCCACAATCAATTTGGTACCCAAGCCACACAAAGACATAACTAAGAAAGAAAACTACAGAACAATATCCCTCATGAACATTGACACAAACATACTCAATAAAATACTGGCAAACTGAATCCAAGAATACATCAGAAAAATCATTCACTATGACCAAGTATCTTCATCCCTGGATTGCAGGGATGGTTTCACATACAAAAAATCTATCAATGTGATCTACCATATAAACAAACAGAAAAAGAAAAACCATATGATTATCTCCCTAGATGCGGAAAAAGCCTTCGACAAAATTCAACACCCTTTCATGATAAAGGTCTTGGAGAGGTCAGGGATAACAGGAACATACCTAAACATAATAAGAGCAATATACAGCAAACCAACTGCCAACATCAAACTGAATGGAGAGAAACTTAAGCCAATTCCTCTAAAATCAGGAACAAGACAAGGCTGTCCTCTCTCGGCATATCTCTTCAATATCGTACTAGAAGTTCTAGCTAATGCTATAAGACAACAAAAGGAGATCAAGGGGATCCAAATTGGAAAGGAAGATGTCAAACTGTCTCTATTTGCAGATGATATGATAGTTTACATAAGTGACCCAATAAACTCTACCAAGGAACTCCTACAGCTGATAAAAATCTTCAGCAAACTAGCAGGATACAAGATAAACTCAAAAAAATCAGTAGCCCTACTTTTTTCAGATGACAAAGAGACAGAGAATGAAATCAGAGAAACATCACCCTTTACAATAGCCACAAACAACATAAAATATTTTAGGGTAACACTTACCAAGCAATTGAAAGACCTATATAGCCAGAACTTTGTGTCTTTAAAGAAAGTAATTAAAGAAGATGCCAGAAAATGGAAAGATCTCCCATGCTATTGGATAGGTAGGATAAACATAGTAAAAATGGCAATCTTGCCAAAAGCAATCTACAGATTTAATGAAATCCCCATTAAAATCCCAGAACAATTCTTCACTGACTCTGAAAGGATAATAATCAACTTTAAATAGAAATACAAAACAACCAGGACAGCCAAAACAACCTTATACAATAAAGGAAGTTCAGGAAGCATCACTATCCCTGACTTTAAGCTCTACTACAGAGCTATAGTCCTGAAAACAGTCTGGTATTGACACAAAAATAGACAAGTGGACAAATGTAATTGTATTAAAAATCTTGATATTAACACACAAACCTATGAACATCTGATTTTTAACAAAGCATCTAAAAGCATACAATTGGAGGAGGAAAGCATCTTCAACAAGTGGTACTGGCACAACTGGATGATGGTGTTTAGAATACTGTAGTTATACCCATGTCTATTGCCATGCACAAAACTCAAGTACAAATGGATCAAATACCTCAACATAAATCCAACCACAGTGAACCTCTTAGAAGAGAAAGTGGGAGGTACCCTAGAACAAATTGGTACAGGAGACTGCTTCCTGAATATAACCCCAGTAGCACAGATACTGAGATTGACAATTAATAAATGGGACCTCCACAGACTGAGAAGCTTCTGTAAGGCAAAGGACACATTTGACAAGACCAAACAGCAGCCCATAGACTGGGAAAGGATCTTCACCAACTCTATATCTGACAAAGGACTGATCTCCAAAATACACAAAGAACTCAAGAAACTAGTCAACAAAACACCAAATAACCCTATCAAAAAATGGGGCACAGAACTGAAAAGAGAACTCTTAATAGAGGAAATCAAAAAGGCTGAAAGACACTTAAGAAAGTGCTCATCATCCTTAGCTATCAGGTAAATGAAAATCAAAACAACTCTGAGATCCCGTCTTACTTCTGCCAGAACGGCTAAAATGACAATTTATGCTAGAGAATATGTGGAGAAAGGGGATCACTCCTCTAGTGGTGGGAGCGAAAACTTGCACAGGCATTTTGGAGATCATTATGGCAGTTCCTCGGGAAAATGGGAATCAGTCTACCACAGGACTCGGCAATTCCCTCTTAGGCATATACCTAAATGATCCACATCCATGCAACAAAGACATCTGTTCAACTATGTTTGTAGCAGCATTATTTGTAGTAGCAAGAACTTCCCTCCTTCCCTCTTCCTGAGTATGGATACACGATGGGAGATGTCATTCTGTAAATATGTTTTTCTTATTGGTTAGTGAATAAAGCACTGTTGGCAAATAGGAAGGCAAGATAGGCAGGACTAGGAGATAAGGAGGATTCTGGGAGATGTAGTAGAAAGAAATCAAGATGTAGGTCATGAGAGGATAGGAGGTCCAGACTCTCTCTCTCTCTCTCTCTCTCTCTCTCTCTCTCTCTCTCTCTCTCTCTGTCTGTCTGTCTCTGTCTCTCTCCAGTAAGACCACGTAGAAACACTTAGATAGAAATGGGTTAATACTTAAGACAGCACATCCTGATCCACAGCCCACTCCCAGTGACACACTTCCTCTGACAAGCCATATGTACTCCAACAATGTCACACCCCCTAATCCTAATCTTTCTCAAATAGCACCACTCCCTAATAATTCAAATATATCTTCTGTTGAACTCCAAATTCATATATTCAACTGCCTATTTGATATTTTCTTATGCTAAGTATCTCAAATTCAACAAAGGAAAAAAAATAAATTCTTGATAGTACCTTCAAAAAAAAAAAAAAAAGACAGCACTAGCCAATAAGAAATGTTAATAGCTAGTCAAAAGATTGGTATCTGTTACCAATAGACAAAATGTTTCAAGCACTTTTTCCCTTTACTTCACATGATGACCTTGAACTATGAGCCAGAACAATAAATTATCTCGTATGTTGCTTTCATCAGCATATTTAATCACAACAACAGAAATATAAACTAAATCATGACTATTTGCGAAATACCACCATTGTACCAAGATGGCTGAGTGGCAGCTCTGAGGTGGGGCTGAAGAACCTCTGTTTTAAGAAGTTTTCACTTGGTTGCCAATGCTGCAGTTCAGGACAATACTCTCAGAAGCACATCTGATGTTTCTTTATCTTAGCATTGGATATAAATCATGTAGAGTAGGCTCACTGGTCTCTTCATCTCAGTGTAGATGCATCAGAGAATAGAGGCACTGGCTTATTCATTTCTGAAACACTGTGCTTGATACTATGGCTGGCATATAGTAGGTTTTATGAGAATGAGAGGAAGGGAAGTGTAAGAAGTAAGGTTTTTCCTCCTGCCACCAGTCTTGTACCGCCGCCACGCCAGCCCCAATTAACACACCGAGACTCTGTATTCGATACGATTCTGTTGGCCAGTTACTTGTTTCTTATCAGCTAGCTCTGTCTTAAGTATTAACCCATTTCTATGTATTTCCATGTGGTCTTACGTGGTCTTCTTACCAGGGAAAGGGGCCAGCATCTCGTCTCCCCAGTCTGTCCATCTTGACTCCTCCTTACTACTTTCCATTTCCTCCTTGTCTCCTAGTCCCTCCTATCTTCCTTTCCTATTGGCCAACAGTGTTTTATTCATTAAGCAGTATGAGAAGCATATACAGAATGACATCTCCCATCAAGGAAGAGTGGGAAAAATGAAAAACAGACATTTTGCACAAAGACTTAAATACAGAAAATGTAGAGATTTTCAGAATACATTTTCAGATGCTATAAGTTTTTACCTTCAACTTGTCTACAAAGTCCATGTGCTCTACTATGGTATAGTCAAGCCTGTGGGATGTGGTGGATGTGAGTGGAGTCTTAAATCTTTGAGTTTCACCATGTGATGTTAGCTTTGTCACTTAATAACCCTCTAAGCTTGTTCTTATATTTATAAAATGAGCATAATAAAATGCTGCTAATGGAGTCATTGTGTGTTTAAGTGAGGCAGTACATACAAAATGCTTTTCATGGTACTTAGTATATTAAGAAACACTAATAAATGTTAACTACCATTTTATTATATGCTCGTTTAAATTGCCTACTTACAAAAATAATAATAAGACTTCAGCAACTTAATAGATATGAATTTTAAAGAAACATTGAATTCCTTAAATTTAGGCTTTTTTTGCCTCACACAACAGTGTTTATTTTAAACATTTAATATATTCTTAAGACAGAGAATTGTTAGTTACAAAGGTGAAATAATGTAAAATAATGAAAAGAAAACTTACTTTGGACTTTTAAGGAGGTTTATCAATTTTTATTCAAAATTCATATTAATGCACTGCAAAGGGAACTTTTTTCAAAAGTAGAGTATGCCTATGACAATAACTTACAATCTTATACAAAGATCTCTAAAAATTCATTGTCCTTAACTAAACATTCCTCTGAGATATTGCCAATCTTCATTATACTAGTTTTAGTCATGGTGAGACAATATAGAGAAATTAAAATACCCAGAAGTAGGATCACAGTGAGCCATTTGCAAGCCATGGCAGGGGTTCAAACACAAGGCAGGTGTGATGAACTTGGCACTAGGCACCTGTCCTGGGTAGTCTTAGGTAGGGCTCACAGGAGCATGTTCTTTCATACATGAAGACTGTGGGGGAAGTAGTTTCTATTCATCAGAACTGTGTTTCTCCTGTCTGTTCACTTGGCATTCATTTGGTCATTTGTTGTTTAAAGTATGTTATCTAGTCCAGGCTTTGATAATCATTATCATCATGTGGTTTGATTTAACTTTTATATCTGCTTATGAAACACATGCTGCAATTAACCCTATCTACAGATTGATGCTTCTAGTACTCAAGAAGATTCTGGAATCACATAGTTACTGGTGCAGTTAGTGTTTCTAACGCCAGATTCTGATAATAAGGAGGATACAGTATCCCACTTGCAATGAAGTCCTCAATACTACACTCTCCTGTGTAGCTATTACAGAGTTGAGGTGTTGTGGGATATTATCTTAAGATGTGTTACATTTGTTTGTGCTGTAGAACATTGGTTTCAATGATGCAAAGATGTGTTGCATTCTTTTATGTTGTATATGTTTAACTCTGTGAAGCTGTGATACTTTACCTATCTAAAACACCTGATTGGTCTATTAAAGAGCTGAATATCAAGGCAGGACAAAGAATACGAGGGGCTGGCATGTAGGGTGAATAAACAGGGGAATCAAAAGAAATCAAGGAGTGAGAAAAAAGATGGCCAGACACCCAGTCACCCAGCTACCCAGCTACCCAGTCACACAGCCAGCCATGGAGTAAGAGTGAAAGTATGATTACAGAAACAAGAAAAGGCAAGAGCTTGGAGGCAAAAGGTAGATGAGATAATTTAAGAAAAGCTGGCTAGAAATAAGCCAAACTAAGGTTGGGCATTTATAATAATAATAAACCTGTGTATGTTTATTTGGGAACTGGGTGGTAAGCCCCACAAGAGAAAAGAGAAAGCAACCAACTACGCTGAGGTGTCATGTCATCAGAGAAGCCCTTCTAAATGGCAATGGGTATATGAATACATAATCTGTGTTGGTTTGCTTTAAGATCTCTTGCCTCTGGCACACCATCATCACTGGACCCACACCAAAACTCTCTTGGTTAATGGCTGTTGCTTTGGGTCATGGAAATCCTGTGGATATTGTTCTGCAGGACCAGTCCCTTCATGGGTTCCAGGTCATATGTGGGTAGATGTTAGGGTGGGCTAACCCCAGGCCTGGGATATAGATCTGGGTGGTATGGAACATTCACTGGGATATGTGCCCCACCACCAAAGAAGTCAACATTCTCCCTTTTGAGGATTTTTTTTTCAACAGTGAAATGGAAACCTCATCGCTCTTCAGTTTAAGTATATTCTGTAACCATGGTGTTCAAAGGTAGAAGTTTTATAGAGGAGTTTGAAAGTGACTCAAAAGGGTCAGCTCAATTTACATTCTTTTCATCTCTCTGTCTCCTCTGGAATCAGTTTGATTTTGAGACTGGTTCATTTCAATCACAAGATGGTTTAGACAGGGAGGGGGGAAGGTGGAGGGAGAGAGAGAGAGAAAAAGAGAGAGAGGCATGTGATGGAATTATTATTTCCTAATTTGGATTAGAAACATGATAATAGAATTTGGAATTTGGATTGCATCAGCTTCTTAATCAATTCAAGGCCCAGCATAAGTGAGAGTCATCTTCAGTGCCAGAGCTAGGTAAATCCCCCCAAACTGGAAAGTTAAGGAGGGGTGAACTGGATCCTTAAAGTCAACTCTGTTTCCAAGCATGGGTAATATTTAATAAATCCCAAAGTACAGGCATGTCTCTCTTCTCAGGTTAACTCGAGCTCTGTAGTTGAAGTAAGATCACTTCCATCCGAGGACACAGGGGATCAGTGTGACTGTTACCCCAAACTAATATGTATTTTTCATAAACTCTAAGTCCAGTGTTTCTAGTTACTTTTTACTTTTGTCAAAACAATTAGTAAGAGATGAATGTTTAGCAAAATTACACATTGTTATGCTGACTAATGTTAGTTATTACCTTGTATTTTTAACCATTTTCTTATTTTAATTCTGATTGCCTATTCTAGTTCTAATTCTTCAAAACTGATATTAAATGATAGTGGATAATGTTGGGAGAATGGAGGGAAAATGGTCACTGAGCTGTGTTGTCTGCATCTTTGTTCCATGGATACAGTCTCTGTAATAAGGAAATATGGGTGATGGTCTGCTCACTCTTTGTCTAACTGAAATGAATTTTGACGGCAGACTGGGAGCATGTGGGGATATGAATTAGAGAGATCAGATTTTTGGGCAAAGCAATGGAGGCAGAAAGTGATGGGAGAGAGATGGGAGATGTCATTCTGTAAATGTTTCTCATACTGGTTAATGAATAAAGCACCATTGGCCATATGGCGCCGCAACGTGGCTAATAAGAACTTCCACTTAAAATTTATCAAAAGCTTAAAAAAATGGTTTTAGAAACAAAAGAACAGAGACAAATAAGGCTTCTTGGTAGCAGCATTTTTCTGGGTTGGACTCTGTTTTGTGAGAGACAAGCAAAGATTTGCGCTGCTCCTTTAAGGGAGGTTTCCTGACTCAGCATAAGCAGCAAAAAACTGCATGGCTTTAAAAAAGCACTGCTAACAATTTATTGGTGTGTACGAGAGCTGGCAATGGCAGTGACCACGTCTCCAAGCCGGCAACATGCTGCTGGATGGCAGCGCATCCAAGGCAGTGAGCTGGGTGTGGTGGGACACACCTTTAATTCCAGCACTCGGGAGACAGAGGCAAGCAGATCTCTGTGATTGCATAGTAAACCAGGTATGCAGAGTGAATTCCAGAATAGATAAAAGTTACACAGAGAAACCCTGTCTCAAAAAATAAAAAATAAAAAGTAAAAGAAACAGAGTAATAATAAAGCCGTGTAAAGATGAAAAGCTCAGAGAGAATCTGCAAACTGTACAGTGTTATATTATCTTTGTATCTTTTGACTGCTGAGGAAATAACAACAACTGTTAAAACAAATGCTGCTGGATGAATCCAATTTATATATTTTAAAAATGCTTTGACTTCAAAATTTAAGTCTAAGGACAAGTTACTGCGGAAAAGGATTTCTATTTTGTTTCCACAGAAAATGAAAAGCTGTGGATTCCTTCCAGACTAATGTGGTTTGATCAAGCCAGATACACCAAAACAGCATCCCAGGTGATCCAACATTCAAAACAGTTGGGACAAGGCAGCCTTACAGACTATAGCCAGGATACCTGCATCTTCTTAGAATCCCCATGACAGCGCCCCCTACCAGCAGGAAGCAGTTTGGAAAGAAAGATGCCCAAATTCCCAAATATTTTTTATAAATGTTTGTTTTCATTTAAATGGGGTTGGTTATAAATGGTTAATGACCACAACCAATCTCTTTTTAAAGGTAAAAAGGGGATTCATATATATATATATGAATACTTTGTTTTGGAATGGATTTTCATTTATTGATACAATTTAAGGTCAATTTTGTGATATGCATATTTCTCCTTTTGTTTAGGTATTGTGTTTATATACCTCAGTTAGAAATGTAATGTATAAATTAGTAGAGATTATAGATAGTTACCTATGATAGTCAAAACTTAGAGATAAGTTACTTTAGGTTTTCAAGATGTATTTGAGATGGATAGGCATTCTTCAAACCTTTGAAAGACCTACAGAATATGGCATTTAAAATGGTTTAGAGTTTTTCTTGACAGTAAGACATAAGTGCTCCTGGCAACACGACCTGTGTCAGAAAGGAAGATGGACATCAAAGAAACTTCTTATGGAGTTTGCTTTCAATATGGCAAGACTAGCCATTTGGCAAGATACTGCTCTTGTCTGGACTGTTTGACTTCATGCTGTATAAAATGGACATGCAGAACCCATAGAAAGTGATATAAGATGCTGATATAAGATGGACATTGCTACAGAGTACCTGCTTCATGGAAGAGTCTGCCAAACTGTCTTCTGGACACAGAGAAAAGTGACTGACAAACTGCCAATTCAGGTGGACAGTTTAGTTTCCTCCTTTGCTGAGGAGTGTGCTAGACACACTGTGGCCTATAGGCTGAAGATGGAAGATTACAGAAGAACTTCGGGTGACTGACCAGGCAGTGAGTTGTCTCTGTCATTTCTAGAGTTTATACATTATCCTTCTGTGGTCTTTGATGGAGTTGAAGACAGATAGTTATGGTTATAGTTTTCCTTTGTTAGGATTACAGATAAGTTTCAGACTCACAAAGATAGGATAGATGATGGAATATTTTCTTCAAATCTTGCTAAATTTTGTTAACTGTGATTCTTACTTGATAAGTGTTGTGTTTTATATTTTGCTTTGTTAAGGTTAAAACCCTTCCTTTTATTTTAGACAGAAAAGAGGAGATGATGGGAGACGTAATTCTGTAAATATGTTTCTCATACTGGTTAATGAATAAAGCACTGTTAGCCAATAGGAAAGGAAGATAGGCAAGACTAGGAGACAAGGAGGATTCAAGGAAGTAGTAAAGAGGAGTCAACGTGGAGAGACTGGGGAAAGAGAAAGTGGCTCCACTCTCCGGTACGATGAGACCACTTGGAAATACTTAGATTAATAGAAATGGGTTAATACCTAAGACAGAGCTAGCTGATAAGAAACTAGTTCCTGACTAACATAATTATATCTAATACAGTGTCTCTGTGTATTATTTGGGGCTGGTGCAGCAGTGGGTCCAGGCAGGCTGGCAGAAAAACCTTACTCCTAACAGGAGAGATGGTTGGAATTGGGGAGCATAGGGGATGGTAGTGTGGAAACCTAGTGTAGTGGAAATTTTATAAAATCTGTTAGGATAACCCTAGTGAGAACTCCTAGTAATGAAGGCTAAGGAGTTTGAACTGGCTAGTTTTTGTAGCCAGAAAAGGCTCCCAGTTGGGTTGTTAGATGAGGGATTCCCTTGGAGATCCCTAAACAACTCAGGCTGATATCAGGACAGAAGGCTGCTCTTTGAAAACACAGCAGGGCCCCATTGCTGAGGACAACAGCTACAATTAATTGAATAGAGAGAGGTCAAGATAGTATCATCATGGAGTTTAAGTCTCTTTGGGGTGAGAAAGTACTTTGTGGGCTGTGGAAAGAGAAACTTTCCAGCCATACAACCCTCAACCTACAATCTGTCCTGCCTGAAACATGTGCAGGGGCAATGAATGGTAGTACAGAACTTGTGCCAACCAATGCTTGACTTAAGTTGAGGCCCATTCCATGAAAGGGATCCAATACCCTCCACAGCCTAAATGGCCAGGAGCCAGACACTAGAAAGTCCAGAGATCTAGGGTAGAAACAAAAAGGACTGACAAAACAAGAAAATCCCATCAATGAAAGGATTCCTAATGATATTCTTCTGTACTCATAGATTGATGCATTGTTCAGGCATCATCAGAAAGGCTTTCCCAGGCAGCAGATTTGAGCAGGTACAGAAACCTACAGCCAGACAGTATACACACACACACACACACACACACACACACACACACACACACACACACAGAGGGAGAGACAGAGTCTAAATTGGAAGTCTCCATGAGGTCCCTCCCCTTGGAGATGGGGAACCTATGGAAGATAATGAGGAAAGACTGTAAGAGTCAGAAGGTATGAGGATAAAAAGAGAACATGGCCCACTAAATCAACTAATTAGGGCTCACAGGGAATGAAGGAGCAAGCATGGGTCTTGCATGAATATGCACCACATCTTCTCTATATAAGTTATGACTATTAGCTTGATGTTTTTGTGGGATGCCTAACAGTGGGAGCTGGTGTATCTCGGAGCCTATTGCATGCTCCTGGGACTCTGTTCCTATTGTTGGGTGACCTTTTCCAGCATTGATATGAGGACTTTTGTCTTGTCTTATTTTATCTTGTTTTGTACTGTTTGGTTGTCTTCTCTTGCAGGTCTGCTCTTGTCTGAAGAGGAAACAGAGTGGGAATGGATCTGGGAAAGGTGGGAGGAGTGGAGGGAGGGTAAAGTGTGGTCAGGATGTATAATATAAAAAAGGGAACACTCTGCCCTTATTGCACAATAGTTGTCAACTGTACTCTAAGTGTTGTGTTCTCCTGATTTCTTAGTATGGAAAATGCTTAGAGGTCTCTTGTTACTGTTGCTTAATGAAAACTCAATGAGACATCTCTAGGTTTGGAGAAAATCCCTCACTGTCAGTTGGCTTGCCCATGTCTTCATATATTACACACATCCTTATTCTTTTGTCCCCAGAATTTAGCAGAGGGCTTTCCCAAGGTGGTCACATGTCTTGGTCTCTGTTTCATGAATAAATGTCTCCATGTTGTGATCAGAATATCTGTTTTCAGAATATATTGTTTACATAATTTCAATTAGAATTTGTATATTGTTTAACAGAGTCCCTCTCCCACCATCTATGCTGAGTAAGATCACACCTTATTTGTAGGTCTGAGATAAAGTGTTTGTCAACATTCCCAATACTGCTATCCTTTAATACAGTTATTCAAGTTGGGGTTAACCCTAAACATGAACTGTTTTTGTTTCTGCTTTGTAACTATAATTTTGCTACTGTTATGAATTGTAATGTAAAAAATCTGTGTTTTCTGATAGCCTTAGTGGACCACTGTGAAAGAGCCATTAGACCCCCAAAGGGTCATGACCCACAGGTTGAGAACCACTGAAACAGAGAAAACAATTTTGGCTATAAGAATGTGAAGAAATATTTTTGATGCTCTATTATCCAATAGCATTATGAACACAGATGATGAAATATATGGAGAGCAGCATTATGGATGAATTTTTAACTGTAAATGAAGGGGATACTATGATATTTTCTCTTTTCCTCTTGTTTAATCATTTATAGCTACATGAATGAATGAATGAGAATTTCTAATTCTCTCTAAAAAAAATCAAGAATTATAGTGAGAGAGACAGACATGCCAACAAGTATTAAAATATGTTGTAATATATGTAACAAGAAAGATTTGTAAAAGGTTCAAAACCAACAAGGAAGAAATATGTTTGAACAGAAAATAACAATTATTAATACAACAATACACAAGCAAAATAGACTTGAGTAGAGATGAATACAAAATGAAGTTCATTATTAATAAATTATAGGACAAAACCTCTAACAGGGCAGAGGGTCCCAAAAGTTGTTTTCAAAAGAAATAGGATTTGTATGAGGTTTTTATAAATAGAAAAGCCCCAGACAGTCAATAAATGGGTCAAGTGTTAGTGTATTCTGGTGAAATAGAAAGGGGTTATTTTAGGACCAGTATGCTCCAATCTTAAAGCAGTGTTTAAAAAGGTGATTTAAAGCCAGATTGTAACAGGAAGAGGTAGTGTTCCCTAGGTGTCTCCTCTCTTAGAGGTTCTGAGTGCATATTTACTCACCTCCAGCATTACATCACACACTCAACATCCCCAGATATATACGTGTGTGTGTGTGTGTGTGTGTGTGTGTGTGTGTGTGTGTGTGTGTGTGTCTGCCCTGGAGCTCTTTTTTCTCATTTTTTTTCTTGGTAAAGAATTTTATTTTCAGGAATAATTTCATTTTGGCATTTCTCTGTGACCATTGTATTATTAGACTTTGGATAGAGCAGGTAGAATAATAATTTCATCTCAGAACCTGCATTTTTCCTGCAACTGGAATTTTATCTCTTTTATTTTTAGCCTATTCTTTTCCATGTTGGCATGCTGGAGCAGTATAATTTAAATTAACACTGTATTTGGGCAGATAGTTTCTATAGAAAAACCACAAATCAAGACAGAGTCCTTGTGCATCCAATTTGCTGTGCACAGTGGGTGTTTGATTCAGCACTGATTTATAACCCTGATCATAATGATCATCGTGGAGATTAAGAGAAGCAAAACAAATAAACAACACAAAAACCCAAAGCATTTATTTTTGAGAAAAGGGAGAAAGTAAATGTTAGTAATAATTTCTAAAAGCAACACAGCATAGTTGACATGATGCTGGTATTTTGGAAATTTTTCTGCATGTAAATATTTTCTTCACAATATACTCATGATAGCATGATTGTCTTTTAACTCTAAGATTTATCTTTAAATGATGAGCAATAATTATATGTATTTACTGGGTACAGTATATTGCTCCTATACATACATACATACATACAATGTAGAATGATTATTTATGCTAATTTATTCTCAAAGTAAAAGAATAAATTTTAATTTTCACTTTATATATATATATATATTTACTATTTTTGCTTATTTTACATATCAATCTCTGTTCCCTCTCCCTCCTCCCATGCCCCAGACACCCCTCCCATCTCATCCCCTCCCCCCCCACTCCACAGGGAGGATGATGCCTTCCAAGAGGGATCATCAAAATCTGTCAAGTCATTTGAAGTAGGGTCTAGGCCCTCCTTTCTGCCACTAGGCTAAGGGAGGATCCTCCATAGGGAATGAACTTCCAAAGTCCTTTCATGCATCAGGGATATATCCTAGTTCTACTGTCAGAGGACCCTTAGACTGCCCAGGCCTTCTAACTGAGACTCTCGTTCAGGGAGTCTGAGTCAGTTCAATGCTGGTTTCCCAGCTACCAGTCTGGGAGTTCATGAGCTCCCTATTGTTCAGGTCAGCTGTCTCTGTGGGTTTCTGTAGCCTGGTCTTGACCCCTTTTCTTATCACTCCTCCCTCTCTGCAACTGGATTCCAGGAGTTTGGCTCAATGTTTAGCTGTGGGTGTCTGTTTCTGTTTCCATCCGCTACTAGATGAGGGCTCTATGATGGCATATAAGTTAGTTATCAATCTCATTATCAGGTATCAGACATTTAAGGTAGCCTTTCCACTGTTGCTCAGATTCTTAGATGGGGTCATCCTTGTAGGTCTCTGGACATTTCTCTAGAGTCAGTTTTCTCTTCAAACCTATACTGGTTCCATCTATTATCATATCTCTTTATCTCTCTGTCTCTCTCTCTCTCTTTCTTTTTTTTCCTACTCTTGTCTATTTATCCCCCGACTCAATTAACTTAGTCCCTCATGTTCTCCTCTCCTCCCCTTCTCTTTCTTCTAACTCCCTCTCTACTCACTGCCTCCAACTTTCACTTTTTTATAAGATACTTTTAGTGCCTAAGGACAAAGATATTAGTTAATTTGGATGATGGTTGACTTCACAAAAGAGCACTAGACCTGGATTGTTCAATAAAGTACACAGTTCCTTCGAGAAGCCTCCTTCTATCTGCTTTGTCCTTAAAGACTTGTTTCAGGGCAATGTCAGATGAAGTGCAATATTTCACACTTGTTCACACTCATATTCAAAGGCCAAACTCCTCTTTTGAAAATAACACCTAAGCAGTAAATTTAAGATAACAATAATTGCCTAAACCCCAAAGAGGAAAACTAGAAATTTGGAATCATTTATTAATAGTATTTCATATTTTTATTTTTTTTTTGTGTGGATGTTTTTGTATCTCTGTGTGCATACTGTGTGTGTGCAGGTATCCTCAAAAGTTAAAATGGTATCAGATCCCCTGGAGGTGGAATTACAGGCAGCTGTGCACCAACCCACATGGGTGCTGTGAACGACACTTGGGTCCTGTGGAAGAGCAGTAACTGTTGTTAACCTCTGAACCATATCTTCTACCCTGGTAACTTTTAAATATTTCAAAAATTGTTGGGGCTGGAAAAGCATGTGTAAACAGTTAAGAACATGTGTCACTGCTCTTGCAGGGGACTCAGGTTTGATTCCCACCACCCATGGCAGGTGGCTTATAACCTCTTAGAACTCCAGCTCCAAGAGATACAGCTCCCTCTTTTGTTCTCATAGGGAACCGCACTCACGGAGCACATACTCACATACTCACAGACCCACATGCACATAATTAAACAAAATGTAAATCCTTAGAAATTGTTTAAAGTGAGCCAATTAAGCATCTAAATATTCAGTACACATGGAAATAAATTACAAAATGGCTTGAGAGTTCTCTATGTATTTTAGTATCTTTTGCCACAAAGTCCTCTGGGGATTTTTTTCTCTTCTTTTTTCTTTCCGTTTGTTTGTTTTTTTTTTTTTTTTTTGGTTTCTATAACAAAAAATACCCACAGAAATATCTATGTAATCATTGGTTTGTTCATTATTCTATGAGTATTACAGTAGTAAAGAAAAAAGGAAGAAAGGGAAGGCATACTTTATTCTAGGTTCTTAGGTAAATACTAAGGAATCTCTCTTTCTCTCGTGTGTGTGTGTTTGTTTCCTATTGTACAATTTGACTTTGTAAATTAATGATTGCTTTTTCACAGGATGAATAGTTGGAAAACTGTTGAACCAATGGCTTTTAAGATGCCATTTCCTTCTAAACACACCATATTTATGAAACTATTTTTTTTATTTAATACCAATTAGCATTATCCCTGAATTTTAACTCTTACAGATAGAAACAAAAGACTATTCTGGCTAGCACATGGCCAGATCATTTCTTTAGGGACTGTTTCTACAGCAGAGTTAATGAGGTGAGCTTTTAAAGATTTTTTTTTTTCTTTTTGTAGTCATTGTCAACACGTTTAGGGTAAGAACATTAGATAGTCCTGGAAAGCTATAATACAAACCTCCATCTGTCCATTCTCTAAACAGGGAATGAAGGGTGCTGTCTTCTTTGTATTAAGTATGGAAGGTATGAATGTTCTCACAGTGTTGCTGTTTATTGATAAAATTGGTTCCCTGCCTATAGGAATTGGTGAAGATTACAGAATCAATGCCATTTTCAACATTATCTGATTCTTTTTTAAAAACATAAAGAACTAATTAGTTTTTTTTATCAGAAGGCAACTTCATGTCACTATTAAAATAAAACTTCTACAAATATCTTTGCTTGTGTCAATTTTGAAATAATAATTTTCCTGTTAATTAATATACGTAGTTTTAGATCTTCTATTCAAATTAACTGATATGATTCAGTGTTTGATCTTGCCTTATAGGATGCTTCTGCTTAAACACTCAGCCTACCTATTCCTTCTCAAGAGAAGCTACAATAAAATTGACTGAAATGGATTGGTTGGTACTGACAGATACATGACTAGGTAGAATATCTTTTTGACTTGACAGGGTCTTGAAGCAACTAAAGGACATACCTCTGGATGAATTTGTGAGGTATTCTCCAGAAAGAGTTTACTGAGTCAAGAAGACCCTCCCCACAAAACAAAGCAGTGTTGTTCAGTGGGTGACTAGATAGAAAGTCGTAGGGCAGAGAAATGTTGTTTTCCTGCTGGTCTTAATTTGTGGTTTTATTGAAACCAGTTGAAATAGTATTTGATGTTTGATTTGGGGTGTACATGGCACTGAGTCCAGTTTTTCTCTGGACTGATTCATAGTGGGAAATCTTCTATCTACCACCCAAGTGTCTGGGAAACAGGTTGCCCTTTCAAAGCCTTCTGAAAGTTCAAGTATGGATATTAAATTTCCATAATTTTATCACATTTGAAGTATAGCTAATTGATCTTTTACATATAATCATGTATGTTACTAACTCACTTTAAAAAATTAGATACCAGGGATGGAGAGTTGGCTCAGCAGTTAAAAACACTTATTGCTCTTGCAAGGGACCTGTGTTTGGTTCCCAGCACCCATAACAGGTACTTACAGCCAGCTAGCTATAACTCCAGTTCCAGAGTATCAACAGCCCTATTCTGGCTCCCATAGGCTTGTGGGTGCACATAAACTCGCGTAGGTATGTGTAAACACACAGGGAAATAAATAAATAAACCTTAAAATATAAAAGTTTAAATCACTAATAAAGCCATATACTGTCATATTGTGTTATATTAAATATTCTATTTGTAATTGTTTTAATATGTATACTAAATTAATATTAATATATTACATTTAATATATTAAATATGAAATATATTAAATGTATATAAAATATACTTTTAAAAATGATCAGTACATTTATTTTAATCTGAAACTATATCCTGTGTTTCCAAAGACTATAGGTGGATACAATATCCTATCTAGAACCAATTTACTTAGAAATTCCATATGCACCCCATCCCACCCCCACACTTCCACATGGTTCTTTCCAGCTTAAGCACCTTATTGTATTGAAGCCTGGTGACTTTCAAGTCCCATGTAGAGTTCTTGAAATTGATATTATGCTGGGCTGGAAAGTAGATGCTCAGGGGCCATTGACATAATGGCAGGAGAACATTTAATGCAGCAGAATCAGCAATGAACCAACTGTGGCTGCACTGTGCAGGTCTAATGATAAGACTGGCTTTCAGGAAACAGACACTGGTGCCCCCACTCAGGAGACACTGAAGGAATGCCTTGGTAGAGCCTTCTGGACCATCATGCAACCGTTAGCCTTCCCATCCCCCAAAATATCTCCCAAACTGCTTTCTTCCCCCAAAAGAGTATACAGGAAGTACAAAAATTAGCATTTCTTCCGTGGTACACCAGGAAGGAAGATAACTGGGAGAAGTTCAGGTGCTAATTAACACTTCCCCCTTCTCTGATTTTACCCAGAGATTCTTGGACTTTGAATCTCATTACATGAGATTAATTTTTTCTTTTTCTTCTTCTATTTTTTTTTTAAGTAGAATAAAATTTGCCTTCATTTCAGTTGTAACATATTCTAATTTTCAGGGATCATAGGTTAATTAAATTGATTTAAAACAACTTTTGGGTACTACCTTAATTAACCTTTCAGCTCCCCCTCCTATTCCCATTCCATTCAATGCTGTCAGTCTGTGGGGGCAAGGGTTAAAACTCCTCACCCTCTCAGGTAGGCTAGGGAAGGCGGGAAATAGCATTTGCTACAGTGTTTGATTACTAGGGCTCATTAGCTGTCAGATGTTAGTCACCGGTAGTCCATCAGGAGAGAACAGCAACACCAGTGACATTTATTACATGGCCCACATTCAGAGGCTGCTTAGAAATCAATTTCCATTCTTACAGGTTCTGTTCCCAACATGGGAGTGCTCCACGATTCATAAGCAAGCCTGATTAACATGCCAAGAAAGGGGGAAGAAAAGAAAAATGGCCTCCAGACAACCATGGCACAAAACCAGCCCAGGGCACCGAAGCCCATGGGTGTTAGAGTTGGGCTTGTGTTGTCCTGAGATTTCACACAGAAAATGGAAATCAGAAGTGTTTGGTTGGCAGCCTAACTCGATGGAAATCCACGCTAGTTTGCCGAATTGGTCACCATATGTTTATCTGTCTGTTTACCCCGGTCTGTCCTAAAGTGCTGTGATGGAGGATTTGGCTGGACCACACAGCAGGCAGATGTTTCATTTGCAAAGAGACCTTGGTGCAGTGAGCCAGGCAATACTCTCAGAGCATTCCTGCCTCTCAGCATGTAGACAGCAGGGCACTTTAGTTTTTAACAACTTATAAATAAATATCTGTAAACGGTCTGTCTCCTGACAGATTTGGTTTATAGAAGACATTTGATACCAGCTAAAATAAAATATTTTATTTAACCAGCTACAGTGGTGGGATCCTTTAAACCTAAACCTCTTTTGCCATCAGGAGCCAAAGCAAATCTCAGTTTTCTTGCTTACAGTGTAGGGTCTTTGGTTGGAATTCATAATCACTTCAAGCTTTACAATTAAATCCCTTCACAACTCTAAGTAGCATGGACCAGAGTTAAGAGTCTGCTTGTTGAGTTGTTATTGCTATTTTCAAAATTCTTTTCTTGTCTCTAATGGTCTATCATTCAAGATTCTATATATTTCAGGCAACGAATTGTAATTTAAAAAATGTCTTGGTTTGGATCAAAGATTTTAGAGAAAGAGGAAGAAAGAAAGAAGGAAAGAATGAAGGAAGAAAGGAAATTAGGAAGGAAGGCAGGAAGGAAGGAAGAAAGGAAGGAAGGAAGGAAGGAAGGAAGATAACACCATTGAAATTACCTCCTACCTCCTTCAGGCAGGCCCTGCTACAGTTGGTAAGGAATAAAACATGAGCCAGAGGCAGTGGTGCAGAGCCCATAGGGCTGGGAAACTTGCATAGTCCAACTGGCTTCTTAGTTTTTTAAAGAACTGAGAACTAAACCATGAAGTTCCCTCAACTTGAGGCAGAGGGTGATGTGAAAGGAAACTATCCTGGCAACATTACCCCAGAACATGGGCTTGTCACAGCAGAGGGCAGAGAGATTACTGCAGGCATTAAGTATTTGTGTGCATGGGCCCATACTCATGGTTCTTATCCAATATGTTCTCTGGTGCCTGAGATTTTTGTGTGATTTCTCGGTGATTCTGGACAGTGTCTACAGGGCTGTAGAGGCTTAGCAGCTCTAGCAGTTACTCTAAAAATATCTCATGCCACCCTTGAGGCCTCCTACTCCACTTTCACTTGTATTTATTTATTTATTTATTTATTTATTTATTTATTTATTTGCTTTTCCTATCTGTCTGGTGTATGTATAGATTTTTTTCTCTCTCTCTTTGGGGGCCCATTACCCACCTCCCAAATAAATAAATGGAGACTTATCTGTACTTATGAGTGCCTGCCCTTAGCTTGGCTTGTTTTTAGCCAGCTTTTCTAACAAAGTATTCCATTTTGCTTTACCTACATCTGGGCTTTTTACCTTTATTCTATATATCTGTCTGATGGGAGATGTCATTCTGTAATTATGTTATGTACTGGTTAATGAATGAAGCACTGTTGGCCAATAGGAAAGCAAGATAGACGGGACTAGGAGACAAGGAGGATAGAGGAAGTAGTAAGGAGGAGTCAGCATGTAGAGACCAGGGAGAGCACAACGCCAGCCCCTCTCCGGTAAGATGATACCACGTGGAAATACTTAGATTAATAGAAATGGGTTAATAATTAAGACAGAGCTAGCCAATAAGAAACTAGTACCTGGCCAACAAAATTATATCTAATACAGGGTCTCTGTGTGTCAATTGGGGCTGCAGCCATGGTGGATCTAGGCCAGCAGGGAAAACCTTACTCCTTACTTCTGTCCTGCTTATTCTGTGGTTGGCTGTGTAGCTGGGTGGTTGGGTAGTTGGGTGACTGGGTGGTTGGATGGCTGGGTGACTTGGTGGCTGGGTGGCTGGTCCCTAGTGTCCTCATCTCCTCTCCTTTTATTCTTTCTCCCTGCTTGTTTCCCTAGATTACTCTTCCTATTTATTCTCTCTGTTAACCAGAACTACCTGTTTTTCTCTCTTGCCTTGCTAATGACCATTCAGCTCTTTATTAGATCAATCAGGTGTTTTAGGCAGTCAAAGTAACACAGCTTTACAGAGTTAAACAAATGCAACATAAAAGAATGCAAGACATCTTAAAGTAATATTCTACAACATGTATATGTGCATGACATGTGCATTTCATGTGTATGCATGTTAACGTGTATGCGGTTGTGTATGTGTGTGTACATATGCATGCAGAGGCCAAAGGTAACTCATTGTGTCTTTCTCAATCAATCTCTTCTTTATTATCAATGCAGGGTTTCTTGTTGAATCTGGAACTCATGGATTCTGGTTAGTTTAGGTAGGCTCAAGGAGATCCCATCTTTGCCTCCAAAGTGCTAGGATTGTAGGCAGTTGTCTAATCAGCCTGGCTTTTTAGGTGGGAGGGTCTCAGGAACTGAACTCTGGTCCTGATGCTTACAAGGCAATGGCTTTATCTACTGAGCCATCTTCTGAGCCCCGTTGCTATCATTTGAAGTGTAAATTTAGGCATATGTACTCATCTCATTCTTCATTTCTCTTGCATTTATTTGAATATGATCTTCATGCCTCCATAGTTCAATACATTTTGTTAAGTACTTTTATTCTAAAAATTGAGAGCTTATCCATGTCCTTTCCTTCTACACTTTGCATGTTCTACTTCCTGTGCCATCTTAAAATATTTATCCTATTAAAGAAAGTACTTTGCTTTGCCTCCAAAATATATCTTTTAGGCTTTGCTTTTTGCTTGATTACTACTTCCATTTTATTCAAAGCCAATAAGCATCTCATCTCACCTGGGTTTTTTCATGTAGTCTTCTCATTGGTCCTCCTGTTTCTGATATGACACTTCAATTAATCATCCCTGTAGCAGCCAGAAATTACTGAAGTGCAGGATCAGACTGTACTTGTCAATTTGAAACACTCTCATGGCCTTTCATTGTAAATAAAGTAAAATTCACAGCCCTTTTCATACTCTACAAGTCTATGCATGCTTAGCATATCATGCATATATCAGCTTCCTGTGAGTTTGTTAGCTGAGGAGCTTCCTCCCAGCCTTGAGCTATCATGCTCAGGTTGTCATCTGCCTGCAAGGTTTTCGCTTGGAGTCACACCTTCTGTTCCTTTAGATCTCAGATGAATTGTCATCACATCGGAGAGGGGGGCCTTGGCTTCTCTAGACAATCACCTTCCTCATTAATCTCTTTCACAAAGCTGTTTTTTATTTCCTCAGCATTTATTGATATCTAAGATTATTTATTTATTTGTTGCTGGTTTCTCTCTATAGGGTATGTAAGCTCCATGGCATTGGCAACCTCATCTGTCTTGTTCACATGACACTTAGCAAATATATTATAAATACTGGTTGCATTTAAATCAAATGCTAACAAGTTATCTGAATAGTTCTTGAGAAATTTGTAAGTGAAGTCATATAACTGATATCAACTGATATGGAATGTAATTCATCTGAAATATAGGTAATTGCAAATGTTCTATATCTCCTATGTTCCTTAAAGTCCTGCACATTTGAAGCTTTTAAACTAGGAGACCCCCATCCACACACTTCTATCCATACCGATGATTTCTTTTCTTTCTTTTTCTTTTTTTACATACATGCAATTATTTATTTATTTATTTTATATAACCAAGTCCATTTAAATTAAAACAAACATTTATAGACAGTATTTGGGAATTTGGGCGTTGTTCTTTCCAAACTACTTCCTGCTGGTAAGGTGCGCTGTCATACTGATGATTTCTTCTCAGAGAGCTTTCCTAACCCATGGCTCACTGCTGCCTAGACAAAAGCCAACTATTTTACTGGTTCTTGGCCCAGCTCATTGTGGAGGTGTCAGTCCTCACAGCATGGCAATGGGGGGTGGTCCACTGAACATAAAGATGGCATTCTGTTCCAACCAATTGCAGAGGAAGTCATGATGATGAACTACGTCATCCCTTCCACTGCTATGTGACAGAGATGGAGGGACTTCACCCTGAAGGACCTGACAGGGGAGACAGCAATAGATTCCACCAAAGGCTTCATGAATATCACACTCCTCACTCAAGCATTGTGAGTTAATTTTTTTTCTAGTAAGTTGATGCTATTTTTCTTCCCTAAGTGCTCACAACTAAGAATTAGATAAAGTATAAATTTCTAAAGGCTGCCACTTTGAATTCTGAGGCAGGTAAGCATATTCCACCCCTGAGCTAAAGAGTAACTGAGTGAGAAGTGCTGAAGGCTTTCTTTTATGCCTAGACAGATTTAAAGCCTTTGTTTCTTACTATTTGTGGATTTTCCTTCAGTTAGTTAAATAGCATATGTGACTTTCTTTTATTTTATTAATACATTACTCCCAACCTTTCAGTCCAAGTGATTTTGCTATGATTAATCCCACCTGGATATAAAAATGAAAATATAAGCTACAGCAATCAGTATCTGTCCTAGAATTTTCATCCTGAGTGGAATAACTAGAAGATTAATAGTGGTGGTAGTGCATGAAGGAGGGTCCAGAAGAGAGTTTTCATTGCTTTTGTTTAATAAAGCACCCAGAGCTCTTGGCTCATGATCCTTTCAGGCATTTCTCTTTCCATTGTTTGAACTACTAACATTTTATTAAAATTGTGATCATCTAATAAGACATAGAAATAGTTCCATTCCAGAATTTATGGGTGATTTTAATAAGTCTGTGGCTCTAAAGATCATCAATTATTACACAGCATACTTTGGAGGGTGGCCTTGGATCTGCTATGACTTCAACTTCCACTTACTCCCTTCTACAGGATTGCTAGATAGTCTGAAGTTTCATGTGTCAGTTCTAGTTATCATCTGGACTTTTCAATTCTTAATATGGAGTGGCTGAGTTGAGAAATAGGTCATATTTGTTCTGTGCACAAGAGTGACTATGTAACAGTGAACAGCCATGGAAATAAGTAAGCACACACACAGTAAATAATTAAGATACATTATTGAGCATCTAATGTCTTCTAGTGACCAGTAATATGACATTGAGAGAGACAGATATTTACCTGTTTCTCTGTTGTAAAAATCACTTGGACAATAGGGATGCTTCTGAATCCAACATATAGCTCATTACCCAACTTAAAGATGGCTTCTCAGAGTAAGAAATATGAAGATAGTGGCTAGATAACAGAGTCCTGCATTTGAGGGAAATGAGGGGATTGTAAGAAGGGTTTTTGCTAAAATAAAGGAGAAATAAGGAAGATGGAGGCTGTTATGTCTTTTGAGGAATCATATATAATTCAATATGGCTATAGTTAAGCATAAGAGTCTGGCCGGGTGGAAAGCTAGGCAGGGTTAGAGTGGCAGTATGCTCAGGCAACAGCATGCTTTTCTCTTCTAGCTAGTGCAGATAATGGGAAGTGTGTGACTATATGTGATTTCACTGCTAGAACTCCTTTTTTATGACAGCATGTAACACAATGATGGATGGCAAAAATAATACTTCTCAGCTTTCACCACCTTGTTATATATTTCCCACATGTGCTTATGGGAAAAGTAGAATCGCCAGAGTCATTAGTAAACCTATAATATAAGAACACTTGAATGGTTCTGAGAAGAGCTGGTCATCTTCCTTCCACTTTCTTAGACAGATTTTGTGGGGATACATTTTAACTTTTGCATGACCTTTAATCAAATATACTGCACATTTTTAGGTTCCAGTCAATTACTGCCTTGCTGTGAGTACCAATGGATAGAGGAAGGGTACTGGGAGTCATAATAGTATCATCAAGAGACACATAATTATCTTTGTAACTTTTACTCCTGCAAAGAAAAGTGTGATATTTTTCCCCTTCTCTTCAACTTAGACTATGGAAATTCAGCAAGATTTTATCAGGAGTAAACCTTTCCAACATATCTTCTTTATGTTCGTGTGCATAAGTCCTTCTCAGGTTTCAACATCATCACATCCCTTGAACTCCTTAGTCTTCAGTTTTCACCAACATTGAAGTCATTCCTCACGCTTCCCCTTTTCTTTTTCTCCCCTGTTTCCCAACCTTGTCTAAAACTCGGGATGTATTTTTCCACACAGTTCAAGTAAATAAATAACCATCCCTTTCAAAATGAATAATAAAATATTCAGAGACTGATATTGGGGTTCAAGTTTCAAGCTGAAGATCAGAGAAGCAAAGTAGCTGGCCATTAGCTCTTAACTCTTCCTCAGACTCAAAGTGTTGATTCTGTCTCCATGAGCTCTCCTCCAAGCCTCACACTGCTGTCTCTCCTTAAAGTGGCTGGAGACTAATTCTTCACATGAGACCCTCTGCTTTTTATACCTCCCTAGTGCTGGAATTAAAGGCATGTGATCCCATGTGCTGAGATCACTTTTCTGTGAGCTGTTTCTCTTTAGTGCTAGATCAATTTGGTGTAGCTCTATGTGGCTTTGAATTAATAAAGATCTGTCTACCTCTATCTCCTGAGTCCTAGGATTAAAGTTTTGTGCTACCACAACCTAGCTTGTATAGCTAACTAGTATGGCTGCTAGGATTAGAGGTGTACATCCCCACTACCTGACCTCTATAGCTTATGGCTGGCTTTGCATCCTGAACCCTCAAGCAAGCTATTAAATCATAAATAATATATCACCACAATCCTTAACTAGAGAGCCATGACATCCAACATTCAAACATGAGAACTTCCTGCAGCAGTCAGGACTTCCAGTTTCAAGTAGCTGGAGTGGGGAAAACAGATAAACAGTATTAAAGCAACCACTACCAACAACAAAACACACCAAACACACACACACACACACACACACACACACACACACACACACACACACACACACAGAGAGAGAGAGAGAGAGAGAGAGAGCAAGGAAGAAGAAGAGAAAATAATATAAAACAAGGCCGGGGTGTTAGTGAGTCCAGCCTTAGTGAGAATCCAGGACATTCTGGATCCAGGAGCTCAATCTGAGTATCAGACCCTCTCTTTCTATGTGTGTGTGTGTGTGTGTGTGTGTGTGTGTGTGTGTGTGTGTGTGTGTGTGTGCGTGTGCACGCGCGCTGTAATTGCTCATTCACAGGGCATGGGAAAGTGGGTTAGAGTTTCCCCACTTTTTAGACATCATACATAGAATTGGGTAGTGATGATTTCTTAGAGAGTCCAGGCTTTGTTGTCACAATAAAGAAAAATTTCCTATACAAATACTTTGTTTGTTTTGAGATGGTTTGTTCTTGATATCAGCAAGTAATTCAAGCTGGCCTGAAACTCATGGGAACTCTCCTGCCTTAGCCTATAGTATGTTAGTATTAGAAGTGTGCCCACCACATCTGACCTCATACAACTATTGTTTTACAAGTACTCTGGGGAATTATGATACTCCAAAACACAGAAAAATCACATTTCATTTTATAAACATAAAAATCTTTTATCATTAGACTTTTGATTTTAATTTATTTTAATTTTTGCCATGGGGTTTGAGGCCTCAGGATTACTATAATAACACAAACCTCTGTAGTTTTCATATGGGGAGGATTTCCTTGAACAGTGAGGCTATTTATTGATAAAATGGTTGTCCTCCTTGGCCACATTAGTAAGATTTTTGTAAGAATACTACAGTTCTGATTTGAGAATGGCAAGAGCCTGATAAAACCCAACTGTTTAGGCCCAATATCATTTTCTCAGCAGTTTTTCTGTGCCTAAAAGGAATCCAATATCATTTGCTTGGTTAATGTGTCTACATGTAGCACAGGCCTTTTAAGGTAGGCATATCTGAAACTCTGCAGGACACCCATCAAGGCCTGAGCTCTGCCTGACGCAGGATGCATCACTGGTCATTTTAGCTCTCATGGAGCAAAAGTAGCATTTGCTTTGCTGCTGTTAATTGAAAGACTGGGCATTCCAGGTGAAATGTTGACATTTCTGCAGATTAAGCAGTATGAGGCAAAAGCACGGTTCTTGTCATTAAATCCTCACACTCTCATCATGACTTTTGACTTGATGGAATTCTCACCTGTGTCTTATGACATAGTGGGTCCATTACAGGAAGCAAATAGCTTTGTTCTTTAGTTCCTTATATTCAGGGTGATTTTGATTTTGAGTCACCAAAATGGCCCTTTTTTCTGTATTAATATTTGTCACAGTGCTTGCTTCTGTATGTTGAGATCTCAAACTCTCTTTGTATTTTCTCCTCAATAAACTTTCCTTTAAAGGGGTGTTTCCAGTTTCCTCACTAAATACCTTGACCATGTTCTTTATCAGAAAATAGATAATTATTATTCCTGTTCTTCAGGATCCTGGGTCTTCCATATGGGTATGGAGAAAATTCAGAATTATTATTATCATTAATGAAGTAATGAAAAAGTCTTTTTTAATTTTTATAATTCTTGTGTGAATTATCAAAGAGTGTTCAGATGCCACCTGGAAATGTTGAGAGAGACGCATTGACAATGATGTGGTATTAAGATCAGGTGGCATGATCTCCATGGCCATCAGCTGTGATAATCACATGACTAGCAGCACTTGCACAGATGTAGTTAACTGCAGCAAGAATAGTGTATGGTAATGTAGAGTGCATGCCTGTTCTGCCATGATCTTCCACAAAAAAAAAAAAAAAAAAAAAAAAAACACCTCAAGCAAAGGATGAGAAGACTCAGGTGAGTAGAAGAGACTCCACTTGGCTTCCCTTCTGTAAATGGATTCTTTGCTCCACGACTGGCTTTTTACTGAGGCCAAACCAGCAAGCATCACCCTCAACAATGGGAAAAACAGGACAGCTGCCACAAGTTGTAGCTAAGGTGCTGTGCAGTGTATTTTCTCTACCGTTTGCTTTTAATCTCAAAACAACAGTATCCATATGACTGTCCAGTTTAATTCAGAGTCTAAGAGGGGCTGTGTGCTTTATTGAAGACTGCACATTGGTGAACCATAGTCTGAGACTGAGAACTACTTATCAGCCAGTTTTAAGATGTTCCTACCAGGTGCAACCACAGAAAGACAAGAGAAAATGTTTATGCTACATGGATTTTTAATGTATTTATTTTCCTCTTATTAACAGCAATGGCAGTGTTGGGGTGAGGTGTAGTGTAGCTTAAAGAAAAAGTAATGGCGAAATTTGCAATTTACTTCCCCATACGATGTCACTTAATTCAATCCCTTCCTCTCAGATGAGAACTTTTATTAAGTGAATCAATAAGTCAGTATGTGCTACTTTTGGCTCAATGCTATTCTATTTTGTGTAATTGGGAACCAGGACACTATAAAATATGCATAAGATTGAGCAAGAAGCCAATGGTGTGATAATAATGATAACCACAGTAAAACAATGATACAATATTCATAGTATGTTTAGAGCTTTGAGATATTTCGGAATCCCAACCTCTCACTTGGTTTAATGTGAACACTACCTTGGTACCACTGATGCAATGAACCCTGCCCACCTACACTGTGCCACTCAATAAGTCATGAGACACACATGACATCTATGGAGGCACTGCTTTCATCAATAGGGAATGTTTCACTCTCACAGTGCTGTTTGAAATGCATTCTGTTCTTGCACCCTGGGATTCTTTTCAGGAAACCATGCTCTACTCTTAACCATTCTGATTAGTTTTCATTTGAAAAATATGTAAATGAAGTAATACATCATATGCTCCTTGGTAACTGACTTTTTCCATTCAGAATTATACATTTTGAGACAAGAAATTATAATTTTTGATTTTGACTATTTTGTTTTATTCATTTATTTTTCATTTCCACAAATCATCAGCTTTCCATTTTGTGGACAAACTATACACAGCCTTTTATTATTTATCTATTAATAGATATTTGGCCTATTCCAATGTTTGAGTATTCACATTAAAGCTTCAGTGAATATCCGTAGGCATGCTGTTTGTTTTCATTTCCTCTGGAGTAGATACTGAGAGATAGAATAGCTTATCTTTAATTTCTCAAGGAATCCCACAGTTTTTCCATAGTGTTTGTAATGTTATGGACTTGTTGACCACATCTGAGAGTTTCAGCTGTCCACATCTCATGGTATTTCCTGTTTCTTATCTTTTTACTACTGATACAATTATGGGTGTGGGCACAATTCATTGAGGCTCTTACCTGGAATCCCTTGATGATTAGTGGAGCTGAACATGTTTTCAGATGACTATGAGCAACTTGTATATTTTGCGATGAAGATTCTTTGCAGTTCCTATTAGACACCTATTTTATTGAGCTGTAATGATATTTTGTGGCTTCTACATAAGGCCATGTGGTCAACTGATGCTTAAAAAGCATCATCACTTTGTGTCTTTTCATTTTCTTAATGTGTTTCAAAGTATAAACTCTCTAAGTTTAATATAATTTGATATTTATATTTTTCTTTCATAATTTGTGTCACTTTGTCTTTAATGCATTTAACTTTTTCATTGACCCATGTAATTGTTACTATTCATCGTATTATTGGAACTAAACCTCCCGGGGATTGTGTGAGTTACCAAAGAAGGCTAAAGTTTTGCTACTGTAGGAAGAAAGGAGGCCAGGGGAATGCAGTTATGTCTTCAGTACCAAGAACCACAAAAGGTCATATTTGCAAGGAAAGAAAGCAGAAACCAGGACCCATTTTGTCTCAGCAACAGTGGTTCATTTCCTGAGAACAGTTTGAGATGATGATACAATCAACCCCTCTACTCAGACAAAGTTTACTGGGCTGAAGCAGCTTGTGTTCTCTGATCCTCATGACCCACTTGAGTAGACAGGAGTCAAGGGCGGCATCAGGTCATCTTACTTCCACTGCAATGCTCTGCCCTTATTCTGGGGCAAATTAACCATCCTGGCCAGCAAATAATTAACAGGGTTTCACATAAAAACAAAACAAAATGATGTTTAGTTTATGTTGCAGGACAAAGCTGTGTATTTTCTACTTAGAATACAATTGAGCCTGATTTCTCTTTTGAAATGTGAGAGGCAGAGCACTTTTGTGTCTTCACAAGAATCAAGAAATCATCGAACAGTCATTGCTCAGCCTCATCCACCCACAACTCTCCTCAGAGGAAAAACCCAAGGAAACCTCCTCCCGTTCCCTCCCCATTTTCTATTATTCAGGCAGGTGCCATTAATTGCAATGGTTGACCTCATCATCTTTGGATCCTGCTGCTATTCTGACATGTTCTCTGGCCAGCTCTGTGCTCTCATGTCACTTGGCAGACGTGAGTTTTATGTTTCTCTTGCCCCTGGCCTCCTTTGAATTACCACAGTGTGGTAGCACTGCAGGTCTATCACCTGCAGGTGTGACAAAGAGTACTGTACAACTTTCACCGATGGCAACTTTAAATGGAAATTAGATTCCTTCCCTGCCTAGTTTTACATCCTACTTTAATTTTAGCAAACCACAGTTTGCAGAAATCATGTTTGAAGCAACCATCTATCTTTTAGAGAGTGTAACAGTGGCTCTGCTTGCTTAAGTACCCCTCCCCCCCAACTCCCTTCTCCCTCTCTTTTTTCCTTCCCTCCTGTTTTTCCTTCCTGATTTCCTCTCTGACACATTGTCACATGAAGTGCATAATGTATGTGTGTGTGTGCGTGCGTGCATGCATGTGTGTGTGTGTGTGTCTTTGTGTGAATCCAATTTACATTCAAGCAATAAGGAACAGAGAAAGCACTTACCAGATTGATGAAATGGGCTCCAGTAGTTCAGGAGCCTTTAAACCCTGAATTCTATTTTGAAAGGCACATGTATCTTCAGAAGAAATGCCCAGGAGTCCAGATGGAGGGCTGAATTGTAAATCTTACAGTATCTTGAGGGAGTGAAAACATGTAGAGGAATACCAGAAGGGCAATCAGTAAACCAAGAATAAGGCCACTGTAATGACACAGCTAAATAGCTCTTTGAAAACCAAAAGCCCTAGTTCACCAACATGATGGATTTAACCCAGGGTAAACCCATCATTCCATCTTTACCCGATAGACTATTCTCTTGATTCACTGAGAGAACAGGGTTTAGATGGCTCTAATTCTTCTGGAACTCATACACAGGATGGTTGATAGCACCTAAATTCCTCCAAACACTCATGGGTTGAAAGTTCAGCTCCTAAACCATGGAAAGTGAGCAAATATTTGACGGAGCCAGTGGGAGGTCTTGCAGTGTCCATGAGCATTCCCGGGAGGGGCATATTGGGAAACTGGTCCCTTCATGATCTCTTTATCCCCATCACTATTAGGTGAACACTTTGCTCAGTTACATCCCCCTCCCCCTAGTGTTTATGCTACCTCACTACAGACTCACAACATTACAGACAATTAACCCAGGGCTGAAATCTAGAAAACTGTGTGCAGAGACCTTTCTCTGTGAGAGTTGATCTATCTCAAGTGTATGTGACAGTGATGTAAAAATGAGCAACACCCAACACCCAAGCTCTGTGAGTTGTCTAGTTTGCCTCTTAAATACCAGTTTTTCCCCCTTTGCCTTGGCCTTGAAGGCTGGTCTATTTGGGTGTCAGGACCAATGATGTTTTGTCTTCTGGTTCATGGTTGAGTGGACCAGTGACAAACAGTAACAGGATACTGGAGATATGAGAGGGTGCAATGTTTAGCACTTCTCCACATCTCTATTTCCTTTGCATTTCACAATTTGATTTACAGGGCACCTTCCTTCCTGCTTAGCTGTAATTGTTCCCACTGGGCCCATTCCTGACTTCCTTAAATCTGTTTTCCTCTTTAGATACTGAGCTTATACCCTCATGCATCCTTGGTCTTAAAAGTTCCCTATAATGGGGGAAGGTGTCACACTCCAGTAAGGCCAGAGGACAGCCTTAAGTCTTATCTATCCCCATCCACTTTCTTTTTTTCTTTTTCCTTGAAACAAGGTTTCATACTACCTGGGATTAACTTTTTTTTTTTCTTTTTAGGCTGGTTGGCCAGTACTGAGAATATAAATGTTTGGCATCATGGCTTTTTATGTGGTTCTGAGATCAAATTCAGGTCTTCATGCTTATATAGCAAGCACTTTATTAAGTGAGGCATCTTCCCAGGTTTAAAAAACATCTTTATAAATGTTAGTATTCATAAGTTTTTATTCAAAGGCTTCTTATTTGTCTTTCAGGCTCACCCGGAGAATAATTTTGTTGGGATCACTGCAGAATTCTCAGCCCAGTCACAATAGTAACGATCCAATAAGAGCTATGCTATATATGTCAAATCCTTTCTATGTGGTGGCGAACATGCCAATATATTTCAAAACACATTTTGTATCACCTTTTCAGGAATTCTTTCACAGAGCTTCATTAATTACTTCAGTAGTCACTCGGTTGGTGGTGGCAGAGTCAGGGAGAATCTGTAAGTGGTTCATCTGAATCTTCAGCCCTACTTGGTAATACCTGTTCTCCTGTGTGAACCATCATACCTTAATCTGTGGCAGCTTGTCTTGTGTTGCAGGATAACCTTCCCTTGCCCCAAAGAAAAATTCATTTATTTTTGAGGAAGTTTGATAGCATAGTTCTAGGGTACCAATTTGTAGAAGAAAATGCTTCAGAGGTCTATTATGTTACCAAGATTGGAGGATTTGTGGAAAGAAGGGAATGATAGAGAGATGGAATTGAATTCATAGGAGAGGATAAGAAGAAACCTTCTGATTTAAGTGTTTCCAAATTTGATTCACTAGTTATGAGTTGGAGTCAAGGGCCCGCCAATAGTGATTTAGAAGAAGTCTAAAATGGACTAAAAATTGACATAAAGGGATTTTAAATGTATTTTCTCATTAAAGTTTCTCAAATAAATCCATTCAATCAAATCTTTATGAGTTCTTACTATGAGCCAGTGCTGGTCAGAGGGCAGCAGAATAAACAGCAAAAAGACATAGCCTTTATCCTGAATGCTTTAATTTACTAACCCATGTAATTGTACTATGAATATAATTTGAAAGTTCCCTACATTTCTACAAGTTCAGTATTTGTGATTGTGCCATGCCCAAGTGCAACACTGAAGATTCAAAGGCTGGGATAATTTTTCATTTCATGTGAGTGTGGATGGAATTGCTTAGGCTTTGGAGTTGCCAAAACATAGCAGATGAATAGTCTCATAGGTGAATGGAGCTGACATCCCAGCACTTACATCTTAACATGGTTCATGTGCTCATGACCTACATTGTGATATAATTATATCAGAAAAGAAATCCAATGTTTGTAATGCTTGTGATGGACATGAAGAGAAAGTGACTCTCTGCAGGGCACAGAAATTTCCAGCAATTCAGGAAGTAGCCTGCCACCTTCTTTTTATGAGCTTAGATATGACAGGCATATATTTTAAAAATAAATGTCTTTCAACTAGTTTTGCTCATGACATATGTCAGAAATTTCTCTGCTTCACAACTAAATACATGTTTACATGTGTATACACACAAGAATTTTAAAAATACAATCTGTGTATATCATATACTTTAATATTTTCCTTATTATTTTTATTTTCCCATTAATTTATTAAAATTTTGATGGTTACTGTTAAGATGACTGTATGACCATCTTATTGTATGTGACCTTAGATTCTAAAATATTACTAATGATCTTGGAGGGGGCACATATTTTCCAAATGCATTGAGAATGTGAGAAGACCACACACTAATGATATAAAAGCTTTCAAACATCTACAATATAATATTAACCACACTGCTGGAGGGGCACAGTCATGAATGGCAGACTACTGGAACATCATAGTTCTAAAACCACAGCAGTAAACACTTGTGAATGGCTTCAAGGTTGATGTGTAGACTGAGCTTAGATATAGCACCATCAAATTCCTGGATTACTTAGTTGATGAGATCTGCCCCAGACTCAATACAGGGTGGTGTTGACCTATGCATGTCACTGCTTCCATTGAGCTTCCTGCTGTTTAAATTCTTCAATTGCTTGGTGTCCTAGTCTCGTGTTTTAAAATAGTGTCCAATGCTGTCTCTTAACTCAGCACTGTAGCAGGTTGAATTTAGGCTCCCTGACTTTGGTTGTCTCTCAGGATTCTAATGTCTCTTAGTTTTAACTATACGATCTTTCCTAAGATCATGGCTGTATACTGTCCTTTGAGTCATATAAGGTGACAAGCTCAGATTCTCTCCAATGCTGACTTATTCACTGCCTTACCAAACCGTACAAACCCTAGGCACTTGGAGTCCCTGTTTGCTGAGGTTTCTGCATCCTCAGCTGCCATCAGGGAGCCACTTGGCTGGATCTGTTTGCCTTCTCACTTTTAGTGGTATATTGTCTGCTTTCTTCTCTGCACTTATCAGATATCCAGTCACTACCTTCATGGATTTTCAAAGCCCATTCTCTTTTTCATATGAAGTATATTTTTTCTTATTTGGATTATCCTTCATTGGAGAATGTGGAGGCCATCTTACCTGGAAGTCCCAATCATTTATAACCTTATTACTTAAACACTGTTGACATTTTCCTGCATGAAGTTGCTGACATTTTAATGTTTTTATTGACAAATTCATAGCACATGAATACATATGAATATATGAATGCATAAACATGAATATAAATTGAAATCAGGAGGCACATTTATTTTACACATTGCTTTTTTATTTAACAATGTATATTTTGACCATTTTCCTAAATATTTCTAAAGAACTTACCTTTAATTCTGATAAAATTTCCCATTTATTTGGTATTCTATTTAAGGATTTCATATTTTTGCGACATTTGTAGAATGTGAATTCTTTTTTTCCTTTTTAAACCAGCTCTGAAATTAGCCTACTTATGGATAAAATTTCATATTGGTACCTGTTATATCCTTTTCACATGTAATTAGAAGGCAAGTTTCTTTGAAATAGATTATTTTCAACAATACTGTTACAGATGAAAAAAAGATAATTGCCCCATGCCCATTCCTAAGTCAATGTTATTTATACTCCTTGGAGAAGGTTAAAATTGCTTATTTGTATGTTTAGCAGATTTAGTTTTAATACATTTCAAGATTAGAAATTTGAAAGCTAAAACTAATCAGCATTTAATGTGAACTGTTTCTTGATAGTTATAGTTTGTATGCCTTATCTATTTTTCTTTATTTTGCAACAGTTTTTTGGGGGAGAGTTTTTTAAAATTTATAAACGTAAATTTTAAACTTTTTAATATGTCTGTTTCACAGGACCATTTGTTTGTGTGGTTGTGTTTATGTATCAGATGTATGCATTTGTGTGTGTGTGTGTGTGTGTGTGTGTGTGTGTGTTTGTGTGTGTTCATATGTGTATATAAGACCTCTGACAGTGGAACCAGGATGTATCCCTGGTGCACAAAACGACTTTGGGAGTATATTCCCCATGGAGGGATACTTCCTTAACCAAGAGGCAGGAGGGAGGGCCTAGTCTCTACTCCAAATGACTTGACATATTTAGCTGACCCCCTCCAGGAAGGCATCATCCTACCTGTGGAGTGTGTGGGGGGGGATGTGATGGGAGGGTAGAAGAGAGGGAGGGAGAGATAGAGAGGGAACTGGAATCGATAGGTAAAATAAGAAAAACAATTTTTAAAAAAATAATCATGAGTGTGTAGGCACATATTTGGGACCAAAAGTCTTATGTTTTGAGACAGAGTCCCTTCTTGTATCTAAAGCTCACTGATTTGACTAATCTGTCTGGTCAAAAGGCTCCAGGGATGCTCCTGTGGCATCCTCCCCAGCTTTTACATGGGTATGTGCAAACGTTCCACCCCCACAGCAAGCATTTTACTCATCTAGCTTCTATAACACCCACCCAATATTTGTATAATGTAGGTCATATTCCACAGATATGAAGGATCAATTAAAATAATATGTGATATTGCATGGATAAACATAAGATTGAGAGATTCCTGACCACCCACTCAACCTGAAGGTCACAACCCTTTGACAAACCTCAATCTACAAGAATATTTGTATCATGGCTAATAAACAGTAGTAGTTATGAAATAGCAATAAAATTGTTATAGTTGTGGGTCACCACAACATGAAGAACTCTATTAAAAGGTTGTAGCAATAGGAAGGTTGAGAACCACTGTTCCTAGATGAAGCAATTTTACTTTTCTCAAATATGTGTGTGTGTGGCATGGACAATGACAAGGTCACAGACTGTGCAATTCACTAGAGCTAAGGTTTGAATAGTAGCCCTTCACTCAGGCTGGTTCCTCAGTCTGTTTCCTTGGAATGTGGTAAAGATAAGATACAGCCATTTGTGTAGTAACTGACATATGGTAAAAATTCATACATATTAACTACACTCTTCTTATTAGACTGTATAATGGTTATTGTAGTATTTAGAAAATACAACAGTTGTTTAATAAGCATAGTGAATACAAGTAAAATTCTACTGGATCAGGTAGAATAATCAAGTAATTCAACTTTGAAATAATATCTAACAAAATTTAAATGAAAGGTTTGATGGTTTCTCCCCTTACAAATGCATTCCACTTCCAAGTGAGTCAAAGTATAAATTCAATAAAGGCATTCAGTTTTGAAATCCCAAGGACTGGGTGCAAGTCTGTCTTTCCCTCTCAGTAAAGTAAGAATAAATAAGAAGAAATATTTTTTCACATGTAACACTTTTCTGCTATAAAACTCATGACATGCACTCTCATGAATACTTGAACAGGTTATCCATGGAGTCTGGGAGAGGAGTGGCCTCATCTATATAATCCATGCTGTGGTTTGAAATCCCACTCCCTAATGATGAAGGCTGCCACAATTCTGACTTTAATGTTCTGATTTGCTTTAAATTAGCTCCTATCCAATCTGTCCTGTTTTCCAGCACTCTCATCTATAGATTCAGAGAACATGGGGAATTTGCAAGAAACACCAAAACATTTCTAATGACTGCAAGGAACACTTTGTCCTCTGACTGGCAATGGCTTTGAAGAGCTATGGAATCAAGCATTTTGCTTGTATTTATTTATTACTTTGTTGATTTTGTTGGACTTCGTGAAAAATATGTTACTACTCATTTCCCAGCAGCTCTTTGTGTCAGTGGGATTCATTCTTATTCAGTGAACGTTTTCTCTCCATGATACTGTCTTTGCCTTGGCAGCTTCTGTGGATCCAAAAATAATCACTTTAATATTTGCATATTGACCAAGACATAGCAGAAGCTTTCTGTGTCCACTACTCTCAAATCTTTTTTTAATCTGTAGAGATCTTCCTCTCTGCTCTCCACCCACTTTCTTCAAAGATGAAGTGGGAGATAAATTACCCTTTTTCTAGCAGTTTTTTCCCTTCAATTTTCTGTCTTGGAGACGGACAGCTTTCCATTTTACTTAATATGTTTTTATTCCTTCTTATCCATGGCATCAAAAGAAAATTCTTCCATATAAGACATTGCTCTCCATTTCCTTGAGTCAATCTTCTTTCATGTAAGAGTTTTCACAGTCTTTCCTTTTAGTAGGTAAGTTTAATTACTACAAAATTTACTCTTATTGATAGTAATTTGAAAGAAATTAAAATGGAATAGTAGAAAACAATCTTCTTTGCATAATATATAGTCTCCCCTATTTTTCCTTAGCTATAAATGAAATCTACATTTCACATTTGCTTTTAAGTTTATTAAATACAGTTCTTTTGAACTGAATTTTATATATTTGGATCAGATCTTGGAAGAGCTTGGATAAATTGTAAACTTCTAAGGATTTGTCATTGAGATATTTGGTATAATGTTAGGTATAACTTACCCAAACAATGATATATCAAATCATAGAGCACAGCAGAATAGTAGGGATAAAAGAAGGGAAATGCTAAATCAAAGCATAATAAACGATGTAGCCTGATAAAAATAGATGTCTTAGGTATCACATCAGTAAGAGAAAGAATGTTACAAAAATATTGATTTTTGCAGGATGATAAATTTAAGACAGCTCTAGCCTTATTGTATTTTTGGTGTCATATATACATCAATCAAACCACAGGAGGAAAATGGGGTGTGTGCACTGTGGTTAATTACATAACTGGATACATACCAGGAGTATGATGGTAGAGCCTGCCTATATGGTCACTTCAATTATACCTAATGAAGTTGTATACTCCAACCTTTTCTTTTGTTGATTTTCTCTCCTCCTTCCCTCCCTTCCTCCCTCCATCCCCCCCTCTCACACACACCTATCTATGTTTTCATCTTCAGCTACTGATTTCATCACATCTAACAATAAGTTATGAGACCCATATCATTCCATGGGTGCCCTGACCATACTTTTGCAAAGATAGGATTCTGCATAGAGGGGACAAAGAAGAATGAAAAGACAAACCTTGCTGGCTCTGTCCACCCTGTCTAGGAGCATTACATCACATACTTCGGTCCAGTTATATTTTTCAAGGCTATTTCTATCCTGCCAGTGCAATGAGGTCCCCTTTAGAACTCCAAACTGAAATATTTGGTGAACTTCTGGATAGCAGGCCAGTTGGAAATTCCTGGAGCTTAGCAATCTCAGAGGGAACAAAAGCCCTGGGCCCTTCTCTTGGACTTCACCCTATGCATCTTTTCATCTGTAGGTCTTCTAAGTGGGTTGGTAATGCCCACATTTTTATTCAGTTATAAAGTGGCTGGTATCTGAAGTGAAGAGGGGATTATTGAGGACTGAGACCTCAATTTGTGGGGTCCACCATATTAACCAGAATATAGTGTTAGAATTTGGTTATATTAGGAGATAGGCAGCCATATCTTCCACTGTAGAAAGTGCCCAATTAGTGTGTAAGGGAAAATATTTGGTGTCAAAAAGGTTTGTGTTTTGAATGTGGAACAGGAGAACCTTGATGTGAGTCAGACTTGATTTTTTCTTTGGCTGTGATAAACATATTCCAAAGTATCAGAATTTGTGACTAATGATTTGACATTGGACAGAGCAGAGAATAAATTCTGGCATAGGACATTCTGAAAGACATTGTTTTGGTTCTGAAATTTTGAGAAGTCATCTTAAATGCATAAAAAAGTAGTAAAAAAAATTACAGACTTCCTAGTAAATAATCACTACTAAAAATACAAGAAATAACACAAATAAGGAAAAATCCATGTGTCCCCTCTATTTATTTCTGGGTCTAAACTAATGGTTAGCATATTTTTGAATGTTACTATGTAGGGATATAGTAAAAAATTACATTTTTGTACCTTACAACTTTAATATGGATGGTATTGATTTGCAACTATTGTTGTTATGGTGAATGTTTCCAAATTTCATTTTATCTTTGGATTTAACCACAATGACACAAGTAATTCTTCATCATATCTACAATCCACACATTCATTTATTTGCTCAGTAGCATTTTCTGGGCCTACTAGGATCCTCATGATGAGCTCTTCATGGTAAAATTTTACAGGCTCCTTAGAAAACATAATTTTGTCCCAGGTTTGAAAAACTTCAGATGTACAGATGCAAATCTTTCAGGGAAGTATACAGTCTCCTCCTTGGTGCTGGTCGAGGCCCCACAATGTCCTGGATTGAGTAAGGAAGCCTCTGGGATATCTGTAGCTTGCAAGCTGATGAAAGCCTGTGAGGGCAGAAAGCAGGGCTAGAACATCCCAGACCAACTGCAGGAGGGAGGCTCTTTTTGTTATGCTGTTTGTTGACTGTCCCCTAAGTAAACCAGTCTCTGTATAAATTGAGTCCTGAGGTATAGCTTGCAAAACAGTCACTCACTTCTTTAGGAGGAAAATAAGTCACCAAGTTTAGATCAAAATTTCCACTCCATCCGAATATCTTTAGCTGCTATCTTTTGATGTTCTGGTCTTATGCATTTAAAAGTAATGCTCAGATCCTAACTAGGGAGCCTGGCAGCTGGCATTAGGTCTATTTCTCTTTCTTTTGCCTGTTACTTGAAAAAGACTCTGTCCTCTGTGGAATGTGAAATCAGCTTGGTTATTTTTTTTTTTTTTTTTTTTTTTGAGAATTTCAATGTAATACCAGCAATGCATTCTCCATCACGATGTTTAAAGAGTGTCTTTCTTATTCCTTTATTGGGTTAAAAACCAAGCTTTATTTTTTTCCTCAAAAAGGGCTAGTACACCATTTCAAAGACAGGACACTTTTAAAAACATCAATATATCTTATTGTTGCATTTCAGCCATTTCACCCCCAGGTTATTGATTTAAGAAAATGCATTAGTAAATTGGACATTCTAAAAACAATTTGATTGCACAGAGAATCTTCACAATTGGTTATAAGAATAGGCCTGAGGTTCATTTTCATTGGTGGAGTATTCCGATATCCCCACAGAAAACCATTCACAAATGCAGATGCGTAACTCCCCTCAAATAAAGGATAAAGGGTGTGCATTCCCTCCTTCCCTCCGTGCCGTGTAGCCTCCAGTGATGGAAGTGGATCTTCTTACATCATAGCACTTTTATTTCCCAGGTAAAGCCTAAAACAGAAGTGTGTTTTAGACAGTGGGGCAATGGGCATCCCTTACTCAGTCATCTATTTCCTTACTGACAGACAGGAGGCTGGGAATCTGAGGGATGCTGCGTGCATCATTTTGTAAGCACAAGCGAAATACCTAGAGGACTTTTCTTTCTGGACCTCTGATGTGTTTGTTACCGTAGAGAACTTTTAAATTGACAAATAACAACAACTAAAACAAAAGATTCTGCCTAATATATCTACTATTGATTTTCAAGAAATAAATATAGTAAGGAAATCTTAATATTAATCTGTGTATGGATCCAAAGGACACAGGAAAAATCTTTCATGTAAAAAAGAGTGACAGATAAACCTGAATCTTATAAGATGAAAATGTGGAAATCTTTTTTGGCACTAGTTGGAAGGAAGAAAGACTGAGAACAGAATGTGGAGAGAGGCAGCAAGTAAATAGTGACCCAAATCAGGTTGCAGTGCTCATGTAAGTGGGACAGAGTTATCTAAGGTGAAATACCATTAGAGATAAAATACTGAAGAAAACACATTTTGCTGAAATGCTCAATTTGTCAAAAGGTAGTTAACTCTAAAAACGTATAGCTAACAAATTTCAAAAGTCAAAAGCAAATTTTTATAGTTAGCCAGAGTTAGGGACTTTGTTCTTTACGAGAAGATAATAGAAACAACCCCAGAACTTCAGATAAACTTACCACTACAAGCAGATAGAACAATTAGTACCTGTACACCTTATCAGTCAGTGTTCACATCATGTCTAATGAACACAATCACACATAAACATAACAAGAATAAATAACCAAAAATGGTACATTTAGGGAAAATATTCAAAATTACAACTAGAGCAAAGAGGAAATCAAGACAGAAATCATAAATTTTCAATAACTCAGCTCAAAATTAAATACGACAACAGACTGACATGATGAAGTGTGTTCATGCATAGAGGTCAAGGCAATTTCTTTGCTGTAAGATTTCTACCTTTTTAAAAGGGAAATAATGGCCATTATTAGCCAATTAAATTCAGTAGACTGCAGTTATAAAACAAGAACAACCAGAAAAGAAATTTTAAAAAAGATCTTTGCTATAGAGTCACTAAGACAACTGGAAGCACAGAGAAATGCTCTACACCACAGTAAATTCACCAGAAGCAGCCTCCACCACTAACACTGCTGGGAAAATGAATAAGGAAAGGAGGAATCTCTGAAAGGAGGCATTGTAGAGATACAATTTAGACTTTTAAGCAATGGTAGAGGATAACTAAAGCATGGCACCTGCTAGAGGATGTTCACATAGACCACAAGAGCAGCAATCACCCATGGTAAAGAAGTCAATGAGGAAGTCAGTCTCACATTGGATAGACTTACCATTCCTGGCAACACCTGAAGGGCTAACCAGGTGCTACCAACACCAAGACAGTGAAAACACACAGGAGGAAGTAACATCTCCTTAAGTTGCATAGTTGCAACTTAACTTAGAGTGATCTAGAGAGGGACACTTTGTTTTCGGAGCCTAACTAGAACTAAATATGGAGGATTCAACATTATTCAGGTTTCTTTAAGGCTATACTGGTGTTCTATGAATTTCATGCATGTATAAAATACTTTGCAAAGAAGAGAGAGATTTATAGCAAAGAAAAGAGGAAGGAACCAAGTCAACAGACAACGAAAATAAAGGGAACACATTTGGGGATAACACTGCTGCAGAGTAGTTTCCTCAGAGATTAAAACCTCTCATCTTGGAGGGAAGCTCATGAAAACACAAGATGATCACGGGAAGGTGAAGCAGTAAGATGTCCTAAAAGGAGGTGAAACATTTCAAACTACAGGGAACACTTTGTTCTCAGGAAGTAAGTAACTCCATAGCTTCAGTATGTTCCTGAAACTTACTGGAGCATATATGAGCAGTAAGGACTGTTAAGAGACACTCTTGGACAAGTGAAGATACCTGAAGGAGGCTCAGACACAAGGAGACACCTGGAAGGGACACTATCTAACCTGTTGAGTTGCCTGCAGGTTTCCAGTTTTTGTAATCTGTCACTCATGATGGAGTGGCCTTTGGAGTACCAATTGTCTGAGTCATTTCTGCTCCTATAAGTAATGCCTCACACAAGTTCCTATAAGTAACTCAAATAAAACTCATTGGCTCACCAATTTGACTTTGGTGGCATTCATACTTTGATCTGTATTTGGTTCCTCCTATCTGGTGCAAGAAGTGGACAGTGGACATGGTGTCATACAACAAATGTCTACTTTGTAGAATTTTGAGAGAATTGAATGAGATGTTTTTGTAGCTGAACAAATAGTAACATCTAGTAAAGTTTATCTATATTCCTACAAAATACACTCATTTGTCTTTATATCTGTTTATTAAACTACATACCTGTCCAATGCTAATGTGTTATAGATATCCTCATCTGTCCTGGTAAAGCTTGCAGTCTCATACTGGAAGGAGTTATGAACCTATCACAGAGAAGTGCATAAAAGAATGCACCTTGAAGAATGATAAGAAAGCAAGCTACAAGACAAAACAGAAATGTTGTAGAAAAGTTCATATCCATCGCGGGAGTCAGGGACAAGTGCCCAAAAGTGGAAGTCCAAGATAATTTCAAATGAGGACTTCAACAAGTGTTCAAGTTTCAGCCTCTGAATCTCAGTTTCCACCATCATTTGCTAATTTGGGATTCTGTACTTATTAATGAGGCCATGTATGAAAGAAAGAGGCCATGAATATGAAAGAAAGCAAAGAGGGATATATGGGAGAGTTTGGAAGGATCAAAGGGAAGGGGAACTGAAGTAATTAAAGTATTATAAAAAATGAAATAATTAAAAACAGCTAATTTTGTCAGGTATTAACTCCCTGTAAACACTGGAAATTTCAGATGTCCAAATGTTGTTACGGGACTTTACACACAATAGGTGGCCAGTAAACTATTATCTGCCTCTGATCAATATTAAAAATAATTCCAACCTCCATACTCATTTCAGGTATATCAGTATAATTTTTTGAAGTTTATAGTTGCTGTTGTTTTGTTTTATATTTTTTAATGAGGAAGGGAAGGGGGGACAAGAAAGAGGGAGCCAGAGAGTCAGTCAGTTATGGGTATTTATAAGAATACATTCAAAAGTTGATATATATATATATATATATATATATATATATATATATCCAAATAGCCCCTTCTTTGTAAGTTGTTTATTATGATCTTTCAGCCCTTTCTTATATATTCCTAGAATTACTTTTGGTTTTTCAGTCAAATCCCTCGGGTCCTGTGTTCTTGGCACTAATGAACAGAGAAGTTATTGCATGCGAACCTCTTCAATTCTGAGTACAGCATGTTCCCACTTACGACCCTCATAGGCTTGTAAGGTAATAGGAAAGAAACATAAATGAGACAACGTGAAAACTCAGTTCATTTTAAAGCAAAAGATAAAGTCAACATTACATGTTGAATTTAATCAGATATAATCACATTTCCCCCAAACAATGTAAAAGAAATTCCCTAGATTTAGTAAGTGGCACAAGTAGAGACGGGACACATGATACATTTTTAAAAGAAATTTTGTTTACTTTTCTAAAACAACTAACCATGATGATAAGAAATCTAAATCAAGGGGAGACGTTCTAAAACCTGCTTAATAAATCTCAGACTTTAGATGTTTAATTGCATGCCTCCAAAGCTCTGGGCTCCTAAGAGATGGGTAGCATCTTGATGTCTTGGCAGTGTTGTGTAGCACTTCATGTTTTCCATGGGTCACAGTGCTATACTTCCTCCTGGGACAGGTGAGAGAAGATACAGAACACGAAAGAATAATGTTAGCATTGAGTGTATTTTAAAAATAGAAGAAAGGCAGCGGAGTTCTAGTCCCCATGGCTTCTTATAGAAACAAAAAATGAGGCCAAGTAAACAGGTAACTACAACTACTTACACTCAATATAAATATATATATATATATATATATATATATATATATAATATAAATAATGTGGTAGTTAGCCTGGTATTGAATGTGGCAGTTAGCCTGGTATTAATGTGTGTATTGTGTGTGTGTGTGTGTGTGTGTGTAAATGCAAATATATGCATTTACCATCAGCATGTAGTATTGTGTGTTTTCATGCATGTATGTTGTGGCTACAGTTGAGTGTGAGAGATACATTCTTTTTATATATATATATATATATATATATATATTTAATTTTATATAACAAAGTCCAATTAAATGAAAACAAACATTTATACACAATATTTGGGAATTTGGGCGTCGTTCTTTCCAAACTACTTCCTGCTGGTAAGGGGCGCTGTCTTGGGGGATTCGAAGAAGATTCAGATATCCTAGCTGTAGTCTTTAGGGCTGTTTTGTCCAGCTGTTTGGAATGTAGGATCAGCTTGTACTCTGTTTCAGGCGGTCTGGCATGATCAAACCACATTAGTCTGGAAGGAATCCACATCTTTTCATTTTCTGTGGAAACAAAAAGAGAAATCCTTTTCCCCAGTAACTTGTTCTTCAATTTAAATTTTGGAGTCAAAGCGTTTTTTTTTTTTTTTTTTTTTTTTTTTTTATTTATTATTTTACATGTCGATCCCAGTTCCCTCTCCCTCCCTCCCTCCCCTCCAGCCCTCCCTCCCTACTTCCCTCCCTTTTGCCCTCTCTGCCCTCTCACATGCACTCTAAACACCCTCCCCTCCCAACCCCCCACCACAATACCATATGTAGGGGAATGCCATCCAGTTGGGGTCATGTAGATCTGACAGGTCCTGTGAAGTAGGGACTAGGGCTTTTCTCCTATCTCTAGAATAAGGCAGTTATCCCTCCATGGGGGATATGTTTGCAAAGTCCTTTTGTGCACCAGGGATACATCCTGGATCCACTGTCTGAGGTCTCTTAGACTGCTCAGACCTTCTGGCTGAGACCCATAATCGGGGGGTCCGAGTCAGTCCCCTGTTGGCTTCCCAGCTATCAGTCTAGTGGCCCTTAGCTCCTCCTTGTTCAGGTAAGCTGTCTTTATGTACTTCTACCGCATGGTCTTGTCCTCTCCATCTGCTTCTGGGTTCTAGTTCGACTCAGTGTTTATGTATGGGTGTTTGCTCCTATTTTCAACAGGCATTAGTTGAGGACTCAATGGAGAAGTTAGTTGTTAATCTCACTCTCCGGGAAGGGCATTTATGATAGCCTTTCCACGGGAGCTGAGATTGTTAGTTGGGAGCAGTCTTGTAGTTCCCTCGACCTTTCTTTGTGTTCAACTTTATCTTCAAACCAATATTGGCTCCCTCTTTTATGTTCTCTCTCTCTGTCTCTGTCTCTGTCTCTCTCTCTTTCCTATTTTCCATTCCTAACCAGGCTCAATCCTCCTGGTCGCACATGCCTTCCTCTCCTCCCCCTCATTTTCTCCTACTTCTCTCTCCATTAGCTGTCCTCCCCCACTTTACCTGAGCTCTGGGGGACATGTCCCTTCCCAGTTCTGTGAGGGACTTTATATGAATCTCTTAGAATACAACTTGTATCCTAGTTCCTCTGGTGATGTGAATTATAGGCTGGTGATCATTTGATCTAGTTCTAAAATCCATATATGAGTGAGTACATACTGTGTTTCTCTTTTTGTGACTGGGTTACCTCATTCAGGATGGTTTCTTCAAGTGCCATCCACTTGCCTGCGAATTTCAAGATACCATTATTTTTTTCCGCAGAGTAGTATTCCACTGTGTAGATGTGCCACATCTTCATTAACCATTCTTCAATTGAGGGGCATCTAGGTTGCTTCCAGGTTCTTGCTATTACAAATAGTGCTGCTATGAACATAGTTGAACAGATGTCTTTGTTGCATTGATGTGAATCCTTTGGGTATATGCCTAAGAGGGGGATTGCCGGGTCCTGTGGTAAACTCCCATTAGGAATTTTGTACCACTATGTTTTTTATATGCATTGATACTTGCTCAAATTCTGCACTTGCAGCTTTTGTCTCATGGGATAATTTATTAATTAATCAAGAATTTAGTGGTTGTCCAGTCATTGTCAGGTATTGTGTTGGGAAAAATGAAGTAGAGAGGAAAGAGACCAGAGAGACAACATATCATAATGTCACCATTACCAATTAATCTAGAAGATAGATGTATTACATTTGAGTCCTCCATTCCACATTTACTAGCTGTGTGTCCTCTGAATCAGTTATCAAAGTTCTCAGACATTATTTCCTATCTGTAAAATGGGAATGATGGCAGTATTTATCCCTGAGGGGTTTTTTTTGGTTTGTTTTGTTTTTGTTTGTTGTTTTTTGTTTTTTTTTTTTTGTTTGTTTTTTGTATGGAGTCTATGACATCGGGCACAGGAGGCACTAAGCATAGCGAGAGACAGATCATAATCTTGAAATTGATAGTCATTACTTTTTAAATTATGCTTTTAGTCTCAGAAACCCAGATAATTTGCAGGAAGCATTTCCACTGGAAGTTTGTGTTTTCTGCAGCCTGCTCTCTGCTGCTTTAGCAGCAGACTCCTGGTGAGAGCTTTTCACAGTAGAAAATGAACAGGACATGACCTGAGGTTCAAATCTGCAACTAGGATCAAGACCTGAAAAAAATATGGTGATGAAATTTGGTAGGAGTTGACACCACATGCAGTGGGTCTCAGTCACTCAATAGTGATAAGTAAGAAGTAGGGTTGGTCCTCAAGAAGAAATACAGAGAACTTCGTGTTTTATTCAATAAGAGATACAAAAGTCCAAGACAGAAAATGGTTATGTTGCAACACCAGCTAGATCATTAACAATAAATGTGAATAAATCACTTCAATTTATCTTGATCTTTTATGTGTTTATCTTGATCTTTTATGTATTTATTTGAAATACACTTATTTGTATTATATATAATGTTTATGTCATTATGAAATAATATTATACCTTGAGGTTTTATCAACCATCTTAGCATCATGTGTTTCTCATTTCTTCTTTTCCTTCTCAATTGGTCTCCAATTATCATCACATTTTTCCCATTTCTCCATCATATCACCTTTATCGTGCTATTTTCTTCTCTAGGCTCCCACCATAGCCCATTTTTAACTTTTATGATTTCTGTGATTATTTTGGGTTATTTACTCATATTTGCAGATTTGGAGCTGGGAATCTTGGATGAGAGAGCACTCAACATTTGTTTTTCTAGGTCTGACTAACTCTCTCAATAGACTCTTTTTTAGTTCCATTTATTTATCTGAAAATTCCATTACTTCACTTTTCTGTATAGCTGAATAGTATTTCATAGTGTAAATGGACAACGTTTTCATTATCCACTCATTGTTGAAGGACAATTAATGTCATTCATTCTTCTAGCTATTGTAAATTAGGGCACAGTGAACATTAGTGACCAAGTGGTATCTGTGGGATAAGAGGTCTAGTCCTTTGGGAATATCACAAGGACATTTGTAGCTGGGACTCATGGTACAATTAGTTTTATATTTTTAAGAATTCTCCATACTGGTTTACAAAGTAACTGTACCAGTTTATAATCCCAAAGTAGTGACTAAGTGTTCTCCTTTCCTCACATCATTTTCCAACATTTGTTGTTAGTTGTTCTGGGTGAGATTAAACCATAACGTTCTTTTATGACCAGGCATAAGAACCCTCCCTCTGAGTTGTAGTTAGGGTTGGCGAAATGAATCCCCAAAAAATATTTACTAATGCTATTGCCCTTGGTTGTTTCTCAGAGGTTGAAAGTAAGTCATTTTTACTGAGGAAACAGCACACTTCAGACACAGGACAATGTATCATAAACTATAAAAGACCCAGAATCTGATATTGGTTCAAGCTTCAAGCTGAAGATCAGAGAAGCAAAGCAGGCAAGCCAGTATATCTCAACCTCAGCTGAAAGGGCAATCCTGTCTCCACAAATTCTCAGGTTTCAGATCCTGTCTCTTCTTCCTTATATTCATTTCTCTGCCCAGCTATATCACTTCTGTCTCCAGCTCCCTAGTGCTGGGATTAAAGTTGTGTGATCCCAGGTCCTGAGATCACCTTTGTGAGCTATTTCTTTTAGGACTGGATCAATTTCCTGTAGTCAGTGTGGTTTTGAACTAACAGAGATCCATCTGTCTCTTAATCCTGACCCCTGGGATTAAATGTGTGTACCACCACCAGCAAGCTTCTACATCTAACTAGAATAGCTGCTTTGCTAGTTTGATCTCTAGTGGCTTTAATAAATCATTAACAACATATCAACCACAAAACACTGAAGGCTAACATCTAACATGAAATCTTCCTTCCTGTGGTCTAGCTTTCAAACCAAAAAGAACTCCACAAGTTGCCAAGAGAGAGTCCTAGCTATCCTTTATCCCTATGTACCACAACAGTGACAAGCTTGGGCACTATGTCCATAAAGGTGTACTCTAAGTGGACCTAAGACACACTCAACAGAAGGGAAATCATGCTTGGCACTGGAAGCCCAGCTAATAACCCAGTGCAAGTGAGGTCATGAATCTTACCACTTTACTAGACCAGTGTCATTGCATTGTCACACTTATTCTTATACACATAGATATATGTAGCTCTCACTCATCATCAAAGAAGCCTTTTTTTCTAGCAAATTTAAACCATTACAGAAAACTACAACTGGTTGGTCACAATGCAGAGATCATCAGATCATAGGAAACCCAGCCCACTGGATATATCTACATACAACTCATGTGCCTAAGACTCAGGGATTATAATGGAAGTTAGGGTATAAATACTGTAAGAGCCAAATGACCAGAAATTCAGATGTGACATTATGTGTTACAGAAATGACAGGAAAACTACATCCATGATAACTCAACAATATGGCTGTCTAAACAAGACCTTAGTGCTGACAATAATCCCATCTTTAGGCAAAGAACTACAGGCAACCAATGATTGCTGAGAGGATAACTAGATGATCCCAGTGAGGAGCCCCCAATTGGTAATCCAAAACAAAGTCTTCATTCCTGAAATCACACACACACACACACACACACACACACACACACACACACAGACTCAGTAGTGTAAGTGTGTGTATAACAACAATAAGAAAAGAAACATAAATTTGAGAGGGAGAGAGGTATGGAAGTGGCTAAAAGGAGGAATGGTAAGGGGGATAGTGATGTAATTATATTTTAATTAAAAATACATTAATACAACTTAAAAAATATAACTAATTTTTCCTAAACCATCACTAAAATTCGGAGAATTAGAAGGATGTACTATTACCCCTCCAAATCAATCTTCCATAATTTGTTTCAATTAAGATTTTGTTTTATTTAGTTTTTTTTTAAATTATTGTACTGTGTTATTGCCAGTTGTAGGCCTTATGATTATGTGTGTGTGTGTGTGTGTATTTTTTAAATATGAAATATGTAACTCAGTGCAATTTAACAACCTCTCTTTCTCTCTTAAGTCTATGCCTTTATGGGACTAACCTTTGAAAAGTTTGTGTTAATGAGGTACTTAACATGACATCAATAGCAGTTCTATGTAATAATGTAATAAACAATTATTTCAATTTGCTATTTTCTTTCAACAGCATTTACATTACTTGCTTCAGAGGTAATCTGATAGAATGAATAGACTCAAGTATTTATAGTTTTAAAGTATTTCAAAGTATGATGTGCCAGTTTGTGCTTCCTGTATTAACAACAAGAATAGCATTCCCTCAATTGACATTTTGAGGTTTCAGATATAAAATCCCAGGTACAAGTTAGAAATGACTACAGATTCATCCTAGGCAGTAAGTTCTAACTGTTCATTCTGATCATTCCTGGTATACATTTGGGACCACTATGGGATATGACAGACAGTTGCACTTGCAGAATGTAAAGAGATTTTCCTTAGGTATCCTAAACTTTTCAGATTCAATAGCGAATTTTGAAGTTCTTCCATAAAGTAGAAACTGTGTAAATGTTGCTGATGGATGATTGACTTTCTAGAGCTGACAGCAAGTTAAAAAAATAAATAAGAAGGTGTGTGTGTGTTTGATGGGCTGAAAGATGATTTCCTTTCTTCTAGCCATGTCTTCTCTGTGCTTGAAAGCATATGCTTTATTTCCACTGAAAATAAGAATATTTTGATTAGATATATGAATGTCTATGTAAGAAAATGTACCAACAGGATAAAACATCTATCAGGCAGCAATAGATATCATTATTGGAAGGAATGTAAGTCTTCTGTCTCTCATTCATACATACATACACACATGCAATATATATATATATATATATATATATATATATATATATATATATATATTCAGAGAGAGAGAGTTTTGCTAACTCTGGCTCAACCACAGTAAAATTTAAAATGCATGTCAGGTTTCCTGCAATTTATATAAAATGAAATTCAATGGGGAGATGACTTCTGAATGTCCATATGATTTCATGCTTCTGTCTCAAACTTAGATGTAATGTTAGTATCGGTTTCTCATGCCATCTCCAGGGGAGATGAAAACAGGATGTGCCGGTTCAGAATGATTGTGCCTAGTATTTCTGATGGACCCAACTGTGTTTCAGCATTCAGATGTCACCATTTCCTGTGGTCACAAGAAACAAATGTGGAGAGAAATAATTTGAGAGTCACCCAGCACTGTTTCTTAAAATTATTTGTACGTTCAAATTTTATTGGTTAATATTTATGTCACACATTATTATGCACAGGGGTTGAATCTATGCTATTCTCTGAACAAGTATGGTAGCTAATAGAATATATTTAGTACTGGGAAATTTCAAACTAAATAGTGATTTTACCCTTCTAGTGTTATGGGAGTGCTTCTCCCAGCAATCACTTTTAGCATTTAAGGATGGAGATGTGTACTTGGAGGCATTACAAGTTAACAACAATGGATACTAGTGGCAAGGCCCAGCAAGGTCATTGGCATATAGACCTTGCTTGTGAATATCAGTTGAAAAGACCATGTCTTTGCTGTTTGGATAAGTGCAATTTATGAGAGAGCTAGAGATAATAATATTTGTCTTCAAAACAGAGAAGTGTGGCGAGGTGGATATGTGAAATCATCTATGTTTCACACACACACACACACACACACACACACACACACACACACACACACACACAGAGCAAAGGACCACGTGTCCAGGACTCAGCTCACCTGTTAGAGATCTCTTATGTATTCCTCCTCTTTGACTATAATGTTAGGTGAGCATATTGTTTCCACACTCTTCCAGGATTAAGACTATTAACTTTCTAATTAGTCCCCTCTTCCCAGTACCTAGCTTTCCTCTGCTCACAATCCTCTAACTCCATATTGCATTACATAAAGCCTACATTGCCTCAGTAGCTGCATGAGCCTGAATATTCTTGTTCATTCTCCTTTTGCTGTCACACCTCCTGGCCCATTAGTTTTTCATTTGTTACAATGGGGTTCTTTGCAGGAGGAGAACAACCAAGTATCTATGTAATTTTAGGCTGCAGTCTGTGGCCCACTTCATTTTCAAACTGCAGTCTTTGTTTTCCTTTGCTTGAAAATGCCTTCCCTTTCCAAGTACATGGTTGGCTCTCCTTGATGTATTCAACTTCTATTTTTCCACACACTTCATACATGCCACCCTTCCTGCCTATGCTAGGCCACTCATTTATCAGTTATAGAGATATCATATATTCTAGGTTTTTCCTACTAAGTATTTGTACTATTTCCTCCTGCCTGAACACTGGAGGGTAATAATGCCTCTTTTACCCGCTACTACATTATAGCATCTAGTGTTCATTCATTGAACTATGGTCAAAGATACACACATTAAGATTTTCACTTAACAAATATCTCTTGAGTGAGGGGATGAGTACTGGAATACAAGGTCTATCTTCATTACAGAGTCCAGCAGGGCTCTAGGAACAGACATCACTGAGATGACCAGAGAATGAAGTAAAGGCAGAAAGCTGAGATTGGGTGATTTGGTCTCTTGGTTAAAGAAACTATAGCCCCCTGGAAATGCAGCATGTAGAACTGAACAGAGGAGGCAAAGTTATTACACACTATTGAACAAAGAAATTGGGTTATTACATACAGATTTTTTTTAAAAAAAGAAGCCAGGGCTTATGGTATATAGCTGGGACAAATGTAGCTGGAGAAAGATTTAGCTAACGTGGTATGACTAGTCTCTGTAGGGGAGCAGTCTTCCTGCCATAAATATCAAGAGGAGATAGCTATGGTGGATATTTTCTGCACATACTGTCAAACTTGCTTTAAGGAAGGTGTTGCCATTCCTCTGTTCCTAATACACACACACACACACACACACACACACACACAAACACACACGCACGCACACACGTATGCAGGCATGCACACCTGCGCACTTTGTCATTCCTCCATGGTTCTGAGGCTAGTAACGTCCTTTACATTCATGCCTGGCTCATGTTATAACATAATTCACTCAAGACTTCATTCATTTAGGGTTCCTTCTGCTCTATGCATTTCCTTATTTGCAAGAACTTTGAAATTGAAAATTATTGAAGGATAAATTAGGCTATCTTTGCAGGGAAAGTTTTAATCTTTTCTCAAAGACATTTTTATTAATTCTCTAGGAACTTCAATGTATTTCGATCATGTTCACCTTCTTCCTTACATTCTAACTCCTCTAGATCCACCTCCCTATCCCCAACTTCCTATCCTTTAAAAAATATATGCATCAAGTCCAATTTGTGCTACCCATATACTCCCAGTTTAGGACCATCCATTAGATCATGGTTGACCTACCAGGAGTCACACCCTTAAATAAATTGAGCTCTCTCATTCAGAATCTATCAATCATCCATAGCTTTTCACTTAGGGATAAGGGTCATGAGCTCTTGCCTGCTCCTTTCTGGAATGTTGATTGATTGCATCTTTTCCAGGCAACCACAGGTGATGTGGGTTCATAATTGCAGTGGTTATGTCACTGATTTGCTCTAGTCCTCCCTAAACCTCTGGCTCTTAAAAACCTCTACCATCCACCATTCTTCTCTGATGGTCTCTGATCATTGGGGTGGAATATGATATAGCAGCTCTTTATTGCTGAGCACTTGACAGACATTTATACTTTGTACTTTTATCAGTAGTCTATCTATGTGTAAACCACTGTGCACTGCACAATGAAATTTCTCTGATGAGGCCTAGCAGCTGCTCTAATCTATGAGTACAGAGACACAAATTTAGAGTGGAGTTTGATTTTGCTCATTTTACAAAATAATAGCAGTAGGTTCACCCCTGGGGGGGGGGGCTGTATGCTTCTCAACCACGGTGTCTTGGCCAGATTTACCATACCAGATATGTTTTTCCTCATATTGAGTCGACTTTAAATCTCATCAAGAAATGGTTGGTTGCCACCATAATGTTTATGCCACTATTGTACCCATATTTTGCCTTGCAAGTCATTGTTGTTCACAATTTTAACAGCTGGGTAAAACTGTTGATAAATTTTTGCGTAGGAGCATGTGTAACTCCTTGAAGTAAGGTAAAAGTTAGACATCAATAAAAAAGTTTCCTGGCCCACAACAATTTGATGTCTCCATGCTCTGGGGCACCTCTGATCAACAACTAAGAGAGAGCTATCCTGCACCTGGCATTGAAATTTTTAGTTGGCAACCTATGAATTCTTGGATAAGCTTATTCCTTTATATGGTGTAGTTCCAACTAACTTTTTTACATGAATTGATGGGGATGTTCTTCTGTGTATAAGTTTCTCTTATTGGTTGATGAATAAAACACTAATTGGGTGGGCTACCAGACAAGGAGAATTCTGGGGAGAGGAGTAGCCAGAAAGAGGGGCCATGTAGCTGTAGGATGAGGACAATCTCCAATAAGATAAGGCCATGTAGAATCACTTAGATAAGTAGTTATGGGTTAATATTTAAGAGAGAACTGGCCAGTAAGAAGTCTAAATATATATAATTATTATAAGTCTCTGCATGTTTATTTCTGGCTAAACATCTCTGGAACAAAGTGGAACAGAAACTCCAACAACAATGAATATGTAAACACACACACATATGCACATATATGTATGTATGTATATGCATATTTTAGTTTATAAGATAGTAGGTTTTCATATGGGTTTTTATCTATCCTTAGTGTAAATTATCCCTCCTCTAACCCATTCCTCCATCTTGCTTTCCCATATCTCTTCCTATAATATATTTCTTCGTGGAAACATTGCAGCAGCATGTGAAACATCAAGTGAAATAATTAGCCTATATCCTTTAGATGCTCTTTCAAGTCCAATGACCACTTTCCATACCCTGTCAGTTTTTTTCTAATCACTTCACTATTTCTCAATAGAATGTTTCTTTATGTCCCTCAACTATCATTATAGCCCTTGGAAGTTTTATTTAATTCACTCTTTCTCTGGATAAACTAATTAATATCAAGTATATATTTGGATTGTAAAGTAATGATTAGTAAGAACTCTAGCAATAATTTGTAAGAAAGAAAATGTTTATTCCAGAGGTTGCTCACACTTCCGAATTATTTTTGACATTTTTGTAATAGCCAGATTGCCTCCTTTTTCTAGATAATTAAGATTAAAATGTACTGACCTCAGTTTAGCCTCAAAGCACTCTTGTATTTTTCTTTACCAAGCTCAGGTTCTTCCTAAGCTCAAAAATACCCATTTACAGATATTGATGTCTTCCGAGTAACAGTCAGCTCAAAGCTTTTCACACCTTTAGTGGATGTCCTCTAACACTCCCAAAGTCATATTAAGAAAAGTGTGGCTAAACAGAATGCCAACACGAGGAGGCATCAAGAGTCAGGCTGTTTTTTTTTTTTTTGTTTGTTTGTTTTTGTTTTTTTTTTTTTGTTTTTTTGTTTTTGGGTTTTTTTTGTTTGTTTGTTTTTTGTTTTTTGCTTGGCAAAACCATGCATGAAATGAAAGCTACACAAAAATTTGCTGGCTAAATAGAACCTTGCAAATCCAACATCCTTATTGAAACTTTGTAAGAACATTCCTGTACTATGGTAATAACTTTATGATATTATAGCCTGTTTTGTCATTGATCATAGAGACTCAAGATATTTTACAACCCAGAAACCAAAGTTTGAAGGGATTCTGATGCTTTATCATAAGTTCCATTTAGTAAAACCTAAAAGTAAAGGTATGGAAAGTTCAATGTAAAAGTGAAAATGCTTGGTTTGTTCATCAGTTTTTAGGAGCTTCTGAAGTCTAGCCATTCATCATCCTGGTAGAATAATTGAAAGCAGTTCCAGAACTTTGTGTGTCTCTCATTCATTGCTCTCCTCTCTGAATTCTGGTTTCAGACACTGTCATAACCACCCAGTTGCATTTAGTTGTTGCCTCCTTTGGATCAAAGTCTGTGTACTTATATTTACAGCTATACCATGTCCATGCCTGTGACTTTTTTTCTTTTCTTTCTTTCTTTTTTTATCTTTTGATATATTGCTGTTGGCAAGTTACTAGTTTCTTATCGGCTAGCTCTGTCTTAATTATTAAACCATTTCTATTAATCTAAGTACTTCCACGTGGTCTTATCTTACCAGAAAGAGGGGCTGGCATGCTTCTCTCTATCCTCCATCTTGGATCTCCTCCCTGCTATTTCCTCTTTCCTCCTAGTCTCCTAGTTCTGTCTATCTTGCTTTCCTATTGGCCAACAGTGGTTTATTCTTTAATCAATAAGAGAAACATATTTACAGAAAGACATCTCCCATCATCTCCTCTTTTCTTTCTAAAATAAAAAGAAGGGTTTTAACCTTAGCATAGCAAAATATACCACACAACAGTTATCAAATAAGAATCACAGTTAACAATATTTAGTCCATTAACAGCAAGATTTAAAGAAAATATTCCATCGTCTATCCTATCTTTGTTAGTGTAAAACCCTAATGTAACTTATCTTTAATCTTAACTAAGGAAAACTATAAACATAATTATCTGTCTTCAACTCCATCAAAGACCACAGAAGGATAATATATAAACTCTAGAAATGACAGAGACAACTTGCCTGGTCAGGCACCTGATGTTATTCTGTAATGTTCCATCCTCAGCCCATAGGCCATAGTGTGTCTGGCAGACTCTTCAGCAAAGCAGGAAACTTTAAACTGTCCAACTGTATTGGCAGTTTGCCAGTCACTTTTCTCTGTGCCCTACAGACTGTCTGGAAGTGTCTTTCATGAAGCAAGAATCCTGTAGTAATTTCCATCTTGTATCAGTAGTCACTTTCCTGTGGATCCTGCATATCCAGTTTATATAGCAAAAGTCAAACAGTCCAGACAATGGACTCAAATGGCTACTCTTGCCATATTGAAAGCAAACTCCATTATGCATTTCTTCAAGTCCATCTTCCTTTTTGATGCCGGTGGTGTTGCCAGGAGTAGTTATGTCTCACTGTCAAGAAAAACCCTAAACCATTTTAAATGCCACTTTCTGTAGGTTCTGTAGGTCTTGAAAGGTTTGAAGAATGCCTGTTCATCTCAAATACATCTCTGTATATCTAGAAATCCTAACTAACTTAACTCCAAGTTTTGACTATCATAGGTACTTATCTATAATCTGTACTAACTAAATGAGTTATATAAACACAATATCTTAACAAGAGAAGAAATATACATATCACAAAATTGACCTTAAATTTGTATCAAAAATAACAGCCCATCCAAAAACAAAGTAATCCTATTTATACCAGAATCCCCTTTTTACCTTTAAAAAGATTGGTTGTGGTCATTAACCATTTATAACCAACCCCATATAAATGAAAGCAAACATTTATAGATGATATTTGGGAATTTGGGCATTGTTCTTTCCAAACTGCTTCCTGCTGGTAGGGGGCACTTTCATGGGGATCCTAAGAAGACACAGAAATCCGGGCTGTAGTCTGCAAGGCTGCCTTGTCCAATGAGCATTGCTTCAAGGGGTCTTGCTTGATCAAACCATGTTAGTCTGGAAGGAATCCACAGGTTTTCTTTTTCTGTGGAAACAAAAATAGAAATTCTTTTCCGCAGTACCTGTCCTTAGACTTAAATTTGGAAATCAAAGCATTTTTAAAATATATGAATTGAATTAATTCAGCAGTATTTCTCTTAACAGATGTTATTTCCTCAAAAGTCAAATATTTTAAAGATAACAGAACAGCATATAGTATCCAAATTTTCTCTGTGCTTTCCATCTTTACATGGCTTTTTTATTACTCTATTTCTTTTTTTAAGCATGTCTATGCCTTTTGTGCTCAATGGGAACACCATACTTCTGATCCCCTATGAGCTGAGAAAAATTATTTGGGATTCTTCTTTGTAATCCAAAGATGTTTGAGTTAACAAATTTCACATAGAAAACTTCTTGACAGAGCTTTGATTATATATTTTTAATTTTAAAATTGTACTTATCAGTTATCTATTTCTATTTGTGTGTGTATGTATATGATACTCTGCACATCTCTCCCTCCCTCCCTTCCTCCCCCTCCTCTTTCTCTGTGTGTGTGTGCACATGTCTAGAATGTATGCATTTTTGGACATAGTTGTGAACATCACAGGACCACTTTTAGAAGTCATTTCTCCTTTTGAACATATGAAAAGGAAACTGTAAATCAAACTGAGGTCAACAGGCTTGACAGCAAGAGTAAGAACTTCTCTACCCACTGACCCCTGGTAGAAATACTTTGAGGAACAATCTAATACAGGCTAAGCTATAACATAATATGTGGAATGTCACAACTTCTGACCGAGTTCTTAGCCTCTGTGGGATCTCTGTGACCTTTTTGAGCCTTGTTTCTCTCATCAGCAAAATTGGAATGTTGCACTTCAATGAATTTCCATGAGAACTGCAGATGTGTAGGCATAAAGAGTGTCCGTGAAGTACAGATCCTACTTACATACAAGGAATCTGGAACTTTAGCACTAATAATTTTACTATTAGTATTAACCTTTGAGGAATGATATCTCTCTTATTTCATTTTCTCCATGAGAAGAAGATGGGGTAGTCCATACAAAGTTTCTTCTCATCATAACTCCCTGTGAGTTTCTCCTTATGCTAATGGCGAGGTTGCGTGGGATTGTCTGAGGTGGCTGTGTAGGCCAGACCTTCTAAAGTGAGAATTGAAGCCTCACTTCAAAGGGCTTCTTTGCCACATGCTGCTTGCCAGTGCGCAGGCTCACTGCCCACATGCGGGCCACTTGTGTCCTTGGGAAGGGGTGGTGTGATTCTATGAAATGTGTTGCTGTCAGTGCAGATGGAGAAATGCCACTCTCTGAGTTTACAGTTCCATCAACTCCGTCTTCTGCCTGCCACGTACCAACTCACAGGGCATGCTTATCTTTTGGACTTTAATCCCAAAGGGAGAAAAAATGAAAACTACAAGCAAAATATTGTCTTATCTTCTTTCAAAGTACAAATGTTTTTTGTTTCAAGAGATTTTCCTACACACTGAAAGTTACGTTCCTTGGCATTTCTCTCCTCTGCTTGACAAAGGCAGTAGAAATGATGGTGTGGTTAACAGAGATGAGAATGGAGATTTCCAGATCGACTGCTAATACACAGCATTGCTGAGCCATCAGTAGAAGTTTTAAAAGTGCTAAAAGTGTCTAAAGACTTTCCACAGAGGCCTTAGCAAAGGTTTTTGTACTTCTCCATTTTATGACCTTGCTACATTCTACATTAAGTAAACTGAAGTTAGGGAGGCCATGAGATACCTGAGGCTCGATGTCTAAAAACAAACAAACAAACAAATAAAGAAGAAAAAACTGCCATTCTTATGACAGTTTCACTACTAACGTGTCAAAATCTGAACTTCTGTTTTCTTTTGAGGAAATGGTTTTTAAATATTTAAAAACACCCAATTTCTTTTCAGATTCCCAGATATGTAAAAGCTAAAATGGAAGGTCAGGAGAGCCAGGCCACTTGTGGAACCCATGTCACTTCTCTGAACTGCTTTATAAAACAGAGATTATTTTACAGGGTACAACGTTTGCCACCAAATGTTCATGGCTTGGACAAAAAATGCTCAGTGTTCTTTAGTCTGGAGTATAAGGTCCTTTATAAATTTCCTCCTAAATAGCACCCCTCTGCATGTGTGTGGTTGCCAATGCGCTAGGAAGCCCATATGTGGGCTATCTATACATGCTGTCTATCATTTCTCCTACTGTTGAGCAAATAAGTACTTCTCTGACCTTTGTGCCTAGTCTCCATCCAACTTGGAGTGGTCTTTTAGCTGCTGAAATCTGTTAGTGTTCTTTAAGTCCCTCTTGGAAACTTACTACTTCTCTGAGTATTTCACACTCATCTGGTTAGAAATCATAGAAAAGCCATTTTTTCAGGAGCAGTCTAAGGATCAAATTACATATTATTTTGTTTTAAGTTTGTTCAGCACGTTGAAGTACTGAGTGCTTCCTAAACATGCAGCAAGTGGATGAATAAACAGGTGACTGAAGCAATGGATGGGTGAGTGAGTAACAATATCAGAAGCTTCCAGAATAAATTGTGAACTCAAAGAGATATTGGAAGATGTGCTTTTATCCTACTGTAAGATGTTTGCTTGATACAATTCAGTGGTGTGTGTGTGTAGCTTTAAATATCTCCTAATTGCTTATTTGAGGAACCTGATGTTACTCACACTACTGTTTTTTCACTGTTTAATAACTGGTAAAAACCACAGGAATCCATCTATGGCAGCCTCAATTTTGGTACCTGACCCAGAACTAAGAAAGTGTTGCATTTACTGGAATGTAGGTATTGTTCTAAAGATGGAAAAAGATACAAATTGGATTAGGTAGACTTTTATTTAAGAAATTAAGCAATAAAGGGTATGTGGATAATAATCAATTCAAGTTCAATTACTTTCATTTGAAAGCAAGAAAGTTATAATCAATGAAGACATATTAAGAAATTATCTTAACATTGTCATTTTTTCTAAATAATTGACTGTTCGTGAGAAACATTTTGTTAATCAATAAAAAATAGTCAAATATAGGAATAAATTACTCATTATTTACAAAACAAACAGAATCATATCTTCCTGGATTACCTGCAAGTAATTGTTAATGGAATTACTTTTTATAGTATGTAGGGATGCCTCTTCCATTATTGTGTGCTTAGGACCTATCAATATGCCCAGTAAGGAACAGATTTCCATAAGTACAAGCATATTATCAATTGATCTTATCTTACTCTTTTCTGTCTTTTGGTACCTCATTCTCTAGATACATCTACTTTTGTTATTAAACTGTGTTGTTGGTAGTGACATTGACAAGCAACAATGATTTTTCCTGCTAAAGAATGTACAAGTTGGACTTGGAGAGTAGTTAAGAACATTTGTCCCTCTTGCAAAGGACCCAGGTTCAATTTCAAGCACCCACAGAGTATCTCCACTTCCAGGATACCTGATGTCTTCTTCTGGCCCCTGTGGGCTCAGTCACAGTCATGGCACACATTTACACCAAACATAAAACTAAATAAATCTTTAAAGGGTATACAACTTGTAAATCTCTTCATATCCCACATTCCATTTTCTTACATAAACAAAACATTATAAACTATACTCAGCCAATCTTCCTTTGTTTTCTCTATCTGTAAGTGAAAGTGGGAGGAAGTAAAAAGGGAACCAAAACATTAATATTCTCTACTCAGACTCCAGTACTTCTGGGATAGAAGCATTTCAGTTCCTCACTACCCATTTAAAAAAGACACGTTAACTATTTCCTGTGATTGGCAATGAGACAGTGGTTAGGAGAATGTAAGCATAATAATGGTTGATTGGGGAACTGAAATCAATGTAAAGGCATAAACTCCAGGAGAAGCTCAATTGGCAGGACATACCCTTGTTTGTCATGTAAGTCCATGTAGGGCTACGCGGTCTTTTCCAAATGTAACTCACTTCAGTAGGAACATGTTAGACCACAAAGAAAAAAACATAGACTCCATAAACGCCAAGAGGAAAACAAAAAGGTATGAAGATGGAGTGTGCATATTTGTCTTGAATAAAACATGAGGAAATGCAAATGTGACTCATGATGAGTTCGTTACCTACCAAAGCTAGGGGACTGAGTGATGTTGAGTGATAATATGAGAACTCTGTGAATCCAGCAGCAGTCAAATACAGAACAATATCCATGCTTTCAAAATTTCACCTAGAAGGCTGGTTAGTTTTCACAGCTTGCCAGATGCTATAATAACCTGGGAAGAGAGAAACAATCAAGAAAATGTCTCTATCAGATTGTCCTGCAGGGCGTCCATGGGGCATTTTCTTGATTATGATTGAAGTGGCAAGGCCCAGCCCACTGTAGGCAGTGTTACCACTGAGTAGGTAGTTCTTGGCATGTAAGAAAACAATCTGAGCAAGCTATGGAGAGCAGGTCAGTAAACCTAACTCCCTGTGTCAGTTCCTGTCTCTTAGTTTCTTGCCTTGATTTCCATCCCCAGCTTCCTTCATGATGTACTGTAAACTTTAAGATGACATAAACCCTTTTCTTCCTAAGTTGCTTTTGATCATGGTGTTTATCACAGCAGTAGAAAACTAGAACAAGGGGTATTTGGAGTTAGACTTATGATTTCCAAGGCTCTCTTAAAATAATAAATGATCTGGTCATTTATGAGTAATACTAACACACACACACACACACACACACACACACACACACAGACACAAACACACACACATGAGCAGGTTGCATCTGCTGAGAAAAAAAATAAAACTACTATTCCTATTAGTAAGAAGGAAACAGGGAATGTGTTGTGTGAATGTTGAATGCTCTCTGGAAACAAAAAACTCCAAGAGAATGTGCACTGTAAACTGGTTCACTTGGAAAAGCAGAGTCTCCACACACTTACAATCAATGAGTAATGTTATATGACCAAACACATAGTCAAACTTGTATCTATTCAGAATTGCTGATCATGGCCAAGTTACTCTTTTCTCCATGTCTCATAAGCCTCATTCATAAAATAGGTAGAAATAATTCCCATAATTCTTAGGGGCTTGGGCAAAGGTAAAACGAATTTTGTAAATGATATATGACAGGCATAGCATATATCAGAAATGTTCTGCAAACATAAACTCTTACTTTTAATGTCAACATTTGTGAATTCAGCCATAAAAAGAAATTCAAATACTTGACATGAAATTTCATTCATCATCGGTTTGGTAATCCATTTGGGTCAGCAAAATACAACATGAAAGTAGTGAAATTTGTTTTATTTCATGGGTCACTAAAAGCAAATGGTGGCCTGTTTCAACATTTTAGATGTTTTAAAAATCCGAAAGTAAAAACAGCGAACATCGATAACAGAAACAAGAAAATAGTTTTGCTAACAATTTTTCTTGTGAGGTAGTGACAGCACTATCTTGTGCATATGTACTTCCCTACTGGTACAAAAGTGATCAGACATTTGTTTTTCATACTTTGAATGAAACCGAAGATGTATCTAGTTATATGCTTTGGGGGCCCCAAAGCATATTGTATTTCCACAATAATTTTATTTCCCCAATAATGCATTCAATGGAGGGATCTGCTTGACAGATGAAGTTATATGTTACTATAGTCACTGGATATCTGTCCATATTTGAAAGATATTAAGAATAACAAATTGGGATCACTAGATAACAAAAGTCCTTTGTAAAATTCATCCTTCAGTTGAATCTTCAAGTGTAAAATAAATTTGGATTGTTTGAAAACTGACAGACAAAGAAGGGAGATGATAGGTAGGCATGGTGGTGCTTGTTTATAGATCCTGTACTTTGAGTGTGGAGGCAAAAAGATAAGGAGTTCAAAGACAGCCTCAGCTACATAGCAAGCTCAAGGTTAGTCTGAGCTACTTGAGACCTTGTCTTAAGTAAATCCAGGGGGAAGAGATTATTTCAATGAATGTCTTTTGAGGTGACTTCTTTGTTAAAAGTAATGGATAAGTTCTGACTACATATCTGCTATTGCTAGGAGTCTTAGATGAGGTCACCCTTCTAGACTCCTGGGGGATTCCTTTGGGCCAAGTTTTCACTTGACCCTGAACTGCCCTTCCCCCATTTCCAGTAGTCTTTTTTCAGTACTCTTCCCTGTAATCTGTGCTCAAAGGAGCTCACAGAGACTGAACTGACAACCAGGGATGCTGCATGGGACTGACCTAGGCACACTGCATATATGTTAGATCTGTGTAGCTTGATCCTCTTGTAGAACTCCTAACAGCAGGAACAGGGGGTATCTCTAACTCTTTTGGGACCACCCTACTACTCATACTGTGACTTCTTGCCCAGTCTTAATATATGGGGAGGTATTTAGTCTTATTGCAACTTGATATGCCATGTTTTGTTGATATCCATAGGAGGCCCGCACTTTCCCGATCAGAAAGTGGAAGAGTGATGTATGGCGGTGCCTTTCAGGAGGGGTCACGTAAATCTGTCAAGTCATTTGGAGTAGGGACTAGGCCCTCCCTCCTGCCTCTAGGTTAAGTGAGTATCCCTCCATGATGAATGTCCTCCCAAAGCATGTGGAATGGGGGGGGGGGGGAGGGAGAAAGGGAGGGAAGGAGGGAGAGGGAACTAGGAACAATATGAAATAAGAAAAAAAAAAGAAAGTGGAAGAGGAGGAGTAAATTGGAGACAGAAGGGGTGGACGGAGAGAGGAAAGGGTAACTGGGCTAGGAAGTAAAAAAAAAAAAGTAGTGGGTAAGAAATTATCAAGAGTGCTAAATAAGCATGCCTAAGAATGTGTGCACACATTGCAGTGAATGTAGCTTCGCCTAATACTCAATGTAGGGCTTTCTCTGATGGTGGTAATTTAAGAGTCCACCTTTGTGTTCAGGTATGCTGGAACTACAGTCCTATCTCTATCATCTTCTGGTTGCATGAATATGGACAAAACACAGCTAATAAATCAGTCTTGTCTTCTGAGTTTTCTTTTGGTAGTTTGTCAAACAATAAATATAATGATCCTAGCACAATCATTTTACATCACTTTTAAAATGAATTTAATGTTAGCTGTTCCTCCCCATATTCCCTCCTGCTCCTTTCCCTCCCATTCCCCTCCTCACTTAATCCATCTCTTCTATTTTTCCCTTTATAACACTACACTATCCATATGTGACATGTAGCAATTGGCCGATAAGAACTTATTTCTCATGCATTTTGAGCAGCAATGGAGGCTTTGGAAGAGTAAAAAGCAGAAACCAGAAATCTTCCCTAATGAGGGATTTGGCAAAAAGATGTGAAATCCTCCATGCATTCATAGGTACTGTTAAATTTCTTGGAGATTCCACCCACAAGCTACATTCCCAAGTAATTTCCTCAGAATCGACTCTTGCATGTCTTCCTGTTGTCACATTCAGCATTCTTCTTCCTGGTGAAAACTCTGAGAGTTCGTGTCACACATGTGATCTACCACATGGTATGTTGGGATAAAAATCAGTTTAATAACAGTAGCTTATTACAATAAACACACTTCCCTCTACCAAAGGCAAATTGGAAGACGAAAGGCACTGATGCTGGAGATGCAGTGCTTGCTATGATAATTCATGGTCTCACTTCATTCTGAACTCTACACACATACAGGTGGAGACACTGCTTGAAGATCCTGGGGGACAGTTTTATAACCAGGTCATGGACTGTTGTCCTCTTCCTCCTGTTTACTTGTCCCAGATCTTAGTCCTTGCAAGGAAAGATGGAAGAGTGTCATCATCCTGAGTGCTCAGCTTGACTGAGGTTGCAACTGCAGCTTATGTTTTCACACTGGATGCCATTCATACAAGCATAGGCACACACACTTACAAAGGGCTGCTCTGAATGAGAAGACAAGCTTACCCATAACATTCACAAAGACAAGTTAAAAGTCAGCCTAACATTTTCTTAAACTTAGCACGGGCTGTTGAATACTTAAGCAGGAGAAAAGAAATATGTACCAATTTCAGATGTAAATGGCTTTTTATCCGTTGATTCCCTTTCAGGATACTTATCTGAAGTAAATAAGTTGAGAATGCACAAAGATTTATATTAAAGAATACTCATTACAGTATTATTGGAATAGAAAAATAGATTAAAATGTACATCAGTAGAGGATTCAGTGGTAAATCATGGTGCATTTGTAAGAAGTGGCACTCTATAGCCTTTGGATATAATAAAATATTTCCACACATATTGGCAGTTGTATGATAAGTTGCAAAATTATAAATCTAATAAGTACTATGCATTCATCAGCATTGCTGTGAACACCATTCTGTATGAGAGCTTTTCTGTAAAGCTAAACAGCACAGCTGTCCTAGCAACATCTGCTTCTGTGCTTGTCAATGATTTCTTCATCCTTGATCTGGTGCCTTCATAGACTGCATTTGTTGTCACAGTCTTATCGTGTTCCTTTTTACTGAAGTTGTTACTGAAGAAACATCAACACACTTTAGTTGCAAGAAGCTCATTATCTGCTTCGTGATGCTTGTCTCTTATTCTGTATAATGTGAGAACATTGGAAACATGGTGCAGCACAGAGATGAGGATGCATGGGGAAAAAGGGAATGCATCATCTTGACTTCTTTTCCCATAGTCAGGCAAACCACAGTATACACTGTCCTGTGAGCTGAGTGGAAACAGTCATTCAAATTTTGAAAGACAGACAGGCTTCTGCTAGCCTGGTATTCTGCACAGCCAGCCACTACTAAGAGATGGGAATATGTCTACTTGCTTCACAGGGTATCCTCCTTTTGGCTCACTTTCTCTTAGTTCTCAAAGAAAATGATTTGAGCAAAGTGGCTGGTTATATAATTAGTACACATCAAATCAGTAGTTTCCTGATATACAAATTACAAACTTATTGAGAAAGAAATCAGGAAATAGTACCCTTTGCAATGGCATAAAAAATATCTTGGAATAACTTCAATGAACCAAATGAAAAACTTGTGCAGCATGAAAATATAAAGGACCCAGAGACTGATATTGGGGTTCAAGCTTCAAGCTAAAGGTCAGAAAAGCAAAGCAGTTGGGCACTACTCCCACTCTACCTCAGACTGAAATGCTGATCCATGAGCTCTCCCAAACATCAGCGTCTGCTCAGCATGGCTGGAAAATCCTGAGACTTTAATGTCTTCTTATCCTTAGTATGGCTAGAAAATGAATCCCTGATACAGAGTACTGAAGACCCTGTTCCTATCTTTTATACTCCTCTAGTGCTGGGATTAAAAACAAATATGTTTATCAATGGAAGAGAATTAAAGTCCTGGACAAGGAAAAAAAAACATAGAAATAGAACCAAGAGCAAATGGTTCTGGTCAAACCAGAGAGCTACACACAGGAGCAAAAATATATTCTTCTTATCAATCTGCTATCAATGTGCTATCAATCTTCACAAAACTCAGCTCCAAATGGATCAAGGACTTTAGCATAAGACCAGACTTATAGAAGAGAAAGAAGGAAACACATTTAAATTCATTGGCATGATTGAATAAGACACCAAGATAACAATCACTAAATAATACCTCTTGAAGCTAAAAAGCTTCCATTTAACAAAGAACATTATTATTCAAACAAAATGGCAGCCTACAAAGGGGGGTGGCTTTACCAATTATGTGTGTATTTGACAAAGAGTTAGAATCTAGAATATATAAATAACTAAAACCAAATAAATAAAGAAAACATGAACATCAAGGAAATAAGTAGCCCAATTAAATATGGTGTACAGAAGTAAACATAATTCTCAAAAGATAAATGCAAATGTCTGGGAAACACTCAAAGACTTGTTCAATAACTTAGTCTTCAGAGAAATACAAACTGAAACTACTTTAAGTCCTCATATTATCTTAACCAGAATGACCAAGATCAATAAAAGAAATAACAGCTCAGTGGTGATGGGGTAAAGAGTGGAAGTGCACACTTGTACAACCACTATATAAATCAGTGTGGTGTTCTTCAGGAAGCTGAGAATTGATCTACCTCAAGGTTCAGCCAAACACTTATATAAAATCCACCCAAATGACTCTACACATTGCTACAGAGATAGTTGATCCTTCAAGTTCATTGCTACATCCTTACTGATCAGCATTCATAGTTCTAGAAAAGTACTATACATGCTTTTGAAAGAAAAGGAAAATCAATAATATTATCCAGATATCAACCCTGTGATCAATAACAGAGACCTACCTGCAATATATAATGGTATAATATTGGCACAAATATGATGGAACTAGCTAACCACTTTATGATTGGGTTTCAGGCCCATTTGAGGATATAGAAATCATATCTGATACTGTAACCCTAGGGGATACTTGAACCCTAGGGGAAAACCTACTATTATTCTGTTAAATGAATATAGCAAAAATGACTACAGATGACATATTGCTATACACATTATTTGTGAGAGTTTCTATTGATCTAGTTGTGCACCATATCAAAAAGAAAGTTAGGAAAGGAAGGATTTATTTGGCGTGCAATTCCCAGTCATAGTCCACCACTGGAGTATATCAGGACAGAAACTCAAACAGGACAATATCCTGGAAGCAGGGGATGGTGCAGAAGTCATGGAGGGGAGCTGCTTATGGCTTGCTTCCCCTGGCTTGCTAATCGTGCTCCCTTATAGAACCCAGGACCACCAGCCAAGAACCACCCACAATGGACGACTTGGCCATCCCCCATAAATCATTAATTAGGAAAATGTTGCAGAGTGAGAGACATTGAAACACTCAGCCCTAAATTATATATATATATATATATATATATATATATATATATATATATATATCAAACCCTTTGCTGTAGGCTGAAGGATTTATTTGGGAGAGGGTATAAAGATTGTTAGAGCCAGAAGTGGTGGATGACTACAAGGAAATAGTATCTTCCAGACACAGCAGAGCTGATGCATATATGAATTCACAGAAACTTTGACATTATACACAAGACCTGAGTAAACTCAAGCCAGACAAAAATCTCAATTTATAAGAAAAGAAGTGGGCACAAAGTCTTACCCCTAATCAAGAAGCTATTTGCAATTGATACCTGGTATGGGATGGAAAAATTGGTTTTACCTAAAGGAGTGATGCTGATATAGCAACTACACTCCAGGACATGCATCATGTTCAGCAATAGGTGACCAACACACAATGGACTCCATGTTATTTTTGTTTTTGTTTTGTTTTTATGTTTTATTTATTTATTTATTGGTGTATGTGTATTTGTTATTATGTTTGTTTCTCTGTGTTATTTTTTTTTAATTTGGTGTTCCTTTTTTAAATTTTTTCAAAGAGAGAAAGGACATGAAAGTGTGTGTATAGGGAAATGCACTTGGGAGGACTTGGGGAGAGAGCAAAGAATATGATCAAATTGTAATATATGAAAAAAATTTAAAAAATTATAAAAATGATTGAATGAATCAACCTTCTTTATGAGTTCCATCACTCACCAATTCTTCTGAGGTAATGTTTCCTCAGCACAACATTTCAACCAATATGGAAAGCTAACAGAGGGATTTCAAGGCATTTTCATATGAATGTTCACCAGGTGGGAAGAATGGAAATTTTTCTCAGATGATAAAGTACCCAGTAATTCTGTAGCCCAGAGCCCTTGAAAATTTGAATGTAGGTAAATATTTGGAGTAGGAACTTCTGGGACAGCTATCGTTGCTTCCTGTCCCTCACCAGGTCTGAAAGTTATACACATAGCAATTTCTAAAAAAAATTCAGGTGAGTTTAATTGACCTGAATTAACTAATTATAAATTAATCTGAATGTTTTGACGTCTGTAGAATACCATAGTAGTCTCTTTACAAACACATGTTCAAACCATTTCTTGCAAAATTAAGGACTTGCAGAATAAAATTTAGCAGTGAACAAGTGAAAGGGCTTCCTGATGGTTCTCAGGTAAATTCACAAAGAGAAACAGTCACATCTTAGCAAGCTAAGAAGCAGGGACATTGCTCTTGAGAGGAAGGCTCCCATGAGCTTGAAAGATGCTCCAATGTTTCTGTCAATAGATTCTGCTCAACAGTCATATCCAAGAGAGAACTGCCTTCAGAGTGTAGTTCTGTCTTCTCAAATCCAGTGTCAGTGTGATTGAAGCAGAGATACCAGTACCTACAGGTATGGACATCACAAAGGAGCCTTGGGTAATCTGACTTCAGAGCAGAGGTTTAGGGAATGGCTATGTCTTCCTTTGAGTCCTGGCTGAGCATGTGCAACTTATTTCCAGAGGCCTTTCACTTCATTCCCTGCTGTGACAAATGTTCTCTCCTCCTACCATCTCTAGGCTGAGTGAGCTGCTGCTGGTTGGAACCTCCCTCTGATTTAATTGCTTTAAATTAAAAATGAGCTTTCCCCCCCCTATATAAAGTGTACTTTTGTTGTCAAAAGTAGGAAAATAGTTATCATTGAAGGGTTGAAAATAAAATGTTCCCCAGGTCTCACATATACAAATAACTCACTGTTATATTTCCTCACTTCATCTAGGTTATCTGATTTGTTAGCATATAACTTCATATTTTCTGAAAATCCTTTATGTTCCAGAAAGTTTTGAGGGAATGCTACTTAGTTTAGTTCACTTATTTTTTATTTATTTACATTTTCACTTGTGTTTGATTGAGTAGTCTGACAGCTTCTTAGTTTTGTTGATCTTTTCAACTTCTTTTGTACACAAGATTATCTCTGCTGAGTGCTGTGCATTGGACCTCAAGTCCCCATGTTTATACAGTGAGTACTGCTGCCCATTCAGCTATCTTTATATACAACTTCCATTTTAAGTCCACTTATGGCTCAGACCTCCAATTGAATGATTAGATTTTATTCCCTAATCATGTACTTGATATAAGTTGTGGGATGGCTATATATAATATGTAACCTTATACCATGTGGTTATTTCATTTATATAATATAATTTACATTTGATATACAAATGTATGAAAATAAATGGGAAATGAAAGTGAGAAACTATATAATGATTAATTTGGAAACTTCTTGTATATTGTCCTTCTCCCTAGTAAGAATATCAGCTTTATGATATATATTTTAATCTGATTATATGTACTTATTTATACACATATATCTTTTTAATCTGAGGCTATATATACATATACTCAATGTATATGTACAGATATGTGCATGTATACTCTCAGATTACAAACATACATATTCAGAAATAAACAGCAGGGAGCGACCTAGGAGATATACATATGTAATTATATATGTCACCTTTCTACTTCCTCTCCATATTTTGCTTCTCATCATGATCATAACCTTGATGTTCAACATCCAGCTTTGTTTCCTCTTCAATATCCTGTCCAGCTAAGATAGATGCAGGGTAAGACTGATTCTGGTGAAAATCATCAGTGATATTCATTTATATCCAAAAGATACTTTGCCCTCTAGTGATAGTGATGATAACCTCTTTCTTAGCCAAACGGGGTTTTTTATTTTTCCTAGTATTTTATAATTTTTATCCTCTTTTTTAGAATATTTCTTCTGACTCCTTTTTGGGCTCTGCATAAATGTTCAATATTTATGTTATTCAAGTTCAGCTCCTAAATTTGGTATACTTCTCATACTTTTCTTCAGAGACTGCAACCTTCAATAGCTCAATGTTCAACTTTTCTTTTGTATGCTCTTCCTTTTCTGTGGATGAGACATGTATCTTTAACTTCCTACTGAAAACAGAATGTGAGACTCACAGCCGCTTCATGTTCAGGACATCCACAGATGAACTCAGTCTTCGTGCCACAGCCTCATTTAAAGCAGCTTCCACAGAATTGTTTCCTTCAATATGCATCTGATATTGCCCTTCTTATACCCCAAGGATTTCTCCAATCTGAGTCCCTTCCATTCAACCTTTAAATCACTTAAAGGTTCCACACTCCCTCATACCACTTACCACAATTGTGTGTGATTGTTAGATGCAATTGTCAACATACCACAATCTAGAATCACCGAGGAAATGAGTTTTAATGAGAGAGTGTCCAGATTAGGTTGCGTGGGCATATCTGGGATTATCTTGAGTGAAGGGAATGCTGTTGTTAAGGATTCAGGCATTATACTGATCTGCTCCTGTCACCTGGCAGAATGTACTCAGGCAATACTCTGGTCAGCCCGGGATTCCATGAGTACTACTCTGCTTGCAAGTGCAAAGGACCCCTTTAAAGACAGACTCTGTCCACTTATTCTCTTTTGCTCTCTCCCTGCTCTCTTCTTTTCACTTAAATTCTGTTTGCCTGGCATGTTTGTGGCCCCCTCTCTCCCTGGTCACCTTCACCTGCCCTGGAATCTACCTACCAAGGACCCCAAAAAGCTTTGTCCCAACAGCTTTCTCATTGTGGATGGCAGCATTACATAGGATTCTTGTTTGTATAATAGAAAGTGAGCTGAGCATCCTCTTGTGTGCATTATTCACTGCTCTTGATTACATATCTAAAGTCACTAACTCCAAATTCCAACAATGACAAACTATAACCTGGAATTGAGTTCCAGACAAACCATTTCTCACTTAAGTTCCTTTGGCTAGGATTACAGAAACAGAAAATGAAATGAGGACACTATATAATGGCCAATTTTGAAAGTTCTTGTTTAATATTCCTTGTGAATAGAACAACTATGTGTGCTTCTCCTTCTATTCTGTTTCACAGCTTTTAGTCTAGTACTAGGCACACAGTATATTTGATAATTTAGTTTGTTCTTTGCTCTAAATGACAATTCCTATGTTATTCCTTGGCTTCCTTGGCCTGTATGCTATTTCTAGGGTTTTGTGTTTGTCTCAGGTCTGCACACCAATCATTAGGGATGTTTTCCCAGATACCACCCTGTTTTCCTTATTATTTCTATTATACAGAACTTGTTTAATATAAGTTTAGTTATGTGTGATTTCTGTATTCCCTACCTTTGAAACCATCGAAGAGATGGGCTTTGCTATCATGTGTGTATTCCCTTCCCAGCAGTTAGAATAAAATTGTTTGCTAAATGAATTCATGAATTAGCAAATTGATATGAATTAGGCTCAAGGAAGTCACAAGGACCCTAGATATTACACATTAGAGTCTATAATTTTTTCATGTTTTTCCATATCATTCTTTCTTTTTGTCCCAGACAATGAGATCCCAAATAATTTCCAATCTCTTGCCTGCTAGGATCTCTCATTTCCAATGTCTTCTTCAATAGGCACCAACAATAAAACTACCATATTCAAGTTTCACCTATTACTTATTTCACCTTCTCTCACTTAGGATAGAAACTTTAATACTATCTTTGGACCTGAAAGTGGGATGGAAAAGGAGATGAGTAAAAAATAGTCTTGCATAATTTGCCAATGGCATAGCAAGTCTAGTATAATTGAGAACAGCCTGAGTTTTTAATGTGCTTCAAATCTCCATGAATCAGGAGGCATTTGCACTTGCATGAGCGAAAATGTCAGAGAATGATTTTTGAAAGGCCCTATTTGAGGGTGAAATGTTTCTGCATCTGAAATCCATTTGACTGAGCAAACCATAGTAGTCATAAAGGCTAAGAGGTGTTCATTTCCATAATTTCATCAATTTTTGGAAGAAGTAATAAAAAATCCAAGCTTATAAATTTGGACATGCATAGCTCAGCAAGAATAATTTATTTTAAATAATAGTTCCAACTGGCCTGAAAGAGAAAATTGACAACTATGTGTGAGAAATTTCATAAAACCCTATAAAGTCCAGTGGCTGGATAATTCTAGTATCTTTGGAATTAAGGTTGCTGGATTTACCTCAAATCTTAAGGTAACCCCTATTTCTGTATTCTTGAAAAGAACAAAATATGTGGTACTGAAGTTCTTTTGAGAAAACTTAGTGAATATCTTTTACATAAACAGTAGTTTTCTAGAAATTTGATAAACAAGAATGTTATATAAAATATATTCTTTGAATTAATATTTTAAAGAGAATATTAACAATAGGAACATAATGAAGAGGCAATGACTATCTGATCTGTATAAGTAGATAAAATAAAACATGGAAATATGTTAGAAAGTCTTTGGAGGTATTTTAAATAAAATGACTGGAACTTTTTTTCTGAGATAGCTTGAGGAAATAACTGAAAACTGTGAGTTAATAAAGTACAACTTATAAAATATAAGGTATTTGCAGAGTCGGGAATTATTACAAATTGAAGGAGCCTAAGAAAATGTGACAATTAAATGCAATACTGTAAAGTAGACTGTATCCTGAAACGTGAAATAGGGTCTCAATGAGTAACCCAGTGACAACTACATAAATCTGCAGGTCATTCATCTAGTTCCTCAATATTGATTTTGTAGTTTTCTTGTAGCACCTGTTTTATAATATATTAATACTAGGAGAAGCTAATGAAGGATATGGGGGACTTGATACTATCTTTGTAAGTCTATGATTGCCTCACAAAAGAAAATAAAAATAGGTGTACACATTGTGGAAGATGAGTCTGTAAGACAGGCAAACTTGTGCAAATGTCTCTATGTTGTGGCTGGAGGCCAGTGGGTAGTGATGGAGAAGAGAAAGTAAACATTGTAATAGGGCATGGTGTGGAGACCTCATCCATTATGAAAATACCACTCTTTGTGGTACTGGATTTAGAATTTTGCAGGAAAGAAATGAAATGATATGATGGAAATTTTGGCCGATTCATATTTGCTGCGTTGCCAAAGGCAGAAAATCAGAGGGAAAATGATTGAGGGTTAAACCTGTGGAGGCAAGTTAACCATTTTATCTTTTTAATCTTGTGAAACTAGAGGAAAATTAAACATTCTCAATAAAGGGGAAATATATGATATCATTTCTTCTGTCTGGCTTAGTACTTCTAAGTAAGTTCTTTTGTCATAGTCACCTGTGACTCATGTTCAAAGTGTTTGCCCCTTTAACATAGGATGAGGGTGAGAGGAAGGACAAGACCAGGCTACAGAAACCCACAGATATAGCTGACCTGAACAGGAAGGAGCTAATGGACCCCCAGACTGATAGCTGGGAAAATAGCCTTGGACTGACTCAGACCTCCTGAACGTGGGTTGCAGTTAGAAGGCCTGGGCAGTCTACGGGACTCTGACATTAGAACCTGGATATATCCCTGGTGCATGAAAGGACTTTGGGAGCACATTCCCCATGAAGGAATACTCCCCTTAACCTAGAGGCAGGTGGGAGGGCCTAGTCCCTACTCCAAATGACTTGATAGATTTTGTTGGCCCCTCCTGGAAGGTATCACCCTCCCCTATGGAGTAGAGGTGGGTGGGATGGGAGGGTGGTCTTGGGGGCACGAGAGAGAGGGAGAGAGGGAGGGACAGGGATGGAGGAAGGGAAAAAGAGGGAACTGGGATCAATATGTAAAATAAGAAAAATAAATAAGAAAAACAAAATAACAGCAACAACAAAAACAGGATGAGGGTGTATGTAAGGGGCACTCTCAGGTTTTATTCTTGTAAGTAGTTAAGGCCCCTATAGCAGTGGCACAACGTTTGTTTGTTTTCTTCTGTGGGAAAAGTTAATGTGATTGATGTGATTGATTCACTTTTGTATAAGACATTGAAAACTAGTGTTTCACTTTTGAGTCTCACTTTAGAGGATTCTGGGAAATGAACAATATATTCTCAAAGCAAAAAAAAAAAAAATAATAACTGATTTTGGTCTAATAGATCAGGAAAAGGATATTTGGATGCAAACATTTCTTAAGACCCCTTTCTTACCCTCTGTTTCTAGATAGCTCCCAAGTTTACTCAAGGTTCCCCAGGGAGTATTCTGCATTCAGAATCATCTGTGACAACCTCAGGATAGACTATAACATTGAGTGAGAAGGCTTTCTTCTCTTAGTAGACCTAGCAACGACTGTATTGGGAGTTCCTAGGGCATGGCCAGTCCTGCTCAGTGGCAAATCTACTGTAGATGCAAACTTCCTTGAGAACTCTCCTTTGGTCCAGCTCAGATTTGTCATCACTGTGCATTGTTTACGACTACCAACTCTGCCTATCTCATTTTCTCTCCTCTTATTTTTATTCTGCCCTGCCATCACATACTTACTTTAGTTTGAAAGCTTCTCTCTTCAATCCTGCTTCTGACTTCCCTTGTCTTTTGCAAGGCTATACCATGGATAAGCTACTGTACCTCTAATTCTTGCTCAGTGTTTGCTTCCTGGAGAATATAATGCTCATATAATCAGCATTTCTTTGAAACCAGTCTTGCCTTACCACCACAGCTATGTTTTTCACTATGTGGAGCACATGATATAATTTACATACTCCAGTAGCTATTTCTGTTTAAGAAAGTTCATGGATCCTAGTTGCAACTTTGACATGGTATTTTATTATCACAATACAAATTATTAAGTAATCTCCAACAGCTGTGTTGAATTGCTTGAGAAGACAGGTGTAATATTAAAGAAATTGCTTGCAATCTGTCCATAGACCAATCATGTCCAGTTGGAAGGTCAAAACAAAATTTATAATGAAACCATCTAGGGGATCCCAAAAGCTTCCTTGAAAAAAATGCTAGATTGTAAACACTTTACATTTCTGGGTCACAAACAGTATCACATTGCTTCCTCTTCATCACATTTCACAATACTTTTTGTTAACTAGAAGGTTAATTAAAACAATGGGCCACATTTAGCCATGAAGTTTGATCATCTATGTTCCAGACAAGGTTTCTTTGTGATCATAACAAACTTTGGGTAGAGATAAGAACAAACAGGGTCCTCTCTATATTTCGCACAAATTCATGGCCCTATGTGTACTATATCCTCAGCTGACAGCCCTCTAATTTGTAGTATGTGGCTCTTGTTCTTAAGTCTATACTACCTAACTCATTTACAATTTTGTTTGTAGAAAAGTGCAGAGAAATATCTCAGTTATTAATCAGATAAAAAACATACCCTCTCACCCAACTCAGGTCTATCCTAAGATCACATTTATCCTCTTCCAAACATTTCCTAGAGTGGGATTTTTTTTTCCCAAATACCATAACCAACTTTCCTGCTTAGTGCTTTTGTCTTTCTCGTCTGTAATTTTGTTTTATTTTCAATCTTTTTATTTTTTTATTTTGAAACAATCTTTTCTCACATTGCATACCAATCCCATTCCCACTTACCCTTCTCTCTTGGCTCTCCCCATATTCCCTCCCCCCACCCAATCCACTCCTCAAACAGAGTAAGGTTTCCCATGGGGAGTCAACATAGTCTGCCACATCACTTGAGGCAGGAACCTGTATCTATGCTGAGCAAGGTATCCCTCCAAAGAAAATAGGCTCCAAAAGGCCATTTCAAGCACTAGGGATAATTCCTGGTCCCAATGCCAGTGGCCTCACAGACTGCACAAGTCACACAATTGTCACCCACATTCAGAGGGCCCTGTTTGGTCCCATGCAAGTTTCCCAGATGTCAGTCTAGAGTCAGTGATTTCCCACTAGCTCAGGTCAGTTGTCTCTGGGTATCCCCAAAATGGTCTTGACCCTTTTGCTCATATTATTGCTCCTCCCTCTCTTTGATTGGACTCTGGGAGCTCGGCCCAGTGCTTAGCTGTGGATCTCCACATCTGCCTCCTTCAGTTGCTGGATGAAGGTTCTGTGATGAAAATTCAGGTAGTCATCAATCTGATTACAGGGGAAGGCCAGTTCACATACCTGCTCTGCTAATGCTTAGGGTCTTAGTTGGGGTCATCTTTGTGGATTTCTGGGAATTTCCTTAATGCCAGGTTTCTCACTAGCCCCATAATGACTCCCTCAAACAAGATATGTATTTCCTTGCTCTCCCTCTCTGTCCTCCCCCCATCTCCACCATCCAGTTCCCTCATGTTCTCATCCCCGCTCCTCTCCTCTTCTTCTACCTCTCCCATTCCCCTTCTGCCTTTCCTTCTCTCCCCGCTATGCTCCCAATTTTCTCAGGAGGTCTTGTCTATTTCCCTTTTCAAAAATGATCCATGTCTGTCTGTCTTAGAGTTCTCCTTGTTATCCTAGCTTCTCTTTATGGACTGTATGTAGGCTGGTTATCCTTTACTTTACATCAATTATCCACTTATGAGTGAGTACATACTATATTTGTCTTTCTGGGTCAGGGTTACTTCACTCAGGGTAATTTTTTTAAAAAATAAAGTCAGTTTAATATCTCTGTATGTGAGAAAAACTACTTTAGGAAAAATGAGCAATTCCCAATGCTAACTAGATTAGGGTAAAACAAATAAGTGGACCCAAGAATCATATTCCTTTGACTTTTAATTCAGACCATGCCTCCTAAGCAGCTTTACTAACTTCCACTTGGGCTCAGCTTTCATCTCCTTTCAGAGATTATTATTCTTGGCTCCCAACCACTCTGTAAAGATTACATAAATCAATGCACATTAAAAATGCGTATGAGAGAATGTGCTACGTACTAAACACTTCTATACCCACTTTTACTGTCTCCAAAACCTGCATCCTCCACAAATGCCATATATGACAGACAAGTTAAAGGTATATTCATCGTCAAAGAGCTAAATACTCATGATGTGAGGCTGAATGATTTGAAATTCTCCCAAACCTTATCCCTGGCATTTACTTTTTACAACTTCCACAGGTCCCATTGTTATGATAAGAGCAATATGATTTTCAGTTGATTGCTGGTGGATCAGAAATATAGACATATGTTTCTAGCTTCATCTGCAGTATATATACATGAAACATCAGCAGAAAAAGTTCTAAGAATATTCCAAAGTTCTTGAGTGAGCACTAATATCATGATATTAGCAAAATCATCGGCTTTGAGAACCATTGTTGAATGTTGTCCCTTGTACAAATCTATTGGCCTCATTTGTGCCTACTCTGATAAAGAAAAACCCTCCATTTAACACCTCTCAATACTTTTCAGATACATTTTAAGGACGTGCAGGACTAATTGGGTTCTATAAACCTGGAGCCCTGCTTGGAAAATGGAGACTTGCAGTATATTGTGTTAATAAAAGGCATAAGCAAGTGGCACAAGAAGCATACAAAAGCTTGCTGCAGGAGAAAAAGGGAGAGACTGTTCTTTGGGTCTAGTGTAGCTTCACATATTTAATTCAGTGAGGATATTTAGTTCAATAAACTTATACTCACAGGCTGGCTAATTTGTTTAGTATACATCTGGAATTCTTTTCACATGCTGAACCCCAAAAGGATCCTTTATTATTGAGTTTGGATTTTAAACATATGATTCTGTGTGTGTTTGTTTCTCTTTCTTGTTTCCTGTCTTTACAAGATGGTAAAGGACCAGTAATCTTAACTAAGGGGCTGTTTTCTGGTGAACCAAGATGCATCATTTCTACCAGCATCCAAATAAGAAACAGAATCAGTGATTTACCCTCCTGTCTGCCAAGTTCAGAAAACAAAGCCCAGAAGATCCAGAGCAAGAAGCTAAGAAATAGCTAGATTCATGAAGATTGAACTTCTGGGAGGAAACAGTTAAAGTTACTCCTGAATGAGTTTTCTTTTCTCCTAGGCTTGCACTTCCAGATAGTGCCAATTTGCCGCAACACACTTAATAGCCCAGAAATATTTACTGTGTTAATTACAAACCTACACAAAAGGAAAGATCAGCCTTCATTGAAGTTATCAAAACAAGTGCTAAATATTGTCAGCTGAAGCTCAAAGCTATTAATGTCTCTTGAATTCTTAGAACATTTGGGATCACTGAAGTTCTGGTATATGATGAGCATGGAGCATGATATAGTTGCTTCTGTCATATGCCTTTCTGAAATTTCCACAGGGATTTAAAGAAAATCAAGATCTCACACAGCAGGACACTAAATATTGGTAAATATAGTAGTTTTTTTTTTTTCTCCTTCTTGGACAGAAGTGTTCAGTCACTTCTAATCTCGAAAGGACAAGGTCAAATCCATGCCAAAGATCAAGATTAGCTTTCCCCAAATAATTGAGAACATGCTGAACATTGAAGACTGAACACGTTTTTCCACTTAAGATATTTCTCTTATATATTTAATGTGATTTAGGTATGAGGGAATATCTATTATACAATATTTTAGAAACATAGAACATAAGAGTTTCACAAAGCTGTATATATGAATTGCATGGGGTGCATACTGTCATGAAGTCCAGTGGGAAAGTATAGTCAGCACTTGTGCCTTGGAGATACTATTTTAGGGCAGTCTCAGCTGTTTGGTCCTTTTGGTATTAGTGGACATTTTGCTGACCCTTAAAACACAGTTGTGCTGCTTATTCACCATGAAGGAGCTTTTCAAGTATTATTTCCTTACTAATCTTTGTGACTAATTTTAATTTAGACAATAAGACCTCAGCATTAGAAGATAAACCATAAAATACTGAAATTTGGACACTTTATTCTATCTTTTCATAATTAATTTTTTACTGAACTCGGGGTCATTTAGGCTTTTATGTGGAGGTCTTCTCTGAGAATGGCATCGTTTTGGTATGAATAGCAAATATTTACCATTCTGGTATAGCTGTCTTCTTACAGAATTCTGGTGGGGGGGCTGAGGTTCTTGTAATTTCTTTTGCCCCTGTGTTCCTCTTTGAATGAGCTTACGTGTTTATTATCTATGCAGTTGTGATATGATAGACAACCCAAAAACATATCAACCCTATCTTGACACTTCTCATCTGCAGTGTATCAGATGAAACTGATAACTAAACATTGTATTTGACAGTTGGAAGAAACAAGATCAAAAGTCACACACAAAAATCCATGTGCAAGGTTGGTACAGCACTCACGAAATTTTCTGATAAGGAGGAAGGGCCTTGTATCTACTCTAAAGGACTTGACAGATTTTGTTGATCTCTCCTGGAAGGTATCACCCTCCCTGTGGAGTGGGGGGGGGAAGGGATGGGAGGGTGGTCAGGGGTCATGGGAGGGAGGGAGGAAAGGAGGGAGGGAGGCAGGCAGGGAAGCAGGGAGGGAGAGGGAACTGGAATTGATATGTAAAATAAGAAAAATATATAAAAATAATATAAAAAATCAAATATAAAGTCCACTGGGAGGCTTTACAACTTCCTCAAAATTGGATCAAATTAAGAGTGATTTAAAAAAAAAAATCTAATGCTGGTTGAAAAGAAGACAGTGAAAAGAAAGGAAGTTGAGGGGGTGTGAAATAAAGGAAAGAAAAAGAAAAAAGGGAAGGGAATGGAAGAGAAAAGTCAGGAATGGTAAAGGGTATAAGAAAAGAGAGGGCAGAAGAGGAAGGAAGAGGAGGAGGGGGAATGAGGAGAGGAGGAAGAGGGAAGGGAAAACAAATAGAGGGAAAGAGGAAGAAATTTTGCTAGCATTACTTGTCTGGGATTATGACGAGACTTCATAGATATAACCTATCATTCTTACCTTTAAAAAAAGTGGTAGTCAGTTTCTAATGGGGAGTCTCCCTCTTCACTTCTCCCAACTACCAAAACTTTTACACTCAGTCTTAGCAAGACCTATTTGGTATAGCTCTAAATAGATCACACCACCCATGCTACCATTCTTGTCTCTATCACTGTTGCCCCCCCCCATTAGAACGTTAAGACCTAGCATTTCTTCCTGACTGGGGGCACTGAGTCAACACTAAATAGGTGCTCATTGATGGCTGAGTAACCATAATCTAATAACGAGCTTAACCATTCCACTAGTCACCAAAGCACTGCCAGATGGACATTCACCTAGTCATTAGTTGGCCAGACCCTAAAACACCAATTCTACTTAAAGGTAGGTCAAGAATTACATTTCTACTTTTCTTATTTTCTTCATGTTTTTAAAATAATATTATTTATTTGGGATTAGTGGTTGAAGTGTGTTGCTGAGCGACTAGGACAGAGAAGCTGGTGTATGAGACGATGAAAATCACAGGGTTCAACTGGTCCCAGAGCCATTAGGGTTCTGATTAATTCTTGGTGTGTTGGCACCAGTGCTGTACTCAGTTGCCTGGCTGTGACATCTGGTGCACATAATTATTGCGTACCATCAGCGGAACTGAACATGCTTTCCATGTAAGCGTATCCCTGAAGCCTATGCTTCTGCATGTCCTGCTGAACTGGAAAGTAGCAGACCTTCACAGTAAATGTTATTAGATATTTAGGACTTTTTGGCAAATTTAGATTGAACAGAGAAATTAGAAGAGTAAAAACATCTATTGAAAGTGGTTAGCAGAGGTCTTAAATCACTACAAATCTCACTGTTTTCATTAACTATTTTTATCTTACAAAAAGATTATTATTTTTTTAACCAGTGCAGTTAGATGTTATAATCTAGGAGGGGGGAAATGGTGGCTGAACCTCTAGAAAGTTGAGCTGGGAAAGAGGTGTAAAGAGGCCAAGGTTAGTGATCCACAGTTTAGGTAGTTAGAATGTAGCATACTTGTTCCTGTGGTGTAATTTCTTGTGGAGAGACAACCCGTTTCCTAGCAGATGCTAGCATCCGAGTCACTCAGCTGACCACCTTCCCCACATAGTTCCTATTTTACATCCTTATGTAATGGAAAATATAGTGTGGATAAGAATACTTCCCTTTTTAGGAGTTCACTATACTCTTAATAACCTCATTCATATCTCACTTTTAATCATGTTTTTCATACTTGTTCTAAACAAGATTGGCCTTAGAAATTTCTCATTTTGTGGTGTAACAAACTTCTTTCTAAATTTGAATTGGTATCATAAAATACGAAGTGAATGATCAACATCCTTCACCAAACCTCACAATTATTAAGAACTACAAATTTTTGGTCCATTCTACTTGTATATATTTTATTCACATATCAGGTAGTGACATAAAGCAATAACTGTGTTATGAAGTTGACTTCTTAAAACTTCTGTTCTCATTGGCCACTTTCCACCTTTGTCTCTGTACTCATTCCTTCTATCTCCCTAAGTTCTGTGTTGATGTGACATGACATAGCCTCACTTCTCTACACATCTTTCTAGAAACATCATCTTATATGTAGGTTTTAAACATTATAAGGACATTTAACTCTCAAATGTTAACATCACAATTCTGTCTGAGACTTATATATCTGATTTGTAAATTTTAATTGATATATTCACTGTATTAATTTATACCTTAGAGGTTAAAGAGTAATACTAAATGATATGAAATCTTCTTGATTTCCTTTTACAATTTCTGTATCTATAAATCCCATCTCAAACATGAGGCACCACCTGTTATTCCATTGCTTTAGATTTAGTAACTTCTTCTCTTATATGTCATCTCCAATGCTTAAACAAATCACCTTCCATGTAATTAACCCTGCAAATCATACCAGGGACTGACAATACATAGTGTGCCAGCTTAGACCTTCATTGAAGTCAGTATTGTCATTCACCTTGACTTTTGAAGACCATGTCATAACTGCTTATTTTCTGTCTTTTACTATTTTTCATTACAGTCACTTTCCTTTAATCAACCATAGCCAGAATTTTAAAATAGATATGAAAGGATCAATCACAAAAAGACAAAGCTATGTGAGAGAGTGAAAATCCCAATTTGCTATTGAGAACAACAAATAGTGTGGCCATTTTGGAAAACAGTTTAGTAGTTTCTTCTACAGTTATATATGCACATCGCATTACGTTGTGATCCCATTTCTAGGTATCTGCTGCAGGGAAATGAAAACATTAATTCATGAGAAAATATATATGTATCAATATCTAAATAGTCTACCTTACAATTAGGGAAAGAAATCTGTGGAAAACTTGCAGAGTAGATATGTCCTGGATCATGAGTCAACAGGATAAAGGTTGAATTAAGCAATAAAAAGAAACAAACTTTGGATACAGTCAGCAATATGGATGGAGATCAAATGCATTTTGCTAAGTTAAAGAAGTGAGGGTCATTGGCAATATCCTCCATGATGTCTTCTGTATCTCCCTTCTATGAAGGGAAAGCCACAGGAATAGAAAAGAGATTTGCTGTGGATGAGGGTAATTCCAAAGGATCATGGTTCTCCTGAGCCCTGGAGCTACTGTATATGGCAATTGTGGTAATGAGATTATATGTGTATATAAAATCAGCAGAATTTCACTTTTATTATGGCAAATTGCACTACATTTAAACTCTATTTAGTATCTATCATAATAAATATAAAACCATGATATTCAACCCCTCCATTTAAAACCCCATATTGAATAAGTAGAATTAGACAAAACCTATTGTCTGATTATCTTTGACCTGATTTTTTTGGTATAAGAAGTTACAAACTTCTGATCTCAGGGCAATGCATTTTGTGCACTCTATTGGAAAAGTCCTTTGCTATATTCTCCTGTAGTTTACTACTTGATAAATTCAGCCACTTCTTAAATGTCCTGGTTCCTTTAAACAACATTATTTTATCTTTTGTCCTTCTTTTATTGCATTTAACACAAGCTGATTCTGGTTTTCTACTTAACATCATTAGCCCACTAGAATTTAAATTCTGGTAGAAGAAGCCTGACTCCATTTTGATCAGTACTGTTTCCTGCAGTTTAGAATGGTGCCTTGAAAGGGAATGTCTTAGAATGTACAATGAATATAATGATGAATAAATTGATGACTCCTTAAGGAACTGTTGATAACATCAGAATATCTGCAAAATAATTGTCAAGTTAACATGTATCAGCATGTCTGGCTGCCACACAAAACATGAAATCCTTCTCACTGTACAAGATTGGAATTTTTTTTAGAGAGAGCTATATGGGAAGTCTCATGGCTAATCTGACAGAATAGTATCTGAACACCTCTGTCATTTATAACCCTGGTGCAGCATCTACCATTCCAAGTATATTCTAGGAACATAAATACAAGAGTAAATACTTTATATAACTGTTCCAAATGGGTAATAAATTAGACTTAAAAATATTTGGAGTTGGAGGAGAGATAGTTCAGTGGGTATTAATGTTGTAATAACTAATCTTGATTATCAACTTAAATACATTTAGTATTCAACTAAAACCCAAGCAGCTGGCTCCAACTGTGAGAGATTTTTCTTAAGTGGATGAATTGATATGGGAAGATCCTCATTAAAAATGAGCGATGCCATCTAGTGAGCATTCTACAGAGAAGTATAAGGGAGAAGGTAACTTTTGCTCTTTGTGTGCTTGCCCTCACTTTCCTTGACAAGTCCATCTATCCAGTCCATCTATCCTGTACTGGGATATTCCTTCTCTTGGGTTAGAATCTATTTCTTCCAGATTCCAATGTGCACTAAGACCAGATGAGACATCTAGCCTCATGAATGAAACAACTGTAAGCCACTCTAATAAATATATATACATATATTGCTTGCTGCTTTTACGTTAATTTGACAGAAGCTAGAGTTACTGGAATAAAGGGAATTTCAATTGAGAAAATGCCTCCCTGAGATCTAGTTGTGAGGAATTTTCTTAGTAATTGATGGTGGATGACCCAGCCCACTGTAGGTGTTGGTATGCCTTGGTTTGTGGTTCATAGGGTATATAACAATGTTGGCTTAGAAAGCCATGATGAGCAAGCCAGGAAACAGCACTCCTTCATGCCTCTGAACCAGCTCCTGTCTCCAGGTTCATGCCATTCGAGTTCCTATCCTAGCTTCCTTCAATGTGGAAATGCAAGCTACATAAACCTATTTTTCTTCAACTTGCTTTTGGTCATGTTGTTTCATTGCAGCTACAGGTCCACTAACTAGGATACACACATACTTCCACAAAAACAAACAAACAAACAAACAAATAAAAACACAGTGCGCGCACACACACAGGTACTTGAGCACATACACACATTGAATGGATATATATATATATATATATATATATATATATATATATATATATACATACACTCTGTTGGTTTTGTTCCATTAGAGAACAATACAAATCCTGGATGCTTACCACATAAACATGAGGATCTAAGTTAAAATTCCTAAATCCCTAGCACTCACATTGAAAGTCCATGTAGGGACTATCATAGAAAAAGCTCAAAAAAAAAAAAAAAAAAAAAAAAAACCAACAGATACTGTCCATTCTTAGAGCTAAAGGAAAAAGATCAGGTTGAGCGTACTTCAAAGGTAGAACTTGAAGGAGAGGAAGCTGCTCAACTTCCTGTGATAGTTTCAGTCTATAACACCAGAAACATGAACTGCAGCAGCAGAAGATAAGAAGCCAGGAAGAGCACTCCTGTTGAACACACTGATGTTCTTTGTGTTGCATTGCTGAGAAGACAAAGATGGGAGTTCATAAGTCTCCTTCATTGACACTCTATCACCTCAATCTAGACCTTAAATGAGGGAACAAAACTGAAACAGAAGCCATGCCAGTCATACAATTAAATACTAAACTGCACTGAGAATCAGGGGCCAAGTAGGTATAGGCAACACTGTAATGTCTCCTGAAACAAGGAGAAGCAAATGCTTCTATGATTTTGTCTGTGTGAGATCCAGTCCTCAAGTGCATCTTCCCTGTTGGAAAACAGGATGCTAGACATCTTGAAGCAGTAAGAAAAGGGAGACATTTCTCCGATCTCTTAGAACATGATTTTCTTTTGTGAAGTATATTTTAATTATGTGATTTTTATTGTAAATTCATACATAACATTATTTGTATCATGAATATTTACTTATTAAAAGAAATGTTAACCTCCCCCCTAAAAAAATAAAAATAAAACAAAAACAAGCAAGCAACCAAGTAAAAGGACTGGAATACTTGGAATCCTGATCTTGAAGGTCCAGAAACAGGAGGATTACTGGGACTTGCTGCCTACTGGCCTAGTTCCAGGTTCAGTGAGAGACCCTGTTTCATGTGAATAGAAGGGAGAGTGATAGAGCAGGATACCTTGCATCCCCTTCTGGCATCTGCATGCACATATGGGCCTGCATGCCTGCACATTCTATGAAGTCATATATACACCAAAACTAAACTAAACTAAAACTTCATGTTTATCAAACGAAGTCATTTTGGCATTTCCTCCTTTAGTCTTTGATTTCTTTGACTCTGTAATTGGGTTTCTCAGACTCAGTGATTATGGCATAATTAGGGTTTAGCTAATAATGATTGCCATGCGCACATAAGCACACAGCGAATAAGCTTAAATATTACTGAGATGCACAGTGATAGATTTAATCACAATCATGTAAAATTAACATATCTAGAGTAATTCTAACTTAGTATTACATATATAACCTTAGGCATCCAGACATTCAGGAAAACTTTTATAAAGATTCTAGACAAATGGAGAAATCCAACTTGGAAAACAACATGTAAAGACATTAGAATTGGCAGAAGGAGAAAAGAATTGTCTATAACTGGTGACGCTTGTTGACTCATTGTGTAACCAGGTAGCAAGGTTGCTAAGGATAAGCCTGAATTAGATCAAACACTTCCTCTTTCGTCTGGAGAATTGCTGAATGGCTTTATTCACAGAGGAAATTTCCACTGATGTGAATTATCTGAAGCTCTGAGTTAACAGAGCAGCCCCAGTGCTTAGGTCTTATTGAGGTGAAGTTCACAGCTGAATACTGAAACCTGTCCCCTCCATCTAGGCTGAGAGCAAAGAAAGGGGTTAAGGAACAACTGGTGGTGCATAGTTAATGCCTGTAGGAAATCCCAAGGACTTGGGAGAATAAGATAATCCCATCAATAACTGCCAATGTGTGTTCCTCCTCACTGGATTCCATTCTTAACTCAATGTACAATTAACTGACAAGTGGGGAAATCTCGTTTCACTTTTGTATCAAGGGGGAAAATCAGAAAAAGGATCAGCATCATTTCTTCTAAAATCTATCTTTTGTTTCATCTAGGAATGACTTCATTTATAAATAAGGTTATGATGTGCTAGACGTTTATGTCACCTTGATAGGAACTAAATCCATACGGGAGAAGGGAACCTCAATTAAGAAAATGCCCCAACAGGAAAGGACAAGTCCCCCAGAGCACATGGGAAGTGGGGGAGCAGTGAATGGAGAGAGAAGTAGGAGAAAGAGAAGGGAGAAGAGGAAAGCACCTGTGACTAGGAAGATTGAGTCAGGGTAGGAATAGAAGACAGAAGAGAGTGAGAGTGAGAGAGAGAGAGAGAGAGAGAGAGAGAGAGAGAGAGAGAGAGAGAGAGAGAAACATAAAAGAGGGAGCCATTATTGGTTTGAAGAGAAAACTGAACCTAAAGAAAGGTCTAGAGACCTACAAGACTGCCACCAACTAACAATTTGAGCAACCATGGAAAGCCTACCATAAATGCCCCTCCCTGATAGTGAGATCAGCAACTAACTTATCCACCATCCTGGAGCCCTCATCTAGTACCTGTTGGAAACAGAAGCAAACATCCACAACTAAACACTGAGTCGAACTAGAATCCAGATGCAGAGGGAGAGGACAAGACCAGGTTGCAGAAACACATAGAGACAGCTGATCTGAACAAGGAGGAGCTAATGGGGCCCCCAGACTGATAGCTGGGAATCCAGCATGGGACTGACTCAGGCCCCCCTGAATATGGATCTCAGTCAGAAGGACTGAGCATTCTAAGGGACCTCAGATAATGGAACCATGATGTATTCCTGGTGCACAAAAGGACCTTGAGGACACATCCTCTATGGAGGGATATTGCCTTAACCTAGAGACAGGAGAGAAGCCCTAGTCCCTACTTCAAATGACTTGACAGACCTATATGACCTCACCAGGATGGCATTGCGGGGGGGATGGGAGGGGAGGGTGGTCAGGGTGCATGTGAGGGGGAAGAGAGGGTAAGAGGGAGGGAGGAAGAGAGGGAGTGGGAACTGGGATCGACATGTAAAATAAAAAATAAATAATTTAAAAAAAGAAGAAAAGGAAATGCCCTAACAATTTTCTTAACAAAATGCTAATAGTGTAGGCACTAAGATCAACAGTTAATAAATGGGACCTCATGAAGCTGAAAAGGCAAAGGGCACTCACTGTAAGTAAGACAAAATGTCAGCCTACAGAATGGGAAGAGAATTTCATCAACTCCACATCTGACAGAGGGCTTCTTTACAAATTTATAAAGATTTCAAGAAACAAGACATAAAAAGCAACAACAACAAAACACCCCAAAACAAATAATCCAATAAAAAATGGAGTACAGATGTAAACAGAGATTTTTCAACAGAAGAATCTGAAGTGGGCAAGAAGCAATTTAAGAAATGTTCAACATTCCCCCATGGAAGGCCTCACCCTGTCTGAGGAGCAGAAAGAGGATGGGATGGAGGTTGGGGGAGGGCAGGGAAGGAGGGGAGGGACAGGGAATTGGGATTGGCATGTAAAACAACCTTGTTTCAAATTTAAATTAAAAGAAAAAAAAGAAATGTTCAATATCCTTAGTCATCAGGGAAATGTAAATCAAAACATCTCTGCTATTCCATCTTATACCTGTCAGAATGGGTAAGATCAAAAACACAAGTCACACCTCATGCTGGAAAAGATGTAGAGCAAGTGGAACATTGCTCCATTGTTTGCTGAAGTGAAAACTTGTACAGCTACTTTGGCAGTCAATATGGTAGTTTCTCAGCAAAGTAGGAATCTATCTACTTTAAGACCCAATTATACAATGCTTGGGCATATACCCAAAGGATACTCAATCATAACACAAGGATGGACATTTGTTCATCTATGTTAACAGGGGCTTTATCCATAATAGCCAGAACCTGGAAACAGCCTAGATATCTCTCAACTGATAATGGATAAAGAAAATGTAGCCCATTTATAGAATGGAGTACTACTCAGCTATTAAAAACAATGATATCATGAAATTTACAGGCAAATGAATGGAACTAGAAAAAAATGAGTCAGATAACCCAGACACAGAAAGAAAAACATGGTATGTACTCACTCATAAGTGGATATTAGCTGTAAAATATAACCATGCTTCAATCCACAGACCCAGAAAAACTAAGTAACAAAAAAGTGCTCTGCCAGGTGGTGGTGGCACATGCCATTAAACCCAGCAATTGGAAAACAGAGGCAGGTGAATCTCTGTGGATTTGAGGTTAGCCTTGTCTAAAAAGTGAGTTAGTAACAGGACAGTCACAGCTACACAGAGAAACCCTGTCTCAAAAACTCAAGCCCAAAACAAACAAACAAAAACCAAGGGAGGCACAGTGGAGGATGGGATGCTTCATTCTGGGAAGAGGAAATAGAACAGATTATGCTAGTGCCCTGGGGTGGGTGGAGATAAAAACAGGAGGGATCAGGTTGAGGGATGGAAAGGGAGAGTAAATATTAGAAGAGACTACTGGAAAATTTGGGGCATTTGGGGTGAGATAGAGGCCTAATGCAATGGAAACTCCTAGGAATTTACAAGGGTAACCCCAGCTAGGATTCCTAGCAATAAATAGGGGATACATAGTCTGAACTGGCCATCGCCTGTAACCAGGCAAGACTTTTAATGGAGGAATTTGGACATCAACCCAGCTACATAACTTTTGACCTACATTCTGACCTTGCTATAAAATGTGCTGGGGTAAATGTGGCACAGAAATTGTCTGAGTGTCCAACCCATCACTGGTCTGGCTGGAGACCAATCTCATGAGAGGGAGACTACCCTTAACACTGTCTGAGACACCCAGAGGCTGGGTATCCCAGAAACCTAGGATAGGACTAAGCATGACTAGGGAAAAAAGTCAATTTAATGATGCCTAATGATATTTTGTTATACTGATAGAGTGGTGCCTATGGTGATAATGAACCTTCTGTTTCTATTGTGTGGAACAATTTGAGGAGTATTGGTATTAGCTCTTCCTTGAATTTCTGGTAGAATTCTGCACTGAAGCCATCTGGCCCTGGACTTTTTTTTTGTTGGGAGGCTTTTGATGACTGCTTCTAATTCATTAGGGGACATAGGTCTATTTTAGTTGTTTTTCTGTTCTTGATTTAATTTTGGTAAGTGATAGTTATCCAGAAATTTGTCCATTTCCTTTGAATTTTCAAATTTTGTGGAATACAGGTTTTCAAAGTATGATCTGAAAATTGTCTGGATTTCCTCAGTGTCCATTGTTATGTCCCCCTTTTCGTTTCTGATTTTGTTAATTTGCATTTTCTCTCTCTGCTTGAGCATTGTTCAGTTTCCATGAGTTTGTAGGATTTCTGTGGTTTGTGTTGTTGTTGAATTCCAACTTTAAAGCATGGTGGTCTGATAAGATACAGGGGACTATTCTATGTTTTATTTTTATTTATTTATTTATTTATTTATTTATTTTTGTATCTGTATTTTTGTTATGTAACCTAGTATGTGGTTGATTTTAGAGAAGCAGAGATGAAGGTATATTCTTTTGTGTTTGGATGGAATGTTCTATAGATGTCTGTTAAACTCAATTGAGACATAACTTTTATTAGTTCTTTGGTTTCTTTGTTAAGTTTCTGTCTGTTGGTCCTATTTAGTGGTGAGAGTGAAGTATTGAATTCTCCTACTATGAGTGTGGGAGGTTTTATGTGAGCTTTGAGTTTTAGTAGTGTTTCTTTTATGAATGTGGGAGAAAGACAAAAAAAAGTAATGTTAATGAAGGACTAACCTGGAAACCAATATCTGTTCCTTGGAATTTGCTAACTTCCTCTCACAAGGCCCTGAGATAACAAGAATTCACACTGCCCCACCTTTCTTGTGAGTCAGCAGGTGGGTAATAGTGTCCTTAGGAAACAAAGAGATAGCTGCAACTCCGGTTTGCCCAGACAAAATTAATTAGCACATCCTGAGGCCCCAAAGGTCTGTTGATCCTAATAGTGAGACCATCCAGCCTCAAAGGGTCATGTACTCAATGGACAGAGGGTCCCACCTCCTCCCTAAGCCCGTGGGTTTGCCTTTAAAAACACCTGGGCCCGGGAGGAGGGGGCTTCTCTCTAGCCTGCATGCTGGAGGAGCCTGTTTGCACAAATGTTTCCTGTTCATTAAAGCCTCTTGCATGTTGCAGCAATGCGTTCTTGGGGTATCGACCAAAAGTGGAAGACTCCTCATTCTGAGGGTCTTACATGGGTACTATTTTATTTGGGGCATAGATGTTCAGAATTGAGACTTTTGCTGATGGATTTCTCCTGTGATGAATACAAAATGACCATCTTCATCTCCTTTGATTGACTTGGTTTGAAGTCTATCTTGTTAGATATTAGGATAGCTATACATGCTTGCTTATTGGGTCCATTTGATTGGAAGATCTTTTCCCAACCCTTTACCCGGAGGTACTGTCTGTCCTTGAAACTTAGATGTGTTTCCTGTGTGCAACAGGATGGATTCTGTCTTCGTATCCATTCTGTTAGCTTTTGTCTTTTTATAGGCGAGCTAAGACCATTAATATTGAGGGGAAGTAAGGACCATTGATTTTTAATGCTAGTTTGTTTTAGATTTGTTTTTGCCGGTGGTATTGTGAATATATTTGCCCTGCTTTACCCTTGGGTTCTGGTGAAATGGGCTTATCTATTGCCTATGTCTTTGTGAAAGTAGTTAACTTACTTGGGTTGGAGTTTACTTCCAGAACTTTCTGTAGCACTGGATTTGTAGATACGTATTGTGAAAATCTGGCTTTGTCACTAAAGATCTTGTTTACTCCATCTATAGTGATTGAGAGTTTTGCTGGGTATAGTAGCCTGGGATAGCTTCTGTGGACACTTAGTACTTGTAGAACATCTATCCTATCCAGAATCTTCTGGCCTTGAGAGTTTCCATGGAGAAGTCAGGTGTAATTTTGATAGGTCTGCCTTTATGTTACCTGGCCTTTTTCCTCCGCTGCTCTTAATATTCTTTCTTTACTCTGTATGTTAGGTGTTTTTATTATTATGTGTTAAGGGTCTTTTTTCTTTGGTCCACTCTATTTGGTGTTCAGTGTGCTTCTTATACTTTCATAGGCATGTCCTTCTTCAGATTGGGAAAGTTGTCTTCAAGGTTTTGTTGAATATGTTTTCTGCACCTTTGAGCTTGGCTTCTTTGCCTGCTTCTATGCCTATTATTATTAGGTTTGGCCTTTTCACGGTATCCCACATTTCCTGGATGTTTTGTGTTAAGGATTTATTGGATTTAGGATTTTCTTTGGTTGATGAATCTATTTCCTCTAGTTTATCTTCAGTGCCTGAGATTCTCTCTTCCATGTATTGAATTCTGTTCTTTATGCTTGTGTCTGTAGGTTTTGATCATTTGCCCAGGTTTTCTATTTCCAGAATTTTTGTTTTCTATTTCAGTTTTCAAATCTTGAACTGTTTCCTTCACCTCTTTAATTGTTTTTTTCTTGGCTTTCCTTACTTTCTTTAAGAGATTTGTTTATTTCTTCCAATTTTTTCTTTGATTTTTCTTCTATTTCTTTAAGGGATTTTCTCACATTATCTTTGAAGGCCTTATCATTTTTATGAAGGTATTTTTAAGCCATTCTCTTTTGCTTCATCTGCTTTTGGGTGTTCAGGTCTAGTTGTGTAGAGTCCCTAGATTCTGGTGGTGTCATGCTTGTCTTTCTACTGTTAGGTGTTTTCTTGTATTGCTGTCTTGTCACAGTTCCTTCCAGTGGGTGTTGGTGGGGTCTCTCTCTGTGCTACTCCCCAGGTGGGCTTAAGAAGGTCAGAAGTTCGATGTCTGGAGCTCAGGGTGGTCCAAGCTCTCTAGGAGGTCTCTCCTCAGGCAGGGGCCCAGGGATAATGGGGGTCAGACATAAGGCAGGCGGGTACTCAGGGTGGTCCCACGTGGATAGGCGGGTCTAGTGTGCTCATAGCAGCTCCAGGAAGTTCCCCAAAGGTGGCAGAATCTTTGGATCCATTCTCTGTCCCAGTGCTCAACCAGAGGGGTGGGATAGTGGGCTAGGTATGGCATAGGTTGGGGAGACAGCAGGCTCTTTGTGGGGTGGGGGTTTTGTGTATCTGAATACCAGTAGTGCTCTCGCTCCAGCAGAGTCCTGGTGATGAGGGTCAAAGATCTGGCAGGCAGGGACTCAGGATAGTCCTGTGGGGATAGGCGGATCTCTGGCCAGGGCCCAGGGCTCTGGTAGAGGACCAGTGGTTGGGGTCAGAGATCAGGCAGGCGGGAAATTAGGGTGGTCCTGCCAGGATAGGTGGGTCTAGTCAGTGGTACTGGATTCTATAAGAAAATGGGCTGAACAAGCAATGGAAGAAAACCAGTACGTAGCAGAAGGCCCTTCCATGGCCTCCGCATCAGCGCTTGCCTCCAGGTTCTCACCCTGTTTGAGTTCCTGTCTTGACTTCCTTCAGTGATGGACTACCCATGTGGAAGTATAAGCCAGATAAACCCTTTCCTCCCCAAGTTGTTTTTAGTCATGATGTTAACTAAGAAAATATTATACATTAGAACATGCCTTGAAAATTACAGCTAAAATAACCTTTGTTTTCTATGAAGCTTTGCAGGCAAGTATACCATTGTGACAGGGCTTTTTAATACCATGATGCTATGCAAATTTCTGTTGATTTATATGGTTTGAAGATGAGAAGCATTTGTCTTATTACTGGTCTTTGATCCTACAATTTCGGTTAGTGATTGAAAACAAATAGTCATTTTTTAAACATTTGTCTTTTTAAAATTTATTTTACATACTAACCACAGTTTCCCTGTCCTCCTCTTCTCCAGTTCCCTACCCCCACATCCTTTCTATCAACCCCCTATCCACTCCTCCTCCATCTCCATTCAGAAAGGGTAAGGCCACTGATTGGGAATCGACAAAGCATCAACTTGACATATATTTCTTTTGGTTGAAGTCAAGTTATTTCCTAACTGAAAGAAATTTTATTTTTATTCTAAGTCTGTGTCTGCTTTGAAATCCCTGAGAGATTTGGTGTTTTAAAAATTAATTTACCACATATATCTGTTGAACTTTAACAATCACTTTATAAATTATTATATCACCTAAACTTTCAGAGTGGAAATTAGAGAAACTGATAATTTGTGATTTACAAGAGTTTTAGAGCAATATATTAGATAGAGAACAGGATCAGCATGTAAATTCAGTGCTTTAGACAATTTCTTCTGTCTTAGATACTGTTCTATCTGTGAGGAAACACCATGTCCAAAGTAAGTTACAAAGGAAAGCATTTCATTATGGGCTTATTAATGTTTCAGAGGGTGTGTCCAAGAATGACTGCCAAGATGGGGAACATGGCCTTGGAGCATTAGCCTAGAGATTTCATCCTACCTTCAAGAAGGAGGCAGAGAAAGACCTGGCTAGAATTGGGATTTTGAAACTTTAACGCTTGCCCCAAGAGACACAATTCTCCCAGTAAGGCCATGCCTACAAATTCATCTTTCCTCAATGGTTTCATCAACTAGGAACTCAGCATTCAAATATGTGAACCCATGGGGACCTTTTTCATTCAGACAACCATAGCATTTTTCCTTTACATCAAGCTTTCACATTTAAAAACTCAATTCATTCAACAAACCAACTGAACAATCTTTCTGGAGCTCAGGCTTTGGTTTAGGGAAAGCATTAAAGAACTGGATTATCTGTCTCATGCATTCTAATTTTATACTTATTCATAGTCACCACCATTAGCATAAACTACTTAAGAGGATTTTAAGCCGTGAAATCTATAAAACCATTAGGTAATAGAGTTGCAAAAAGAAAAGAAAATGAAATGAAAGAAATAAAGAAAAAACACTGGTTTTACCCCAATTTAGGTGGTTCAGGTCTTTATCTTTTTTTGTCAGGAACCTTACTGAATTACAACACAGGCTCTGAATTTCATTCCTTTTGTGTCAGCTCCAAAGGTAAACACCACAATTTTATCTCAATAAGGGTTTCAGGAAGTTAGTTGGCATACTTGATCTGTGAGAAGTATAATCCAGTAGAAGGTCAAAAATTTTACAAGAACTAATGAAAAAAAATATCAGATCAAAGGCAGGTGAGTTAAAAATAAGTACACAGTTCTTTTCTGTAGTGGGTTTTGTCCCTAGATAGTCCTGATGCAATAGACTAGAGAACCAAATTGCATAATCTAATCCAAATGCAACATTCTGCAAGTAGGAAAATGGGATCAGTGTTTGTGTATATTCAATTGTACCATTATCATTCTTATCTATTTAGCTGTAAGTCTTGCTCACACTGGGAGCCAATGAAGAAATATCAACAATACTGGTTCTACTGTCATGTCTGGAAGTTATTTCTGAAATTTTAAATAAAAAAGAAAATCATAAGGGATAGTGTATATAGTAGGTTAAATGAGAAATATCTCCCATAGCCTTTGGTATTTGAAAACTTTGTTCTTTGTCCTCAATTAGTGACCTTATTTGGGGCAGACTAGGATGTGTGACTTTGCTGGAAGAAGCATGTCACTGAGGGAGTTTTGAGGTTTAAAATCCTTGCTCCATTCAGAGTGCTTTTCCTGTCTGCTTTGTGCTTATTGTTGAGTATATGAGATCTCTGGTTTCTGCTCCTGCCACCATTTTTTCCCATCTCCTGACAGGCTGTTTCTACCATTATTGTCTCTAACTCTCTGGAACCATAAGCCAAAATAAACTTGGTGCTGTAAGTTGTCATGATCATAGTGTTTTATCACAATAAAAGAAAAGTAGCTAATATAGACAGCATTGTAAAAAGAATGTTTAATTAAAAGGAAAAGATTCTTGATGACGACTTCATTTCTTCAATTCTCATTTCATCATCCCTTTCTTCCAAGTCAGTATCTCAGATAGTCATGATGTCATGATGCATTCCCTTAGAAATACTGTTTCTTTCTTTCATTCTTTTTTTTTTTTTTTTTGATAGACAGTTGATGGTTACTTTTCTGTTTCTGTGGTAAACATACTGGCCAAAATAATTTTGAGAATGAAAAAGGTTTATTTTAGTTTTCTAAATTCCATAGGAAGTTTATTAAATTCATAGGAACACAAGACAGTGAGTAAATCCCACAGTTCAATACATTTCATAGGAAGAGAGTCCAGTATGTTGTGGGAGGCAAGCATAGTGGCAGGAACAGAAGCTGGCTGATCAAATTTCATCCATACATAGAAAGCAAAGCTGCAGGGAAGGCTGAGACAAAGACACAGAAAGAACAGGGAGTAGGGTAGGGCTATAAAGCCTCAATGCCCACCCATGGTGACATACTTTTGCCTGCAACAATCTACCTCCTGAGGGTCCTATAACATCCCCAAATTATACCACCAACTGAGGACCAAGTGTTCAAATATGTGAAGCTGCAAGGGGCATTTCTCATGCAAACCAGAACCTGTGAATTAAAGTTTCAGGGAAGAATCACTCCTTACACCAATGCCAGCATGATAAACTGATTAGAACTTCAGTGACCAAGGAGAGTTTGGAATGTTGCAGGTACAGAAACTGATTATAGTCATCAGACCATCTTTAGTCATCTTATTAGCCATCCCTTGCCCATACTTTTTCTAACCTAACACCCTGTGACTCACAGGCAAAACCTTCAATTGTATATTAACTAGCTTCATCAAGGAAAAGGCTAAGCATATCATCAGTCAGCATTCTAGGTCTACATCAGCAATTTCCCTGCTTTGCAGTTACCCCCTACTAAATGTTTCCACCAATGTATTTGAAAGATGTCTTTATTTATGACAGTCATTAGTATGTTGCTATAAAACATCACCAAATTGTTATTATGTTCAAACATGGAATTCCAGGTTACCTGAATCTGTGTCCTCAAGCTATGGCCATTAATATATAGCTCAGAATCAACTATGTCTTAAACCCTTAGACTTGAGAATTGTGGTTTTGTATCAAAGCCCATTGATTTAGTGATCTTGAGATTTGAATATCCACCCCAAACTCCCAAATTCCAGTTAATTAGATTCCTTTTGTATTCTCTAGTAAAAAGAAAGAGCTTTTTAATTATGCTTTACATTAAGGACTGAAACCTAACAGCTCAAAGTTGTAGAAACATATGAGATCAAATCAAAGTTTGACCAATGTATCTTGATGAATGTACTAGTAACAAAACAGTCAAATTCACTGCTCTTATTTTAACTATCCCTCCGGTGCAAGAGAAAAGGCACCAGGCACTGGTCAGGCACTGGTCATCATACACCCAAACTGAAAGGGTCACCATCACAATTCTATGTGTTGTTTCCCTGTCAGGCTTGCAACTGGTTCTATAGGGGCCCTTTCAAATTTCCTTAGGGTTAATGCTTCTGCATGATGAGCACAGAGATGTGGATCACAGGAGTGCAGCTACCCTTTGCTCTAAGTTCCTGGCTACCCTTTGCTCTAAGTTCCATTATCAGAAGCAGTGGTACATATGAGATAGGACAAGAATAAAACTAACAAATCTACAGACAGTTGGAGCTAGAGAAAGACACATCTTTTCTGTTATATTCATGGTGGCAAATCATGATGAAAGGAATCTGATATGAGCAAACTGAAACCAGAAGAGTGGATTTTGATATCTAGTGTCAGCATCCTAGCACTAGTAACCTAGCCAGTACTGATAAGGAGAAGTCACTGACACGTGATAAAATTGTTAGCTATTGCCTATTCATGAATGTAGACATTGCCCAATAAAATGCACTTCTTTGTGTTCTGCTTATTGCCTCTTCTTTCTTTCTTTCTTCCTTCCTTCCTTCCTTCCTTCCTTCCTTCCTTTCTTTCTTTCTTTTCCTTTCTTTAAATTTAAAACAAGCTTGTTTTACATGTCAATCCCAGTTCCTACACCCTCCTGACATCCTCCCAAGTTCTCCCCACAAACCACTATCCCATCCCATTTCTGCTCTCCAGGGAGGGCAAGGCCATCTTCAAAGTCAGTCATATTATTTGAAGAAGGGCCCAGGCGGTCCCCCATGTGTCTAGGCTGAGAGTATCCCTCTATGTAGAGTGGGCTCCCAAAGTCCATTCATATACTAGAGATAAATACTAATCCAATACCAGAGGCCTCATAGACCGCCCAGTCCTCCCAATAACATCACATTCAGGGAATCTGGGTCAGTCCTGTGTTAGTTTCCCAACTATCCGATTGGGGCCATGAGTTCCCTCTTGTTCAAGTTAGCTGTTTCTGTGGGTTTCTCCAGCCTGGTCTTGATCCCTTTGCTCATCACTACTTCCTCGCTTTAACTGGATTACAGGAGTTAGGCTAGTGTTTAGCTGTGGGTGTCTGCTTCTGCTTCTATCAGCTACTAAATGAAGGCTCTAGGATGGCATATAAGGTAGTCATCAATCTCATTATTGGTGAAGGCCATTTAAGATAGCCTCTCCTTTTCTTTTCTTTTCTTTTTCTTTTTCTTTTTTCTTTTCTTTTCTTTTCTTTTTCTTTCTTTCTTTCTTTTTTTTTTTTGCTCTTTTTATTTAAATTTGAAACAAGGTTGTTTTACATGTCAATCCCAGTTCTCTCACCCTCCCTTATCACCCCCACCAAATCCCAGGGCATCCACTTTCTAGTCCCCAGGGAGGGTGAGGCCTTCCATGGGGAGTCTTCAAAGTCGGTGATATCATTTGGGGCAGGACCTAGGCCAATGCCCCATGTGTCTAGGCTGAGCAAGTATTCCTCTATGTGGGATGGGTTCCCAAATTCCATTCATATACCAGGGGTAAATAATGATCCATTACTAGAGGCCCCATAGACTGCCCAGTTTTCCTAACTAACACTTACATTCGGGGGCCTGGGTCGGTCCTATTCTGGTTTTCCAGCCATCAGACTGGGTTCCACGAGCTACCCCTTGTTCAGGTTAGTTGATTCTGTGGGTTTCTCCAGCCTGGTCTTGATCCCTTTGCTTATCACTCCTCCCTCTTTTTAACTGGATTCCAGGAGTTAGGCTAGCATTTACCTGTGGGTGTCTGCTTCTGCTTCCATCAGCTACTAAATGAAGACTCTAGGATGGCATAGAAGGTAGTCGTCAATCTCAATATCTTAAAAGGGCCTTAAAAGGGCAATCTATTGCTTAGATTGTTAGTTGGTTTCACCCTTGTAGATCTCTGGCCATCTCCTTAAATCTATAATGGCTCCCTTTATTATCGTATCTCTTTTCTTGTTCTCCTCTATCCTTTCCCTGTCTCAATCTTCCTGTTCATGCATGCCCTCCTCTCCCCTCCTCTTTTCCCCTTCTTCTCCTAACTCCCTCTCCCTTCCATTCCATGCTCCCAGTTTGCTTGGGGGAAACACCAAAGATAGTTTATGGTGGAGAGTATTTGTAGAAAGGAGAATACTCCTCCATTGCTGGTGGGAGTGCAAACTTGTACAGCCACTTTGGAAATCAGTATGGTGGTGGTTCCTCAGGAAAATGGATTTTGTGTACCCCAAGATCCAGTAATTCCACTCTTAGGCATATACCCAAAAGATGCATATTCATGCATGCAATAAGGAGATCTGTTTATCTATGTTCAAAGCCGCATTATTTGTAATAGCCAGAATCTAGAAGCAACCTAGATGCCCCTCAACTGAATAATGGATGGAGAAAATGTAGTACATTTACACAATAGAGTACTACTCAGCCAAAAAACACAATGGAATCTTGAAATTCTCAGGGGAACTAGAAGAAACCATCCTGAGTGAGGTAACCCAGTCACAAAAAGAGAAACATGGTATGTACTCACTCATATATAGATTTTAGACATAGAGCAAAGGATCACCAGCCTACAATTCACACCACCAGAAAAGCTAGGAAATAAGTAGGACCCTGAGAGATACATCCATGGTCCCCCAGAGAAGGAGAAAGGGACAAGATCTCATTTTCTTCTAATCTGTATTTTTAAGCTGCTACAGAGCATAGTTTTAAAATCATAACCATCTGTTTCTGTTCAATGCCAGCATATCATGAGCATGGGATGCACTCAATGATTAAGATCCATTTTTTTTTCTTCCTTGGTAATCCAATTACAAGGTAATCTTCGATTGTTCAGAGGGATGGGTTGATAAAGTATCAACAAAATCGTAACAGGTCCATGAAATTCGTCAGCTGTTCACACAACTGGTTTGTGTATTACGTGCATGGTTAGGTCTGTGTTCATGCATATCTTTCCTACTTAATGAAGGAGACTTAAATCATACTTTACTGTATGCTCAAGTTTATGACTAGTAGGCATCTAGTTACTGATCAGAAGCTAAAATTGCAGAGTCAGTTTCAGGCATGCTTCCCCAGTCAATCATTTAGTGTCTAACTGTTTTTTAATAGTTGAGTTATACACCGCCAACAGAAGCTGTATTTCTGTGGCTATTCCCAGAGGATCTGAGAAGTGATTACCTTCCTAGAGTTTACCAGAGCCCCAGACAGCACTTTTATTGGAAGCCACGATTTGAATATTGTAATTTAGGACAAAGATCCCAATAAGAGAATGCTGAATAGCTATCCTAGAGTAGTTTCTGACCAATTTCTTTGCTCAGAATTTTCCTATCAGCTTTACAGATCGTTTCATAAACAGACTAAGGAAACTCTTGTGACTGGAATCTATTTATCTAGAATCTAAAATGTCCTTCTAAACATTTGTAGTTCTTTTGCATTTGTGGAGGTAAAAGACACAGTAACTTTTCTTTGAGGGTGAGAGAATGCAGTCTTTTCTACATCTTTGGAATTTAGTGAGGCCACTGCACCCCCCTTTTTTTTTTCATTTCCTACTCTCTAGTATCCACAGATTCTACTATGTCATGTAGACAGAGTTATTATCCCATCATTCATTTATTTTCCACATTATGCTATATTGGATAAGGGCTGCACATCCATGCATGAAGACTTGATGGAAAGGCAGAAACTGGTAAATTTCCAATGGCACAGTGATATTCATTGTTTGTCCTGTCAAGCAGCAGAAATTTTATCTGTAGTATTTTGTTAATTGTTGAAAAGTAGAAAAGTATTGAGCAGTTCAATCATACAAATGAAATGCTACAGATTGACAATATTTGAAGTGCATATACAATTTATGGAATGATTATAGCTAGCTAATTATCAACTATAACCACCATACTGTACAATAGAGTTCTTGAATTTATTCCTACTATATAATTTTGATTATATAGTCTCTGTCCAATATCTCTCCTTCTGTGTCCATCCCCTAACCACCTTAGCCTCTTGTATTGAACAGTATCTAAGATTCATGTCATTAACTCAGTAACTACTTGATAAAGCAATATAACCTTCCAAGACATACCTTCTGCACAAACAATGAGGCACCTAACAAGGAGGTGTTGTGTCATTACTCTTAATTTCTAGTCTTTGGAATTGAATTTGTATCTGAAATCTCTCTAGTAATGCAGTATTGCTTTTTGGTTACAATTTGTGGTTATATTCAGATAATGTGGGTGTTGAAGGGAAGAACAGATCATAGGCTTTCCACTGTGTTATTTAAACCGTCACTAGTCTCATCCCAAAAGTTGGGAAATGAAGGTAGGAATTATCTGACAATCATGCATTTCTAATCCTGATACTCATTTGGGAACTGGAAAATGACTGCTAGGTTGGTTCTCAAACATACTGGTCTCCTATGAAAAAGAACTAAGAAAAAATGTTACTGACTTCAAATGTGCATACTTTCTGGTTAACTGACATGGCTAGATGTTAAGTGACATGTTGATGGTTGAATTGTCCCAACTACTAGAGCAGGCCAATGGTCATCAAAGGTGCTTTATTAATAGTCAGACCGATGACAGATTAATTAACTTTAAAATATACTCAGAGTTAAAATATGGGGTTGGTTGTTGTCAGAAAAATACTACATATCACTAGTAAGTATGTAATGTAAGACAAATGAGAGCAAAATAATATACTTTTAGTGCTTTCAGAGGCTTCTGAGTCTCATTGCAACTGAAGTAACTATATCAGGAAAAACTTCTCTGGTAAGCTGTGTGAACACTGTGCCACACAAGTGCTTCATTCTTAAGGAGAAGGCTTTCAAAACAGTTAATAAAACCTGTCTGTATGATTTCTGAGATATCTTCAAAGACACTTTCCTATTCCCCAAGTTTGAATTACTTGGATATTTTTCACTTTTAAAAACTTAGTTCTTCAAGGGGGAGCTCATGGACCCCAGACTGATAGCTGGGAAACCAGCACAGGACGGAACCAGACCCCCTGAATGTGGATGTCAGAGACCTGGGCAGTCTATGGGGCCTCTGTTAGTGGATTAGTATTTATCCCTAATATACAAATGGACTTTAGGAGCCCATTCCACATAGAGGGATAGTTCCTCAGCCTAGACACACAGGGGAAGCCCTAGGTCCTGCTCCAAATGATATGTCAGACTTTGAAGAGACCCCATGAAAGGCCTCACCCTCCCTGGGGAGGAGAAAGGGGATGGGATAGGGGGTTGGGGGACAGGGGAAGTAGGGAGAGAAACTGGGATTGACATGTACAACAAGCTTGTTTCAAAAAAAAAAAAAAAAAAAAAAAAAACCTTAGTTTTTTTGAGAATTCTATACTATGTACTTAGATCATTTTCATCCTCCTCCCCAAAATGCCCCCAGGGCCATCTTCTTCTTGCCTTCCAACAGAATTTATGCCCCCCCCCTTTTTTTTATGAAAAAAACAAGTCAATTTGTGTGACCAATGTACTCTTGGCTGTGTGGCCATCCATATACCTCCCATGGGTCACACCATTAAAGAAAACTTCTCTCCCAGAAGCTATTAGCTGCCAGTATTTTCTCAGGTAAGGGTGGGAAATCATGCTCACCCTCCTTCTCCATACTGTAATTTTGTTTGGCTTGAGCTTGCAGAGATCTTCAGCATGCTGTCATTACCTTTAGCAATTCAAATGTGAAACTTCCTGGTCTACCCAGAAGACACTGTTTCCTTATCATCCACCATCTCTATCTCTTACAATTGTTCTGTGTCCTCTTCTGTAGTGATCTCTGAGATTCGAAAGAAGCTGTGCCATTTAGACCTCAGAATTCCATAGCCTTTTGTTATCTGTACCTTGATTAGGTTTAGGTTCTTCATGTCAATCACCATCTATTACAGGAAATAGCTTCTCTGATGAGAGCTGAAAGGTGTGTTGAGAGCCAAGCTGACTGAAGGCTTTTTCAGAGTCTCTGAAGAGAGTACCAAAGGAACCTAGTTATGTGTCCTTACCCAGGAGCAGATTTTGTTAAGCTGTGATCTGTGGCAGGGACCTGAGCCAGGGAAGAGTTAAACTTTCCATTCCTGGGAATTTGGTTTTTCCCCCTAAAGAGAATGGAGTTGTCAGTTCCAAGGATGTCTCTGTGTGCTCAGTCTTTGATGCATTTGGGATATCATGTGTTTGCTTAGTGCAACATTGTTTGATTAGCTTCCTCTTGACTTTGTAACATTGCATGACACATTCTACTGGCACATTCACTTTTCCCTCCAAGAAACTGTATATAAGATGCTGTATCATTTTGTTATTTTAGTTTTTCTATTCATTTTATATACCACTGACAATTCCCCTTTCCTCTCCAACTTCTGCTCCCCCCTCAGAAAGGGCAAGGCTTCCCATGGGAAATCAACAAAACCTGGCTCATTATTTTGAGGCAGGACCAAACCCCTCTGCCCTGCATCCAGGCTGAGCAAGGCATCCCACCATAGGGAATGGACTCCAAAGAGCTAGCTCATGTGCTGGTGCTGTACTTCTTATTAGCTTGCTTCTTCATATATGTCTTCAGATAGTACAGCTTTCTGCCACCTTCATTTTCTCATCCCCAGGAGGCTGAGGTAAGATGATTAAATGTTCCAGCATTGTCTGGGCTATAGAATGAGTTCAAGGCCAACCCGGCCTTAGTGAGATTCTGCCACAAATTAAAAGACATAAAACCAAAAGGATCGATGGTATAGCTCATGGATAGACTATTGTCTGGCCCTAAGTTTAATTCTTAATATCACAAAAGAAGGTTTATTTATATTTACTTATATTTATATTTATATCTAGTGACACTCTATTGAAGAAAGCTGGTTTATCCTTTCCCAGCAGGTATCAACTGATATTAGTTTCTTGGTTAAAGTTGGTTCTTCACCCTGGGTTTTTATTTGATATGAACATGTATAGGACTTGTGTGTTTTTCAATAATCTCTGTAAGTTCATGTGTTTCCTTTCTGTTGTGTCTAGATGGCATTGTTTCCTTGGAGTCACCTACCTCTAGCTCTTACAATTTTTTTGACTCTGCTTCTGCATAGATCCTTGAGCCTTGAGGAGAGGGGTGTGATGAAGACACCCTATTTTAGGCTGAATGTTATGAAGTCTCTTACTCTATATTGTCCAGTTGTGGGACTCTATGTTGATTACAAGCTATACCAAGAAGAAGCTTTGATGATGTAGACAGAAGTTTCTATCCTGCTTGCTCCCAAAGTCGTTCAGTCCCAAATAAACACACAAAGGCTTATATTAATTATAAAATGTTTAGCCTATTGTTTAGGCTTATTATTAACAAACTCTTAAAACTTAACCCCCAATTCTTATATATGTTTAACCATGTGGCCTGGCATCTTTTTTTAGTAAGGGATTCTAATCTTGTTTCCTCTGCATCTGGCTGGTGACTGTGTCTCAGCCTTTCCCCTTCCCAGAATTCTTCTAGCCTCGTAGTCCCTCCTATACTTTCTGCCTGGCTATTTGCCAATCCGAGTTTTATTGAACCCATGTGAGTGACAAATCTTTTCATTGAACAAGAGCATTATCCCACATCAGGTGAAGTGATGCATTTGTCTATGAATATAGCAATGCGCCATTAGAAATCTTTTCATTTCTATGGGCATTTAGCAGAAAAGTAGTATTAGGCTATCCTATGAGTATCATGGCATACTTATCTGTGTTTTTTTTTTTTTTTTGTCAGTTTATCAGTGCCAGGCATTTGCTGGGGCAGTATGTGCATCAGTATTTGTTAGGGTGATTGTAGGTTCAAAACAGGATTTCAGCTGGTTGTAAATTACTAAATATGGGTACTGAGAATTGAACTCTGATCCTCTTATAGAGCTGTCTTAGCCATCTCTCCAGGTTCAATTATTCTCAATATGATATATATAGTGGTTTCAGTGAGTATGCCTGATTTAGTCAGTGTTCTGCTGCTGTGAAGAGACACCATGACCATGGACTGTTTATTAAAGAAACCATTTAATTAGAGGCTTGCTCACAGATTCAAAAGTTTAGCCCATTATCATCACTGCAAGAAGCATGGCAGCATGCAGGCAGACATGGTGCTAGAGAAGTTCTACCTTTGGATCTGAAGGCTGCAGAGAGAAAGAGAGAGCCAGAGGAAGAGGCAGAGAGAGAGAGAGAGAGAGAGCGAGAGAGAGAGAGAGAGAGAAAGAGAGAGAGAGAGACTGAGAGAATGGGTCTAGCTTGGGCCCTTGAAATGTTACAGCACACTACCACTGACACACTTCCTCCGACAAGAACACAACGACACTAATAAGGCCACATCTCCTAATCCCTTCCAAGTAGTACCACTCCTTAATAACTAGGCATTTAAATATGAGCCTATGGGGCCATTATACTATTCAAAGTTATTTAAATATTTGGTTCCCAGTAGGTAGAACTGTTTAGGAAGAATTCAGAGGTGTGTCCTTATTGAAGGTAGCATATCTCTGGGGCAAGCTTTAAGTTTTCTAAAGCCCAGACAACTCCCAGTTATCTCTCTCTTAGCCTCTTACTTGTAGATAATAGGTAAACTCTTGACAACTGCTTTACTACTATGTCTAACTGCCTAGTGCCATGTTTCCTATTATGATTATCATTAACTCACCCTCTGAAATTTTAAGACCCATATAAATTCCTTTTTGGGTTGCCTTTGTCATGGTCTTTTATCACAGCAACAAAAATGTTGCTAATAGACAGTATAAAAACATATGCTCACAATAAAACAAAATTGTAGATATAAAATACAAGGATATCTGCTGAACTTTATTTATAGCAGCAAACCAGAACCTGGAAGCAACCAAGATCCCCCTCAACTGAAGAATGGATAGAGAAAATGTGGTACATTTACACAATGGAGTACTACTCAGTGGGGGGGGGGATGGAATCTTGAAATTCGAAGACAAATAGATGGAACTGGAAGGAACCATCCTGAGTGAGGTAACCCAGTCACAGAAAGTCAAAGTATGAATTCACTCATCTATAGATATTAGTTACAGAGCAAAGGTTTATCACACTACAATCCACACATCTAGAGAAGCTAGGAAACAAGAATGACTGTAAGAGAGTAGTACATAGTCCCCCAGTGAAGGGAAAAGGGACAAGAGCCCCTGAACAAATTGGGAGCATGGGGAGGAGAGGAGGGAGGAGAAAGATGAGAGGAGAAGAAGATGGGGAGAACATGAGGGATTAGGAAGATTGAATTGGGAGATGAGTAGAGGAGAACAAGAAAAAAGACACATCAACAGAGGGAGCCATTATATGTTTAAAGAGAAATCTGGCACTAAAGAATAGTTCAGAGATCCACAAGGATGACTACAACTAGGAACCTAAGCAATAGTGGAGAGTGTCCTTCTCCTAGAATGAAAATGATGACTACCTTAAATGCTATCCAAGAGCCTTCATCCAGTAGCTGATGGAAGCAGAAGCACAGATCCACAACTAAGCACTGAGGAAAATTACTGGAATCCAGTTTCAGTGAGGGAGGAGTGGCAAACAAAGGGGTCAAGACCAGGCTGGGAAAACCCACAGAAATAGCTGACCTGAGCAAATGGGAACTCATGGAACCCAGTCTCACCACTGGGGAACCAACATAGGACAAAACCAGGTCACCTGAATGTGGGTGTCAGCTAGGAGGACTGGGCAGTCTATGGGGCCTCTTGTAGTGGAGCCAGGATGTATCCCTATTGCATGAACAAACTTAGGGAGCCCATTTTCCATGAAGGGATTCTCTCTTATCCTAGAGACAGGAGGGAGGTCCTAGGCCCTACCCCAAATGACTTGACGGACTTAGATGATCTCTTATGGAAGGCCTCACCCTCTCTGGGAAGTGAGTGAGGGATGGGATGGAGAAGCAGTGGGACACATGGGAGGATGGGAGGAAGAGGGAACTGTAACACTGATATGTAAAATAAGAAAAAATATTACATAAAACATTTTGCTGACAGAATCTTTTATTCCTCATAGATATTTAATGGTCATTTTTGCTATAGTCCTACTGTTAGCTATCCCCATGAAATGTTTTTAGAAGACTTTATTCATTTATTTAAAAGTTTATAAAGGTATTAGTTTTTCTTCTGTACTAGAACTCTAATGTAAGTTCTCTGTTATTGGAATATTTTTCTCTCTGTTTTAACTTAGAAAAGCCAGATCCATTTGGCTTCCCCTGTTTCTTCTTTAACTATGTCAGAAACTTCCACACACAGGTTATCTTCTCTTATATGTTTCTATAATTCCTGGAATTTTTCACTTGTTATTATTGAGTTGAATAGATTCATAAACTAAGAGGTCTCTAACAAAAGTTTCTAAGCATATTTAAAAGATAATGGACATGATTTAGATAGTTGATCTTATTCAAAGGGGTGGGGTGTGGTGATGCTAACAAAATTTAGAAGTTGAAAATTTCCTGAAGTTATGGTGGCTATGATCACTTAGACCTGTGAGTGTTTATTGGAGAACAGGTGCATTTATACTGTAACTATTCTATAACCAGCAAGGTTAATTATCAATGAATTCTAAGTAATCTATGCATTCATTTCTATTCATAGTATGCATATTCTAGAGGTTTTTAATTCTCCTAGGTCACACACTGTAGCCAAAAGCTACTATCTCCATAAGCTGAGCCATCCATCTATAACATAAGAAAAGACCAGTCAGGTTTCCTATTTCACAGAACTACTGGTGACAAAAAGATATTTAAGACATCATAAATAGCCCTTCTTTAAGAAAGTTAAGTAAGATTAGATTATCTTGAAGTAAGTTTATCTAAATGAATATTTTTAAGCATATTTATAGCTTTTTAGGTGAGAACACATCCTTGGAAACCATAAGATATGGAATCAAATACAGATAGAATCATATAAATTTCAGTTATTAGCAAAAGTAATTACTCTAATAATTACTGATAATATTTCACAACCCATTAAGCATAGCACTCAAAAAGTCTGACTGTCATACATTATTGTTTAATCTTCCCTTCTCTGTTCTATAAAATACCAGTAAGTGACTGGTTCCAAATGTATCCCTACATCTAATTTTTTTGGGTACAGATTGTGTTCTGTCAAATCTTACTCTTCAACAGTCTTATTGAAATATCACCTCTTCTATGAAGCTTCTAATTCTCCTGTTTCTAGGAATACTTTTGTGACCCTGCAATGATCTTTACTCAATGTACATATTAAGTACGATAGGAGAAGGGCTCACTCACATGTGTACTGCTCTCACAGAATCAAGAGCTGTTCATCATTGTCCATAGCTGGCATAGAGAAAATTCTTAACACATATTCTTGAATAAATGACAGTGTCACTAACATTAAGCAGTGAGATTTTTATGAGACCAAAAGGCATTCTAGAGTGATGTTACATTTACAGGATAGCTGACACAATCTCAGCATCAGAGCAAGAGAGCTGTGTTGAACAAGAATACCCTCCTCAGGTGAAGGTAGAACCTACCCTTCAGTTCTGAGTAGTTGATTGCCATTCAGGAATATAAGCCCCATCTGTACAGATTCTTAAGCTTATTTGAATTTATCCAAAAACTTATTTAAGAAATGCTAAAATTTGAATCTATCCATCCATCTATAAATATATACATATGCATGTATGTGGGCATATGAAACCTTCTGACATTTATGAGATGATTCAAAATATACTCCCTTGCAAGCAACAGAATCACAAAAATATCTGTAGATCAAATTTGGATAGTGTATCTCCTACTCACAAGTCTTGGCACACAAGAATATGTTTGAATATCTACTAATAAAAGTTTTTCTGTCTCTTCTTTCTAGGAAGACCTATAATGTAAGACCTATAATAAAACTATGGAAATTATAGCATGGAATGCATGCAGGGATGGTAACAGCCAATTCACCTGAAATCATTTAGTTACTGACATTTATTTGCCCCAGGAAAAAGGGTCCTGTGCAGCCCATGCCGTTTTCAGATTCTTAGTCTGCAAAAAAAGCCCATGTACTTTCTGTTTTACAAAGCACAGCAGATCCTCGAGGGGTGTTGTGTAAGCATCTTGCTTGTTTTCCAGGAGCTTGGAGGGGCATGAGTGTTGGGCAGACAACATACATGGCAAACTGACTTACTGGACATAAAGTTAGTTGGCTCATGTAGACTTACAACAATCAAAGTGAACATCAACAAGCAGCTGCAACAACATAAAATCAATGTCATTCTTGTGAAGTGTGGCAATTCATGTCTTCAGCAGTGTTTAGTAGCCTAATTTAATAAAGCTTTCAATGATTGAGCCAAAGCATATCCCCCCTTTGCCTCCATGCATTTAAGAAAACAAAACCCTAAAAGATTAATACTCATTAGAAGCCAGCCTATAACTCTTAGAAGCTTAAGATTCATGTTGCCACAGCCCCATGGAGATTGGATGCCAAGCTCTGAAGAACTGAATGCTGAGTCTTAGAACATGGTGCATTAATAACAATTTGTCTCATTTCCATTTTGCTAACTAACCATACAAGTGAATGTTTGCAAAATAAGAGGCTGCCGTTTGCACCTTTTAATGAGAATTGCAGGGCGTTGGTGGAGTGCTGCTTCATGGTGACAGTAGAAGACAGACAAATCAGAAGACAAGGTGATAAGGCAAAAGAGTATGAAGCAAACAGGCTTACTTGGAAACTGCTTTGTACCCACCTGAACTTTCAGATCATTTTGCTCTGGTCTGTGATAGACCAGATCATGCTCTCTAATCCTCCTGTATACTGAGGGCATCCATGTCCCGTATTTACAGTGGATTATGTCCATATGAGCGTTGACTACTTTAAAATATCACAGAAGTGACAGCATATTATGCCCTAATATTCAAAAATAAACTCCATGTTGGATGCAGTAAAGAACTATTATACTCAGTTGAAATTTTTATGGTTAATATGTTAAATGTAAAACTTAAAAAAATTAGTTTTTTAAAATTTATTCTCCAATTCCTTCCTTTAACATGAGAAATAACTTAGCAAGTAATGTGGAGTTGGACCCTCTCCATCAATAAAATGTTCATACAGTAGCCCTTGAAGAAGTATGTGTGCTTTCCTGGCATTTGCTTATGTCCTGTCGAAAGTGGCAGACTCATTTCTCCACGGAGATCTCAGGAACAAGCTACTGCAAAGCTTGTTGGGACAGCTCCATGGGTTATGCTGCCTTACTTCACAGCAATGTGTATGGAGACAATGTAGAAAATTACTTTTCTTCCTAGTAGTTTGTTGGAATTGATACACAATTAATGATAGAAGGAGAAACTACAAAGTCATTTAGGGAAAAAATGAGGCCATTTTAATAAAATGAAGAGTTTTGATACTCTTATACAACTTGACTGTTATATAAAGTGTCCAGGTGTGTTATACTTTATTCTACTTGTGCTCTCTTTCTACAACACACACACACACACACACACACACACACACACACACACACACACACACCTTCCTATAAATACATGGATACATGGGCAATAACATTTAAAGAAAGGATGAGTCACTGGGAACAAGATGGCATTTAGTCTTATCTAAATTGCACAATGTGTATACTACTTGGAAGATGGATAAAATACAGGGTTTCCAAAAAGATAAAGAACAAAATATTGTGTATCTGAAATTTGAATATCAGACAAAGAATAAATCATTGTAGAACAAATATGTGGTATATGTCACATAGGAATATGCCCCCATAGGCTCATAGATTTGAATGCCTAGTCATTTGAAAGATTTAAGAGGTATGACCTTATTGGAGTTGGTGTGACTTTGTTGGAGGAAGTGTATCACTGTTGGGGACAGAAAGGAATTTGATGTTTCAAGGCCCCAGTCAAGGCCTAGTATCTCTGTTCCTGCTGCCTGCGATCTGGGTGTAGAATTCTTACCTACTTTTTCAATACCATGTCTGCCTGCATGCTGCCTTGCTTACCATAAAGATGGGAATGGACTAAAACTCTGACACTGTCAGCAAGCCCTAATTAAATGATTTTCTTTATAAAGTCACTATGGTCATGATGTCTCTTCACAGCAATATAACACTGACTAAGAAACAAATGCACAATAAATTTCCCCTGCTGATACTGCCCCAAATAAGTGAGTAGGTGGCTTGGCTGGTTCTACATCAACTTGGCATAACCTAGAGTGATCTGAAAGGAGAGAACCACCGCAATTGAGAAAATGCCTCTCTAAGATCCAGTTGTAGGACATTTTCTTAATTAGTGAGCAATATGGGAAGTTCCAGTCCTCTGTGAGTGGTGCCATTCCTGGGCTGTTGGTCATAGTCTTTGTAAGAAATCTGGACAAGCAAGACATGATGGACAAGCCAGTAAGCAACACTTCTTCAGAGCCTCTACATTAGCTCCTTTCTCCAGGTTCCTGCCCTTTCTGAGTGCTTCTCTGTCTTCTTTCAATGATGTGGAAGTGTAAACTAAATAAAACCTTTTCTCTCCAATTTTCTGTTGGTCATAGTGTTTTATCATAGCAATAGTAACCCTTACTAAGACAGATGGAAAGTAGGAATTCCTGATTTTACATCATCTTAGAGGAAATACTTCAGAAATCCTGACACAAAATTATAGAACTCTTGTGTTACCAATACCTGTAACATAGCCAAGAGGTCACAGCGATTGAGTTCCCAGGTTCCTACTCCTTATGTGAAGCATGGTTGTCAGACTGACTCCTTTAGACCATCAAAACTTTGAGGTGGTATCTGTAATTATAAGATTTAATTTTTAATATTAACTTTCCTAAAATTGGGAATTGAATGATCCAGTGGTGGACACAAGTTTGAAGTTAGTGAATAACAGCTTCTGCCTTTAACACTGCCAGAATCACCCTTTTGGCTATTACATTTACTTGGTCCTGGTTAAAATAGGAATGTGGGCCTGTTGAAGGTTTCATCTTCCAGTGAGATTTGGCAAAACAGCTCTGGAATACTTAAGGTAGTAGTAACTCTATAAATTCATAACACATTCACCTCTGAGTTAGTGTTGCCTAAATGAAGTGAGCAAGATAAGGGACCATACCCTGGAGGAACTAGAGAGAGCCTAGCCTAGATGCAGACGTATCTTTAATACATGTGCCAGAAAAGGAATCTTGGAGCCCTGATTTCTAACACCAACACCTCCTGGCAAGAGCCTGAGTGCTTCCATGGGTAACATCCTACTGGATGAACAGAGCATCAGTGTTTCAGGATGTATTTGCTACAACCCTGGCCTGGCAGAATAGGTTGCAGTATGACCCAGAGGTTACTTATCTTGGATAACAAACTTCTGCATGATCTATGAGCTAAATCCTAGACCTCTAGTGGCAACATCCTTAGGATTTGTTTCTCCCACCATGCTTTGAAACAGTGTACCTGTGGGAAGGAGACATGCCTGACTTTTATTCAACCTTGGCCTCCACTGAACAACCACAAGGCAACCTCATAGCTGATAGGAGAGAAGAAGCTCAATAGTAGGTTCCCAAAGAATACAGCCATGTCTCACAAGAGGAGCAGGGCCCTGGGCACTCATGGTGACCTTTGGCTACAGGAGTGTTCTTGTGCCTCAGAGGACATTTCTTTGGGACCACTTCATGTGTGGATTGCAAGGAATTGAACTTCTGCTTGTATAATCCTGCTTTCTTTTGTTTTGAGACATGCCTCACTACATAGCTCCAGATGGTTATGATTGGCCTACATTTGAAAACTGAGTCCTGAGACCCAGCATCTTCCATAAGATCTGGCTGCTTTCAGAATTATCCAGTCTTGCCTCTGTTTGCCTCTGTTGACCTACATGGGAGCATCATTCAAGGGAATGAATTATATAACCTTATGATTCTGGATATAAATAAGTGCTCTGATATTTGCATTTGAACTATCACTTCTAAAATTAAATAGAATATTTCATACTGATAGTTTTTTAATCTTTATTTATTTCTTTCTTACAATGACCTTAAACAATAAGAAAAAAAAAAACACTGCAAGAAACTGGATAATACAAAGTTTTATATTTAAGCACCTTTAATGGCACTCTTCTCTTACATTTTGAACAAGGACCCTCATATTTTGCACTGTGTTCTGAAAATCCTATACCCTAACCCTTCCCAGAAGATTCTGGATTCCTGGTACTTTTAGCATTTCTATTCTGCAGAATCAACTATCTAAGAGGCAGTAATTTAATACTTATGCTATGAAAGGAACCAATTTTCAACTAGAGAACCACAACCAGACTGATGACAGTGGTCAAACCATTTTGCTGGTTTTGATACTCTGAGATTAATGGATGGAGTGTAGGGCACTGTGGCACATTGCATATCATTTACTTGCACTATCCATGTATATCATGACCTGCGGCAAAGACCTCATAGCAAGAATGAATCAATGTGTAATTTGTAGGAAGCGATACTGTATGGCTTTAAAGGATTTCTTTAGAATCATTCAGATCACTAAGCACTTCTCCTAAAGAGGCCTTTTCTGTATTGAATTGGCAAACAACGGCAGTATATTATCAGAGTTGTTTGAGATGTGAAAGTGGAAAGAACCAAGGCATTAAGGCATGATGAACCTCTCCATCTATCTCTGGCTGTGTGAATTTGGTTAATCACTTACCTAAGTCAACCGGATAATAAAGAATATAATGCTACTCCTGGCCATGTTGTAAATCAGTGAGGTAGTGTGCAAAGTGCCAGCAAGCTTTTCAATTCTCCTGAATAGTGTTTTTACTTCTTTTGACAGTTTTGAATATTTACTAAGCACCTGCAACGGGCTAGGCCTTCCTGGTAGGCATCTATAAACAGACAAATGTAAAACCCTGTTTGCAAGTGGATTACATTTTATCAGGGCCTTTCGCTATTGAAGAAATCTATAGACATACACCAAAGTAGAAAAAAATGGGTTGCAAGGTTACTTGTCCTTTGTAGCTGTCAAATTTTGCTATGAGGATGATGTCATCTAGAGTTGCAGGAATGAATTCATTTTCTCTGCTAATTTAAGTTAAAAAGCAGGAAAAGCAAAATCAGTACTCAGCCAGTTTCTATTAAAAGCTAAAGTTCACAGACACACACACACACACACACACACACAGAGAGAGAGAGAGAGAGAGAGAGAGAGAGAGAGAGAGAGAGAGAGAAAGAGGAGGGAGAGAGAGATACTCATAAAAAAATGAGGGTTGTACCTAGTGTTATTGTAACTTGTTATGCCCTCTTAGGCTGATAACCCTGGGAGACCTGCTCCTTTTTGTTGGGAAATGGAGAAGTGGATCTGGGAGAGAAGAAGAGAGGGGGCAAGACTGGGAAGAATGAAAGGAGGGGAAGCTGGAGTCTATAATGCATGAGTGAAGAGTAAAAGAAAAAGAAAGAAAGAGACTCTTTAAGTGGGAAGGCAGAACAGTGTCTGAGTCTCCCCTGTTTTGGGACTTTCCCCAAGTTTCTAATGTTCTTTATCTTCCTTGGAGTTGGTTGCTTTGGTCCATCACAGGAGATTGAATAATCTAGACAAAGGCAGGAAGGTATATTTGTTCCCCCAGAAGCCTTTTTTTGGGAAATTTAAAAATCCTGCTGGATAGTTCTCTGCCTTGGGAAATCTTGCATGTACCAAGTGTTTGTCTTAGTGAGATAATGCGCACTAATATGCCTTGAGCCTTGTTTTTTCCCCATCTGTCAGCCTATGAGGGATCTTCCTGCCTTTGAGTCTGTCACTTAGTCACTCAAATATTTGGAACACAATTTATTCATATTATCACTTTATCTGCACTGATTTTGTTTGCACTGATTTACAACAGTCTGCATAATCTCTCTACGTATTTGCATTTACACATTTGCATATGTATACATACATGTATACATATTATCTAAAGCACAACAAATCTATAATACTTGCATAGATCTCTAAATAATCATCACATTTTTAAAAAATCTCATTATTGTTTCCAAAATGCCTTTACTGAGAATTTCTTTGCTGGATTCAGGTTCTAAACACCATCTGTGTTTGATTGTTAGGACTCTTAACTGTTTTGAATGCATGATTTCTACATTTCTCTTGACTGGTGTCATTAATTTATTAGGAAAACCAACTCTTTGCCTAGTAAATTCTAGATTTTTCCAGATGTTAAGCACTTTGACAGCTGCCTGATCCTGTGTAGTTTGAGTTTAACTTAGGACATAGAAGAGAAAATCGAGTTATTTGTCATTGTTATCTCTATGCATATGGCTCACGATCATACTCCTGTTTGGCCTTCTCCACCGAATTGTATAATACTTATGCTACTTTCCTACTGGGCATCCTCCTTTTCTTAAATGTCTAAAGTAAAACCTGATTCCTCTTCTTATTAAAGCACATACTATAGAGTTCCTCATTTAATAACCGGCAAGTCCATACTTCCACTTCTAAAATCTACCCCTATTTCATCCAAATCCTACATGATGCCCATACAAGTTTACCTGCACACCTATATACAGATAGATTATTTCATATGATGCTAATAGCTTCCAGATGAATTCAAGCCATGAACACATCACAACTGGATTGTTGGAACAACCCCAACTGGTCTTCTTTCTCCTGTTCCTTTCCTGGGTGGGTATCAGCTACTCTAAATATAACAGTAAGAATCATTTGATAAAGTGTAAGTCTGACCAAGTCATTCCTCAGACAGTATTCTGTATTGCCTTCTATTTTATTCAGCATAAAAGCCAAAGTTTCTACTATGGAGTAAAATGAGGTATGAGCCTTTCATGTCTGACTTCCCATTCGTTTGCTAACCTTTAAGCTTTTTCTTATGCTTCATGACAACACACCCCCACCCACACCACACACACCACACTGCTTTTTCTGTTCCTGATAAATTCATGATTCTATAGGATTTTTTTTTCTTTTTTTATGCCTGGGATATACTTTCTTACTTCGCATTTTGTTGGTCCTTATTAAAATATTAATGCTTCATAATTTCATGTCTCCTTTTCATGCTTGGATTTTCATGTTAGCATTTATCTCTCCACAGGTATCCGTTTGCTGCTTGACTCCCTTGTTATACTGCCATATCCCCAAGAACTAAGAAGACAACAACATATGTAGGAGTTCCTCAATGGGTAGGTAGTTTTAAAGTAAACTGAATGAATGTTGCTAATATCTATTATCATTTGCTAATATCTATCATAATAGACAAGTTTCTATGCTTATAAGCAGATTTCTTTGATTTCTAGCTGTGTAGAGCCTAAATGCTTACTGATGCATCTACTTCTAATTTTCATTTAACATTGACTTCTTTGCAGGAGCCAATGGACAAAGATTCTTAAGACTGCTGTGTTGTCAGTTTGTTCCACCCCAGTGGCTGTTGGGGTGGGGGGTACCACTACCGTAACTATAATTACCTTGCTAGGAAATTAGTTTTTTGGTCTGCAGAATTGCTTCTGTTTCTGGTCCCCCAGGCACAGAGATACCAAGAAAACAAAGTTAATTAGGCACTTCTCAGTCTAGACATTTGCCTAAAAATTTCAAGCCAGTGGATTTGTATTCCACCCTGAGGGATGGTAGAGCTGGATTCCAGGAGAAGTGCTGCAAAGATACCCTGGTAGAAAATGGTTCTAATCAAGCTATCATTGAAGGCACTTCAACTCCAAAGGATGGTCTGCCCATCTGCCTGGAACAAAGGCTAATGACTCCCTGCTGACTCTTACCTTTCCTGGTAGAAACTATCCCTGTAAACACCAAAGATCTTCATTTGCCATCAGTCTAAGCTTCCAACTTGGCAGGCGCTAAAGAAATGGAACAAAGCCAAAATGTATGGACAGCAGTGATTCTCAGTCAGGGGTAATTTTGTCTCCAAAAGAAATTTGGCAAAGTCTGGAGATATTTTCACATTTTTTTATTGACACAACTAAGGCCATTCTTTTGGCATGCATATGCATATATATGTGTGCTATCTATATATGTAGCCTCCTCATTAAATCTGAGTTTATATCTTAATGTTATGTACTTTTTGTGAACCATGATGTTTATTTGCTCAGATATACCAGTTATATTTCCATGTGAATATGGTAATCTGCTGTTTTCTATAAATATGTGTCTCTGTTGCACATGGGCATGCATGTGTGATCCGTGAAGCTGAGTTAAGATAGTGATTCTTCTCTATGCTGCATTAAATTTAGTGATATATTTTAGTTATATGCAAAACCTGTGCTCATACACCATTGCATATACTTATACTCAAAGATGCACAGAGCATAGTGCACAGGGATTTTGCTAAGCATATGAGAAACCCCATCATCATTCACCTTCAGGAATCAGTCTCCTATTATTCTGCATTATTGGGAAATTTTCTGAGGATCCATGGCATTTAAACACAATTCCCAGAACTCAAAAGTTTGCTGTACCTTGGACTTCAATTGTCAACTCTTTTTTTTTTTTTTTCTCAGCTTACTAACATACTTCTCAGGTCATCCTCTCTTGGGTCATGGCTTTATGTGTCACCAACATGTTATACATTCTCAGTTTACACAGTTCTTGGAAATTCTAGACTTGTATACACAGTTTCCAGTGTGGATTCTCTGCCATATGCCTACTGAACTTTCAAACCCAGTAGATCTAAAATAAAACCTCAAAACCTGTCTTATGTTCTAAATCTGTTACATCTAAATAATCTCAATTAATGTTCACATTTTTAAAAAATAAGTTAGAGGCTACTGATGCTAAGAGGCTAAGCATCCTTCAAGAGGACACTACTTCAATTCTCAGCACCCACATGGTGGTTAATAACTGTTTGTACCTTCAGTTCCGGGGGAACCTTCACCATTTTCGGGCCTTTGTGGTTACTGCACGCATGTGATGCATAGACACACATGGCAGTAAAACAACCATGTATGGAATATAAAGATAAACAAACCCTTAAAAAATTACATTTATATTCAATCTGCCTTTCTTGTGACACATTATATCTGCAAGCAAATTATGATAACTCTAATTGAAATGTGGCTATGATATGTTTAGTTGCTACTATTTCCACTGTCTAGTGTTCAAACTACCTTCACCTAGTGTCTGGGGTATTATTCTCTGTATCATTGTTTTATTCTCTGAGGTAGAGACTATCGAGTATCTCCCAGTATCTAAAAAAGTGTGAAACTATCTCAATAGATCCATACAAAATAGCCATCTACAAACAAATTTTACACAAATAGGCTATGATTATTGCTACTAGCAATAGTTTCCTATTAATGCTCTACCATCTTGTCACACACTGACTGAAACAATCCAAATTGCATATGTTTTTCATTAAATACTGTTTTTAATTATTCTTTGAGGATTTCATAAATTATACAATGTATTTTGACTATATTCACAGCCCAGTACTTATTCCCATTTCCTCAGAATCCCAACACCTTTCCCTCCAAACATAAAAAAATTATGAACACACTTAGAATTGCCCATATGTATACTCCCAAGGAAAAATGTTTCTCTCTGCTTCATCCATTAACTGTCAGTATTATTCCTCAGCTACTGGCCTTAGCTCATGAGGCCCTCTCCCACTGTTTTAGTTAGGATTATTAAGGCTGTGATGAAACATTACAACAAAAAAACAAGTTGGGAAATGAAGTTTTTATTTGGTTTATAGTTCCACATAATAGTCCATTATTGAAAGAAATCATGACAGGAACTCAAACAGGGCAAGAATCTGGAATGGGAGCAAGACTGCATATGAGCTTGCTCATCATGGGCTGCTGAGCCAATTTCTTTATATTTTAAGATAATATTTTTAATTTAAATTTGAAACAAGCTTGTTTTACATGTCAATCCCAGTTCCCTCACACACCCATCCTCCCCAGACCCCCAAGACCCATTCCATCCCCTTTCTGCTCCCTAGGGAGTGTGAGACTTTCCATGGGGGATCTTCGAATTCTGTCATATCATTTGGAGCAGGGCCTAGGCCCTCCTCCATGAGTAAGGGCTGAAAGAGTATCCCTCTATGTGGAATGGGCTCCCAAAGTCTATTTGTATATTAGGGATAAATACTGATTCACTACCCACATTCAGGGGGTCTGGGTTGGCCCTATGCTGGTTTCCCAGCTATCAGACTGGGGTCCATGAGCTCCCCGCTTGTTCAGGTCAGCTATTTCTGTGGGTTTCTCCAGCCTGGTCCTTGACCCCTTTGCTCATCATTCCTCCCTGTCTGCAATTGGATTCCAGGAGTTCGACTCAGTATTTAGCTGTGGGTCTGTGCTTCTGCTTCTATCAACTATTGAATGAAGGCTTTAGAATGGCATATAAGATAGTCATCAATCTCATTATCAGAAAATGGCATTTAAGGTACCCTGCCACTATTGTTTTCATTGTTAGTTGGGGTCTTCCTTGTAGATCTCTGTATACTTTCCTAGTGCCAGAATTCTACTTAAATCTATAATGGCTTCCTCTATTATGGTATCTCTTTTCTTGCTCTCCTCTGTTCTTTCCCTGACTCAATCGTTGTGATTCCCTCTTGTCCTCCTCTTCCCTCCTCTTTTCCCCTTCTCTTTCTCCTAACTCTCTCTCCCCTCCCCCATGCTCAAAATTTGCTCAGGATATCTTGTTCCTTTCTCCTTCTCCATGGGAACATTCATGTCTCTCCTAGGGTCCTCCTTGTTTGCTACCTTTTCTGGTGATGTGGCTTGCAGGCTGGTAATTCTTTGCTCTATGTCTAAAATCTTTATATGAGTGAGTACATACCATGTTTGTCTTTTTGTGACTGAGTTACTTCACTCAGGATAGTTTCTTCTAGTTCCATCCATTTGCCTGTTAATTTCAAGATTCCATTATTTGTTTCCACTGAGTAGTACTCCATGTGTAAATGTGCCATATCTTCTTTATCTATTCTTCAGTTGAGGGTCATTTAGATTGCTTCCAGGTTCTTGCTATTACAAATAATGTTGCTATGAACATAGTTGAATAGATGTCTTTTTTGCATGATTATGCACCTTTGGGTATATGCCAAAGTGTAGAATTGCTGGAACGTGTGGTAGTCTGACTCTTATTTTCCTGAGGAATTGCCATACTGATTTCCAAAGTGGCTATACAAGTTTGTACTTCCACCAGTAGTGGAGGAGTGTTGCCCTTTCTCCACATCCTCTCCAGCATAAACTGTCACTGGTGACTTTGACTCTGATGGCTAAAGATGTTGAACACTTTATTAAGTGTCTTTCAGCAATTTTAGATTCCTCTATTGAGAATTCTATATTTAGTTCTGTACCCCACTTTTTAAGTGGATTATTTGGTGTTTTGGTAACTAGCTTCTTGAGTTCTTTGTATATTTTAGAGATCAGCCCTCTGTCAGATGTGTCATTTGTGAAGATCTTTTCACATTCTGTGGGCTGCTGTTTTGTCTTGTTGACTGTGTCCTTTGCCTTTCAGAAGCCTCTCAGTTTCAGGAGTTTCCATTTATTAATTGTCGATCTCAGTGAATGTGCTGCTGGTGTTATATACTCGAAGTTGTCTCCTGTACCAATTCGTTCAAGGGTTCCTCCCACTTTCTCTTCTAAGAGGTTCCGAGTGGCTGGATTTATGTTGAGGTATTTGATCCGTTTGGACTTAAGTTTTTTGCATGGAGATAGATATGGAGCTATCTGCAGTCTTCTACACACCAGCATCCAGTTAACATCATTTGTTGAAGATGCTTTGTTTTTTCATTGTATAATTTTAGCTGCTTTGTCAAAAATCAGGTGTTCTTAGGAATGTAGGTTAATATCAGGGTTTTCAATTTGAGTTCATTGGTCTACCTGACTATTTTTGTGCAAATACCAAGCTGTTTTCAGGACTATAGCTCTATAATAGTGCTTGAAGTTAGGGATGGTGATGTCTCCTGAAGTTTCTTTATTGTACAGGGTTGTTTTGGCTATCCTGGGTCTTTTGTTTTTCTATATAAAGTTGAGTATTGTCCTTTCAAGATCTATGAAGAATTGTGCAGGTATTTTGTTAGGGATTGCATTGAATCTGTAGATAGCTTTTTAACAAGATTGCCATTTTTATTATGTTGATCCTACCTATCCAAGAGCATGGGAGATCTTTCCATTTTCTGGTAACTTCTTTAATTTCTTTTTTGAAAGACTCAAAGTTCTTGATATACAGGTCTTTTATTTGATTGGTAGGCATCGCTCTCAAAATATTTTGTGTTGTTTGCAGCTATTGTCAAGGGTGATGATTCTCTGATTTCTTTCTCAGCCCATTTATAATCTGTATATAGTAAGGCTACTGATTTTTTCTTTAGCTAATCTTGTATCCTGCTACTTTACTGAAGGTGTTTATGAGCTGTGGAAGTTCCTTGGTAGAGTTTCTTGGGTTGCTTATGTAAACCATCATATCACCTGCAATTAGTGAGAGTTTGACTTCTTCCTTTCCAATTTGTATCCCCTTGATCTGTTTTTGTTTTCTTAGTGCTCTAGCTAGAACTTTAAGTACAATATTGAAGAGATGTGGGGAGAGTATACAACCTTGTCCTGTTCCTGATTTTAGAGGAATTACATTTAGTTTCTCTCCATTTAGTTTGATGTTGGCTCTTGGTTTACTGTATATTGCTTTCATTATATTTAGGTATGTTCCTGTTATCCTAGATCTCTCCAAGACCTTTATTATGAAGGATTGCTGGATTTTGTCAAAGGCTTTTTCAGTATCTAGTGGTTTTTCTTTTTCAATTTGTTTATATGGTGAATTACACTGATAGATTTTTGTGGGCTGAAACATCCCTGCATTCCTCAGATGATGCCTACTTGGTCATGGTCAGCGATTTCTCTGGTGTGTTTGTGGATTCAATTTGCCAGTGTTTTATTGAGTATCTTTGTATCAATGTTCATAAGGGATATTGATCTGTACTTCCTTTCTTATTTGTGTCTTTGTGTGGCTTGGGTACCAAGGTAATTGTAGCCCTGTAAAAAGAGTTTCACAATGATCATTCTGCTTTTATTGTGTAGAACAATTTGAGGAGTGCTGGTATTAGCTCTTCTTTGAATTTATGGTATAATTCTGCAATGATTCCATCTGGCTTTGGGCTTTTATTGAGTGGGAGACTTTTGATGACTGCTTCTATTTCATTAGTGGTTATAGGTCTAATTAAATTGTGGCAAGGAGACTTTCTTTTGTGTTCCAGTCTATTTGGTATTTGGTATGCTTCTTGTACTTTCATGGCATGTCTTTCTTCGGGTTGGGAAAGTTTTACTTCTGTGATTTTGTTCTATGTTTTCTGCACTTTTGAGCTGAGCTTCTTCTCCTTCTTCTATACCTATTATTCTTAGGTTTGGTCTTTTCACAGTGTCCCACATGATTCTGTTTCTGTTAAGTATTTGTTGGATTTAAGATTTTTATTTTTTGGTTGATGAATCTATTTCCTTTAGTTTATCTTCAGTGCCTGAGATTCTCTCTTGCATGTCTTGTATTCTGTTGGTTGTGCTTGTTTTGCTGTTTCCAGAATTTCCTCAGTATGTGTTTTCTTTGTTGTCTTTATTTCAGTTTTCAGGTCTTGAATTGTTTGAATTGCTTCTGTCATCTAATTGATTGTTCCCCCCAACCCCCCACCCCTTGGCTTTCCTTTCTTTAAGAGAGTTGTTGATTTCTTACATTTTTAGTTTGTTTTTTTCTTCCATTTCTTGAATTCTTTGTTTGTTTTTCCCTTCATTTCTTTAAGGGATTATTTTCTCATATTGTCATTGAGGGCCTCTATCATTTTCATGAAGTTGTTTTTAAGATCATTCTCTTCTGCTACGTCTGTGTTGGGATGTTCAGGTCTTGCTGGTGTAGAATCCCTAGACTCTGATGGTATCATATAAGTCTTTCTGTTGTTGGATGTGTTCTCATACTGTTGTTTTCCCATCTCTTCTTCTAGTGGATACAGATGGGATCTCTCCCTCCCCTCTCTACTGGAGGGTGGAGGGGCCAGACAGGAATGGCAGCTGATACTGGGTGCTTTGATCTGCCTCCAGGAGTCTCTCTCTACCAGAGGGTGCAAGGTCAAGTCAGGAATGGCCACTAATGCTGGGTGCTTTGTCTACCTTCAGGTCCCTCTCCTCCGGATGGTCCTTAACTGCCAATTTAGTATGGAATTAACTTGTCTCTAGCATTGAGATTGCCATTTACTAACCATGTGCTTGGAGCATCATAGTCCATTCAGGATAGTTCTGTTCAAACTCTGTTTTAAAATGTTCCTCTTCAAATTAGCTTACTGACTGGTAAATCTCTAGAAGGTTTCCTTTTGTGCCCTCAGTCGTAGTTAACCTGCTCTCTATTCACTTCTTTCTTTCACCCCCTTCCCTCAGCCCTGCTTGAGACTTCAACCTCTTGCATTACATCTCTGGTTTCTGTTCCAGCTCTGAATACAGATTTCACTGGATTAAAATCAAGAGGTTCCCTGACCTTTAATTTTCTATGGAAGCTCTAGGGAAGAATTTTTCTTCTGAATTTTTCAGATTTTAGAGGCAGTTTATGTTTGTCTATGATTTATTTTCTCCCTCCATTAAACCTAGTGATGATCAATCTAATTTTCCCCATAAAACATTACTTGGGCCTCTGCTTGGCTTTCTTTTCCCTACTCTTAAAGACTCTTAAAGTTGTTATTACTTTGAGACCACCTGGGTAACTCTTAGAATGTTTTCATTGTCAAAATCATCTTTTTTGACCAACAAATAATTTCACCATTGCCTTTAACTTCATTTCACATAGAACCCAATATAGCCAGGCCTAGGTTTTTATTATTATGTGTTTAAGGAGACAGAAAGAGACTTTATTCTGCATATCTCATTAATCAGATCTTTTCTAATGTTAAATTTTTATTACCGAGCCCCAATGTTATTTAAGTGAAGAAATGCCTAATGTTAAATGTTAAAATAAAAACCTCTAATTAGAACAATTTTTAATAAATAAATCACTGAAAGTTAAACCATATAGATTTATCTTGGAGATATTTCCTTATTAAAAAGATCAAATTCCATGTCTAAAATCCATATATGAGTGAGTACATACATAGAGCAAAGGATTACCAGCCTACATCCCACATCACCTGAAAAGCTAGGAAACAAAGAGGACCCTAAGAAAGACATACATGGTCTTCCAGAGAAGGGGAAAGAGGCAAGATCTCCTGAGCAAATTGGGAACATAGAGGAGGGGAGAGGCAGTTAGGAGAAAGAGAAGGGGAGAAGAGGAGGGGTGAGGAAGACATGAGGGAGCAGGAAGATTGAGTCAGGGGAAAAATACAGGAGAGCAAGTAATAGAGGGAGCTATTACAGGTTTAAAGAGAAACCTAGCACCAGGGAAGTATCCAGAGATCTACAAGGATGACCCCAACTAACAATGAAAACAATAGTGGCAGGGTACCTTAAATGCCATTTTCTGATAATGAGATTGATGACTATCTTATATGCCATTCTAAAGCCTTCATTCAATAGCTGATAGAAGCAGAAGCAGAGACCCACAGCTAAATACTGAGTCGAACTCCTGGAATCCAATTGCAGACAGGGAGGAATGATGAGCAAAGGGGTCAAGGACCAGGCTGGAGAAACCCACAGAAATAGCTGACCTGAACAAGGGGGGAGCTCATGGACTCCAGTCTGATAGCTGGGAAACCAGCATAGGGCCAATCCAGACCCCCTGAATGTGGGTGTTAGTTAGGAGGACTGGGCAGTTTATGGGGCCTCTGGTAGTGGATCAGTATTTATTTTTAGTATATGAATGGATTTTGGGAGTTCATTCCATATAGAGGGATACTTTCTCAGCCCTTACACATGTAGGAGGGATTAGGCCCTGCTCCAAATGTTATGACAGACATTGGAGACTCCCCATGGAAGGCCTCACCCTCCCTGGGGAGCAGAAAGGGGATGGGATGGGGATTGATGGGGAGACAGGGGCAGAGGGGAGGGGATGGAAAAGGAACTGGGATTGACATATACAACATGCTTGTTTCAAATTTAAAAAAAAGAGATCAAATTCAAGCCAGGTGGTGGTAGTACATGCCTTTAATTTCAGTACTCTGGAGGCAGAGGCATGTGGATATCTGTGAGTTCGAGGACAGCCTATCATACAGAGCGAATTCCAGGACTGGCTCCAAAGCAACTGAGAAAACTTGTCTAGAAAATCAAAAACAAGCTAAAAAAAAATCAAATTCAGTGGAAAAATATTGTTTCAAAATAGAGTTTATAACAAAGGTGATAATTTTGGTCATCTACAAAGATAATTAATTGTATATATATGGTATATAATCTTTTATATATATATACATATATATGCACACATAGATAGCTTTCACTAAAATTTGTACAGCAATAATTAGCTGAGTGTCTACTTTGTATCAAGTTCACTTAGGCATGTAGGTAATTCACGTAAGTTCACATAGCCCTTTGAGGAAAGTATCATACTCCTCTCATAGTTTAGGGCAATAAATTTTAAGGTTACTCACTTGCCCTAGTAAAATACATTAAGGAATTGAGGTGGGAAAGCCTGAGAAGAGAAACTGACATCCCATGGCAATTTACAAAAACAATAGAGAGGAAATACAGAGCCTCACATGAAACAAAAATAACTGTAACTAATCTTTACTATTTATTTGTGAATAATTTAAACTTGTATTTATTATTACTTTAAATTCTTTCATAGAATATATTTTGATGATATTTTTTCACTTTCTCCAAATCTAGCAGATCCTCCCAAGTGCCCAACTCACACAACCTCATGTTCTCTGTGTCCATAAAAAAGAGAAAAACAAAAACAAAACAAAACAAAGCCCTGGAAATGAAAACAATCTAAAAATAAAAATAACGATCCAAAGAATAAACAAACTAAAACTACACCTCAAAACATGGCATCACTTTTATGTTCGCTAACTACACCTTGGCATGGTTCCTGCTCCAGGGTATGGTTGATATACCCAGTGACACGCCATAGGAAAATGTTTTATTCTTTTCTGGAAGGTGTCAATTGCAAATATTTTATTGATTAGGAATGGGAATTTGTTCTACTTTCTCTTCTTTGTTCTGGGATTTTGTTGATTTGAACCTGTGCAGGTCTTGTGTGTCTCTGTGAGTCCATTTCTGTATCAGTCCTGTTGTGTTTGGATGACACAGTTTCTTTGGGAATCACCCTCCACCTCAGGCTCTTAGAATCTTTCTACTTCATCTTCCACAGATACCTGAGACTTGAGGGGATGAGTATAGTAAAGACATCCCATTTAGAGCCGAATGCTCTAATGTCTCTCAAGTTCTGCACATTATCTAGTTGTAGGTTTCTATGATAATTACCATTGACTGTAAGAAGAAGCTTATCTGTTGAGATTTGAAGGATTTTCCCATCTATGGATATAGTAATACATCATCAGGAGTCATTTTATTGTTATGTTCATAGCAGAATAATAGCAGTAGGCTTTCCTATGGGAATCATTGTTAGTATTCAGGGATCTGTACTGGTCTGTCTTTGGGATTCTGACAGACACTAAGAGCACCACCCATGCCTATTCATTATGTTCCCTTTTAAAAGGGCCCTTCCTACCTCCCATATGTCTCTCTCTCTCTCTTTTGTCTCCCTCTTTCTTTCTGTTCCCCCCTCTCTCTTTCCCTCTTTCCCCATCTTTCCTTTCTCCTCCCTCCTACTGTTCCTGTCTCTGGAGGCCAGTCTCCTCTCCCCTTTCCCCTTTTATGATCCATTTCCTTAATTAAAAACAAACAAACAAATAAACAAAACCAAAAAAACCTCTGCTTAAATCCTGTCGATTGGCATCTTTTTTCTAGAGTGCTGGTTTTCTTAAATTACAACAATCATGAACTGTCTAGTTCCAGGTTCTTATACACTTGAGCAGTGTCAGGGATGGGTTTTATCTCATTGACTGTGTTTTAAATCCAATTTAAAAAGTGTTTGTTTACTTCCACAATATTTTCACCAGTATTGGACCAGTGTATTATATAGTCATCCCATTGCTATAGATCATAGATTTTTCTCTTACAGTAGTTCATAAAATACCTTACATCATCATGAACACTAGTTGATAGGGGTAAAGCTTCTATCTGGGCATCAGCTTGATTGTTTTCCATGTTTGTTGACATAAATAATAAGTGTCTTCAGCAACAGGGCCTTATGGTCAGATTGTAGAGAGTAACCAATATCTTTGTCAACAGCCTATGATGAATACAGTGTGGGCTGGTCAATGGAACCTCTGTGGCCAATGAGTCAACAAGATGCAGTCCATTCTTGACACTGGTGGTTTTACTTGGTGGTACAAGATATCTAGATAGGACATTGTCTCCCCCACTATATGGTGACAATTTAAATGATATTCATATATGTTAATATTTTAAGAAGCTTTTGAGTTGTAGGTTTTCATGTAGTTTTTCAGAAGTCCTTTTGGCCTGAGCATCTAAGAGTTAGAATTTATTTTTCCAAAGCAAGTAGTATGGGAAAAGCTAATTTCCAGTGGGCATGTTTACTGTGTTCCTTATTTGGATGAAGCATCCAATTCCAGAAATATGTTTGCCAGCAATAAAATCCCCTGTTACCAGAAAGGTTACAGAGGATTATTTTAAGTGCCTACAAAGCAGAAATGACAAGTCAGAGGAACCATCCATTAGATTCATTGGTAATTGGATCCAAAGTGCGGACCTTAAAAGATTGTGTTCCAATAATGCAATTATTTCCCAAAAAATATCTTAATAAAAATCACATTTCTTCTCCTCATGTTCCTCAGAGGAAAGCCACTTTAACATTTCCAACCAAAGACAAATGCAAAGAATACTTGAGGTTCTAGTTATCTGATTTTCTTATGCTAAGAAGATGAATATAAATGGTGCAATGGGGACTAAAACATAGCTAGATGTGACACTGTAAATCATTGCCATTAGCAAATGAAGTGTCAGGTCCTCCTGCACTTCAGACCATTTTAAACTCACACTGTTATTTCACATTATGCCTGAATGAATATAGGTAGTTCGATGTGGCAACTGGGTCAGCAGTCAAATCAGCTCATCTTCATTGACCTAACTCCCCACAGGTCCTAGAGGCTAGACTCTAAGAGTCAACTTGCACTATTTTACCCACCCCTTTAAGTCAATGGGATCCCTTGTCAACATCCACTGGTATTTATTTTACCTTTCCACCATCACTTGGGGGTATGAAGATAGATTGATTCTATATGTACCCTTTGCCTAGTCTGCCTCTGATGGGCTTAATATCTGTCTATTTTCCTAGAACAGAAAGACAACATGACCGTTTTACACTAAAAGTCTCTTCCTTCTTTAAAGACTCAGATTCGTGAAAGCAAGTCCCCATGCTTATGTTTCTATCCATCAACTAAACAACTCCAATGATGTGTAAATCCCTAGAAATTGCCTGTACATTTCTTCATACTTATGGGATGAAGTGTGCTATTTTAGATAGAAGAATCCAAAAATCACAAAAGAAAAATTCTCTATAAATGAAATAGTCTAAATGCATGTTGGAACAATGATGAAGTCTTTTCACCTCCAAAACCAAAATATTAATTCTGAATCTATTTGATGTGGCGTTTTTCTTTGTCAGACACTGATGAGAACTGACATTTGCTTGACCAAAATAAGTAAGAGCTTAGAGTAAAGCTACATATGAATAAATGTACCAATAAATAAACATCATGAACAGGTACCAGAGAAGTACAAGACAGAAAGAACCCCAGAATGAAGGAGGAAGAGAGGCATCAATCCCCCACCCTAGATGAGGAGTTATTGGTAGTAGATAGGTACAGGGAGAATGATGGTTACTTTTCTTTAAAGGTGCAGATTCTGGTATGTCATCCATGATCAATTTGGAGTCCACATACCCAAGAGCACATGGGTAGCACAAAATGGATTAGATGTTTTGATTTGTTTGTTTGATTTTAAAGGAAGAACCAATGGTAGTTCTGTATGAAAGTAGGAGTAATAGGTCTGGGGTGGTGGTGAAGGATTGGATATTATCAGAATATAATATATGAAATTCTCAAACAAGTAATAATAATATTAAAATAGATGAATAAACATAAGAGTCAAAGAATAAGTAAAACATGTTAATTATCTTAGGAAGGTAATTTGTTGCAAGACCACTCTAAGTCACAACATAGAACAGAGTTGCCCTACATTTTAACATAAAGCATATTACAAAGTTAAATATAAAATGTTCAGAGTGCCTAATATCATTTAGAAGGTAGTTATATTCAGGAAAGGTGTTCAAGGATTTGAAATATAAGTTCAGTATCCAATGATAAGGTCAGAATAGAATTATTTATGTCAAAACCAGTTTCTGCTAGTGAGAAAGATAATTCACTAGTTAAATGAATAGCGTATCCAAAAGCCCTGGGCTCCAATAGATGTTCTATGTTCTACCTTTGATAAATTGAAAGAAGGTCCAAATGGCTGAAATTTAGAATGGGAGGTAGGACTTTTCTATTATCATTTTATCTAACGAGGCTTTTCTTAGCCACAAGTGGATTTCCATGTCAAGTTAACTAATTCCTTTGTAGCAGAGTTCACCTATATCCAGCTATTTATTCAATAGATATCAACTTAGGACCTTCCCTATTTATGATTCCAACTGTTGGGGTAGCACTTTAGACCAAACAAATCATTTGCCCCCCATAAAGTTTATTTTTACTCCATCTATCTATTTATATGCCTATTCTCTTGAATATGTGTGTGTGTGTGTGTGTGTGTGTGTGTGTGTGTGTGTGCGTGCATGCACGCATGTGTATTCTGAATGTCAATAATACGAGGACAAATATATCTAAACAGCTTTGAGAATTTAAGAGTTGTTCTACATTGGTTTGCTACATGGAAGAATGAATCAATGAGGTGAATGTTGGGAAAGAAGCTGAGAGAAGTGAAAAGTGTCAGGGATTTATTTTGTAAAGCTCCTTGTAAACCCTGTTAAGAGTGGGTTTCATTTTGTATTTTAAGAAGAAACACAATAGGATCAAAATTTGTTTGTTTTAAAAGAGTTTCTAACTAAAATGTGGGGAGCAGATGGATGTAGATAGTGCTGCCATCACGGCCTTGTCATTTCAATACAGGTCTCCAAGTTCGTCAATCTCCCTCCTCCTGATGACATGACTGCTTCATCATTTTCAACACAGACCTCCATGCTCACCAGTCTCCCTCCTCCTGCTCTTTCTATCTCCCCTGTCCACACAACAAAACCATCCTCCTGTCGCGAGCATTCTCTGTTTCTTTCTTAGCAAGTTCCATTCCTCCTGCTGGCCTTAAGTAGCATCTATATGCATAGAGGATTCTTCTGAGATTCTAGGTTGAGCGCCTCCATTCCATGTTAGCCGTCCCTTTGATCTGAAATGTTTTGTCCCAATAATTGCACATGCTTCCTTATCCCATTCTCCTTTCTAATCTTTAAAAATGTATTCTTCTCTCATATATTAAATCCCCAACTGCAGCTTCCTTCCACTCCATTCCACCCAGCCCTTTCCCCCGTCTCCAACTTGCCCAGATCCATTCTTCATCCATTTCCCTTCTGAAAAGAGAAGGCCTCCAAACAGTATAACAAAGTTAGAATAAACTAGGCACAAACCCTCATATCAAGGCTGGACAAAGCAACCTAGTAGGAGGAAAAGTGTCCCAAGAGCAGGCAAAATATTCAGAGACATCCCTCACTCCCACTTTTAATAGTCCTTCAAGAACACTTAGCTACACAACCATGACTTTTATGCAGAGGACATAGTTTAGATCCATTCCTGATTGTCTCTTTAGTCTCTGTGAGCCCCTGTAAGCCCTGCATAGTTGATTGGACTGTGTTTTCAAGGTTTCCTCTACTCCTCTGGCTCCTACAATCCTTCCTCCTTTCTTCGACAGGTTTCTCTGAGCTATGCCTAATGTTTAGCTGTGGGTCTCTGTACTTGCTCTCATCTGTTCTTGGGTGAAGCCTCTCTATTGACAACTGGGCCCTTTTAACTCTGTTTAAATCTTATCTTTTTGAGGAGCCCTTCTTTAATCTTTGAATTAAAATGGAATTTCTCTTGTTTCTTTAATGTTACTTGTATACATATATTCTATTACTTTCTATAATATGACATGATCTACTTATTTGCATTTGTTTTCTTATTCCCTAACCTATATTGTAAGCTCCAGGAGGTTAGTCATAATGTTCTAGAAGTGCTCTACAGAAAGCCGTACGCAGCTTTGCAAATGTGTACAGTGATAATAAGCACGATAAAATGTGTAACAAAAAATAGAGTTGCAGTAACTATCTATAATTAAGGGTTACAGTTTGCCATGGAATGCCATCTCCTGGGCATGCATGGATGAATAATCACCATTTTTGGTGTAGTAAGTTTCAGTCTGTGTCTGTCTGTCTTCATGTGTTTCCTTCCAACAGAAAATAATAAAATGCTTAACAGTTATATACTAACAAATATTTATGATTGAATCAGGATCCTAAATATGCCTTTTTTACTTGTTTGTCTTAATTTGAATGGTATTATTGATGTGGAAACTAGTAGGTGCAGCATTGTATGGGTTTTGTATATGACATATCTCTGAGGTGTAAGAGTATTGTGTGCTAAAATAGAAGTTAGCAGTTAGGAACCTAAGATTTCTCTTAGCCTTTAAGAATGTTTGCTGCTGTTATAGATGACCATATATTAGGTCCCAACCTCCACATCAAGTGTCTGACAAACAGCCATATTTCCAGTTCCAGGGCATTTAACAATGTCTTTCAAAGTCTCTCATATATTCATGGATGCATGTGTGTGAGCACACACTCACACACACACACACACACACACACGAAAAGGTAGTTTTTAAAAAGAAGTTGATCTTCTCAGTTTAGGGATAGAATTGAAAATTGGTTAACCACGAGAGTTTGATTCTAGGTTTGCAGAAGTGTGGTACAGGTAGACTGCACCCTTCTCAGTTTCGACTTCCTGATGTGTACTATTGAAATTATAATATCACCGAGTTCCTACTTTTGATCAGGGAATATGGTAAGGATTAAGAGAAATGATATTGATACATTCCTTAGTGTGACAGGTGAAATATGCAGCAACCAACTATTTAATCATTGTCTTGGTGTAAATTAAATAGTGATATCAAGTGAACACATTTCCCATACCTGTTGCTGTTGTCATTGCCATAATTAGCATGTGTCATCTTCTTACTTACTTTTGATACTTATTTTCCTTTTCTTAAGTTGGCGATCAGATCCAACTAAAGAAACTCATCTTAGAAAATCTGCCATGCTTCTCTGGCATGGAAATAATCTGGATGTGGTTTGAACATCATCTACTTTCACTTGGCTGAGAATGATGTCATGGTGAGGCATGGTCAGAGACTGGGTCCTTCCTATGATGCCAATATTCTCTGAGAATCTAAAGAAAAAGGAGCATCTATGCATCTATCCAAAATTGATACAGTTCCTCAAATAACTCTCTCATATTTTTGAATCCTGTGAAATCAAAAACAGAATAATATTCCAAGCCCTGAGGAGACTCTTCCTTCATCTCTGAGCCAATACATTTATAACAAAGAGCCTTGTGATGGTGAAGAATGAGGGTAGGCTGTCCCAGAGGACTGGAACTAGGGCTCTGTGTTATATCATTGCAAGGCTTGCCAGGATGCATTTATTAACTGAGTTGCTTAGAGAGGAGCCCGAGTGTCTGAACAAATGAACAAACAAACAGTGTTTTTTTTCCAATAAAGTGAAATATCAGATTTTAAAACTCAGCATTTGTGGAAGGATTCAAAGATCATATGTCTTTGGTTTATCACAATCAGGTTATGCTTCTGTGATATATACTTTAAGTAGTCAACACAATCTAGAATAACTTGGCAAGGGCATCTTTGTAAAATACTGTCTAAATCCTTTGGCATATCTGGGGGGTATTATCTTGTTCAGGTTAAATGAAATATGCCTTATGTTTTCCTATTGTGATAAACAGGATGAACAGTAATAACTAGAGGAGAACATCAGATAGATTATCATCCTGATGAAAAGTCATGGAAGGAACTCAAAGCAAGAACCTTGAGACAGGAACTGAAGCAGAATCCACGAAAGGATGTACTGTTCTGGACTGAATTCCATGAATAAATTATCTTGCTCTTTTATGCACCCCAGGATCCTCTGCTCAGGTATGTCACTATCCATAGTGTGCAGGTTCCTCTAACATGAATTATTAATCAAGAGATGTCCCCACAAAGCTGCCTACAGGCCAATGGGACGGGAGCATTTTCTCAGTTTTCATGAAACTGACAAAGAAAAACCTAACTAGCACAAGGTGGTGAGGTCTGCCCTCTCTGGGTGGCAACATTATGTAGGAAAGGACTTCTGAATTACATGAATAAAGAAAGTGAGCTGAGCCCAAGCATTCATGAATCCATTGCTCACTTTTTCTAATATGGGTATGATAAGGCCACCTCCCTCAAACTCCTGCACTATGAAATTCTTCAATATGATGGACTGTAACCTGAAACTGAGTGGAAAGAAGCCCTTTCTCTCTGAGCTGCATTTTTGTTATTTTATACCAGCAACAGAAATGGAAGTAAATCAGCTCCCTCAGCTGCATTAGCTGTGTCCCTACCTGACCATACTGTTCCAAATCCTTTTAAGATAGACTGTTGACAATACATATTCTGGACACGGGACTTGTTTCTAGGAAAAAAAAAAAAAACAAACAAACAAAAACCCGCTTACGACCCATTAAGACAAACAACCTAACCTTAAAATAATCATTTTAATTGACATTTGGCAAATAGATGACATGTAAGGGGCTACTAACCATATAGAAATATGACCAACATCATTAGTTATTAGGGGAATGAAAAGAAAACCACAATTGCATACAACTTGAGAACTATAGGAAACTGCTACTAAATAAGAAATGATATCTAATGAAGGTAGATATATAGAATACCTGGAGCTTTCAAATATTTTCTGGTAGAAGTCTAAACTAACATAATCATTTTGACAAACAATTTGGTAGTTTGTTACAAAGCTAAATGTGGGCTTATATACATTTGCAAATCTAAGCTTTGCCATGTGCACAGAAAAATGTGAACATGTCTCTGAATAAAGATTTGTACAAAAATGTCTGTAACAATTTTAATCAGAATAACTTCAAGTTGAGGACAATTCAAATGATGAACAACAAATGAGTATGCAAATTCTTATGTTTTTACTCAATGAACATTATTAGTATTAAAAAATAAATTACCAATATGTGAGAAAACAGGAGTATGTTTCATAAATATGATGAATGTAAAAACCAAACCAAAATTATCATAAGTTTTATTATTTCTTTATAAACTATAAAAAATCATGTACATGATAACATAGTAGAAGAAAACAAAGGGAAATTTGACATAGATGGAAGATGGGGATACATGGTCCTAGAAAGGACACAGGAAGCATTTGGAAGGAATCAGAATTATATTATGATATCAATAAAGTTCTTTCCTTTTATTTTATATGAAAAGAAAGAAATAGCTTATCATACAAAGGGAGACTATGAGTCTTGAAGATGATTGTGATTGCCAAGTACTGAGGAGAATGGAAATGTGTCAGTCAAGGGACATTGATTTTCAGTTCTAAGAATATATTGTGAGGATTTATGTACAACACAGTGACTATATTTGGTAATAAGTATTGCGTACTTGAAGTTTGCTGAAATTAGGTCTTCTGTGTGTTCAGAATACATACAGCAGTAAATGTGGTGATGGATGGGCTAATAACTTTTGTGGCAATCGTTTTTAATGTGTGTTTACATGAAATTGAATCATGAATCTTGTACATACCTCAGAAATTTTAGAAGTAAGTAAAATAAGGTAATAGCCTAGTGAGAGACCAGAGTTTATGTTCTTTCCCCTTCCTTTGAAATATTTCTAGTTGAGTAATATTTTTTAGGCCATTTTAAATTAGTTACGTAAGCATCTCTTACAACTTACTTTAGTAGTACTTAACCTACCCTTGTCCCCACAGTCACAGATTGACTCCTCTTCCTTTCCCATTCAACTTTGTGTCAGCTTTTCCCCATCAAGGCCAATTTACACTGCTCAAATATTCTTAGATGTGTGGCTTTACACTGAAGTGTAGTCAACTTACCACAAACTACAATTTTAGACTGAATTGATCTTTTCTCTCCTAGCAGCTACAATATTTAACACCTCTTCAGCTACAGGTAGAAGTGTATGTCCAATGTCTCCATCTGTGCCAGATTTGGTCTGTCTTAGACTTTTACAGGTCTTATGCAGGCTGTTACAATCACTGTTAATTCATATGTAGAGTTGTCTAGATATGTCCAGAAGACCATATCCTTGATATCATCTACTTCTTCTAATTCATAACACTCTTTATACACCTTTATGCACCTTCTTCAATTATCCCCAAGCCTCTCTAAGATTAAATGTAGTATATATGCTCAATTTAAGGCCAAATATTTTACAGTCTCTTATTCTCTCGCCCTTGGCCAGTTTGTGGGTCTCTATGTTGATGATCATCTATTGAAAATAGAACTTTTATGATGAGGGTTGAGTGATGCCTTAATGTATTAGAATAGTCATAAGTCATTAGAAGTTGGCTTAATACTATGTCTGCTTAGCAGATAATAGTGATAGGTTTGCACCTAAGCTCCATGATCTATCTAGTGTAGTCATAGGTTCTTGGCCAACTAATGGTTCCTGATATGAGTTTCAGTTTGTAGATTAGGACTTAAATCCAAGCAGAAAATGGTTGATTGTTCTGATAATGTTGATGCTGTTGTTGTATAAATAGGCATGACTCGCCACGCCAATCATTAAAAATCTCACAGGATTCCAAGATGACAGAGATTGGTGTTTACATTTCTCTGTGGCAGTATGCATAGTACCGTCTATCCCTATGATAGCTAGTCAGTAGGAATGAAGTTTTCACATCAATTCCAACCATTCATGGCTAGTGAGGTCATATTTCTTACAGAAGAACCTATTAATGCCTCTGTCCTAAACTAATATAATTCCTGATTGCATTCAAAACACTTATCAAGATTCAAACAGTTTAGTTATCATCCCCATTGAAGAAGTTACTTTTTAAAGCATTCCAGAGACTATTCCAGAATGTCACAAATAGTCAAAATAGAGAAAAACTGACTGTGACATGCCCTTTCCTAATTGATACATAATCTGCACCTAAAGCTCAGAGGAGGGGGAAGGAGCTCATGGAGAAGAGCAGGGGGAAGAGGAAGAAGGAGAAGAGGAGGAAGAAAGATTGTAAGAGCAAGAAAGTATGTCTCAACATTGTGTTTTCTGGATATTGCAGGGAAGCTACACTCATGAATTCTCAACAATAGAAAGAATGACAACACAAGTGACATGCCAATGTAGGTGGAGCAAATTACCTACCCTAGATGAAGAGACACAGGAAATTAGAGGCTACTGAGAGAGGGACCAATAAATTGTCATCCAATCTCAAGTGGACACCCTAAAAAAACACACAGGCAAGCAATATTAAACAAACTTGATAGGTTGCATTAATATGTTTAGTAATACCACAAACACACACACACACACACACACACACACACACACACACTGAATGTATATATACATGAGACAATAATAATTAACGAATAAATGGCCACAACTCTGAAACGAAGTGGTGGACATGAGGGGATTAGAAGGAGTGGAAATGAATGATGCATTATATTTTAATTAAATAAGAAGTAATAAGGCATATTTTAAAGGCAGAACTTGTAATTTTCTGTCCATTCACACATGGTGGGACATCATTGTGCTCATTGCCACCGAGAAGAATCTAAAAGATCTTGTAGTGAGGGGAAACTTTCATACTTCTAGACTCCGTATTCCAAATTGTAAGTTGTTTCTCATCTCATCATTTTCTTCTCTTAATTTAGAAGGAATAATATACCAGCATTCTACTGAGAAGCAAGGCTGAGACACTGATTAAGAAGGTGACAGTTCCTGAAGGATCTGTTCTACAACAGAATCAAAGCATAGAGTGCACTTCCTATAATGTTAATGGTAAAAGTGAAGTAGTGGAGAAAGATTGCAAATTCTCAGGTTTAGTGTGGCAAGATTCACAGGAGAAAGACCAAAATATTTGGCTACTGGCAAAAACAAATGCTGACTGTTAAAAATGCTTATTCATGGTTCAAGTCCATACTGTTTGAGTGTGGTCAGTGGACCAGTGTTGGCTGTATCATCAAAGATTGTCAATTTATGAAATTCAGGCTTCAGACAGACTGATGAATCAGAATCCACACTTTCACTAAGTCATTAGGGAATCTTTATGCACATTAAGGTATAAGAACCACCATCAGGAGAGATATTATGCTCACTCAAAGAATATAATTAATTTTTTTTGAAATGCATAGCTGTTGTTCTATTCTTGTCATTTCAACCATCCCAGAGAAATGGTTTGCATCATTTACACTAATGTACCATGAAGGTCACACAGTATCATAGCCAAAGAACTTTACAAATTCATGTGGCTAGGAAAGTGGTTCACAGTTGGGAACGTATGCTCTTTCTAAGAATCTAACCTCATGTTAATTCTTACAAAAAAATCTATATAGCCAGAGCAGTGAGCCTAATGCCTTTTTATTAACCATGACAATAAGACAAATTGCTAATAACATATTATTATCATTGTATTTGTCACTGTTTTAGGTTGTGTGTTTATGTGTTTGGGGTGGTATTTATAACTACTTACATGTCACCACAATATCAAGATGCCATTATCATCAGTATCATTTTCAGTGGTCTCTAAAGAAATTATTTTCATGGAATTAATTTCTAGGTATAATGAACAAAACATTATAGAAACAAAAAGCTAAACTAGTTATAATTTGCAGACAAATATATTAAAACACAATAAAATCTTAACTATAAATAAGGTAAAACATCTAAACCATGCATCTCCCTTTAAAAGTAAAGAGACCTGTTTCACAGTTTGATTGAGTCTGAGACAGAAATTGCTGAGTGGCTCCTGATTGCCTTTGCTGAAGACGGTTGCAATCACATCTATTACAAGTTGTTTAAGCAAGTTCAATTAAATTACTGAAAATTCTAAACTACTTCATCTTACATAGATCGTTTTAATTTTTTTATAAACTCAAATTCTAGTTGTGCAGACTCAAATTGTCTAATAGAAAATCAAACTAGATCATTTTCATTTATTTTTGCGGAAACAGCCAGGTTCATCTTTCAACTGCCACACACAATCCCAATACCTTTCTACTAGAAAGTCTTGCAAAGAAGAACCAAACAGCAGACTAGTTTTTCTTTGCTTAATTTGACAGATAGGTAGTGTGAATGAAAACAAAACAAAGCAAAACAAAAACAAACAAACAAACAAACAAAATACAAGAAGGGTGAAGACTGAAGACCTAAGAGTGGGAAATGTAGTGGATAAAGTTCTGGAATATTGACTTTTAAACCTGAGTTGGCTACAGACTTACTGTCGTAATCTTGACTAAGTCTCTTTCTATTAGTTAGCTAGTATTACATAATAAAGAAAGAACTATAGACTCTCATTGTCTCAAAACAATACATGCTCATTTCTTACTTAAGAATTTATACAGGAGGGTGGGTTGGATCTCAACATCTCTAGGAAGGTGTCATTTGGGCTTGGGTCAGTGAAGTGTGGTATCTGATTTCTTCTCACACTTCCTCATTTTCTTTGAGTAAACACTGACTGAGACATATCCCACTCAAGGCAAATGGCACATGCACAAAAGGACAAACTTAACAACACATGCTCATTTCAAGTCCTGATGTCATTCTTTTTAACAAGTTACTGGCCAAAGTGAACATAAAAGCAAGCACTATATTCAAGGGGAGAAGTTAATTTTGTCATCATGAAGTCATGAGATAAGTGCGGGTAAGCGATAAGCCGTGGCTTTTTAAGAAGTGAAGTCATTTCAGAACTATCCGCATTATTTCTCTTCTTTTTATTGAATATTTATTTATCTTAAGTGTATGAGTAATTTGTTTACATGTACAAATGTGCACTGAGTGCTTAGTCCCTAAGGAAACCAGGAGAGGGTATCAGATCCCTTGGAGTTAGAGATACAGATGACTGTGAGCCAGCATGTGTATCCAGAAAATAAGCCTGTCACCTCTGCAAGAGCATGCAGTGTTGAGCAATCTCTCTCCTTATTCAGGAGACTTGTAGCTTTGGAGATCATTCTATAATTATAGGAGAAATTCCATGAGGTTCTACAGAATTATGTATAAACTATTATATATAAAACACTACCCTGAAAGTTAAATTCAGTGATTTTTTTTCATTTTCAGAGTCATAAGTCAATTTCAGTTACTTGAAAAATATTATAAATCCAAAGCCTTCACATGTACACATACACACACACACACACACCATACTTTGAGTTTTCTTGAACACTTGGAATTGTTGGCAATGTTAACCCTAGCTCCTACCCCTATTATACATGACACAGCTTTTGAGATTGTAAAATTGCCTCCCTTTCATACACACCCTAGTGCAATGCCCACAGCACAGGTCACTTTGAATATATTTCTCTGAACTCCCTGAGCAGTATTTACTTATGTCCCATGATTTCAGTTTGAGTTATTGCTCTTGTCTCTTCAGAAACTTACTTGTATCCTATCTGTCAAATTAAACCACAAATTATTTAATGTATCTGGAGTATATATTTTTCTCATATAAAATAGGTGAGGACCTTGGAAGTCTTTAGAGCTTCCCTGTCTTCTGTTCCATAAGTGTGAGAAAGGTTTGTCTAAATATGTCAGTTTTGAGTTAGCTAGATAACTCTTCAGACAAAAGTATTGTAATAGAGTTGCAACACTGTAACAAGCAATGCGGGTCCTGAGAATGCTATGCTTAACATGGTTCTAAAAGGCAGAGAAGGGAGAGAAGGAGTCAAAGAAAAGAAATTGTTTAGTTAAACCAAGTATGGGAAAGGTTTTCCTAATTAACTCCCTGCCAAAAGGCTTTAGAATGGCAATGTTTCTCAAGAGGAGTAGAAAGACATTTCCTAAAATGGGGCTAAAGGAAGATTTTCCATAATCTATTGTAATAAAATTCTCACTTAAGTAAAAGCTACATACTCAAGGGTAGATTGCTTCTTTTCCTTTGTTGTCTACATTGATTTAGATCTCTGTTGAGTAACCAAAGATCAAATCTTGGGATAGTCTTTGCAGGTAGGCAAAATCATGCTATGTCCACATGCCTCCTTCTGGCCTATTGGTTCTATGCATATGGTTGAGGTTTCTTAAAAATAATCATCAGCCATCTACGTCAAACCAGCACAATCCACTCATGAATTCATGGCCACTATTTTGCCTATGGTTTTACTTTGGGGTCTTAGATAGTCACCTCACTTGCCCTATAGAATTTGGGAAATTTTTGCTTTCTTGTGTATCTACTACACAATTTTTTTTCCTGCAAGTATTTTGGGATACAAGTGCTTGTTACTCAATTATTTAAGACAAAAATTTTGCTGACAACTCAATATTCTCTCTTTTCTTTGAATAAGAAAGTGCAAACTATGCATAGGAAAATAACTGGCTTGGCATGAAGTAGGAGCAGAAAACAAGCAAGCAAAGTAAAAGCAAGCACAAATGTCTCCATCTTCACTTCCTGAATCATCCCATGCATTAAAGAGGAGACTTTGAAGTGCAGCATACAATATATATTCTCTCAGAGAATTAATGCAATAACAGTCTGAGAGCTCTTGGAATCAGCTCATCATCATAAAGGGCAAATTTGATTAGAGGCATTATAAGAGTGTGAGCTGATTGTGTTTGTAATAATCTGTTATTCAAACCTGAACCACACTCATTCATTGAATAAACATTTACTATGCAGCACCATTATTCCAAAAGTGGAGAGACTGACATCCCTGCACATGCTTGCACTCCAGGTTTTTTAATACCAGCCCTCACTGTTCACATTTAGTTACTTCTATGTCAGCGTTTTATGTACTTCCACGTTCTCACCCTTGGAGATCATTTGATAGCACTGTTCATGATTAAGCAGATCCCAACTTGTAGATGAGGGAGGAGGTTATTAAAACAATGATGGGAACCTTAAAGAGGAGGAGATAGGGTAGGGACAGAAAAATGGCATCAGAGAAGACAATCATCAGAGGGATTTCTCCCTCTATTGAAATATGCTCACAGATTAAATTCTAAGAACTTATTGCAGACACCAGCCACTATGTAGCATAAGAAAGGAGATAGTTCCCTTAAGCCATCAGAAAAATCCATGTCAATTCAGTTCAGCTTCATTAAATTGTAGCAAACTCTCTGAAGCATTAGAGGAGTGGTAAGGAGAAGATATGTGTGTTTATGAAGCTGCAAACCAGTCCAGGTTTTGTTTTTGTTGTTTGTTTGTTTGGTTGGTTGGTTGGTTTTTGTTTTTTCGAAACAGGGGTTCTCTGAATTGCTTTGGAGCCTGTCCTGGCACTAGCTCTGTAGACCAGGCTGGCCTCAAACTCACAGAGATCCTCATGCCTCTGCCTTCCAAGTGATGGGACTAAAGGCATGCGCCCCCAACGCCCAGCATTTTTAGGATACTATGATCACATTTATTTAAATGTTAAATGTTCCTATGCTTGAACAGCTTCTCATCTCTGAATTTATAATGGAAATACTAAATAATATTTAATAGAATACACATTCAAGCAATGTTTATAAAACAAACAAAAAACTAGCAAAGAACTGAAAGATATACCAATAAGAGAATACTCCAAGTTAAGTCTGTCTATAGAACCTCCTCATTTGAAATTATCAAAACTAATCTAAACTTCTGAAAGCAAACAAATCCGTAAGTTTAGAAAGAGAAAGTCATCATGCAGATTTAACAAAATACGGCCGTAGGCAAAGTATATTCCTAGGCCCCCAAAGAGCAATTTCTGCTTCAATAATTTTTTTTAAATGCTTCATGTATTAAGTTCAAAATGTATAAAAATAAGTAACAAATTAGCAAGCACACTTTCTTGAGTACTTGCTATGTATTAATTACTTGATCTAATATATAATGCACATATATTAAGAATATATTTATATATATATCATATATGTAATAAAATTATACACACAACACTTGTTTTTTGTTCTTGGAACAGCCTGGACATGATCTTATATTAGAGGAGGTTTCTCGGCTGTGGTGGGGCTAATTCATGTTTCCACAAAACTGGGTTTGGAAGTTGCAATAGCAGAGGATCAAGTCCAAAGAGAAATGTGGGACATTCCTGCTAGAGTTGAAGCTTTGCTGTGCTATTGTGACTTCTACATGCAGTGGCTGCATAATAAACACAGAGGAACCTACAGTATACATGTTAGTGGTTGACTAATGTAAGTTTATCTTTTAAATATTCCATCTGATTCCAGGTATTTACCTTATGTGTCTTGCAACATTTTTTTTTTTTTTTTTGTTATAATCACGAGAGCCTTCCTACTTCTCCATGGCAAAGACAGGCTGAAACAAAGAAAAAAAGAGGACTTAATATTTCTAATGTCCCTGCTGTAATGAGTGAGGTCATTTGTGTGACCCTTGTTTACTTTAGAGGGTGAAGCTCACTTGCACACTACAGGGTTTTCCATACATGCTCCATCACAAGCAGTTATACATATTATTTCATGTGCCTCATGTCTCATTACTACATTAAATCTGCAACCAGGGCTGCAGTTTACTATTTTAATGAGCCCTGGGTTGTGTTCAGAGACTCTGGCTCATTTGGTGATTGAGCCAGGGGCACTGGGACTGGCCAACTTTACTTAGCTGGTGCCAGAGGATCTATAGCCATATTCTTGTGTTTTTTTTTTTTTTTTGTTTTTGTTTGTTTGTTTAGTTTTTTGTTGTTGCTGCTGTTTTCACATGCCAGTCCTGTCAGACTTTTCACGAGCCTTCTAGACTTGTCAGGCTGACTCCCCAAACTCAGGAAAATAATTGATCCAATAATCAGAACAGCAATCAATTTGTTTTATTGGTTACTTTCCATGTTGTTGTGAGAAATACTTTGGAAAAATATTTGTGCTAATTCAGCAGCACACACACTAAAATTGGAATACTGAAGGGAAGGATGGCATGTACAAGGTAGACTCTTCAGTTTATGCATCAATGTCTGTTTATAGAAGACAGAATACAAGGGATTGAAGAAGAGGTAAAATACTCAATAAAAGAAAATGATACATTTAAATATAATCACACAAATGACACATACACAGTCTTTGAGACACCATAAAAACAACAAATCTATGACTTTTAATAAATAGTAGAATCCCATGTCAAAGGAATGGAGAATATACTGACAAAATGATAGAAGAAATATTCCCAAATCTATAGAAGCAGATGCCTATAAAGGGCAAAAGTTATACAGATGTTCAAACTGTTTTAGAAAATAAACTAACCACAACACAATTAAAACTGTAAATATACAGAGAAAACAAAGGGTATTGAAAGCTCCAAAAGTGAAGGTCATGTTGAACACAAAGGAATGTCCACAAGAATAACAGATAGTTTCTGACAAAAAACATTAAAAGCCAGAGAAGGACTAGGAATAAGATACTTCAAGTTCTGAAAGAATAGAGATATCAACCCCAAATACTATAATCTGGCAAACTGTCTTAATTTAAAGAGACAGGAAAACTAAAGGACTTTATGACCACTGAGCCAGCCCAAAAGAGAGTACTGAAAGGGACACTTTGGAGTGAAAACAAAGATAAACATGTCAAAGAGGGTACAAGAAAAAAGAAATGATGCTTAGATGTGGTGATATATTGTTTATGATTTATTTTAAAGCTTGCCTGAGGATTCAGAAAGCAAAGTCAGCCTCAAGCTATAGAGAGCAGTCAGTGGTGGCCACACCTTTAATCCCAGGACTCAAGAGACAAAGGAAGATTGATCTCTCTAAATTCAAGGCCACCCAGGGCTACATGAGATTGAATTTGTCTAAAAGAGTGACAGAACTCATACCTTCAATCTCAGCACTAGAGTGGTGCAAAAGATAGGTGCAGGGTCTTCAGCAGTTAGTCTCAGGATTCTCCAGTCACACTGAGGAGAGCATAGCAGACTGGAATTACAGTCTTATGTTTGGTGGAGCCAGGATCACCTTTCAGTCTGAGATAGAGATAAGAGCTAGTGGCAGCTGATTTGCTTTTCTGATCTTCAGCTTAAAGGTTGAACCTTAATATCCGGATCTGAGTCTTGTATTTATTATACTGCACTTAGCTGTTATGTGAGTGAAGGCTAAGAAAACCAACACCACAATCAACAAAATGACAATAATTAATGCACATCTGTCAATAATTACTTTTAATATTAATGATCTAAATTCCCCAATCACAGGAAATGGGATAGCCAACTTTATTAGAAGATAAAATTCATATTTTAGTGTCTACTACAGAAACGCCTCACCTTTAAAATAGACATTATATTAGAAAGAAAACTTTGAAAATGTATTCCAAATAAAAGGGACCAGAAGACAAGCATAACTCTCTATTCAAAAATCAGATGAAGTAAACATTAAGTCAAAACTAATTAAAAGAGATAAAGAAATTCACTTCATACAGACAAAGAGGACAATCCGTTATGAGGGCATCACAATTCTAAACATACGTGCACCAAAATAAAGTATCCGGATTTCAAAAAATCAAATAATACTGGGCTTAAATTAACAGGTTAAACTCAACACAGAATAATAGGTGACGTCAGTACTCCATTTTAACACATGGACAGGTCATCCAGATAAAATAGCAAATAGGGAAGCATTGAATTTAAGTGATTGCATAGATAAAATGGACTTAACCAATAACTACTGAATATTCCACCCAAACTGTATGCAATATATTCCTTTCAGCAGCCAGTTCTGGTCCACATGGAAACACAGTAGAATTCTGCCACACCTTCAAAGGAATTTATTTGATGCAATAGAAGTAGAAGTGGCACTTCTACCCCTCCTTTTAAGAAGCAAGCTTTACTCTCATAGAAGAACTAGATAAAGACAGAATGAAGAAGGAAAATCACCAATGTGTCAAAGCTTCTAACTGTAATCACAGCAAGGCCACTGTTCAAATGTCATGTAGGTGTTATGCTAAAAGATATAGGTATAGGTGGAGGTCTTTCTGAACCCTCATTGCTCAGGAAATAATGTCAACAACCAACAATAGAAGTCACATAAAACTAAACAAAGAAAATGAATCAAGTGAAAATGCCACCTCCAAAGTGAGAGAAAAACCTTTTCTAGCTATATACCCAACAGAAGGTTAATATCCAGAATATTATTAAGCATATTATTAAGGAAAGCATATTATTAAGGAAAACAACCCAGTAGATAACTTGGCTATATATCTGAACAAAGATTTCTTAAAATGAGAAGCATAAATGGTTGTTAAATATTTTTTTTTTTAAAGCGTGGACATCAGTAGTCAGCAATGAGATGCAAATTAAAACTACTTTGATATCATCTCATCTCAGTCTTAATAGCTGGCATTAAGAAATCAAATGACCTCCTGAGGTCTAATATAGTTATGTTATTGGGGTTTAAGAATAATGATTAATGGTTTAAGATAACTAGTTTCTCTTTCTTCATTTCATTGGACCACACCTTATTTCAGAAAGGGATCTTACTCCTGACTTTATTTTTGTCATTAATTATGATGGTGATTTTTATCTGAATTTCTAAAATTTAAATAAAGTGCTTAAACCTAAAAGAAAAGAAATCAAAAGACAACAAATGCTGGTGATGGTGTGTGGAAATGAGTCCTTATTCATTGTTGGTGGGAGCCTAAACTGTTGCTGCCACTGTGGAATCCTACATAGACATTCCTCAAAAAGCTAGAAATATGTCTGTTGCTCCAATCAGCTATTCCTCCTGGTCATATACTCAAAGGATTCTGTATCCTACTACACAGACATTCCTTCATTCATGTACATTATCTCTCTATTTACATACCTAGAGAATGAAGTTATCTTAGATGTTTGTCAAGAGATGAAGGAAAATTAAAATGTGGTACATATATGCAATGGAATCTTATTCAGCTACAAGTAAAATTATATAAAACTTGCAGGAAATTAGTGGAATTGAAAACTATTATATTAAATGATATACCATAAAACAAGAAAAAATGCCACATTTTTTTCATATGTAGCTTTGACTCTTTAGATCTATGTGTTCAGTTAACTTGGACTATCTAATGGTGACAGGAAACTAGGAAGAGAAATTCTGGAAGCATCTTAGTTTGATTTCAGTTGTTGTGTTAAAACACTGTACAAAACCAACTTGGGGAGGAAATGACGTGGTTGGTTAATATGTTGTAGTACATAATCACTTTGGAGGTCCCCCCAAAGCAATATTGAGCTTGTCATCCTTCCTGTTTCTTCACCAGAATGAGATGATAAACTCTTTTGCTGATGACACCACATCTTAATTATGTGATACAGAGAAATCAAACTTAATTGAGATGGAGATCCTTCTTGCCTCCCAATGTCAAATGCTTCATAATGGCATAAGATGTTATGAAGGGCAGTGAGGTAGAAAAGGTATTCACTATCATATCTTGCTGTGAAATCTATAAATTATAACACCAACCTTCCAGGTAAGGTACAAGTACTGTTGTAATACTGTCCTTTGCTGTTATGTGGTCAATGGAATATTACTAGATTGGATTCATCCCCAGGAGGGAATTCATGTCTGGAACTCTACATTGAGTAAAAAAAAAAAAAAATCAATCTATGGCTGGAGATGTCACAGGCTCTGTGTGTAGGAGTGAGGAGGGGGTACTTATTTGTGTTGTTTAGATAATTGACATGAACTAAATTGCCTTATAAACAACTGACAGACAAATGCTACTCTCAGCCTTGAGAGAATCTTCTCTTTACTGTGAATGGGGATTAATCTATCCAGAAAGAATAAGGCACAGTTAGGTGATCAGCATTGATACTAAGGATCAGGAAGTATCTGCAGCATGGATACCAATGAATGGCAAGACATGAATATATCATGGGTGCTAAAGATCAGACAGTGTATACAGCATGCATACTCAGGACAGTGAGATGATTCATGTCTCTCTGTCAGGATATAGAATGATAATGAGATTTCATCACAAAATTCAGAATGATGTACAATTCAAATATTGGTAATTATTTAACTTTTGGTTTTGGGCAACAGAAACCTCACAAGGCAACTAGTAAATCTTGGATAAACTTCTCTCTTTCCCTCTTTCCCCATCCTGGAATGCACAATGCCCCCAAAATATACATCTCTGAAAATTCCTTTCAATCAAGGCTCATATAATAATAAAAAGTTTTAGTGAAATTTAGCAAAAGTGGTATATACCTGCCTTGCAATATCTGCATGGTTGTTCTCTGTTATATTATTTCCATTTTCATATTAAAGCATCCTTTCACCACAAAACAGATATTATACTCAGGATTGTTCCATTTCCAAGGGAAAAGGAGAAACTATTCCTTCAAATAATGTCATCCAAAGACCTAGACTCCCTGTATTCAAAAGCTTATTTCTAACATACATGTCTTAGCTGACATTGCAATTTTGCTTTATTTTTGTCTTTATGAGACAGAACCTTGCCATGGTTGTTTGAAACTCACTTCAAAGACCAAGTTTTACTCAACGTTGTAGTCCTCTCGAGCTTGTAGAAACTATTATTATTACTAAAAATTTTAAACACTTATTTTACGTGCCAATCCCAGTTCCCTCTCCCTTCTGTCCTCCTGCTCCCCTAGCTTTATCCCCAACCCATTCCCCATCCATAACAGAGAGGGTGAGGCTTCCCATGAGGAATCAACAAAGTCTGTCATATCACTTTAGGCATGACCGAGGCCATCCCTGCTTTATCTAGGCAGCAAGGTATCTCTCCATAGTGAATGGGCTCCAAAAAAACAGTTAATACACTAGAGATAAATATTGGTTCCACTGCCAGTGGCCCAATAAACTGTCCAAGTCCCCAATTGTCACACACATTCATAGGGACCCATCAATTTCCTAAGCTGTCAGTATAGAGTCAGTGAGCTCGCTCTTCCTTGGGTCAGCTGCCTCTGTGGGTCTCCCCAACATGGCTTGACTCCTTTGCTCATATTATCACTCCAGTCTCTCTACACCTGGAATCCAGGAGCTTGGCCCAGTGCTTAGCTGTTGATCTCTGCATCTGCTTCCATAAGTTACTGGATGAAAGTTCTATGATGACAGTTAAGGTAGTCATTAATCTGAGTACAGGGAGGGCATTTACTGTACCCTTTCCACTATTGTTTAGATTCTTAGCTGGGTCATCTTTGTAGATTCCAGGGAATTCCCCTAATGCCAGGTTTCTCGCTAATCCTACAATGGTTCCCTTTATTAAGGTTTCTCTTTCCATACTCTCCCTCTCTGTTCTTCTCCAAGCTCAACCTTCCTAATCCCTCATGCATGTACACTTTTTTTGAAACATCATATGAACCAGAACTGAAGCTCTGTCAATATTATTCACATTTTCAACCTCAACCTCTGATTCTCATCCTCATGACTAGAAACTTACAAAATCACAGCTTATCACTTACAAGCAATTTTACTGTTCTTTCAGCAAGGTTCTAAGCCACAGCACAGAACAGCACAGAAGAATGAACAAAACATATAGTGTCCCATCACCTTCCAGATTCTAGTCTGAATGTAGCTATAATTCAACAAGGGGGTAAATAATTATAGAATTACAAATGACTAAATATTAGTAAGAAAAATATAGAATGTTATGTGCACATAAGATCAAGAAAATTAATGAGAGTTGGGGGTGTTTCAGACTTAGGATGAATACAAACATATGTTGTCTTCACTTTTGATGGGTTTAGCTAGTATGAAAAAAGGAAATTAGTGTCAGGCAATGTATAAAATATTATATGGCTCTAAAAGCCCTTTCAAGTTTTTAAAGATCAAATGGGCCATAAATAGCTATGAAAATTGAGAAATAAAAATTAATTAGGTTGATTTATGTCCATATATTGAATCTCTCTAACCTAAGGCTGAAAATAGACCCTCATTTGAGGACCCAATGAATACTTGTGAAACAATGACCTTCTATTATTTCCTGAAGTATAATCTAAGTCAATACATCAAGACAGGGGAAAACAGCATTATATTGTACATTTTCTGTGATCACTGTTGTAAAGATACAAATCAATAACCTTGACAGACCAATCGAATCACTTGGGAAGTAGAATAGAATAACACACTTACCAAATACTACAGATTTTAAAATTGAGGGGTGCAGAAAGTTTTGTTTTCATGAGCTCATTTTGCCTCACAAAGTCTTTATTGTTACAGCTACTTCACAGGTGGTGAAGCTTAAGACAGGAGAGGATATAGAACATTGTTCTAGCCAGAAATCTAGAAGCTTCTCTGCGGAGGAATTTAACATAGCATCATGTGTGTGTGTGTGTGTGTGTGTGCGTGTGTGTGTGTGTGTGTGTGTGTGTGTGTGTAGAGCCCATTACACAAGGCCTAAGGTATATACCTGAGGTAGAGCATAAAAACTCCAGAACAGCCCTTTTATAGCAAAATGTTCTTGTGATTATCCATATGCTTGGCCAGAGAAATTTTTGCCATAAATCTCAAAGAACATGTGCCTTGGATGCTTCCATTTTTTAAAACATCTACTGTAATGTCTACTCCATCTGATGGTAAATGTCATTGCACTATCTTCATTTATCTCATTTTGACACATTTCTTCCCTTTAAAATATAGCCTGCAAATATGTTCTTAAACTTTTGCCTTGACGTGGGCAAAGAATACTCTGGCCTTTAAAGTACATGCCTACATTTGGATGGTTTAACATACTATCTTGTTAATTATTGACATAAAAATTATGACATCATTCCAGCCATATGTTGTTTAATAATTCTTCAAAGATGTAAATACTTCTTTAAAATTTCTCAAAAAAATTGTCATACACCATTTTTAATAAACTTGGGATTACTACAACTTTAAGCTTCCTAACTAGCAAGATCATAAAATGAAAGTTCAGTGTAATAATGCAGAACTTAAGAGGAATTGGTTTTATCAGCATAATAACTTCTAAAAGCCCTACATCACATTGTTAAGGTAAACCTGACATACATTCATATATCAGCACAATGCACATGTGAAAATACATTTAAATAAATCAAGAAGTGTAAACCCAGACACTGTAGCTACATATTAATGAGAGAGGATTGTTTTCAGAAATACTATCCTATTACAATTTTAATTTTAAAAATATGTATCAACCTTATCATTAGAAAAGTCACATAAACTTTACATATTTGAGGGAAAATATGGGTTTTCATGATTGCAAATAAGTTGATTTTCTACTATAATATTTTTATGTATCATAAATAATTTGAGTTGGTAGTGCTGATATCACAGAAAAGTTTTTTTTGTTGTTTTATTATGTTTTGTTTCATTTATTTTTTTTTTTTGAGACAAGGTTTCTCTGTGTATCTCTGACTGTCCTGGAATTTGCTTTTTAAACCAGTGTGGCCTCAAATTCAGAGATCCACCTACCTTTGCCTCCAAAGTGCTGGGATTAAAGGTATGCATAACCTCCACCAAACCAGAAAAGTATTTTTTTATGTGAGAAAACAAAAGTAGTAAATATCAATCATTTCAATAATTAGTTGATTCTTGGTATAGTCTAAGCCTTCTGTAAATTAACATATTTAATCCTAGACACACTCATTTAAGAGAAATAGTTACATTGCTATCTTTTTCTTGCTCACAGGATACAGCTGAGATTGGGCACATACTCACATGTACAGTCATGCCACATGACTACTGTACTGTCCTTGGTAAAGTGAACAAGCAGAAAACCAAAGATGACTACCAGAACTGAACTCCACATTTATTCCACACTTATTTTAGATATATTCAGTTAATCTTCCAGTAGAAATAGATTGAATTAAAGAGCTTACTAGCAATCAGATGAGAGTTATTTGCTCAGGTGTACATTTTCACACTTCTTGAAAGAGTCCAGGTGCTTCAGCTCACTGCATGTATCTAAGATATGACAGGCCATCTCCTAAGGCCTCTCTAGTGCTAGGCTGGGTCCCAGTATCACAGTCTTGCATGAGGTTACACTTTGGTTTTACTGCCTTTGGGAGAATCAATACAAACAATAATGTGTTTGTTCTAGTTCTTTCAAAAGAACAATGCATTTTAAAATGTGTGTGTGTGTGTGTGTGTGTGTGTGTGTGTTTGATGTAGTGCTTATGTGGAAGTCAGAGGAAAATTTGTAGGAGTCCTTCCTTTCTTTTTACCACATGGATCCTGGGGATTGAATTCAGGTTGTAGACTTGGTAGCAATCAGTGTAACTTACTGAGCCAATTCTCTGGCCCTTATGTAGGGCAGTAATAGCCACTGTATGCTATTATCATACTGATAGGTTTGTCTAGTTATAAATTGAGTATTTTTAAATCATCACCAGTTATATATCAGCTATATAATCTATATTAGGACCATGGTCCTAGGTTCTTAGTACAGTATTTTCTCTTGAACTGCATCATATTTAACAATGTGAATGTTTGTTTCAGGAACTAGATATGTCTGTAGTGGCAGGTATAGTGGGAAAATGAAGCCACATGGCTTGGAAAAATGTCTCTGAACTATTTAAAAGCATTTACTTATTTATTTGCTTTTTTGAGGCAGTGTTTCTCTATGTAATTCTAGCTATCCTGGAATTCACTCTGTAGACCAGACTGGCCTTGAAGTCCCAGAGATCTACACTCCTCTGTCTCAAGAGTGCTGGAATTAAAGCAGCCACCAAGCCAGCTTGAAAGAATTTTTTAAGTACTATAAAGAAAATAAGTAAATATGTAGCTCTCTTTAGTTGATTTTATGTCTCACTTTTTTTGAAACAGAAGATTGCAGTTGGATGCTATAAAATGTAGCTTACAGAATTATTTCTGATCTGAGAAGATTCGTGGTTATGTCTGCATGCACAGACAGGTATGGTATATGAGTGTGAATGTGGTGGTAAGAAGAGTGGATGTGTGCATGGCTGCACACATTTTATACATATATGCATAATCAAAACCATTTTTTTCCTAAAGTTTCGATACAGAGTCTTTGTTTGTATCTGGCAATGATTCTTTAGGTACACATTAAAGCAAGCATGCAAACAAACAACAACAATAAAAACCACCTTTTCCTTTTTTCAAAGCAGAAGTTAGTTTTTGAAGTCAAGAGTTTGATCTGATGAAGGATATTTTTTTTTAATTTTTTAGAAAATTAATCAATAAAGTAGCAACTGTCTCTCTTAGCCGTGCTAGTCCATAAAACAGTTGAAAATCAAATTTCTAGAGGCAGATGGTTTGCTCGTGTTCCTACTCCAACTACAGTTTATTGCTGATAAAGATTACAGATACAGAATTGAATTTAGTCAAATGTCCCATATTGGGGTGTTGGGATTTTGTGTGTGTAGGAGAATACATGGTATAACACTTCTATAACCCATCAGACTGAAGTGGCCACATTTTTTTTTAACTGAACAAAACAACTTAAGTAAAAGAGGAAAAGAGGAAGGAAGGGAAGGGGGGAGAGAGAGAGAGAGAGAGAGAGAGAGAGAGAGAGAGAGAGAGAGCTAGGCTCATCTTTTGTGGTTTGAGGGTCTAGTCTAGTGTGTCAGTGAAAGTGTAACTGTGCGAGTGTGAGTTGGTTAGCTGCATTGTGTCTGTTGTCAGGAAGCAGAGAGGCAAATGGTGCTATTCAGCTTTCTTTTCTCCTTTATATTTAGCCCAGTACCACAGGCCATAGGATGAGACACTCACACCCACAGATCATCCCTCCTCAGTTGAACCTGTCTGGAAACACCCGCACAGTCACACCCAGGGTTTGTATCACAGGTGATTCTCAGTCCTGTCAAGTGACAATCACGATTTCCCGTCACACATGCCTTTTCTCCAGATCTTAACACTTTCTAGGGGTAACAATCTCAGTTTCCATCTGCCAGGCAGAGGATTATTTTACATCACTAGCCCTTGGCACCTTCTTTGTGAAGGAACTTTCTAAACTGCAGCAGGAGGAAAAGATTATTTAAATTCAGCTGTTAATGTGGAAAGATTGGCAGAGGAGGCTTTTTAAGGAAAAACATTGTGAGAGCAGACTTACCCAAGTACATTTTCCAGACTTGCTTAAAGTACTCAGTTCTCTTTGTACAGTTCTTATTCCCTTTGCACTTCAGAGATGACATTATCTACCCAACAGAAATTAATAGTATTTGTTATGAATTAGGCACCGATAGACCATTCACTGCACATGAATAGTTATAGTTATTGCTAAACCCTGAACCATCCCAAAGTTGAGCATCTCAAAATAATGCTTTATCATTGTTTTCTTAGTCCTGAGTATCAGCTGAGCTCTGTAGGTAAGTTCTGCTGTGGAGTCTTCTCTGATTATGGAAGTGGCAAATAGGCTTGAAGTGGTCTGCAGGCTCTGCCAGGATGAGTCTTTTCTTCACACTGAGTCCTGTGTTCAGTGTCCTACGTTGTCTCCTCTCCACACATGCTCATATATCACAGACCTTGTCTCAGAGCTTGAAATTTTGGCTGAATGGTGATCATAGGCCGATAACACTTTCATTTTTTATTGGAAAAATATACTTTATACAATATATTCTGCTCGTGGTTTTTCCTCCTAAATACTTCCCTCTTTCCCACTCATCCAACTCCATGCTTCTTTTACTCTTTAGAAAAAGGCAAGTAAGCAAACAAACAAGCAAACCAGATAAGAACAAAATAAAAACACTCAGAGGAGGAAAAGAAACAAGGCACAAGGAACACAAACATAGAAAGCCAATTAAAACACAAAATCCAAAAGCATGCTCATAAGCAAAAGACCAGTGAGGTAAATGAATGCCCAGGCAAAGCACTATGAAACAAGTCTCCAAATGTACAACTGAACTTGTTTTGAGTTGGTGACTACTGCTGGGCATGAGGCCACTGTAAACTATTGTGTGAATACCCAATGAGAATCTATTGGAGAAAACTAGTTTTTCCTTTGTGAGTGGTTGTCAGTTGAAGATAACTTACTGGTTAGGGATGAGAGGTCATACCCACTTCACCATCTCAGTGCCGAGACCTCGCCTGGCTTGCACTGGTGGAGGCCCGGGGCATGCTGCCATACAACTCTGAGTTCTTATGTGCATCAGTCCTATTATTATCCAGAAGGCCTTGTTTCCTTAGTGTCTTCCATCCCCACTGGCTATTATCCTTCTGCTTCCTCTTCTGCAAAATTCCCTAAGCTATGGGAGAGAAGATTTTCATATAGTATTTAATTTCCAAATGTAAACAAATATACAAACATGTGGTCCACTTAATAGATATACCCAGAATTGGCTCACAATTACTTTGGCTGTGTTCTATTGGTAGGAGCATGTAGTGCTCCTACATATGAATGCCATCCCCTGATGAAGACATGACAAGTCCACATTGTAGAAGAGGGTAAATGTGGGAGAGATTTTTTTGTCTGAATATTTTTGGAAGATATACTAGATTATATCTAATATCTTATGCATGGATAGCATTGGATAATGACTATTATCTACTTATATTCCATATCATATTTCTAAATCCTCAAAACCATAAAGAATAGAGTGTCTTTTCTCTCTCTGTTCCCCTCTCCATTTATTTTCTATAATTATACTTTAGTTTATAAAAAAAATCTTACTTTCTCAGTTATAGTCCCATCATTGAATGTAAGTGACAGTCTATTCATGTCTTCATCATTCTTGCTAATTACAATTTTATGGCTATGACTGAAGAGAAGTAGCCCAGAAATAATGTCTCCACATGCAGCTGATAATACCCATACTTGGTAATTTGGAGCATACGAATGCTAAGAAACATCTCTGTGTGTGTGTGTGTTTGTGTGTGTGTGTGTGTGTGTGTGTGTGTGTGTGTGTCTGGCACTGCTTAGCAATGGTAGACTCAAGGTTGGACTCCAGACTTGTCCCTTGTATAGAACAAGTGTGTGTGTGTGTGTGTGCTAAAATCTTCATTTCTATTATATCAGTGTATGACCTTATTTTGAAACTGAGCTACTGTATATGCAATTAAAGTAAGGTCATTATGGTCATTATGGTTGGTATCATTTTGTAAATTCTAGACTTATGGCAGAGATAGATATGGATATGATAAGAGTATAAAGTGATACAAGGTGAAGATGGGCATCTATAAGCCAGAATGGCTCACACCCATCACACCCGTAGGCCCTTAAAAGAAGCCAAACTCCATAATTTCAGTGAAGGCACCTAGCCTCTAGAACTGTAAGGCAACACCTTTATGAGGTTTAAGCCACTGATTTTAGAAGTTGACATCTAGTCCCCATTCTCAAAGAGCCAAACAATATGGGCCAAACAATAACCAAATAATTCTAAACAATATGGGTATTGTAGGAGTTAATTTTTCTATTGTTGTGATAAAGTGCTATTAATAATGGCAACTAAAGGAAAAAAAGAGTATATAGCTTATGGTTGCAGAGGGATAAGAGTCAATGGCAGAATAGAGGCACAGCAAGAAGTCGTAGGCATGGAAGCCAACAGTGGGCATGTCAGGAAGATGAGAGTTCAAGTTCTCAATTGCAGGTGAGAATCAGAAAGTGCACTGAAAGTAGGTAGAGGCCATACACTATCAAAGCCCACTCTCAGCTAAATTCTTCCTCCAGCAAAGCCTCTCTTCTTATACTTCCCCAAGCAGTACCACCCATTACACACCAAATGTGCACATGCCTAAGCTGAGAGAGGTTATTCTCATTTAATATATACACAATATACAACACCACACAAATGATGTAATTAAAGTTGGGCTAAGTAACTTGAAGGCAAAGAATGAAATCTCTGAGAGAAAGGTCAGAGAAGTCTGTCCTCAGTTGCAAGTGGAGGAGGGCTCAGGGAAACGTCCATAAAGAAATAATGTTTGAGATGAGAGATGAATAGGGTACCTTGTAATAAAAACCCAGACACACATATTAAGGTGTGGTGGGGAAGGGAATATAGTGGCAAGAAACACAGAATTATCTGCATAAAGAGAAAAAAAACTGAAGGAATTAAGAAGTTCGTGCTGTGGTAGTGTACATTTAGCCCAGAGAATAAGAGGAAAGGTGATATAAAATGAAGCTAATAAACCAGGCAGAAGGTTGTTGCCCCACAGGCCTTGTTAAATACAACTTTTCAGCAATATAGATCAATGAAGAGCCCTTAAAGAATTTTAAATTCGATATAGCAAGAGCATATTTGAATCTAAAAGTCTTGATCCCACTCTCCTAGAAGGACTGGTGATGGGAGAAAAGGATGCAATCATGGAGACCAAGCAGGATGCTCATATTGGGAGGGGCACCAGGTAAATCCCTAAAGAGCAGGAGAAAGCAGGTGGAAATGAGCATCTCTAGACACAGAGGGAAATGGGGAATGATTGCTGATGACAGACGTCAGAGATGATGACGGTCATTGCTTTTCAGCATTCACTCTGAGAAACTAAGACTTCTTTGGATCTCTCACTGTTACTGTTTTATGACCACTGAAACATGTCAGTTGGGAATTAAAGAAGATAAGCTGATATACCGCGAGCCTAAAGAGTAAGTTCTGGGTTACAAACTCAAATTCAAAGCTTATTAACAAATACACATTGATTGGAGGCTTTTGAGTGCTTGACACAGGTTAGGAAGAAAAAAAAATTACTTGCACACATATTTGGAATTTCTTGACTTGTTTTGGTTTTGTGTCATACTGAAGACTGAGGTCTCTAAAACCAGCCATATGTCTGTTTTAAACCTGCATATTAACCTAGGACAATTGTTAGTCTTATAAATTTTTATCAAAAATAAAGCCAAGCAATTCCAGTTTTTTTTTTTTTTCTACTGGCAGAGATGTGGCAAGTAAAGTCTTTCCATAAGCATTGTAGATAAAAATAAGGTGAGAATTGATTTTTCTTTTTATAATCTTACAGAAAAATAGGCCTACTGGACAAAGGCCTTATCTGATTGTGTTCATGATTGCATTTTTTTGTGTGTACTCACTGACATTTGGCACAAGTCCTGTCTTTGCCTCATTCCATTTCTAGTGGCGTCACTGAGTTTGTCTGTTTATTGCTCCTGTTAGGACAGAAACACACATGTGTTGCTTCCATCTTAGAGGGGAACAATGGAAGCTGTGCTGTTCTATTGGCTATTAAAAGTGTTAGATTATGTCTTTGCCATGTGGAGAAAACAAAACAAAGAAACAAGCAAACAAACAAAAAATGAAAGCCTGATGTGAAACAGTTTACTCCAGGCATGGCATTGTTTGCAATGGTTGGGCCATGGGCCTTCAGTGATCCTGCCCAACCTTTGTGACAAGGATCATTATTCAGCTGATGTAATACTGACTTCTAAGCATTTACCTATTTAGAAAAGCATCTCAAAGATCTGCAAGCACATGAAAGGAAGTAAGATTGAAAGTCAGTTCACTAAGGGTACAAAGTCCAGGTCCAGCAAGTTTTATTGTTGAGTAAAATACATTCATTAACATAAATGATAACATGCCTAGCATCTTGTGCTTGCAAATGACAAAATGATGGTGAGTGGAGTTTGAATGAAGGGGGTATCATGAACAGGTAGGGAAAGACTACCAGCTGTCATAAGGCCATTAAATGGAAAATAATCCAGTGCCTGTGGGTAGGCTACTTCCCTAAAGATTGTTCTCTCAGAGAACTCTAGAGATCCCCCCAAACAGAGCATGCCATTGCACTGGTATACTGATTTTATTTTCTTCAAATATATACCCACAAATGAGGTTGTTGGGACATATTGTAGTTTTATTTTAAGTAATTACAACAATATTAGCTATGCAAACTTACATTGCCACTAACAGTATGTAGGTCTCCCTTTCAATCTCCTCTTCCTCAAAACTTGTTAACTCTTATTTATCAATAATAGCTATCCTAAAAATGAAATGGTACCTGATGATTTTAACTTCATATATGCAAAGTTATTTATTAAGTTTGACTTTTAATTACACAGGGGCACATTCTCATTTTTATATCAGAAAATATGCCCCATGTGAATGCATATAGAATTTACATAAATACAACAAATAATTAAAACTATGGTTTCTTTAGCAGGATATCCAGAAGATATTCAGAACAGTTCAGATCATTTTAAACAGATAAATACCAAAGGAATTAATATGCTTAAGATTGAAAACTTGGTGGACTCATACCAGATCCATAACAATTATTATATGTTTATGGAAGCAAGATGTAGGGCTTTCCCTATGAACAAATCTTAAATATCATGCTAAAATCTTCATAATGTATCTGGGTATGCTGCTATATGCACACTGTTATTTTGGATATCATTTAACATCGTGAGCATTGAGATTTATTGGATTCTGAAAAAATATTTTGTTAAGATGGTGACAAAATATCTCATGTTACTCCCACTTCAGTTTTAAGGAGACCCTCAGGGTCTTCTGAAATCCACAATGGAGACAAGGGTGGATCCTATGCACTGCAGCAGGTCCTTGAGAGGAAGGTAGCATGGATAAGAAATAAAGCACCACAGCTTTATGGTAGGAAAAGGGACATTAGTAATGAATTCTTTTTTAATTGAGTATTTATTTGTTTATTTATTTTGCATACCATCTACAGATTCCCCTCCCTCCTCTCCTTCTGTCCCCTCCTCCAAACTCTGTTCTAACAACCCCCCTCCACACCATCTGCTCTTCCTCCTAAGGCCTCCCATGGGAGTTAACAAAGCATGGTATATCTAGTTGAGGCATGATTAAGGAGGTATCAAGCTCCTCTGTCTTGCATCAAGTCTGGGCAAGGCATTCTACCATAGGGAATAGGCTCCAAAGAGCCTATCATCGATAACAAATTCTTTTTTTAAAAAAAATCAGTCCAATTTTTCATTTTAAAAGTTTATTTTTCATTTTACATACCAACCCTAGTTCCCCTTTCTCCTCTCGCCCTCCCCTTGCCTCCCCCTTCCCACTCCCATCCACTCCTCATAGTGGGTAAGGCCTACCTTGGGGAGTCAACAAAGTCTGACATACCAAGTTGAGGCAGGACCAAGCCCTTTACCTCTGTATCAAGGCTGAGCAAGGTATCCCACCATAGGGAATGGGCTCCAAAATGCCAGTTCATGCTCCTACGATAAGTCCTGGTGCCACTGCCAGGGGCGCCCCTAACAGATTAAGTCACTTACCTGTCATCCACATTCAGAGGGTCTCGTTTTGGTCTCATGCAGGTTCCTCAGCTGGCAGCCCATAGTCCATGAGCTCCTATTGGGACAGCTTTCTCTGTGGCTTTTCACATTGTGCTCTTGACACTCTCTTGTTCATATGACACCTTGAAATTTGCAGTCAAATGGATGGAACTAGAAAAGAAAAACATCTTGAGTGAGGTAGCACAGGCCCAGAATACAAACATGAACTTACATCCAGTAACTAATGGAAGCAGATGAAGTAACTCACAGCCAAGCACTGGGCTGAGGTCCTAGAGTTCAGGTGAAGAGAGGGGGAGGGATAGCAAATTCTTAATAACATTTTTTATCATCTTGCCATCTTAAATTTTCTGATTTTTCTTTGCTTTTATTATTTTTGAAGCACAGTCTCATGTGGCTCAGGCTGGCCTTAATACTCTTCATGTTCCTATTTCTGTCCCTGAAGTATGTATACCATCCATCATACCTAACATACCTAACTACATTTTGAAACATTTATCATTAGGTTTAGAATATGCTTGTAGGGAAAACATTACATTATGCTTCCATAAACTAACTAAATACACACACACACATATGTATATATAGTGAATCTATTAACTGTCAAATCTGAGGCATGTTGACTCTTTTGAATCTTTATACGTTTAAAATAACCCAGACTGTTCTGAATATACCTTGAACTGTTATGAATGTTTTCTGGACACCCTTCTTCATCAGAACCCCTTTTCCAGTATTATCACTAGAAAACTGACACTACTCAAAAGTAAAGTGTTAATTTTTGGATACTATGCTACATTTCTTAAAAGAACACTTCACTTAAAATATTTATTCTCATTTCCACTAATATGAAAATGCATGAACAAAGGGACAGCATCTTCAGGCCATTCCTATGATGGAGATAATTTGTGAAATTCAATGGTATTTGAATCACTTACGTAAGTATATATAACCTAAATTCAAAACATCATTTATTTTAGCTGTGCTTTAAATTCAGTGGTTTATTCTCTCTGGAGATATGGAAACTGAAAATATGAAAACAACTCCCAATTCACCAACAACCTTCTTTGACTCTCAGACGCCATTTGGATGTCTTGTGCTCTGTTAATTATCACGTTTTTTGGGAGACAAACAGGTCTACTACAGCTGGTTTCTCTACCAGCTCCAATGTGTTCAGGGTCATATGAAAACACACCCTGCCTCTGAGTTGATTTCTACATTGACACCATCAGGGATTGTAATGGCAACAACTTAAATTCAGAGTATCAGATTCCTAGATGATCTGCTTTAACTAAAGTGCTCACACAGCCTCTAAATTGCTCAGAATCTCTGACATCTGTCTCTATTTTCCTTGGTAGGGCTGTCAATTCACACCTGAGCATATTTTCACCATATAGCCTTAGAACCTATGCAATCAAGTTATTTTATACAATTGATGATATAGTGGTCCTTTAGCCACCATTTTAGTTGAACTGAATCTCTTCTTTATTTTATTGGAGTAGGTTTATTTTTAGTATCCTCTGAGCTGGGTTGAGTATATTTTCACTGTACTTGACAAGTTCACTGGACTGAAAGACCTCTAGCTCGAGTGGAAATAATCATGTGGATATGTCTAACTTGCTTAGAAGTATTTACTCTCAGTCAGAACCATGCATTGTCGACAGTGTTTCTGGATCATGTTGGCTATTTAACAGTCTGTTGCAAAGGAAGAACGTCTAGTATCTTAAAAACCAAAATGTTCACCCTGGTTATAGAGTTGGCCATCAAAGGAAGCCATGTTGATTTTAGATTGGTGGGGGTTGAGTCAAAGCAATGGAATGTTTTGTTAGCTAGTGAAAAATGGATTTTACTTGCTTGGATAATGTGTCAAACATGCACAAAGAGAATGTATGTAACAATCTGTGTCTGAACATATCAATATTGTTGTTGCCTACAGAATAAAGTATGTGAAAACACTTTACAGAAAACAAGAGTTAATATTCATCGAAGATTATGGTGTAACATGACACTGTGCTACAATTGCATATACAAATGTATATGTGCATATACACCTACAATTTATATATGCCATTCTCACAATAGCACATTCAATTTCCATTTTATAGGTGAGGTGGACTTCAGGTGAATAATGAACTCTTTCAGAAACAGTTTGATAATAAGACCAAAGCCATCACAGTAAACACAAGACTACTGGCCCCATAATGGTGGTACTCATCTATGCGCTAAATAGCATCTCTAGTGATAACTTGCCAAATATGAGGCTGTCATTGTGTGGCCTAATATCATCTTCCTCAGATTTTTCTGAGGTGCATACTAAATCACAACACCTAGGTTCTTTCACTGACTTTCCATGGGGCCTCTGGGTAGGGCAGGACCCAAGATACTGGCATCTGGATTGATTCGTAGGATGGCTGGTTGGATTGCAAATATTTAAGAGTCAGTATTACTGAAGGAGAAAGGACTAGCATGGGAAGTATTATAGCCCAGGCTATGATCCCACTTGATTGACAAAGTTTATAAACTATTTGTCTTGTACTTCATTATCCTGTCTGAAAAGCAATTTAAATATTAAAACAAGTGCTTGCTCTGCCATCTTACAAATAATTTAAATTCATTACCTTAATATGTGTCATAATACTCTTACTAGAGAAGTGATACAGTATACTCTTCAAGTGCACCAGGTTGAGGCACAGAGGTACTTTCTTGTGACCAGTGCATATTTTCATGGACAACAAGCAATATTCATGTGTGAGAATTCTAGGACTGACAGCAAGCACTCACTAATCCATTTAAGCTAGGAGGTACTCGTGTCCAGTCTCAAATATCATCCCTAAAAATCCAGCTGTGTGCATTCACTTGTAGCCCACACAATTTTACTGACTTCTACAAGAGAAGCAAATATGTCTTTGGCAACTCTTTTGTACCTGAAATTAGCTGGCCTGTTGAAAGAATCTGGTATCTACCTGTGCATATGCACATTTAGCAACTCACCATGTGGTACAGGGATTAGTTCATTTAATAAGCATATATTTGAGGAGCCTGGAAGTCTTAGTTTTCATTTTAATATGCTGTGACTTGGCCCATAGATTCAATTGCAACATGTTTGTTCAAAGAGTAGATGTTTCTTAGGCCACAGAATAAACAGCTGCTGAATATTCATGTTTGCTGAATGTAATCAGAAAGAGATACAGGAATAGAAACCCAGAATGCATACTCCTACTTCCCATCTGTAACCATTAAGAGAAGAGGCCCACGATAGCACTGGTGAAATAGTCATTCATGCAGCAACATGGATGAAGTGCATGTTATGTTCAAGTCAATAAAATAAGCAAAGGAGGCTTACGTTTTTTCTTTTGGTTAGGGTAAAAATGGCCTAAAAGTAGACACTTGTGATAGTGTACATTTTGGTTAGGGTAAAAATGGCCTAAAAGTAGGCACTTGTGGTAGTGTACATTCAATAAGTATTTGGTGAGATTTTACACAATGACAGACATAAATGTAGTGACAAAAATCATCTCCCTTATCTTGTGTTTTATATTAAGAACAGCAGAGATTGGATAATTATACAATGGACAGTTTGAGAAATTATGATAAATTCTCTGCAGTGGACTGTAACACTGAAGTGAATAGAGAGGTCTAGTGGAAGGCAATCGATTTAAATAAGGAATTCAGAGACATCTTGCTGAGGACATAAAGTAGAGTCTATTTAAGCAAAGAGGAGTAAATCAAAGAAGGATCAGCAAAGAAGGTGTCAGTTGTAAGGTTAGTACAAAGACAATGTCTTTAAAACAGGTGAGTGAGCATTCAGAGTTAAAGAGGAGAGAGCAGGCCAGTGTAGGAAGAGTACAGAGAGACTGTTTCAAGAAAGTCAAGACTTCATGATATCACATTATGAAAGGCCTTTAATGTATAGATGTCTTTAACTTCAGTTTGCAGTTTGATGAAATATCAGAGGTCTGTCCATAGAAGGTTATTAAGATTTGACTTGGATTTTAAAAGTTGAGTTGAAATAAAATTACAGATGAGAGCCAGCTTGACTCCTCCAGGTTCTGTGTCTGAAGTACATATTGTCTTCAGCAATAGGGACTTTCAGTTTCCTAGAAGCAACCAAGTACTATACTGTTTGGGGAGTATCTTGAACAACACTGACCAACAACACAAAAGGGGCCACTGATTGGTGGGATTTTTGTTACTTTACAGTTCTTGGGAAAAGCATTGTCAACCTTAATGGGAAAATTACACAGATTTATATGTATGCTATTTAGTTTTAGATAAATAGGTAATAATATTCCTTATGACTTTTTCAGACATCCTGTTTCCTCATTTTTTGTGCTTATCTCCTTTACTCCTCCCTAGGCATTTCCACTTTTCCTATTTTACCCTTTAAATTATATTTTCTCCTCCATTCCCCACTCTATTCTTGCCTGTTCCCACACATGGTCCCTTTTTACTTTCTAGGTTGCTGCGGTTGACCCAGTATGCATCCACATCTGAAAATTTGGTGGTAGGAACCACAGATGAGAGAGAGACCATTTGAAAACTATCTTTCTTGGCACCAGAAGGTTCCATGCAAGCTTCCAAGGGAAGGATGGAAAGCAACCATTAATTGTACCCAGATGTAACATTAATGGACCACAACAATGACAAATATAACATTTCTCTAAGCTTACATTAGTGGCACACATGTCTTGGTGTTAATAAAGAGTTCCTTAATTACACTTGAAACCCTTTAAATACACCTGGTATGAGAAACCTAATCAGCCATATAAGTAAGGCTGGTGAGTCCTTGGTCTTAGAAGAGAACCTCCAAGTACATTTGGCTAATTCTTCACTGTGTTCTAAGTAGTTATCCTTATATCAGCAGAGAAGTACAGGTCTCAGCCCTCATCAAAAAACAAATGTTTCCATGCAGCAGATGTGGATTATTATAGAAAACCACAACTGATTAAAATGCAGAGAACAAATGATTATGTGTAGCCAAGTCCCAACTGTTAGCATACACAACACAATCTCTGCACCCAGGCTCAGGGATCTTAGAGAAAGAAGGGGTTGAATGATTGTTAAGAGTCTAAGGAACAGGAAGTTTGTTGTAAAATTGTCTCCAGGGAATGTGAGAAGCTACACCTATAAAGTCAAACCAACATGGCTGCCTGAACATGACCTGAACAAGGTTGACACCAATAGACATGCTAACATTGAAGGAGAAAATATTATGTGACTACAACCCTAGACAAAGAACTATAGACAACTAAGCAATGCTGACAGCAGGAAAGATAGCCTTTCCAAGGGGAGAGTATACCCTTGGTAATAGTTACCCATTACCAAGCAGTCAAGCCTGAAAATGTATATAAACAATTAACATCATTCATACTGAACAAGAGTTTTATTTATATAAATAAACTATTAAAGAAATAGAGACCATAGATCTGAGAGAGAACAAGGTGGGGTTCATTGGAACTGGTGGAGGAAGAAATGGAATGGAAGAATATATTGCATTATAATTTACTTTAAAAAATATAAAATACAATAAGAAAGAAATTACATGGCAGAGGGACATAGGCAAAGGAAAGATGTCTGGATGTATCTCGTTTGCTATTGAGTGGTAAGCCTTAATGGCCGTGGGTGCTGGCTGAGAAGTTCAATTTCAGGTGTGTTTCAGATGTGAACTTGTATTTACCTGGGCCATCCTTTTGCTGCTTTGTGTCCTTCAATTTCAACCTGAAGATTTCTCTTTAATGAATCCAATAAGGTAGATCTTCCTTTAACTCTCTGAGCTTTTGATAATCTGGGAGCATAATTTCCTCCTTTACATTTCTCAGGATACTTTTCCAAGCTATAGATTATTATTATTATTATTATTATTATTATTATTATTATTATTACTGTGAAAATATTATCCCAGTGACTTCTGATCTATATGCTTTTTATGGAAAAATGTTGCTTATATTCTTGTGAGAGAACTTTGCTCTTGTTGAATTAAAAGATTTCCTTAGCTTTGGAGTTTAATGACTTAATTCTGTGTCTCAATCATTTCCTCCCCAGGATCATCTTTTTTTCTGTTCTGTAGATCTTCAGCACCTAGATGTTCATTTCTGTCTCCATGTTTGTGGAAGTTGAGTAAGACTGGCCCTTTTCTCTCCTCCTTTTAAATACATGTAATGACCCATTTACCTAATGACCCTTAATTTTTCCGTCTTTTGAGGCCATCTTTTAATTTCCTGATTTTTTTCCTTTGGCTTGAGTTATTACATTGTTCAATCATACTAAAGAATTTTATGTTGTTGATTCTCCAGTTTTGTAACTTGGAGTCTATATTTTTTTCTTTATCGAAACTTTTCACATCCCTTTACAATTTCCTTACTGACTCGAATACACATTTTCATTGCAACCTCCTTGAATTCTGTCTCAGAGTTTTCAGGGTTTGTTTGTTTTGACTTTTTTGGAACACAGCTTCCTGTACCTCTGGTGTCCATACCTCTGTGTTATGCCTAAATATTATACCATTAGAATTTAAGGACCTCAGCCTTCAAAGCCTGTGTTACAGAAGACTGATGCCTCTCCAACCTGGCAGTTCAGATAATCTGGAACTCTCTGAGCCTTCAGGAGAGTTCAACAACTTTATTCTTCCTTAGTTTCCCATGGGTATCTAGAATATGTCAGACCCAATTAGCACTCTAAGCAAAGCAAGGACAAATCTAGTGCTTTGGAGACTCCACGATGTAAAACAGAATCATTGAACATTTTTTATTTCCTCAGAGAGAAGGGAGGATCTGTGTCTCCCTTCCCTGTTATGAGCAGTTTTCCTACCAGCTTAGTCCCAGAGCCGCATGAGCCCCAAATAACACACAAAGACACTGTATTAGATATAAAGCTGTTGGCCTGTTATTAGCATTTTTATTGGCTAATTCTGTCTTAAATATTAACCCATTTCTATTAATTTAAGTGTTTCTACATGGTCTTATCTTACTGGAGAGGGTCCAGACCTCTTTTCTCAAATCCTTAAAACTTTACTCCCTTCCACTAAATCGCCTGGAATCCTCTTTGTCTCCTAGTCCTGTCTATCATACTTTCCTATAGGCCAACAGGGCTTTATTCATCTACCAATAAGAAAAACATATTTACAGAATGACATCTCTCAACACTTCTCCTATTTCCTGCCCATCATGCAATGCTGAAATCAGTAACCATAGTGATTAATTCTGGACTAAATCTAACCAATATCATGTCATTGGGTTCCAGGTGGCTAGAATGTGTGATGTCATTCCTGTAAGAGGTCTGTGATAAGGAGAAGACAAATAGTGTCATGTTGACAGTTCTAGAAATATTTCAGCAGTGGCCATATGACACAATTATTTCTTTCCCCAAAGAGAAGCCAAGAGCTGAGAGATTTAATAGCATCTCTCTGTTCATGTTCAAACTAGAACCTCAGAAAACTACTAACCAGCACCTTTGTGTCTGCTAGGTTACTAGTTATTTATAGTTACAAATATTTAAGTCCTGTCAAGACTCCAATAGTAACATTCCTCTGAAGAATGGCAGAGAAGTTGAAATATTGGATACAACTCTTTTCTTCTGAAAGGAAAAGATGAACACAGGGAACCTCCCTCTTGATCATGTGACACTATATAAGAGCTTGGAATTTTATGAAAAGGTATCTTGAATTTCTTTTTTTTTTTTGTCCTTTAGTTTGTAATTTCATGTTTACAAATACTTTGAAAACCAACCCAAAAGAAGAATTAACTGAAGAACAGTTTTTCTTTTCCCTGGAAAAGAGACAAAAAAAATAATTATATAAGCTGGGAAGCATACCTCTTTGAAGTTGGTTCACTAGTAACTCATTTTTTGGCCTGAGAAATCATATATATGTATATATGATTTCATAATGTCAGGATACATATGTCATTTACAATTAAATACATGTATAGATCAGCAATATATATTTTCACAATTAATTAATACGAAAACAAATAAATATTCTCTTTAAAATGATTTTATTATTTTTTACATCCTGGCAGCGGCATCCCCTTCCTCCTCTTCTCCTGGTCCCTCTCCCCATCGCACCTATCCCCCACATCTATTCTTGCTTATTTGGAATGCCTTTAAACTAAACTCTTTATTCCTATGAGAAAAACTGGGAGATCCTCCTCTTTGTATTACGCTATCTTTCTACAGCATATTCTGATAGTAAGTGTTTAATGCACACATTTTATTTACCACTTAGAATATTAATATTACTGTTGAGACTATTAAAATATGAGAAGTGTTTTTAAAAATGATTAGTAGAACACTGTTTTTGATAAATTAGTTTTTGCTCAATTTTGCATTCTTTTTAAATAAGTTTAATTAAGTATTTATTTTATATCATAGCCCCCAGTTTCCCCTCCCTCCTCTCCTCTCAGTCTCCCCCATCCCCATTCTGTTCCTACCCCCAATGCACCTTTCCTCCATTTCTGTTTAGGAAATGGCAGGTCTCTCATGGATATTGATCAAACACAACATGTCAAGTTGCAGTAAGACTAAGCACCACCCTATGTATTAAGAGTAGGGTAGGCTAGAAGACCCTGTAGGAAGAGTAGGGTACCAAAGGCCTATATTCATTTTATGGTGGGATTGTGTAAAGTTTTTACTGTCCAAGGCAATTCTTCTTCATCAAGCAGGAGAATACAAAAGGTTAGACACACCTGCTCTAGAAGAATATGATTTTCAAAAATGTCTCTGCTCTCCTAAACAATGTGCAAGAAATACATGTGACCCTGTTGGTATCACATTTCCTGGATCCCTAGGTGTTTCTTGCTTGCCAGATCCATTTTTATTAGTACCACATCGGCAGCTTGAAGTTAGATATGCTTTACTTACACTATGCAAACTGAGCTGTGCTACAGAACAGGACTTCTTTTTGATAAATAAGTTAGTGAACATTTACAAATGCAAATTTGGAAAACAAAGAGCCTAAGCCATTCTTACTTGAGGATATTGAGCACTGACTTAACTTCCCAGGCTGAATGTGAACCTACTATGCATTTTATTTTCTGTTCTCTCATCATTTGACATCTAGATCATTGTCAAAGTATGTAACAGAGAAACTGTCCTTTCCAGTGGTGGCTAGTTTTAGAAACCATCAACAGCTTGACATATAAACTGCAAACCATTTATCCCAGATTACCTGCTCTGGTCATTCCAGAGCAAGATCCTAGACACATAGGACTTGGATACCAGAGACCATTGTACTATTTGAACTACTTAATACTGTATTTCTTTTCCCTCCCCTGCCTGTTTCTTCTCTTAGAAGTCATAGTCAAAGCTTCTTCTATCCACTATTTACTCTCCTGATCTCTGGATGACTTTGAAATGTCCTGTGTCCCCATTGGCAAAGAATGCTTTGCTCACTCTTTTTGGACACTGTGAGCAAATAAGCCATATTTTCAGTAGAAATTACCCCTCACATTTATGGAGAAATTCCCTGGAGATCACATCATTTGAGGGTACTGTGGAAATGGAGAAAGGATCAGAAGACTTGCTAAGAATTTAGTTCTGAGGAAGCCCTCTGTCAAACCAACGAGGTAAGAATGCACTTACAAATGATTCTTTTAAGGTAAGGCACCACTCTCTCATAACTCTATGATGATAAGGATAGTATGTGCTCAGTCTTTAGAGAGCCAAGTTCACCTAGGATTCTGTAGAAGCTCTGTTGCTGAGGGTATTGCTTAGGGTGTTCTGTAGTGCTGTTAGCTGGTGGGATGGATGCCTTAGTTCTCAGCCAGTTCAGTGGATGTATACCTCTGTGCAAGCTACATAATAGGAAGATAAAATCACTTGCCAAATTTTGCCTAGCTTATATAATTCATGAGATTCCTAAGCCAGGCTCCATCACTCGAGACGATAGATGATGTACATGAAAAGGTGCTAAAAGTTCATGCCAAATGCAGAATTAGATATATCTTTTTGGTCCTGGCAGGAAAATAAATGCAAAGTAAATTATCCATTTATAACTTTGTAAAACCCAGTATTCTGTAAAGATTTATCAACTAGACTATGAACATTAAAAAAAATGACCATCATAGACAAAACAATAAAAAATAAAATTTGGTGCTACTGAAGTCCAAATAATACAAACTTTAAGACTAAAAGCAATGTAAAGATAATTTGTCACAGTTTCTCTGCCTTCCTCATTTTTCTGTGGTTCTAAAATTTCAGATCACTTTGAAACTGGTGGCTGGATGGAAAATATATGATTCAATTTAAAATTTGCTTAATGATAGCAGAATTCTGACTCAACTGTTAATCCTTCCATTTTCCCGAAGTTCTGAGACAATGTGGACTCTAAGGAAAATATGTTTGATTCTGGCTTTTCTCTCTTCAACATTTAAAGACTGAAATTTGTGTAATACTCACTTGCCATTCCTTAATTATTTTGATATACAATGATAAAAATGAAATTAAAATTATAAAAGATGCCTGGGAAGAGTGTCACAAAATGCTATCTTCTGAACAGACATGGGTACTGCACCTCTCTATTCAAGACCTGCATGGAATGGACCCAACAAGATCAGCCAACATTCTAGAAGGAATTACTAATCATATTTAGTTGGTTCCAAAAATACAGAAAGGACATGAAAATGAGAGGCAGACATGTTAGGGAGTTTCTGGGGGAAATGGAAAAAGAAGTTGGGGTGGATAGGTTCTAAAGCACTTTATTTATATGAAGTTGTTAGAGTAAGTGAAAAAATGTTAAAAATAAGTTTAAAAAGTCATCATAATGGAGCCAATTGTCTCCTGGGCTATTTAACACCTTCAATAATAGCAGTATATAGAGAGGAAACAATCAGAAGTAAATGGGTCAATATAATGCCACTTGCATATATGTTTTCAGGATTTTGTTGGGCACTGGACACCTAGTTGGTCTGATCTTCCCTGGGAATCCTATCTTGAGTTGCCTGCTGTTCTTTGTGTGGGACTGAGGCCTCATGGGCATTTCCCATCCAGTTTGGCATGCTCATTGGTGCCAACCTTGCTTAACGCTTGGGCAGTCATATTGGTGAGACTATATGGGTATAGCTTCTGATATTACTAGGCGATATAAGCTGAGAACAAGCACTATGATCCTCTGGCTCTTACAATTGCCCATCCTGTCTTCTGAAATGTTGCCTGAACCTTGGGTATGGGAGTATTTTACAGATGTATACACTAGGACTGGACTCCACAACTCTGCATTTTAATTGGTTGTGTTTTTCCGTAGTATTCTCCATCTGTGCCAAAAATAAGTTTTCTTTAATTTAAAAAGTTATCATACTAAGGTAGAAATAACATGAACCAGAGATTTCATAAAGATTTCAATGAAACTACTTCAGAGTTGCACAGGGAGCCCAGTCAAAGGGGGAAAAACAAACAACAGTGTTTCCACATAAAAGATGAGTGTGTAGGTCACCACAGGACCCCTAAGTATATCCTGTACATTTTTCTCTGGTGCCATGCTCTAGGTAATAGAAGGTACAATTTTGTTAACAGATAGCAGCTAACATATTCTAAACATGCTGTATGGATTAGATTCTCCACATTTCTTTTGAAAACTTCACAGAAGTCCTTTCATGGTAGACTTGTGATTTTCATTGATAGTTTCAAAGCCAGAACTCTTAAATAGTGTGAGGTATGAGTTTGTAAACTTAGTAGGACAGATGGGGACAAGAGTCAGTCAAGACCAGTCTGAACGTCAGTTGACTCTGCTGTTCACTGTGTTGCCTTTAGGGACATATTTAGTGTTTCTAGTGGGATCTTTGAAGAAGAAGATATTGATTTCAACTTTGAAAAGCTGGTTATAAATTGGGTTGTCAGAAATAACTGAGGAGAGGGGTGAGTTTGCCCATAGTCACAGCTCTCAAATACTATGGAGCACCCTTTGAAAGCACACACATCCTTTGCAAGAAGGTAATGTTGGGACAAGAACATTGGAACTCTAAATTGTTATTCATTAAACAAACAAAATATAATCTACCAATCTTCTCATGCAAATAGGATGTTTTCACTTTGCATTTAGAATTATGGTTGTGTTGTCAGTGTAGTATCCAGATTGAGGGTCAGTGTGAGAACATCAGAGAATTTAGGAAGCAGGAACAACTGTGAAAGCAACAAGGATGGTCAAATCAGCCTGATCCAGAAGCAGAAATGGTCTTATATGCTGACCTGAAGCCAGAAGAGACAGGAAACTAAGACATGTTTGCATAGTTGAAGAGTCATAGTGAGGCCATTATGTTGATCTTCTGGCATCATTTAAAACCAGAATCCCAGCTCCTCCTTTTGAGTGACATTTGAAATGTGGTGCTCTATCTTAAGGTTAATGTCCTGAAGGACTTTCATATATAACAATCCCTAAGAAACTACACTGAAATGACCATGTCTTACAAGAAAGGTATTTAGAAGATTGTCATGGTAGTATTTGCATTTCACAAGGAAAGCATGTTTCTCCTGATGGCTAACACATAGTGACTTGGCAGAGAATATTTGTTAAGCCTTTGGTTATGTATCAAGACATAGCTAGTTTTGCTTTTGCTCTAATTACTGTGTTTTAAAACTAAAGTCTGATTCATAGCCCAAGAGACACTCTTTCTTGAAGGAGATAAGGAACCGCATGAGTTCCAGAAAGCAGCACCTCCTGAATGCTGTCTTCTTTCCCTAGAGTTTCCTGGTGTCTTCTCCAGCCTCCTGCTGATATTTACGATGTGAAGGTGTGGAGGAAGAGGTTTCCTATTCAGATTCCTGCCCATCTCTGGGTGTGTACCCAACAAATTCAAATCATCCATTTCCAAATCTGCGTCTATTTGCACAGAAATTCTATGGAGTCTGAACAAAGGCATATGCCTATCTCCTAGCAAAGCCTTTAAAGACAGCATGTCCTAATCTTTCCAAAGCTTGGGATATATTAAGAACAGTTGGTCATGCTTCTGAGCATGCTTGCCTCTAGGCACTTGTGGTGATTTGAAAGAAAATGGCCCCCAAAGGAAGTGGCACTTTAGGATGTGTGGCCTTGTTAGACAAAGTGTGTCACTGTAGGGGCAAGTTTGAGGTCTCTTTGTCCCAAGCTTCCCTCAGTGTGACAGTCAGTTGAATTCTTGTTGCCTGCAAGATGTAGCGATCTCAGCTACAGCACCATGTCTGCCTGCTTGCTGCCATGCTCCCCTTCATGATGGTAATGGACTGATGCTCCCCTTCATGATGATAATGGACTGAAACTCTAAAACTGTAAGCGAGCCACCCTGAATTAAATGTTTCCTTTTAAGAGAGAGAGAGAGAATGAACATAAAAGAGGGAGCCATTATTGGTTTGAAGAGAAAACTGAACCTAAAGAAAGGTCTAGAGACCTACAAGACTGTTGCCAACTAACAGTTTGAGCAACCGTGGAAAGGCTACCATAAATGCCCTTCCCGGATACTGAGATAAACAACTAACTTATCCACCATCATGGAGCCCTCATCTTGTACCTGTCAGAAACAGAAGCAAAACCCATAACTAAACACTGAGTCAAACTAGAATCCAGATGCAGAGGGAGAGGACAAGACCAGGCTGCAGAAACACATAGCTGACCTGAACAAGGACGAGCTAACGGGGCCCCCAGACTGATAGCTGGGAATCCAGCATGGGACTGACTCAGGCCCCCCTGAATATGGGTCTCAGCTAGAAGGACTGAGCAGTCTAAGGGACCTTAGACAGTGGAACCAGGATGTATCCCTGGTGCACAAAAGGACCTTGCAGACTCATCTGCCATGACGCCATGGAGGGATACTGCCTTAACCTAGAGACAGGAGAGATGTCCTAGTCCCAACTTCAAATGACTTGACAGGTCTACATGACCCCACCTGGATGGCATTGCCCTACATGTGGAATTGGAATGGGGGATGGGAGGGGAGGGTGGTCAGGGTGCATGTGAGGAGGCAGAGTGGGTAAAAGGGAGGGAGGAAAAGAGGGAGAGGGAAGTGGGGTCGACAAGTAAAATAAAAATAAATAAATAAATAAATAAATAAATAAATAAATAAATAAATAAAAGAGTTGCCATGGTCATGCTATCTCTTCACAGCAATAAAAGCCCAAATTAAGATAGCATCCTAAATAAACATAAACTGTAAATACTTCCAATGAGTGACTGTGATGTGGCAAGACCACGGACAAATTAAGCTGCTACATAGGTTGAATCTCTTTTAAAGGTGAATTCTTCAGCATGGGATGGATATAGCTTATGAGTTTACTGCTCTGTTAATCTCACAAGAAAATACGTATCATCTCTAATCACTTTTCTGGAAAAGGAGACATACGGAGACTCTTAAATCTGATTCTTATTCCGGAAACTTCCTTGCTATGCTAGGCTCCATCTAACCACTTATTTTCCTTCTCTTACATATTTTCTATATAATCTCTTCATTCTAGAGCTCAGTTGGTTTCTCTGATACTTAGGATACTTGTACATCCTGTACTAATCTGTCTATAGCCTTTAATTTGTTATGTCTTGTTCATACTTTGAGTCATAAGTAAATGTCCTTTAGGCAGCTATATGAGGTTCCCTGTTATAATCAGTCACTATATCCCATTCATTTGGTTTATAGATTGTATCATAGTCTATGATTATTTCTGTATATACAGATTTACTTATTTGGTATATTGTGCATTATATTAAACTTTACTGTTTCAGCAGCAAGCGCTTTTGAATATCTGATTATTGTTTCATCCCCAATGGCTAGTGCAATAATAGAGCTATGCTGGCTAATTTTTTATAAATATAGTGCTAGCTAGAGTCCCCTGAAAGAGGGACCCCAGTTGTGTAAAAATCTCAGTGGACAATTTTGATTAGTGACTGAGTAGGAGGGTCAAGTCCATTGTTGGTATTACCAGCCCTGAGCAAGATGCAGATGCTTCTAAGCTGTATAAGGGGTACGCTGAGCAACCATGGAAAGCAAGCTAGCAAGTACTGTTCTATACTCACTGTTGCAGTCCCTGATTCTAGGTTCATGTCTTTATTTCCTCCTTTGGCTTTTTCTTTTGGTGTTTGGACTTGAACCTATAAGTCAAAGAAACCGTTTTTTCTCCAAGTTGTTTTTGGTCAATGTTTTATCACAACAACCAAAACCAAACTAAGACAAGGCATTTAGCAAACATTGAGCAAAGAGTTGATTGTTCAACGAAATGGTTATGTTCCTAATGTAATCATTTTTATTCATTTGAGGAGCTAGTACCTGAAATGAGCCTTCACCCCTACATTCTAGTTTCTTGGGCATGAAAGATGAAAGGGTACTGTGTGGGCTATGGGAAGAGGAAACTGGACACCGACCCAGCTAGGAGGTCAAGAGTTTTCTAGTTGTGCTAGGGAAATGGTGGCAAAGACTTTATGGGAGTGGTGCTTTCTAGAAGCTCAAATAACCTGGACTCCATTGTCTTCTCAATAGTACTATCCTTCTGTGGTCTTTGAAGGAGTTGAAGACAAATAGTTATGGTTCTAGTTCTCCTTAGTTAGGATTAAAGATAAGTTATATAGACTTTAGATATACAAAAATAGGACAGATGATGGAATATTTTCTTAAAAGTTGCTAAATGTTAATGAACTAAATATTGTTAACTATGATTCTTACTTGATAACGCTTGTGTTATATATTTTGCTATGTTAAAGTTAAAACCCTTCTATTTATTTAGACAGAAAAGAGGAGATGATGGGAGATGACATTATGTATATATGTATCTCATACTGGTTAATGAATAAAGCACTGTTGGCCAATAGGAAAGGAAGATAGGAGGGACTAGGAGACAAGGAGGAAAGAGGAAGTAGTAAGGAGGATTCAAGATGGAGAGTCTGGAGAAAGCAGGACAACAGCCAGTTCTCCGAGGGTAAGAGGAAACCACATGGAAATACATAGATTAACACAAATGGGTTAATACTTAAGACAGAGCTAGCCGATAAGAAACTAGTACCTGCCAACAGCATTATATCTAATACAGAGTCTCGATGTGTTCTTTGGGGTTGGTGCGGTGGCAGGACAAGACCAGGCGGCGGGCAGAAAAACCCTACTCCTTACACAACAGGTCTTATTTGTTCTGAGCTCCCAAAGTGGCATTACCTCTGTTTTTAAACAAACAAACACAACATTATTATACATTCATATTCTCTTCTCTCATAAAACTCTGAATGAATCTACTTCTATCTTAATTCACCCCTTCAAGTAAGTTCACTGAAGATAATGTTTAAATGCTGTTACAACTTGGCAGATAGTCCAAAAACTGTCCTGTCTGTCTTTCTGCCCTTCTGAGCAATCAATCTTCTCCCAAGTGATTTGTGTAGATAGTCTACATGTAGTTGGTATTTCATTAGTGTAACAGTGATGATTTATCTTTGCTCGATCATTCACTTCTCTTTGCATTGTTGTAACAACTCAATTCTTCTATATTTTTAAATAATATAAATACCATTCAGGTAAAGTTTAAAGAATATAGTCTATGGCTTCACATGGTACATATTTTTTTTTTTCAAATCTTTTACTTCCAGTAAGAATGTGTCTCTATAAATGAAGTATAATTCAAACTTGAGTTGAGACATTGATTGCTTTTGACATAAACCAAATCGGACAAACTGAAGAAGGAATGGCTGACACTCCCACTGGCTTGTTCAGTTTTTGTTAGGTTAAAATTTGATTTTAGGTTCACTGACAGGCTTAAATGGATTGCCCTTATATCTTTACTATATTAAAAGAAAAACTTACTCTGTCCATTGACTTTGAGGGAAAGTAATTTCAGAGTTTAATATGAAGAAGGCTTCCCTCTGCTTTCCTTTTCAATTATGTATGCAGCTTACAGGAAACTGGCAAGTAGTCTCATGAGGGGCACACTCAATAGGCATGCACAAAATGTGTTCTGCTGTTTGGCTAATCTTCTGATTTTGCACTAAATCTTTTAATTTAATTTTCTCATTAATATCTAAAGCTTGACTGTGCACAAACTGACACAATATTGGGAGTCTCTTTTATGGTGTTTAAGTGCCATTCATTCTCTCCTTTTACTTGTTCCTACTAAGGGGAAAATTTCAAGTTAAGCACAATATGTAGGCATAAATGAAACAGGAGAAGAAAGCCAAAGCTCTGCTGTTTGGTGTGTAGCTCCATACTGCCGTTTCTATTTGGTGTTCCTGACACAAGGGAGTTGAAACCTACAAGGGAAATTTCCATCATATTTACCAGAATACTTTCAGTTTATTACATTTTTCTAATATTCCTTGTACCCTGAGTCTTAAATCTCATTGTCTGAACTCAGAAATCTTCATCAGTATAAAGGTCATTAATTTTAATTAAATGGATTTTTATTCTTACAAGAAAATGAGAATTAGTTTCACTAACTTTCATTAAATGGAACAAATTAAAATTTATTGTACATCTCTAGATGTGCTCAGAATTTCAGAAAAAAAGAACTGTTTGCTGAATTGGACATTTAGGCCGGTTTTATTTCATTTTCAACATAACATTAGCGGAGAGAGCTAAAGATGGCATCAGGTTTGCAGATTTTGCCAAAATATCTCATGTCCTACACAATCACAATTTGTGTCTGTAATTTGTATCTCTGAAATGGTGGATGTATCAGCACTTTTAGAATGGATTACTAGAAAGAAAGTACACTTTAGATGTGAATTGCATAGTTGTAATTCATCAGTTGCTGTTTCCTAGCTTTTACTTTAGGTCTTGGTTGTCTTATCTTTAATGTGGAGATAGTAGATTCCATTACCTCATTAGTCTCAGGAAGCTGGCTAGGTTCCAGTACAGGTATGCTTTTCCTTCTGTGGAGAGGGCCTCACATCCACTTAGATAGTTGTTGATTGCCACTGACAGGTGAGTGTCCCTTATTGTACCTCCATGTATATCTTGTCATTATGGCAATTGTGGTTTCTATGTATTTAAGCTGTGTTGGACTGTTTAATTACTTCCCTCACTTGGCAGCTTGCATAGTATTTTCTGGAACCCTAGAAGCTAGATCACAGGTAAGAGGCTTTCATGTCAGATCTCATTTGAGTCAATTGAGTCTTATGTCCTAAATATGTGGTGATTTCATCAATAAACTATGTATACAAATACACATATGCATTATATAATTCTAGGTAAATATAAATAATACTGTTCCTTTAAGCTTTATCCAACAACACTGGTGTTTTGTTACTTTTCCTTCCTTCTTTATTTACATACCTTATTTCTCCCTAGTTGTAGCAGTCTCCGATTCCCCATGTCCCACTTCCTACCACCTGCATCCTGCTATTCACCCAGTATGCCCTCCACATCCCAATAGTTCTATTACAGTCCATGGTTTCTGAGATTACTCCATGTTGTATACTCATATCTGTAGATCTAAATCTGGGAACATATACAGATTTGTATTTCTGAATTTGTGTTAGCTCACTCAATGTAATCTTTTCTAGGTCAGCCTGTTTATCTACATATCTCATTATTTTATTTCTTTCTATTTTATTTTAGCTAGATGGTATTCAGTGGTGTATAAGGTCAGAATTTTCAATATCCTCTGATCTGTCGAAGGATTGCTGCCACTTTGCTAACCCAGCAAGATTCCTTACTAACTTCTAAAACCTTTCCTTTTACCCACAGAAAAGTGTGGTTACCACCCCTTATCAAGGACATCTTTTCTTTACAGCAAATGGAAATAATCACAGAAAACTACAACTGGAACAATACAGAGATCACTGAATTGTGGGGAACATAGCCTAAATGAATACACCTACATCTCACTGCACCTATGATTCAGAACATCATGGAAGAGGGATCATGACTGTGAGAGCCAGAGTACCAGGGAGTCTGCTTGGAAATAGTTTTTTTCCATTTGATTGGAAGATCTTTTCCCAACCCTTTACCTGGAGGTAATGTCTATCTTTGAAGCTTAGATGTGTTTCTTGTATGCAGCAGAAGGATGGATTCTGTCTTCATATCCATTCTGTTAGCAGAAGGATGGATTCTGTCTTCGTATCCATTCTGTTAGCCTGTGTCTTTTTATAGGTGAGTTAAGACCATAAATATTGAGGGTGAGTAAGGACCATTGATTGGTGATGCTTGTTTGTTTTAGGTTTCTTGTTGGCAGTGGTATTGTGAATAATTTTGTTCTGCTTTACCCTTGGTTTCTGGTGTAGTTAGATTATCTGTTGCCTACATTTTTGTGGGCATAGTTACCTTCTTTGGGTTGGGGTTTTCCTTCCAATACTTTCTGTAGGGCTGGATTTATAGATACATATTGGGAAAATCTGGTTTTGTCATTAAATATCTTATTTGCTCCATCTATAGTGATTGAGAATTTTGCTGGGTACAGTAGCCTGGGCTGGCATTCGTGTTCTTTTAATACTTGTAGAACATCTATCTAGGACCTTCTGGCCTTGAGGGTTTCCATGGAGAAGTCAGGTATAGTTTTGATAGGTCTGCCTTTATATGTTACCTGTCCTTTTTCCTTCACTGCTCTTAATATTCTTTCTTTATTCTGTATCTAGGTGTTTTGATTATTATATGTCAAGGGGTCTTTTTTCTTTGGTCCAGCCTATTTGGTGTTCGGTATGCTTCTTGAAATTTCATGGGCATGTCCTTCAGATTGGGAAAATTTTCCTCGATGAATGATTTTGTTGAATATGTTTTCCGCACCTTTGAGCTGGGCTTCCTCACCTTCCTCTATGCCTATTATTCTTAGGTTTGGCCTTTTCATGGTGTCCCACATTTCCTCGATGTTTTGTGTTAAGGATTTATTGGATTTATGATTTATTTTCTTTGGTCGATGAATCCATCTCTTCTAGTTTATCATCTGCACCTGAGATTCTCTCTTCCATCCCTTGAATTCTTTTGGTTATGCTTGCGTCTGTAGTTCCCGATCTTTCGCCCAGTATTTCTATTTCCAGCATTCCTTCAGTTTGTGTTGCCTTTATTTTCTGTTTCAGTTTTCAAGTCTTGAATTGTTTCCTTCACCTGCTTAATTTTTTTTTTTTTTTTTGGCTTTCTATACTTTCTTTACTTTCCTCAAGAAATTTGTTTATTTCTTCCACATTTTTGTTTGTTTTTTCTTCCATTTCTTTAAGGGATCTTCTCACATCTTTGAGGGATTCCATCATTTTTATGATGGTAATTTTTAAGTTGTTCCCTTCTGATTCCTCTGCTTTGTTGTTGTGTTCCATTCTAGTTGGGGGTAGATTCCCTAGATTGTGCTGGTGTCATGCTTGTCTTTCTCTTGTTAGGTGTTTTCTTGTATTGCTGTCTTCCCATAGCATCTTCCAGTAGGTGTTGGTGGGGTCTCTCCCTCTCTCTATGGTACTTCCCCAGTGGGATTATGTGGGTCAGAGGCTCAATATCTGTAGCTCTGGGTGGTCCAAGCTCTCTAGGAGGTCTCTCCACAGACAGGGGCCCGGGGATGGGGGTCAGCGATGAGGATCCAGTAGAAGATGCCAGCAGGAACTCAGAGTAGTCCCGCAGAGATAGGCAGATCTCTGGGTGGGGCCCGGGACTCCAGCAGAGGGCTGGAAGTGGGGGTTGGAGACCAAGCAGGTAGAAATTATGGGTGGTCCCACATGGATAGGCAGGTCTCCTGTGTTCAGAGTTGCTCAGAGAAATCCCCGGAAGTTGTGTGGACTATTTGCTCCGCCATCTGTCATAGTGTTCAACCAGAGCAGGGTACAGTGGGCAGGGTAGGGGGGGCAGGCTCATGGTGGGGATGAGTGGGGGTGTATCAGAGCTCCAAGGGTGCTCTCCATGGGAACAGGACACAGGAGCAGGGGGATCTGGGGCCAACCGAAGTAGTTCTGTTGGGGGTTAGGGGAGAGGCCGCCCCAATTGGTCCCAGACTCACCTCTAGCCAATGGCTGGCAGAAGAGGACAAAGGCTGGACTGATACTCAGGATGTTTCTGCACCAGTTTTTTTTCTAGGAACAGCTGAATAAAATGAGTGGAACAATTACAGTATTTATTGAAATACTATCTAATACACGAATGCATAATTATTCACAATGACTCATGATCATTATCTGTTACTGAAATATCTCAACTTTCACATCCAATTGCATTTTCTCTTCTTTGCTTTTAATCTATGAAATATTGATTCATGTTTTTCTGTTGAGAAACCTCTGTGTTAATCTTTCCATTAATTTTATTTTTTGAAGTTATTTATGTTCATTCCTTTATTATTTCTCCACTTTTGCTGATATTTCCTCTATGTTGTTCTTTATACAGTTTCTCAATTAATAGTATTAGATCTTTCTTCATTTTTATAGTAGACACCTTTCTTCTAAAGCTACTTTTCCTGGATCCTACAAGTTTGGGCATATTGTATATTTATTTTTACCTTGCATATTTTTGAAATCTATAATTCTTTTCTCTTTAACCATATAGCTGCTTAAAACTGTTTCTTTTGGTCATGTATTCAACTTTCTTGAGAAAAATGTTTTTTTCTTCTACTATTAGACTTCATACATGTATTTACTTAGTGCAATCAGATTGCTTGTACCATCTACCATCTGACTCCCATTCCTGCCATCCTCTTCCTTCCTTCAGGTTCATTCCCCCACGTTGCTTTCTTTGTGCTCTATTCTGTGACTATTGCATTTAATGAGACCATCAGAGTGACCATGGGTATGGAACTACCCTGTATTTCTTCTACAGATTATGTGGTGATGAATTACTCTGCTTCTGTTTATCTGAGGAACTATGTTAGCTTTATTATTGACTGATGGATTTATGAGATTTAGTATTTTTGGCTTGGAGTCCCTCCTCCAGTACTTTATTTTTCATTTTTTAAAAATGAAATTTAAAAAAACTGATCCCAGTTCCCTTTACCTCCCTCCCTCCATCCCTCTTTCCCTCTCTTCCACCCTCCCATGCCCACCCCACACCACCCTCCACTCCCATCCCCCACCACTCAAAATGTAGGGTCATGCCTTCCAGGAGGGGTAATCTAAATCTGTCAAGTCATTTGGAGTCCCTACTCCTGCCTCTAGGTTAAGGGAGTATCCCTCCATGGTGAATGTGCTACCAAAGTTCTTTGGTAAACTAGGGATACATACTGGCTTTACTGTCCAAGGTCCTCTAGACTGCCCAGGCCTTCTAACTGAAACCTAAGTTCAGGGGGTCTGAGTCAGCCCAAGGCTAGTTCCCAGTTATCAGCCTGTGGGACCATTAGCTGTTCCTTGTTCAGGTCATCTGTCTCTGTGGGTTTCTGTAGTCTGGTCTTGTCCTCCCTCTCTGCATCTGGATTCAATTTTGGCTCAGTTTTTAGTTGTAGGTGTTTGCTTCTGTTTATATCAGCTACTAGATGAAGGTTCTATGATGGTGGATAAGTTAGTCATCAATCTCATTATCCGGGAAGGGCATTTATGGCAGCCTTCTAATTTTTGCTCAAATTGTTAGTTGGCCTCAGTCTTGTAGGTCTCTGGACATTTCTCCAAGTTCAGTTTTCTCTTTAAACCTATAATGGCTTCCTCTTTTATGGTCTCTCTCTCTCTCTCTCTTCTCTTCTCTATTCCTCCCCTGTCTGAATCTTCCTAGTCCCACTTGCTTTCCTCCCCCTGTTCTCTTTTTCCTAGCTCCCTCTCTACTCACTGCCACCCCACTCCCAATATGCTCAGGAGATCTTGTCCCTTTGCCCTTCTGTGAGGGACTTTATATGAATCTCTTAGAATCCTCCTTGTATACTAGTTTCTTTGGTGGTATGAATTATAGGATGTTGATCCTTTGATCTTTGTCTAAAATCCATATATGAGTGAGTACATAACATATTCCTCTTTTTGTGACTGGGTTACCTCATTCAGGATGGTTTCTTCAAGTTCCATCCATTTGGCTGTGAATTTCAAGATTCCATTGTTTTTCTTTTTCTTTTTCCCCCCACAGAGTAGTATTCCATTGTGTAAATCTTCTTTATCCATTTTTCAGTTGAGGGGCATCTAGGTTGCTTCTAGGTTCTTGCTATTACAAATAATGATTATACAAACATAGTTGAACAGATGTCTTTGTTGCATGGATGTGGATCATTTGTGTATATGCCTAAGAGGGGGATTGTTGGGTCCTGTGTTAGATTGATTCTTATTTTCCTGACAACTGCCATAATAATCTCCAAAATAGCTGTACAAGTTTGCACTCCCACCAGCAGGGGAGGAGTGTTCCCCTTTCTCCACATCCTCTCCAGCATAAGTTGTCATTAAAGGTTCTAATTTTAGCCATCTGGCAAGAGTAAGAAGGTATCTCAGAGTTTTGATTTGCATTTCCCTGATAGCTAAGGATGTTGAGCACTTTCTTAAGTGCCTTTCAGCTTTTTTTATTTCCTCTATTGAGATTTCTCTATTCACTTCTGTAACCCATTTTTTAATAGGGTTATTTGGAGCTTTGGTGATTAGTTTCTTGTGTTCTTTGTATATTTTGGAGATCCTTCTGTCAGATGTAGGATTGGTGAAGGTCTTTTCCCAGTTCTGTGGGCTGCCATTTGGTCTTGTCAACTGTGTCCTTTGCCTTACATAATCTTCTCAGTTTCAGGAGGTCACATTTACTAATTGTCTATCTCTGTCTCTATACTACTGAAGTTATGTTCAGGAAGTGGTGTCCTGTAACAATTTGTTCAAGGGTGCCTCCCACTTTCTCTTCTAAGAAGTTCAGTATGGTTAGATTTATGTTGAGGTCTTTGATTCATTTGGACTTGTGTTTTGTGCATGGCGATAGACATGGGTCTATCTGCAGTCTTCTACACACCATCATCCAGTTGTACCAGCACCATATGTTGAAATTTCTTTCCTCCTCCCATTGTATACTTTTAGCTGTTTTGTCAAAAATCAGGTGTTCCTAATTGTGTGGATTAATGTCAAAATTTTTGATTTGATTCCATTGGTCTATCTGCCTATTTTTGTGCCAATACCAGGCTTTATTCAGAACTATAGCTCTGTAGTAGAGCTTAAAGTCAGGGATGGTGATGCCTCTTGAAGATCCTTTATTGTACAGAGCTGTTTTGGCTATCCTGGGTCTTTTGTTTTTTCATTTAAGGTTGATTATTATCTTTTCAAGGTCAGTGAAAAATTGTGCTGGAATTTTAATGGGGATTGCATTGAATCTGTAGATTGCTTTTGGCAAAATTGCCATTTTTATTGTTTATCCTACCTATCCAAGGGCATGGGAGATCTTTCCATTTTCTGGTATCTTCTTTAATTTTTTTCTTTCAAAACACAAAGTTCTTGCTATATAGGTCTTTCACTTGTTTGGTAAGCATTACTGCATGATATTTCATGCAATTAGTGGCTATCATAAAGGGTGATGTTTCTCTGATATCTATCTAAGACCCTTTGCCGTCTGTCTATAGTAGGGTTACTGATTTTTTTGAGTTTATCTTACATTCTGGGTTTGCTGAAGGTGTATATCAGGTGTAGGAGTTCCCTGGTAGAGTTTTTGGGGTCGCTCATCTGCCTATAGTGAAACTTTGACTTGTTCCTTTCCAATTTGTATCCCCTTGATCTCCTTTTATTGACTTATTGCTTTACCTAGAACTTCACGTACAATATTGAAGAGATATGTAAAGAGGGAGCAGCCTTGTCTTGTTCCTGATTTTAGAGGAATCGCCTTAAGCTTCTCTCCATTCATTTTGATGTTAGCTGTTGGTTTAATATATATTGATTTTATTATGTTTAGGTATGTTCCCATTATCGTTGATCTCTCTAAGACCTTTGTCATGAAAGGGTGTTGAATTTTGTTGAAGGTTTTTTCAGCATCTAGTGAGATGAACATGTGGTTTTTCTTTTTCAGTTTCTTTATATGGTAGATTATGTTGACAGATTTTCATATGGTGAACCATCCCTGCAACACAAGGATGAAGCCTACTAGGTTATGATTGGGATGTATTCTTGCATTTGGTTTAGAAGTATTTTATTGAGTATTTTTGCCTCAATATTCATGAGGGATATTGGTCTGTAGTTTTCTTTATTAGGTGTGTATTTTTGTGCCTTGGGTACCAAGGTAATTGCGGCCTCCTAAAAAGAGTTTGGTAATGAACCTTCTGTTTGTATGGTGTGGAACAATTTGAGGAGTAGTGGTATTAGCTCTTCCTTGAATTTCTGGTAGAATCCTGCACTGAAGCCATCTAGTCCTGGGCTTTTTTTGGTTGGAAGGCTTTTTATGACTGCTTCTATTTCGTTAGGGGTTATAGGTCTATATAAGTTGTTTGATTGTTCTTGATTTAATTTTTGTAAGTGATAGTTATCCAGAAATTTGTACATTTCCTTTGAATTTTCAATTTTTGTGGTTTTTCAAAGTTTTCAAAGTATGACCTGAAAATTGTCTGGATTTCCTCTGTGTCCATTATTATGTCCCCCTTTTCGTTTCTGATTTTGTTAATTTGCATGTTCTCTCTCTGCTTTTTGGTTAGTTTGGATAAAGGTTTGTCTATCTTGTTGATTTTCTCAAAAAAGCAACTCTTTGTTGCATTAAATTTTTTGTATTGTTTTCCTGGTGTCTACTTTATTGATTTCAGCCATCAAATTGATAATTTCCTGGCATCTACTCCTTCAGGGTGAGTTTGCTTCTTTTTGTTCTAAGGCTTTTAATTCTCTAATGTGAGTATCATCTGTTTTCTTCATATGAGCACTTAGTGCAATGAACTTCCCTCATAACACTGCTGTCCAGGTGTCAAATAAGTTTGGGTATGTTGTGTCCTCATTCTCATTGTATTTTAGGATGTCCTTAATTTCTTTCTTTATTTCGTCTTTGACCCAGGTAAAATGCAATTGCACATTGTTCAGTTTCCATGAGTTTGTAAGGTTTCTGCAATTTGTGTTGTTGTTGAATTCCAACTTTAAAGCATGGTTGTCTGACAAGAAACAGGGGACTATTCCAATTCTTTTGTACCTGTTGAGGCTTGTTTTGTCAACTAGTATGTGGTTGATTTTAGAGAAGGTTCCATGTGGAGCAGAGAAGAAAGTATATTCTTTTGTGTTAGGATTAAATGTTTTATAGATGTCTGCTAAACCCAATTGAGACATAACTTCTGTTAGTTCTTTTGTTTTTTTGTTAAGTTTCTGACTGGTAGTCCTCTCTAGTAGTAACAGTAGAGTGTTGAAGTCTCCCACTTATAGGTGTGTGAGGTTTTATGTGAGCTTTGAATTTTAATAGTGTTTCTTTTACAAATGTGAGTGCTATTGTATTTGGAACATAGATGTTCAGAATTGAGACTTTGTGCTGATGGATTTCTCCTGTAATGAATACGAAATGACCGTCTTCATCTCTTTTGATTAATTTTTGTTTGAAGTCTAACTTGTTAGATACTAGGAAAGCCACACCTGCTTGCTTCTTGGGTCCATTTGATTGGAAGATCTTTTCCCAACCCTTTACCCTGAGATAATGTCTATCTTTGAAGCTTAGATGTGTTTCTTGTATGCAGCAGAAGGATGGATTCTGTCTTCTTATCCATTCTGTTAGTCTGTGTCTTTTTATAGGCGAGTTAAGACCATTAATGTTGAGGGAAAATAAGGACCATTGATTGTTAATGCTTGTTTATTTTAGATTTGGTGGTGGTATTGTGAATATATTTGCGCTGCTTTACCCTTGGGTTCTGGTGAAGTGGGATCATCTATTGTCCTTGTCTTTGTGATTGTAGTTAACTTCCTTGGGTTGGAGCTTTACTTCCAGAATTTTCTGTAGGGCTGGATTTGTAGATATGTATTGTGAAAATCTGGCTTTGTCATTAAAGATCTTGTTTTCTCTGTCTACAGCAATTGAGAGTTTTGCTGTGTATAGTAGCCTGGGCTGGCATCCATGGGCTCTTAGTACTTTGAACATCTATCCAGTATCTTCTGACCTTGAGATTTTCCATGGATAAGTCAGGTGTAATTTTGATAGATCTACCTTTATATGTTACCTGGCCTTTTTCCTTTGCTGCTCTTAATATTCTTTCTTAATCTGTTTGTTAGGTGTTTTGATTATTATGTGTTGAGGGGTCTTTTTTCTTTGGTCCAGTCTATTTGGTGTTTGGTATGCTTCTTGTACTTTCATGGGCATGTCCATCTTCAGATTGGGAAAGTTTCCATTAGTGATTTTGTTGAATATGTTTTTTGCACTGTTGAGCTTGGCTTCTTTGCCTTCTTCTATGCCTATTATTCTTAGGTTTGGCCTTTTCATGGGGTCCCACATTTCCTGGATGTTTTGTGTTAAGTATTTCTTGGATTTAAGATTTTCTTTGGTTGATGAATCTATTTCCTCTAATTTATCTTCAGCGCCGGAGATTCTCACTTCCATATCTTGTATTTTGTTGGTTACACTTGGGTCTGTAGTTCCTGATCGTTTGCCCAGTTTTTCTATTTCCAGCATTCTTTCAGTTTGTGTTTCTTTATTGTCTCTATTTCATTTTTCAAGTCTTTAACTGTTTACTTCAGCTGCTTGTTTTTTCTTGGCTTTCTTTACTTTCTTTAAGAGATTTGTTCATTTCTCCATTTTTTTCTTTGTTTTTTTCTTCCATTTCTTTAAGAGATTTTTCTCACATCATCTTTGAAGGCCTCTATCATTTTTATGAATATATTTTTTAAGTCATTCTCTTCTGCTTAATCTGCTTTGAGGTGTTCAGGTCTTGTTGGTGTAGAGTCCCTAGATTCTTGTGGTGCCATGCTTGCCTTTCTATTGGTACGTGTTTTCTTGTATTTCTGTCTTCTCATCGCTTCTCCTTGTGGGCACAGGTAGTCTCTCTCTCTCTCTCTCTCTCTCTCTTTCTCTCCATGCTACATCTCTGGTCAGCTTAGATGGGTCAGAAATTTGATTTCTGTAGCTCTGGGTGGTCAAGCTCTCTAGGAAGTCTCTCCTCAGGCAGGGGCCTGGTGATGGGTCTCAAACATTAGGCTCCAACTGAGGCCCTGGTGATGGGGGTCAAAGATCCAGCAGGCAGAGACTGGTCCCTCATGGATAGGTGGATCTCTGGCCAAAGCTCCCTCCTCCTGTACTTTAACTGACACCAATTTCTAGCATGCGGTATTCCTCATGAAATATAATTCTGAGCATGTAGAAGAGGCTTGCATGGCTGCCTCAAGTCACTTATATTGATGCTTTTAACATTCACTTTGTTTTAATTTGTGACAATTTGTCCTGGCAGGAATCTCAGAATTGATCTTATTTAATGTATTTTGGGCTTCATGGTTCTTTCTGTCTGCTTCTTTCCTCACAGTTGTGAATTTGTCAGTCATTAAGACTTTAGTTGTCCATACTGTCTCTCCTTATCTCTTTTTTATCCTCATTTGATTTGTGTATGTTTTGTTCTACTTGATGCTTTCCCTGATCTTAAAGCTAGCTTTATTATTGTTGTTGTTATTTTTATTATTATTACTCTTATTACTATCATCATCTTCTTTAATTATTCATGTATATTTGTTGGTTCTCCAATGACACTGAGTTTAATGATCTTTGCTTCTACTTAATCACATCCTTTGTTGAAATCAAACCCATTGTTTGGCTTTTTTGCTCAGTCATCACCTTGCCAGCTTCATGGTTTATGTTTGCTGCTTTTTATTTTTCTTTTCTCTGAAATTCTACCTCATTCATCATCTCTCAATCTCAATGAGCATGGTCATGGGCTTCACTTTGAACACTTTGCAGTGTTCATCATTTCTTCATCTCAACAGCTTTTAAAAATTTGTTTTATTCCTACAGATTTTACTCTTCGCAATTTTTTTAATATCTGGTATTGTTTCCATGCATTATTCCCAGTGCACTGTTCTATGCATTGAATGCCAACCTCCCTGCTTCACACACTGGCCTCTCATAGAACATGATACTTACCAGTCTTTTAATAATCAGTCAGTAAAGATCAGATGACAGATGTATGGTCAGGATCTTTCCTCGTGGAGAAGAAGAAGAAGCTGAAATCTGTATTGATACAGTATTATGAAAATATCTACTATATTCAAAGAGACTGGAACCTTTGTTGAACTTCACGGCTGAAGTTATGAATACACATTGAGGTCATTATGACTGATGTCCTAATGTGTACTCAGAGTGTTTATCTAGTAAGCATGTAAGAGAACAATGTATCAACCCAATCTTAATTACCTTAGATTCCCCATGCAATCAACACTCTAGAAGCTAATATAATACAAAGCTATAATCTTAAAATATGTGTTCTTTCATGGCCCTGACTCAGAGAATAATAAGTGTGTGTGTGTGTGTGTGTGTGTGTGTGTGTGTGTGTGTGTGTATGTGTGTGCGTGTGTGTGTGTGTGTGTGCACACACACACGTGCACTCCTGCTTGTGTGCTATGGTAGGTAAAGAAACCTTGTAAAAGAAATATCTGCCATAATGCCAAATGCTTGCCAATATTGCTTGATATCATTTGTTTGTTTTTAAATCTGGATCAGTTGAAATCAGTAAAGTTTCATCCCTTATAAAATGCTGTTAATGATTTCTATAAAACATCCCTCAACACTTCCCCCAAGCAATGCTCTTTGTGATGTTAATAAGGTGAAAGCCCTTTTCTAGGTAACACCCAGAGAGAGACACACCCAGACTAACAGATACAGACATGAACACAAGAACAACTAAGACAGACTTCATGCAGACATAGATTCAGACTCATATAAGATTGCAGAATGGAACAATGGAAGACTCAGGGAGAAAGTGGTTGAGGATTCAAATCTGGATTTTCTGTTGGTAAAATTACTCCAAGGGAAAGTGTTTTCAACTTCTTTTCCTTAATACCATGTTGACATGTTTTGATCACTGTGGGGTTATTATTAATGTATTTAACCAGTGCCATCATCTATAACCTACTCTTTGCATTAAGCCAAGGACCACAAGCTCATAAGCTATGCCAAGTACCTCCATGTTCATTTAAGGCACTATCCTCTTTCCAACTGTTTTTGTTTTGTTTTTGTTTTTTGTTTTTTCTTGTCTGTTACTCTCAGGGTTCTAAGGATTGTCTGGGGACATGCAATAGGGTTAGAGGTCCATTTCTCGTGTATCAACTAGGAACACTGTGGAGAAAGGAAGACAAAATAATCAGTTTTAAAAAAATAAATTATAGGCTTGTTTTCTTCACTGAAGCAAGTCATATAGAAAGCACCACTTACACGTTTGAATCCCTGGGAATATTAAATTGTCTCCCCCATTGTCTCTCAAAGTTAGACACCTTAGAAGTCAGATCTTCAACTGGTAGTTAAAATGGAAATATTAGGTGTACAACCTTATGCCTACATTGAAGCTGGGAGCTAGACTTTCTATATGAAATATTTCAGGAAAGGAGATTAAAGGAAATGCATTTAGTATCATTCAAAACTGTCACTTTGTTCTCTGTAGTTTCAGGGGCACTAGAAAATTCCAGACCCCAGCAGCTTTGGCAATCCACCCCATTTTATAGTGGCTGAAAATTTCAGGGAACTGTTAATACAGTAGAATTATTCTCCCAATCCATGGCTTAATTCTAGGGTAAGATCTGTAAGTGGTTTTATGAAGTTCTCACATGTCCACCTAAGTTTCCAGAGGCTAAGGATCACTGCCTTCTTCATCTGCCAGATATAGGCTAGTTGGAAGTAAGACAATACCCAAAATTATTATAACTTGCATTTTGCTATAGGCTCACCCTTTACTAAAAGCAGAAGAGGCATGCACATTGCAGGTATGCAGGTTTAAAATTGCTTTATTGAACCACAGTCCCTGTAATTTCTCCAGGAAGCAAGTTTGTACTCAGACTCCTGAGTAGCAGTGATAAATCTGAGTCACTAGACTCATGCTTCAGAACTTTCCTTCCTCAGAGAGATGCCTTGTCCTCCCAGCCTTGTGACCATGCTGGAGTGAAGCCTATAGAGCCAGTGAATCACCACTTTCCTTGTACATGTTAAATGTGAATGTTCTTACTTATGTGCTACAGGGGAATCCTTCAACTGGTTTCTGAAAATGTCTGAAAGGGATTGCTCAGTGCGTAGTGATGCATTTACTGAATATGTAGGTGATGAAAGAGTCCCTGGCCTCATGTTCTGTCATTGGCTGATATCTCCAGCTCTCTGACAACAGTAGGAGGTAAATGATTTTAGAATTCCAAAGTAAGCAACTAATTTAATAGCAGAACTGGTCCTACCAGACTTAGAGAAAAGCTGCAGCTACCACTGTCCTACTCACTAGATCAGACACACATCCTAAGAGAAATTTGTGTCAAGTAGATGAACCATACATGACCCTGGTTGGCAATTGACACAGACTCTGTCCCTTTCAAATGACTCCCTCTTGCCTTTGTGTTCAGCATGAAAGAACTGGATTCACTTCTTCTCCTATGTGAATCCTTCTCTCACTGAAACTGTCTGTAGCTCTTGCTTTGTCAATGCATAATAAAACATATCTGTTATTTTCACTATAATCACACCTTGATTTTATCATTAATTATTATCATCTAAGATAATAAAGCAATATTATACAATTTAGTTTTAGTTTTCATACAACTTGTTTAAATGTATATACACGTGTGTTTACAGTTTTTATTATTATTAATTTTTTTAACAAAATACAAAGAAAATTAAAATCGAGCTTGTGTGTTTTTGAGATATTTAACCACTATCATCTTTTTCATTGCTTCTGTATTTCTAAACTTGTACTATAACTTGGTTTATTTAAACCAATTTTGTGAAGAAAAATAATAGAAATCATTGCTTGTTTTGTAAAATTTAATTCTATGGTTTTGTTTATTTTAATGATTGCACTGTAGTTGTAAATACACAGTTTTTATCAGTTTGAAGAGCATTATTTCTGTGCTCTGAAACTAATAGACAACATGTAAATGATTGACCTGGGAATTGTGGATAGCTCCTCTATATGCCTGGGGCTTTCATATTTGTGCTGCTTATTTATGGATGGTAAAGGAGACTGCTGTTCCCTTCGTTGGATATCAGTTGCAAAGAGAAATTCCTTTGATGGAAGGTGGGAACTACACTTACATGCTGTGATTATTTTTTTTTTCTTTTATTTTTCCACTGTGATTTTTGTCAAGACAAGAGTTTCTCTGTGTAGTGTTGGCTGTCCTGGAACTTGTTGCGTAGACCTGGCTGGCCTCAAACTCACAGAGCTCCACTTGCCTCTGACCCCCAAAGTGCTGATTGAAGTCATTCACCACCACACCACCAGTAGGCAAATAAGTTCTTTTAAAGGCCTGTGAATCTTATTATATCCCATCCCTATAGCATCATTCCTGTTTTCACTGTCACAAGGAGGCAAAAGAGATACCTTGTTGACCCATGAGTAATTCACCTGCTCTAAGGGCCAAGAAGCGTGGTGATCTTTTGGTTTTTGGATAAATATTCATTACACAAAAACATAATTCTCTCCTCACACCTCTTTGAGAATATGTTTCTAGAACTGTGCTTTCTTTCATAAAACATTGTTCTAATAACTTTCTATAATAACAAAGATATAAGAGTAGCAAAAATTTTACCTTATACATGTTTAAATTAGTATTGTTCATAAAACACCAGGAAACAGAGAATTTTAGCACCTAATGATCAAGAAAAGGGGTTGGAAGGCATCATGTAACTCGGAAAGAATCAGATTAGGAATGATAGGGCCATGAATCAAATCTTAGTTACCTGTTTTCTGGGATTGCATATTTCAAATGTCAGGCATACAAATATTTCAGGAGATTACATTGCAATCTACATACTGAACATAAGGAGCCTAAGGCAAGATCATGCTTATGTGAGGCAGAAAACAATTAGAGATGACCTTAATGCAGTGTAACAAGTACATAGAAGAGCATATTTGCTATTCTTCAGTTATAGGATCATTTCAGCATTACAGTTTTGGCAGGATAGCCAGGAATTCAGACTGGAATAGTATATGTTTGAAAAATCTATTAGATATTCAAGTGATATAAAGTGGTACGTTCATTAATTCAATAGTCTGGGTTCAGAAGAAAGAAGAAACATGACTGTGACTGGTTTTATGGATATGTCTTCATATGTGGCAAGAGTGGAGATTCATCAAAAGTGGTAAAGGAACATAAGAAAAACATCCAAGAACTAACTTTCCAAGGTCTGAAGACAAAACAGTGGAAATCAGCTACAAGTGGTACTGAGTCTCCAGAGTCAATGTGGGATGCTGACCAGGGGATGTGGAGTGGAGTTCTAGATCTAAGTTAAAATGCACTTTTGATGAGAAAGTTATGAGGAGATGTCAGTGTGGTTTGTATGCCACAGAAAGTGACAACTGAGCATTAGTTATGGCAAGGTAGGTGACTCCAGTGACTTCGATAAATTTTCATTATACTCTGGCAAAAATCATATTACAGTAGATTTATAAATAACTTATGCTTGCTGTCACTTAATTATTTATAAAATTACAATTTTATTCTTACTGATTACACCTACAGTTAAGTAAATCAATGGAAATAATTTTTAAATGACAAATAAAATTTTAATAAAATATGCTTTATAAAAGTTACAAGGAAGTGGAAATGTGTAATAAAATGCTAAAGCAAATTATTAAAAGAGAGCAATGGATAAAATCTGGACTAGAAAACCACATGTTATTGGGTTATATGCTCAAATTTTGAAGAAACAGACAACCAATCCAAAGTGGTATAAGAAAAGAGATTTATTAGTTCATGTAACTGAAGCTCAGAAGTAGAGGGGCTGTGTTTTTTCAAGCTATTGTCTGGTCATTCTGCTGTAATAGCTGTACTTTATGTCAGCCCCCACCACACCCAGGCAGTCCTCACTGATTAGTCATCTATGTGGAAAAGATTATCTTTCCCAGTAGTTGTAAATTTCACATATCCATTCTCATTAGCTTAGCCTGTGCTATATTTCAGAAACCATTACTCTGTTCCTGGGAGTGGATGAGCTAGCATTTTTCTTTATATTCACTTCTTTGATGTGTATGGGGCATCAAACTCAGTTATTTTTAAACCAAAGGGATTCATGGGTAGAGAGTTAGTTTTACCAAAACTACTTCTCTAGAGCAATATACATGGGGAAGAAATGTTGGGGGCATTAAAAAGATTTACGTCATAGGGAAAAAAAGAAGAAGAATGCTTGGATGGAGGAATAATGGAGCCAGAGAGAAATGAAGAATCTCCTTCATCCTTTTCCTGTAATAGTGAATGCTGATCATTTTATGCATCTGGCAACTCCAAGAGGTATTTATGCTAAGAGCACTGTGGAAAAAGAAAGGATATATAATATTACTTCAGTGGACATTTATCCTTCAGGCTAAATAAAAATCTCAAATTCCATGTCTTTAGACAATTTTTATTCAGCTTTATAGGTATTTCACCTTATAGCATTCTGCTCTCAAGGTATGGAAAAACTCTTTTCCATTTAATAGCAAAATCTAGTCACATCACTTGGTATAAGACAAGGTGCTCTTTCACTCAATTTATCCCACAAGTGAGCATTGTAACTATCAGTGTGAGCACATTTCCTGGAGAGTGTGGGGGTAGGGTAAGGGCTGTAGTGTGAGTTAGGTGACAAGTACACCTTATAAAAGTTTTCAAAGACTCCTTCCTTCTTTTTCCTTTAGAATTCCATAGCAGCTCTCAGTCGTGAGCCTTTGTGCATTGCTGTGGTGTGAGCTGGCTTTTCCTTATTGGCTGATCTGTTAGTTAGGCAGAGGACTGAGGCTTCATTACTCTGACTGTCCTTTGCCTTCCATCCCTTCCATCTCTTTGTACACTTGATGTCTTCAGCCATAAGTCATTTCTTGCAGGTTTTTCCTTTGCATGCTTGTCTCTCTGTGTTTTCCTCCCACTGTCAAATTTCTCTACTACTGGTTCTGAGAGATAACATATTAAAATATATGTTTAATCTTCCCCAAATACTCTATAGCCTTTGAAATCATATCTACCTTATCACCTTAAAATATTCAATTGCTGCTAGTATTCTAAAGTTCCACCTCACATTCTCAATTAATCTTTTGACCTCTAAGGTATACATATACCAGGTTCTGAGTCCCTATCAACATCTATATACCAGAAGGTGCTGCTTTTCCTAATGTTCACATCCATATTTATTTAATCATATTGATTTTGAACTGATTCCAATATTAAAGTGTTGACCTATAGCAAAGAGAATTTGAATTCTAACCTTGCAATTTAGAATACAGAAAATAACATGACAAAGTTTAGGTTGAGTATTTTCAGCTATGGTTACCCATGTAGATCCAACATAAATCCCAATTTTCAGTTGAGTTATCTAATGCTTTGTTAGGTTAAACACATGCTTCCCACACTGATGTGAAATATATTAAATGTAATAAAAGATTATAAAGGTTGGAAAAATAATAATCAAATAAATGTCAGGTCTCTCTACTTGAGGTTTAAGTATTCTAGGAACGCATACTTGGGAAGGGAAAAAAGATTCCGAACCACAGAACCAGAGGAAATTCAGCTCAAAGCAGACCATTTCTTTTAGCTGTCAGTGAATTTTTGGTCATTGCTTTGTTTTGTTTTATAGCTTTCTGTGGTTCTATAAAGTATCTTGATATATTGCTTGTTCTCTTGTTCTCTCTCTCTCTCTTTCTCTGGGGTAAGTGAGATATTATTTTGAAAGGCACTGGGACACCTCTATTAAATGATATCCACTAGATGTGCAGACAACCATTTAGTGGGCTCAACCCACTCCTACTTGCTTGTTTGGCTTTAACTGGTTCCTAGTTCAAAAGAACATGGTGATCACCATCATATGATAGACTCGATTTGTTGAGACATAAACAGCCAAGCTTTCTTGAAAGTCTAGTTATTAATCAATTATTTAACAAAAAGGGAAATAAATTCATTGGTGTCTAGAATTTTGTTACTCTCTCTCTTTCTCTCTCTCTCTCTCTCTCTCTCTATATATATATATATATATATATATATATATATATATAATCATAGTTATATTGTTGAAACAAAAGCAAAACAAAATAACAAGAAAATGAGAATTGTTTCTTTTTTTCTACTTTGAGCAAATAGTGTTGCTCCAGAAATTTTGTAAAGCCCTGTCTGTTGTATGTCAGCTATTTATGGAGGAATGTGAGTAAATGTCTATTGATTTCAGATAGGGAACTGATAACAGACCAAAACTCAGATATTACCAATGTCCACCTTGGTGAAACAATGCATTTTATTGGGACTACTTACAGGAATAAACATTGCTTACAGGAACAGAAATTGCTCAAAAATAGAAGGCCACACCAGCATGGGTGGCAGTCTAAAATCTCTATAAGCCTGGAGCTCACTGTGCAACCTGGAACTCAATGGTTTGGAAAGTGTCCTTTCCAGTGACTCAGTTTTTCCAGGTAGTCCAGCCAGTCTTTGTATCTTGTAAGCAGTTAGCTGATCTGTGCTTCTCTGTGTCTACTTGGCCAGTAATTTTCTTCTCTCAGGCTGCTTGGTTAATCTCTGCTTCTTCCAGGCTGCTTATTTGAGCTTCTTCCAAGCAGCTGAGGGTGTCTGAGAGTGGGAGTCCTTGCAAACACTAAGGCTGGCATAGGCAAGACAGAAATCTGGTTTAGCTTAACTTAGTTAGTTAGGCTGGTTCAAACTTCTAGAGTCTATCCCCAAGCAATTTATTTTAGCCAAGTTTAAGCACACCATAATTGTAGGGAAAAGGTTTCCTAATGATAATCAACTCAATCCTATGTGTGAAACAAATCTTGAAGCAATTTTACATTGATTTGCTTTCCATAATAAATATGGCCTCTCCAATAAAGATGGGTTCTTTTGACTCAGAAACAATGCTCAAGATAAGGATAATGACCAAGGTAACCTATGGGAATTGGGATTAGCTCTACAGGTAACACAGAATTAGCTAGACTGTTGTAAAGTACAACATCTCCCACAAGGATGGGTTTTATTGACTGAAAAGCAATGTTCAAGATCTTGGGCAAAATAGTCTGGGGAACTTAGGTGAGGTCTGGCCCTACATTCATTTCTTTCTTTCTGGGTGGAAAACATGCCGTTCCTTTAAAGAGACAAACATTCATTTTTAGCCTTCCCGCTTTTCCTAGTGCTTATCGATGAGCACAAGGACATCATGCTCTCTACATCATAGAGCCTTCTTCACAGATTGACTTGTCTGAGAGTTAACTCTCAGCAATCTTTACTATGTATGTACTCTTGGGGAAATCTATTGAGTATGGTGAGTCTCAGAGACTTTCTGAAACTATTATCAGTTGTTTACTTCCTTAACTAGCTTCCCCGCAGGATGAAATGTTTCAATCTTGGAGAGGTCTGCTTCTCAACACTACCTTTGATCATTGTGATTCTCTCTCCAGTTTTGTCACATTCTATCTAGCTGTCTTTCTGTCAGTTCTACCCCAGCAGCTCAGTTTTACAATTTATTTTTCTATTTATATTTCAACATAATATTAATCTTAGGGTTTTTTCCTGATAACTTCACTATAATCAATATAAAACTGGAGAATGTATATTAATTGACTATCTTGAATGATCAGATAATAAGATTTTTTAAGGATTATCATTGAAATGAGTACCAGGATACATCCTGGTTCCACTATCAGAGGTCCCTTAGACTGCCCAGGCCTTCTAACTGAGACCTATGTTCAGGGGGTCTGAGTTGGTCAAATGCTGGATTCCCAGCTATAAGTCTGGGGGCCCATTAGTTCTCCTTGTTTATGTCAGCTGTCTCTGTGGATTTCTGCAGCCTGGTCTTGTCCTCCCTCTGGATTCCAGTTTGGCTCAGTGTTTAGTTGTAGGAGTCTTCCTTTGTTTCCATCAGTTACTAGATGAGGGCTCTATGATGGTGGATAACTTATTTATTAATCTCATTATCAGAGAAGGGCATTTATGATTTTTTTTGTGAAACTCCCATTTACACCTGGGTTTTTCATTGTCCATAAAGAGATATGAGATTGACCTCCAGGCACATCCTTTTTTAACACTTACATGATGAAGTAGTTAGGCATGGTTTGGTACTTTTCCACTTGTAATTTCAGTGATGATTGCCTGCAGAAGGTAAGCAATATGTAGTCTCCACCTCAGGTGTACTGGCATATGGCAATTAAAGTGAGCTACTTTCAGTCATCCAAGCGAGGACCTTATCCAAGTGCCCAATGATTTATTCCAGTATCAACTACAATTCTTTACACCAGATTTATTTAGGGGGAAAAGAGGGTATCTTTTAAACTCAGACATATATTATTCACAAATAATGGAGGGAATGTGAATGGAATAATAGTTCCCCAACAGGTAAACACATTTTGCAGCTTCTCCACATTCATCCATATTATAAATAATTGTTCCAATTAGTGTTATCCAAACACTGCGAGAAGACTCTGAAAAAGATGCAGTTTAAAGTAATGTGAGCAAGATTACTTTTTATATTCAGTGAGATAAATCCAAGTCGAGCAGGGAAGGGGCAGAGTAATAGAGATGCAGATGGCAAATGAACTTGAAAATTACCCGACCAAATTAACCCAACCAGAAAGCAAGTATAAGTCAGTCTTATTTTCTTTACTGTCACCAATACTTTGTAGTGAGCATTCTTGAACAATTGCCCAGAATCACAAGTTAATTTGGTTTGGCACAAATGCCAAAGTAAAGGAGTACTAATCTTGTGGTAATGTGTGATTGTAATATTAACATTGTGTTTATTATACATATATGTTATATATGTATATAATCATTTTAACTTAACCATGAAAACTTAATATAACTTAAGTGTGTCTCTGATATGACTGTGTTGAGTTCATATTTTGTGATCTAGGGTGTAGACTAAGAGGATGACCTACTTCTAAAGAATGTTTAAGATGAAACCAATAAAGATAACATGGATAATTAAAATAATTTAAGTCATAGGATTTGGTTGGTGATGAAATCAGAAGGCAGACTATAATATCAACTTCTAGAATTCACATTTTGACCCAGGCACACTATATAATTCCTTCTACAGAATATGAGAATTTAGAAAAATGAAGATGTAGAACACATACTTACTGTTTTGTGTGCAACATTCAATAATAGGTAGTTAAAATGAGTAATAAAGGAGTAGAAAGAAACAAACTCTATTACTAGGCTATAACACGGGCTTGTGCAGTTTGTCTGTCTGTACAGGGTCAGGGAGTAGATGTTTTAGTTTTCATAGAATGTACATACTGTCACATATATTTGGTGCCATACTTCTAGCTAGAAAATAGACAATTGAATGTAGCCTGGCCTTATAAAACTATTCATAAATGCAGGTGCAGGGTCTGATTTGTTTTTCAGGTCATAGTTTGGTGTGTGGAATAGAGAATTAGAATTGGAAAAGAATCTTTTCAAGAAGGCATGCTCTTTCTAGTCTCTCCAAGCTGCTTTCCCTGGTCTAGACTATTTTATCATTATAAAGAAGAGGAAAATGAGAATATATAACTTCCCATGATTTTCCAGAACTATCAACTAGAAAAATAAAATAAAATTAATTCTATCTATGATAGATATGGCTCTACACATTATAAAACCGTGCTGTCAACAAGCCACATTACACTCAAATTACAATTACATATTCATATGAAATAAGATTATATATCCACACCTGAATCCTGTCACACATTTTGCCAAATGGCTACCAAGTAATTTGTATTCCAAATAAAGAAGGCAAATGTTTTTGTTTCCTTGTGAATGCTCTGAGATTTTTCTTTTATGCTCATCCAATTACTAAGAGCATCTTGAATTTCTCTTCTGAAAATACCACAGATCAAACAAAAATCATGTGATCACCCTATTCAAGAGAAAAAAGACCAAGTTTTTCTATATATTGCTTCTTCTCCTTGGAAGTTGTAAAAGTTCTACCAATAGGGTAGAAAAGGTACATCTGGCCAACTGTTCCTATATATCATCCCTCATATTTTTATCAAACATTTATTGGGTACCTAATACTAATACATTCAATATACACTAAAGGACACTGAGGATGAACTATTCTTTCAAAGGTTTAAATTTAACTTTGGAAAGAGAGCCTGTTTAAAGGTATATATGAATTCATTATCCTATTTTGATGTCTTATATCTCCCTCCCCCACCACAGAACACCTGGGATGAACATCAGCAGGTTCCTGGTCCCAAGGATGCCTCCACATATTGTCATCTTCCCATGCTTCTAGCAAGGGAGCTCCTGGAGCCCACTCCTCAGACTTACTTCCCCCAGGTAACATCTGCCCCTGTTCCCACCCCCAATAGGCGTGGTATGTGCTACAGGTGCAGACAAAGTGACTACCTTTTAGTCTAAAGAAAAGATTTAGGCTTGATACAAAACTGTATACAAAACATGGAATAATAAGTGTGCTCTAAGAAAAGGAAAATTGAAAACATACAAACTTAAGACCTACAGAGACTCTTTGATGGTATATATGAATTCATTCTCCGTTTTTGATGTCTTATATCTCCCTCCCCACCACATAGCTGGGGATTGAACCTCAGTCTACAACATGCTAGCAAAACACTCTACCACTGAGCATACTCCAATTGCTTCCAATGATCTTTAAATTCCACAGACAGTAGTTCTATTTTTCATAGCCTTGACCCAATGAGGGCAAAGAGAGATTATATATTTTTATCTCTACAAGCAGCTACTGGTCAAGCTTCTTATGTACTGAGCCCTCAGAAAATGCTGTGCAAATAATGACTCAGTAGTAGTCAAAAGCCTCATTAACTGTTAATTTTGTTTTCTGAGAGTGAACCAAGAAGGGGATGTAAAGGGAACTAAGTTATATTAGAGAGTTTTAAAAGAATTGATCAAGTAGCTACAAACACTTCATATTCTGCACTTACTGTTTAGTGAAATGTTGCAGCACTCCAAGTTCCAAATTAAACTGTTTATATGCTATAAACATTGTGAGCATTTAATCCTTGCAATTGCCCTGTGAGATAGCAGCTATTATTGTCTCTACATTATGGGTATTAAAGCCAAAGCTCAAAGAATTTAGGGAACTTCTGTACAGCAATACAGCTAGTCAGTTACAGGGACAGAATTCTATCCCAGATTTGATCCCCTTTAAGCATGAGAGAGGTCTGAAAGATCTTAGATCTAATATAATTTAGATTTAAATCTCAATGATTTACTGCTACTATTATCGCTGCAATAAATATTTCAGGTGCCATACCTATGCTAAAAGTTGATGTTGTTTAATCATAATTCAACTTTAACTTGCTATGCTGTACTTTTATTTGTTTAATCTGTTAACACACTCTTTAAACATGCTGTTTGGTACACTTGCATTATAGGCAAAAGGAAACTGGAGCACAGGTGTGTCTCAAAACCTGAGTTCTACATGGGCATGAATGCATGGGGGACAAAAAAGCATTCCCAGTGATGTTCTAATGAAATAAAACAGAGATTGTTCGCCTTCCAGTCAGAGCTCATAATGCAGATGATTTCATCTCATCCAGTAAGCATCAAAACATCTCCTGAGCAGTCAACATTATAATGACATTGTTTTTTTTTTTTTTCAGATTAAAATTAGTGTCTGATTCGAATTACTCTAATTTTCCTTTTGTTCTGGTGACATGTATCAGAGTTCAGCTGAAATAGTAAGCCACATGTCATCTATTGTGACAGCACTAGAAGGTAGACTGGGTACTAGCCAGCAGCTTGATGAAGTCTTGACCAGGAAAATTATCTGTTCAGACAGACATCCTGCTACGTTCTTTCAAAGAAAAATTAAACTCATTATACAAAAGATATTTACAAAGTTTGTGATCTATAAACTTTCAATTACAAGTTTTTAAGAGTAGCTACAATTACCCCTTTTCTCATTTTAAACAAGATTTATTTAAATCAATCTTTATACAGCTCCCCACATCTTTGCAACTAAATTATTTGCTCAAGCATAGACACATGAACCAATGAAAGAAAGGAATCGCTGGTTTCTCTTTCACACAGTTCCTAATTTTAATTTTAGTTTTCTTTATATTTACTAATGCACATTCTTTGTACAAATAAATACAGTTCGCTATGACAATTCAATACGTGCATATGCCATTCCTTAGTCATGTTCACCCCTCTATTAATCTCTGTTCTCCCCCTGTGTATTTCACCCCTCTTCTGTTGCCTTATTCTTCCTTTCTTGTCACTCTTCTGTCACCTCTTTGTTTTTGTTTCTCCATATGAAAGAAAATGGGAAACTTTTATATCTGAATATAAATCATTAGAAACATGATTACCAATTTGAAGTATACTCAAGCTAAATTCCAAGGAATTGTTGGGTAGAATCACAAGTTAACAAATATCTAGAAGTGGATATTTGTAGGAAGGAAATGATTGTTTTAGGGCAAAACAGTAGAGAAAAAAAAAGTCCTGCAGAAAATCATAATTAAGATGATCTGTGAGTGATAAGGAAGGGTATAAACAAAGGAAGAGCAAATAGCACAGGCTATTTCACCTCTCATGGTGGGTAGAGGGAACATGATTGATGCTCGACATAGGGTCAGACCACACAGTGGATAGGGAAAACATGAGCATAGCTAATAGGGTCAGACTGTGAATAAAATAGGTACATACAATCCTATTGAGATGAAACATAAAGGTTTTTAACTACTCAACTTTCTTGGAAATTCAGAACATATCCATGCCAGTAATTTTTCTTTATGAAAAAATCAAAACAGTCTGCAAATATATCTTGACAAAAATGAAACTGAAAATAAGCAAACTCCTCTACAAAACAATAATATAAACAACATATTGAGCTTAATTCTCCCATTGAGCTTGTACTAATTTAAGTAACTCACTCTCTGTTCCAGAGATGTAAATCTTTAATAAAATAAACATCTTTTTAACTCTGTTAAAGCCCCACAATAGGAGTGTCAGCTCTGTTTTCTTTTGCTATCTTTTCACTTTAAATTAGAAAACTCTTATTTTACATATCAATCCCAGTTTCCTTTCTCTCCCATCCTCCCATGCCCCCCCACCCTTCCCCTATCCACTCCTAGGAAGAGTGAGGCCTACCATGGTCTATCACCCAGGTTTCCCCAGCATGGACTTGACTCCTTTGCTCATCACTATTTTCTTAATGGGACAGGAGATAAAGTAAAGTTTAAAAAAGTGAAATTGCATGATCATAGGTAAGAAATACTTATTGACATTTTTCCAAATTAAATGTTCTCTTCACTGTATCTGTCACATGCTAATATTATAACACTCATAAATCATTATAGATCTGATAACACCCATATATCACTTAGATAATAAAACATACTAACACAGGTTTAATTATATTTTGATATAATTATCATATTAACTATATACCCTCAGAAAATGAAATAATATCTCTGAGATTTGGTTCTTAATTTGCAACATATATGCAATAACTACTACCTAACTGGATCCTCTCAGGATAGACCCATTATATGGTAAATTTCCAGCATGGCTATTATTTGAACACTGGCTATCAGCCAAAGCCTAGTGTAATTTGGATGGATTAATTTAATTCTCATTAAATCCCAATGAAAGCTTTTTTTCTTTCCTTATAAACAAATAAACTAAGAAACAGAAACATATCAGCAAGCCTAATATCATGTTTTTCCCCTTGGTTAAAATGTTTTTATTTGATATAAATTTATATCACTTTACTGCTTCCAGCATCTACAAGCAGCCCTCTCTTGAATGCCTCCAAACTTCCCTTCTATTCTTTAGTTGATAGTCTCCTTTTCTGTGGTTATTATTATAACATAATGTGTGTATGCACACAACTACAACCAACTAAACCTCTTTTGTTAATGATTTATATATGTTTTCAAGGCTTACCCCTTTGTACTGGACAATTAATAAGGAGTTCATCTTTAGGAGAGGGTATTTCTCTCCCCCCCCCCCAACAATCATTAGTTGCCTATAGTTCTTTGTCTATGGGTGGAAATTTCCCCCTTTCATGTTAACATTAATGTTTTCCCCTATAACATTAATGTACATTGATATTGCCATTATTCCAGTCTTGTTTATATATTTGTTTCTAGGAGAGCTGTTTGAAAGAGACTTTCTGGTATTTTAGCTCATTTGATCTTTCTACTCCCTCTCCCAGGATATTCCCTGAACCATAGACACTGGAGCAGTGATGCAGATATATGTATTGTGACTGAGCTCCCCACAAACTGTTGATCTCTGTATTGCATCCAGTTCTGGTTTTCTGTAATGATGTTAATTTGCAGTAGAGAGGCTTCTTTGACAAGATGTGGTAGCTACAGTTATTTGGGTAGAAGACTTATAATGCAACAAAAATTATGCTGCTATACCAAATCAAAAATAGTAGATTTTTTTCCTAAGGTTTATGAAGTTGGCTAGGTTCCCAGTACCAGTAATGATTCTATCTGTAGAGTGGGCTTTGAGTCTATCCAATTAGACAACTGTTGCTTGCCACTGACAGGTGAATGCCACTTATTGCACATTTATGTATATAATGCTATGCTTGTAGTTGTCATGATCCAACTATATTTCAGCTGGATGGGGCTGTTTAATTGCTTAATTGTTTTCCTCCCTTCGTACCTTATGGGATCATGAAAGCTGGACATCAGGAAAGAAACATTCCAGTTAGATCCAGCTCAAATCATCGGAGTTCTTGGTCCTAAGCATATGCTGCCTTCAACAAAGGCCCACCCACACCCCCCTGAGAGGCAATTAAGGGCTACAGCAACAATTTTATGGAGTCATGTCTACTATCTTGCCCATTCCTTCAAAGGGAGGTTTGGAGGTCTTCCCATGCCTATTACTGGAGTTTATTTGTTTGTTTAACCAATCATTTCTGTAGGAAACATTTTCAGCCTGAGCGGTTTAAATCAAGAGTTTGTGTGTGCCACCAGAAGATGTAGCACAGATTGAAGATGAATCTTCACACTTCAAATGACTTATTTATGGAAAATCCCTCACAGGTATACCTGGACACTGCATTTCAATTAATTAAAGATGCACTCAAGCCAGGTGTTGGTGGTATGCCCTTAATCCCAGCGCTCTGGAGGCAGAGACAAGTGGATAAGACCAGTCTGGTCTACAGAGCAAGTTCCAGGACAGGCTACAAAGCTACAAAGTAACCTTGTTTTGAAAAAACAAAACAAAACAATGGAGTCAAGTTGACAACCAAGAATAGCCATCAACTCAGTGTTTATGTACAGGTATTTGCTTCTCTTTCCAACAGGTATTAGATGAGGGCTCCATGGATAAGTTAGTTGTTGATCTCACTATCCGGGAAGGGCATTTACGGTAGCCGTTCCATGGTTGCTCAAATTGTTAGTTGGCGGCAGTCATATAGGTCTCTAGACCTTTCTTTAGGTTCAGTTTTCTCTTCAAACCAATAATGGCTCCCTCTTTTATGTTCTCTCCCTCCCTCTCTCCTTTTTCTTCTCCTCCTCCTCCTTCTTCTTTTTCTCTCTTCTGTCTTCTATTCCTACCCTGACTCAATCTTCCTAGTCGCACATGGTTTCCTCTCCTCCCCCTCTTTTTCTCCTACTTCTCTGGACAGGACAAGACCAGGTTAGAGAAACACATAGAGACAGCTGACCTGAACAAGGAGGAACTAACAGGCCCCCAGACTGATAGCTGGGAATCCGCATGGAACTGACTCAGGCCCCCCTGAATAAGGGTCTCAGCCAGAAGGACTGAGCAGTCTAAGGGACCTCAGACAGTGGAACCAGGATGTATCCCTGGTTCAAAAAAAGGACCTTGCAAACACATCCCCCATGGAGGGATACTGCTTTAATCTAGAGACAGGAGAGAAGTTCTAGGCCCTACTTCAAATGACCTGACAGATATACATGACCCCACCTGGATGGCATTGCCCTACATGTGGAATTGGGGGGGGGATGGGAGGGGAGGGTGGTCAGGGTGCATGTGAGGGGTCAGAGAGAGTAAGAGGGAGGGAGGGAGAGAGGGAGAGAGGGAGAAGGAACTGGGATCCACATGTAAAATAACAAATTAAATAAAACAAATTTTAAAAAGTTATAGCCATCAAAATGGGCACATCTTTAATTGATTTGGGTATGTTTTCTTGTATGATCTTGTTAAAGATCTGATCTAAGTCACTGTTTTGGGATTTTTCTCAGTCTTATAATTTGCTGAAAATTTAAAGGTTTGGTCTGTTGATAGTGGTCCACAATTTCTATATGTTCTTATGCTGTACTTTAACATTTTTTTTTCATTTTCTTTGCTTATTTCATCTATATTCTCTTCTTTATTTTTGAGTTCTGACATTCTAGCTCCTGCTTGATTTTTTTCTTCTGGTAAGGCTTTTAATTAGGAAATTGAGTTTTTTAATTTCATCTTCATTTCAGCATATATTCTCCTCAATATTTCTATGTATTTGTTGAATAGAATTTGAGATTCTGAATTATCTTCATTTCTTAAGTCAGGTGTTTGTGTTTTCTTGAGTATCATTCAAGCATTTCTGTAGTCTTGGAGTTTAATTGAAGTGGGTTTTTTTCATATCTTATTTAAATTCCTTCAATTCATTGAGAAAAATTGATTGTCCTTTTTAAATTTTTGTGTCTATGGGCTCATCTAGTTAATTCTCATATAGGACTAATGAGGTTGATGGGAGGCATGCTGTTTTGGCCATTCATAAAATTTTTATTGTTGGTTGTTTGAATTTTGTTTGTTCATTTATTTATTTTATTTTTACTTTAAAATTTCCCCTTTTATTGAGAATATATATTTTTTTCTTACAATATATTCTGAATACAGGTTCCCAACTTTCCACTTCTCTAAGTTCCTCCCCCTTCCCATCCCATGCAAATACATTCCTTTTCAGTCTCTCCCAGAAAAGAACAGGATTCTAAGAGAAAACAACTAAGCCTAACAAAATAAAATACAATAATATAAAGAAAAACCCATCACATAGAAGTTGGAAAGAGCCACTTGATACAAGAATCAGATACCCACTCATCCATAAACTCAGGAGTCCCATAAAAATACTAAACTGAAAGCACTAAACTTGGTACAGATGAATGTAGGCCATGTCCTTGCTTCTTTAATCTCTGTGAAATCATATGAGCTTTGCTCAGTTGATGTAATGGTCCTTATTCTCCTGGTGTAATTCATCCCTTTTGGCTCCTACACTCTTTCTTGGGGATTCCCTGAGCTCTGAGAGGAAGAATATAATGGAGACACTGTAGTTAGAGCTGTGTTCCCAGGTCTCACTCTCTGCATATGGGTCTCTGCATTTGTTCCTATCTGCTGCAGGAAGAAGCTTCTCTGATTATGGTTGAGCAAGACACTGTTCTATAAGTATGTGAAAGCAGTGTCATGTATTGGTTCTATCACAAAAAAGTGGGCCTTAAACCAAATCAGACACTGGTTGGTTAGTCTTACAAGTTTTGTGCCACTATTGCCCTAGAATATTTTACAGGCATGGCAGCATTGTAAATCAAAGGTTTTGTGTCTAGGCTGGTGTTTATGTTCCTCTTCTGGTAACCCATAGAGTATATTTCTATATCAAAGACACTGGAATGTAGTGTTGATAGTTGTATGTAGGCACCGTCTTGACTTCTCCAAATTCAATGAGTCCTGTGGATATTGTCCTCAGCAATGGAGTTTTGATGTTAGTTTATGAAGAGCAAACTATTGTCTTGGCAATAGCCGAGGTGGTTTTGGAATTTTCATGAGACATCCTTTGACCAGCAACTCAGTTGGATATAACCCAGTCCTGGTACTGGAGGCCTCATTTGGTGACAAGAGATGGCCAGTTGGAACTCCATCTTTTTCATTACTTGGAGACAAGATTAGGCTAACTTTCATATCATTTAGGAAGTTTCTAATCCTCTAAGGTTTCAATACCACACCTCAAATTTCCCTCAGTTATAGCGATGTCTCCTGATAGTTCCTTCCTCAACAGCATAATTCCCCTGCCTCCTCTCCTAATCCTCCTGTTCCTGTCTCCTTGTTCCCAGTCCACCCTTAAAATCTATTTTATTTCCCCCTCCCAGGGAGGTTCATGTGCTCCCCCACCCTCTTCCTTTCCTCTGTGCTTATCATCTCTGGATCTATTGATTCTAACTTTGTTATCATTCATTTAATACTATATCCACATATAAGCAAATACACACTTTATTTATCTTTCAGGGTTACCTCACTCAAGATGATTTATTTTGTGGTTCTATCCATTTGCCTGCAAATTTCATTATGTTATTTTTTAAACAGATTATTAATACTCCATTGTGTAAATGTACCACATTTTATTTATCTAGTATTCAGTGAAGGGACATCTAGGTTGTTTCCAGTTTCTGGCTATTATGAATAGAGCAGCAATGGACATATTTTAGCAAGTGTCCTTTTGGCTGGATGAAGTATTCTTTGGGTACATGCTCAAGAGTGGTATATCTGGATATTGATACAGATCAATTTCCAACATTATTAGGAACCCCTATAGTGATTTCTATAGAGAATGTACAAGTTTTCACTACCAAGAACAATGGATGACTGGTTTCTTTATTCCGCATCCTCACCAGTGTGAGCTCTCTCTTCTGTTACTGTTGTTAGTCATTCTGACAAGTGTAAGATAGAATCTCCAATGAATTTTGATTTGCATTTGATTTTTTGAGTTAAACTTGTGTCCAGCCCCTTTGCTAAAGATAATTATCAGCCGTAGAAGTTCCAGGGTAGAATTTTGGGGTTGCTTATGAATACTATCATATCATCAGCAAAAAATGATGTCTTGAATTCCACTTCGCAATTTATATCACCTTGATCTCCTTTTGTTGTCTTATATCTCTAGCTAGAACATCAAGTACTATAATAAACAGAGATGAAGGAAGTGGGGAGGCTTGAGTTATTCTTGATTTTAGTGGAATTGCTTTCTGTTTCTCTCCATTTGTTTTTATGTTGGCTATAGCAGCTCTTAATAATTTTCCTTTGTTCTGCACATTTAGTGTTTTGATTATTATATATTAAGGGGTTTTTCTTTTCTGACTAGATCTATTTGTGTTCTGTATGCTTCTGATACCTTTATGGGCATCTTCTTAGGTATGTTAGGAAAATTTTCTTCTATGATTTTGTTGAAAATATTTTCTGTACCTTTAACTTGGGTTTTTCTCCTTCCTCTATGCTTCTTATTTTTAGATATGGTATTACAAACTTTCTAGATGTCTTCTGTATGACAGGAGCATTTCAGATTTAACATTTTGTCTTTTAGGTTTAGCATTTTCTTTGACTGATGTATCTGTTTCTTCTATTGTGTTTTTAATGTATGAGGTTCTTTCTTCAATCTCTTGTGTTTTATTGGTGAAGCTTGCCTCTGTAGTTCCTGTTTAATTTTTTTTTTCATTTCCAAATTTCTCTCGTGCTTGGTTTTACATATTGATTCCTTTCATTTTCAGGTCTTACATGATTTTAATCATTTACTTCCACTGTTTGTGATTTCCTGGATTTCCTTAATGGATTTATTCATTTCCTCTTTAAGGAAGTCTATACTATTCATATAGACAACTTTACACTCATTTTCTTGTGCGTTAGCTATGTTGGAATATTCAGGGCCTGCAGGAATGCTCTGCTCTAGTAGAGACACACTCTTCTGGCTGTTATAGATTATGTTTTTATACTGGTGTCAGGGCATATGAGATTGGAGAGATTATAGTTCTAGGTGCTAATTTCTAGTTTGTCTTTATTGGGTGATATTATATTCCTTGGCTTCTGTTTCCTATTGGGATTTTCAGAGAGTTGTGTCTGTTTATTGACTGTTAAAATTTTCTGTGTAGCTGATAGGTTTGCCACTTTCAGTTCCAGGTAAAATGTTATTGTGGGTATTGGGAATTGACATTTAGGAATGGGCATAGGCTAATGATGTTCTGTTGCTCAGAGGAATTGGATTTGGAGAAGAGGAACTGGTGGAGGTCTTCAATTAGCTTTACCTGTTTCCTGGGCATGTTTAGCTGGTGTGTTCCAGAGGAGTGCCTGCAGTATTAGAAGGTGGGTTAATGGGATGAGTTGAGGGAATTAAATTTTAAGAAGATATTCCTGGATCTTTAGGGATGGAGTCAGAATGGAAAGGGTGACTATAGCTGGTACTCTGCTATAGAGCTGGGGATGAGACTGGGTGTTGGATGTCAAGGAGCCAAAGAAGAGGTCATGAGTTATAGTAGCCTACCTGCTTCCCTGGTAAGGTCACTGACCTTTGGGTTAGTGGGTAATCGCTGCTGCAGTTAGAGGCTAGAATAAAGCACTGAGTGGTGGGAGGGAGGTTAGAAGGGGAAGTTCTGTGGGCTCTTCAGGAGGTGAGGCTGGTTGTGCAGGGAAGGCTGCACTGCAGCAAGTGTGCTGTTGTAGAGCTGGAGGTGAGATTGGGGGATTGGGTCTGGAGGAACAGAGGGACAGTAAAGATTACTTTCCCGCTTCCCTGGCTGGTGTCCATTTAAACAGTTTTTGCAGTTTGACCTGGGCCTATGGGCTTCTTTTCATTGGTTGTGTGTCTGATCTGACGATTAGACTTAGTTTGGGCGACTACAGGAGATGCTTGACATGAGCAATGTCTGCTAAGGGTAGTGAATGACCTGTTAAATTGGACCTGTGAAATAAGATCCCTAAGCCACGGGTCCAGAGCTAGGTCAGGCAAAGGGTATTTGCAGATGAAGAGAGATCATGGCTACAGGTCTGGAACAAGAATTGAGAATTTGCCGATGGTGGAGGATTTGTATGAGAGTGGAGAAAAGGAAGAGGCAACGTACCACGGAAAGGTGGCTCCTGCAAAAAGAGGGTTTCTGGCCTCTGGTTGGGAACTAGGCTTGTGGGTTTACAGATGGTGGCTGGTTTAGAAAGTAAGAAGTGAAGGCTCTTACTTCCAGATACAGGAGAGAGAAGATCGGATGACTTCTTTGGAGCGGGAACTTAACGGCGGTCGTCTGTTTCTTGTGAGTATGGTTCAGTGCTTAGCTGTGGGTATCTGTTTCTGCTTCCATCAGCTACTGGATGAAGGCTCTAGGATGACAATTAAGTTATTTACCTCCTCTTATTTTTGAATATGAAAAACATCTGGAAGAACTAAGCAGACAGATGACTTATCAGAATCACATGGGTGAGACAAAACTACAACTTGAAACTGTAGTCACTGAAAATGAAAGGCAAACCAAGTTAGAACTAGGAGTTGCAGTTAAAAAAAGTGGAAGAGTTAACTAAAGTGACTGAAGATCTTCAAGAACAGATGCTGAAGAAGGAAGAAGATATTATGTCTGCCCATGGAATGAGAAAGCATTGGATAGATGAGTACAGTAGTTACAGTCAAGTATCAGAGTCAAGGCAATGCTTCTAATTGTATTTCTATGCTACATTTATGTGTGTCACACAGTAGAGTTATATTATATTTATTGGAATATATATTTTATAAATGCTAAATCAAAACTAAAACCATGGGCTTAAAATCTGGGCCTTATTTTAAAAACTATATTAGTATTATTATTATACATTGAACATACATTCAAAAATCATTTAGTTGGGCATGGTGGCTCATACCTTAATCCTAACACTCATAATGAAGAGGCAAGCGGGCCTCTGTTAGTTTCAGGGTAGCTTGGTATACATAGTGAGTCCCAGAATACCTCCTGTGTAGAGAGACTGTCAAAAAAAAAAAAAAAAAAAAAACACTCAGAAGGCAGAGCCAGGCAGATCTCTGTGAGTTCAAGGTTCAAGGCCAGCCTGGTCTACAGATCAAGTTTGAGGACAGACTCCAAAGCTACACAAAGAAACCCCTGTCTCAAGAAACAATCAAACAAACAAAAAACAAAAGAAAAAGAAAAAAAAGTCATTTATATAATGCATCTAAAGTCTAGATTCATGTCACAATTTTGAAAGAGAACATATAGTTGTACCAAATTTCGTCTAATACTTTTTTTTTAAAAAAAAAAAAGAAATAAACTCTTGGTTACCATGAAAAAAAAAAAAAGAAGAAGAAGAAGAAAGAAAATAAGAAGTGACTTACCTAGGAAAGGTGGATTGCATACAAAGAGGGTTCATGGTCCATAGGAACTAAGCTTGTCCTTTTTTTTTTTTTTTTTTAAACCCATTCATAATATCTTTAAGAGAACATTCTGTTATTGTTGGCATTGAAGGTGAATGGGCTCAGCCTGTTGTTAAATCTAAGGAACCAGGAAATACTTTACATTGAAATGAAGTTGTTGCTCCTCAGAAACCTGTTCTAAATAACTGAGGCCATGGTCTCCTGTTTTAATATTACAGATGGGTGTGAGGAAATGACAAAGCATGTAATGTATTAACTCAGAAATTTATTATGGGGAAAGTAGTATCTTCATTTGATGACTGATTATTTCAATGGTTCTTAAACTTTAGTATTTCTAATAGTTACCTGGGGAGTTGGTTAAATATGGAGCTTGCCAGGCCTAACCTTTAGAGATTTTGCATGAAGAGAGGTGAGAGTATTACCATTGGAATGGTTCAGTCTAGAGCTCAGTAATATTCTGGGGTATTGTTTCTGAGAGTTGAACCTGAGATGTCATCCACACTAGACAAACAGTTCATGACTGAACCACATCTCCAGGTCTGCCATTTTCTTTTTGAGACAGTATCTCACTAAATTTCCCAGGCTAACTTTGAATTTCTGTTCTTCCTACCCCATCCTTTTAAATAATGGAGATGATAGGCCTCCATCCCTATGTCCTACATTGGTAATATGACAAGATGGGTGCTGTAAGTCCTAGTTAAATTACACATTCTGAAGGTGGAATGGATGCTATCCAGAACCATCAGTCGAGAATGGAAGTAACAATGAATGTTGTTGATGGAGACAAATAAATGCTCACTCTTTAAGTCTTCACTGTTTCTTTCTGCCCCTATTTTAAGGAGTTGGCAAAGTAGCATGTGATAGGTTTTAATGCGAAGGACAGCTCAGATCACCCAACGAATGACTCACTAGGCCTCATAACATTATTACACTGACTCAGAAATTCTTCCAAGCAATAGCTTCTCTAACTGGACCCTTCACAATGGTGGATGAAATCATAAACCCTCTATATGATAATCCTTAGGGAAACCTTCAGTGACATAAAATGATATTCCAAGTTACTAACATAAAATGTGAGGATTCAAAAAGAGTAAGAAAGTTACCCAAGTTACCCAGCAAATAAATAGAGTTAAGGCTCAATCCCTTACTGTATAATTTTAAGGAACAGCTAAAACTTTGTGTAGTGTAGAACAACAGAATGCTTGGGTAATTCTGTGAGTGGAAACTTCACTCCTTTATTTGTGTTTGATGTGTTTATATCACATTAAATCTCTTTTCTAATTAACTGAGGTTGGCAAGTCCCCATTCATCCAAGTTTATTCAAGTGTTGTAGATAATTAACATAGTTCATGAAGAAACTGGAATTTCCTTTCAAATCTTATTGTATGAAATATTGTGGGACTGTTTGTTTGGAGTGGAAGGGTGTGGTAGTTTAAATGTAATTTGCCCTACAGAGAGTAGCTGTGGCCTTGTTGGAGAAAGTGTATCACTGTGAGGGTGAACTTTGAGATTTCCTATGCTCACAATCCTGGCCAGTGTCTGAGTCGACTTCCTGTTGCCTGAAAAATGTAGGAAACTCAGCTACTACTCCAGCACCAAACCTGCCTGCAAGCTGCTATGTTCCCCTTCACCATGAACTTCTGAAACTGTAAGAGAGGCACCCCAATGAAATGTTTTCTTTATAAGAGTGGCTCTAGTGGTCATGGTATCTTTTCAAAAACCCTAACTAAGTCAGAGGGGCTGTCATATCCATACTTTGACTTCTGGGTGCTATGGGTTGAGGATTCTCCTTTTACTCATGTATCATTATCAGTGGATACATGATTACATTCATCTACAAAGTTGCACAGATCTACTGGCCACCCAAACAGTGACATGGCTAAGAGGCATGCAGGCTTGAGACTGGGGTCTTGGCTTACTGATACCTTACATGCAGAATGAAGCATCAAATGTGACAACTTAGCGCTTGATGCAATAGAGCCATTTGGTGCTGAAGTTTGCCAAATTTTGTTTGCATTTGGGTTGAAAAATGGAAACTACACTTTAAATCACCTGGTAATTGCATTTGGAATCATCCAGAACTCTTGAAGTCAAAGTCCATTAAGAAAATATCTTGGAATGCCAATGTGGAGGCATTTTAAAAGATGGTAGTGGGGATATTCATGTTAAAGCCAATCATTTGTTTATAATACTTTTTTACATTCACTGTGCCATTACAAGCCAGTATGAAGGCATTATTGTTGCTTTCTCTTCACATTTTAAATTGTTTTCTCAGGTATTTTGTCACAGTAACAGAAAGGTAATTAACACAGGTAAGCCAGATGTCTGTACTTCTGAAAACCTCAGTAGTTGTTTGATTCCTCTCCTGTAAAACAGTTCTCAGTGATTTGAAGGTGTGTGTGTGTGTGTGTGTGTGTGTGTGTGTGTGTGTGTGTGTGTGTGTGATGGGTGGGGTGGGGATTCATTAGTGTGATGACAACAAAACTAACAGATTTTACATGGTCTGCTAAGAAAGATTATCCTTTCTTCAGAGAGCATCTAGTCTGCCTTACATCGCTTGAGAAAACCTTTCACTGTCATTAAATGAAAGAAATGCCGCTACAACTCAGCTTTGAGCAGGCTACCCATCCTGAGAAGAAGCAAGATTGTAATCAAAACATGTAATAAGAACATCTGGCCTTCTGGCTTCAATCAGGAGCTTGCATTTGAAATCACCCATTTCCTTTGTTTGTAATAAGAAAACACAGCAATCTCAGTATGTATTGCCAGGGTCTCCCTGTCAACCCTTAAGAGGAAGACTCAATGAGGCTCAGCTGTGCCTGTTCTTGTTCAAGGGTGGCTGTCACTTAGGGATGCCTTCCAGGGCTCTCTGTGTGCATTTTTATGCACACTGTTCATCTTATACTCTAAATCTCATTATCTTAGACATGTATACTCTAAACATTCTCCAAACCTATCTTAAATCTTACATAAAATGCATTAGAAGACAAAGAATGGTCAGTTAATTTCATTTCCATGGATTATGTTTGTGCTGTTTGTTTTGCTTTCAAATCATTCTTTAAGAGTGGCAACAATGATAATTGCAACATCCAAAATTCTACATGTATTTTGTAAAATGAAAACAATGAATAATCCCAAAGTTCAGGAATACTACACTCCATGAAATAAGATTCTTTTGTGGAGACCTATATTTTTTTCTTAACTGTTTTTTTTTTTTCAAAAATTAAATTTGTTCTTAGAGGGTTCACACATGTGTGCAAAGTATATTTGCGAGTCTCACTCCCCACCTCCCTGGCATACAAAACCAGCCCTCTTCTCTCCATCATCTCTGTCTCAGATTTAATGACTCACTGAGGTTAATCAGGGCCATCCACGTGACTATGTTTATGGAACTATTTGTTGGAGCCTAGGGGGGACAGCAGAGAGTTTACAACTAAACAATGATTATCCTGTTTTAGAATCTGTACATAGCCAATAGTTTAGAGTTAAAGCATATGTCCTGTAAAGCCTTCATCCTTCCTTGACTAATGGTCAATAGGAGGGCTAGTCCTTATTTATTTTTTATTGTTTATAGTATGCAATTCCAAAGTCTGGATATACCACATTTTATGAAACAAAGCATTCATAACTTGATAACTCACAACCATATTATCATCAGTGATGACTACTCTTGAAATTATGTATTCTGATGTTTTCTGTTTCTTGGACCACCAGAAATTAGCAGCTAACCATCACTGCACATTGAGCTTTCATTTCACAATATTTGAGGGGGTAAAACACCACTCAATATAACTGAGTTTAGATAGTAAATGGTAATGGAAACATATATGCTTTGTGAGAAATTCTAACTATAGCCTGGATTTCTTAGAATGCAGTCATAGCCTCCTCCATTGTCCAAAATGAAATGCCAGTCCTCTTGATTGATATTTATAGCTTGCTTTCTTGAGACATGCAATTATGAACAAGAAGATCCTTGGAGTTTTGTGACCCTGGGGTCACAAGTGACCCCAATGAATTTATAATTTTTGTATTTCACCATATTTTTGATATGCAGTCACATTTCAAGGTCTTACAAAATTATTAGTGAATTATCTACATTAATACTGGAACCATCTAGGATTTCCAGTTAACGAAACTTGTTGTTTTCTGTTTGTCATTTTGGTGCTGTCTAAAGTCTTTATTCTTGAACTGGAGACATGACCCAAAGTTAAGAACACTAACTGCCCTTCCAGAGGACATAGGTTGTTCCCAGAACCCACATGGTAGCTCATAATTTCTGTTACTCCAGTCCCAGGGGATGTGGTACTTTGTTCTGATTGCCATTTGATATATATTTTTAAATATCCCTAGTTATGAACATCTTGTGATAATGTTTACTATTAATTTCTAGTTCCATTGATATGATACTGAAAGTTGTTTCTATTATTTTTTATTTGATTTGTGACTTGGGATGTTTTATATTTTAAAGAAAGTTCCACAACTTGAGAGAAAACAGTATAGTTTGTTTGGAATGAAGTATTTTGTACACATTTGTAATATTCATTTGATCCATGCTGTCATTTAACTCTGAGGTCTCTTACTCATTTTCTGTCAATATGAACTATTTAGAGGCGAGAGTAGGCTATTGATATCACCCATTATTGTTGCATAAGGACCCACATGACCTTCTTATGTTCATTGGTGTTTGCTTCACAAAATTCGGAACATCAAATTCTTGTACATATTAAATTGTTGCATCTTGTTGAATTGTTCCCTTTGAAAATTTCCTGGAGCACTGGCTTTGCTGCTCATAAACTGGTTTTTGTTTGTTTATTTCTTTGTTTTTGTTTTTTTTTGGCTTGGTTTTTCAAGACAGGGTTTCTCTGTGTAGCCCTGGCTGTCCTGGAACTAATTCTTGTAGACCAGGCTGGCTTCAAATTGACAAAGATCCACTTGCCTCTTCCTCCTGAGTGCTGGGATTTGAACTGTCTTAATTTGTACGTGCCCTAAAATGTTCTCATTTCAGCATTGCTTTTATTTTTATTTTTCATTTTTTTATTGGCCAATAGTGCTTTATTCATAAACCAATAAGAGAAACATATTTACAAAATAACATCTCCCATCATCTTCTCTTTTCTGTCTAAAATAAACAGAAGGTTTCTAACCTTAACATAGCAAAATGTAAAACAAAACAGTTATCAAATAAGAACCACAGTTAACAATATTTAGTTCATTAACATTTAGCAAGATTTAAAGAAAATATTTCATCATCTATCCTATCTTTGTTAGTCTCAAGTCCTATATGTATCTTATCTTTAATCCTAACTAACGAAAACTATGACCATAACTATCAGTCTTCAACTCCTTCAAAGAACACATAAGGATAATATATAAACTCTAGAAATGACAGAGACAACTCACCACCTGGTCAGTCACCCGAAGTTCTTCTGTAATGTTCCCTCTTCAGCCTATAGGACATAGTGTATCTGGCAGACTCCTCAGCAAAGTAAGAAACTTTAAACTGTCCATCTGTATTGGCAGTTTGTCAGTCACTTTTCTCTGTGTTCTGCAGACTGTCTGGCAGACTCTTCCATGAAGCAGAAACCCTGTAGCACTGTCCATCTTGTTTAAGCAGTCACTTTCCTGTGGGTTCTGCATGTCCAGTTTATACAGCATAAAGTCAAACAGTCCAGACAAGAGCAGTATCTTGCCAAATGGCTAGACTTGCCATATTGAAAGCAAATTCCATAACATGATTCTTCAAGGGCCATCTTCCTTTCTAATGCAGGTGGTGTTTCCAGGAGCAGTTGTGCCTCACTGTTAAGAAAAACCCTAAACCACTTTAAATGCCATATTATATAGGTCTTTGAAAGGTTTGAAGAATGCCTAGCCATGTCAAATAAATCTCTGCGTTATCTTGAAAACCTAACTAACTTAAGTCTAAGTTTTGACTATCATAGGTAACTATCTATAATATGCATTAAATTATACATTACATTTTTAAATGAGCTATATATACATAAACAGGAGGAGAAATATACATCTCACAAAATTGACCTTAAATTGTATCAATAATTGAAAATCCATATTAAAACAAAGTATTCATCTCTATACCCTTTTTACCTTTAAAAGAATTGGTTGTGATCATTAACCATTTATAACCAAGCCCATTTAAATGACAACAAACATTTATAAACAATATTTGGGAATTTGGGCATTGTTCTTTCCAAACTCCTTCCTGCTGGTAGGGGGCGCTGCCATGGGGGATCTGAAGGAGATGCAGAAATCCTGGCTGTAATCTGTAAGGTTGCCTTGTCCCAACTGTTTTGAATGTTAGATCACCTGGGACTCTGTTTCAGGGGGTCTTGCTTGATCAAACCACATTAGTCTAGAAGGAATCCTCAGCTTTTCATTTTCTGTGAAAACAAAATTAGAAATCCTTTCCCCAATAACTTTTCCTTAGACGTAAATTTTGAAGGCAAACCTTTTTTTTTTTTTCTTTTTTCTTTTTTTATTTTATATAACAAAGTCCAATTAAATGAAAACAAACATTTATACACAATATTTGGGAATTTGGGCATTGTTCTTTCCAAACTACTTCCTGCTGGTAAGGGGCACTGTCATGGGGGATTCCAAGAAAATTCAGAAATACTGGCTGTAGTATATAAGGCTGCTTTGTCCAGCTGTTTTGAATGTAGGATCACCTTGTACTCTGTTTCAGGCAGTCTGGTGTGATCAAACCACATTAGTCTGGAAGGAATCCACATCTTTTCATTTTCTGTGGAAACAAAAATAGAAATCCTTTTCCCCAGTAACTTGTCCTTGAACTTAAATTTTGGAGTCAAAGCATTTTTTTTAATTTAATTTATTATTTTACATGTCAATCCCAGTTCCCTCTCCCTCCCTCCCTTCTCCCCTCCCTCCCTCCTTCCCTCCCTTTTATCCTCTCTGCCCTCTCACATGCACTCTAACCACCCTCCCCTCCCATCCCCCCACCCCAATTCCATATGTAGGGGAATGCCATCCAGTTGAGGTCATGTAGATCTGACAAGTTATGTGAAGTAGGGACTAGGGCTTCTCTCCTGTCTCTAGATTAAGGCAGTTATCCCTCCATGGGAAATGTGTTCACAAAGTCCTTTTGTGCACCAGGGATACATCCTGGCTCCACTGTCTGAGGTCCCTTAGACTGCTCAGTCCTTCTGGCTGAGACCCTTATTCAGGGGGGCCTGAGTCAGTCCCATGCTGGCTTCCCAGCTATCAGTCTGGTGGCCCGTTAGCTCCTCCTTGTTCAGGTAAGCTGTCTCTGTGTGTTTCTGCCGCCTGGTCTTGTCCTCTCCATCTGCATCTGGGTTCTAGTTCAACTAAGTGTTTATGTATGGGTGTTTGATCCCGTTTCCAACAGGAATTAGTTGAGGGCTCCATGGAGAAGTTAGTTGTTGATCTCACTCTCCTGGAAGGGCATTTATGATAGCCTTTCCACAGAAGCTCAAATTGTTAGTTGGGAGCAGTCTTGTAGTTCTCTAGACCTTTCTTTGTGTTCAATTTTATCTTCAAACCAATATTGGCTCCCTCTTTTATGTTTTCTCTCTATCTCTCTGTCTCTGTCTCTCTCTCCCTCTTTCCTTTCTTCTATTCCTAATCAGGCTCAATCTTCCTGGTCGCAAATGTTTTCCTTTCCTCCCCCTCCTTTTCTCCAACTTCTCTCTCCATTCGCTGCCCCCCCACACTTCCCCTGAGCTCTGGGGGACTTGTCCTTTCCCAGTTCTGTGAGGGACTTTATATGAATCTCTTAGAATACACCTTGTATCCTAGTTCCTCTGGTGGTGTGAATTATAGGCTGGTGATCCTTTGATCTGGGACTAAAATCCATATATGAGTGAGTACATACTGTGTTCCTCTTTTTGTGACTGGGTTACCTCATTCAGGATGGTTTCTTTAAGTGCCATCCACTTGCCTGCGAATTTCAAGATACCATTATTTTTTTCTGCAGAGTAGTATTCCATTGTGTAGGTGTGGCAAATCTTCTTTATCCATTCTTCAGTTGAGGGTTGCTTCCGGGTTCTTGCTATTACAAATAATTCTGTTATGAACATATTTGAGCACATTTCTTTGTTGCATGGATGTGAATCATTTGGGTATATATAAGAGCGGGATTGCCGGGTCCTGTGGTAAACTAATTCTTATTTTCCTGAGGAACTGCCATTCTGATCTCCAAAATGGCTATACAAGTTTGCACTCCCACCAGCAGTGGAGGAGTGTTCCCCTTTCTCCACATCCTCTCCAGCATAAGTTGTCATTGGTGTTTCTAATTTTAGCCATTCTGACAGGAGTAAGATGATATCTCAAAGTTGTTTTGATTTGCATTTCCCTGATAGCTAAGAATGTTGAGAACTTTCTTCAGTGTCTTCCAGCCTTTTTGATTTCCTCTATTGAGAATTCTTTCTTCAGTTCTGTACCCTGTTTTTTAATAGGGTTATTTGCTGTTTTGCTGACTAGTTTCTTGATTTCTTTGTATATTTTGGAGATCAGCCCTTTGTCAGATGTAAGATTGGTGGAAATCTTTTCCCAGTCTGTGGGCTGCTGTTTGGTCTTGTCCACTGTGTCTTTTTCCTTACAGAAGCTTGGGGAGAGAGGATAAGAGGAAGGTTCCATACACCTTGCTTTCAGAACACAGAGAAACCATACAGCAACTGAGCTGGCAGCTTCTTCAATACTAGTTACACTTAATAGTGCAGGAGGGGATTTTGCAGGCAGCTAGGGAGAAAAGTATCCCACTAAAAAAGAATATTCTGTTAAACTAATAGCCTCCTCATTATCAGTTATGGCCACAGTTTCCCTGCCCTGTATGCACTTGGTTCAGCTGTTGCTGATCCTATTTTCCATTCCCAGGAGAGGAAAATGGACTGGATCTAATCTCTTAGAGCATTGCATCAGCCTGTATAAAATGTCTCCTTTTTGTTGTTTTGTTTTGTTTGATTCAGGGTCTCATTATGCAGCACTGACTGTCTTGGAATTCACTATTTACTATGTAGATCAGGCTGGCCTTGAACTCACAGAGATCCACCTGCCTCTGCCTCCCAAGTGCTGGGATTAAAGGCATGTGCCACCACCTCCAGTTGATGTTTCATCTATATGCACTTTCAGAGATGCCCACTAAGGTATCAGGTAACCAAATGGTATGAGATTGTGTCTGCTAGGATTGTCAGAAGCTCTACCCAAAAAGTCTCATCAACATGACTGCTCCAAGATGAGCTAAAGAGAAAGACAACAAGTATAAATAATGAAGTGGCCATGGAAAGCCCATGAAGCCTCAGTCTGTGCAAAGCCCTCCAGGCAGTGAAGAATGGGATCATCCTAAGAGAAGAGCATACACACACACATACATACATACATACATACATACATACATACATACATACACACATATAATTTAAATTAGAAACAATCTTATTTTACATATCAATCACAGTTCCTGCTCCCTCCCATCCTTCCATGCCCCCTACCAACCTCCCATTCCCATCCCCCATCTCCTCCCCAGGGAGGATGAGGCCATCCACAAGGGATCATCAAAGTCTGTCAATTCATTTGGGGTAGGGCCTAGGACCTCCCCTGTGTTTCTAGACTAAGGCAGTATCCCTCCATGGGGAATGGGCTCTTGAAATGTATTCCGGTACGAGGGATACATCCTCATTCCACTGTCAGAGATCCCATAGACTGCCCAGGCCTCCTATCTGTCCCCCATGTTCAGGGGGTCTGGTTTGGTCCTATGTTGGTTCCCTAGCTGTCGAACTCATATCCATGAGTTCCCATTTGCTCAGGTCAGCTGTTTTGTGGGTTTTCCCAGCCTGGTCTTGACCCCATTTTTCACCACTCCTTGCTCTCTGAAAATGGATTCCAGGAGTTTGGCTCAGTGCTTAATTGTGGATCTCTGCTTCTGCTTCCATCAGCTACAGGATGAAGGCTCTAGGATGTCATTTAAGGTAGTCATTAATCTCATTATAGGGGAAGGGCATTTATTGTAGCCTCTCCACTTTTACTTAGGTTCCTAGTTGGGGTCATCCTTGTGGATCTCAGTACAATTCCTTTAGTGCCAGATTTCTCTTTAAATCTATAATGACTCCCTCTATTGATGTGTGTGTCTTTTCTTGATCTCATCTATTCATTTACCCTAGAGCAAAGGTTTATCTGACTGCACTCAACACCTCCAGAGGAGTTAGGAAACAAGGAGGACCATAAGAGAGACATACATGACCCCCAGTGAAGGGAAAAGGAACAAGGGCCCCTGAAAATATTGGGAGGGGAGAAGAGGAAGGGGAGGAGAACATGAGGGACCAGGAAGCAGTAGTTTTTAACATTGTGTGAAGTAGTGAATTTTAAAGGTGTCTTAATGGTTTTGGATGACAGGACAAGACAGAGTTTTCCCAAAATATATTCAGCCTTTTACCCCCTTTCAAATCATCTTTGTCATAAATCAGAATTGTAAGAAATTTGGCTCTTCAGTTTTATTATACTAAAGAAACACTTGAGTTCTGAGTACATGATATAAATAACCAATTCTTCTGAAGTTTTTTTGGGGGGAAGGATCTTATCTGACATTTTTTCTAGAACTATTCCACAGAGAAAATTGTATTAATATGTGTCATTTATTGTATATTTAGAATGTTCTTTGCTCTACATATATTAATTAAAGTTCTCTGTAATAAATCTGACAAGTAAATATTATGCCTCCCTCTTGTTTTGGAGACAGTGTTTACTGTATTGTCCAGACTGGTCGAGAAGTTACTGTCTAGTCTAAACACAGCTTGGACTCAGGAGCCATCTGTCTCTGCTGCCCAACTGCAGATAACAGGTATACACAAGTATGTCTGGTTTTGTTATTCATAAATGAGTAAATTGATGTTCAAAGAAGATTTACCTACTTGCACAAGGCAATGAAAGATTAATATGAGACTTTTACCAAATCAATTTTAACAGTACAGCTCCTGATAAGTGAAGCATACACCAAATGGAAGGCTACATGTGCAGGAATATATGGCCAGCACAAATTGGATTGATGGATATAAATTTAAAAAGAAAGACATAAAGTTAGATGGGTATATAATGAAGAGGGATTCGACTTGGGAAGGTTGGATAATTGGGATTAATATGGTCAAAATACATATGAAATTCTCAAAGAACTAATTTTTAAAATGGACAAGCTTCACCATCAGAAGGAAATATCACTTGGGAAGAAGTTGCCAGCTATTAATCCAGATGTGGCTGCATGCATGTATTGGTGGCCATCTAATTTCTTGTAGAAATGACTTAAGTGATCACAGACACGTAACAGAGTAATAACATGACCACAGCATTGAAAGATATATCTCCTGAAAGACATTAATTAACCACATGAATATATCCATATGTGAAAGGCAAAGCATTTCTAGACTTCCTTACCCTAGTGTCAATGCAAATGAGCTATCTCCTTGGAAACTTGAAAAAAAATGACAAGTCCTCTTAATAATCTATTTGTGATAATGATAGTGTGCTTACTGATGACAAACATTTTTCTGGAAGTTGTTATGTAATTATGTGATACATATATTTATTTAATTTTTACATCAGTATATGTCTTGTTTACTCATTTTTTTATACTTTTAGGACTGAAAGAATTATTTCTGTATATATTTATAAATATCTTTCTCCTACATGTAAAATAAATGTCTACAGATTGTATTCTCTATTACATTTAGTATATTCTCATTCTTTAAACAATAGACTTCTGTTTGTATTTATGTTGCCCAATGACATAAATATTATGTCAGTGGGGTTTTAATATGGTACCAAATGAAATTCAGATACAATTCATTATTAATATTCAGTTATATAGACTATTTTGTGTGTGTAAGATTACACTAAATATTTTTAAAGGCAGAATAAGTGATATTGATTTTCTGATTATGCTCTAAGATTATAATTTACATTATAGCAGTTTCTCCCTGTTGTGTTTGCAATGAAACATGTATTCCATGCTCATTCTATCTGGCTGATAGAACATGGGTGCTGTGCTTAGTTCTAATCTTGTCTCAAGAGTATTTTTGAAATATAGGGTACACAGGGCCTTCAAACTGTTATTCTTTCTATTCAAATCTGTAGTGACTTCCACTAAAGTCAGTGGGATTTTTTCCCAATCCCGACATAGTTCAAAGGAATTATATCATTTTAATAGAAGTGAATGAAATGTCCTGAGGTATAGACAGTGCTCTATGATAAGTGAAGCCTTCCATGACAACAAGAGCATTGCTCTATTTTCCTTCACTAAAACATGTCATCTGCCTAGAGGAGTGATAGTAAAGCAAAAAGCATTGATCCTTTCATCTAAGGGTGGTGTCCATTACATTTCTTCCACCCATCTTACCATGTCAGCTGGTGTGGTCATTGCTCCAAACTTGTTTAGACTACCATATTTTTTGAGATTTAGTGGGTGCAGCTTACCCGTCCTCTATACAGATGAAACAATCTCAGAGAAGATGCATTTTACAATCTTTCTATCCCTGAGAGAGGAAGATTCAGATATCCACATGAATAAGCCAATGAAATAGTTATTCAGTACCAAATGGTCAGCCTTAAAATCATACATGTACTAGCAACACTAAATGGTCTCAGTGGGTTTTGTTTATATATTGTATATATGTGTACAGGCAACTCTCTTTGTTCCACTTATTTTTCTTCCTATTAATAGTTTAAGGAATTCTTGCATGAAGTATGAACACAAATGATAAAGAATTTTATCTTCTCTTACAAAGAAATGGGAAATAGTGTTTTACTTTTTTTCTACATTCCATAAAGAAATGGACACTCTTATTGGCACAATTACCTATATCTCTTTATGTTTATTTAATAAGTTAATGGGAGTGTAGTTCTAATGCTTCCATTGAGGACAGGTCAATAAATAGTACCACTCTTTTCCACAGTGGATAGCATGTTTTGACATTGTCTTTCAGTATTTAACTGATGAATCTTCTATTATAATTCTATAAATATTTAAGAAACTTGCCACAGATATGAAGCAATACAACTTATTTTAAAGAACACAGAGCTGACTCTACGAAGATAATCAAGGTTCAGGGTAATGTTTGTGATGCAGCAACTTTCCTAACTCTCTTTTCCTGGTTCAGGATATATAATCTTTTACCAACAACATTATTACCTATCTTAAATAATTTTGTAGTTTAATGACATACATTTGTACACCAATATAGCCCATATGATACATCTTATAAAGTCTGTGTTGTAAATATTAATATTAATAAAGAGCTATATTTACAATGTATCACTTTAAAGAAATGCTAAAGAATAAATTTCTGATATATTTATTATTTATGCTGAGGCAAAAAAATAATTTATATAAAGAAGTTGTAAGCCATCATGCAGTACCAAACTTTATGTCTTGTTTTTTCACAAATAATGAAGTTTCACAGTCCCAGGTCTGTTAAGAATGTATCTTTACCCATAAGAACGTAAGAAAATTGTTTAAAATTTTTGAGTAGTTGACCTTGCCCAAAGCCAATAGATAGTCTTATTCAAGCACTTGAGCTACTAGAATAGCATATACTTAACTGCATTAATCAACCGAAGATTAATCAACAGGAATATATTCTAGGACAGTTTTTGTAAAAACTAATGTTGCAAACATTTGAGAACTATAAATATGTCAGATAATTGCAGCTGGGAAAAAAGTCTACTTAATGACATAAAGGTTTATTAAATTATTTAAACACAATATTTCATTTTAAAGCATTAAATATATAAGCACCAATTAAATTAAGATTAGTTCTTCATTCATTCTGTTTCTTCATATATTCGGGAGCATGAACAAGAGGTTAGCCCCATTTAATTAGAATTTTAGTATGCTATAGAGAAAGACTCAGAGTTAAAATTACTAATGGCAACAAAGAAATTCTCATCTGTATGAAATAAATTTTTATTCTTGGAAAGCAGTGAACTCACTGAATTATTTAAAAGTACCAAAGAAAAATAAATGTGGTTAACTTTATGTCTTGTTTTTTCACAAATAATGAAGTTTCACAGTCCCAGGGAACTGTATTGTTTGTTGTTGTATCTTTGTTGTTCAGGCAATAATCCTTACCATAATATATTGTTGATTGAAAAAATTTATGGAGTCCGGTGCTAACTAAAATCTCAACTGAAAAAAAAATACCTATACACCTAAAACAACAACCAACAAAACCAATAAGCTGGTAAGATTTCCTTGCAAGAATGTCAAGAATGGAACCTTGAAAACTGATTATAGTCATTTATTCATCTTCCTTCAAACTAAAATTCAACAAAGAGCCAATAAATTCTGCACAATCAACAATGTATGGTAATCCTTATTTACAAGTTCAGTGACACCATTTTGTGTGACTAAAACATTTATAAAAACTAATACCATTAAAATATAAATTATCAAAGTTGTATCTGTGGAGTAGAGTAAAAAATACTCAGGACTTCGACAGCATAAATATAAGAAGATAAATAAGATGTATGGCAGTGTATCATGTCATGGAATATTTAAGCCTCTTTTTGGTAATAAACAGTAGGGATGCATGTGTTACACTTATGTCATTTGAAAGCAGCATTGGAGATAATTGCAACTGTAAAACAGTAAATGATAAAAATCAACCAAATGTGTTTCACAAGAGTAGTAAGCCACATGATATACCTCTAAATATCCAAGGGGAAAACAGCCCACCCTGATGAATCACAAGACAATGAAATCGTTTCAGATAACTAAAGACTAGAAATAATCTGGACATAATTCTTCATCCTAAAATAATTTCACATTTACTGTAGATTTAATGCAAGTCTTCTCTATGTTGAAAATTAAAAGACAATGTTAATATATAGTCTCTTTCTATTAATATTCATGAGATAACTTGACCCTAAATTAGAGAAATTCAAAGCAGAATGCAGTGGTAAACAACTGACTGTATTATTTGTTCTGAGACAGGACTTAAATAATTTAGTGTGATGTAAAGACTGGTATCCTGTTGACCTGAGAATGAGGTCAAGTGCCTATATAAAATCTTGAGAAATGTGACTTTTGGGAATACTAATGGTGGTAGTTTTGAAGGAACACTGTCCTAAATTTACCCTTACAGTCACAGACACCAACAAACCCACATTTCCCCAACCTCACACATATAGGCAAGTATCGCCCCCCAACCCCTCCAGATATTATATTTTCTGCTTTTCAACAAGTGTAACATTTTCACAGAATAAATACAAGGATAAGCTACATGGCACCAATCTTGGCTTGACAGATTTACTTTATCATCTGACTACTTACTAGTACAACATCAAGCAAAATAGTTACATTATTTCTGTTTTCCAGTGTGCTACCTACACATTGCCAAAGTGGTGTTTTATTTTTAAAAAGCAAACACACTTAAATCCAAACAAATTACCAGTTAGGTCATACTCATACAATTTAATACTTCAAAGAACTGGCATTAGTTTTGGGTAGACTTTCATTACATTTTAATTCCAAATAAATCTCTGTGCAAACATAACATCTATATAAACGAGGCAGTTTGATTCCTAGTCAATGTAGCTATCATTAGTAATTATTTCTGTACATACATAGTCATTTGGGTGAGAATGAGCACTGGATCACACAAAATAGGAAAAAATGAAGGCATCACTTCTTTTCATAAGATAATGACTTCACTGGCCAATAATCTCCCTCTATATTCTTGTATACCCAGAAACAGCACAAAAATAGCAGACTAGAAGAGTGATTAAAGTCTGGACTTTGGGAGCATCCAGGATGATTTGTGCTCAGAATGTTTCATTTTATGTCTAGCCTCCATTAGGCTATACACTTCCATTTCATTACCTATAACCAGGTGAGAACATCTAATTGGTTAGCCAGGAGTACCACATCTGACAATACTACACAAATGCAACTTGCCACAATGCAAAGCATGAAACAAATATTCTGAAACTATAGCTCTTGGTCCTGTGAGAAATAACTATGCCATTAGCCACTATGACTTTTAATTAGTTGACAATAAATACAAAGAGATAATGATGTCATTTTGTTCCAGAAAAATAAGAATTATACTTTGAGTACATCAACATAGATTTGAAATTGCAATTTAAACAATTTTTCCCCTTCTTGTCTACAGGTTGAAAATTGAGGTACAAAGAAGTAGAAAATTGACTGAAGATCATACATGATTAGCATTGCAAATGAACTTTCTCTCTCTATCACACACACACACACATACACACACACGCACACACACACAAAGAAAATACACTTCAAGAAAAAATGTTCTTAAAAGAAACATGGTTCCCTGAAAATGCAACAAATAAATTATGTTCTCTTATCCTACATTGCAAGAAAATGATATTCAGAAATTAACATTTGTTACTTCATGAATTTTTATATTGGTGCTACATGTTTACTCTAAATAGTATATAACAGTATTCAATATTTCTTAACATCCATGTGTAGTATTGTACTTTATTTCTTAAGAAGTAGGTTTTTCACTCAAATGTATTATATAGCTCATCATTCTGTTCAATTTCACTGTATGGCATGATTCAATTTAAATAAAACATCACATTTTATTTGTACATTCAATTTGAAGCACACATCGTAGTCTAGCCATTTTTCTTGTTGAAGATCTTGCTCCCCAATGTCACACATAACATTTCTCTCTGTATCATCTAACATTTTACAAGTGCCCATGTGTACCTGTGCAGAATAATGTGCAAGATCATATCTGAGGAACTAAATAGCTAAAAAGGGAATAGACATCTCAATCAGACCAGTTATTGTCAAGTGTGTCATGTCATCAATTGTACTACTTCTGAATTGTTCTCCAAGTAAATATACTAATTATAAGTGTTTCATTTGCTCTGCCTCCCCAAAACTCAGTATTTTAAAACATAAAACTATCTTGTCAATCTAATGAGCTTATACTAGAATTAAATGTGCTTAAATACAATTTCATGTCTTTGTAGAAAGGTGGAATATTTTTTATATTAATTTGGTATTAAATTTTTCCTTCTTGTATCTCTGTTACTACATCTGCTATTTGATTAGACGCTAAATTTCTCATATCAATATGCTATTTCCTTTTAGTCTAGAGATTGTTTTTTGTTTGATATTTTGTTGCTCAAGTCTTCTTCCAGTCTTTAAACATTGTTTAACTTATAAACATTAAGGAATATATTCAAATTTATAAATATTTGCTATAAACTTTGTGCTTGCTGTACCTTATTTTGTAGCTATTTCCCAAGTAAAGCTCACAAGAATTGTTTCTAATGTAATTTTTTTAAGGATGATAAAATTGTATTGTTATGGTAGAATTTTTTATTACAGAAAATATAGCTATGGACATGGTATTGGTTAAGAGTTTTTATGTTATTTATTTCCACAGGGATTTTAAATTACTGTACTACTTAAGATGAGACAAGGACATGGAATAATGACTACAGTTTATTGAAAAGGGTTATTTATCAATCAAAGAAGATTACATTTTATCACAATTCCAAAGAAAAACACCTTGGCATAATGTAGAATGATTTTTTAAACTAAATGGTTATAAGAGAAGGCATGGAGAGGTACAGAGGGCAGGAAGGATACAGAGAACGCGGAGTGGACAGAGGGCAGGAAGGGTACAAAGGGCAGGAAGGTAAAATAGTTGTGTAGCATTAGGTCCAGATAACAGAAGTCTGACCTAACAAACAAAAACAGGTTATCACCATTGTGTCGGGACTTATAAGTTGCTAAGGTAGCTGTGGAGAGCCCAGCTTTAGCACCTTTCATCATATTTTGTAAGTGTTAATTTTCACATTTGTATATTTCACAAAATAATGTGAGTTTCTAAGAAACATACTGACATAGCTTCTGAACTACATTTTGGCTTAACTTGCATCATTAAAATCCACTCTGTCCATGGAGCCTGCCCAGAAAGCAAAATTAAAACTAAAATAAATAAAGGAGATAATTTCATCAATTCAAAGCAGTGTCTATTGGCTAAATGGCATCTGGGCATAAAAGTCACTGCCTCTAATTTTCCAAGGTAGGAAGGATAAGTGAACTAAGGCAGAGGAACATAGAGCAAAGTGAAGGACTGCCTCTCAGGAGATGAGATTTTGTCAGCTTTGTCAAAAGAGCAGAGATGTGCTACTTGTATCATCTCTGGGACCCAATGTTCCTGACAGAAACAACTTAAAGGGAAGAGAAAGATTTACTGTGATCAGAGGTTTAGGTGCATCATTTCACAGAATGTGTTGGAAGAGCTAACATTATAGGAGGCAAGAAGCCTATCTGAGCTACAATCCAGAGGGATTACAGCACAATAAAACCAACAAAGTCACAATCTTGAGCGACACTTCTGAATTGCACAACTGTGCAAACAGCTCAATACCTCTTAATAGATTTCTCAAAGTTTTTAATCCATCATGGATGAAACCATTCATTAGGTCAGAGCCCTCATGATCTAATTACACCTGAAAATGTCCTCACAGGCACACTCAGCTTTAAGTCTCTGTTAAGTCCTTTCTCATTCTAATCAGCCTGACAATCAAGATTAGCTATCAAAAGAGATGACATGTCCTGTAATGACTCCACAACAGAACATCTATAAAAACCATACTATGATTTTGTTCTATTCTCTTCTTAACACATACAATCAGTACAAACCACTATAGGAACTTGGACAAATGCTAGCCCTGACCCTAACACTAACCATAACCACCCTAAATTTAACCTTAACTTTGTATAACCATAGCAAAGATCTAGTTGGTGAAATCTGCACAGAGCCATCTTGGATGAACAAGACCAAGTGGAGAAGAGTGTAGAAAAGGTTTCTGGAGATGTTCAAGGGCATATCTTCTCCAACCGTGATAATGTGAATAGAATCTCTATTTATATAGCGGTACAGGTATTACCCCAGGCATTCTATAATTCTACTTATGGCCAGGTTCCACCCTGAATGATACCTTTATACTCAAATTGAAAGGTTTCAACAATCAACAGCTGTGTAACTGATTTTTATATCACACAGACACAAAATGTGTTTTATATTCTATACTACTTAACATTTTAGTGTCCTTTTGATCACTTTAGCTGAGTGTGGTGGTTTGAATGAGAATACCAGCACCCCCCCCCCAACACCACCACCACAGGCTCATAGATTTGAGTACTTGATTACCAGGAAGTGACACTACTTGAAAGGATTAGGAGGTGTGCCCTTATTAAAGGAAATGTGTCACTGGAGGTAGGCTTAGAGGTTTCAAAAAGTCCAAGCCAGGCCCAATGACTCTGTCTTCCTGCTGCCTGCAGATGCAAGTGTAGAACTCTCAGCAACTTCTCTACCATGTCTGACTGCATGCCGCCATTCTCCCTATCATGATGACAATGGGCTAAACCTCTGAATCTATAAGGCAGCCCCACTGAAATGTTTCCCTTTATAAGAGTTGCTGTGGTCATGGTGTCTCTTCACAGCAATAGAACACTAAGACACTACATATTACAAATAAGAAAGTATGGTGATTTATTTTCCTGACAATGCCTCTTGACCTTAGAGTGTCAACATTTGCTGGACATTTGCAGCCAAGTTAACAAGATACCTTAAGACCATTTAAGACTATGTACTTAACCTGCTGTCCTACTGTGTAATCAACCTGTTTTAATTTAATCTGACTTTAGGAAAACAAAGTAACCAACTTTATTACACCTTCGGTTTCTTGTGCAAGCAGCTTTTAAAACATCAGTTAAATGCATAGTTTTAATCTTAAATTATCTACTCTTCCATGTCCCATACCCAGAATAATGTATATATGTATGTGTGTTGTGGTAATCATTTGTGGAAAGCAGTCACTGGGTTTAAAGCAACCTTAGACAGAAGGAATAAACACCATAACTTTAGGAAGATATAGATTGAAAACCTGTGTTTGCAGTTTTGTTTACTGTTTTGGGTCTTTGGGTGTTACTGAAGTAACTTCTTCCTTTCTAATACTCTGTTTAATACCTCTGTAAAGAATTGCTTGTTCTTTTCCAATACCATATTTTCCATGCTGCTCAACAAATATCCAGTAAACCCTTTAGTTAGAGACAGGAACACATTGTGTCAGACACACACAGGGACAACAGATAAACTACAGACTAGTAAGCACAGTCTACAGACAGATGGAGACTTAGGAAGAGAAGAAAGAATTAAAATCAAACTACTCCAAAAAAGAATATTCTTTGTCTTTTTATTCCTCAACTCAGCAGCAACTCAAGAAAATTATGAGATGAGAAATTACTAAGGAGAGTCACAGGAAACCCAATGTGGGCTAAGTCACTTGCAAAGGTCACTTAAACACCCAAGGGTCAGAGGAGCCCACACACATTCAGACCCATTGGAGCCATAGCTGCATAACAGGGCAGCTGCTCCAGCCAGGAGAAAGGCTGCCCTGGATCAGGATGATTCCATTTCACTCCAGCCTTCAAGCAGCTGCTGCAGACCCACCTTTCAAAGAACAAACCACCACTCCACTCTGAAGAACTGGCTTTTCCAGAAGGAGGGTGGGAAAGAGAGAGGCTGATGCTAATTAAGCTCCAACAATGTGCTCATTTGCCATAGCCCAAACAAATTTACAGATATTGTTTTTCACTTGATGTATTTCAAAATCCTGTCATCCAAATAAATAATAGATGAATGTGATGCAACACTTTTATTTTTATCCCGTATTGGAAAGATTTGGGTCAGAACAGTGAACAAATATTGCAAATAAGTCTATGAAGGAGAAGATAAATAGTAAGACTGTAATATGAGGAAATTAAAATTCTACACTAAGGGACATAAAAAACTGGAGACTTTATTTTCCTCCAGATGAAATAATTGTGATTATAAAAGTTGGAGCAGTGTACAATGTGCAATTAGGAAATAAGAGGAAAACAACTAATTCTGGGTAAAACATTGAAAAAAAGTAAAATTAGGGCTTTGAGGGGAGAAGGCAATTAATTGTGAAATAATATTTGGAGGCTAATAGTATTATTTTAAATAATGTGCTTTCTATGAAAAATGATCATATCATAAAAAGAGCATTCTGTCCCTTCCTCACCCCCTGCCCCATTTTGAAAGTATTTTAAGGAATAAGAACAAGGAAGCTTAGAAACAAGTTTGTCAAGGAGATAAGTGTGATGTAATTCCTGCTTTTAGCTTGAAGGCAAGCATGTGTGTTCTATCTCTGTTATCAGCAGCCATCTACAGGAGAGCAGAGAAAATGGCCAACAGAACTCTCTGCTTCACCAGCTAGGTATTTATCTCAGGAAAGATTTCATTTTGTGTAACCTTTGTTTTCATTATCCTTTGTTAAACAGAGCCACTAAATAAAATTTCCTCATTTCCCTTGCTTGCTTAATCCCTGTTTCCACACAGATAAATCTCATATAATTAGCTTGAGATTTGGAAAATAGTTTAGCCCAGCACACATGAAATGGAGTTTATGCCTTGCCAGGGGAAGTCGCAGCCTGTTGTGGGAATAGAAATGCTTCACGGGGAGGCCTTGCCCGTGGCTATGCATGAAATGAAGAGGGAGCACAGGAAATTATTTCAGCTCTGAAATATTTTCCCTAGCCAAAAGTATATTTTATTCTCACTCATTCTCTTTGATAGCTAATACCTAAGAATATTGTTTTGACTATGCTTTAATTACACCAACAAAATGATTATAGAAAAAATACTAGAAGGGATCAGCCCAGATATGTGAGTTAGCTATTTCTCCTTGGAGCCTAGCACAAGGATTGGTACTCACCAATAACTGTTTATGAAAAATGGAAAATAGTTCTCTCTGAGAACATTTCATGGAAATTCTTCTTTTCTTGCCTGCTGGTCCGGGATTCTACTTCTAGAATTCTTTCCATCCCTGTCCTCATTACAGAAGATGTTGGAGTTTATTGTGCTGGATATAAATTGACATTCTGAGGGACATAGTAGCAAGTTCAAACTATGCAACAGTAAACCTACAGACACGCACATTCGTACACACACACACTCACACACACACACACACAGTGTGTACAAGGGAACAATGAAGAGAATGAAGAACAAAAATAAAGACACAAATGAGCATTTTATTCAATCATTCATCTTATCAAAAAGAAGAACTGTCAGTAGCAGGATGCAGTGTATACCATTTTATATCTGAAAATATTGTATCAAATATATCTACTGTCATTCTATGGAATCCTCAGGGATGTGATCCAGAAACCTTGCATGTTCATGCGGTAATCCCCAGGTAATCAAGTCCCTGTCAACAGACTTGCACAGCCTTGTGAATTGTTTACATTGTTTTAAGGCTACTCATAATATGCAATATAAAGTGAACACTGTGCAGCAATTGTTGTGTTGAGTTATTTAGGGAGTAATGACAAGGAAAGCATCTGAACATGCTCAATAAAGATGTAATTTTACTTTTCCGTGGTTGATTGGATCCAAAGATATAGAACTCAGGGATAGAAGGAACTGACTGTTTAAAGCATGAGATAAAAACACAAAGTAAATTTCAGAATAAAAAACAGGGTGTTTACCTCAGTTATTTAATTGCTAACATTGCTCAGTTTATGTTAAAAAAAATCAATTCTTTTGGGTGTTTAATATCAACCAACCAACCAACAACAGAGAAAAATGCAATTCTATGGCTCACCTTAGCCCCTGTGAACAAGGAGTTCTGGCCTTGGCCCCAGCATTCTATATCACCAAGCCTTCTATGGACTTGTACTGTGACAAGTCTTAGATGCCCTCCAAATCACTGAATGCGTTGCTTGTATTCAATAAAATATCTACAATCTTAAAACTCAGAGAATATATACTTCAGGAAGTATTGTGTCATGAAAGTAACAAAAAGTTGAGGCAAAGCACATCCCACCTTCTAAACTATCCTTTTTACATTTGTACCTGGAATAGCCCATGCCCTGACTACATCCACATCACTCTGTCTTCCAGTAAGCATGATCTAACTTCCTACTGAGGATTCTTCTATTTAAGCTGGAATGGATGTTCTCTTTCCCAGTTCATTTTCTTAGTTAAAAGCATGTGAGTTAAGAATTACCCCCATCATGTCCCTCGCTAACATGTCCTTTGCAGTATTGAGTGGTCACAGCTCTTTCCAGAGAAGACTTCTTAGAACTTCGACTTGGATTGCTGTTGTTAGTCTGTCATCGCCCCCTGTAAGATCTATGAGTTTGATGAACTTGTTTTCCTCAAACCACTGTTCTCAAAACCACTTCCCTTTATTTTCTATTTTGAGCACATGACACACCAAGCAACTCTGCTCAAGGAAGTTATGTATGAATTATAGTTTGTTCCTCTGACTCTCCATATCCAACTCTTATTTGTACTCTTATATTGCTTTTGTCTGTGGTTCCAGGGAGAGAACACATGGCTCTGCTCAAGCTGAACAAGAAGTTTCCCTATGAGGTATGTTTCCTGCTCACTTTGATCACCTTTGTGTCTTTATGATTTTTCAGCCTTATCTTCTGGAGTTTTCCAACCCATATTTTCTGAGTTATTGTTTCCACAAAGTTCATGTTTCTTACCCCAAATACCACCTCACCTTAACTTTATGCCTCTTTAGATAAATGCCCAACCACATTATGTTCTAAGCATAATCCATTGCTTTTTATTCTGATTTCTTAGCATTTTTATGTTGCTCATAGAATTCTTTCATTTTTCTCAATTATTCGTCATCAGTTCCTTGCTGCAGTTAGCATTAATATATTAGTAGTCCCTGAAGATATTCATGGGTAAACAATTGTGCCAGTTCAAATCTTTATACTGTTGTAAATGAGAAATAATGTGAAATAACATAATGCCTGTTTTGTTACTCTATTTTTTTTTTTACTTTTTCTGATGGCCAATGTAGAAAAAAAAGTAATGTGAAACACAAGAGGCCTCAAATGAACCCCTGAGTAGAAACATCAAGTTTGTATCTTCTTTCATGTGTAGGCATACTCTATTGATTCATTTAATCCATTTGTAAAAATTTACTGAGTATCAACTTAAGACCTTGGTGGTATTCAAGCAGGAATAGCTCTACATGTGAGACTGTAGCAATCTACATGGACTTACTACTCCCTTTTAAAGAGTAAAGACAGAGTTTAAATGAAAAATAAATTCATACATGAACAAATTTCAGATTACAAAACTATTTTATGTGCATTTAGGTCAATTTACTCCATTCTATTTAATAAGGCCTAAAATTCATTTTTTTGACTTTTTTTTAAACTGCTGTAAGAGCTGACTTACTTTAAGTCATTTAATTTGATTTACACTATTATATTAATTTGATAGGTTTGTGAGTACTGTTCCTATATATCATTATGGAATGTCATTTTATCCTAGGATTACCAAATTAAATATCCCTTCCTGTTTTTATTATACAGAAATAAACATGGTTAAGAAAAAATGGATTGTGTTCTTAAACCATTCTTTGAAACATATCACTCATTTGTTTTATTTGTTCATTAATTCACTTAGTTACTATACTTGGGATTGGACCCCAGACTTTGTGCCTGTTAGCACAGCACTCTATCACTAAGCCAAACCTTGTCTCTAAACCATTATTAAAGAGTATTTTAAGAGGCACATATGCAGGTCAGTTGCAGAGAGCTTGCCCAGCATATAAGGGGCCTTAGGTTTAATCCCCAGCACCAGAAAGATCTTCTTTGCTTCACTGATAAAGGTGACCAATACCCAGAGCATCCACACACCTTCATAGAGAATAACATGCTGTTGTTTATAGATAATGGATGGAGCTAGAACACATTACATTAATGGAAATGTGTGTGACAAAAGACAAGCACTGCATGTCCACACATATGGATGTAGGAAAGGATGGACTCAAATGTGTAGTGGTCATTGGTAGTTAATAGGAAGCAAGGGAGGAGAGAGATAAGATTTGATCTGGATATGTTGTGTGCATTATAGAAATATCACATGGAACCTAACTAATAAACACAATTGATACATGTTAACAGGCAACAGAAAACTGAATAAAATAAAAGACCTCTACCCTTGCTGTTATCATCCAGTTCTGTAGTGTCACATTACTACTATACTGATAATGCCCAGGCCTTGTCCTTGAACTCCAGATTTATAAAGAGCATTTACTTCCCAGATTAATGACCAGCCTTCTCTGTGATTTGGAAATGTCCCTAGTTCCCTGCTGTTACTGCGATCTAACATCTCTGCTGACATTAAAAAAAAATCAGACTTGACTGTTTAGTCAGTTCTGGCATTTATCCTGTTGGCTGGGTTTCTATGAGCAGTAGGCATACGGTTTCTGTTCCATTACTTATAGGTTGCATAATGAAGGGTAAGCTGATAGGAAATTACTGAGTTGATTTTATAGTGCCTTCCATATGAAGTGCTTTTCAGGACACATAGTTTATTAAACAATAATATCACAGCAGAACTAAAAGTTAACTTTGAAAGTTAAATGACCTGTCTTCAGGAAGTATTTATAAATTATCTAAATTTGAATTCATTGTGATAAAATAAGGAATTTTATTGAAGAACTGTGTAAATAGTCTAAGCATCTGTTAATGTTCCAAAAAGCATACCAATATGAGCAATTTAAATTTCTCAAAGTCTTTTAATAACATGAAAACCTGTTCTTAACTCTCATCTGAGTCAGTTGTAAGAAATTTGTCCTTTTGGACAGCTGAAATTTTGCTGTTTTATGTGAAAATTGGCCTTAACCTCAGCTATTTAAATCCCAAAGGTAAGTGAAAACATGAAGTAGTCTTAGGACCAGTGAGGTAAGGTAAAGTACTTGCTTGCCACTAAGCTTGTAGACCTGGGTATAGTCTCTGTGACTCACAGGGCAGAAGAAAAAAATCCAGTACCCACAAATACCACACACATGCCATGGTGCACATGCACACACATAAACAAACAAACAAACAAATAATCACTTGAAAACAAAAAGGAAAATTAGACCCAAAAGGCATTGGTGAAGACCTCTGTATGTAACTCATGTGCAATTACTCCTATCACCCTCAGCAGTCAGTTTGACAAGCAGGTCACTGTCAAAACCATAGACGTCGGTGACCTTATCAGGCTAATGTTTTCTGGTTTGTTTGTTTTTCTCTCTCTCCATATCTAGCCCTGCTTTCTCATGATTCCATTCTCTCTAAAGCCTCCCCCACTGAGATTATGGACTACACAGCATCTCCTCAGAACTCCTGAAGTTGATCATTTCCTAAAGAACTTTGACCTTAGAACACTCAAACCTAAAATGGACATTTCCATCAATCCCATCCCTCCAGGGCTCAGGAAACCCTGTGCGACAGTAGAAGGAAAGAGGGTAACAGCCAGAAAGGACAGAGGACACCAAGAAAACTGGTCCCTCTAAATCAATCAACATTACAAATTTCATTTGAATTCACAAAGACTGAGGAAGCATACACACGGCCTGCACTGGTCTGTACCAGTTCCTCTGAATTTGTATTATGACCTCCACTTTAGTGTTTTCATTCCTGAGTGCACAGTGAGTGGTTCTCTGTTTCTTGTGCTTTCTCTTAGGCTGTTTCCTTCTGTTTGCTTGTTTTTTTTTTCCTATTCTGATATGCTAGCTTTTGTTTGATCATATTAATCATATTATTATATTATAATCCCTTAGAAGCCTGTTTGTTCTCTAATGAAAGAGAGAAAGGAAGTGAACCTGTGTGGAAGGGGATGGGGAGGAGCAAAGAGGCGTAGAGGGAGGGAGAATTTTTAAATAGGAAATACAAAATGAAAATAATTGATAGCATGGGAGTGAGACTGCACTCCAGGTGGACCCATGGGTATGTGTTGAAAGCCTGCCCGATGGTACTTTATTTATTTACTAATTTTCTTATGAAGACTCACAACACTTAAACAGAATGAACCCCCATTTGAAAATACTGATGCCCTCTAAATGCACCTCATAGCTGGGGCAACCTACACAGTACTTGTTCTGTATGTGCTTTACTCCTGAGTCATCGGTTAGTGGGAGTTTGCCACCTGTTATGGAATTAGCTAGTTATTTAGTCCTCCAATTCAGGGATGATAATATGTCAATGAAAAGGAAGACGAGGTCAAATGGACATTCTCTGGGTGCTACAGAGATGCCATGATGCAATCTAGAATTACAATATGCCAAAATTTGTCGGCTTGACATTGTCATTGTTTGCACCAAAAGCCAACACCAAAGTTTTAAAATGTGCATATAGAACCTATGTTGTTTTGCAAACTTCTTTCAATTCAACTTGTTTATTGAAAATTCCTGGAAGCTAAATAGTGCCATCTGTTTTCTTATCAAATTTTATCCCCACAATCACAGAAAAATATCATTGCTTTTTTTATTCAAGAGGTTGCTTAGGAACAATGTAGTTGTATTCATGGGTCCGTTTCTATTGAGTTACTTATGATGAGCCAGATCCAAGTATAAAATCTTGCCTGTTTGTAGACACTGCCTGAAAAATCAACTTTCACTCCAGAAACATATGCCAGAGTAAAATCCCCAAGGGATCATTTTACACATTTAGTATGGTGCCTTTAGAATGGCTTGTCAATAGCCTTGTGACCTTTGATGAGGTGTTTTCCTGATAGCTGGAAAATTTAACAGCAGGTTCCCATTTCAGGTGACCATCACATTGTTAGTTTTACAAAAGATGGAGCTGTCTGTGCAGAAATCCCCAGAAGAGGCCCTCCAGATATAGGCTTCTTCAGCTGAAAATGGCCAGAACATCCTTTAGCTCACCAGGAGAGAGTCAATATTCCAATTCTATTAGCCTCCCTGCAAATGAAGAGAGATGTGAACAGACAGGACAAGGTGTCAGAATATACATTCTATAAAAAGGTGGAGTGGTCAGAAAATGAAATAAAAGCAAGTAAAAATAAAAGTATGGCTGTTTTGAATATATTTCTGAATGAAAAAAATCTTAAAGTATACATAATTTTTTGTTTTTCTTGATGTATTAAGAAAGGGTTGATCTGATAAATATCTCCCATTTAAAATAGCTGAGAAAAATCTCTGGCAAGTTTACAAAGTAGGAACTGTCTATCTTAATGCATAATTTAAAAAAATGTTATGCTGGACCTATGCTGACATAAACACTATTCTGAATAGTTGACAAAATATTGAATTATCAGCAATCATTATGATACTTAATCTATTCTGAATAACCTGTTAGGTTGCATGTTAAAATACTGAATCAATTACATATGTCTTGCTAACCAGGCATGTTCTTTAAAACATCAGGTCTACTTTCAGACCCTGCCCCTCTGGTAATATTTGTTTTACCACTTAAACTTATTTCAATTCTGAAGTCCAAGTTGTACATCTTCAATATGCCAGGCAATTTACCTGGTGCTTTGTGGAAGTCCTGTCTCTCCATAGGCTCCCAGGCAAAATTATAATCACTGTAGCAAATTTTCTTCAGTATTTGGTTGACCATAAAATGGATGCTTTCTCCACAAAATCTTAGAATAATCCTTTTGTCAAGATGCTTGGCATCAGACAAAATGTGATCTAGTGCCCTGACATTTTTACCATACTGTCTTCAGGAATTTCTAGGTCAGTGGTATTAGCAGTATAGGTCAATCGATAAATTGTGTTCAAGGTGTAGATACACCAACAAACTACACACATCTAGTCATTCTGAAGCTAACTAGATTAGAGTCTATCATGCATTAGACTCAAGAGTGACTATACAAGAAAACTGTGTTTTCTGGAAGAAGTAGAGCCTTGGGACTCCAATGTTAACATGTGAAAATGTAATAGTGGTTTGTATTTGCCCCCATCATGTTTCATCTTTATCTTATTACCTGCAATAGGGTTCCAGAATATGATGTTGAAAATACTAGCAAGGAAGTATGAAAATTTCATATTCCAATGGTATTTGAGTCACACCACTGACTTAGTAACTGATTCTAATTGCATTGCTCTGATTTTTTTTTCCTTCTTCATCTATACCTGATGTGCACAGATGAAAGAGGAACCTCATCTTCAGTTGTAAGCATGGCTCTTTGGCATGCCACCATTTGAGGGACCTTTTATTTTTAATGTTTTAATTGTCTTTGTTGGCCAAGAAACAAAGCATGTTTCACTTTTCTAAAAGAACACTAAATAAGAGAAATGTAGAGAACTACCCTGCAACTTCTATACCCATGAAACTAGAACGTCTTACTAAGGGAGCAACAGGACCTCTTCTCAAAGTAAGAATAATTTTATATAGTTTATTCCTTAAGACAGGTATGAATGCCTAGAACTTTGTGGCCATTATTGTCTCTAATTCCTGATAAAATGGAAAAAAGAGCAACAAACCACAGAAGCCAATTCTAGCCACCCTTTAATAAGCATGTACTCTGTGTTCCTTGACTGATATGAAAGCAAACAATAGTGATGCCCTTTCCTCTGGGGCATGTATTGGTGCAACCAGGATCACATTGAAGGACATAGGAGGAATCTTTTGCCCCATAGCCCTCATTTCAGCTTCATTTGCCCCTCTACCATTTCCTATACAATTCTATTTTTATCTTGACTGGTATGTCAAAATACTATCAACATCAAAGCTTCTTGTTCTTAGAAAGGAAAACTTTCATGACACATAAAAATCTTTGCTATAAATGACTCCCTCATACAATCTTATAAGTGATATATTCATTTCCCTAAACTGAAAAAAAATGATTGAGCAGGATTATGTACAGAGATCTCTCCCTTAGATATTATTCTTTAAGCGCCAGAATTGTGTCCAAGGGGACAAGATGATCTCAGGATAACTTCCCAGTCACAAGTCAGATGATCTGTTAGTGGCTGTGGAAAAGAATCAGTCTTCATCTTTGGGTATCTACAGCTTCTTTAAAGTTCATAACTGCAAAGGAAGCCAGGAATCACATAGATTGTAGCTTAGACATTAATTTATTCATCCATTCACCTAAGAAGCAGACATTTATCAAGTACCTATCACCTTCAAGCAAGCCAACTGCCGGGAAATAAGAAAAATAATACTTAGAAGTAAAACAATGATCAGACTGAAATATTAACAATTCTCAAGAGCTGTATAAAAATTCACCTTCCTTCTTAAATAGAGTGCAAATACAATGAGAGTGGAATGGAATATTTACTGATATATATATTTAAAAAAATCTTTGTGTGTATGCAGTGTCTCTGTGACCACCAAGCCTAACAGAGTAAGAATCCAGATGTGAAGCAGGAAGGAATTCTGGTTGAACAACCCAGTAGCCGGTGTTCATTCAAACTTTGAAAGTCTGACACTGGGCAGAGTTTATTTAATTCAATTTAGAAAATCCTTTCCTGGTGATAATTAATTTAATCCTGTGTGCACAATAAAGCTTAAGGCATGACTACATAGAAACTCTTTGTGAAGTACATATGGCATCTTTTATAAGTATGGGCATTATACATTGATTACATGTGACATCTTAAGGGTCTGGGGAAGGATCTGGTATGGTTTGGGTCATAAAGGTAGCAAAAAAGGTTATAAGACACTCTGCTCCCAGACTTTTGGGCAGAAAACATGTTATCCATCTTTTCCTTTGAAGAGACACCCCTGTGTGTTTAACATGCCTGGATTCCCAAGTACTTATCTGTGAGCACAGGACCCTCCGTGCCCTCTACAGAACCTCATCAACCTAGATTTATATACTACTCAAAATTCTTCTAACATCAAAGAAAAACATTTCCTCAGACAAACATTGAAGGAATTTTTGCCAGTAGAAGTGTCTTTGAGAAATGCTAAAAACAAGTTCTTTAGTGAGAACAAAAATGATACTGATAAGGTCCATTTTTTTATTTTAATTAATCATTAACTCAAATTAAACTTACACAATCTTCATCTAAAAACATTAAATTTGATGTTTATATACAGAATTGTATTGAGACCTTCTGGCAACATTTGATTTGAATTTTGGCCCTTAAGTGAATGGACAGAGGGAGGAACAGAAACATAGAAAACAGCTACAACATGCTAAGTAGTAATCCAAATGCACCAGTAACTACTTTAACCTTCAACGATCTAAACACATCCTATTAGAAAACAAGGAGCAAACCTTTTGTACATCCTGTCCACTATAAACAAAAAATCAGATAGGTAATAGATAGTAAAAGTAAAAATATGGAGAAGGTTATACCATGTTAGCAATTATAAGAAAGAAAGTGATTATATTAATTTTGAGGGGCATATCAAAACCAAAGTTGATAGACAGGAAGCTTATTATGACATAATAACCAAATGGCTTGTTTAAGAAATCATAACAATATTAATATGTAATCTCCTCCTACCTGAGAGTTAAATTTTGTGAAATCAAATTCATTAAAGTAAAAGGAGTAATAGAATACACCATTACTGTTGTACACTGTATGGAAAGTCATAAAGGCATGCTTGAACCCTACAACACCAATTATCTGCTGGCTATAACTGATATGATAAAGTTTCATCATTCAATTGTGTAGAATATATGTTCTTTTTGATCTGGGACATTCACAGCTGACCACATTATGTTACATTAAACACACCTTTAGGAAATTGTTGTGTGTGTCTGCTTTTTGTGTGATGCCTCTTCATACATGTAGAGTTGCAAGTGTGTGTAAGTGTGGCCATGTGGGCACAGATTAACACTGAATATCTTCCTTACTTTTTTCCTATTAAAGCACCTGAACATAGAACTTGCTACCTTGCCTAGTCTAGCCAAACTTCTTGCTTTGAGGATACTCTGATATGAATGCTGGTGGACTACGACGCTGTCTGGAATGCACATGTTTATGCAACAAACACTTTACTCCCTCAGCCATAACCCAGGCTTTTAAAGAAGAGAGTTCTAGGAGAAAGAGAAGGAGAGGAGAAGAAAGCACTTGGGACTAGGAAGATTGAATTAGGGGAGGAATAGATGAGAGAGAGAGAGAGAGAGAGAGAGAGAGAGAGAGAGAGAGAGAGAGAGAGAGAGAGAGACCAGACTACAGAAACCCACAGAAACAGCCGACCTGAAGAAGGAGGAGATAATGGGCCCCTAGACTGATAACTGGGAAGCCAGTTTTGGACCAACTCAGACACCCTGAACATGGGTCTCAGTTAGAAAGCCTGGGCAGTCTAAGGGACCTCTAACAGTGGAACCAGGATGTATCCCTGGTACATGAAAAGACTTTGGGAGCACATTCTCCATGGAGGGCTACTCCCTTATCCTAGAGGCAGGAGGGAAGGCCTAGTCCCTACTCCAAATGACTTGACAGATTTATATGACCCCTCCAGGAAGGCATTACCCTACTTGTGGAGTGGGGGGGATAGGGGGGTTGAGTCAGGGGCATGGGAGGGCAAGAGGAAGGGAGGGAGAGCTGGGATTATATGTAAAATAAGAAAAATTAAATAAAAAAGAGAGTTCATGCAATCTCCTATTAGAACACAATGGCATTAACTTAAAAGCCTGTGACTGACACTTAACACTTATCTGGGTGAATTCCAACACTCTGGGACATTAGAAAAACACTTCTACATCACACATAGGTCAAGACAAAATCAATTTCAAGAATATGTTAAGCTAAATTGAAATCAAAATCTATCTTTCAGAATTTGTGCAAATCAGTGACAGCACTTTTAAAGGAAAATTAATAGCACAAAATGAACATGAAAGGAAATAAATATGTATAATCAGTAATAATAAGAGCAAATTAGGCAAAGAGAAGAAAATTATTTCAAAGTAATCAAGTACAAATAAATAGGAGGAAAGAAATCGATGAAATAGAAAATAGGAACTCAATAAACAAAGCCAGTAGAACCAAAGCTGTTTGTTTCAAAGTGTTAAGGAAACTTAGACTTCTAGACTGTCTAACAAAAAGGAAGCCATGACAGAAAGTCACTTTTGATATGAATGTTATTTCAAGTAAAATTGAATTTTAGAACAACTTTATGGCAATATTTGATAACCTATATGTAGTAAACATACTACTTAAAATATCCACAATTTACCAAAACTTACACAAGACACAGTGGGTAATTTTCAAAGGCTTATTTATATTAAAGAAATAGAGACTATTGTTCTTTTGCTATAATTATTGCCTATGAAACACAAACACAAGACTCGGTGCCCATGTGGAGTTTATTGACAGGGGAGAGAGAAAGAGGGGATAGCTGGTGGCCAACCAACAGCAGGAGGGAGAAGAGAGAATGAGAGAAGGGGAAAAGAGAGCAAGGGAGAGAGAGAGCAAGAGAGCGAGAGAGAGTGAGAGAGAGAAAGAGAGAGAGAGAGAGGAAGCAAGAGAGAGAGAAAAAGCATGAGGGAGGCATGCTTGGCATGCTTGCTTTTAAAGGGAAACTTGTTCAGGCGTAACTGAGTCCCCTGGCAGCCAGGTAAAGCTTGAGCAGCCAGGTAAGTCATGATGTAGGGAAGACATGGCCATGAGCATCCTGCCCATCATGAGGAGGTGGGGTCAGCAGACTTCAGGTTTCCAACAGAGACAAAAATAATTTTCTAAATTGAAAGCAACAACCCAAGATAGGCTCACTGAAAAATCCTACAAAACACTAAAGAAAGAAACAATACCAATTATTTAAAATATTACAATTATTTTCAAAGGATACAGGGAAATCTACACAGACAGAACAATGGGTAAGGGAGAGAGAACTTAGAAACGTCTGAGAGGACTTACAGGAAAGTGGAAGGAACTGTTCTATATGGTGCTAAAACTGTGGATGTGTGCATTATATGTTTGTCTAGAATATCAAAGGTGACCTAGTCTTACAGTGACTGATAGAGTCTTGATGGTGTTTCTTCATAGGCTTACTGACTCTAACCAGCATACAATTGTAGTATGAGGTATTGTAGGGTAGATAGGAGGTTATGTGGGAGACAGGGTATAAATAATATTCTGTCCTTCTGTTTAATATTTTAGTGAATCTAAAAAGTTTCTAAAATAAAATGCAACCACAAATTAAACTTATGCTGACATAAAAAGTCCTCCCCGCAAAAAATAAGGCACAATATCAAGTAGCAACTGTGTCCTGCTAAGCAAGAAATTAAAATCTGAAACAAAACAAAACAAAACAAAACAAAAAAATGAAGTAATGAAGACAGACTATAATACAATACACAGAATGCCTAACCAAGAGTTGGGGGGGGGGCATTCTTCACTCTCATTTAAGCAGAGACTCAAACAGCTCTTTTGTGTCACTGGAAACTAAAGCCTCTTGTTTACATAGGAGAATTTGGAAATACCAAACTGATTCAGAGTTAGTCACGAGATGTGTATCTCCTGTAAAATAAAGAGCATAAATGCATTCTTTTTAAAGGAGAAAATATTACATGAAACAAGTTAAAAATAAAACAATGAAAATGAATTAATCAGCACAAAAGATAACAGGAAGTTAGCTACGTGAAAAATAGTCCTCACAAGTGCTCACTGCAGGCTAAATGGGAGAACACACCTTTCAAGGAATCATAGGGAGAAAATGTGTCACCTTAAATCTTCACAGTGAGTGGAAAGGAACATCAAGTTCTTCCAAGAACTGAAGAATGTACAAGGGTGCTGTTATGACTACTCTTGGTTGTCAACTTGACTGTATCTGGAATTAATTAAAATACAAGCTGGTGGACACTTCTGTGAGGGATTTTCTTAGTCAGATTACTTAAAGGAAGGGAGGGATCGCTGCCTTTATCTGTGTTACCCCTTTTTGTGGCAGCCCACATAAAACAATATGGAAGAATGTGGAAGAAGAAAATACAGTTTTTTTTTCTTCTTGAGAAAGAGTGTCTCTATAGTTATAAAACTATCCTGGGACTTGCTCTGTACACCAAGCTGGCCTGGAACTCATAGAGATCCTCCTGCCTCTGTCTCTAGAATGCTGGAATTAAAGGTGTGTGCTGCCACCAAGCATGACTTTGCTTTTTATGGCTTCTTGCCCTTCCTCTCTCTGGAAAGTTAATATACTCTGCTATTGCTGGTATTATATCCTTCTTTAGACTTCTAACATTGACTGAAGACCAGGTTGGGACCACTGAGACATCCTGCTTGTTGAATGAATAACTATCAGGTTCATAGTGGCCTTTCCATCATAAGACAGCCATTAGTAGATGACAGAGACCACATCCTATAAGCATTCTATGAGTTCTTTTTTCCTTTAGAGTAGCAGTTCTCAACCTGTGGGTCTTGATCCCTTTCACAGGGGTTGCCTAAGAACATTTATTACAAAATGCATATATTATATTATGATTCATAACAGTAGCAAAATTATAGTTAGGAAGTAGCAATGCAAATAGTTTTTTTGATTGGGGGTCACCACATCATGGGGAACTGAATTAAGGGGTGACAGCATTAGAAAATTTGAGAGCCACTGCTCTACAGAACAAGACTCATCCAAGCCCTTTTACCATCTGTTCTCCTGGGGGAACTTGGGTCACTTGAAGTAGTATGAACTACTTTCTTCCAGATTAGAGATAACCATTGAGACCCAAATCTACTTACTCCATTAAAGAATTTATTTGTGGCTAAAACTGATACATAGGTAGACTTACTATTGAGAATATGATATTCTATCATTTCTTTTCCTCTTTCCCTTTCGTAGCTTGGAAGTAAGCTCAGGTGGGCCTCTGGATCTACCAGAATTCTGTGGCATGGGGGTTTAACTGTATCATAACACCACCTGGTCTTTCTCTTGGGAGACATTGGGGTGGGGAAGGATCAACAGGTGAATGAAGTAGGCACCAGTAGTGGTTACTGAAGACATGAGAAATGTGAACTTTGACAATGATTTAAGCTCTTTATAACTAAGAACTGTGGAGATGAAAGTAAATGTAAAAGTACCTACTGTCGTCTTTATTGTAACTGATAAAACCTCTCAAGTGAGCACACAAACAATCACACATCCATGGAAGGGCTGAAAGTTTAGATGTGACATTAATAATTTTATAGATTTCAAGGGTCCAGAATTGTTGCCAAGCTGTCATGTCTGTTTCTTGTTTGCTGATTATTCCTCTTTTGTGTGACAACAGTTTTGCTGAAGGCCTATGATTTAAAAAATAAAATAAAATGGAACTAAAATGTATTTGCTGACTGGAATCTTTCATAAACCAGCAAATTTGCCTGGGGCAACAAAAGTTGTAGTCTATAGCTAAAGTCTAAGGTACATCAACGCCAACTAATTAATGTGGCTCCAATGTTTACACTGGGTGATGATTAACTGTGGGTTTCTTGACATTGCTAAGAATCCAGACCACTAAGTCCAAGACTAGAGAATGACAGGGCAGAAGCTTCCATCAATTCCTAAATCAATGTTAAGAGGACATACTCAGATAATCAGCACCAACTTCATCTTTTATTTCTTCATCCAGCAGAGTCATAACCCAGAAACAGTAAAAGAGACAGCCAAATGGGGAACTCCAAAAGGCAGCAAGGAAAGAAAAGCTATTGTGCATTCTAGAACAAAAGGAAACATATAGCAACACACCATCTAAGAACTCCCTTCTAACTGAAGAAAATATCTGAGACATAGATTGCCCAGTTCCCAGCACAGCAACTAGAGAAAGATGAATTTGGCTTCTGACTGCTGGATCCAGGGAAATCCGACACCATTAAACAAGATGCCTCCCCTATGCAAGTAGCTCTCCTTCCATGCCAGGCCTATGACTTCTTTCTGACACTGAGAAATACCCAGGTGATAGGCTAAACAAGTGGGAAATAAACATACACACAGAAAATGATTTTGTCCAGACAGCTTCTTTGTCACACATCCTTGCCTGCTTAGCCAGTTTTCCCAACACTCTCTGTTGGAGAGTTCCTTCCATTTGAACGGCTTTAGCACATTTGCTAAATCTGTGTTGAAAAGATTTACTTGGAGCTATTTCTGGGTTCCTTATTGCCAACACTGATCTGGTACAGAACACAATCATCAACAAGGACATTGTCCCTTTATTATCCCTTGTAAAGATTGTGTGTGTGTGTGTGTGTGTGTGTATATATGTTGTAGAGACTGTGGTTTTGCATATAAATTGCACATGTTCTTTGTCTAGCCAAAAGCTTATCATATCACACATATTTGATAATCTATAAGTGAATAATTATATTGAATATATTGTGTGCTTTATGTAAACTATGTCAGACCAAATGAAACAGCTAATATGATGAGGATGATACTGATAACTGACCAAAGATACATGGATGGCAAGTAAGTATGTTAAAAAATGTTCATTTGGGGAAGAGGGTATGAACTTTATGTCGGGTGGGTAGGGATTTGGGGAGGATCTGGAAGGAATTAGGGAAGGGGGAAACCATGATAAAAATTTATTGCATGAAAAAGTTTAAAATAATAAAAATTCAACATCACAAGCTATTAGTAAATTATAAATTAAAATGTGTTTCCAATACACACCCATTCAAAAGGCTGAAATCAGGTCTATGAGGGATGTGCAGTACTGGAAATGATGGGCAAACAGCCACTTTCATTGATGGTATGACCAAAGCAATTATTTAGAAATTATTCAGATTTTCTTCCAAAAAATATTCATAGTATTACCACATGATTCAGAAAATCACTTTCCTTCATAAATACGTTAAGTGAGTTGAAAACCTGCCTCTACATAGAAACTTACACAGATATCTTAACATACCCAGTTTCATTGAAAATTGTGTAAATATGAAAGCAACAAAAATTTTCCTGAATGAATGAGGAATACATAAGTTATAGAATATTCAAAGACTGAATTGTTATCTAATGTCAGAGACAAAAGAGTTACGAAGACAGAAGAATATATAAGGAGAATTCAATACATTCCCTTATGTGAAAGAATAATATTAAAAACATATATGGCACATAATTCCAACTACATATCACTTTGGAAAGCAAGACTATGGACAGAGCAACAATGTCAGTGGTTTCCAGGTTTGAGATAATAAAAGGCTGAATAGTCCAAGCATAAGATTTTTCAGAATGGTATAAACCTATACCTGACCTAAGATGAGTACCATTATACATTTATTCTAACCCATGTAATATGCTGTGCCAAGAGTAATCCCAAAGGGGAATTATGGATTTGGTTGTAATGGTGCATAAAGCATGTTCACTGACTTTAGAAATTGTGCTGCTGGGGTATACAGCAGTATGGAAGGCTGGGGGGGGGGGGTATGAGGACAGCAGTATGGAAGGCTACAGGGGAATGAGGACAGATATACTGAAATTCTGATATCCCCCTCTGTTTTGTTAAGAAAAGGTAAATTTGGTAATAACTAACCAGTAAAAAGAAAAAAAAAACAATTCCAAACATGGGAAAATGATTTGATGAAACAGTGTTATCCATATGGGCAGCTGTGTGGTCAAAAACATACAAGGATACAAGAAAGCCAGAGAAATTCTGACTAGTGCTGATGAAGTCTAGCATTGACAGCATAGGTTGGGATATTATGTAATTTTTCCATGGTTCACCATTCAATAGCACTGAGTAAACTTTGCATTAGACTCCCTGTTTAATTCTTATAAATGCTTATAGATTTATTAATGTTCAATTAAGGTTAATTAGTTATTAAGATTAGAAACTGGAAGTGTACAGAAAAACAAAAGATAAGGCCAGGATTCTGAAGGTCTCTCAATACCTGGCTCAGGTCTATATATCATTTTCTGAGGTTATAGATCCTCTAAATTGCATGTCCTCATAAATGCTATCATCATTCATCCTGTCATAAGCCAGACACTGGTATTTTTTCCTGGATACTGCTCTCTTCCTTTTACATTCACACATGTGAACACAATATTTTTTTGTTTTGTTAGTTTGTTTTTCAAGACAGAATTTCTCTGTATTGTTTTGGAGCATGTCATGGCACTAGCTCTGTAGACCAGGCTGGCCTCAAACTCACAGAAATCTGCCTGCCTCTGCCTCCCAAGTGCTGGGATCAAAGTCGTGTGCCACCAATGCCCAGCGAGAACACAATATTTGTAATGCATGTGTGTGTGTAAATAAAAGATTTAAAAAACAAACAGCAGAATTCCATATCAACTGAAGAAAAGAAAACAATAATATGAGCAAAATACAAGAGCTAGAACATAAAATAGAGGAAGTATGCATTTACAGATAGGAAAACAGTCAATGGGAAAATTCTTAGAATTAATGATGTAATTACCAAGTTTGAGCTCATACATGTAGACCTATATGGAGTAGGAGAATCATGAAACAGTACATTGGATTTACTGAGAATGGGTAATAACTGAAGATATGTTGATTAAAAATTTCCCAGAACCTTTGGAACAGCATTTAATTGTTCAGATGAAACAAAAAAGAATCTCTAAAATTTTATTTACTATAGTGAAAGCCAAAGACTAATTCTTTTAAAAATCCAGAGAGAACTGATAAAAGCTCCTGGTGACCAGAATATGACAAAACAGAGCAGTTGTTCCACTTCTGTCTCAGAAGGCAGAGCTGGAGATAGGAAGGACCGAGATAAGATAGGGTCCCCAGTGAAATGACCTACATAGCCTGATTCCACAAACTAAGCTCTACCACTGAATGCTCTGTCACTTTTTATTAGCATCACATTAGAAATTCATCAATGGGTCGTCCATTGATTACAGCTGAGCCCTCATAATCCAATCATTATAGTGGTTTTACTGTTTACACTCCTGCAAGGCAATGGAAGAGTGTCCCCCACATCCTCTGGGTGCTAACATTTACTTTATTCATATTGTCCATTCTGACTAGTGTAAGGTGAAAACTCTGTCTTTTCCCCAGTGTGTATTTTTTGTTTCTTCATTAAAAATCAGGTGTGTGGATTTCAATCTTGGCCTTCAATTTGATTCCATTGATAAACATGTCTATGTTTATGCTAATACCATGCTTTTCTTACTACTAGAGCGCTATAATATAATTTGAAGTATGGAATGGTTAAACCTCTAACAGTCATTTTATTATTCAGGATTTTTTGTTAACCTTCGTATTTTCAATTTCCATATGAAGTTGAAGATTTCTTACTCAATTTCTGTTGGCATTTTGATAAGGATTGCTTTGAATCTGTAGATTGATTTTGGTAGGATAGGCAGTACAAATCTTAAAGATCTATGAGCATGGGGGAGCTTCCTGTCTTCTGAAGTCTTTTTAAATTTCTTCCTTCAGTATCTTAAAAATTTTATCATACAAATCTTCCACTTGCTTGCTTAGAGTTACCCTATGTTATTTTATACTATTTGAGTCTATTATGAAAGGTGTTGCTTCCATAATTTCTTTATCAGTATGTTTATTTTCATATTGGAGGGATTCTGTTTTTGTGAGTTATTTTTTGCTGAAACTGTTCATCAGCTGTAGCAATTGCCCACTGGCATTTTAGAGTCACTTGTGTATAGTATCATGTGATATGCAAAGAAAGATACAAAGAAAAATTGTATCAAGAAAACATTTCATTGAGGAGGCTTACTTACAATTTCAGAGGTTCCGTTCATTATGAGCATGATGGGAAACATGGCATCATGCAGGCAGATGTTGTGCTGGAGATAAGATTGCCACACCTTTTAGACAATAGGAAGTCAACTTCCTGTCACACTGTGACACACTTCCTCTAATAAGACCATACCTACTCCATCAAGACCACGCCTCCTAATATTGTCACTCCCTTTGGGAGCAATTTTCTTTCAAACCATCACAATTTGTCGTCCTTCTTTCCTATCTATATCTCTCTGGTTTTCTTCAGTTGTCTTATTGTTCTAGCTAAGACTTTAAGTACTATATTAAATATGGATAAAATGAACATTGTTGTATTGTTCCTGATATTGGTGTAAATACTCTGAGTTTATCTCTGTTAAAGTTGATGTTGGCTATAGTCTTGCTATAAATGGTCTTTGTTATGTTGAGTTATATCCTTGTTTTCTTCAGGACTCTTATCATGAATGATACTTTGTCATGATATTTATCATGAATGGACTTTGTCAAATGCCTTTTCTGTATGTAAGGAAATGAGCATTTTAAAAATTCCCCTTTCACTTTGCTTATGTTGTAGTTTATGTTTCTTGATTTATATGCACTGAATCATCTGTGAATATTTGGGATAAAAGCAACTTGATCATAGTGGATGATCTTTTGGTTGTGCTCTTGGATTCAGTTTGCAAGTATTTTATTATAAAGTTGTGCATCTATGTTCATAAGGGATATTGACCTATAATTCTCTTTCTTTTTATGGCTCATTTTATTTTATTTACTTATTGTTGTTTTTACATCCAGACCAAGGTTTCCTCTCTATCCTCTACTCCAAGTGCCACCATCAACTCCACCTCCATTTCTATTCATAAAAATGGAGGCATTTCATGGATATCAACCACCCATGCATATTTGCAGTAAGACTAGTCACCCCTATTCTATTAAAGTTGGCTTTGGCAACCTGGTAGGAGGAATGGGTTCCAAAAGCAGGCAACAGAGTCAGAGATAGCCCCTGCTTCAATTTGTTAGGAGTCCCACAAGGACAAAGCTACATAACTGTCACATATATGCAGAGGGGCTAAGTCAGTCCCATGCAGTCACCCTGGTCACTAATTCACTCCCCATGAGACCCTATGAGTACAGGTAAGTTGATTATGTGGGTTATCTTATGGGGTCTTTGGCACTGCTGGCTTCCCTAATCCTTCCTCCCTCTCTTTAGCAGGATTTCTTGAACTTGGCCTAATGTTTGGCTATGGGTCACTGCATCTATTTCTAATAGTTGTTGGGTGAACCCTCTCTGATGACAACTGGGCTAGCCCCCAATCTATGAGTTCAGCAGAATATCATTAGGAATCATTTTATTGACTTGCTGACTCTTTTTTTTTTCTTTTAGGATTTCAAGTTTGTGGAATACAGATTTTTAAGTGTATCCTTATGATTCTCTGAATTTCTTGTCTGTATTTTCTATTCTTCCCCCTTTATCACAAATTTTATTAATGTAGATATTCTCTCTCTTCAACATTAAATTAATTTAGATAAGGTTGTGTAGATATTGTTAATTTTCTGAAAAAACCAACTCTTAGTTGCATTGATTCTTTTTATCAATTTTTTGTTTGTTTGTATGCATCTGTTTCATTGATTTCAGCCATGGGCTTGCTTATTTATTCCTACCTACTTTAAATATTTTTGTTGTTGTTCTAGAGCTGTCAGGTATATCACCATAATATCAATACAGGCTCTCTTTAGTTTTCTGATATAGGTACTCAGTGCTAAAACTTTCCTCATGGAACTGCTTTCATTGTATCCTGTGGGCTTGTATGTTGTGAGACTGCAGATAGATCCATATCTATTCCTATGTACAAAACATAAATCCAAATGGATCAAAGCTCTCAACATAAATCCAGACATATTGAACCTCTTAGAAGAGAAAGTGGAAGGTACCCTTGAACAAATTAGTACAGAAGACTGCTGCTTTATGAACATAACACTAGTAGCACAGACACTGAGATCAACAATCAATAAATGGGACCTCCTGAAATTTAAATGCTTCTGTAAGGCAAAGGGCACAGTCAACAAGGCAAAATGGCAGCCCACATAATGGGAAAAGATATCTACCAAGCGCACATCTGACAGAGGAGTGATTTCCAAAATACACAAAGAACTCAATAAGTTAGTTACCCAAACACCAAATAATCCAATTAAAAAGTGGGGTACTGAACTAAATAGAGAATTCTCGATTGAGGAATCTAAAATAGCTGAAAGACACTTAAGAAAGTGCTCAACATCTGGGAAATGCAAGTCAAAACAATTCTGAGATACCATCTTACTCCCTTCAGAATGGCTAAAATCAAAAACACCAAAGACAGTTTATGCTGGAGAGGATGTAGAGAAAGGGGAACACTCCTCCACAGCTGGTGGGAGTGTAAACTCATACAGCCACTTTGAAATCAATAATGCTGTTTCTCAGGAAAATGGTAATCAGTGTACCTCAAGATTTGGTAATTCCACTCTCCAGCATATACAAAAACAGGATGCACATTCATACAACAAGGACATCTGTTCAAGTATGTTCATAGCAGCATTATTTGTAATATCCAGAACTGGGAAGCAACCTAAATGCCCTTCAACTGAAGAATGGATGGAGAAAATGTATATTTATGCAATGGTGTAATACTTAGTGGAAAAAACCCCACAAATAAAAAAAAATACAAAAAAAAAAAAAAAAAAAACAGTGGAACTAGATGAAACCATCTTGAATGAGGTAACTTATAGACAAAAAGACAAACACTGTATATACTCACTCATATATGACTTTTAGACCTAGGGCAAAATATTACCAGCCTACAATTCACACTGAAAGAAAAGCTAGGAAATAAAGAGGACCCAATGAGAGACATACATGGTACCCTGGAAAGGGGAAAAGGAACAAGATCTCCCAAGCAAATTGGGAGCATGGGAGAGGGGACATAGAGTTAGGGGGAAGAGGAGGCGAGAGGTGGGCATGAAGGAGAAGGAAGATTGAGTCAGCGAAAGAATAGAGGAGAACAAGAAAAGAGATACAATAGAGGGAGCCATTACAGATTTTAAGAGAAATCTATCACTAGGAAAATACCCAGAGATCTACAAGCATGACCCCAACTAACAATGTAAGCAATAGTTGAGAGGCTACCTTAAATGCCCTTCCCTGATAATGATATTGATGACTATCTTATATGCCATCCTAGAGCCTTCATCTAGTAGCTGATGGAAGCAGAAGCAGACACCCACAGCTAAACACTGAGCTTAAATCTTGGAATCCAGTTGCAGACAGGGAGGAGTGATGAGCAAAGGGGTCAAGACCAGGCTGGAGAAAACCATAGAAACTGCTGACCTGAATAAGGGTGAGCTCATGGACTCCATCCAGTCTGATAACACAGGACTAACCTAGATTCTCGGAATGTGATGTTAGTTGGGAGGACTGGGCAGTCTATGGGGCCTCTGGTAGTGGATCAGTATTTATCCCTATTGTACAAATGTACTTTGGGAGCCCATTCCACATAAAAGAATACTCTCTCAGCCTAGACACATGGGGGAGAGCCTAGGCCCTGCTCCAAATGATATGACAGATTTTGAGGACTTTCCATGGGAAGTCCTCACTCTCCCTGGGTAGCAGAAAGGGGGTGGGATGGGAGTTGATGGGTGGGGGGGAGTGTGTGGGAACTGGTATTGACATGTAAAACAAGCTTGTTTCAAATTTCAATTTAAAGAAATATATATCAAATATATCCATTACGGACCAGAAACCAGATTTCCAAAAGCTTGAGTAGCTGTGGGTCATCCAACTTAGTGTTTCTTCTCATCAAAAGAAACTGTTTAACTCTAGGATTTGTGAAGGAGATGGTGTTCACTTTCAGTACAGACATACCTGAGAAAGGCTGTTTCCATATTCAGCTAGTGGATGACAAGTAGGTCACACAGGTGTGAATTATAGAAGTCAAGGTCCAAATACTCTTTTGACTATCTCCAAAATGTGTATTCCAATGGATTAGTAAACACTACTTCTTGAAAAGAAAATAATTTTATTTGTAAAACCACACACGCACACACCAACACACACAAGCACACACACACACACACACACACACACACACACACACACACACACTTTCCTACTACTGATTATCTTACCTCCCACATTTACCGAAAAGCTCCACTTACCATAGCAGCTTGTTGAACAAGATGTATTAATAATGAACTCTGTCAGCAGTGATCTAAATTTTATTTCATATTTGGAAGAATGTTTTTATTTGTCATTTAAGCAAATGTTCATAAAAACAATAAAAATACATATTTGACAGATTAATCTGGATGTATTTTCATGTGTCAACAAAGCTATAGTGATTACAAATTTGTCTACAGCAGCCAACTCTCCTGTATTTCATTAGTGACTTCCTTCTTAACCTTTCACTTTATATAAAATCGGAGTCATTCACATGTATGTGCACAGAATTCTGTTTTATTCATTATTATTGTATTTCTAAAGAGAGTCAAAAAAGAAAGAGGAAAGACCTTAAAAATATTATTTTATCATTTTACTTTTTGGACAATCCTGAGGATAATTTAATGGAGTTGGCTTCTCAAACATTCTGACATTCTATTTCTGAAACACTAGTGAATACTAATAATGCTTTAAATGAGTTGTCAGAAAAATTAGAAAAAAAGGGCAACAGATTGCTGCATGTTGGACCTGCAGATTAAAATAAAATTATTTTCATTTCATACTAAAAAAAAAAGTGGGAAAGCTCTGTTCCAATATTATGTTTTCGTTTTAATGTAAACATGAAAGTTTAAAATAAAATATAGAGTGCTCAGCCCTGAAAACACACATATGAAAAGCATTACACAGTCTGAGCAGGTTATATTTATGCATGGATATGTATATGCATATATATGCATATAATAATAATAATAATGAAAAAAAATGACTGTAGTGTTACCAAATGGGAGTGGCATTATTAGGAGGTATGACTTTGCTGGCGTAGCTATGGCCTTATTAGTGGAAGTCTGTTTTTCTGGGGGTGAGCTTTGAGATCTCATCTATGCTCAAGCTACTTCCAGTGTCTCAGACCACTTCCTGTTGCCTGCAGGTCAAGATGTAAGAATCTCGACTCCTTCTTCAACACTATGTCTCCCTGCACACTACCATACCCCCACCATGTTCTTCTTTATGATGATAATGGACTAAATCTCTGAAACTGTAAGCCGCCACCTAAAGTAAATATTTTCCATTTTAAGATATGCTATGGTCATGGTATCTCTTTACATCAATAGAAACCCTAGCAAAAATAACAGCTATGGATGAGAAAGACAAAAGGGATACAAGGATGCAAAAAAAGAAAAGGAGAAATGAAGTAATTATAATCCCAAAAATAAAAAATTGCAAACTCCCTTAGAGCACAGGGTTCCATGCTTTCAACTTTATAGATAAAGCATACATGTATGCATGCACACATACACACACATACATGTTCATGTGCACACACAGAGACAGGGGGGGACTTTTCTAGTTTTAGGCTTAAAGAGCTTCAACGTTGCTTTAATAGACACTCAAAACTCAAATAAGGCTCTCATCTCTGTTTTCTTTCAAACTCTTCATCTTACCAAGTCTACTGACTTTCTTGGGTTTTCCTGTACCCACCCTGCAACATTTCTCAACAGCTCTTGCTCAGAATTGGTCCTCTCTTATGAAGGCTCTTCCTGCATGATCTCAAGTCAGACAACAGTGTATAAACTGTACCACATTTATTTGTCCAAATCCATTTACAAAATAATTTAGCCATGCATCAGCTTTGATTGTGTCTCTTTGACTCTGGGTGACCCATTCTAAGTTTAGTACTAATGTATAATTTCATGGCTATGACAGGGATAATCACATGTTATGGGATGGGGAATAATAGCATTTCCACTCACCTACCTTGCTGGGCAATATGTAAGTGCTGTTAGCAGTGGGAGAGGGAAATAAATAATGGAGAGACAAATAAACATCACATGACTCACTGAAGTATTCATGTAGATACTAAAGTGAAACATGAAGAAGTAGGAAAACATCACTCAAGGTCAGTCATGAAAGAAAACAAAATCAGGATTCCATTTGTGAAAATAACATAAAGGAGAGTTGAAATAACTTGTTTCTGGTCACAGAGATCAGTGATAGTCTCCTAACTTCATTATAATCAAATATTCATTTTAATACTCTGTTTATGGTACGTAAGTACACTAGTATTTGCCTAGTACCCATGGAGATCCTAGGCACTAAGGGTTAATGATAGTTTTAAGCCATTCTGGCCATCCTGTGGGTGCTGGGAACAGAATCCAAGACCTCTGCAAGAGCATTAAGTGCTCTTAACTGCTGAGTCATTTTTCTAGCTCCAGCCCCATAAAATTCATTTTTAAGGTTGACGTTAATCATGAAATATTTTTTTTCACCATTAAACATACTTGAAAAATCTCATTTGCTCGTTTAAATTCTTTCTTAGATACTCTGGTTAAAATCCTGGGCCCCTGTTTAACTGACTGTATCATCTAACAATTTAACAAAACATAAGTACATACTGCCATTGTTTGTGGGCTTGTAATTCAGTGTCAAATGAAGAGAAAACTCAGACACTTCCACATGAGATTCCCATGTGTAGAACTCCCCCTTACCTTAATAGACTCCTTGTTCACCAAATGAAGAAGATGAAAGGGCTTATCCACAGTGCTTAAAGCAAAAGTGATGAAAGTTTATGCAATGTTTTTGGAACTAATAAAACAAAATATATCCCAATTAAAAATATCTTGAAAGTTTAACAGATATGTGCAGAACTTATGTGTTGTGACTGAAAAGTATTCACTCAAATGTCTCTTTCTGGGCATCTAGGTTGTTTCCTATTTCTGGCTATTATGAATAATACTGCAATGAATATGGTTGAGCAAGTAACCTTGTGGTATGATAGAGCTACCTTTGGGTATATGCCCAAGAGTATCCCAAATTTTCTGAGGAACCTCCATATTGAACTCATTAGCACAGGTGACAACTTCCTGAACAGCACACTAATAGGCACTAAGCACAACAATCAATACTTGGGACATCATGAAACTAAGAAGCTTCTGTAAGGCAAACAACACTGTCAATAGGGCAAAATGACAACATACAGAGTAGGAAAAGAGCTTCACCAAGCCCAGGTCTGACAGAAGGCTAATTTCTAAAATATACAAAGATATCAAGAAACTAGATATCAACAAATCAAATAATCCCATTAAAGATGGGGTAAAGACCTAAACAGAGAATCCTCAATGGAGGAATCTCAAATGTCTAAGAAACACTTATATGTACAACATCATTAGCTGTAAAGGAAATGAAAATCAAAACTACTTTGAGAGTCCATCTTACCCCTGTCAGAATGGCTAAGATCAAAAACACTTGATTTGACAATTCTTATGGGTGATGATAGGGAGCAAGTGGAACACTCTACCACTGCTGGTGGGTGAGAGTGAAAATTGGTACAGCCACTATGTAGAGTTTTTATTTCATTTGTCAATACTACATGAAATATAAACAAAGAGCTGTGAAAAGTTTATGGTACAAAGTGTGTTTGATTTTTTGATATTTATAATAATGCTCATTAATTTTATGGTACTTAGTTTTCTTAAAATTCCAATTTGTCTGTACTTAAAGTTGCTCAAAGAACTGATAATAATAGTGAGTCTGTCTGAGGCTGATCTTTGAAGAGATTACTTGTTCTAATGATGAGCTATGTAAGAGCAGATGTTACTTGCCAGTGTGAGTTGGTGTCATACAATCCTCTGAGGGCCTGAACAGGACAAAAAGATAAAGGGAGGGTAAATTCCACTTTCACCTTCAACTGGAACATCCGTTCTCTTCTGTTTTTGAACAACTGGAACTCCTGCTCTTTATTCTGCTGAACTTACATGAACATATTCTATTACTTTCTTAGAATTCAGGTATGGAGACTGAGACGAATTAGCATCTTGGGCTTCCTTATGTCTGTCTCCCTAATACCAATCTGGGAAATTTTCAAATTCTTAAAATGCTCCTGTATATCCCACTGGCTTCATTCTTAGGAAAACCCAGGAATTTAAATCTGTATTGCTGTCTTTCATAATTATCTGACCATACAGAACAACTGATTTTTTAGATATTAGCTTTAAACTTGTATCAGATTATTACAAATAATATTTTATGAATTAAAAGATTTATGCATCAAAAGATGAGATAGTATGAATTTTCATGGAAGACTGGAGTAATTCAGCCTCCCTATTTTTGTGTATCGTTTCTTCCTGGAAGAAAAGCAATATATATAGGCTGTATTTGAGCATCTTCATGATTATTTCTGATGAAATAAACCAGTTATATTTCTTTTGTCTGCAAATTAAAATCAGAGTAAAATGTTGTCACTCTATCCCCATTTGGAATATTGTCATGCATAATATTCAGAATATGAACCATGTATTTTTGTATCAAAATGTCTACTTTATGAGGACAGTCAGACATGATCCCATCTTACTACCAGGAAAAACTCTTTTTCTCTACCAAGCATATCCAACTTTTGAACATTGTGAAACATTGTTTTCATTTACAAAGTTAATACTTGGGAATCATATAGTCAGTCAAGCTACAAAAATTTACAAAGATATCTCATAATTCTGGAATAAGTTTACAGTTTATCTTAAGGTATTCTGAGATGCATACAGGCTACAGGAAACTAATTGGACTCATTTACTCACATGTGTATGTATTTACATTGGGGGTTCTGTCAGTTGGACAGTTGATTATTTTTCCTCTTGTCAGCAGTTTAGACTCAAAATTTCTATGCATTTATGAGGAAACCTATAGATAATGAATAAGAGACTCTGTCTTAATTCTCACTTTCTTTTCCAGTGCTAATCAAAGATAAGTCTACTGTTTATCAGTGTGGCCTGGGACTCCTCATCATAGATCTGTTGGTACCTATCAGTGAGCATTGATACAGTGAACTAAACCAGACTATCGATCATATAATGAAGTATCATGACTGTCATTTTAAACCTCTTTACTAGCAATGCTTTATGTTCTTGTTTCTCTCAATCCTCTCCATATTTTACCACTTGAAGATTTTTATTATCATTCATATATTCATATCTACAGGTAATTTTAAACTCTGCCCAGTCTAATATTGTAGAAATCAATCAAAGCCTAGATACTTACATTCTCAATGAGCTTACAGTATTTTCTGAGATATGTGAATAAACCAAGTTTCAAAAAGCATAGAAATTCCTACAATAAATTAAAGTATAGAGTGATTATATAAGAAATGCACAACACCTATTGGTAGAGTTAGAACTAACAAGAGCAGTGAAAATATGACATGCATTTACATGGTTGAAAAAGTATCAAAAACTTGGCAAAGAAAGTTTGGTTTCTTGTGGCACACTGAGTGAACTGTAGGTGTTAGGCTTGCATTATTCCATGTTTTACCTCTGCTTGAAAGTACTATTTTTTTAAAATGCTATATACATGTAATGGTAAGAAAACTTTCAAAATCATCTTTATGACTGTTTTAGTTATGAATGGCATAAAGTCCCAAATCATAATGAGTTTAGATAAAACATGAAAGTAAGAAAAGCCTGGGCTACTCAGGCTTCCTGTATAGGAGTACTTGCCATCCTTCCCTTCAAGAGTGCTGATGTGTTCAGGGGATGTTGGGGGTAAGGTAGCAGTAGTAAATCAAGTCTATTGGAATAACACTCCAGTATTCTATGGTAGGGCCCAGAAAGCAATGGAGATTACTACTCATCTACTCAGGTCTATTTCCAGATTCTTCTCTTTATTACTCATAAAATTATAGAGCATAATATCTATGGGCTTAAAAGTATGAAAACAACCACACATTCTGTGAGCCATGTTTTATATTTGACCTTTATAGCTGTAAGATATAATTCACAATGGATCAAAAATATACCCTAGATAAACCCTATAATATTGCACAAACTGCCATGGAACATTTATACTCTGTAACATTCAAAGGCAATGAAATTTAAAGGGATATCTTCCTTCCCAATGTCCACTCTCAAAATATATCAGATCTAAAGCCAGGAAATAAACAGCAGGGACCTGCCTTCCTATAGGGTTTCTGTAATGAAATAAAGGGACTTCATTCAATGTTTATTTCTAAAGATTCCATGTATGACACATAGCGAGGAAAGTGATACTCTGAGGCACAAAGGACTATATTACACCCAGGCAGAACATCTTTTTACTTTTACTATTCAAAGATTTTTAATGTAAGTCTTATTGAAATGCAAATTCCCAAAGTTATGAATCATAACATATGTATTCTCTCTCTAGAATGGGACCTTCCTAGAACTCTACAGAAGCTGAGAAACAAAAATCCAGTAAGATCCAGAGGATGGAGAGGAGAGGTGAGAAATTCTGTCTTCTAAGAATGACATGGCTATTATACTTTGTCAATAACAGCAGCTATGACTACCTGGATAAGACCCACACGAGGTCAAAACAGGTAAACTTCCAGCATAGGTAGGAGAGGAGTTTCCTTATTGAGGAACTATTATCAGTTGAGATCTGTTGGTGGGAGGAGAGTAATTCTTCTTTGAAAATGTGCTTACTTATGGGTTCTCTGTCTTTAGTAGATGGCCAGATACCCAGACACATATGGGCAGCAAAAATTAGTTAATATATTCGAGAGAAGGTCCTATGCTGGTTTCCCCTTCTCTCAATTTACAGACCCCCTGAATGTGGATGTTAGTTAGGAAGACTAGGCAGTCTATGGGGCCTCTGGTAGTGGATCAGTATTTATCCCTATATATGAATGGATTTTGGAAGACCATCCCACATAGAGGAAACCTCTCTTACCTAGACACATGGGGGAGAGCCTAGGCCCTGTTACAAATGATTTGACAGACTTTGAAAACTTCCCATGGATGGCCTCATCCTCTCTGGGGAGCAGGAAGGGAATGGGATGGGGGTTGGTGGAAGGGGTGGGCGGGGGAGGAAGGGAGAGTGAGGGAAATGGGATTGACTTGTAAAACAAGCTTGATGGGAAATGTCATTCTGTAAATATGTTTCTCTTATTGGTTAATGATTGGTTAATGTTGGCCAGTAGGAAAGCAAGATAGGTGGGGCTAGAAGACAAGGAAGATTCTGGGAGATATAGTAGTGGAGATTCAGGATGTAGAGACTTGAGAGGAAGAGGGCCAGATCCTTTCTCTGGTAAGATAAGACCACGTGGAAATACTTGAATTAATAGAAATGAGTTAATATTTAAGACAGAGGTAACCAATAAGAAACACTAGTCACAGGCCAATAGCTTTATATCTAATACAGTGTCTCTGTGTGTTATTTTGGGCTGACGTGGTTGTAGGACAAGGCTGGCAGGAAAACTGCTCTAACATAGTCTTGTTTCAAATTTAAATAAATTTAAAAAATAGAACCACTACTTTATAAATAACTTTAAAAAAAGTTGAGAGGAGGTCATGTTATGAGGGCTAAGAGGAAGCTGCATGAGGGAAATGAGAGTGGGTGATCATATTTCTTTATATCCATGCTAGAAATTCACAAAGAATAAAAAATATGTAATGAAAACTTCAGAAATATTTACTATTAAATTTACAAAGAAACAATAGACTCCAATTTGCATTGCTGAATGAACAAAATAACAATGGATGGAGAAAATTCCCTTACACACACACACACTACACTAGACTACATTACACTCTGTGGTGACAGATACAGAATAATGAATGGAAGATTTTCAGAGTGAAGTCTACAACATTAAGCCACTCAGGAGATCTGAATGAGGTCTATGAAGCAGATTCTCAGAGGAACTTGCTTTCTGTAGTTTATTTCTCACAAGATGGGATGAAGACAGGTACTGCTCTAGACAGAAACACTGTTTAAAAAAGAAAAAAAAAGGTTGTTGCGGAAGTAGGGAAGGAAACAAGCTCTACCTCATCTCCAAATCCCAGGAAACTCACTCTTCCAACAATGAGACATGTGAATACTAAGTATTCCTACAAAGATGTAATAGGAAAAGGGGGCTGACCTGATACAGATGCCAATATATTCAGGTAAACACTTAGGCTTATAGATAGAGAAATAGCCATAGACTTGGTAAAAAGACTTCTTCCAGTGACAAAGGTAAATAGAGACATAGGTACTAATCCTCTCCATGGGCAGACAGAGACTTAGGATAGAGCCAATCACCACTAGAGAGAGAAAACTTAGTCAATATAATGATGCCCTATGACATCCTTTTATACTCATAGATTTTTGCCTAGCCCCAGTTGGCATCAGAGAGGTTTTGTTGCTGAGGTTTTAAAATTTATATAGCCTCTCTGAGTGTTTATTTGGGGTTGAGATGATTACGGAACTAGGCTGGCTTGAGAGAACCTGCAGCAATAAGGCTTCATCTATCACTCAGCCAAACACTAGGCCAAGCTCAGGAAATCCTGCAGAAGAGAGGAAGAAAGGATTGTAAGAGCAGAGAAGTCAAGGGTAACACAAGAATCAACTATCCTGGGCTCATAGGAATCCACCAACACTGAACTGATAGCTTGGGAGCCTGCATGGGACTGCTCTAGGCCCACTGCATACATGCTGTGTATCTTTGTCTTTTTGTAGGGTTTCTAACAGGGGAAGAAATGGATATTTCTCACTTTTTTGCTGGGTTTGGGATCCTATTCCTCATATGAGATTGGTTGCCTTGCCCAGCCTTAACACAAGGGGAGGTGCTTAATCTTACAGCAACTTGATATGCCATGTTTTGTTGGTATCCATGCAAGGTATGCTCTTTTCTGAACAGAAATAGGAGAGAATGGAGAGGGACAAAATTAAAGGGGAGACTTGGAGGAGAGGAGGGAAGGGAAACTGTGATTTGTATGTAAAACAAACAAACAAACAAATAAATAAGTAGCTGAATCATGGGCAGAAAATACGATTATTCAATATACCAGAGAGAAGACTCTAGTTTGTTAGAAGTGGACTGATAGAAGGGGCACATTACTAAAATGTTACAAACCTCACTAAGACTAGAAACCTCTCTGACATCTGATCCTGAGACAGCAAATTAGTTCAGGAGGGGAGGCATTCTAACTTGACATATTTTGAATTACATGGAGACTACAGGACCTCTTCCCACACTCATAATCACCTGGAAAAGATAACTTGAAGGTAAGGAAAACAGATCCATCTTAACAAACAATAAATATTGATTTATGATAAATTTTATTTTAAATTGTTTTATGCTTATGTGGATTAAACACAGTGGTGCTTAGCTCTGAGTCACCAATGCTGCATTACTATCATACTAAGAAAAGAAATGAAAGTACTTTCAGTTGTTGTCATTTAACCAAGAGTTAGCCCAGATTTCTACTCTCTATTCCATGTTCCCAAGGTCTTCCATTCCTTGTCCATCTGTAGTATGAATCTGAATCTGTGCCTGTCTGAAGGCTGTCTTATGATATGAGTCTGTTCCTTTGTGTCCATCTCTATGTCTTCATGAGTTCTTGTATGTGTGTGCTGCTAACAAAGAGCTTTCCTCTGTCTTTATTGAACATCACAGAAAGCATCTGATGGAAAGGAGTGAGACGTTTTTCATAAATCTTGAAAATATTAGACTAAATACAACTGACGCCATCTCACCTAAACAACAAACAGCCTTATAACATCACTGTTTACTAAGCAATATGCAAATGTTGTGTTTAACATTATCTGTAACTTTGTGTTCAACATTTGTGGTAGATAGTCATTTCCTAAAATTGTGTTAAACCTCTACATTTTCTGTTTTCAGAAAAGGATACACATTCATTATTCTGAGTCAGGAAGCAACTGACTCAGAAAAATGAAAAATACATAGTTTACGGTCACAGCTATTCATTAGTTTAGGTTGTAAAAGCTGATTGCTCGCAGAATCCAAGACAAGTCAGATTGGCTGTGCATTGTACCCTAAAAGTCAGATTAAACAAACAGGCTGAGCACACAGGAGTAGTAGCCTGAAGTTTTAAGTGACCCCAAGGTATATTAACTTTAGCTTTGAAGTCCACCAAAAGTTCCAGTCTGTTAATATAATAGATATTTTCATAACCTTGCACTTTTTTCTGAATTTGTATTTCTGTGTTTTAGTCATTTGTTTCATATAGATTCCCTTTCTCGAATAAAATTTTATACTGGGTTCTTATTCTGTACCCAGTTTTATGATTTTTGCAGCTCTAACTCATATTTCTACTTACCCTGTTTTGCCCTTTCCTGTTTTTTTTTTCATGTTATCTCACAATTATTAATGCCCCTAGTTTATAACTCTATAATCTCCCATTGTTATTGGGAGATATTCACAATATTACTCTATAGTTTCTTTGTTTCTGAACCATAATGGAAGTATAATTTAAGTGTACAAGTGTTTTTCCCTTGTTGTTTGTTTGTTTGTTTGTTTCTGCATTTAGAATCAGGATTATTTTCACCCCATTGTTTCTGTTACTTCTGCCTGCTTCATTCATCAAAACACTAGTGGAAATTATAAGCCTCTTTGAGGATTTTACATAAATAAGACCCACACAGAACAAAAAAAAAAAAAAAAAAAAAAAAAAAAAAAAAACCAAGGGAAAGGATTGGCAGAAAGAAAACCTGAAAGCACTGCAGAGTGTTTTAAAATGAGGGGGAGTATCTCAGGGATTTGCTCCATCCACCACAGTCTTAAATTTGGACCCCCTCCAGAGATCACAGCCTCCTTCTTCCATTAAAACAGCCCAAGTTCACTGCCAGGGCAGCATATAGTTTGGTCCACATCTCTGCTTCTGTTCCTCCAGATCTAATTCCTGCCCCTCACCTCCAATCTCATCCCCAACTCTATAGCAGAACACCTGCTGTGCTCTCCTTTTTTTCCCTCTCTGACACCATCCCTAATGGATCACAGAGATCTTCTATGCAAACCTCTCTTCTCTTAAATCATACCATTATCCCAGCCTCCAACACCAGCAGGTGTTTCCTGGGAACACAGCAGCTGAGTTAAGATGAGTTAATCTAACTGAAGACCTTCATCACTCCTTCCTCTTATTCAAACCTAATCTCCCAGTCTCATCTCTACCTCTGCAATAGAACATCTCTGCATCCTTCCTTCCTCCTCTTCCCATGCTTCTGTGGTACTCTCCCTGTCCCCACTTGTTGCTTTCTCCCAGCTGCCCATTCCAGCAGGCATTCTTCACTAACCCATAGACAACTCCTGCCAGGGAAGCAGACAGGCTATCTGTAGACCATCTTCTCCTTCTGTTCCTCTAGAGCAGTGGTTCTCAACATTCCTAATGCTACAACTTTTAATATAGTTCTTCATGTTGTGGTGATCCCCAATCACAAAATAATTTTTGTTGTTACTTTATACCTGTAATTTTCCTACTGTTATTAATCATAATGTAAATATATCTTCTTCAATGGTCTTTGGGGTCATGATACACAGGTTGAGAATCACAGCTCTAAATTCAAACCCACAGTCTCATAACTAGGGTAGGAGCAATACCTCTGGGATGACCTCTCTTTACTGCCCCCACACATTCCAATGAGATGAAGTAAGCAGATCCTGGTTGAACTCTCTGCTCTCTTCCCTCCTTTGAACCCTTTGAAACCTTTAGACACCTAGCTTATCCCCATTGCGAATGTCAGCTACCAACATTCATAACCGTATTTTACCTGGCCACACCTATCAGGTCCAAACAAAAGTTCCTACCAGGCAACAAACAGCAATCACATTCTCTGAAAATCCATAGAGGAAACAGAAATGAAGCAACAAAACATCCACGCAACAAAGACAATTTCAGAAACTAGCACCTAAACCTATCTATAACAATCCCAATCCCAGATGCCCAGAAGCCAGCATACAAATACAACCAACAAAACCCAGGACAATATGTCTCCCCTAGAGTTCATTTATCCTACCACAGCAAAATATTTCCATATAGCTGAAACACAAGAAAAAGACTTTAAAACCATCTATATGAACTTGGTAGAAGTCCTTAAAGAGAAAATTAATAAATCCGTTAAAGAAATCCAAGAAAACACAGACAACAGGTCCTCTACATATATATTATAGCTTTCAGCTTAGTAGTTTTATAGGACTCCCAAGTGTGTGAACAAGTAGTTCTCTGATTCTTGGAGCTCTTATACTTCTGTGGGGGTTGCCTTGTCTAAACGCCATGTGATGGTTTGTCTTTTATCTTACTACATTTTATTTTGTCTTGTTGGTTGCTAACTCTGAGAAGGCTGTTCTTTTCTAGTGAAAGACAGAAAGGGAGTGAATCCAGAAGAGAAGGGAAGTGGGGAATTACTGGAATGAATAGGGGAACAAGAAACTATAATCAGGATATATTAAATGAGAAAAGAACCTATTTTCAATAAAATGAAAATAGAAATAAAGGACTCAGATATGACTGAAATTAAATAAAACTAAATGCAGTAATCCCAGAAAAGGGATTCAAAATCATGTATTTTTAATGTTAAGTGAAAGAGAAGGAGTTGGGTGGTCTAATCAGTTGGTGAGCTCTATGTTTAATTAAATTCTGTCTCAAAATATATAAGTTTGAGAAAGATAAAGACATCTAGCCTCAAATCTTGGCTTCTACACAGATGTGTGGATGTGTACTTGTACACAAACATACATGAATAGGAATATGCATACTGACTAAACACACACACACACACACACACACTCCACATATTTAATGACCATATTAATGACCTAATAAGCAAGGGAATAGAGTGACAGACCATTTCACAAACTAAATAAGGACACAATATGGTGACAAGGTGAGCAATATGGAAAAAAATAATTTAAAATCACGAGAAAACAATTAACAATGGCATTAATATTAAAAAGGGAACCAATTAAATAGAAATGCCGAGAAATGAAAGAACCAAAAGTCAAAAACAAAAACAAAAGTATTTTTATTTTAATATTAATGTTAAACCCATACATTATCTTTTGACACATATTTTAAATGTATATTTTTGAAATCATAATGTAAATACATCATTTTCCCTTCCCCTTCCTTCTCCCAAACCTCTTCCAAACACTGCTGTTTGCTCTATTTCAAATCCATGGACTGCTTATTAATTTTTGTTAGATACAAATATCTAAAGCATGCTTTTTACCTGTGGTCACTTTACCTCTACAAAATATTCCAGGGACAAAGAGTTATCTCTGTATACTGTCTATTTCATTTCCAAATAGATAATTATCATGTTTGAGGTAGAATTCTTTCTTCTAAGTTGGCCCTTGTTTACAAATGACAAAGAGTAAGTTCTGTCCTTAAAATTAGACTCTAATGTTGGATTCAGATGAAGAAAATAGGATGAAGTAATTCAAAAGAAAGCAGAAATGAATTTAATTACATAATCATTTTCCTTGCACATATATTACAAAATGTCATATTTGAAAACTTTCAGAAATCAAATTTATTCTTGCATACTTATAGTGGATATATTAAACGCAAAATTAACTGTGTCACTCCTGTGGTGGAAAACTTTTCAAGGAAAGAGGGCACTAACAGAGAGGCTATAGTCAGTTGACTACTGATAAGGAAGATAGTTTAAATCAGGGATGAGCCTTCTGATAGGTTGTCCATGCTCTAGCAGTCAGCAGACACATAAAAATGGGCAAAGCAAATCAGACTCAGTAGTATATATGATAGAAAGAGAAATTTGAGAAGGAGATATGAAGAAGATGGGAGGTAAATGGGGATATACAAGGACGGATGTGATCAAAATGCATTATGCTCATTATAAAATTTTCTAACATATTTGCAGCAGAGGAAAAAATGGAGCTAAGTAGAGGCCCACGAAATGAGAGTATTTTCCAGCTACATATTTGACAAAGGTCTGATACATATTTCATAATCAATCAAGAAAATCAGGAAGAGGATACCAACTGGTTATCCAACACCAAACGATCAGCTCTAAAAACATACACACAAGAAATATTATACAGACTGAGCAGGTTGTATTTAGAAATACATATGCATAAACATCTATGCATATAATAACAACTAATGAAAAAACAGGCCATGAATTTGAAACAAAGCAAGGTGGGTATATGGGAGGGTTTGGAGGAAAGAAACGAAAGGGAAAATTATATAATTGTATTAATCTCAAAAAAGAAAAGCAAGGCAAGGCAAGGCAAAAATGGTTTATGGATCTCAACATTTTTCAAAATGAGAGATTAAAATGGCTAAGAAATGTTTTCCAAGTATTCAACAAGCTTAACAAATATGGAAATGCAAATTAAAATACTTTTGAAATTTCATCTTACCCAAGTCAGAATTGCCAAGATCAAGAAAAGAACTGAAAACAAATGTTGATGACAATGTGGAAAACTAAAAACATTCATTCCCTACTCGTGAGATTTCAAATAGTAGGGTCACTATAGAAATCAATGTGGATAATTCTTAAAAATCCAAAAATAAATCTTCCATATGATTCAGCTATACCACTCCTTGGCATAAAATCAAAGGATTTGACATTCTACCTCATAGATACTTGTTCAGCCATATTTATTGCTGCTCTATTCACTAGAGCTATGAAAAGGAAACAACCTAAATGTCTTTCAAATGATGATGACTAATGAAAATATGGTACTTATACACAATGAAATAATATTCAGATGTAAAGAAAACAGAAATCATAAAGTTACAAGTAAATGAATAAAATTGGAAAATATTTTCTCAAGTGAGGTAACCCAGAAAAACAGTGCATGGTATCTTTTTTATGGATCTTTTCCTAAAAAATATTAGACATGTCTATATTATTAATTTGTAGGATTTGATAAAGGCATATATCATATATTAATAATTATTATTATTAAAAAGTATTCTGATTGTATATTTTAAATATTGTCTGTAATTAATATTTTAATATATAAATGAAATGATACCATATGGAGTAATAATACATTAAGGAACATTTGTTTAACTAAGCAATGATGTGTTTCATTAGTTTATGCTGCATTTGTTCAATTATGTAAAGATATATTGCATTTGTTTTACTTTGTCTGCCTAAGGCATCTGATTGATCTAATAAAAAGCTGAATAGCTAAACAATAGAGGGATAGGCAAAGCTGGTGGGAACACAGAATACATAAATAATGAAAGAATGAGGGAAAGAGAGAGAGAGAGTCCCAGAGTCATTCAGGAAGCTGCCAGACAGAGAGACAGGGTGTAAGCAGGGGTGGTGGTGGAATAGGACATACAGAATGCAATAAAGGTAAAGAGCCCCAAAATTAAAACATAGATGCAGAGAAACAGGTTAAATCAAGTTATAAAAGCTAGCTAAAAATAAACCTAAACTAAGACTGAACATTCAAAATTAGTATTAAGTCTCCATGCCATGATTTCGGGAGCTGGTTAATGGCTTAAAAGAAAGCCTGTTGCATTTCCATGGGATCAGAATTTGTGCATAGGGCTGGAGAAAGCTAAAAAGAGAAAAGAAATAAACAAACAAAAGAAAACAATGAATATAGTTCCTTTAAGAGGCTCTGCCATACAGGGAGCACTTCAGCAACCAACATGTTAAGTAGAAATGTCTAGGTAAGTGAAAACACCTGCCACATTGAAGCACCAACTTCCTAGCACTAGGGTGGTTGAATGCTTCTCTCAGTAAAAGTGGCTCCCAGTTGAATGAAGGTAGCAGAGCATAAAACTCAGCTTTCATGGACAGCCATTACTGTGAAGTCACCTCACAGTTTGAGGTCTCACCCACATGGTCAGAAAAGGCTACAGATATGTAATAAAGACAAATCCAAGTGGAAAATCAAAACTCTGAACAGGTTACAGTGTGTTTAGAAATGTGCATAGGCTTAAGAAAGAAGACAAAATTGGTATAGAATTCATTAAAAAATAATACATTCTTTAAACAGTGAGTAAAGTAATATGAAAGAAAGAAAACACATGTAAAGATGGGGAATTCACAGGGAATCAGGATCCTATATAGTGTTTTTATTGACTTTGAATTTTCTGAATGCTAATGAGTAAATAACAGCTGCTTAAAGACATGGGATTGTAAAAGGAACTGCCTAATTCAACAACATAGATACTTTAGAGATGTCTTAACTTTAAAATGGGAAACAGACATTATATTGCATTGGGGAAGAGATTAAGCTTTTGTTTCCACAGGAAACAGAAGGTTGTGGATTCCTTCCAGGCTAATAGAAATCAGGTTGTGTTAGGGAGACATAATGAGAATATTCGCTACATACATAAAGAAATAAATCAAAAAAAAAAAAAAACTACATAATGTATATGCTGATTCCTCTGCATGGGAACAATTCTGAAACTAGAAAACAAATGTTACAACTAGTTTTCCCAATTCTTGATCTTTGTTTCAATTTTTGCAGGGTCCTCTGAAGATGTTGTCACCCTCACACGACAGGAAGCAGTCTAGAGAACACAATCCCCACATTCTCAAGAGGTGGGATGGGTAATTTTCAGTCATTCAGTGGGTTATGGGTGCTTGTCAACATACAGGGGTGGATATAGGAAAATATTTAGCCTCAAATACTTTACATTGGTATGGATTTTATCATATTGATACAAATTTAAAGTTTCTTTTGTTATACTGTATGTATGTTTCTACTTTTGTTGGTATATTGTACTTATGCAGATCATTTAAAAATGCAATGTCTAAGAAATACAGGTTAGTATTTAGTCATCTATAATAATCAAACTTGTAGCCAAATTAGTTATATTTTCAAGTTTAAAAATATGTTTTATATAGATAGGTGATATTCAAATGTTTCAGTGACCTACAGAATATGGATTTTAAGATTCTTAATAACCTAAGGATTTTCATGACAGTGAGGACATCTACTCCTGGCAGCACCAATATAGCCCATAAAAGGATGATGGGTGACAGAGAACCTCCATATTGAGTTTGCTTTGATTTTGACAAAGGTAGCCATTTGGGCTTGACTGCCCTTATCTTGACTGCTGACAGTAGACTGTGGAAACTGGACATGTAAGACACAAAAGAAAGAGACCACTCAACTTTGCCAAAGCAAGGTGGCATAGTTATTCAAAATTCCTGTTTCATAGAAAAGTCTGACAGATATTCTAGGCCTGTAGGCTGAATATGAATGTCCTAACATTGCAGAGGAAACTTGGGTGACTGTCCAGACAGCCAGATGTCTCTGTTGTTTCTATAGTATTGGAACCTGATTGTCTAGCACATTCTGTTTACTCAAATAATATTGTATCCTTCTGGGGTCTTTGATGATGTTGAAGACTAGATAGTTATAATTAGGGTTTTCCTCATTTATGAAAAAAGGTAAATTGGGTACAAAATTTTGGACTCACCAAGATAGGGTGAATAATGGAGTATTTTCTCTGAACTTGACAAATACAAATGGACTAGATATTGTAATTATAATTCTTATTTGGTAATTGTTATTGTTGTATATAAATTGTTGCTATAAATTTTAAATCTTTTTATTTAGACAAAAAGGGGGAAATGGTGTGAAATATTTCTTTAGCTAGGCCAAGCACTCATGACTAAAGTTTAGTCTCTGTGTCTTGATTCAAGAGCTGGTTGGTGGCTCAAAAGAAAACCTGTACAATGATGCATACCTTAAAAATCATGAAACATATAACAAAGACCCAAGTGCCAAGCATTAGAAACCTGCCTTTGAGTTGTAGCTTGAAGGAATAGTCATCTCTCAAAACAATATAGCTATGCAATTACCCTTGGTAGCCTTTCAGGATTTGAAAGTAAGACCCTGTTGTTAAATATGCAGCATTCTTTGAACACATAAGATTTCAAAGATTTGAGTTGGAACTGTCCCGGAAGCCTCCCTTCCAAGGACTGTCCCTTGAAGTATTAGAAGATGGTATGCAAGATGTCAAGGGAGGGAAGAAAACAATAGTTCTACCCAGCTGAGAAACCTACAAATTACAACAGTTGGTTCAGCAAAATAGCCCTAGTAATGCAATGTTGCCATTTTTATGTTGGAATAACTATAAGCTCTTTAGTTGATCTAAGGGTCTGGTTAATGGAAGGGAATTCATGCCTGGTATTATAAACCAAGGGAAAAAACTCATGATGCTATTAAAACTGAAAAGTAAGCATGCTACTGCCATTTTTGTAAACTTATATAATTTCTAATTTCTTAAGTACTTCTTTTCATACCTACAGATAAAAGTAGCTCTCACTTTTCATCAAAGTGTAATCTTTGTGAAACAGATACAGGTGTTTACAGAAATCTACAATGGATCAAAATAAATTGTGAGATACTTAACACCAATTGATACAGTTGAAATGCAGCCCATATACCTAATGATCAAGTAAAATTTTTAAAAGAAGGTGGATGTTGTAGTTATTGGAGGTTCCAGAATGCCTGATGTTGTTGGATGGTATTCCTAGACATTACAGGAAAAATCACCCATGAAATCTAGTTGACATGACAGCATGGAGAGAAATTTCACATGGTTCTACCCATAGATGAAGAGTTTGCTACAGCTGTTCAATGACTGCTCAGAGAGGAGAATTAGTTCCCTTTAGGGACAAGACTCTATATGGTTTATCCATTCTCAAATGTTCAGCCTTGGAATACATACATACATATGTTTGTGTGTGTGTGTGTGTGTGTGTGTGTGTGTGTGTGTGTGTGTGTATGTAGGAGCAAAATTAAACAGTTTGAATAAGCTGTGTATACATGTACACGCGGACACACAGGGACAGAGAAAAAATAAAGAGATGAATGAATACAAATACATGTATATACATGCAACAATAATAATTAAAGAAGAGACAATTTGGTGATTTTAACATGGAATAGGTTTGTTGAGTAGAGGCAATGCTCATACATGAAGTTTTCAAAAAATTTAAATTAAGAAGTTCACAAATTTTCACAGACTTATTTTATATAGTATCTGAACATACCTGCATGGTTTATATCTTCCTTTATGGTTGGGCCCCATGTTTCTTCTTCCACCATCTCCATTTTATTGTCTACCTAGAAGTCAACAATGATTGAAATAGAAATCTCACTCACTAATTCATTTGTCCCTCTTGTTGTTGCTCTCATTTCTATCTTTTTGTCAGAAAGTTTCTGATCTTCCAGATTTGAATTGATGTCTTTTCTGCAGTTTCCACAACTTTCTATTGCAAGGCATTTGCAAGACAGTAGCTATGTTCAATTTATTTTCTGCTTCAGTTTTTGTTTCTTTCATAATATTTGGAATACAGCTGATGGTTAATGAATATTTATTAGATTTAGAGATAAATAATTAAGTGTGGAAAGCACAAATAACCCAAGTGAAGTCATTCTTTCAAGGACAATAAAAATATTTTTAATATGTTCTACCTATTAATGCTGAAAAACAAATGTATTTGGAAATTTTTCAACAACAGAAAATGATAGCAGAACAATCTTTCTAGTCAATTAAGTGAGAGTATTATAGTTAAAGTCTGCTTCTTGTATTTGGCATCAGAAGTCTTTTCCAGTACATTTTTGTGTAGAGTTAAGTCTTGTTATGTTATGAATAAATTATAGATGTATGTTTATTTACAAAGGAATACAGTTTTACAGGAAAATTTGTGTCAAAACCTTTAAGGTTTTCTAGGGGACCTAACCCTAAGCTTCTGTTTCACTTCTTAGGCAATGAATAAATTTGATTGATAATAAAGTTGCTTCCATTACCATACTATATATCGTAAAACAGTAACAGAAAAGAGGAGTTCAAATTACCAGGAAGCATCTGATTGGCCTTCTAACATTAAACACATATGTAGCTTTCCTCCTTACCTAACCCCAACCCCCCAGTGTGTTTCTACAAAATAGTAAACCAGGAAAAGACCTTGAAACTGCCTTTTAGAGAGAAAAAATGATGAGTTACTGCATGGCCTCATTACACAAAGGCTGTTTCAACCTTGACTGTGGCCTTTTATTTGAATGTATTACCATATGCACTCAATTTGCTATGTAAAGACAGATAGTTCCATAGTCTCCTATTAATATTTTGCCTGGGAATAATGTTCACTTTTATTTATCTAAAATATTCCAAATTACCAAGTAATTTTAAAGATAGCTGGTTTGTTTCCTACATAGAGCCTGCTATTCCATGTCTGAATCATATAGGTGAAATCATGAAAGAATTGTGATTTGAGTTATCACGTGTACTAAGAGACAGATAACAACTTTCACTTCTCAACTGAAGGGTGGGGACTTAAATCTAGGAAGTTGGCTTTAATTGTGATTTTTGTCTTCTTTTTTTCTATTGCTCCACTGTTCATATTCAGCTCATTAGTCTTGAAATAACAGAATGAAATGATCTTTTAGGGAATTTAAATCCTTGAACAATACACATTTCAGCATTTCAGAAAAGGGCAGCATATGTTCCAGTATACCCTTTATAGTATTAGCTTTCAATCTTTCTTTATTTTATTCAAGGACACCACTGGTCTAACTGATTCCAAGAACAGAGAGGAGTTGATTTGAGGAGAAGACCACCATTCTCTTCCTCTTCATATCAGTATACTGCTTACATGCCATTTTGTTCTGCTCCAAAAGGTAACAACCAGCCATATCCAGTCGATGTAGTCTAGCAAACATGACAAAACATCCTTGCATATATCCACATGCTGTGCTATAATACCCTCCTTGTAAAATATGGCTTAGGGTATATATGAAGATGAAAATGGTTCTATCATTTATTCCTCTGGAGCAGTGACAAAAATACTGCTTCTTGGTGGTCTTGCTCTCATTTTCCTTAAGAAAATGTAGTTTGGTTGTTACTTGTGTTTCCATTTCGTCTTGAAGACAGAAAGGCATAGTGATCAACACACAAAGGATAACAGGGACCTCAACCATTACAGAGAAATAGTACACACAGCAGGGAAACTCGAGTTCACAATAACTAATTATTAGATATTTTATGAGCAACTCCAGGAGGGGAACTCAACAACTGAAACCAAAATAGTTCTAAGGAATTGGAAGCATTGATTACCATTATTTCATCACTCCATCCTGTTATAAGCACAAAATATCATATTGTGTTTTCATAATTAAATGCAATTGTTACATTTTAATAAAGTGTTGAAAGGAATGCTAATGACATTAAATTGGTCACTGTGGTTTATGTAGATATCAAATTACTATGTTCTTCCCCATAGATATATGCAATTGAATAGTAAGTTTTATAAAATTTGAAAACAGGATTCCTAGAATATGAACCTGGCTATATCACTTTATAGCTATGTTATCACAAATTTCTCATTTACAAGATGTATAAACAATGTTGGCTACCTCTCTGGGGTAATGTGTGGATTATATGACATTTTTATATACAGCACATGTCTTTCCATCTACACAACTTCATATTCAGTCATAATGACACTACAATAGTAAGAGACTTTGAATCATATACACGAGGGTGAATACTATTACACATTTTTGTTTTTCTCTCCTAAGTAAAAAAAGATACACACTTGGGTTTTTGTGTAAATAGAAACTTAGATGTATATATGACTTGCCTAAGATCAGATATTAATAATTAGCAGAGCTTAGACTTAAGCCATGATCTGTTTGACTACATAGGCCCTGCTCTTGATTGATTTGCTACTTTGACACCATAATCCTTTCATACCCGAGAGATGAGTGAATTGTTCATAATAAAATAAAAAGGCATCATTCTAAATCTATAATCCACACCATGGCATATTTGCTTGCAATTATGAGTTTTGTGGTTAAATACTAGTCATGTGACCTTCAAGTAGCCTTCACTTCTGTTTACTCAGATGGGAAAGGTTATAATAAAATACTAATTATTCTTTTGTGGAATTGTTAAGTGAATTGAATAATTTTCTAGTATAAAATGAATTGTAACTTTACTGTTGTGTGGTAATAATAAACACTATATATTTATCTATTACTATTAATGTTATTATCACTGTAAGATGAATCTGAAAGCACTAAGAAAATGCTTAGGACATAAGAGAGTAGCAAGTATTTAACTACAAGTTTTAAGAAATGACAAATGTCTTCATGATCTTGATTCTATGATATACTGATAAACTTGGGGAACAAATTTCTTTCTGTCTTTCAATCTGGTATGGTAAGCATGATGTTCTTTGAAACTTATATTTTCAGGATTTGATAGACTTCTACAATCTTCCTCCCCATTCAAACTAGGAAGATGCAGAAGGGATGCTAACCAATGTCTACCTTTTACACCATTAAAATAAATTTCAAAAAGACACCTCCATATCTCTGATAATACACCTACTATGCTTCCTTAAAAATTTCAAACAATTCCTGTAATGGATAAAAGAAATGACTATCTTTATTTATATACACTTTAGAAATGGCATTGGAAATGATGAATTGGTGACTGGTCAAGAATGCTTGGTTCACACAGAGACAGTAAGAGCTCTTAGGAGATAAAACAATTTGATAGTAAAACTGTTATCAGTATTAACTCCAATTTAGAGTTTTGTTACCAGCCTACAATTCACATTGCCAGAAAAGCTAGGAAACAAGGAGAACCATAAGAGAGACATACTCTGTCGACTGGAGAAGGGGAAAGATCCCCCAAGCAAATTTGGAGTATGGAGGGAGAGGAGAGGGATTTAGGCGAAAGAGAAGGTGAGAAGAGGAAGGGAGAGGTGGGCATGAAGAGCAGAAAGAATGAGTCAAGGGAAGAATCGAGGTGAACAACAGAAGAGATACCATAATAGAGGGAGCCATTATAGATTTAAGGAGAAATCTGGCAACAGGGAAATGCCCAGAGATCTACAAGGATGAACCCAACTAACAATCTAAGCAATAGTGGAGAGGCTACCTTTAATGCCTTTTCCCGATAATGAGATTGATGACTACCTTATATGTCATCTTAGAGCCTTCATCTAATAGCTGATGGAAGCAGAAACAGATACACACAGCTAAACATTGGCCTAACTCCTGGAATCCAGTTACAGAGTGGGAAGAGTGATGAGCAAAGGGGTCAAGACCAGGCTGGAGAAACCCATAGATTCAGCTGACCTGAACAAGGGGGAGCTCGTGCACCCCAGTCTGATAGCTGGGATTGAGCCAGTCCCCCCCCCGAATGTGGGTGTTAGTTAGGAGGAATGGGCAGTTTATGAGCCCTCTAGTAATGAATCTGTATTTATCCCTAGTATACCAATGGACTTTGGAAGTTCATCCCACATAGAGGGATACTTTCTCAGCCTAAACACATGGGAGACAGTTTAGGCCCTACTCCAGTGATAAGACAGACTTTGAAGACTCCCCAGGGAAGGCCTCACCCTCCCTGGAAAGCAGAAAGGGGATGGGCTGGGGTTTGGTGTGGGTGATGGGGAGGATGGAAGGGTGAGGAAACTGGGATTGACATGTAAAACAACCTTGTTTCAAATTTAAATTAAAACGAGAAAAAATGCATTGGGTGAAGATAGATAGCATTCTGATTTGCAACAATGTGTTTAACTCAACAGTGAACTTAAGATGTAACCATGTTCACAAGATTTAGCTACACAAATCATTCTCAAAGGTAGCTTTGGAAGCTCTCTCTCTCTCTCTCTCTCTCTCTCTCTATATATATATATATATATATATATATATGTATGTATGTATGTATGTATGTATGTATGTATGTATATATATTTGAAATTCAAATATATATATATATATATATATATATTTGAAACAAGCTTGTTTTACATGTCAAACTCAGTTCCCTCACCTTTATGTCCTTCCCTGTTCCCCCCACCAACCATCATCTAGTCCCCATTCTACTTCCCAGAGAAAGTGAGGCTTCCATGCCCTCCCCCATGTGTCTATGCTGAGGATGTATCCCTCTATACATACATTGATTCATGCAAGGACATAACGAACATGATTACCCATGACACATTAAATCCAACTATGGGAAACAGATTCTGAAACTTTGAATGATATAAAAGAAAATAATTTAAAGAAATGTTTCATTTGACTTGCCTACAAAATAATGTATTGCAATGTATTGAATAACGATATATATGCACATTTATTTGGGGATGATAAGTTATTATAAAAGTTATGCATATGATGATTGCCATCTAAAGTACTCTTTGAATGATAAAGTTAATATTTTTATTGCTTTGTCAAAAATGTGTAATTTATAGTAACCTCTAAATCCATCATTAAATGTTGTAATTAATAGGTATTTATTTTTCTTCACTTTAGTTCATCATTTGTGAAAGAGAAAAATAGTATTTACTTAGTGAAAATTTAAAGCAAGGTGGTTAGTTTTATATGTCACTGTGAAAGGTGCTTTGGTTGAGATTAATGTTTAAACTAGTGGACACTGTACATAAATATTGCTCTTTGAAATACAGGTAGACTTCAATCAATAACTAGAAGGCATTTTTGGTGCTGTGATTAGACTACTCTAGCAAACTGCCTTTATGATTCATCTACAAGATCAATTGTCTATTGTCTGTGTCTTATAGTCAGTTGTACTTCAGGCTGGAACTACACTGTTGGCTCCTTGGTCTCTAGCATGCTGGCCCTTGTTGGAGATTTAACACTTGCCGGCATTCATGTTTTACAAGTCAGTTCTTTAAAGTGCATACACTTTCCTGATTCTATTTATAACAGGTAACTAATAATGGTTCACCCCAGGGTCTCATCCCCTTTGAAAGTAGCTGTGCTGTTCCCATTTTCTCAATCCTTCCTTCTTTCACTCATTTTCCCCATGCTTTTTCTTCTCATTGCTTTCCTTCCCGTTCTCCTTCGTTCCTTACTTCCTTTCTTCTATCTCTCTCACTCTCTCCCCCCTTTGAAGCTACCTTTGAAGAAGAATGCTATTATGAATTCCAGAGCCTTGAAGAATGGAATTCTCTCAACATCTGAGAGAGCTTATAGTAACTCATTGGAAGCAAGAATTATTCCCCATTTGAACTTTCAGGTAACAATGCAGTATAGTAAATATCTGGACTTTGGCCTTCTGAGCTAACCATGTCTAACTTTCTTGTCTCTTGGAACCGTGGCGTGACATGTGTATACTAATCTATCTGTCTAAGATCATGGTGATTCCTAATATAATGATATAAACTGAACACTTTTATCAGTATTGAGTCTTAGCAATTTGTTCAACATACTTCTGAAATTATAGCTTTCACCAATTCAGGAGGTTTAGTTTTGAAAGCTTATGTCTAATGAAATTCTACAAAGTAAATTAAACATGGAATGAGAAGCAAAAGAAAAAAATACAAATATGAATGATGTGAACAGTTCAGAAATAACAAGTATCTCAGTCTTATGAATTTATGCCTTCTTTTAATAGTGATATATTTGTAGTTAATTTTAATTACCTTTAAAATAATTTTTCCTCAGTATAAGTGGATCATTGATGTCTCATTTTTCATATGTCTGTGTCTGAGTAATAGGCTAGCAAATCAAGAGTGGAACTCAAAATTGTAAAGAGGCATCAAACCCATTGTGGCCATCTTTTAGGGTAATTCATATGTCTCCAGTCAAATGCCTTCCATAGTCACTCATATGTGGGACAGAGGCATGATGAGAAGTGGAGTCAGAATATTGTTATTTTTATTTAGAATCTAAATGTGAGAGCAGAATAGCAACTAAAGTTTATGAGTTAACAAAGGACACCATGCTAGTGTGTGCTATTAGTTTCCTTACATTTGCTGGTCATCATTTTTGACTACTAAGGATTCCCTAGAGACACAGAGCAAAGAAGAAAGTTGTTAGGAGTACGGGTTTTTCCGCCCACCGCCTGGTCTTGTCCCGCCGCCGCGCCAGCCCCAAATAACGCACAGAGACTCTGTATTTGATATTATGCTATTGGCCAGGTGCTAGTTTCTTATCGGCTAGCTCTGTCTTAATTATTAACCCATTTCTATGTATTTCCACGTGATCTTACAGAGAGCAGAGGAATGGCGGTTCTTTTCTCTCCAGGCTCTCCATCTTGACCCCCCTTACTACTTCGTCTTTCCCCTTTGTCTCCTAGTCCTGCCTATCTTACTTTCCTATTGGCCAACTGTGCTTTATTCATTAACCAGTATGAGAAACATATACAGAATGACATCTCCCATCAGAAAGTTATGAGTGATTTTCTAGGGCAGCTATAGAGATTAAGGTATCACATGATTTATTAGGTGGAATCCAAAGGCCCAGCAAAGGGTACATTAACACTCTAGTCCATACACGAAGGTGTGAAAATACGAGAGCCAATGATGTAGGTCCCTTTATATGTCCAAAGACACAGAAGTCAGGAATACTGATATCTGAGAGAAGAGGAAGATATGGTCCCAAGATTTATATATCACTTCACCAGCTCCTGCTCTAGGCATGGTGCTGTGCAGATGCACTTGGAATGAGGAATATTGTTCCTAAGTCCAACACTTAGGATTTGAAGAGAGCAGTTCTCCATTGCTTAAATGTGGTCATACATATCTGAACTTTCTCAGACATCTGAATATGTATGTAAGCCTTAACTCCTAGGTTTAACCTCTTATTTCAATAATATGTATCATGTATGATGGTTCTTACTTTCCAGTGACATCCAGACTGATATAAAATTTAAAGTGCAGCAATTAGTATGTTAGTATGAGTTAGTTTGTATTACCTGTAAGTATTATGTCTTTGGGTTATTGTAGCTTGGCTTAAATCCACACTGAAAACATCCATGCCTTACTTGATAAAGCACCAGCCTATGTGCTGAAAGGGCCCTCCTTTGGATTAGAGGTCAAATAATTAAGGGAAGTCATGATTTGGCTTTTGCAAGCCTCTTGACAAGATGATTTGTTGCTTATGGGTATAATGGAATGTCATCTACACAGAAAGCAGACACTTTGAGTGACAGGTGAAGATTTTTCAAACTAAAGTTTCTGGTCTGTGATAAATTACCTCAGAGCTTGAGAAAAGTTTGTGTTCATTTATTTAATTCTAGACAAACTGGCTCAACAGGAGAGTACAGAGCCAGAAAGTACATCTCCACTTAGTCCAATATGTCAAGGGCCCTTGGAAAGTTCTTATCTGGCAAGGAAAGGCCATCTGTATTTGCCAAAACACTGTCCTTTCCACTTACCTATGGATGCTCTCAATGACTGAGTACTTAGAATCAAGATACTGCAAGATTTGCACCATTCCACTTGAGCAAGTTAAAATTTAGTGTGCAGGGAGGGAAATAAATTCTATCACTTTAGACGTTAGCTTTATGTAATATTACTATATCTTTTGGTAACATTTGTATTAGAATGAGAAGGTATTCTATTTCTAAATATCCCCAATTCTAAGAGAAATCTATTTAAATTGTCATTATTTAAATTATATCATGAAATGTTATTATATCATGTGTTTAAACGAATAGAGAAAGACTCATGGCACTCAGAAAATACTAAGCAAGTCATATATGTAAATGTTAAAATGGATAAAATTCTTTTATCCAACCCACCTAAATTGCTTATATATTTTAAAAGAAGAATCTCAAAATTTGAAACTATTAGTTTAATTTTAATTACTCTCTGAAAGTTAAAACAAAATGTTCTTAAAAGTATAATATGTTTATAAAATTCAACAGTTACAAATATACAAACTACTAGATTATCACAAAATGAATCATTCATACAACTATCATTTATATTAAAATAATAAACTACTCCCAGCTTCTTTCTTCCCTTTCTCATATGTATTGCAAACATCTCTTTAATTGTAACTATCACTTTTACACTAAATACTGCAAGTTAAGTAATTGTAAGTGGAGCCATATCATTTGTGTTCTTTGTGTATGGGTTCTTCATTCAATTATTCTAAAGAATTCATTAATGTTGTTCTATTTTCTAATTGTTCCATTTTAGTTGTTATTCATGTTACTGTTTATGGACAGCTAGGCTATTATATTATAAATAAGGTCACTGTGTTGAACTGTTATAAAATTGAGTGCATGAAACTGAGCATGGCTGAAGTTTTAAAACGATGTAGGGGTATCCTGCCAGTATGATTTCATTGGAGAATAAGATGCCTTTTTTAACTTTGGGAGCACTTTGAGCCACCCACCAAAAGTCAAATAACTTTTTATAAAGGGACTTCTCTGTTGCATTTTTTTTCTTTGTCTGTTAGTAAAACAACAAACATGAAGTTTATTAGCAGTTTTACAAATCTGGCCTCATAAAGAGAGAAAAGAATGAACCTATACTTTTATTTATCACTGTGAAGACATATAATTGATCCAAGTTCTGTACTCACTGGACAATGTTTGTGTCTTTGTATAAATTAACTGAGCTACTGTTACAAGGATTCTGGTGTTAGCTGATTTTATTTCATGTGACAGGCATAGAATTGACTGTCTGGAAAGACAACATACCAAAAATGCAGAGAGCTAGAGATCAAGACAGCTAGAGGGAAAGGAAAAAGCTTCCTGAGTCAGACTGACATCTATCAGGATGGGGCAGGATGATGTACCTTGGATTAGGCATTTTATAAGGCCTCTACTCTCACCTAAGTGTTTATCTCCAATAGCCCCTGATGCCTTCTCAGTAAATAAGGAAGTATCCACTTCTCAAAGACTACCCAGCTCTACTTTCTGTCCTGCACATAGTGTCTAGTTTCTCTGCACTACTACCCGGTACTGAAGGTAAAATCTCAGAGATAACTTGCAACTCCCTATCCCTGCCCTGTCTCTAAATACATGCCTCCTTAAGTCTATGCTTCTTAGTTTTCTTTCCATTACATATATTTGCTTGTTCTGTATTTTGGTAGAAATAAATTGTGTGTATTTATGTTTAAGAACTTATAATTTATTGACTATTATTGCCACATTCTGCTTGCTGGTTACAATGGAGTAAGATGTGCTAAGCCCATCTTGCTTCTCCCAACATCTAACCTGTTCTAAATCATTTACAGGAGCTCAACATTTCACGCATTGGGCAACAAACAACACAATAGCAATTTCTGTAAGAAAAATGTCTCATCAGGGAAATTCCTCTTTGTAAGGAGTAAGGTTTTTCCTGCTGGTCTGGACCCACTATGACACCAGACGCAAATAATACACACTGAGACACTGTATTAGATATAATTACATTGGCCATGTACTAGTTTCTTATTGGCTAGCTCTGTCTTAAGTATTAACCCATTTCTAATAATCTAAGTATTTCCATGTGGTCTCATCTTACCAGAGAGGGGCTGACATTGTGCTCTCCCCTGTCTCTACATATTGAGACTCCCTCCCTCCCTACTACTTCCTCGAATCCTCCTTGTCTCCTAGTCCTGCCTATCTTGCTTTCCTATTGGCCAACAGTGCTTTATTCATTAACCAGTATGAGAAACATATTTACAGAATGACATCACCCATCATCTCCTCTTTTCTGTCTAAAGAATAAGAAGGGTTCTAACCTTAAAAAAAAAAAGCAAAACATATAACACAATACTTATCAAGTAAGAATCACAGTTAACAATATTTAGTCCATTAACATTTAGTAAGATTTAAAGAAAATATTCCATTATCTATCCATCTTTGTGAGTCTAAAGTTCTATATGTAACTTATCTTTAATCCTAACTAAAGAAAACTATAACCGTAACTATCTGTCTTCAATTTCTTCAAAAAACACAGAAGGATAATATATAAACTCTAGAAATGACAGAAACAACTCACTGCCTGGTCAGTCACCCAAAGTTCTTCTGTAATCTTCTATCTTAAGCCCATAGGCCATAGTATGCCTGGAAGACTCCTCAGCAAAGCAGGAAACTTTAAACTTCCTACCTGTATTGGCAGTTTGTCAGTCACTTTTCTCTGTTTCCTGCAGAATGTCTGGCAGACTCTTCCATGAAGCATGAACTCTGTAGCAATGTCCATCTTGAATCAGCAGTCATTTTTCTGTGGGTCCTGCATGTCCAGTTTATACAGCATAAAGTCAAACAGTCCAGACAAGAGCAGTATCTTGCCCAAATGGCTAGTCTTGCCATGTTGAAAGCAAACTTCATAATGCATTTCTTCGATGTCCATCTTCCTTTCTGACGCAGGTGTTGTTGCCAGGAGCAGTTATGTCTCATGGTCAAGAAAAATCCTAAATCATTTTAAATGCCTTATTTTGTAGGTCTTTGAAAGGTTTGAAGAATGCCTATTCATCTTAAATACATCTCTATATATCTGGAAATCTTAACTAACTTAACTATAAGTTTGACTGTCATAGGTAACTGTCTAAAATCTGTACTAAATTATACATTATATTTCTAAATGAGCCATATAAACAAAATACCTAAAGGAGGAGAAATATACTTCTCACAAAATTGACCTTAAATTTGTATCAATAAATGAAAATCCATTATCATCTCTTTGATCACATCTTTCCCTTCCTAGGGACAGTCAGTGAATATTGTAGAGGCTGTAGGACACATCACAGCATGGTGAACTCACTGATCAGGAACCATAGGGAGAGTTATAGTGACAAAATAGTCAAGCTAGACAGGAAGAGCTGTTCATAGTCAAACTTGGAAATTTGGGAATGCAAGAGTTTGTACTAATAATTGCAGACACTAACCATGAATGGACTACTATCATATTACACAATAAATGAACACAAAGGAAACAACAGTGTCCAATAAAGAGCTGATCATATGCACACAGGTGTGAGGGTATAAAGGGGAGGGAGGGAGATTGATGGGATGGTTCTATGGGCAATTAGAGGAAGAAATGAGGGGTTGCTATAAACACGTTACATTGTACACAAGTATGAAGATTTCTAATGTTAAGTACAAATTAAAACTGAAAAAACAAATGGAGAAAATTATTACTTGATCTAGGCCATTTCAAATGAGTAGGCATTATTAACACTATAGCCATCTCATTACAGCTTCAAAAAGACCACACATTTAGATCAAAGACCTAGTTCAGTGTCTATCCTATGTATATAAGATCACAGGCCAAAATCAAGCCCCAATAAGAAAAGCATGGTGACCAGATCTTTGCATTGTGTCTTGCCCTGAGGAGTAACAAAATATATGCTGAAGTAATCATCTCTTATAGATAATCTACTTAATGGACAGATATTTGGGAGATATAGTTGGTAATGGATTCATTTTGCTAATTGCCATATTCTACACATATACTTCTAGTAAAACTTGACTAAAATCCTTCTCAGTCAACTAAAAAATGGTTGACTGCAATTTTACCAGGCTTAGCCAGTCAGATTCCTGTCGAACCTCAGAAAAGCACTTGGCATCATGCTTAATTGAAATTAGTTGGGCTCTTTCTCTTTAAAAAACCTTGAAACCTAAGTTAAATAAAAGCAGAAAATACATTTGTGTGAATTGTATCATCACTGACAGCCTGATACATTGGCCTATCAATTCCTGTAGCCTGTGTGTTCAAAAGTGACATGAATATATTCTTATGCTATTCAACCTGACTTTGGTGGAATAGCCTTAATTTTCACTTTATTCTTTGCTACATTAGAGACACTTAGAAAATAAACTAATTTGGGTTACTGACCTATCTGTGGATTGTGACTAAAGTAACATAGTTGACTAAACCAGAGGAGTTATCAGAATTCACTTACAAGTATTCTACACTGTGACTTATTATCATTACTTTATTTTTAAATTTACTTTATGATGCTGTAAGAGTTCTTTTTTGCAACAGATGGGGAGTACTACAGAAGACCACACCCAATCAAAACACAGAGCTGTGAAGCCCAGTCCCAGCAGATGCACCTACAACTCTTGCATTACAGGCTCAGAGATAATTGCAGAAGAGGGTACAGAAAGTTTGTAAGAGACAGAGGATCAGAGAGAGTTTGCTGTGAACATTATTTATTTTTTTAATTTGGTTTATTATTGTGCATGTGAGGTGTGTGTGTGTGTGTGTGTGTGTGTGTGTGTGTGTGTGTGTGTGTGTGTGTAAGTGCAGTATGCTCATGCCATGTTGAATATATGGACCTTACAACTTTCAGGAGTCAGTTTTTGTCTACCTCCCTGTTGAGTGTGGGATCTCTTTTATTTTTGCTGTTATGTTGTGTGCCCCAGGCTAGCTAGCCCCCAAGCTTCTGAGCAAATCTCTAGTTTCCACCTCCTGTCTCACCATAGGAGCTCCAAGATGACAGATGAGTCATGTCATTCCATTTCTTTAAAAAGCAAACGTTGCATCTTCATGTATTTATTTTTCATGTTCACATATACATGTGAGCAGCTGAGCATTTGTAAAAGTTGGTTCACTCTATCTACTATTGTGAGTCTCACAGATAAAGTCAGATCACCAGGCTTGGCAGAAAACAACTTTATTTGCTAAGCCTCCTTGCCTTCTACATCAGTGTTTTTTTTTGTTTTTGTTTATTTTGTTTTGTTTTGTTTTGTTTTCCCCCCATAGGTTTAAGTGTTCTAAACACAAGTTCTTAATCTGACATAACAAGTGATTCTACCTACTGAGCCATCTGCCTGGAACTCAGCTCTATTTCTTAAGGATTCAGGTTAATGTGCATGAAAATATTTTGGGAGCACATTCCCCATGGAGGGATACTCCCTTAGCTTAGAGACAAGAGGAAGGGCCTAGGTACTACTCCAAATGACTTGACAGATGTTGATGATCCCTCCTGGAAGGCATCAACCTCCCTGTGGAGTGGATGGGGAAAAGGAGAATGGGACTGGGGGGGGGGTGTTGTCAGGGAGCATGGGAGGGAGGGAGAGGGACCTGGGATTGATACATTAAAAAAAAAAAAAAAAAAAAAAAAAAAAAAAAGAAAGAAAGAAAAAGAATAAATAAAAAAATAAAAAAGAATTCAGGGTAACTTAAAATGAATAGAAACCCACTCAGTTTCTGCTCCCCAGGGGGGAGCCTTCCATGGGGGATCTTCAAAGTCTGTATTATCATTTGGAGCAGGGGGTTGGTGAGGAGCAGGGGAGGAAAGGAGGGTGAGGTAACTGGGGCTGACATATAAAAAAAGCTTGTTTCTAATTTGAATAAAAAAATACAAAAGAAAAATAAAGATAAAAAAACAAAACAAAACAAAACAAAAAAAAAAAAAAAAAAAAAAAAAAAAAAAAACAAAACCAAAAAGCTTTACCACAGCTGAACACAAAGGCAAGGTTATCTGAATTAGATAACCCAAGGTCTCTAAACAACTGACTGTATTCTCTTTCTGCGTTCTTTGGATGCAACTGCTTTAGGCTCCTCAGTTTGGCTCATCCTCAGTATTAAAGTAATGTAACAAGATCTTGATTTCCCACATTTCAAACGGGGGTTAATATAGTAATATAGGCATTCTGTATTCCAAGACTGCAAGTAAAGACCAATTACAATAATCTCTGTATTCCAAGGGCTCAGATTAGAGACTTTTTTTTTTATCATAAGTCAAATTAAATTGGTAGGCAATTTTAATGATATGAATAATTCTGGACACTTAGTATACAAGTGTGAAAAGGAAAAACTGTTCCAGGAAAAATTGGTGGTGTATTCTTACTCTTTATTACTCTTTAGCTTACTCTCTCATGACAGTTTTATATTAGTACTGCTTTATTTTAGCAGTCTTTAATCACACACACAAACACACACACACACATACAGACACACACAGACACATACAGATAAGTTCTCTCAAAGGAGAGGGAACAGAGAAGCATGAATTTTTAGCCAAAAAACAATCAGTATTTCTCAGTTACCTCCTGGTCAGAGAGCACTCTTTCTTTTGGCTTTGGTACAACATAAAAAAGCAGTATTTTTAGCTTCAGAACAATGAACATAATCCTTTAGTGCTATCTTTTTCTGTAAGGCAGTAAAATTTCATAGAAGCCGGGGGTCTATTTTAAGGTTTAGCCTCTATATCTTCTAACATTGTAGTTGCCTATAGTAATTGAATGCTCTAAATATTTTCTCATGGCTTTTTTGGCCTTTGGCTAAGATCAAGTATAGAGAATTTTCTTTTGGGTTTTCTTTTCTTACATAAGAAAAGAAGACACTATCTGTCTTAGTTAGGGTTTCTATAGCGGTGAAGAGACACCATGACTACAGCAATTCTAATGAAGGAAACATTGAATTGAGATGGCGACTTACAGTTTCAAATGTTCATCCCATTATCATCATGGCAGGGAGCATGGTGGAATGAAGAAAATCATGTTGTTGGAGGATTTCTACATCTTGCAGGCAACAGGAAGTCAACTGAGACACTGGGCAGTGTCCTGAGCATAGGAAACCTGAAAGTCTACCCATGCAGTGACATATTTAATCCAACAAAGTTACTACATCTCCTAATAGTATCACTCCTGATCAGATTATGGGGGGGTCAATTACATGAAAATCACTACACTATCCTTTCAAGATTTTTATTTTGACTTTGGGTTAGAGTACTAGAATAGAATCCAATTTAAACATTTGATGTAGTGTGGTATGATGGTACTTGCTACTGTCCAGTCTATATGGCTGGTGGAATACTGATGTACTTCTGCTGGTCCATTTAATGCAATTCATATAAATCAGGCCAGCAAAGGTAAAGAGAAGTCATACTACTGAAGGGAGCAGCCTTAGCACTCCACTTCGAGTCAAGAGATCCTGCTATGTGTTTGCATCAATTTTTGCTAGACAGGCTAGCAATTGTCTAGTACGTCTATGTGTATCCTCTCTATAAACTAGGCAATTATTTTCAATAACTCAACTAAAATATCTGTGCTAAAAAATCTCTCTTTAGATTTTTACCAATCTTAATGTCTTTAGATTTTTTTTTCCTGAGAGAATCCCCCTTTTTTTCTAAAGCATGAAATATTACCCTAACACATTCTCAAACAGAGAAGTGACTCATTCTGTAGTCTGCTCCGTACATTAACATCACCTACTTGCTGAAGTGGTGTGGCTGTTGAACATGGATTCTTGGATTCAGGCTCCTGATCAAGTCGACTCTCTGAATACTCCACACTATATGTCTAATCAATGCTTTCCTGAGTCCTCTTTCAGAAAAACCTCTGTTTTCAATCACAAAAATGTTTTACCCTCAATAGTAGAAATTTCTTTCCACAAGCTTAAGGTAACTCCCTAGAGATAGGACCTTGGGCATTTACTGTCATAGTGATAATATTAAATTATCATAGTACCTTTTATTAATAATTTAAAGGGAGGGTGTAATTACAGATAGACTATCTAGAGGGCTATGTTGGCTCTTTCATTATATTGGCTGTTTGATAATCCCAGGATTTTAACATATAATTGGAAAAGTCATAGAATAGAAAACAGGATCATTGTCATAATTTGGTTCCGTTTTATGAATAATGCAGATCCATCATAAGGCTACTATGGCTAACAAATTCAATTGGGCTGATACAGTTATAAATGAAGTATCCAATAGAAAGAATGATTTGTAAAGCAAAGCAAAATAATACGTGTCAGCAGAGCTGATGTTTGTGAAAATAATACATGATGCTGTAGCATACATACCATTTCCAACGTTATTCTGAGGGCATTTGTTTTAATATAATCCTTTAAAATTCATGTAAAATATATACTAAAGAAAATAGAAAGTGTAATGAATCTTCCTAAGATCCCATCTCAAGTAATCTGGTAGACTGTGCAAACTGTGGCTTAGGAGGAGCACTCTTTTGCTCTTGTGGTCCCCACCCTACCCCACTAAGTTCCTGCCAATCACAGCAGTGCATTCACTCAGCACTAATTGACTTGCTGTGAAACTCTACCATGAATCTTTAGAAGGAACTGAGTAACACTGGGCCCCAGTTCTACTTTTAACATGATTTTATGTAGAGAAGGGAATTATTTCAATGTTTTCTTTTTTAATGTGAACACCCTGGAGGGATAAATCCAAATATGGAGGAGATATTCTCTCCCATGGGTGACATCTGAGGGTAGCATAAGGATTAGTTTTAAGAATGTTACCTACACATAGAAACTGAGTAGACTAACTATCTCCACTGCTCACTCCTAGGTCATCAGCTGATTTCAGGTAACTACTAACTAAAAATTAATGGGAAAAAAGCAGGCCATAAATTTGAATGGAGCAAGGATGGGCATATAAAATGATCTGGATGATGGAAAGGGAAGGGAAAATGCTTCAACTGTATTATACTCTCAAAATTAAGGACAACTGTTAGCCCCAAAAGACTTGCTAGTGAAAAACTAAGTAATAGCATTCTCTTTGGTTTCCATATTCTTATTATGTTTCTGAATTATTCCTGACTTACTCTTGAGTCAAAATTTCAATAACAACAGTAAAGTTTTCTCATTTCACTGGAAGAAAAATTGCTAACATTTTAATGCTTTTTTTAAAGTATCTAATGTAAATTTTTTTTTCTGTGAGCTGTCTATATCTGCTGATCTTTCTGTATACTTTTCTTAACGTTGTTCAATTCAGTTTAACTGAGGCATAAATTTCAGTGAACTTTAAAATGAAATTATGCACACACATGAAATATGTGATTCTGTAAAATGTGTCTCCTGGAACAATTCTTTTCAAGCATAAGGTAATAAGTGAAATTTTCTTAAGCATACTTAGTGCATATTTATGAAGGTCTTTAATTAAGATACAACTCATGCTTTTTCTTATCTACTAAAAACATTGGTAAATTTTTATCTACATATTCATTCTCCGATAAGCATCTATCATTATTAATTTAAGCATCTGTATAAAATGGTATTAAATATTTTACCAAAGTTTATTAGAATAGTTATATAATGCAAAAAATGTTCTCAATTTGTTTACTCCTACACTAAAATTGAGTCCTCCAAAAATTCATATAATGGAATTTTCTCTATAGTGATAAAATTGCACTAGGTTGAGAATGAAGGAAGCCCCTTCTTAGTACATTTTTCTGAACATAATGTAATGGACACTCTGGTGGCTTTTGGAATAACCTATGTATTTGGCACAACATAGATAGTGGAACTTTCAATGAAGTCATGTTGTTGCTATGAGGCCAATAAAACACAGTATATATGTGGCAATTAAGTGAGAGTCATTTACATGCAGACAGATGCAGGCTTAACTCAGATTTGCCATCACTTGCCCTCCGTGTCTCTAGGCAAGCTGATCAACCTCTGTGATCTTCAGTTTCCATGCCTATAAAGTATGAAAACAAAAAAGCAGCACTTGGTTCATAGGGACTTAATGAGGGTCAACTGACATGGTGTTTATGCAATTCTTATCATATCCTTAACACACTAATGTTAATTAATATTGTTTCTAATCATAGTGCTATTATTCTGCTATCATTGCAACTTCTACCATCAGATATTTATGATACTGAATGGATTAATAGTTTCTTGACATCATTAACGCATAATCAGAATTTATACACTACAAAAGTATTGAAAATAAAGATAATAAATGTTATTAAACATATTTACAATATTAAAAATTGATCACAACCACAGATCACTAACAATAAGATCTTTGGCTCATATATTTTTGGATATTTTCTATAAGAACATATTTGTGTATATGCCTAAATATGTGAACACAGAGAAAGCCTTTTCAGAAACTGAGTTTTTATTGTGCACAGTCTTATAGCTTTTGTTTTTTAGTCTCTCTCTCTTAATTTTCATATTTTACATCTTTGTTATCTAGATAATATTTCACTTATTGATCACAAGTATCCTTTATGAGTTGTTTAAATTAATGTTTAATCTAAAACAATAGCACACATCTCATTATGTCCCTAACCATTCTTTTAATCTAGTAACTTTTTTTATTTTTTCTTTTACTAAAAACATATTTATTTTACTAAATATATTCTGATTACATTATCCTCTACCCTTATTATTTCCAGTTTTTCCTCATCTCCCATCCCACCCAGATTCACACCATTCTCTTTCTCCTTAGAAAACAGAACATAAATAATAATAATAAAATAAGATAAATCAAAAATAAAGAAACCAGAATATCACAAAATAACAAAACAAGAAAAAGAGACAAAGAAAAAAAAAGCCCAAGAAATTCACAAAGATGTAGAGAAACACATGTTAACACACCCAGGAGTCATCCCACAAAATTTCCAAGTATATTCAGGGGAAGATAAAAATAAAAACAAAGATGTCCTGGCTTAACATTATGAGAAAAAGAACCTCCAGAGATGACACTGAGTCCATTTTGTTGTCTGCTTACCATTAGGCATGGGTCCTACCCTTAAAAGTGGTTTGTTACCAAAGTGAGACTTTCATAAGAAAATGAATTTCTCATTTTCAAACATCTATCAACAGATGATAGCTTCTGGGTTAGGGATAACCCAGCTCTAGAACTCCATCCGATGCAACTATAAAACCCAGTGTGTGCTGCTGTGGCCTCTGTGAGTTCATGTGTGCACACAGTCCAACTGTGTCTAGAAGGCCTTGTTTTCTTGGAGTTTTCCATCACCTCTGGCTCTTGCACTCTTTTTCCTCCTCTTCAGAAGAGTTTCCTAAGCCCTGAGAGGAAGGATTTTGTGGAACATTCTTTTTCGAACTTAGTGTTCCAAAGTCTCTCACTCTCTGCATATTGTACGACTGTGAGCCTCTGTATTTGTTCATTTCTGTTGCAAGAGGAAGCTTCTCCAATAATTACTGAATAAGACACAGATAGATGCATAGAGAAGGATGTCATTGGGAGTCATTTTATTACTGTGTTCCTTTAGCAGAACAGTAGTGTTTGGTTTTCTCCTAGGTCTCTGAGCTATCCAGTCTTAGGTTCTGGGCAACCAAAGAAATGTATGGTATAGGTCCCATCTTATGGAGTAGAAGGTAACTCAAATCAGATATTTTTTACTTTCTTTCTTTCTCCCTTTCTTTCTTTTTCTTTTTTGTTTTTTCTTGACAATATTTCTCTATATTGCTTTGGAGCCTCTCCTGGAACTTGCTCTATAGACTCAAACTCACAGAAATCAACCTGCCTCTGGCTTACAAATGCTGGGCTAAAGGGGTGAGTCACCAACTCCAAGCTTGTTAGTTGCTTTCAAAAGTTTTGTGACACTATTGTACCTGTGTTATCTTGCAGGTAGGTCACTCTTGTAGATCAAAGGGTTTGTAGCTAATGTTTATCTTTTTCCTTTGGTAACATGAAGAGTACCTTCCAGTATCATAAATAGTAGTCTGTATGGATGAAGACTGTAGGTAGGCACCAGCTAGACATCTGTGTTCAATGAGTTATGTAGATTATAATTCTGGGTTATCTGGGGATCCCCATGGGTACTGATTAGATGCAACCCATTTCTGATACTAGAAGGTTTATTTGGTGACAAGAGATTATTCTGTTGGGGCTCTATCTACCTATTTGGTGATTTCATTTCTACTGACTTCATATATGTATACATTATAGGAATCATCTACTATAATTGGTTTCCATATAAACCCTTAAATATCCCTTGGTTTTAGCTGTCCTTTCCTATACTCCCCAAGTTGCCCTCCTCTTCCCTCCCACTCCATGTTTGATCCTCCCATTCCAGTCCCCCATCCTCATTTATCCATAACTTAGTTCTCCTCTCTAAGGAGATACATTTCATGATACTTCTTATAGCAATAAATAATAATTTCTTTTTTATTAGAGTCCGAGTCTTCATATATCCCTGCTTGAATATAAGGAATTTTACTGATGATATAAGAAAGAGAACAGGGATCTCTAAGTGCTTCTACTTCTGAAGGTCTGAGATTAGAAACTCTCAGGGAGATTGCAAAATGAGTTGGCTACTAAGTGTCAGCTCCTGAGGGAGGACATTGCTTCCTTTTGTGTTCTTTCTGGGTTGGGTGGTGGTAGTATTTAGGCACCTGTACTACTATGTCCTTGGTGTTCTGACAGGAAAAGCTCTCAGCTGCAGCCAATAAGAGCACCACCTGGGCACATTCACTGCATTCTCTTTCAAAAGGGTCATCTTACCTCTCTCTCTCTCTCTCTCCTTTTCTGCCTCTCTCTCTTTCTCTCCTTCCTCCCTCTCTCTGCCTCTCCAGTGTTTACTGTTGCTTCTGTCCCCAGAGGTGCTGGTCCCCTCTCCCCTTCCCCATTTCCCATTTACTTTTCTGCAATTAAAAAAAAAACACAAAAAACAAAAAAAAAAAAACCCTCTGCCCAAGCTGTCCTGTAGTGTCTTTCTTCCCCTTGCATCACTTTTTAAAATTACATCTGATGGTCCAGGCCTTATCACTCATGGGCAGTTGAGTGGACTATGAAAGCCTACTATCCTGTTGGTGGTATAGCAAATTTCTTTGTAAAATCAGGAAACTATTTTGACAAAGTGTTAATTGAAGAAAGCATTATTATCAGCATAAAACTTGGAAGAGTGATTGTTGCCGTTAAACTCTTATAAGACAACTTGGTCTTCAGTAGAAACCAGGATGCCTTTGAGAGGGCTCTGTAATATGTCACTAATTCCTTAGTCTTGCCATGTTGGCAGCATTCCCCAGGCAGAGGACAGATCTCTGATGGGCACTTTGGAGGTAAGAAGGTGGAAGACTGTACCAGGGAGCCTCATGTTCAACTCTGTGTTCATCTTTCTCAAAACCTTGACAGCACCAGAAGATATAGTGACAATGCTCTTAGCACCATCACTTCTATGATACCAGCTTCCCAAGTGGTGGTAATGGCAAGAACTCTGCTCCTGAGTCTTTCTACAATGCTGAAATTGATATGGGTGACCTTTATGTGCATGTGGGCAGCACAAGAAGTTCATGGTGTATGAGTCATCACTAATTATCTTAAGTGTGCTTGAGGAAATTGTCATACTTCTTATTGTTCACAAACATGGTAACGTCAATAGAAAGGGCTAAGATGGAAACTTCGTTGGCGCTACTCTTCAAGAGTGGTCTTCAATGTTATCCATCATAGTAAAGACATCAATAGAATACATGATATATATTCAACATCAGAATCACCCTATTCAATATTGGCAGGACCTTACTCTTACAAGATGGAGATGCTTGTTAGTAAAGTTCTTGACAACTTATACAATGTCATAGAAATAGCTTGTGCCATACAGTAAAAGACTCTCAAATATTTTAGATGAACGTAGTAGTATTTGCCATAATTATAGGCATAGTAAAAAGACACAGTTCTTTTGTTGAATAATTGATCACAGCCACTAAATTGTATAGGACAGCTGAGGAGAGGCACTAACCTCATGGAGGTCATAACCATGAAATTTCAAGTTACTTTTTATTCATCATTTAACAAGATTTGTTCTGAGTCCTTGGGAAGATTAGAACAGGACCACTGGTCTGAGAATAGAAGAACATAAAGGCTATGGCACTCCTGAATCATTCATTCTATTGATGAGAGATAAGTTACATGTAAAAAAAATCTCAGCTCATTTGGGCTCATTGTTTCACTTTTCTACCTATAAGCACCCTTACTTGAACAACAGAAATTATGGGGCCTTCTTAGCATCCTTAGGAATAAATCTTGTATCATACACCTTTCCACAATCTGTAAATCAATGAGTGGAGGCTCAAAGCTGCTTGCTATCAATGCCATGTGGGCTTGACATTCATAGACTTATGTGTTGATACTCTGATCATCTCTATAAAAATGGCAGATCCTATCATTTTAAGATGTACTTAATAAGGCTTGATTTTTATCTTACTTTGGATTGGCATAGTTATAATGATTTAGTTAAAATCCAAAAGTTAAATTGTATCAACTTTATAACCAACACGAGCTTTTCAGAAGTTTTCAGTCTTGTCAATACTTCATTAATTTGCATTTATCTCTGTTTCTTGGCAGCAGATAAAATGTTACATGCTTCTGCTGCCATGGACTGTAGCCTCAAACTCTGGGCCAAAGTAAAATTTCTCGTTCTTAAGTTGCTTTTATTAGGTTTTGATTTTTTTTTGTCATAGCAATGAGAAAAGTGAGTAGTACAAATATTATTTCTTAATTCTTGCTTGAAAAAAAATTTACATGTGACAGCAAGTCCACATTATATGCATTATCACTATTCCTTCCCACTTGTTCTTCTTGCCTCTGCTTCATTATTTATCAATTATTTTTTTCATCTCTTCTGTCATGCCAATAAACATCAAAAGAAAACTTCGAATGCTATTGTCAATCATGATCTAACAGCCAATAGTTTCTTGTTAATCTTAGAGTAAAAATTTCAACTCCACACTTGCTGTTCTATCAAGGTAGACCTATCTACAAATACACAGACACTTTATGTCACCCCTCCTAATGAATTATGAACCAGACATACCTGTCTTCTCTCTTCCTGCCCCTAACCTACTGGCTCAGAGATCCTTGTCTTCTGTCATTATAAAAATGAAAATATTTCGTACCAGCTGAATTAACTCAATTTTAGCCTTCCTACTTGTCATTTTCTTTGTTGTTTATAAAAGAACATTACATACAAACTCTAATATATAATCTGAGTAAGGTTAGAAGCTAGAGTTTGATTTTGGCCTTTCCATTATGACCCAAGGGCTTCAGAATTGCTAGCCAGGGCAAGCACTCATTCTATGGTCCCCTCAGTAGCCTATTTCAAGTAAATTACCACAGACACTATACAAACAATTAGATATGACCGAGGTCAAATAAATTTTTATTTTTTTTTTCATTTTTGACTTTTACTTTAGTGTTTCCATTTCTTTTTTTATTTTTTTAAATTTGTATTTATTTATTCATTTTTCTGATTTTTACATATCGATCCTAGTTCCCTCTCCCTCCTTTCTTCCACCTTCTCATGCTCCCTGATCACCCTCCCACCCCATTCACCCCCCCCAACTTCTATGTAGGATGATGCCTTCCAGGAGGGGTCATCTAAATCTGTCAAGTCATTTGGAGTAGGGACTAGGTTCTCCCTCCTTCCCCTAGGTTAAGGGAGTATCCCTCCATGGGGAATGTGCTCCCAAAGTCCTTTTGTGCACCAGGGATACATTCTGGTTCCACTGTCAGAGGTCCCTTAGACTGCTTAGGCTTTCTAACTGAGTCCCACATTCAGGGGTTCTGAGTCGGTTCAATGCTGGATTCCCAGCTATCAGTCTGGGTTTCCATTAGCTCCTCCTTGTTCAGGTCAGCTGTCTCGGTGGGTTTCTGTAACCTGTTCTTGTCCCCCCTCTCTGTATTTGGATTCCAGTTTGGCTTAGTGTTTAGCTGTGATAAAATTTTATTTTTAAAGTTGATTGTAATCAAGACTCAGCTGTTGTCATTTGCCTATTCTTAGTCTAGAAGAGATTACAATGGTGACTATGTTGAAATTGATACAAAACACTAAAACACTCAAGAATCAAAACACACTTGAAAAACAATACCATTTGGTAGGTATTGTACTGAACACTGTGCAAAAACACTTATTATAAGGTAATAAACACTGCTACTTTACTGTCTAAAAGACCAAATTTCTAAAACTATTAAATATATTTCCCAATGTTAACTAGCTGGAATGTATCTGATCATAGCTGGAATGTATCTGATTATAGCATTTTAAAAATTTGGCTGTCCTTCCTGACTTGATAATTTCCCATAGCCATTTTAGGTCTAATGCAATACCGATTTTTGACACTGTTGAAGAAATAGATTTCAGAAAGTTCTCTCTTCACCCATACTTCAGCTAATACCCTAATCTCAGGGCTACATTCGACTTTGTGTACATATGGAATTCCAAGTGGGGACTCTTGTTCAAATTCCAGAACCTTCAGAGTTTTTTGATGCTTGTTGTTAGCAGATGTTAAGTAGAATTTTTAAATGAACTTTGAAGTGTGATGGCACAGTTGATGTACTTAGCTGCATGGGGTAGCCATTTGATCCTTCAAAAGATAAGACTTGGATGATTTTTTGTTGTTGTTGTTCAGGATTGTGATCCCTGTAACTTGTGAAGTTCTTTTGAAACCACACTGGGACTAATGTGTCAGATGTGGATACGATTCAATGGCTCCCTGAGTTTTTCTCAATAAGACTACTAATAAGAAGAATGTTTAGTGACTGTGACACTTCCTGACAAGGACTGATTAAGAGGTAGTTTCTTACTTGGAGTTTTCTTCAGTTAATGTCAAGAAAGAATAAAGATAATGATTCCCATGTCTCAGGGCTCACTCAGAGTGATGGGTCCAGTACCTGCAGCTGTATCGGAGGACAGAGCTTCACCACAGTGCAGTAACTCAAGGCTACAGTATTACTTACCTCAATTGATCTAGTGAAAGGGTGGCTTTTGTGGGCAGTGTGGAAAATAACCCAGGGGAAACAATGACAAAGAAAAGCAAAGAAGGAATAATGTCTATATAATGTCACCAGTAACTGATGGGATACAAGGTAAATTAAGGGTATTCCTAATCAGAAAATTCAGATTATCTAAAAATATAAGAGGTTTAGAGATCCACAAGAAGTGATGAAATTCACACAGAAGTAATAAAGATGAGTCTTAGAGCAAAAAAATCTTTTAATCTACTTTATGAGACAAAATTCCAATGAAACTGTTAGATCCAAAAAAAAGTATTTGTTTCATAAGTAGACACCCCCAACTGAAGTTATGAGAGAAAATATGATTCTTAATTGTTTCCAGACTAATTTTAGAACCACAAAAACTTATTATTTTTTCATTATGATGCTGAAACCAGTGTGTGTGTGTGTGTGTGTGTGTGTGTGTGTGTGTATGACTTAAGATGAGCATTTACATGATAAATTTTGCAAATTATTAATTATCTTGGATCAGATAGCATCAGTGGATTACTTCCTAAGTATCAATATAGGTTACAGGAAGTCAGATGAGTAGAACTCTCATACATTAATGTCTTCATAATAGTGTATAATGATTAAACAAACAGAACCTCTACATCCAGAGTATTTGGGTATTATAGACTAAGCAAATGAAGGTAAGGCTGCCAATCTCTGTAATGCACACTCCTTAGGTGTGAAATTTAGATTCTTCTAATATATCCCTCTGGAGGGTTGTTATGAGGATAAAAGATATGCTTGATGATGATGAAGAAGGAAACCTTTTCAATGGAGAAAGGTCAAGATTGCCTAAATTAAATTTCTCTTCAACTTCAGAATAAGTATTTAAAATATCAAGCAAGTTATTGAAGAAAATATGGGTAATATATAATATTTTTATATCATATATAATTTTACATATCAATTAACACTTGTTATTGAGTCACCAAAAAGTCTCTTCTAAAGGTGTAAGTATTTAAGTTTGGATATTTAAATGAGTAAGTTTTTGGTACTTTTCTTTAACATGGAGAAAGATAGCATATATTAACTAGGAAAAATAAAAAGAAAAACATAAATATTTAATAGGTAGAAATACATTAATTATAGACATAATATGAACAAATTTTGCTATGACAAGACTGAAGTGCATAAATCCCAGGGAAAGATAAGAGTGATACAATGGAAATATTTTCTCCACACTTCACCTGATTGCTACTTAATATTGTGTAAATGCATACAGATGTGTAGATAGATACATAAATACATGATAGGTAGATGGCAAAAGGAGCTAAGAATATACAATACATATTTAGATAAATTTATATATAAGGACAAATGACTAGCATGTTTTCAGGCCCAGGAATATGAACAAAAGAAAGGTAGGTCTTCAGTGACTTGTTTCTTATGTGTGGGTCTTAATTCTCCAGAATCTTTCCAATGTTGAAAATGATGCTTTGCCATTGTTCTTGATTCTATAGAATGTTTAGTATTAGTGTAAATCCATAAAGGCTGGCAGGCTATCTGATTTTAGAAACAGAATTTTCATTTTTAAAGTCAGCATGAACTTAGGTGAACATGCTACCATCTTTCTATACAAAATGAAAGCATTAGGACTTGGAAAGAGAGAAAGAAAACTGATTGTTTTTTATTATTGGTTTATTGATCTGGGATAACTTCATACTATATGGATCCAAGGAAGAGGAAAAGCAAGTCATTCCTAGAGTATTTTAACAGTAAGTGTTCATCAGAAAAGAGTGCCAAGTGTCAGACAGAGTCTTAGGTTGCCATTCTGTAAATCAAAACCTCTTCAAATAGAGATGACATATAACATGGAACAATAGTGAAAAGCTTAAATAATTGTTCAATAATGCCTACTTATGAGAGACAAGAACAATGTGCCTTATTGGTATTTCATTTTTGAGCAACAGAAATCATCTTTTAGTAGATGTTTCTGAAGACTTTTTCAATTCTGAGAGGTCAAATGACAATAAATAAATAAATAAATAAATAAATAAATAAATAAATAATAGGCTGAGAAACTTTAGGTAGGTTCTGGCTACTTGAACTATTTTAGCAGGAAGATAGCAAAATATTCAATTTGAAAAATGTTTTGAGTGTTAACTTGATGGGGGCATTTTCTTGTTTGTCTTATTGGCTGATGATTAAACACGGATTAGCTAGGCAGGATGATATGTAGTACTAGGAGACAAGGAGAATTCTGGGAAGTGTAAGCAGAGAGGAGTCATGTGATCCCAGGAAGTGACATAGCTGGACAGAAACTGCCAATACCTAACCATAGAGGTCTAGAGGTACAGAAAGGCAAGAAGTGACATAGCTGGGCAGAATCAGTATATAAGCAGGGACAAGCAGGAAATTGTTCTCTTCCCTTCTTTGCAGAGACTCTGAGCCAGCTGTCATCATGTAGTGTGCAAAGAATTTGGTAAGCCAAGGCCATGTGGAAATACATGGATTAGTAGTTATGGGTTAATAATCAAGTCAGAGGTAGCCAATAAAAATGCTTGTCACTCTGGCCAACAGTTTCATAACTAATATAGAATCTGTGTGTTTATTTTGGGGGTCAAGGGCCAAGGACCTACTGGGCCAGAAATCCCACTTTACATTAACTAATTTAGAGCATGACAGTGTTCATTATTTTAGTAATGAAAAGTCTTAGTGATCCTCCTGCCTCTGCCTCCTTTAGGAAATCCTACAGGCATGTGCCAACACAACCTGCATAATGTAAAGTCTTAGTGAGTCTACATTTATTATAAGAGTTTCTGAGCCAAGACATTCATTCAGATTATATAATTAATTAAGTTATTGTTAAAACAATCATACTGTCTACTTGTCATAAATATCTGTAGAAATTGTGAGAAAATGCAAAGGCACAAACTAGATTTTCTAAGAGAAGTTATAGAATTTTCCCAATACTTTTATTATGGCTCACAGAGTATTTATACAACAGTCAGAGCATGTCTGATCATCATGGGTGAGATGAAAGGCTATTTAGGAAGAAACCACCCCAAATTAAAGAATGTTAAATAGTTCTCTGTACACCAATGTATTAATAGTAGAGCCCCAATGACTGTGGTTGCTTACAAAGAAGCACCATAGACAGATAGAAATGCCTAACACATTTATGTAAATCCTTTCCAATGATAAATCTGCTAACACAATTCAATATTTCTGCTAAAAATAAAGTGAAAGCTTGATATATACTATCTGGTATAAATCTCATGCAACTATCTGGTGAAATTAAAATGTGAGAGAAGTTACTTTAGGCTGTCAACTAAATACCTTTCAAAAGTGTAGTACACTACTGGAGAGATGGCTCAGTGTTAAAAGCATTATCTGCTCTTCTAGAAGTCACAGATTCAATTCTCATGACCTTATGTAATTCCAGTTCTGAAGGACATGGGAATCTCTTTAGCTTCTGTAGGTACCAGGCATTCACGTGGTGCACAGACATATATACAGGCAAAATAAAGCATACATAAAATAAATGAAAAAATAAACTCTGACACTACATGTATTTGAAATATAATATTACATTTGCTTCTTTGAAAATTACATTCCATTTAAGTGATGCTAATCATTAATGGATGATTTTAAATGAATTTGTCTTTCTTTTGTTTCTGTACATACTATAGAATAAATAAATAAATAAATAAATAAATGAGTAAATGAATGTGTTCAGAGCAATACATACACGAGCAATACTCACAGAAACTAGGTTTGTCTTAGTACATAATCCTATGTTGACAGTCACCTTTTACATTTGTGTGATTAGCAGGAGAGAATGTGCATACATCTTTCCAACAAAAGAGAATGACAGTCACAAAAGCAAAAGCCATTCTTAAATTCACACAGTTAACATATAATGAGACTTTATCTAAAAAATGTATCTACTAACAGCCTAATTGCCACAAGGGAGGATTCTCCAGAAATAATACATTTACTGGGAATAAAGGAGGAATTGTAATCAGAACTACTGATGCCTTAAGAATGTATTCAGGAAAACAAAGAGAAACAGGGTCTTAAAATTAAATGGATACAGATATAAGATGGTTGGGTCAGGCTCCATATCCCATTATCAGGAGTCTTCATTAGGGTTACCTTCTTAGATTCTAAGGAGTTTCCATTGAACTAGGTATCTATATCACCCGAAATGCCCCCAATCCCAGTAATCTCTTCAAGTATTCTCTCCCTCCATCCCTCCTCCTACACCACCTGATCCATCTTGTTCCCCTTTTCACCCACTCATCCCCAGTCTATCCATGAAATATATTCTATTTCCCATTCCCAGGGAGATCAATGTGCCCTCCTCTTGAACTCCCCTTGTTAATTAGTCTCTCTGGGTCTGTGAATTTTAGCATGATTATCTTTTACTCATAAGTAAAATAATAATATAACTAATAACTTGTAAGTGCATAGTAACATTTTTTTGTTGTTGTTCTGGGTTACCTCACTCAGAATGATTTTGTCCTGTAAGGATGGAAAAATTTAGCCTAATTTTCCCTAGACTCTGCCCCTAGCAGTGAGTAGGCAAGAGGTCATTCTTGACTGTTTACAACAGGGCTGTTTAAGGACAGCACCTGTGAGTGAATGAGAACAGGAAATGAGCCGTGTCATACTACCCAGAAGCCCTAGTGAAAGCAGACTTCATGGGCTAAGCGCGAGCTTAGATAGTTCAAATTGATTGGTCCGCACTGGACCTATGAGATGATTGGTTTGTGATGTGTGGGCTTTGTTGTAACCCTATAAAAACTGTCTGAACCCTGTACCTAGGGTTCCCATTCCTCTACCCCACGTGGAATATGGCTGGGGACCCCAGTGCACTGGAATATAAAAGACCTCATGCTTTTGCATCAAGACTGGTTCTCATGAGTGACTTGGGGGGCTGCCTTTCCTGAGTCGGGGCATGAGGGTCCATGCCTCCACGGGTCTTTCAGTCCCATACCATCCATTTGTCTGAAAATTTCATGATGTCATTGTTTTTAATATCTGAATAACACTCCATTGTGTAAATTTGTACCACATTTTCTTTATCCTTTTTTCCTTTATTAAAATAGGTTTTTGTTCATTTTAATTTGATCATAGATTCAGCTCCCTGAACTCCTCCCAGATTCACCCTACATTTAAATTTAAATGTTTCTTTACTTGCATAGTGTTAAGATCTCTATTTGAATTTAATGGCAATTCAATAAAGTATGAAGACAAATGAGAATAATAAACATAACTCTAAAAACAGTGTCAATTTTAAGGAATGGCATCCTGGGTGTTCACAGCTAGCTGGTCTCAGTGAGACTCCTAAGGAATAGTGGCTTCATAAGGTACTGGAAAAATAATGCTATACTGTGGTCACATGAAATCTATTCAGTGGCTTACATAATGTGTTTCTACAAAAATATATGTTACTTTCTTAGGCTAGGTCCTTTTTTAAAATTATTATTTAGTGCTGGTAGGCTGTTACACATGTACCATTTTTGTAGCTATAGAAGAGGATTACAGAAAAAAAAGAGCACATGCTCTCCATAGTCTTCAGAAGGAAGGAGGAGATGGAAATTGTCACTCAAGGCAGACAAAAACTGAATATCCCTAGTATTCTGAGAGGATTGACAAGCTAAAGAAGGAATGACTTGGAAATGTCTAAAATGAAGCTGGATGCTGAATTCAAGCTAAACCTAATTGACTAATGAAGGAGGTGATAAAAGGCATTTCAATATCATGTTATCACATATTTTTTTGTTTTCCAATTAGTCACTCTAAGAAAAACAAAGTAGAAGCATGTTGTCTTCTCATTAACCAATGATAGCAATAGGGGCTAACCACCTTCCAGTGTCACATAATTCAAACCAGCTTTTATAGTCTCTACTGCTCCTCAAACTCCCATGTGAATTCTTGGTTGGAAAGATACTCAGCATTTGTCTCAGCAGTCTACAGTGATTGTGGGTGGTTCTCTAGTCCAGCCTAGAAATAATATCATGTGATGTTGTTTTCAGGACTTCTAGGAAAAGGCAATTTTCTAGATCCTTAATTCAGGGACAGCTTTTCTCTCTGTACCTTGAAGCCTCCCTTGTTCTACTGATATTTTGTAGTAAAGTCTTGGATCTTTTGACAATCCACATTTACTATTTGACTTGTTTAACATCTATTAATGATTATAATATAATGTTTGTATTAGTATTTATTTGTTTCCAATCCTCTCATTTCTGAATTTTCCTAGACACAATGTTTGGAATTTTGGTCCCTAAGATGAGTAAGAGATGCTGCAGCTCTTCAGATGGACTTGCAGTGCTCCCCCTGTTTACTGTTGCTATTGCTCACATTTAAGCACAACTTTTAGAGAAGATCCCTTTCCTGGTAGAAACAGACAATGATTAGCTGCATGCCAATAATTTCTAGGAAACATGCTTCTCCTGGCTTTCTTCATAGTGTACTCTACTGCTATACAGAAAAGTGAATTTCTTGCTAGTATGGAAAGAACATACTAGATACCCAACTGCATCTCCTTGAGAAATATTGAAAACTATGCCCCTACTAGTCTGGATTAGTTGGGATCATCACAGAAGATGTAGTTGGCATTGCCATTTTCTGCTTGAAACAGCACCTTTTTTTTTTAAATTTACTTTTCTTATTTTACATATTGATTCCAGTTCCCTCTCCGTCCCTTTCTCCCTTCCTCTCTTCCACCCTCCCATGCCCCCGGCCATTTTCCCATCCCATCCCCTCCCCCACTCCACATGTAGGGTGATGCCTTCCTAGAGGGGTCATCTAAATCTTTCAAGTCATTTGAAGTAGGGACTAGGCCCTCCCTCCTGCCTCTAGGTTAAGGGATGGGCCCCCAGACTGATAGCTGGGAATCCAGTATTGGACTGACTCAGAACCCCTGAACATGGGTCTCAGTTAGAAGGCCTGGTTAGTCTAAGGGAACTCTGACAGTGGAACCAGGATGTATGCCTGGTGCACAAAAGGACTTTGAAAGAGTGCCTTTTTTAAAACTATCTTTTGGATTTCTGTCCTATGGAAAATATGATCAGGGTGTTTGTGACTCAGTTTTATTACTAATATGAAATATCAATGTAACCATGAGAAAAATAAACAAGGCAATCTTTCTTAAACTAAATAAACCACTGTTTACAGCCTAGAGAGTATGATTCAACCCCTTCCAATGCCATAACTCAGTAAGACCCACCTTAATCATGAATACAAATATGCACATCTAATTGCTATGACATCATGAAACACAAGTCAGTAGATATGTGAGACAGCATCTAGAGAAGAACAGCATAAGTACTTCCCTAGATCTTTCTATTTTAAATATATATTCTTTTTTTAAATTGGAAACAAGCTTGTTTTATATGTCAATTCCAGTTCCCTCACCTTCCCCTCCTCCTCTGTCCCCCTACCAATCCCCATGCAATCCCCTTTCTGTTCCCCAGGGAGGGTGAGACCTTCCATGGGGAATTTTTAAGTCTGTCATATCATTTGGAGCAGGGCATAGGCCCTTCCCCATGTGTTTAGGCTGAGAAAGTATCCCTCTGTGTGGAATGGGGTCCTAAAGTCCATTTGTATACTAGGGATAAATACTAATCCACTACCAGAGGCCCCATAGACTGCCTAGTCCTCCTAACTCACACCCATATTCAGGGTGTCTGGGTCATTCTTATGCTGGTTTCCAAGCAATGAGACTGAGGTTCATGAGCTCTCCCTTATTCGAGTCAGCAGTTTCTTTGGGTTTCTCTAGCCTGGTCTTGACCCCTTTTCTCATCACTGCTCTCTTTCTGTGACTGGATTCCAGGAATTTGGTTCAGTGTTCAGCTGTGGGTGTCTGCTTCTGCTTCCATCAGCTACTAATTGAAGGCTCTAGGATGACATATAAGGTAGTAGTCATCAATCTCATTAGCAGGGAAGGGCATTTAAGGTAACCTCCACTATTGCTTAGATTGTTAGTTGGGGTCATCCTTGTAGACCTCCAGACACTTCCCTAGTGCTAGATTTCTCTTTAAACCTATAATGGTTCCCTCTATTATGATATCTCTTTTCTTGTTCTCCTCTATTTTTTTCCTGACTCAATCTCAGCCTGTCCAGAGCCTGTCAGCACCTTGGTCCGTCTTCCACCCACAGAGGAGCCTGCCTTCCCTAGATCTTAAAAATGCATTAAAATATAATCAGAAGTGAAATAACAATGTACACAGGTATAGCAAATCCCTGAGTTTCTATAAGCAACAAAACTGATATTTTGAACAGCAGACATGCTACAATCTGAGGCAATGAAAGGGTTAAATAAAATCTGTTTTGACAACAAGAGATGTTGGAGAAACCATCAAATACTCTATGCTTAGAGGTTTTTGTTGGGCAACAGAACTATTGGATAATAGGGTGATAATATTTGTATAATAAAAAATCATATTCAACAATAACACATACCATAGTAATATAAATGTATATATTGTAAATAAATTTTATATCTGTGCAGTAAGGACAAAGACTTATTGAAATCTTTTTCTTTGTTTTGTAATCTGATCCAATATATGATTTGTTTTCAAACTAGTTTGTCTCTTTTAGTCTGTCCATCTCTGTCTCTGACTTTCCTCTCTCTTTTTCTCTTTCATCTATTTAACCATTTTTCCAAAAGTTACTATGCTGTTAATGATGTTCAACTAACTATTAAAAATAATCTACCTTGTTAAACTTAATGAATCTTTACTACTTCAGTTGAATTCTCAATCCTGTATTTCAGGAGACAGAAATAAGGGTATGTGATTCTTGGGTATGTGAGCTTGTAGAAATTCTCTGGTTGCCAAAACATATTAACAGGAAGGCATCAACTTAAGTATACACAAGTTATTCAAGTACTTCTAATGTGTATAATTGTTCCAGGTGCCAGAACAAATAAAATGCATGCACATAAGAGGTAGAACGAAGACCTTTTGTTGTTGATACATTTTCCAAACATAAAAGTTAGACTGTCTTCAGGGGAGAACGTCTATTTCATGAGTGCAAACACATTGTTATTTGTTTCCATGACAGGCAGCATTAACTCATTACTGCATGCTTTACTTCCGAGGCTGAGCAGTCTCTTGTGCAATCTGTCAATATGGTGTTCTCAGCAGCCAGTGAGAACTAGGATCAGCATACAACCTGAAATCTCTGTCTTCCTTTCATTGAAAAGGGAGTGTCAAACATAAGAAGTTTAATTTCTTAAGTCATCACCTAGTAATATCAAAACACATTACTTTTTTGTTGTTTTTTTTTTAACATTAATGGTAGTTTTGTTTATCTCCTCATGTCATCCAGGATCTTTAAGATGGGCTTTTAGGTAGCTTCTCTTATTTGTGGTACAAATTTCTTTTTCTTAAATTATTGAGAAATCCATACATGGGTAATGCATTTAAAAGATTTCCATTCTGTCCTCTCTGCTCTAATTCCCCCTCATGCATGCTCCCTTTTCAAATTCATGATCTCTTATTTAATTATCAATGTTACATAATGTGTTGTGTGTGTGTGTGTGTGTGTGTGTGTGTTTTATATAAGCATAGCTTGCTGAGTGCATTTAGTGTTGCTCATGTGCTTAGGGCTGGATAATTTGTTAAGGAGGCATGTCACCATCAATGATTATCTGTACCTCTCCATCTGTGGTGGGACTATGTGAGGTTTCACCCAAATGCATTGGCATGCCAATTGGTGTTTTCATAATGCATGTCTTATTTGGGTGACTGTATTGTGGAGGGTTAATGGGTACACCTTCCTTGTCCTCTGTAGAAGACACTACCTTCCAGCAGAATTCCTGATTCTCTGGCTCTTATAATCTTTCCATCTGACTTCTTTGAGCCTTATGTGTTGGAATTGCATTGTACATATGTTATTTGAGGTTAGAAATCCCCAGAGTCTGTTTTTATCTGCAGTTTGACCAGATGTGGGTTTCTATGATGGTTTCCATTTGCCACAAAAGGAAGCTTCTTTGATGAGAGATGAGAACCACACTTACCTGTGGGTATATGGGTAAGCATTCAGAATACTGGTTTAAGAAATTGACACTAGTAGGTACTCCTCTGGGATCCATGATTTCCCTAGGCATGTAGTTGGCTAGAATTATGATATCGGATGTGAATTATCTGCTATTGACCAGGCCTTAAATCTAATTAAGCAATTGTTGATTACTTGCAAGATAAAGGTGTCACTTCTATGCTGTTGGGGATATTTTGTCAGGCTGGTCAGATTTGTAGGCTTTGCAGTCTGTAGGACTTTTGATTGCTTTTTTTCATGGCAGTTTTCATAGCACCTCCAGATACTAAGGGAGTGAGTCCTCAGGGAGGATGCTGCCAGGTCAGTTCCAATTGGACTCCTGCAATCCTGTGTCTGAAATATGTGGAGTCCTCAGCAAACAAGTCTTAATTCCAAGCTCTGGGAAGCAACTGAGGGCAAAGGCAGTAGTCTATATTATTTTGATGGTCTTTTAGACTCCCTTGACTAACAACTTGATGGAAAGTTTCCCATGTCTGACACTATGGTTTTTGTTAGATCATCTCCAGTTCTTGGAGAGAGTAATAATATCCAAATGGTTAAACTCTATTTAAATTATATGTATATATATGATATATATATCATATATATATGTGTGTATAATGTATGTGTGTGCACTTAAGCATGTTAAAAGTAAGCATAAAATAATATGTATCCATATCTTTCTTTAGCAAACAGCTGAATTCATTAGTCTTAATCCTTCAATGTTTACAGACCAGTTTCTCCTATATTTCATGCGTGACTATATAACTTCAGTCACATGAAAGCTTCTTTCCCACTTTCATTGTCCCCTAAATTCATCCTCATTACCTCTGGAGTTACTCCTCTCCTTTCTCGTGCTCTCCTTTAACTTTTACTTTCTCACTCTTGAGGAAGGTGAAGCGTACTCAGCCTGGAGCACCATGTGCCTTCAAACTGCCTTCCAAATAAAAATCTATTAACCACTTGCATTGAAAGCCTTCTGGGAGTGTTTTAAAACTTTAATCTACTATAGACTAAGCTAACCAAACTCTTAGAAGAGGACTGCTGAAGTGTGTGTGTGTGTGTGTGTGTGTGTGTGTGTGTGTGTCCACACTCATGCACATATATGCATGTCTATGTGTAGAAAAATAAGAAGTATGTCATTTAAAATCTCTGGAATGATTTACACAATTCCCTATGTTCTGCCACTGAGGGTTTTATTACTTTTTTTAAATCATTCCTTCCAGAAGCAGCTGAATCTTAGAGAACGTATCTCTATGGTATAAATCATTTCTCTGGGTGTTTCTATTTCCAACTTTCCCTTTCTCACTTACCACCAAACCTAAGACATTTAGTTAGTTGTGTCTTAGCGCTAAGAGAATCTCCCCTTGTTATTGATGTAGTTAAAAATACATACTTTCTACCTATCATGGCACTATGTGATTAGGCATGGGGTTCTCTCAGGGCAAAATGATGATACTCTTTGGATCCATGGCTTTTAATAAATTTATTTCCATTATTAAAATGGAACATCTAGGATTTAAAGAACATGGTCAGGAGGATGAATATGTGACATTCTTTTTCTTCATCTCAAAGCAAATAATTCCATTTCTAAAATAGTCTTACTTGAATCATTTCTGGCTTCCTCTTGGTCATGTAAAATAGTATGAGTAATGATTAATTCTGGGTTTAATTTATATATACTGCTTACTTGCTTAGATTATTAAATTATATACTTTTAGATGGAGCCTGTGTCAGTATGCTCTGTTTACAACTCAAAATATTTTCCTGTATTCTACATGATATTTGAACTTGTATATCTGTGCCCTATAGACATTTGGTTTTGTGGCTACAAGTTTAAATAATAAGCCACTTACTTTTTGATAATAACCTTGGGTTCTTTCTTGACACATTCTAAGAAATGGTAATACTGTAGGTTATGCACAAGCAGCTCAATGGATTGTTTCTTAACTAAATTTTCTTCTTTGTATATCTTCTTCTGAGATCATAGAGTAAAAAAGAAAAAATAGGAAACTTACTTCAGAATTATGGGTTCGGGAGGGTGCAGTGGTTTGGGTAAATATGGAACCATAGCTCATATATGTGGTAATATTTTGTTTGTACTTTAACAAATAAAGCTTGCCTAAAAATCAGAGCTAGTCACTTATTAGTCATAGAGGCCAAGCAATGCTAGCACATACCTTTAATCCCAACACTCAGGAGGCAGAAGCAAGAGGATCACTGTGAGTTCAAGGTTACTGATCCAGTCTCAAAGAGAAACAGAGCCAGTCAGGGGTGGCTCACACCTTTAATCCAGTACTTGAGAACTACATGCCTTTGATACCAGTACCAGGGAGGTAGAAACAGGAGTGATATGGTTTGATGGAGAGAGAAATATAAGGCAGGAGGAGGCAGGAGTTTAGAGCATTCAGTCTGAGGATTTATAGGGACAGGATCATCCCTTTGGTCTGAGGAGTCAGTAGAGGCAAAAACTAGGAGCTGGTTGCTCTGTGTCTCTGATCTTTCAGCATTTACCCCTATATATGACTCATGTTTTTATTATTAAGACCAACTAGAATTCACACTATGCATATATTTGTTTGGTTCCCAGTTGATGGAAGTAGTTGGGAAAGATTGGGAGGTGTGGCTTTGTTGGAAGATATGTGTCCCTGAAGTATGTTGTTGGGCTTTTAGATTTCAAAAGTTGATGTCAGACCCACTGTTGATCTGTCTCTGCCTGCAACTTTCAGATCAGATGTGAGCTCTGAGCTACTGCTCTAGCTCCATGCCTGCCTGCCTGCCTGCCTGTCACCATGCTTCTAGCCACCCTCTGAAATGGTAAGCAAGGTCCTAAATTAATGCCTTCCTTTATAAGCTTCCTTGATCACAGTGCCTGATAACAGCAACAGAACAACAATCAAGACAGAGGGGAAAAGACCAATACAGAGTATAGACCATTTAATTGGAACAGTTACTGTTTAAATGATTATGTCATTTAAGAGATACTCATTTATTCATGATCATAATATATTGAAAAATTTACTAGACAATATTAACAAATACCCAGTAAACATTTATTTTATCTGTATTATGCACACCCATGTATTATCTTGTATGGTTGAAAAAAGACCAACTGGGAAATCTAAACCTTTTTTATTTTAATTTTTTTAATTTTTATGTGTATGAGTATTTTGCTTGCATGTGTGCAACTGCACCACATAAGTACAATGCTAGAGGAGGCCAGAAAAGGAGTTGGATCCCCTCAAGTTGACTTTACAGTTGGTTGTGAGCTGCCACATGGGTCTCAGGACTTGAACCTGGATTCTTTAGAAGAGCATCTAGTGCTCTTAACCACTGTGAAATGTCTCCAGCCCCTGGTCTACACTTTTTATTCCATCAAGTTTACTTTCTAGACTCAAAGATAAGAAAATGAAACGTACTTTTCTGTTTTGTTTTCAGGTTTTTGTTGTTGTTTTTTTTGAGGGGTTTGTTGTTGTGGTTGTTCATTTGTTTGCTTTTCAAAGAAACTCAGAGTCTGAACCATAGTGTCAATGTGGACTCCACTGTTGTTACAAGGATCCAATATCTAAAATAAAGTATTTGTAGGAAGTTAAAAGTTTGACTTGTCTGCCATTTATATACCCATATATACCCTTCATTATCATGTAATTTAAAAATATATGCATAATGGAAAAACTGAAGAAGGAACTGGAAGGAATTTGCCTTGTAAACATTCTAAGCACTGGGTTAGTGTTGCATAATCACTTTACTAAGAGCCTATGTTAATTTTAGAACTCCTGATTTCTAGCATAATAAGATCTGTCAAATGCAAGTCATCTCACTGTCCCCACAATGCAAATAGACACTCACATTATCTTGAATACAGAGGATAGATATTGCCATTACAGGAAAAAGAGAAAAGGTGACACAGATGTCCCGTTTCTTGTTTCGTTCTGGTCACATTTCATTTTAATGTGATTAATGGCCACTTGACACTTTAATCAGGGTGATATCTCACATGCCTGGATCGCTTAGGCTATGACAGGAGACTGAGCATTGACGTTTGTTTATTCCCCTTGTTCAGTGGATCACTGCCGTTCTAAGCTAGAGGGAAAATTGGTTCAACAGGTGGACAGAGAAAATTAAGGATAAATCATTTTAGTGAGTTCATCCTGATCAAAGGCCAAATGACAAATATAGTAACATTTTATTCTTTATAAATGTACTTCTTCATGAATAAGTTAGTTCCTCTTTGTATTGTGCTGATATTAGCTCAGAGCCACCTCTTTACACTGAAGCAAGTCTTTTTGAAATCCAAGTGACATACAATATTTGCTTTGTTAATCCATTTATAATTGGACTGCTACATTGGCCAACATTAATTGATGGTGCAGCCATCAGGCTAATATTCTTGTCTATAATATAAATTTAATCATTATTAGGTACCTAGTGACAAATATTTCACTCACATTTAAAAAATGAGACTACTGACATTCAATGCTTTGAATTGCTTACCTAAATCAGTGTAAACTAGACCTTTCATTATATGTCCAACCTCCCTGAGAAAATTAAAGCAGTGATCAGAAATCTCCCACAGAGTTTGCCACTCCAGCAACTAAAATCTGCCTCCAGTAGTTTGGTAACTATCTATCAAACAAAATACCCATGCTCCTGTGCAAAGTTATGTTGTCAATATGCATACTAAATTCCACTTACCATCTACTTACAAACAGCTCTGCAAAAACTGACCCTCTATAAGCTATCATTTTTAACTCACTGTTGCATTATCCTCATTGACATGTAAATCTGATAGCATTGTTGGAATTCACTTACTTTCTCTTATCAGCCTCAAGCCCAACCCTTTTCTGTCTTCTGGAATCTCCAGTAGAAATGCGTGCATGCCCTTTGTCTCCAATTACTCTCTTCTCATTTTCTCTTAAAATTATTTAACCAGGATTTGACAAGACTTTGTATATCAAGCTGATATATGACTTCCATGACATTCAACTTTATAGTGTGTTTTCAGTCTTCATTTGACTTGATTTCACAGCAGCATTTTATACATTTGCTTATTCTATCAACTTGCCATATTTTCATCCAGTAAACTCCAGAGGAGTTCATTTCCTTAATTTCTTTTTAGTGCCAATTGGCCTTCCCATAGATTCACATGCTTGAATGGTCCCTTACTCCTTTACACTTAACTATATGGGAAGTCCTTTCTATCCAATAGTCACTTCACTCTCTAAGCTGATGAATACTAAATTATGTGGTCTTCTGCAGTCCTCTCTCACCAATTCTAGACCAGAAATCATATATTGATACTCAGCATCAGTTTGACATTCTAATACCATCATGAACATGATCAAGTCCTTATCTTGGGCTGTCACCACTTACAATATTTATTTCTTTCACTAATTGTTGCAAATACTTATAGTGCTAGTCCTTGTCTAAAAAAAGGAACAAATGAATGAATGAATGCTTATTAACTATCATGCACACCCAAATATAATTTGGAATCCAGTACATGTTTTTTGAATGTATGTATAAGAAAAAGAATGAAAAATGTCATGGCCATATTTGAATCCTGGCTTATTCTTTCTCCTTGATGTCTAATTAAAATAAAAATTATTATAAAATAATTATGCAGATTTTTCCTTTTAGAGAGAAATTACTGACAACTCCCTCTAAGTTAAGCAATATTCTGTCATTCCTAATGCCAAGCCATTTCTATTGAATTTCCTTGTAAATATTTTACTCTCAGTAATCATTTTGTTTTGTTTCTTATACACTCACACATCATTTAAACAAACCTCTTAGCCCTCTCTTTAAAATATATCCAGAATCTGTGCACTTCTCATTTTCCATCCACCTTGTGAGCTCCAGATGTCAGATGTCAGGATTGTTATGACAGTTCCCAGCTATCTGTAGTTACAGAGCACTTGCAAGATAGAATTAGATATGCCACGTGTGAAATACACAGTGGGAAATACTTCATAGGAAAAAATCATATAGCATGTGACTGGGAAAACACCATATAGCATATGACTGGGCTCAATAAAATGAATTACTAGTGATGAATTCACCTAGTTGTTTTGAGTTCTATGTGAATATTATAAAAACATAAAACTGTAGAAGAGGCTGGCTCATTTATGGTTTATGATTTCTTTTGAGCAGTACTGCCATGCATTCTCCATCTCCTTTGCATTTTTGCTAGTCTGTTTTTCAGTCAGTTATCTCTTTGCTATCTGGTCTGTGGACTCTTGGCTTACACATGAACTTCTTTTTTGTTGTTGTTGTTGTTTTTTTTATTTTATTATTTTATTTTATATAACAAAGTCCAATTAAATGAAAACAAACATTTATACACAGTATTTGGGAATTTGGGCGTCATTCTTTCCAAACTACTTCCTGCTGGTAAGGGGCGCTATCATGGGGGATTCGAAGAAGATTCAGAAATCCTGGCTGTAGTCTGTAGGGCTGCTTTGTCCAGCTGTTTTGAATGTAGGATCACCTTATACTCTGTTTCAGGTGGTCTGGCGTGATCAAACCACATTAATCTGGAAGGAATCCACATCTTTTCATTTTCTGTGGAAACAAAAATAGAAATCCTTTCCCCCAGTAACTTGTCCTTCAACTTAAATTTTGGAGTCAAAGCATTTTTTTTTTGATTTAATTTATTATTTTACATGTTGATCCCAGTTCCCTCTCCTTCCCTCCCCCTCCCTTTCCCCCTCTCTCCCTCAATCCCTCCTTCCTTCCCTCCCTTTTACCCTCTCTGCCTTCTCACATGCACTCTAACCACCCACCCCTCCCATCCCCCCACCCCAATTCCATATGTAGGGGAATGCCATCCAGTTGGGGTCATGTAGATTTGACAGGTCATGTGAAGTAGGGACTAGGGCTTCTCTTCTGTCTCTAGATTAAAGCAGTTATCCCTCCATGGGGGATATGTTCACAAAGTCCTATTGTGCACCAGGGATACATCCTGGCTCCACTGTCTGAGGCCTCTTAGACTTCTCAGTCCTTCTGGCTGAGACCCATATTCAGGGGGGCCTGAGTCAGTCCCATGCTGGCTTCCCAGTTATCAGTCTAGTGGCCCTTAGCTCCTCCTTGTTCAGGTAAGCTGTCTGTATTACACATGAACTTCTATCTAACTTTTAATAAAAGCCAAATAATTTATTGCCCCTGGGAAACACTAATAGATCAAAGTATAGGTCATACTAGTCTCCCCCCAGTTCCCAACATCCTCCAAAACAGACCTTCCCATTCATTCCTCAGTTCTTCTATTGAACATGCCTTTTCATTGAGGAAGAGCTATGTATTTTATTTTTTGACTTTAGTTTCATCCAACTTTTCTTACAAAGCCTCCTTTTTACCAATACACACAGCTCCACTTTCTTTCTCTTTATGGCTTACCACAAATTAATATGATATAGTCACACATGCATGTATAATTTATTGCTTCTGCCCCAAATCCTCCAAAAGGCTATATAGTGTTCTTCATTTATAACTGTCCATCTAGTTCATACACTTTGAGCCTCTTGTGTTGTCTGTGTTCAGTAGTCAACAATTTCTTCTAACTTCACACTATAGCCCCCAGAGTCCTCTGTGACCTCATCCTACTTTCCTCAATAATGTGGTTTCATTTATTTCTTATTCCATTGCATGGACCTCTCATTCTTCATGTAGGTGAAGCTCACCTAAAGTCCTAACTCTTGATTTTCTGTTGCATCTCTGAAATATTTGTAACCCCAGATAGGATTCATAACTTTTATATTTCTGAAAAGGGTTTCTTCAATGCTCTATCTAACGAGACTATCTAACCTCCAGCCTGACTCCATTTCTCTTTCGACTTTTTGTCACTGAATGAAACGATGTTGTAAATCCATGGCTTTCTGTGTATTTGCCATCTGTCTTTTCCCTAGAATGCGATCTTCATGCTGGGAGAAATCTGTCTTACTTGCTATTGCACTTCCGATGCCTGGCATCCAGTAGTGTCTACTAACTTCTTGTTGAATAAATAGAAATTGTGCTCACAGTTGTTAGATGGTGATAACTCAGAGTGGAAGAGTCAACAGTTTATGTCAGTTCAAAGACAGAGGTTGAGGTGAACACAAAGGTGTGGGTTTCATACTTTGTAAAACAGTGAAATGAAAGCTGGATTAGAAAACTGTAGAGGATGGGATTTGTGATGTTTATCTCACATAACTACAACCTCCTACCCGACTGTCTCCTTAAAAATATGTAGCTCACCCCAAACCACACACTCCTATTCTAGAGGTTTCAGGGAGAGAATCATATTAATCTGCTTCATGGAGAGATACCCGCTATGCTTTATAGTAGCTGCCAAGTCTTTCTTCCAATGAATTAATTAGCAACTCAGAAACTATGCTAAGGTACAGCTATACTAGGACTCCATGATTCTTTTTGCTCAGGCACTAGCTTCAAGGGTATCAGTAAAGGAAACCATTGTGGTATCCAATCAAAAGTACCACAGAGCCAAAAATAACATCCTTTCCCTGGGAAAGAAATCTCATGCCAAATTCCTATTCTCTCCTAGATAGATCAAGGACAAGGAAATTAGGACTGAAGAACTGGGTGAATCAATCAGTTAAAAAACTGTACAGAGAAAAATGGTTATAGAGAATAACAGATAGACAGAAACCTATAGGTACAAAGATGCTATCAACAAGCACAAATGGAGGGGTAACAATCATTATTTTCATGTTCCACTCATGAGTGGCATCCTTTCAGCTCTGCCAGGGTTTCTGGAGGTGAAAACTGGCTCTAACTATGAAGGCCTGGCATATTTTTCCTGTTTTGATGAGTGTGGGTGAGTCTAGCAGCTACAGTCATCACTCTTTCTTATTGGTCTTCAGGGAGGAAATTCATTTCCTCTAGAACACACTGGTAGGGGCCTAAATGAGACATTAAAGGTCTCTTAGTCCAACTCCATCATTCATAGATAAGGAATGAGTCCCTTGGGTGGGAAAGAACCTATTTCCCAATGGTCTTAGTAGGGTATTTGCCAGTCTGTAGAATGAAAATGGAGATTATGTTAGGGCAAACTCTTTAACTTAAAATGTCTTTAGAGTCAAAATTGTGGCATCCTAAGTTATGACCACAGTTCAATGATGAAACATTATAAACTACATACAAAGAGTCAATCAGCTCAATTTGCCTAATAAATTATTACAGGAACATCTGTAGCATAAACTGTATTACTGAAGACACAAATACTACATAAGAACTCCAGATACTCAAACACATTTTGCAGGCACCAATTCTCTTTGTAGAGGTAGATAGGTGCCCACCCAGTAACAGGAATAAGTAAGAATGGTAGATGGAAAGTCTTATAAACCATGAGAAAATATTTTACTAAGTATTATGCTCTTTGGTATATATTTTAAATATGCTAATTGCATGCAATGCCACTTTGATCTAACAATAGTTGCTATTTTGTGCTGTGCTACTGTTCTATCTTGATGGAATCTTATAAGAACCAGATGGGTTGTCAAAGGACTTGATATAAAAATCAAGATTCATGTGGGATCTCTTTATAAGTCTATGATCTAGAGTACTTCAACTGTGGTTGCTACTGTTACCAACTTTGTCCTGATGTACAGAAGTATATGGACACCTTAGTCCTAGGAGGTATACTTGTGGATTTCTAGCTATCTGAATTTCAATCCAGCATCACACTGCTTTTGGAAAATGTAACCAGTATCACAGTCCTTTAAATTCCTACTGTTCTGGAAAGAAAATACATTAGTTACCTGTGAGAGAAAATAATTACTGAAGGTATTCTCACTTTGTAGAAAATAAAGCCTGCATAGATTTCTTCCCCCAATCTGGTGTCTTTGGACTTTAGTGGAAAAATCAGCCCTGTTACGAGTAGGTTTTTCCATCAGCCAGTCTGTATCCACTGCCACAGAGCCCCAAATAACACACAGAGATGCTGTATTAGATATAAAGCTGTTGGCCAATTACTACTTTCTTATCGGCTAGCTCTGTCTTAAATATTAACCCATTTATCTTAATCTAAGTACTTTCACGTGGTCTTATCTTACAGGAGAGAGAGAGGCTGGCATTCTTCTCTCTAAATCCTCCATCTTGAATCTCCTCTCAACTATTTCCTTACTCCTTCTAGTCTCCTTGTCCCACCTATCTTCCTTTCCTATTGGCCAACAGTGCTTTATTCATTAACCAATAAGGGGAAAATATTTACAGAATGACATCTACCATCACAGTCCAAAGATTGTTTTCTAAAGCTAACTCTATGAACATAGCTCACTTGGCCCCAAGAATTGCAATCAGTGACTTTTATTTGGCAACTCACTTCACATTTATATCACTAGAAACACATGATATTTTTTGCCCCCCCCCCCACACAACCTGATAAGAAAGAACTATATACTTGCAATTCCTACATTTACCAAGTAAAAGTTTTAACCTAAATTATTTAGTTACCAGACAAATATGGTGAATAACATAAAGACAAAGTTTGAATAAAATTTGTGAAGTTTATTTATTAATAAAGTAAAAGACAAATATCCTGCCATCTTAACCAGTATCACTGGCTTTGTTGTGCACACAACATAGTAACTATGTGATCCTGGGAGCTGTCATTCATCTTTTTAATTGGCCCTAAAGAAAGCACTTATTTCAAATTAGGAGCAACAACATTTCTGAAAAGGACATAATAGCACTAACACTGGCAACTTGCTTAAGTAATGGGCCCTTTAAAGCCGTGTTTTAATGAGAATGACTGGACTGCTTTTACTCCCTTGGATTTTCACACTTCTCCAGAAGCCAGATCTTATCACCTCAAGCCACAGCTAACCTCAGCATCTTCTACTACAAAGAGACAGGGAGGACAATTGTTGGCTGTTGTTCCAACAAAACCATGATAATGTATTAGTCACAGTCCTGACACAGGACTGTTTGCACTTCATGTTTCCTTGGGGTGCACACAGCTTGAAATTAGCTTCTGTGAGCAGCATTCAGAACATGGCAAGCAAGCAAGGCATATTCACATCTGTTTGATGAGAATGACAAAGATGATAAGAGAAAGAGGGTGAGTTACTCCATGGAAAGAATATTCTGAACACTGCTGTTTGGGTGATTTGGCTAATTTGGTCATCTCTCACTGTAAATAGATAATAGTCTCAGCAATTGATTCACGGGTGAAAATAAATCACTTTGCTCCATCTACTAAGCTTCCCCTATTATTACTTTAGTTTTCTATGAAGAAGTTCTGTTGACATACAGTTGAGTGGTATTTGTTAATTTCTTTACCTGAATTTACTTACTTTGCCATTACCCATCACCTTGTGCATCAAATGCTTCTTGAACACAAAGAAACTACTCGCAAATAATTGTCCATATATGGTGGATACACTCTATTTGTCTGGCCAACTAACTTACTTCCTTGCTCTACTGCTACATTCTGTAGTTCTGCCAACCTCACCTGTATGATCCAATCACAAAAATAATAATAATAAAATAATAGAGCATGTGACCATGGCAGGGAATCAGTAACCCAAAATTCCTGATAAAGATTATTAGTCTTGGATTATGAGCTTTAATATTCTGGGCTTCCAATGGTTTTTTTTTTCCCATGCCATAGAAGGGTATTGCCAGAGAAGGAAGTTAAATAAAGTAGTAGCCACAGAAGGAAACAATGCTGATTGATGCAAAAAGGAAGTAAGGAGACCATAGCCCTCAGGTTCCCAGATTCAACAGGCACTAAAGATAGCTGTACTTCTGGAGCCTCTGAATCTCTCTCTCTCTCTCTCTCTCTCTCTCTCTCTCTCTCTCTCTCTCTCTCACCCTCTCCCTACCGTTCCTTGTCCCTCTCTCCCTCCCTCATTGTCCCCTCCCTGTTCTCTCTCTAAAATTCTCCTTTTTAATTTTGCTTAAGCCAATAAGAGTTGTACTCTTGTCATTCTAAATAAGCTTAAGACCACTCTTACTTATCTTTTCAATGTTTATATTAAGATACTTTTAACTGGTACTTAATAGCATTTACAAAATTAAAATTATTATAAGTTATAAATTAGAGCTGATACTATAGATGGAATGTTACAAAAGTCACCTGTGAATACAAAGATGGTAGTGATGATGGTAATTGTGGTGACAATGCCAGTGCATCACATGTAAGTTTTGGAGAAAGTTCCTAAGCAATGCTCTAGGCATTTTCCTTCACATCACACAACTGTCTTTCAGATTTTTTTCTGTAGTCGTCTAAACATGTCAATGTAATTGTCAAAATATATGAATAGAATAGTTATCTCTGTGTATGTAAAGCACCTAAACTTAGAGGGACATTTTCTTTTAACATATGTGTCTAGAGGCACAGGCAGTGTGTCTTCGCACTCAATTGTTCCTCATATGGCTTAGTAATTAACAATATGTCTTCGCTGGTCATTAGAGACAGTGCCATTCCTGAACACTTACTGCAACAGAATAGCATGGTCATTGCTTCCTTGTTCTTTGCATTAATTAAGAAATCCAAATAATCAGTACTGAATACATATATATCTTCCTCATTGTAGTTATATAGACCTATATCTAATTATATTCTATATTGGTCAACATCAAATTATATTCCTTAGTTTATACTGAACATTATTTTAGTAGTTTGAACTATGAAAAAAAATCTTTAGTTTGAAAATCCTAGAGGGGATAAAATTATTCAGCAGTTGAAAACATCAACATACAGAAGGCACGTGCCATTTAAATTCCTTACACTCCCTGATAATAAAATGACTTTGATCAGATAACAGCCTGGTGAAGCTATATTCCAAATGTGTAGCAAGAGTGATAACAGGACTACAAGGGAAAGGTTGCTATAACAATTATTGTTTTTTCCAAAAATGCTAGGAAGTCCTTTTGCTAGGAATACTTTTCTTCCCAAGGGCCTGAATACATAAACATATGTATGATGGCATGTGTAAAGTAGAGTGAAATCCATAATCTCAGTTCTAAAGGGAAAACTGAGACTCAGGGTAAAAAGACTGGCCTGTGGGAAAAACAAGTACAACAAAATGAAACAAAACAATCTGATAAGAGGAGCCAAGCTAGGTCTGAAGACTGCAAACTCCCAGCACAGTGAGTACTGTTCTAGCTGGCAGCCCTACCCAAGCCCTTTGGTCTGTGTTCTATGTATGGAATCCTTTCTTCCTCTTTCCCTTTCTTTCAGCTTGAACGTGTATTTTTGTCTGTGTCATTATTAGCTGACTGTGCTTCTAGTTCACATATCTGAGCACCCTGAGTTCCCACAAGGAGGCAATTAGGTCTTGCTGGTCTTGCCTTACAAGTCTATTCAGCTGGAATCATGCAGGCTCTTATAAAATACTCTTCAGAGCAACTCCCCCTACTCTGCCTACAGTTCCCACAAAGAATGATTTCTGCATTTGTTCCTATGTAGAAAGGTCATGTGTGACTCAGGTAATATAGGCCATAGGCAGCTGCTTTCATGATTAGAACACCGTTGTCTGACTTGAAGAAGGTAAGAAAAGTGCTACCATAGAGATATAGTTCATTACATAGATGTGATCTTTATGCCATAAATTTGTTGTCAGTAGAAAATCCCTTTTCCCAAAATGGAATACTTTATCTCAGCCTCGAAAAAATCCTTTTTTTCCAGTTCCATCAAGATGTTTTTTAATGATGGTGCAACATTTTTTTTTTCTCTTTCCAAGGCAATTGGCTTTCATACGCTTAGTCTTTCTTATTGTCCTTTAAAAGCCCAAGCTCCTGAATCAATAATATGAAACTGCATTATCTGTCCTAAACAATTATGTACAGACAAGAGGGCCACTCTCAATTTAACATGCCACTTAGGAAGTACACTTAGGAGTTGGGTTGTTTGCCTTTTTACTCAATAGGATGAGGAGGACGATAAAAGCAATTTATGGATGAGGGGGAAAGTTCACTGGAAACATGCTTTCAGAAGCAGAAGTCTTATGGGTTTAGTTACCAGAGAGAAATCACAATACTGCAAGGTCAGGTGTATTGATTGATAATCTGCCAGGCCACTCGGACACTGAACAATGTCAAAATAATCAGAGCTTAATTGCATGGTCATTCTTTATCATCCTAAATTCATGGTACAAATCATTGAATATAGGTATGCTCATTGTGAAGGGACTGACCTCTGTATTTACAGTCACAGCTCTAATCTGCAGTAACAACAACATCTCATTGCCTAATATGTCAAGTGGCCAATGGAGATGAATTTAAAAAAACAATGAAATTAAAATGTAAAAGATAGATAAAAATAAGGGCTCTGATCCAGAATGTCAGGGCATGCTTGACAGTAATTCTGTCTTTGATGTGTAACACAGTCACAGACCCAAAAATGGGCTTCATCTTACAACCTGACTTAGGGAGGCTGGTAGGAAGGACTCATGTTCTCAATGAGCTTGCTACGAGGTGTAAATGGCCCTTGCCAGAGCTGAGACAACAGGAGAAATGCTGGTACCTGAGCCACATTATCCACCTTTGTTTAAATGCTTTGTGTAGGTTCTTTGCTATTATCTAATACTAAATACATGTCTATATAAATGTTATTTTTCACCAGTAATGCTGCACTTTGAATATCTTTTGAATATTGTACTTGTCTCAAGATACAGAGTGAAAAGATCGTTTATTCAGACACAAGCCTCCTATTTTTGATCACCTGGAAGACTCTTTAAATGAGGCTATTAGTTCTAATAGCATTTTTCATTAGTCTAACCAAACTCCACATTTCAAACAGTGCTTGGCCTTTTAATCTGTTCTTTCGTAAGAACTTCTTTATTAAGTCCACTGACTGTTAACCAGTTCCCCCACTAGAATGTGTCTTCCATGATAATATGAATTTTACTTTCATCTGGAGTGACCCAGCAGATACACACTAAGCATTTTAAACTATCTTTCCTTAGGTAACCCTTTGTACCAGATGCTTTCTTAGTATCATGAAGATGAGGGATGCCTTCTACTTCTTCGTTTTCCTGGGATGTGAATCAAAGCAATGGGATCTGATGTTAAGCAAATAGTACTAATTGAAAGACAACATAATATAACTCTTACAACATGGTATTTAACTTAGTTTTTATAAATAACTCAGCAAGCTACAATACACAATATTTTTCTGTGAGTTGCTCTGTAGTAGATACCTTGACAAATGATTTACCTCTGTTACCTAATTTGCTCTTTACAAATAGCCCATATGGTAGATAGAGTCTTATCTTACCAATGCTAAGAATGAAGTTTAAAGAGTTCCATAGATGGTGAGTCCTAAAGGCCAGTGGGGGGAAAAATGAGAGCCCCAAATTTTAACCAGTGTGCAAGTTAAATTGGGAACTTTACAGAAAGTATGAACCTACCTTCTGTCTTAGAAAACCCCTTGATACTGGTTCTACTGAGGACTGTGTGATTAACCTAGTCTCTCCTACCATGCTGGACAAGATAAGTCCAGCAAAGAAAACTGACCAATAAGTGACCCTTACCTGAATCCTAAGGGAAACAAAACCCCTTTAGATGAATATACAGCTGTCTGTTGTTTCAGAATCAGCCTCCAACTGAACCTTTTAATTTTGGAGCCAGATAGCACAATCCATAAATAGAAGAGTGCTTCTGCTGTTAGTTCAGATAAACAAACATGCTCATTCGATGTTATAGAGACTTAAATGCTTATGATGACAAATTTTCCCAGATCTGAATAGTTCCTTAGGGTTCAGGAATTTCCAAGGTGTCTTTAGGTAGTTATGGAGCACAAGGTATATGAGGATAACTGATGAACACACTGGAGTGACTGATGAGTAAGATAAGCACACCTTTAATGAACCACCAACTTGGCTGAGAAGAGAGATACTAGAAAAAAATTATAATCAACATGAATAATACAAAGAAGTTTACAGGACAGTTTTGGAAGCATACTTTAAAAACATATTATTTATTTGGGCCAAGAAACTGGGGATGTTCTCCCATAGGAAGTGAAATGTGTGGTCAATTTCATTTTCCAGTTACTAATATTGCTTACACATCTAATATATGCCTCAAGCTGTCCTCAAAACTGAGGGATGACATTGAACAAGACTGGTAATTTCCATTCCCTTTACTGAACTATCTTACACTTTAACTCATAATAAATTAATAAGTGGCCAAATGATTTCAGATCATGATGTGCTCTGAGTCCAGTGAGGAGATGCATTGATGTTAGAATGAACTTCTGGATTTGAACTAAGAAAGAAGAATTCAAAGAAATCAATCACATGGAAATTTGGGAAGAAACGTTAATCTCAGTGTAAAATTTTTGGTGATCTTGAAGCCAATATGCACAAGCCACACTCAAAGAACATTCTGTGCTTGCTCTTCATTCCAGCACAATAACTATATTTCTTCCAGTGCAACTCCAGTTGCTCACCCCAAGAATATGCTGCTGCATTCTTCTCCAAGATCAATCTCCCCTAGCCCAACCCTGTAGGGGTCGTCTCTATGCTTCAGCCATTCATACTATGAAATTCACTTCCTCAAATGTAATTTTCAAATGCAATCCATGAAAACTACCATTCATAGTCAAGGAACTGCCACACTGACTCTGTATTGACAAGTAAAAGAGCCACTAGATGCTGGTGGCTATGAATTTTAAATCAGTTAAGATTATATTTAAAAGCCTGATCTTCAATAATACTAATTTAAACTCAAAATGATAGAAAACCTCATGTGAATACTGTTTTGAGAAGAACAGAGAAGACAAGAATCACTGCAGAAAACTTGTTGAACAGCACTACCCTACCTTCCTTTGACCTTTGAGCCCTTGTTTATGTTGACACATTTGTTGCATTCTACATTAAAATCTAGGAAAATGGACTAGCAAAATGGCTCAGATTAGATATGAGTGCTTAGCACCAAGTCTAGTGACTCAAGTTTTATTCCCAGAATCCAAATGATAGAAGAAAACAGACTCCTGTGGGTTTATCACACACACACACACACACACACACACACACACACACACACACCTTGTAAATATTAAACTTTTTTGGTGAATGCCCTTTTAGTATTACATTTTCCATTTATTCATCTTAAGGACTTAGAATACCACAATATACTAACTATTCTCTAACTTTGGTGAATTTGCATGGGGAAGGGGATGTTGTGTGATCGGTAGCAATGATCTAGTGGGTTGTCTATTCCTGCCATCTGGGAACTTTCCTACCAACATCTTTATTTTTGAATATTTTAAAGAATAAACTATCATAATTTTTTAAATAAAAACACAACTAGTTCACTGAGTTGGGTATACATGCAAAAGTTTAAAATACTGTTAAATCTCTTTGTAATCTCTGTTCTCCCTCCTATATGCTGTGATAAGCTTAGAACAGTGTGTAACCTCAGATAAGACACTTTTGTGATAAAGACAAAGATGCAAGCTGAGGGAGAGTATAGAGACCTGAAGGAAGTACAGACTCTATGGCCTATGCATGAGGGACTATATATTTTATTCTCAATACAACAAGAAGGAATTAAAGATGTTTGGACATAGGGAGCTTGTTTTATTTTAAAGTTCAGCTGTAGAATAATCAGACTGAAAAAGAGAGAAAGGAAAGAGAAAAGACATGAATTAGGAAAAAAGAGATTTCTAAATGTGTGGCCACAAGGGATAACAGAAAACAACAGAAGTGGTAACACATGGTTGAGCTTAGTCAGCATCCAAAGGAGGTCATAGTGGTTAGGAAGGACAGACACAATATCTGGGGCTCCTACAGATTGGCACATTTGAGAAAGAACTTAATCTGAGTGATTATATAAGAGAATGTGCCTTTCAAAAGGCTTCCTTGGAAGACAGTGAAAGGAAGAAATGTGGATACATCATCACAAAGGGCAGTAAGGGAAGTTAGGTGAATTTAGCCAGGTAGAAGCCCTTAATCCTAGGCAATTAGTGGGATGAAAACAGACATGTCTGAGTGGGCTATAATTATCATATTTTACTTGAATGAGTAGATTTTGATGTAACTGACAAATCTGAGATGCTGCTGAGAAGGAAGACATTTGATAGGGAAGATGAAGAGTTCAGCAGGAGTCAATCTTCTTCTTGGGCCCTGATGTACATCTACATTGAAATGCCTAAGTGATTACTTTACAAAAATACCTAATAAGAGGAATGAAATAGAGGTAAAAAAATGGTGACAGGCATGTGATTGTTAAAAGAAACAAAGATAATATATGAAATCATCTTCTTTTTTACATTCTCTCAAAGTAAATTTTTACAAATATAAGGGATATTAGAGGGTTTTTTAGAACTCTTCTATTTCTCAATGCTTGAGTAATTTGTTAAAGACTTTGAAGGCAGCAAAAATCAGGAAGTGGAGAGAAGAATAAGAAGAGAGAAGAGAGGAGTCAGGAGAAAGAAAGAAAGGGAGGGAAAGAAGAAAGTGATGATAGATCTTCTATACAAATGAAATACTTCACCATTTATAGTCATATGGTAATAGTAATACTACAACAAAAAACAGCTTACTTTAGTTGTGTGGAAAGCTCCCCTAAGTTTCTAAAGTTTCTAAAAGATCACATGACACCTATAGGCTCTATGGAACAGTGTTGATTATGATTAAACATTGTCCCTAAAAATTGTTGTCATTGTTACGATATTAATTAGGTTAATGAAGCATTTATATGGATTGAAAATGTGATGTTAGCCACACTCTAATTCTAAGAATCAATATCTCATTAGCAAATCACTGCTGCATCTATGAGCATCATTAAATTAACCTTACAGTATAAAAAAAGCAATATTCTAAATATTGAGAAAAGGTTCAGGCCACAAGATGCACAAGTTTCCTTAGTTTTTAGAGGAATGCACTTGATTCACATAGGAACTGTGGAACTAATCTGGTTCTCTTTGTTTAGACTCCAACAAGCTAAACAGGACTCATTCCATTCCTAATCTTTGTGAATATAGAGATATTTGAGTTGTTTAAGCACTATAATTTACTATCATACAGAATAAATAAATAAAATAGTAAGGTTCTGACATAGCTTAAGGACTACAGAGTGCTCCAAGAACATCAAATCTTAGAACAAAACAAAAAAAATCAAAGCAAAACTGACAGGCTAGATTTGTATTCTTTTCCAGTTTCAATACGAGGACAGCCCTGGCAGGAGCCTTCCACTAGGTCATATTATCGATTACTGGGCCACTAGGCTGCTGGAAAGGTCCATGGCCAGAGGCTTACTGACAGACTGTCCATCACTATAATTTCTACAATGCCTAATGGAGGAGTGTCAGCCTTTGCAACCCAAGGATCAAAGAATTAATAAAACTCTCAAACTCATATCTCACACGGATTTTTCACCCTAAAATAAAATGACTGCAAAGCCTGCATTCATCAAATTGATTTTTCTGTGTATTAATGTCAGAATTTACAGATTTTCTTTCAAGGTCTTCACAAGTCCCTTAATGTCATGATAAATAATATACTCACAGGTTAATTTACAGAAAAAAAGTTCGGAGTTTCTTTTTGAGCTCTCCTTTGAACAAAAGATCCATGGGTTATTTTCAGGGCTAGAAAAAGTTTTAGAAGTATTTCCCTCTCCAAAACTAAAGTGGCTAGGTGAGAATCCATTGAGTCTGGGTTGTTTTATAATTAAAGTTGAGCAGAAGCAATTGAGATTATTCAAATATTTATACTGGCTTTGATTTCACAATATGTTGAGATCATTATAGTATATAAAAAGTACTAGAACCACACTAATACCAAAACAATTTTCATGCAATATCTCCCTCTTTCAAGGAGCCTGACAATTTCTGACTGCAGCTTTAAACTGCCTTCATTTCACTGGATCTTACAGATCAAGTCTCTTGTTTAATTAGTCTTGTTCTCATGCTGTACATTGATCTCTGTCTCTCTTGATGACCTGGTGAGGAATGTGTAGGTTTATGGTGTTTCTACTTCTCCCTGTTTAAGAACAAGATTGAAACATAGTGTCAAAGGAGGAACCTTCACCAGATGTCCTTAACCTTCAATCTGAGGGCTGCCTATTCTCATTAAAGGTCTTTGATGCTATTCAAAACCTCATGGAAACCTTGAAATAATTTTTACATCACCATGGTTTTAGTGGGTGAAAGGGCAACTGCTTTTATTTGACTGACTTCTCAAGCTTTCCTGTGTAGCTCAAGAGGTTGCATAATATAGAAGGCAAGAGACTATTTCCCTAGCCAGACTCTGTCAGTCTTACTCTTCAAAATATAGATTTTTCTGACCTTGTACAAGTTACATAATTTACTCATAGGTCAGTTCTCTTGCAGTATTTTCTTATTTGTGCTATCTGTTAAAATGTAAATGTGATATTGGGAAAATAATGATGAGAAAAATGTCTGCATGTGATTAGTACAGAAGGCATCCCCCACCTCACTCCTCAGCATTGTCTCCGTGCTTCCCCTTTCCCTTCTGTGCTTTTCTGCCACAGGCAATACCTTTCCTCTTTCGTGTTCACTGCTTCATTCCCCATTTCCCCCTTAAATATCTTTTTCCTACCTTTTTTGTCCTTTCTAGTTTCCTGGTCTCTGCCCCCACTTGCTCTCACCAAAATGCATACATTTAACAAAATGATGAGATTTTTATGATGTTGTCATTTTAATCTCCTTAACATTTGACTTATTTATTGGGTGTTTATGTGTGCGCACACAGATGTAATATGAGAGGACAGTTCACAGGTATCTGATGTTTGTTTCTATCACATAGGCTTCCAGGATCACACTCAGATCCTCATGCGTGGCAGCAGCCATCTTTACCCATTAAGGCATCCCTGCAACCCATTTTGTTTATGTTTAAATACTTAAGTTGTTTCAAATTGTGTACACATGTGTGGATATGTGCACCTCAGCACAGATGCCTTGTGGAGGCCGGAAGTGTTGTATGCCTTGGTTCTAGAGTTACAGGTGCTTGGTAGTCATCTGATAGGTTTGCTGGGTCCTCTCAAGTACAGTTTGTGTTCTTAAGCACTGGACCACTTCTCAAGACATATTATTAGATAGCTTTAAAGTCTCAAATGCATACTTGTACAAAAAATGGCCTTAGAGAACATAGTACCAGGTACAATGAGTGTGCATAATGAAAAAAACTTCTTGGCATAGAATGGATATTTCATGCTACTATTATTCATTGTTTAATTTTTCCATGGAATCAAATCATTCACTTTCCTAATATGTAAATTGAAAATAATTCTTTCTAACTGTTTGTAGAATGGATGAGTCAAATAAGGTTTTTGAGGAAGAAGATCAACATTGATCAAACTCAGACATGAGTCACTGTGTCCCTAGTCATGCATAATAGTGAGGGAGAGTTCCTGATGGAGACACTATGTCTCTGTCTTATGCCAATTTTTCCCATGTAAGCAAAAAAGTACAGAAATTATCTTTGCTATATTTATTTACACTCAAAAGTATATTTCCCCAAATTCTTAAATGCACAGTGTAATTGGGGTTTTTAAGTGGCAAAAAATAATCTCCCAGCAGGTGATTTATATTAAGATATTTTTGAGTCTTATATTTTCATTCAGTATATCCATCCTAGGTGTTACACAGATCCATTAAGAAGCATGAAAAAAAAAATGATAGAAATATTTCCACATGATCGTTCTTATGGAGTAATTTTAAGACTGTAGTTACTATTTTAATTATTAGTAGTAAGTATTAGCAGACATCTGTTAACTCTGGAGTTGGAGGCAGCCTTGTTCTTTCACAGCTGGAGATCTGAAATAATGATCTGTGAATACAAATTTACCTTTGAAGTACATTTTGTACTCAAACATTCTGAGGCATTTCTCACACGTCCTAATTATTCCAGACTTGAGACATGGGTTGCTACATTAGAAACATGCACTCAAGGTCATGTTAGTTCTCAGATCTGTTACTCTTCTAATTAGCAGTAAGATTTATGAATAACTCTTAAATTCCCATGGTAGAGCATTTTTTAGCATAAAATAAGAGAGAAACTGGATAGATATGCATCCCTGACAAAACAATACTGTGGCTTCGTCACTGAAAAAGAAGTCAATGACATGGGTATGTAAAAATAAAAACCCCATTTGAGTCGCTCAGCCTGGAGACTTCACCATTTTGTCCGTTTTGTTTCTTTCATCAATGAACTTTGAAGAATAGCAGGTAAATGAAATTGTCTCTCTGAAGTTACTCAAGCCTAAATAAATGTGAGACACCTAGAAATCACTTTAGAGTCTCCTGTATCCAGATGAATGCAAAAAAGCTGCAATGATCCACGAGAATTGTTAGCCCATGTGCTTATGACAGTCAGCCTCCCTGGCTGAGGACAGCACTGAGTTTCTCTTGAGAACGGAAGAGTGAGGTGTGTTTTCATTTTAATTTTTCCATTTTATTGAAAATAAATACTTTTCTCATACAGTGTACCCTGACTTCAGTTTCCCCATCCTCTCCTCTCCCCAGCCGCTCCTCCCCTCCCACCCAGATCCATTCCCTTTCTGTTTCTTAATGGAAAAGAACAGGCCTTTAAGAGATGACAACCAAACATAACAAAATCAAATTTAATAAGAGAAAATAAAAGCCATCACAGCAAAATTGGACAAAGCAGGCCAACAGAAGGTAAAGAGTCCCAAGAACAGACACAGGAATTAGAGACCTACTTGTTCACATACTCAGAAGTCCCATAAAAATACTAAACTGAAAGCTGTAATGTATGTATGTATGTATGTATGTATGTATGTATGTATGTATGTGACCTGGTGCAGACCCTGGTCAGCCCTGTGCTTGTTACTGCAGTATATGAGTTCGTGTGAGCTTTGTGCAGTTGATTCAGTGGGCCTTGTTCTTTCTACCCTCTGACTCTTAGACTCTTTCTGCCTCCTTTTCTGTGGGATTTCCTGTGTCTGAGAAGAATTTGATAGAGACATACTAATTAGAGTTGTGTGTTCCAAGGTTTCTCTCTCTGAATGATGTCTGGCTGTGGGTCTCTATATTTTTCCCTGTATGCTGCCGGAGGAAGTTTTACTGATGATGGCTGCATAAGGGACTGATCTAAAATACAGCAGAATATTGTTAGGAGTCATTTTATCATTGCTTTTTTTTTCCAGTAGGAATTTGTTTTACCTTAGGTCTCTGGGCTATCTAGTCTCTGATTCAAGGTCACTCAAGCAGTGTGAGGCTTGGGTTCCATCTCATGGATGGGTCTTAAGTCAAATCAGACATTGGTTGATTACTTCCACAATCTTTGTATCACCATTGTGCTAAGCATATTTTGCTGGCAGGAAACCATTATAGATCAAAAATTCTGTGGCTGGCTTGGACTTTAAGTTTCTCTTTTGGCAGCCTGTAGAATACCTTCTCTTACCAAAGACAATACAAGTTGACACTAAAGGTTCGATATAGGTACAAACTCAACTTCTGCCTGTTCAATATGCTGTGTAGGTGTTGTCTTCAGCAATGAGACCATACTGTCAGTTTATGGAGAACAATTTATTGACTTGGCAATGGGCTGGCTTATCTGAGGATTTCCATGGGGCATCTTTGGGCAACAACTCAATTTTGTGTAACCTAGACTTTATACAGGAAGCTTTGTTTGGTGACAAGCAATAGATAGCCAGCTGGTACTCTTATCTCCCTCATTATTTGGAGAGTTCGTCAGGATTGCCTTCACAAATTTTAGGAAATTTCCACTGTGCTAAGTTTCCACACTAGACCTCAAATGTCCCTCAGTTCTAGTTTACTCTTTCCACATACCCTCCTTCAATCCCATCTCCCCTCCCTTTCCCCACCTGAACCTCTTGTTTCCATCCCCTGTTCAAACTCCACACATAAAATCAACTATATTTTCCCCTCCTGGGAAGATCCACACAAGACAAGTTTTGATTTGTAAAATATCATTCCATCAGCATCAGAACATATTTGATATTTGGCCCTCAAATGTACATAGACTCTACTCTGGGACAAAACTATTCTAGTCACAAAACAAGCCCTAACAATTATAAGATTGAAATAATGCTGAGTATCTTTTCCAGCTATAATGGGAAGAGATCAATAGCACAAGGACAATGTGAAAATTCAGATATACATGGCATTAAACAACCCACTCTTAAATGACTGAAAAGACAATGAAGGAATAAAACAAGTAATAAAAAATACTTTTGAAACAAATGAAAGTGGTAAAATAAGGCTTTGATACTTAACAGCTATAGCTAAAGCAGAGAGACTGGAAACTAGAAAACAAAGACAAAATTAAACCTGAAGATACTACACACAGAGGTAAAATAATAAACAAAATGGAAAGCAATCAAATAAAGCAAATAAAAATCAGGAAAGCAATAAAAAATAAAAAAGATTTAAAGCTATATTATATAACAGCATGTCTATATCTATCTATGGAATATATATGATACATATTTATATTAATTATAGTTAATTATATATATATATATATATATATATATATATAAACACTAAGGAAAAGAGACAAGTGAGAGAGAGAGAGAGCAAGAGAGCAGTTTACATGGAAAAGTTTGGACAGAGAAAATGGAAGATAATTATAATAAAAACAACTGCATCTTTTAAAATAATATGACATGTTAAAAAGTGGTCTATTGTGTCAGAAGTGTTCAAGCATAGTAATGGCAGAGAGCTGGGAAATGGAACAGAGGGGCACAAGGGAGAAATTATCTCTTACAAGCAGCATGAGTATTCCATAAAAATAAAATCTATTGCTTTGTATGTTAATCTTTAAAAAGGAACAAATCAAAACAACAATTTATCTTGTTAAAGCAAACTACTTTTTTCAGAGACTTTCACAATATTAATTGCTCACTGAAAGATAAAGTGATTTATTTTTAAGGTATTAGAGAGTTTCAGAGTTTCATAGCTAGAAGACTTTTTTAAAAATTATTATTTCAAAGATGGCCAATTTGAGGTTCACTGACCTTCCCACTGACACAGTGGCAGGACTATGTGTTGAACTCACGGTGATAATCTAGGCAGGAGGTGTATGTTTAATTAGGTTCTCATTCCTGAAAAGAGAGACTGTTTTATTGAGTTACTGGGACAGGAGAATGATAATATGCATCTGATGTTAATTAGCCAACACAGATGAAACAATCACATGCACCCATCAAATTGTGAGCTTACTAATATCCAAAGGAAGACAACTAATGGCCAAATGAACCCCTTGACTTAAAAGTAGTGGTCAAGTTTAGATTATTGGTATAGGACACATATTTTGATGAGACAAATTATTCATTAAATTTGAATGATTATTTCCTATCTACAGACAAAAAAAAAAAAAAAAAAAAAAAAAAAAACACTGAAACTAGATGAACTGGTGAGGAAAGTATTATAAATTGATGTCTTAAAAAGTATTTAGTATTTAGCCAGAAATTCAAAGAGCAATTCAAGAGGAGACTATGCCACCAGAATCCTACTTCAGGGTACCACTAAAATTATAAAAGAAGGGGAGCCATCTCACAGTAGACCTGGAGACCTTTCACAATGCTAGTCTTTCTTTGCTCCTGTCCCCTTCTCTGGCATATTGTAAAAATGTAGACTCTTGCCATGAATGTGTATGTAGCTTAGAGCTAATTCACAGATGTAGTTTTTAGGACCAGAGCCAGCTGGGAAAGTAATCTGTCTCATGCTGTGATTCACACTATAGCACTGTGAAAAAGGGTGTGGAGATGTGTGAACTGAACTGAGTGGCAGGCAATATGGGGGTGACTAGTAAGTTTGCAGACAGGTGAGAAGTGGAGGTTTTGTCTATATGTAAATCCTCTAATCATATAACTAGTACCCACAAAAGGGGACCGTCATGACACATTAGGGTTAGCTCAATTCCAAAGAGAAATTGTCCAGAAACCTGGAATTTATCTGAAAAATTTAGCTCAGTTATTCCCTGGCTAGACACATCCTCAAGAAAATTACATAAGAACATTCATCTATATTTTTATATAATGGTATCACTCAAAAGTAATTTGTTTGAAAAAATACAAGCACAATCCAGAACTCATGCTGGAGATGAAAGATAGGATTAGTTGAGGAGTCAAGAAATAATTCCACATATTCCTGCTGGGTTCTACATGAGATGAAAGGCAATTTGCAACCTGGAACAGGTAGTCAAATAAAATGAAAAATTTCACAAACACATATAGATATGAGGCAAGAAATATTTCTAATTTGAAAGATCAGTGAATTTCAATCATTACATTTTAATCACAAAACATGAATTAAGACATAAAAGTGAGTTTTCTCAAGGGAAGGACACACTAATTGGCTCTCCATTACCAAATGCCCAAACTTAACATGTGTAGAAGAAGCATTACAGAGGTTCTTCAGTGTATACTATGTATTTAGGAATATGAGGAGAGAGAGAGAGAGAGAATTATGTTTTTGAGGTTGATATATTTGGAGAGTGTCTTCAAGGATGAAAAGGGAAGAACTTGGATACATACACACATATGCAAACAATTGAGAGTTAAATTCTCAGAATTGGTACAGACACCGAGGAGTGTATACAAAAGTGAGCTACTTGGCACTAGAACCAATTGGGATGGTTATTTAAATATAGATCCTCACAATCATTCATAAGCCTAATAAACCAATTTATCTGGGCATACACTCAAGAATTCACATAAAATCACCACATTCTCCTGTTAAAAATCCCTCTAAAGATATTAAATAAAACCTAAACCTTCTCCCAGGACCCTTGAGGACTCATGTTTTCCAGCATGCAGTTCCGTTTTGAATGATGTGCCTTATCCATCACTGGTCTTTTACTTCTGTCCTCCAACACAAATCTCTTGCTTGTAAATTAGCCTTCAGTTAACATTCTTTGAGGTGCTCACATGACAAATGTTCTCAACATTGTATATTGGCTTTGTCACCCTGTTTCTTCTCATTTCCTTGGATGTTCCAACACCTGGAGTCATCCTACTACCAACACCACTTTCAAACTCACTAATCTGCATAATAATAATATTAACTTGCTATTGCTGTTTTAAAAATTACTACAAACCTGTCTGCTTATGGCTGCACAATGGACTGTCTTACAATTCTAAGGTACCCAAAGTTCAGGTACCTTACTCAGGAGCAGTAAAATCAATGGGAAAGCATTACGGTGTATTTCCTTCTAAAGAGACTCCAGAATTTTCTATTGCTCATGACCCTCTGTAGTCTTTAGATCTTGACCCCTTTCTATATCTTAAAATTCAGCAATATCGAATTAATCTTATTCTTCTTCTGTAGACATATCTGCTTCATGGTACTCATTAGATTTCTATGGTTACAAATACCCACATTTTGACTCAAGATCAGTGTGTGGATTTCTTTCTGTCTCAAAGTTTTACTAGCAGCTATAAGCTTCTGTTTATTCTATAAAGTAACAAAGTTACAGACTATAGTTACTGGGACATGGATACCTCTGGGGGCATTGTCATGCATATAAGTTCTTAAGATTATTTGAAGCTACCACTGAATTATTGCCTTCAAGAGCACATATTTAGTCTAATCTTTAACCACTCAAAGGCCCCAATTACAACTATGTTGCATAGTGGGTCACTTAATACTTTTGTAGTGTTTTGTGAGACAGTCTTGCTTATACTAGAAAATTCCAATTACAGAAAAATGATTGGAGTCTAATAAAATTTCTTTATTTCAATTGAGGGTGCTTTCTTCCACTGTAACATGAAAACAGAGAACACACTGTTCTTGAATACACTAAAACAATTGAAAAATAAATGATTATAGAGGGCACATATGAGATAGGAATGACCCAAGCTGAAATAATAGAGTGGGAAAGAGTGCATGTGTATTAAAGAAAGTGTACTTAAATGAAAGAAAAACACTTATAACTCTGAACTTTATGTATAATATGAATTTAGCCATTCATGCCAATGTCTAAAATAACCTGCAGGTAAAAATTACTTTGCTCTAAGCTATAATAGAGTGGTATCCCTCACTGAACATTAAAATACTCCTCACACACATGAGAGACAGAGAGAGAGAGAAAGAGAGAGAGAGAGAGAGAGAGAGAGAGAGAGAGAGAGAGAGAACAAAATCACAGCTAAGCTTCACGAGAATATTTCAGAACAGTAACACTTACTGATATGTATGGAGTACCTACTTTCTGACAGGGAAATTTTCCAATTCTTGGCAAAAGAAGAGCAGTTGAAGAGACAAAAGCAAAAGGCTGATAAAAGGCTGAGATAGAAGTCAGTAGAGTGTTATGTCAATTTCGTAGGACTATGGATATAAAAATCAAATTTTGACAGTGCCAAAAGATGTTCTTGTGTGAAATGCCAAGATCCCTAAGAAAAGGGAAAAGATCTAAGTCTACACCTCGGTAGGTTTCCTGTTAAAGCACCTGTCATTTCATGTACATTTCTATTGTTCCAGAAGTCTTCCTATGTTGAGTCTGAAAAAAAAAAAAAATAAAGAATATACAGCTTTGATTTCAGACGGTAGAGGTCAAAGGGTTACTCATGCAGAAAGGGAAACTGAAAAAAAAAAAGCCACTGAACTCTACAGTTTGCTAGTAAGTTAATGCAGCATCAAAATAAATAAAACAAAGTTTAATCACAGAGTACAACCACTGTTTGCCTTTTAACAATAAACCCAGGTTTACTTATGAAGGCGAATGGGTGAAGACACAGTAGGCCCCACCACCTAATTAACAGCTACAGGCATTTAAAGACAATTGAAAAAAGGAAGAGTATTTTCCCCAGAGATGAGCCCCCAAATTGTTATCCAGTTCCAAGGTATATATCTAAGGTCAGCCTTAGAAACATTCATACAAGCAACACTAAACATACTTAGCCAGATTGCATTCATGTATTTATTATGAACATACACATACACACAAACATACTCACACAAAGAGAGATAGACACACACACACACACACACAGAGAGAGAGAGAGAGAGAGAGAGAGAGAGAGAGAGAGAGAGAGAGAGACTAATTAAAAAGTAAGAGGCCATAAAACTGAGGTGTGGATTGAGTGAGCAAAAAATTATGTAATTATATTTTAATTAAATAAAAACATAAAAAATAGACTAAAGAGGCTGTAGAAGTGGCTTGGTGATCTTCCAGAGGATCTGGGTTTGATTCCCAGTACTTACATAGTGGCTCACAACCACCTATAACTTCAGTTCCATGGACCTAATACCCTATTCTGACCTCAACAGACACATACATACCTGCTGGTAAAACATTTATACACAGAAAAGAAATAGATCTAAAACCCAGTATTATATGAGTCTGTGTTCATAAAGTGACTGATCATGAGTGCACAAAGGGAAGCCTGGTTGCAGCTTTGCTATAACTTTCCTCATTGAATTTGTGTTAAAGGGATGGGTCTGGTTTTGGTGAAAATACCTTCAAACAGAAAATACTTGAATGTCTGTAAGTCCCTCTACCCTGAGACTGTTAGAGTATTTCTGGCCCTGCTCTGATCAAGAAATCAAACTCACGCCCTATTAGTTTCACAAACAGCACCAGGCTCTAACTGTAGTCAGGGTCAATCTTCTTGACTTCATAGAAGGTTTAGTTAGCAATTGTCTACACTAAATCAGGAGAGTGAATTGTCTCTGGTGACAATCTACTTTGTGTATTCAAACCAATCTTTCTTTAAAGTGCAAAACAGGATTATGGAAAAACATTGTCTGGTAAGTTACCCATAGGAAGGAAACTTCCTCCAGTATCATGGGCCCAAAAGCCTCCACAGTAAGAACCAGCTTGAGAACAGAATGGTCCATTAACCATCAAAAAACAAACAGGCTAAAGCTTCAGTTTTAACTGTTCCCATATCTCTGTTATATATGAATTCCTCCTATTTGACAAGGCTGAAAGCAGGTGTCTCTAGAGGCAAGAGGCCCGAACCTATCTATATCAGACAATAGATACCTCTCCTTTGTGATGAGTCATTACTCATGTTGGTAGTGGAAAAGAATTAAGATGCTGTAGTTTGGAAGCCATACAAACACTTTTAAAACTATAAATGATCAAAAATCTTCTTTCAGGAGAGCTCTATCTATTTATTCCATAGAATTAAAGTATTTCTCATAACTATAATAAAAAAATAAAAACTAGGATCTTTATAAAATTTGGGTTAAATTACACAACAATATGTGGTCCCTCATATACTACTGTCTAGGTTATGAGTCTACATAACTTCAAAGGAAAACAGTTAAAAATATGGTTTCCTCCATAAAATGTAAAGATATTGTTTTCCAAATAACAACTATGACCCTTCCTCTAATATCCATTCAAGAAAATTTTCTGAAAAAAAATCCATTTCCTGCAACAGATTTAAAGTGAATAAAGAACACAGAGTAATTTGACCTCCTTCAAGAGTTCCAAGAATGTACAGTGCTCTCTGAAGTCACTGGAAGTTATCACATTTGCCATGCAAATGTCATTGATGATGTCCCTTTTGACAGCATCAATGTTCCTCCATCTTCAGTCCTCCACCTTCAGTGTAGGTAACTTGAGTTACCTACACTACTAAAGAAGAACCTTTTGAACCTTGGGGAAACCTGTGCAGAGCCAAATTCTAGGAAGATCTTGGTTCTAAGAGCATATATTGTATGACATGTGGTTGTCATAATCCTTACTTTCATAGTCCACAGTACTGGGACTTGGGCAGGAAAGGACTATGAAGGGACTGAGGTAATGGCACAGACAATAAAGTGTTTGTTGTGTAATCACAAGGATCAAAGTTTGATATCCTAATCCTATGTTCAATAAGCCTGATGTGGTAGTGCATTTTTTAATCCCTGAACCATGGACATGGACACAATTGGTTCCTTGGGGTTCACTGGCAAACCAGAATGTCCTAATCAGGTATGGAAAAATCCTCATAAAAGCAAATGGTACCTGAGGAATGACAGCCAATGCTGAAGGCCATCTGAGGCATCCAGCTTTGTGGACTGAACAACTATTGATTTCTTGGACTTGCCATAAGGAGATATCAATTGTTGGATTAGCCTGCAAGTCATTCTAATTTCTAATAAGTGAGTTATGTTTCTCTAGAGAAACCTGACTGATATAGCAAACATGTAGAATAAACAAGTCTAGAATGTTTATGAAAAGAGGATCACAGTTAATATAATTATATCAAATGGGATTTTTGTCAGATAAGTAGATTTTGGCTGCCTCTGTCACCAAATTTAAACAAAAACAAAACTATGTGAGAAAAAATGTGTTGAGTATATATATATATATATATATATATATATATATATATATATATATGTCAATCATAAATCTCAAATATACACAGTAGAATCTATTTGAAAGAAAATCATGAAGTTGATAGCATGTTACAGAACTGAAATGTAAACAATTAATTAACTGAATGACACTTTTAGCCAATAAATTAATTGGATGGCAATAAATGAAGAACATTAATAAACTAAATGTCTAATTTGCCATTCCATACCAAAGCCCTTGAAAGCTTGGGGATGCATACTGCCAAAGCCTTCTTTCTGATTATTTGACCTTTCTTTTCCTTTATCATCCATGAGCTGGGAAAGACAAAACTTCAAAACATTATGTTAGCAAATGAAGGAATCTAGCATGTCCAAAACAGCAAACCAGTAAAAGCCTAATCATATTGAGAAAGAAAGAGAACAAACAATAATCCATGCAACTAAAAAAATTAGTCAATAAAAATGCACAAATTACTAAACATCTCTCAATAAGAATCTTAAATATAAGTAACTTCAACTAACAAAAAAGAGACAGGCTAGTGGGTAAAATTAAAAGGTAGCTTCAGAGAAAGGGGAGATGGCTAGTGTGTAAGAACACTCACTCTGAAATCATGAAAACGTAGGTGTTAGTCCCCAGTATCTATGTGAAAATTTGAGTATGGTTGCATGTGTCTGTAGCCCAGTATTGGGAAATGGAGACAGGTAGATTGTAAGCAATCTCTGGTCATCCAGCCTAGCCTAAATGGTGAGCTTAAGTTCACTGTCTCAGACTAATGAGGTGGAGAGTAATGAATGAAGGCTCTGACTTTGAATGCATGTTTGTGGTTATTCACATGCATGCACCAAACCTCACACACACATACTCACATACATATGGTCACACAAATGCATGCACAACCCACAAAACACACACACACACACACACACACACATACACACACACATGGTCATACACATTCATGAACCACACACAACAGATATACAAACATGACACACGCAAACACAGGTGCCATTTCTGAGAAACATGCATCACTGATAAAAACTGTTACAGACTAAGAATCAAGGCATGGAAGTCAATCAAATGAATGGAAGCTAAATCAAACAGATGCAGCTTATCTGATCTCTTATTAAGAACAAACAAACAAACAAACAGAAACACTTCATACCAAAATTAGTCAAAAAATAAATAAATAAACAAGACCACATTGTACTGGAACACAGAGCAATTCATCAGGAAGACACAAAGGTTATAAATATTTATGTGCTGAACAAGGGAGCTCCCATAAAGCAAACACTAATGGGAATAAAGTATCTGATAGTTCCTGATACAATAATAGAGTGTGACATCTATATCCTAGTCTCATGTTTAGATAGGTCATTTAAGTGAAAAATCAATAAAGAAACTTCAGGCATAAATCAGATGAACTTTACAGTTGTATGAAAAGTATTTCTTGTAACAGAAACAAAACTACTCATTCTTCTCAGCAGAGCATAGACCCTTCTCTAAAATAAAGGTCATTGGCATTTTAGGTTAAAAAAAAAAGCTTCAACAAATATAAGATAGTTTTTGTGTCAAGGTATAGTAGAATAAAACTAGAAATCAATAGCAAAAGAAACTACTAAAAAACTTAGAGACTGACTGACTCTTGTATGGCCAGTGGGTAATTGAAAAATTGGATGAGACTTTTTTTTAAAAGTCCTAGGATAAATGAATATAAAAGCACAATTTAGTAGAACTTGGGGATATAGCTAAGGGAATTCCAAGCAGAACTAGAATCAGTACTCCTCAATTTCTACCACAAGAGAGAAGGGGAATGAATACAACCAACTCAACATACAAAGGTAGATTTATCCTGATAACAAAACCAGAGAAAACAATAAATATAAAACTACACATCCATTTTTCTGATGAACATACTGGAAAAATCAATAAAATTTTTTTGCAAATCATATTCAGAATGATCATGAACTGTGAATGACTTATTTTCATTTCAAGGATTCAGGATAATTCAACATATGGAAATCAAAAAATGCAATATGTAATGTAGATGAAAATATGTAGACTATATAATCACCTCAATAGATAGATAAATACCATGAACAAAGTTCAAAATTCCTTGCTGATAAAAGCCCCTAAACAAACTGGAAGTAGAAGGAATATACTGTAACATCATAAAGGCTGTACACAGTAAACATATAGTTGATGTCATACTAAATCAGGAAAAACTGAATACATTTCCTATATATTCAGGAATTGAGGCAAGAGTTTCCACTCTCCACTCCAATCCCTCTTTCTCAGGATATTTTTTAACATCTTACTTGGGACAATAAAAAATGGAGCATGGAAATATTAAAGGGAGAAATATTAGAATATCTATTTTCAGAGAATAAGATTCTGTTTTTAAAAGTTTGTAGTAACTTCACTAGAGTTTTCTTATATATCACACAAATAATAGGAGGCAAAATAAATATTCAGAAATCTGCAGGCATACTATATAATATTAGAATTAGCTGTGGAAAAAATTAAGGGGAAATATCATTTATGGTAGCTTAAAATAATATCTAAAAGTAAGCCTAAGTAATGAAATAAAAGATCTATATATTAAAATTTTTATATGCTAAGTAAAGACACTGAAGTTGGAAAGACTTCTCATACTCACAGATTAGCATTCTCGATATTACACAAGTAGTTGTGCTTCTACAAGTAATCTACAGGTTCCACACAGTATTAAAATCCCAATACATGATATTCTTCATACACACACACACACACACACACACACACACACACACACACACACACACACACACACCTCATTTCTGTAATTCATATGGAGACAAAGATACTGAATTACTTAAACAATTTTAAGTAAAGAACAATTCTGGAGGTAACACAATTCCTGATCTCAATATATACACAAGAGCCTCAGCAACAGAAACAGCCTCGTATGAGTTTTCTTCCTTCGTTCCTTTGTTCCTTCCTTCCTTCCTTCCTTCCTTCCTTCCTTCCTTCCTTCTTTCCTTCCTGTCTGTCTGTCTTCTTTTTTCCTGTTCAATGGCAATGTCGAAATGCTGAATGCCGTTTATTGAGGGGATGGAATGGGCTTAAATACTGACTTACTACACAGTAGAAAATAACAGGAATTTTAGGCTTAGCTCCTCCCCACAAGGTGTGTGTTACCACGAGGTGTGTGTTATCAAAACAGGAAGAGTACCAATTACAGCTCTGGGGCAAGGAGTTCTGATCAACAGCTTCAGGCTTGCTCAAAGTGACTCAGGGATCCATGCAGGGCCCTACAGACCCCCCTTTCTTTTAATATAAACTAACACCTGTCTGAGGTGGCAGAGGACATCAGCATAATTCCTTACCTGTCATTGGAGAGGTCACCCAGGCCTGTAACCTTCCTGTCTTAGGTTGGATATTTTCCCCCTTCTGCCTTACCCATGTCTGGTGATTAGTTTGTCTATAAGTTCAGCCATAAGTGGGCAGAGGCATTTTCTCTTGAGCCAAAGACAGTAGAATCTGTCTTGTTTGAAAGTTGGCCTGGGCCTGTCTAATGCTATGGTGAAGTAGCCCCAAGTGCAAGGGCTACAAGCCCCAGTGAGAGAGAGCTTGCCCATTCTTTAAATAATCTGCCCGCATGTTGAAGTCCTTGTAAAAGGTCTTCTGCACTGGCAGGTGGTACTCAGGTTTCATTGATGTTAATGATCTGCATGGCTAAAGCATGTGTATAATTTAAAAACTGATCACTCCAGGATCCCTGAAGAAAAATAACTACAACATTAACACAGATATGTGTGAAAGAGAGAGAACAAGAAGCCATATGAGCTTCTCACAAAAAAAAAAAAAAAAAAAAAATCCAAGTGTTCATATAGGAATCTAGTTTGCAGATTTAGTTTTAAAATTCCAGTTTGTTCTAGATAGTTGAGTATGTTCTGGGTGGCTAAGGCTTCAGCCAAATCACCTGATAGTTGATCCACTGTGCTTGCAGTATTTACAGATTGGCAGAGGGCGATCCTAGAAACTATTGCTTCAGTGGTGGAGGCAGCATTGGCAGCCGTGATCCGGAAATCTCTTTTCCTCTCTACTGCACAAGTTGGTCATCTGTAGAGGTCTCTAGCATAGGTAGCCCCTGGGGTACGTGGCCCACGACAGCTGTTACTTCATATGAGTTTTAAACAACAGTATCAAAGTGTGCATTTGAAAAATGACAGCCTCTTTAACACTTTCAGAAATGTGCATTTGGAAAATTTCTATAGGCAAAGGAATTCAACTACATCAATGTTTTTTGTCTCAAACAAAACTCAGTTCAAAATGGATCAAAAATGTGAATGTATGAAACTTTGAAATTGCTAAAGGATAATACAGGTAAACCACTTAAACTACAAACATAGACAATGACTCTCTGAAAGGACTCCAATATCATAATAAATAATCCTAATACTTAATAAAAGGATTACATAAAATTAAAATGCTTTTACACACCAAATGGAATAATCAGAAAAGTGAAGATAAATCCCACAGAAAAAAGAAAAAAGAAAGAAAATCCTTTTCAGTTATGCATCAGACATAGGATTGATGTCTATATTATAAAAAGACAATAGTTAGATAGGATAGATAGGCAGGATTTCTAGGGAGAGAGAGGAAGGGGAAGAAGAATCTAGACCTTGTATTATGCAGAAGAGACTCCAGGATGTGCAGAACAACTTAGAAGTACAGAAATAGAGAAGGTGTAGAAAAGCCATGTGGTAGAATATAGATTATTAATAGACACATGTCAGTTTAAGTTATAAGATCTAGTGGAGGTCTAGCTTAAGCTAAAGGACAAACTTTAACAATGAATAAGATGTCTCCTTGTTGTTATTTGTGAGCTGGCAACTGACAGAAAAATCTCTGGCAACAGGCCCTAAGAGGGAATGCTGATGACTTAGTCCCTTCCTTTCCTAATGCAGGCACAATGAGAATGCACCCTTCTGACAATGATGTGCATATATCCCAGGCTCAATGCTCTGGTTTCAATGGATCATTAACTAAAAGCTACAAACCTGTGAACCAAAATGAACCTTTTTTCTTCAAGTTAATGATCTCAGATTATGTATATGCATATATATCAACAGAATGCTAACACTCACTGAGACTAAATCTAAAAGGCAGAAGTTCATATCTCCAGAGCATTTTTGGTACTTTCATTTATATCCCTCAGCTCTCTCCTCCCCTTAGGATTGCTTTATGAATTTTCTGTTAATGTAAATTGATGTAATAGTGCAAGCTGATGGTGGAGGCTTTTTTCTTATCAGATCTTTAGACCATTTAAAAAGTAATTATATGAACTCTCAGTGTTATTAGTTATGTTCATTGAATTGGCATTTTCATTTTGAATCCATTTTTAATTACACCAGACACATTTCATCGATATTTCTTATGAGAAGAAAGGATTGTATAATGATGGTATTTGCAGGAACTTATTCACCAGATCAAGTGGAAAATGTCTGCACATGCACCCATGCCAGGCAAGATCTGCATGACTGGTAAGTGCTAGAAAAGGACTCACAAACTTAAACAGTGTCTGTGCTAGCAGGTAAACTCAAGAACACGGTGGTAATTAATAGCCAAACCCATCTAGAGAACATAACCCTCCCCCCAACCCCCACCCTGGCTGCTTGACAGTTCTCTTCCTCATTACTTCTAAAAGGGAAGAACAAGGGAGATAAAGAGGAATTTCCAAGCTGAAGCCTCACTAGCCTTCCCTGCAAACAAGCAGAGCAATGCAGAGCATGCTGCTGTGGTCCCATTGGTACAAGGCCAAGCCTCAGTGTGCAGGGGTCACAGCCCCCAACTCACAGTGTTAAAGAACAAAGGGGAATAGCCTGCTCATGGACAAGAAAGGGTAAAGGATCCATCTTTCTTTGTGGATCTAAGAGTGTAAACAAAAGACACCTTGACTGTTACTACTGGCTTAGTCCAGAATTCAATAAAAATAGACCAGATAATAAGTATTTTAGGCTTTGATGGGCTTAACATGTCTCTATAACTTCTTTCATTTTTGTTTGTTTAATTATTTTATATCCTTTAAAACACATCTCCAATGCCCTGCAGTGCATTTAGCCCCTGCCCCATTGTTTCTAGTCCCTGAACAAAACATCATCCATATCCTATGTTTTATTAATTCTTTCTGCTGATATTCATAGTTGATATTTTCTCCCAGTATAAAAACACTCTAGGATAGATAATACATCACATTTGGCTTTAGTGAATATTTAGGCTGTGTGACAATAAATAGTCCTTCAGCTTCTCTTTGCCCCTTTCTTAACTTCCACATATATAAATGTGTAACAATAATTAATGAAAAATAGTCTATAAATTTGAAAAAGCACTAAGAGGGGAATAAGGGAAATTTTGTAGGAAGGCAAGAGAGGGGTAAATGATATAAGTATATTATACTTTAAAAATAAAAAATAATATTTTTAAGTCTATATGGCAGTTACTTGGCAGAAAAACCTTCAGTTTGGACAAAGTATGTAACTATTCCTCATAATTAGATTAGAGCTATGAATTTATCTGTGAACATCAATCACCTATCATTTGTCAAAGGTCACGATGCCTTTGTATATTGGCACTGGTGATTTTTCTGCTGTCATTATTTAATAAAGGTGTTATGTAGTAGGTTATTCACTGTAAAGTTATTATTTCCCTCTTTGTAATAAAAATAATGTAAGACAATTTGAAATTACTAAATCTTGGGTTCCTTATTACAGTAAACATTTCCATTACAATTTTATTTCCATATATGTTATGATTTTATTATGAGTTCTTGTTTTCCCTTCCTCTCTCTACTCCCATCTCTTTCTCCCTCTACTCTTCATGTTTCAGCAAAAAAGTCCTACAATTCTTAGTTTAGTTTCAATGTTATAATTAAATGCTATCATTATTTATTTTAATGATCAAAAATATCTCACATACTGTCAACTGTATATATTTTTCAGTTACCACACAAGCTGACTGGTCTTCCAACCTCACATGATAAGAAGTCAGTGCACTCTTGTCTATAATGAGAGGGTCACAAGAAGCTTTCAGTCAGATACAGTCTCATTGTATAACACTCAAAATTTTCAAGCTGAACCACCTCAACCTGAATTATAAAAAGTAACACACATATACCAACCCAAGTGCAACAGAGACGTTACATTATCTGACAAGGATTTATAGTGGTCAAGAAAAAAATGACCTGTGAGAATTGCAAACAGGCTTGAGAGAAATGAAAATCAAATCTCAGGTAAGGTACAGATATATTTTAAATGAAATAAAAGACTAAAAACAACCAAAATAAACCGTAGCAGAATGTTGATCACAAATTTAACCATGAGAAAATTACAAAGAAGAACAACATAAATTAAATAGCCAAGATGACAGAGAGGGGTATGAAGTACATGCAATAGTAGAACACTTGCTTACAGTGCTGGAGGCCTTGGGTACAATCATAAAGAAAAAAAAATAGTTCTAATAACATACAACTTTGCAGTATACTCTATAAAAAGTGTCTCATTGGTGTCCCATGGAGAGAAGAGAAAGATGAAAGCAATAAAGATTACTCATACAAATAAAGGAAAACCTTCAAATTTGGCAAAATCTATACAGGGAAAAAGTTCTAAGCAAGTACACAATGGGCAATCAATAAAAATTTACTATATTATAGGACTATAGTCCTGAAACCAGCTTGGTATTGGCACAGAAAAATAGACAGGAAAACCAATGGAATAGAATTGGAAACTCTGATGTTAACCCACACACCTATGAACACCTGATTTTTGACAAAGAAGCTAAATACATACAACGGAAAAAAAGAAAGCATCTATAACAAATGGTGATTGCATAATTGAATACTGGTATGTAGAAGACTACAGATAGGTCCATTCTATTGCCATTCACAAAACTTAAGTCCAAATAAATCAAAGACCTCAATATAAACCCAGCCACACTGAACCTTTTAGAAGAGAAAGAGGGAGGGACACTGAACCTTTTAGAAGAGAAAGAGGGAGGGACAGAAGACCACTTCCTGAACATAACACCAGTAGCACAGACACTGAGAGTGACAATTAATAAATGGGACCTCGTGAAACTGAGAAGCTTCTGTAAGACAAAAGATATAGTCAACATCACAAAACAGCAGCCTACAGTATAGGAAAAGATATTCAACAACCCCAAATCTGAAAGAGGGCTGATTTCCAAATATAAAAAGAACTCAAGAAGCTAGTTACCAAAACACCAAATAACCCTATTAAAAAGTGGGGTACAGAACTAAATAGAGAATTCTCAATGGAGGAATCTAAAATGGCTGAAAGACACTTAAGAAACTGCTATCAGGGAAATGCAAATCAAAACAACTCTGAGATACCATCTTATTGCTGTCAGAATGGCTAAAACAAAAACAACAAAGATAGTTTATACTGAACAGGATGTGGAGAAAAGGGCACACTCCTACACTGCTGGTGGGAGTGAAAACTTGCACAGCTACTTTGGAAATCAATACATTGGTTCCTCAGGAAAATGGGAGTTAGTCTACCTCAAAACCCAGTAATTCCACTCAGGCACATACTCAAAAGATGCACATTCATACAACAAGGACATTTGCTCAACTATGTTCATAGCAGCATTATTTTTAATAGACAGAACTTGAATGCAACCTACATGCTCCAGTCACAAAACGACAAACATGACAGGTACTCACTCATATATGGAATATATGGATTTTAGACATAGAGCAAAGGATTACAAGCCTACAATTCATACCACAAGAAAAGCTAGGGAGCAAGGAGGAACCTACGAAAGACATACATGGTCCTCTGGAGAAGGGAAAAGGGACAAGATCTCCTGAGAAATTGGGAGCATGGAGGGAGGGGAGTAGGAGTTAGGAGAAAGAGAAAGGAAGAAGAGGAGGGGAGAGGAGGACATGAGGGAGTAGGAAGACTGAGTCAGGAAGAGTAGAGGAGAACAAGAAAAGAGATACCATAATAGAGGGATCCATTATAGATTTAAGGAGAAATCTGGCACTAGGGAAATGACCAGAGATCTACAAAGATGAACCCACCTAATAATCTAAATAATAGTGGAGAGGCTACCTTAAATGCCCTTCCCTAGATGAAGGCTGTAGGATGACATATAAGGTAGTTGTCAATCTCATTATTTGGGAAGGGCATTTAAGGTAACCTCTCCACTATTTATTAGATTGTTAATTGGGGTCATCCTTGTAGATCTCTGGATATTTCCCTAGTGCCAGATTTCTCTTAAAACCTATAATGGCTCCATCTATTATGGTATCTCTTTTCTTGCTTTCCTCTATTCAAACACAGAGATTTATGCATAGGAATCATGTCTTGTTTATCATAGGTCATAGTCTATACAGGCTTTCAAAGCATCAACCTTGTTACAAAGGAAAATAATTCTTCAGGAAATTAGTTTTGTTCATCAACTGAGTGCAACTTTAGCATATAACTCAGTGAAGTGATATTGTCAACTAAGTTGAAGCCACTGTTTCCATGGCCTTTAGGTGCTTGCAATTCTGGCACTGATTTGTTAGTATGTGAAGAGAGTAATACTTTTTTAGGGACTAATATGGCTTATGTTTTTCCATTATGAAAATATACATCACTTTATTCAGAATGGATATTAAATTAATGAGAAATTAAATGAAATTTTACTCTTTGTCAGATATATACTAATAATTAAGAGAATGCTAATATCTTTGCATTCATCTCAATATTAATTATAAGCTAACAAAATATTTAATATTATTTTCCCACCATACATATGCTAGGCCACATTGCTCACAATTTGTCTAGCCAGGACTGGAATCTGATCTTTTCATTAAAGTTATTGAACATTATAGCTAAGAAAGATTCCTGAAGTTGGGCCAGAGTAAAATGGCTTTTAACACCAGAATCAGAGTCCAAAATTTACCACCTAATATCAGAGAAATTCGTGAGAATTTTGGAAAATGATGCAATGCGATTAGAATGCTATTGTAGGAAGAGTAGCATAAGTGCATTATAAAGAGAGAAGAAACATAAATTTAAAACAATAATTAAACCTGTACCTTGACTATAAAATAATTTGAATATAAATATATAAATAGTTTTTAAAAATTGAATAAAAATATAAATTGTCAATTATTGGATATATGTTTTCTACTGAGAAAGATTTAAAGCTCGTTGAAGCTTAAGTGGGAGAATACACAGAAGACAAGTGGGCAGAATCAGCAGAATGAACAGTTGATTGAGGTGATACTTTTTGGAGTCTACAAGCCAAGAGTTCTCTTCTGCTTCCAAACTTTGGGAAGTTACATTGTGAAATTGTTAAAGTTGAACTTCCAGGGGTTGTGAATTTCGTTTACTTCCTCGCTATCATGAGCCATCCTCCTCCCTCCAGAAAGAAAAATTTCAATTCATCATGGATATTCTAAGCAACTTGTGAGTTAGCCACAATCAGAATATTGGACCAGCTAAATATTTCTTTCACAACACTTGATTGTAGCCTATACTTAGTCAACAGTGAACAACACTGTTATTCAGTTATTGGGACCTCATATATGTACAGATTTAACCCTTCTACTGTATCCACATTCTCCCAGAAAGTCAGAAAGCAGCAAACAGTATAAATATATTGTAAAATTATACATAGTTAATAATTTATATAGCACTATGAGACTATCTCTATAAAACATCAGAACTCACCTGAAATTTCCTCAAAGACATACTTTTTTCTTGAGTCTGCACATGCATTTCATAGCACTGGAGCTTTGAACAAAAATGTTCAAAATTCCACAGCTTCATGAAAACCTTTGATGTCCAAGATTTTGAAAGCCACTGAGCTGAGCATATTTAAAGATGTCACCTAACATTTCCATTTGAGAGCATACTAGAAATATTGGCAAGATATCACTCTCTAGTACTTAAACTAAATCCTTTCCTGGTTGATTTTTTTTTTTCTTTTATTTTTACCAACCAACACTCCTGTTCCACTCTACCCATTGTGGTACAGTCTGCCCCTCCAACAGTTTTCTTCAGGGATTGCTAATATGCAAAGAAAGAAATACTTTTCAAGAAAATTCAAATATGAGCTAAAGACCAAAGGAAGAAATATTGTGGGAGGATAATCAATGCTAGTAACAAAAAGAACTGTTAATTGATTTGATGAGAAAGGATGAAGGGAAGATGCTGAAAGTCAGGTTTCTGTTTAGTAATTATGAGTCCCTTTTTTATATACCTCCTTAAGGGTTAAATAATTCTGCCAGAATTTCATGACCAATTGAAATTCCAAAGGAAAGAAGGAAGAGAGAGAGAGAGAGAGAGAGAGAGAGAGAGAGAGAAAACTATTTAAATAACACAATGTTTCTGATAGTCAACAAGGTAATTTTTAAAATATCAATGAAATTAAGGAAATATATGTGCAATAAGGAGAGGATGCAGCAGTAATTAAATGTAAATGTCCTATGTTTCCTTTATCTCTCATGATGAGCATATGGGATAAGTTGTCCTCATGTACACATAAGGACAAGCTGTCCTTGTCCCACACAAGGACACTCCAGATCATACAAGTTCTAAAACAAGGCTTTTCAATGAAAAGAAAAATGATTATTATTTTATTCATGAGTTGTAAATAATCTCTTCACTATAGTATTACAAACAAAAGGTATACAGACATGCTAGGGTAGTACACTTAGGGATTATGGAATTATATTTGGGAGATCAGGGATGTCTCTTAGAGGAGGTGATGTACCATCTACATTCTACAGTACAAAAGTAATCAAAGAGTTGGAGGCATCCAGGAAACTAAGTCACAGGGAGTTTCATGGCTTTGAAGTCTACTGAAATACTAAAACAAATTAGGTACTTGAAAGTTTTCTATACCCTGAACACAAATCTCATTTTTTACTTCTTAGCACTCCCCTGATCTTTAAGAAATTGAGGCAAGTTCAAGAATACTTAGCTATTACACAAGCAGACATGCTCTCATGACTATATGGTCTAAATAATACATGATTCATCATGGCCACTATCTATTAGCTTTTTCTATTTTACTTTCTTTATGACTCTCTATAGACTATTTTTTTCTAACTGTGCTTACCACACAAAGTGTGAGAATCCAGTATACATTTCTATAATTGTGTGTTCAGAACAGTCTCTGGTATGCAGAAAAGGCTCAATAGGTGCTTCTCAAATAAGGAATACCTGCCTTCTGTTCCAAGGGAAGCAAAATTTAGGGACATGTGGTATACTTCGGCCCTGACATTTTAGGCAGCAACTAATGCTGCATTCCTTAATTTTACTGTGAAAACTAAGTCATAAAACAATGCCAGAGCATCCATTCTGACACATTAAAACTTTATGGGAGTACCAATATTTGATGAAATACAATCATTGTCACTGTATTAAATAGTTTATGACAATAATCTGCAGATTTCCAAGGATCACAATTCCCAATTGTACATCTTCTGCCATCTATTTTGAATCTCACCGATATTTCCATAAGAGCAAAAAATCCAAAAAAAAGTCAACCTAGTTTATTATTTGTTGATACATGATCCTGAATAAAGTTGTTGAATAAGGGAGTCAGTAATTGTGCTATTATTTAAGGGCTAATATAAAGTGAAGAGGGAAGACTTCTTATTAAAATGCCATTTCATATTTCATTTACAAACCTTTTTGTTGTATAAAAATGATTTTAAACCACAGTGGAATAGAGAGTCTTTGTTTGGATTGTTCAAAGATGTTATTGTCTTCCCATACATTGGTTCAATGGTATTTACACTAATAAAAACTCACTGGAGGGATTAGAATACAACAATGGCAGACACAGGACCCCATGTATGCTAGCATCCTTCCATGGTTCATTATAATAACATGATAAACACTAGAATAATCTCTATTTTGACATGTGAAAATTTCAGGTCAGAGAAGTTTTTGCTTGTTTTGTTTTTTGTTTGTTTGTTGTTTTTCTGATAAGTCAGAGTGGTTCCCATCGGAGTTTATAGCTGTCTGATCATAGAGCCAATTTCTAGTCAGTGAACTAAATGGAACAAACAACTAACATTTTTCTTTCCAAATGAAAAATCTAAGCATTTGGTTCTTCCTTTGTTGCTTTATAACTCATATTAATTTCCGCTATGGAAAGCAGATGCTCTGTTTATATGATTTATCATAGACTTAAATGTACAGAGAATCAATGGTAAATCTATTTTCTATTGAACTGGAATCTTACATTCACTGACCACAAAAAAAAAAAAATTAAAATGACCAGATATCAAAGTTCTGACTGACTTTCAAAGCAATTAAAGATCAGAAATCATACTCAAAACTGTTCTCTTGATTGCATTTCCTACCAGATTGCTATTATTACTCCATATTTAAAGAGTAAGTTAATATGGGCATAATATATTCCATTCCAGCTGTTAATGCATTCTCTGATGCAGTGAAAGTTTTGTTAAAAATACTTTCTACTTTCCTTCATTTGCTCTCCTCCCAGGATGTAGTAATATGTTATAGAATTCATCTTAGCATGTTAGAAAGATCAATAGTTCCCAACTAACTTGACTTTGAACTCAATCTTATTTGTTTCAGTGTCCATCTGAGAATTTTTTGCTTTGTTTTTCATTGTTGTAGTTTCCTTTATTTGGTTTCTTATTTCTTTATTTTCAGACAGAATCTCATATAATGGAGGTTGGCCTTGAACTTACAATGTAGCCCAAGCCAACTTTAGAAATATGATATTCTTCCTTTTGCCTTCTGCATATTAAGATTACTACTCTATGCCAGTGTACCCAGTCATCTCGGGGCATTAAACGATAACCACCTGGTTTCTAAAAGTGAACAGCCTCTACTTTGTATTTTTAGGTCAAGTCGTTTATTCTTTTGGAATCTATGTTTCTTCTACTTAGAAAAAGAAACATACTTCTCAAGTTTTTTTCTCCTAAGATTTTACAAAAGCCTATTGTTTTACATTAACTATACAGTTAAATAGTAATAAATTTTGATAATACAGGCAAGAATAATCTAAGCATGAATCATGTTCAAAATTTTTGTATTATCTCTGACCCTGGGGTTAGTTCACTTGAATGATTCTAGGGTAAAATGAAGAAAGTTCAGGGTCCAATTGGAATATGCCTTTCTTTTCCATTTCAGAATCTTACTTGCCTCTTGGTCATTACAGCGGTTCCAGCTGACACATACACACCCTGCCCTTGCCTTCTACATTGTGTAGCCATACATTTGATTTAGACGACAAAATAGGAGAGCTATTCAAGAGGAAACTCTCTCACTTGGGCTTTTAACCTTTTTTTTTTTTTTTTTCAAATTAATCCATTAATCCTTTGAATTGAGAATCTAAGAAAGTTGCATATACCCTATACTGGTAAAGTATAAGTGTTAAATCTAAGAATTACATGTCTTGTATTTAATCAAGTAACTGCTTGACTGGTTAGCAATTCCTTGGGAAGAGTGCTGATATTTGAGTCAGTAGGTACACAGGTGTTCAAGTGTTTTGTTTCTGTAGAACTTTCTTAAAACCATCTAGTATTTGCATATTGTGTTTATAGACAATGATAGTATACACACAAGCTATAAAGCTGTATGAAACTGCTTAATTAAATACAAGTTTGGAAAAATCTGCTTTGATTCTTTGTTCCCCTTATTCTCCTCTCTTGTATTTACATCCAACCACAGCTCCCTGCAGTGTCCCCCCACCACCTCTCTGCTCCCACAGATCCAACTCACTCCACTTTTCCTCAGAAAAGAAGCAGGCAATATCCCAGGACATCAACCAAACGTATACCAAGTACACTGAACCTGATAGAAGAGAAAGTGGGGAATAGCCTTGAACTCATTGCCACACTAAACTCTTTCTTGGACAGAACACTAATAATACAATTAGTGAATAGTCCTCATGAAATCGAAAAGGTTCTGTAAGGCAAGGGATATCATCAACATGATAAAATGGCAGCCTAGACAATGGGAAAAGATTTTCTATGAAACACATGCATAGACCATATGAAAACCTTGAGTTGATGTGAACAGGAAGGAGCATGTTCCCAGAAGATGATCATCATTCCATATGCACTGACTTGGGGTCATGTACAGCTTTCTTTGCTCCTGGAGGTTTCTTTGGTCCCCACCAAACTAATCCCATCCTCCTACATTTCAAGCAATTTCACTTGGAGTGTTGGTCAAGTCCTGGATGAGAATGCAACACCCTAACTTTATAGCCTAAAATGACACCTGCTTCTCAAGACTCTTAGCTTTCAATCCACATAAAGCTTCCACTCAGAAACTCCATTACAGTCCCTGTATCACTAGTTTCCAGTAATATGTTAAATTCTACCAAGTTGACTGCTGCAAAGCTTTGATTTAGTTTTCTTTGTATTACAAATTTTTAATATGGCACTTAATATATTGATGTTTGTAGCTATGCTGGTTGGAAAAATGAGCAAATATTAGTTTTGAGGTTTTGTTTTGTTTGTTTGTTTGTTTTCTAGTCCTGGGAATTGAATGCAGGGCCTTATGTATGCTATGCAAGAACTTTTCGCCTGGACTACATCCACAACTTTTGGGTACTGTTGTATTTCCCATAATGACTTCTGACCTGAATAACTGTGATCTCTGTGATCTCCTTGTGACACACAGGTTGTCTTTAAGCTTGCATTCTTCCTACCCCTCTAGTAGTGATGACATACCAGGAGCCTTGTTCTGCCTTGGGAATTTGGGGTGCATTGGACATAAACATATGTATTTATTCAAAATTAAAAGGCAGACCGCTCAGGTCACTGAAGTTATAGATATTCATACCTATTTTATACACTTAGTATTAAATAAGATTATGTAATTCTGCAGGAAAGTCTCTTCCCACAATTTGGCTGCAGCTTCCCAAAGTTGGCCTATTCCTTTCCTGGGCATTAAAAAATTCATTCATTCTCTACCTAAGCCTCCTTAGTGTTTTCTGTCTATTCCAGCTGATGTGAACCTAAAGGAGGTCATCATTATACTCACAGGGTATTGTTGGATCCTGTTCTTCAACAGAGAAGCTTAAAGAACTACATCAGAAAAGGAATAAAAAGACTAGATAGGGACAGGAGAGGAGACAGATCAAGGAAATGTAGCCTCTTTTCCTGTCTTTTTAAAACAAGTTCTCTGCAGCTATTTAATAAAACCACCCACTTGCATTGATAAATCACTTGCAAATTATATCAGCCCTAAATTAGTTCCCAAAGTTCCTAGCTGCTGATGGCAGCAATGTTTTATGGAGATTTAAACAAGGTGATTTGGCAAAGAAACATCAGCTCGCCCTTGTGTAGCCCTGAAATAACTTGTGGCGGAGAGTGCCGAAGAAATGAGGGAAATGTTCCCAATAGATAATTTGTCACTTTGTCTACTTAAACTGCCCAAGTGAGCTGCAGCACAAATGTCTGATGGTCAAATATATTTACCCTTCATCACATCGTATGGATGAACTCAACTACATTGATCATTGATCTATGCTAAAGAATACAAGGAAATGGTCTATGCAGGTGGTTTCTGACAAAAGTATTCAGTGGGGATTTTGCTGAGGTTTTATTTAATATTGTACACAAGTTTACTGAGGAGAAAAGTAGAGAATGTTGTAGATAAGTCTCTGTCTCTTCTGTCTCTGCTTCTCTTTCTCTCTCTCTCTCTCTCTCTCTCTCTCTCTCTCTCTCTCTCTCTCTGCTTCTCTTTATGGCCTTTTCCCAAAAATATTATCTTAATAAAAATTGTGACATTTGTGTTCAACTGATTTACAATTGAACATAATCACAAGACATTTATATGTTTGTAAGGAGTCATTATTACATCAGCATCCCAACATAGAAAGCAAAGGCACATTGTTTGTCTGTCAGTGATCTCAGCTCTGTCTCTCTGGCATTTCTGCCTCACTTAAGACAGCCTTCAAATACAACTAAGGAGAAAAGATTGAGTTATAATCCCTCAATTGAGGCCACTGTAAGGACACTACCCTTCTTTAGAGAACTCTTTATCAACTCGTCGTTTGCAACATTTTGGATTTCCTGGAAGTCCTTCGAGAGTGACGGCTGTTTTCATCAGAAACTGCCTGGCTTGTGTGCAGAAGTGGAGGCTTTTCATGCTTGAGCATCCCGTGTGAAGACAGATATTCCCCAAGGAAAAGGGCCGCTGATACAGTAGAGACTCCCAGGTAACAGCTTTATAAAATGCCACAGAAATCCACTTGTTCAGAGGGCTGCTACATCAGAAAGAGCTTTGCAGAACTGTACCCCAAATACCAGACTGTTCCAATTCACAGATGTAGGAACTAATTTTCTTTGTCTCACTGACTTCTTGTTCATCATTGTTCAATGAATAAATATTCTACATCTCCACTAAGACATAGTCATAGAGTGGGAATCAAGAAGGCAGAATTATAGAATTAACTTTTAGAAGAAAAAGTAAACATAGAAACTGAATAAACGCACATTATCATAGACCTTAGAAAGGAAACAGAACATGAGATTGTCTGCATTCCAGTAAACGGGAAGGGCCACCTGACCAAACATCTGAACTTCCACTGAGTTCACATGGCTCTGTCATGGAAAATTAGTCAAATATTTGCGATAAGAACAAATTTGGCAAAATGAAAAATTAATTAAAATAAAATCACTACTACTTTTGAAAATAAAACCAACTACTTATATGTATTTTCTCTAAATTTCATATCTTTTTCTAACATACCATCTCCAGTGGCAAAGCATTGTAGACAGTCTTGAAACTAGGTATTGCATGCTCTTAAGTTCTTTTTTGCTTTATGAGATTGCTTTGGCTTTTCTGAATTCTTGGTATTTATATATGTATTCTAGTCGCTGCTGTCTCAGTTATTGCACAAGAAGCTCACTGGGCTTTGGGTTGTATAACAGAGATTAGTTTGGAAATGATAAATATCTTTATAACACTGTATCTTTCAATTTCTGAAAAATGAAAACTATCTTTGCTCATTTTAATTCATTTAATATGTAATGATTTATTCTCTTGGATACCTTATATATCTATACATACATACACACACACATACATACATACATACATACATACATTCACTTGAACACCTGGGTACCTCGTGACTCAAATATCAGCACTCTTCCCAAGGAATTGCTAAATAGTCAAGCAGGTGCTTGATTAAATACAAGACATATAATTCTTAGATTTGGCCAGTATAGGGTATATGCAACTTTCTTAGATTCTCAATTCAAAGAATGAATGGATTAATTTGAAAAAAAAAAAAAAAAAAAAAGGTTAAAAGCCCAAAGGAGAGTTTCCTCTTGAATAGCTCATTTCAGAATCTTACCTGCCTTTTGGTCATTACAGCTGTTCCAGCTAAAACATATTCATCCTGCCCTTGCCTTCTACATTGTGTAGCCATACATTGATTTAGATGAAAATTTCAAATAGCTTATTGGTTAGGAGTGGGACTTTTTGTTTACTTCCTCTTCTCAGATCTTGGATTTTATTTTTTTATGGTCTAAACCTGTGCAAGTTTTGTGCATGCTGACACTGTCACTGTGAATTCATATATAAGTCAGTCTTGTTGTGTCTAAAATGCAGTTTTGTTGTGTCATCCAAGACCTCTGGCCCTTAATCTTCCCAGCTCCTCCTCCACATAGATTCCTGAGCCTTGAGTAGAGAATTTTCTAAAGACATTCCATTAGGACTGAACGCTCCAAACTCTCTCACTTTCTGCACATTGTCTATGGGCCCCTGTGTTAATTCCTATCTACTATGAGAATAAGCTTCTCTAAGGAGGGATGAGTGATGTTGTAATCTATGGGCATAGCAATTTGTCAGTAAGAGTCATCTTATTTGTTATGCTCCGTTAGAAGAATACTAGTCTTAGCTTTTCCCTTAGACCCATGGCATATCTAGTCTCAGGTTCTTGAAAATTTTGGCAGTATCATATATGGGTTCCATCTCATAGAGTGGACCTTAAATCCAATCAGAACTTGGTTGGTTACTGCCACAACATTTATGCCACCATTGTACCAGTGTATCTTATAGGTAGGTCTCTGTTGTAGGACACAGGGTTTGTATCTGGGGGAAATGGAGAATTACTTTTTGTACATAACACTATACAGAGCTATGAATGCTTGTCAGTAGGTACGAAGCTTGATGCCCTAATAAGTTATATTTTTACCATAAATTATTTTTATTGTAATGTTGAAAACCTCAATGTTCCTCTTACTTGCAATACTTGTAACTGCTCTCAAATCTGTATTTCTATGCAATTTCTATTATCTGAACAATTTCTGTCTGTTTCTATTTATTTTTTCAAGAGTATTATTTCACAAGTTGTGTTTCTCAGTGTGTCTAATGATCTTAATTAAATGTTGAAGAAGTATATTTTAATTTTAGTTTAGAAGAATAGAAGTTAAGCAAATAATGGTATTTCAGAAAAAATGCTCATTTTTAAATCTCATTGCTAATTTGTAATCAATCTTGGTCAGTTTTTGTTGTTGTACCTTGAAAAGATTTAGTTTAGTATTTTAAAAATATTTTAGGGAGGAATCAAGAATTAGTCCCTGATGACTTCTCACTAATGTTTGTATTTTCCAGCCTATCTCCTTTCTTTGCAGATTGCTAGGGAGTTCTTTACTCTATGACTCTGTTCCTATATGTCTTCACCCAGACAAATCTAAGTCAGTTTTGAGCAACCATATCCTTGCCAAGGCTGTGATGGAGTGCTGGGAAAGATACCCATGATTTTTCCATACAAGGAATGCTCTGTCAAGAAAACTCTGAGAGTCTCAGTTTTCCAAACAGGTGATAAAGTTACTTTACACTTTTCAGAGTAATGCTTATCTATTTTACTATCTAAAAACATAAATGCTATATAGTAAATGTTATATTTGCCTCTGTTTCCATTTGAATGTCAATGTAACTGAATTTGGTGACTAGAAAGTCAACGGTTGTAAGTTCTCATTAAGTTAACTGTTGCAAGTGAAGCTGACAATCAGTAGCCATTTGACAGGTAAACCCACACTTCCAGCATTCTTCCCAGGAGAAATGACTTTCTCATATTTTAAAATAAGTGTAAACAAAACATCAAGTGTTCCCTGGGGGGCTAAAGATGGCAACACCCCCTATTTAATCTGTTCCCTTACAAGAATTCTTTATTGTGATGTAGAAATGGTGGTCAGAAGGTTAATTGAAACATAGAATATGCTGATGTGAACATCAGTGATGTCTGACAGTTTAATAAGTTTATTAACTTTTGATCTCTTGAATTTGGAAAAAACATAACTTACTACTCTTCTGGTGTTGGTTCTCAAAATAGGCAAGCAGAGTACCTTGAGTTTTCTATAAACAATATTATCACAGTGTTTCAGATTGTCCTTGAAACTTTATTATTATTTAAGATATGCAAGAATTATGAGGAGATAGTACAAAATTGCTGATTTCTCAGTGTCTTTTGAGCTGATTCTTAAGGTTACATGCAAGGCTCTGTTGATGGCCAGAAGCTCTGCCAGTGACACCTATCACTCCATAGATCACTAATTTGGCTAATCTAGTAGGATATGCATGTTTCTTCTTCTTCCTCATTGTTCCATGTATATCCTTCCTGAGGCTGCATGCTCTGGTGAATACAACAACTTCCTGTGATAGTGGAGGATCATTCTTGGCTTACAGTTATGAGTAGTGTACCTCCAGGCTAGAACCTCCAAACAAGTCTGCCAAGGTCTGTGTTTGCTCTGTAATCAAGTGGAAAGACTGGGACAATATCTACTTGAAACACTGCCTAATTATAAAGGTGTGAGCTTCATAATATCACATTACACCCCAAAGACAGCATGTTTTGGTCTCTATCTTTCTATTACTCCACATTACTATTCCATCATTGCTTCAAACTTGGCTTCACTGTCTATCATTTGGTTCCTATAAAATGTAAATTCCTTTTGCGTGTATACTGATGCATGTGTGATTTTCTCTGACTGGCATCTACACTCTTGTTTCATCATCCTGTCTTTTGCCTTGAGATTTGGCTTCAATAGATTACCTTGCAAAGATTTCATGTCTCTTATTCACTCATATATATCAAGCTGATTTATCTTTGTAGACTTGAGCTTCACAGCCATTTTCACACTTGTAACTGTACATTTTGTTTCGATCACAACTTTTTCCATTAGATATATGAGTAGAACAAACCTGTGTCTTGTTGTTTACTCTCATGGGTGGGGCTTGGTCACTATTTGAGAGGTTTCCACACAGTAGACATGCACATAGTAGGCACAGTATGCATAATGGACAGTCAGACATGACACCTTTAAAGAAAGAAATAATGCTGATAAAGAAACCTGTCCATTTGCTTTGTTTGCTTTCTCTTACTTTACTCTTCATTTGAAGATGATATTCTCCAGTTTCACTCCACCCACATGGATATTCTATGACATCCATTTAAGTTAACTCTAAAAGTCTATTCTCTGGGACTTAAATGAAGGTTGTAAGCAAGAACAATTAGAGCTTTTGGACAGACATTTTGTAAACAAAATCAAGAACAAAAAGCCTTTTCTTTTTATGTAAATGTGTATTAGCCAAAAGATGTAGCAAATGCAAGTAGCCATTGTTCAGACATGAAGACAAGCAGAGAAGGCAGTCGTAAGAAAGAGTGAGTGTAATAGACATGTAGAGAGGCACATAAGGAATTTTCCTTTTCATTCTTGGCTGCAGTCACTCTGGAGACCCACCGTGCTATGCTCAGGGTTCCTGGAGCAGTTCCTGGAGTGTATCACTAGGTTCAAACCAAGGTGTCCTCACAACTGCACCCCTGCTTGTGGCCTCTAGGGGAAAATATTTGCCTCTTTCAGCTTCTAGAGGATTCCACACTCTTTGGCATGATTTTTTTTTCCTTCAATTTTATAACCCACAATGCCACATCTGCCTCCTTTTAAAAGTTCCTGCTTCTAATGGCTTGTGATTATACCAAAGCTACCTGGATAACCCATTCATGATCATCTCAATTCCAATTCTTCATCTTAATTCATATTTGCAAAGTCCCTTTTGCCAGAAATATAGTCATGGTTTCTAGGATTGAGTGCATATCTATCTTGAGGGACATATATTCTATTTATACTTAGAGTCCATAGGACAAATATTCCTATATGTATAGACTATGTCAGTCTATATTTCTGTAGCAGAAACATTCCTTCCATAATTTATTCTATGCTTCAGTCTATATTCATTGTGATCATATCTAGCTTAGAAACTCAGAGCTTTTAAAAACGATTTACTCTTCACAGCATACACCCAGTTCCCAGTTATTCACTGTCTTGTATAACTGATCTTCAAGACAATCAGGTTGTCCACATTTTACTAGTGCCCTTATTCAGGCTAAACCCTTCTTTCCCTGTAGCACCAAAGATGTTTGCCTGCAGTTTCTTTTTTATCATAGGAATCCTTTTGGATGGTAATCACATTATTTTTCCACTGATGGCCACATAATGCTGCTTATTTCCTAATAGAACATATTTGATGGCTCGAAATTCCATGAATTACATCTAGACATACAGTGATTCACTCTAATTCATGATATGTTTGCCTTTGTTTTGCCTTCATCTCTCATCTTTCTTATATTATAAGTTACCAAAGGGGCTCAATGAATATTTGTGTCATGAAATGCTTACCCCATTCATTGTTCCATTCTACCTGCTGTGTGACAGGTGGCAAGATGTGTGAAAAGAAATAAAAGAAATATTTTGTTATGGAAGTAGATTGAAAAAGTGGGAGAGGATGGTTCAGCTTAGATGAGGTGTGTCTGGGGGGGATAATTGTAAATTGAGAAAGTCTATCATGGGACATATACAATTATTTTTATAAAACTGTATTTAGTCATCAATTCAAATGTATTTTTTTTATATTACCTATCTTCTATGTTTTGGGAAAATAGAAGCATGAAGAAGTTACCATCTTCACAGTTCATATGTTAGTAGAGAAAATCAACAATTCAATACATCAATAACATATACAATTATACAATTTTGGATATAATTTTTCTGATGAAGATAGTTTAGCAGGGTAAATGGTGAAAGAATATGAATAAATGCTGGAACCCCATTTAGGTGGAGTTGTAAGGACAACTGCAGAGAAGGTGTTACATTTCACAGATTTGTAGCATGAAAGTGTTCTCTGAAGAGAGAATTGAGAGGGGATGTAGCTGTGTACAAGGCCATAATTTAGGGAAAAAAAACTTGAAATTTCATTATGAGAAAATAGAGAAAGGAAAAACAGTGAAATGAGGTTAGAGTGTGTGTGAGGAAGAGCAAATGTGAAATCACTATTAAGTGCATCCTTACTTGGATGTTAAGCTCTGTGTGAATACTTTGTAGGACTTCATCAGGAAACTGCTGTTTGATTTGTGACTTAAGAAGCCCATCTTGTCTATTATGGGAAAAAGTAGACCTCAGCCCACAGAGATGGCTCAGTGGTTAAAAATATTTGCTACTCTTCTAAAAGACCTGGGTTCATTTCCAGAATGCACATGGTGGCTTACAGCCATCTGTGATTACAGGTCCAGAGTATCAAACACCCTAAACACCCTTTTCTGGCCAACAAAGGGTCCAGGGACATGCATGGTACACATACATACATGTAAACAAAACACATAAAAATAAAAATAAATAAAATAAAAATAAATAAAAGTAGATCTTAGGGGAACAGAGAAAGAGAAGAAAGCCAATAAAGAGTTTATAGTAATGAAGGGGAATGTTCTTCTGTATGGATGCTTTTCTTATTGGTTAATGAATGAAACATTGATTATCTGATTGGCCAGACAGGAAGTGAAATAGCCAGGCAGATCACCACTAGCTAACCATAGAGGCCTGGAGGTCTGTATAGACAGGCAGGATGTGACATAGATGGGAAGAAACAAGATATAAGCAGGGACAAACAGAAAACAGTTATCTTCTCTGCAGAGATGCTGAGCAGTCATGATGCAGCAGATAAAGGATAGGAAACCTTAGCCAATGGCTAACAGCTTTATAACTAATATAGCATCCATGTGCTTCTTTGGGGCTGAGAAAAGTGGTGGGACCAGCAGGACAGAAAGCTCACCTTGCATAGCAAAGGTCAAATCAAGAGAATATAGTGTGGTGGTTCTCAATCTTCCTAACACAGCAACCTTTAATACAGTTCCTCATGTTGTGGTGAGCCCCAACCATAAAGTTATTTTTATTGCTACTTTATAACTATTACTTTGCTACTGTTACAAATTATAATGTATATATCTGTATTTTTCAATGGCCTTAGAGGACCCACATGTTCAGAACTATGGATATAGTGGATGGGACAAGTAAAATGATAGTGACAGGCAGTACGGAGGTGAGTGGATTATAGAAATGTTGAGAATTGAATCAATGAGTCTTTAAAAGTACAGCATGAAAGTGGAAGAGATCATAATGTTCAAACATTGAGCCCATGAGATCATTGCAATTTAGTGTGTGTGTGTGTGTGTGTGTGTGTGTGTGTGTGTTTGTGTGTGTGTAATTTACATATTTGTGTTTGTGCAAGGACTGGAGTGAATGGTAGATGTCTTTCTTAGTCACTCTCCAGATTAGTTTTTGAGACAGGGTCTCTCTCTGAACCTGACGTTAAGAAATCTGGCAAGATGAGATGCTCAGCAAACTCCAGGGATTCTCTCAGTCCCAACTCTCGAGTGCTAGGATGACAGTTCTGACCACCATGTCTACCTTTGCTATTTGAGACTCGGGGATTGGATCCAGGTCCTTGTGCTTGTGTGGCAAGCACTTGATCTCTTTGCAATTCTTAAAACCTGAAAAATAAAGCTTACCACAAAAGTAATTGGTCAAACAGAGACACTGTGGGAGCTGAAAGAAGAGGAATAAATACACGGTGGCTCAAAGGTCAAGGAAAAACAAACAGAAATAGAAAAGTATCTACAGTGTCAAATAAGACTTGACAGGCCAAGGAAGAGGAGACAAAGTGGAAGTCACTTTAGCAAGCTTCCTTTTATTTTAAGCAAGAAAGCCCTCTTGGGTTAGACTAGAGACAAAGGGTGAAGAGAGAAAAAGTCAGCAGATACTGTCTACAAGGATTACAATGATTTTTGATGTGTGATCCAAAGAATGAAGATAATTCAACCCTTTAAAAATCCTGAGATTAATTCTTCCGTGTCTATGAAATTTCGGACAATTCATTTTATTACAGTTGGTTGAGTGTAATAAGAATAATAAACTCCCCCCGGAAGTCTAGTATTATAATTAACAGTGTATACATTATAATTAAAGGGTTAAGCTAAATGCCATATTTGTTAGCGTGTGATATTAAATGAGTTGGTTAAGCTCTCTGAACCATTGTTTTCTTGTCCATAATATAGGGATGACAATGTTTATTTTGTTCTTTGTTTTGATTTGTTTTGTTTCTTGAAAGAGAGGAGAAAGGGGAATAGGAGAAAAAAGTAGGAGGGGCAAGAACAGAAGAAGGATGAGAAGGGAGGAGGGAGATGAAGCAGGACGGAAGAAAACATACATAAGCATCTATGTCCATGACCTAGACTTGGTAAGCACTCAATAACTGAGAGGAATTATTGCCATTACTATTTTGCAATTGTTAATACTGTCTCTAATCAGTGGGATAGCAAATTAGAATTGCAGCTGCACCAAAGAGAACAATTTCTATCTCAACTGCCTCAGCCTTGATGTGTCTCTTGTTCTGAGCCAGACCCTAATGCCCTTTCCCATTTCAAAGCACCGCAGGGGACATAGCCAAGGGGATGTAACAGCTGTGTACCAAGCCTCACACAGAAACCTATTGAGTTAATGTCATTTTAAACATAGTTTTCTTATGTGTAAATTAGCTTGCAGATTTTTAGCTTCTTACCACTAATTACTAGATTAGCTGAAGTTACCCTGCAGGGAAAGTTGCAGCCAGAAAAATAAACATGACATTCTATGTGGCTGCTTATTTGCATAGTTCACACAGCTCTCAGTTTACACACACACACACACACACACACACACACACACGGGGTGGGGGGGGCACCAGAGGTGAGTCTTCCCTCTTCCATCAAACATTTCAGGAAGCATCCACACACATACTGTGTGAGTGTTCTTCCAGTCAAGTTGACAACTAAGGTTCACTGTTGTGGGGTCCAAAAGAAATGTGGGACAAATAGCTGTTGTTCCTATTAGCATGCCAAAGCACATGCTGTCCTGCAGGCTCCTTCTGTATGATAAGGACCCATTTCAGAGCTCACTCTGACATCCTTGGGTCTTCTCAGTTCTTTTCACCTTGCTCCCTACCCTAATGTCTCCAGATCATGGGCTTCTGTTCTTACAACGTCTCTTCCATTATAACTTTGCTTTTTTGGTGAAGTGTTCTCTTGGTTCCCTCTCACTTGGTCATCTGTGTCTTCCCCTCTCATTCTTCCCCCCTCTCTCTTCTCCTGGACAGGGTCAGTCTACTAGGATGTTAAGTCTCTTCCTGCTACAGATTCTTCCAGTTGCCTTGGGCTATACTCTCTCTCACATCAACAATAAAAACATTTTTCTTAACCATACCTTAGAGCTGTCATTGTTAGTTTATACAACTGTGGGGTATTCTGTGACTTAAACCAGATTACACGGTCTTTCTTACTTCATTATTTCATTGTCAATTATTGATTTAAGAACTGGAGGGGTGACTATGGTCTTAAGAACATTGGCTGTTCTTCCAGATGCCCCAGGTTTTATTTTCAGCAACCCCACCTATGTGTAACCATGAGTCTTGAGGACAGGAGTGTAACTGCATTGCCACAAGATCCAATGCTCTCTTCTGTTCCTCATGAGCACTTGCATGAACACATTTCAGAGACATACAGGCAGGCAGAGTGCCCATACATATAAATATTAAGATTAAAATCAATCAAACTTCTTCAAATTGTTATTTATAAACAATACATATTTTCCTCTTAGATTAGGTGCATTCTCATGCCCATAAACAACATTCTGAGCAAAACCTTCAGTACAAAAACCTTTCCTCTGCTGGGTCTTGTTTTAAGATGCCCTCCTCCCAACCTTATACTCTGCTCTTTTGTTCATGACTATAGTGACACAATACACAGAACTTACAGCATATTTCTTCTATCATTCAACAGATGCATACATGCGCCAACCATCCTAATCAGTACATTGACAGCAGTTTAAACAAAAAGATCACCAGACACAAATGGCCTCTGTACATCTAAAGAAGACACCAAAGACAAGGCAAATGGTTAAAAGTAGGGGCAATGGAAGACCCTAAAGACCTCTGATAACTATTTCAATAAAAACAGCAAATTGAACAAAACCAAGCTTTACCTATGCTGATAAAACACTCTCCGTGGAAACTTATTTCTCTCAGTGTATATTAGAAAATAACCCAGTCCAGCTTTCACAAAAGTATGACAAGGCAAACCAGACTAAAAAAATCAAAGGGTTACCTCTTAACCTAGTCTGAAGAGAGTAACCTCAGAGCCAGCTCATACTTGATGCAAATAGCACATTCTGGGGAGGGCGTTTAAAATCGTTACGGTTACCATGTTAAAGTCTTAAGCAGAAGCATAAATAACAGTTGGATAATATCAGCCAAGAGATGAAGTGTGCTAGAAGAATCAAAAGAAAATGTAGGGAATTAAAAGAAATCACAGCAGCAGAAATGAGGAAATGTTTTCATCAAAGGGTGTGCCAGTCATTTTGTCATATCTGAGTGGAAACCAGTGAACTTGAAGACAGGTCAATAGAAACTTTCAAAACGGAAATGTAAAAAGAATAAACTGTTGATTAAAAAAGGAAAAGAACTGGAATAACTGGGATATACAAGCCAATTGAGAAAAGGGAAAATTTATTCATAATTAGAATGCTTGAAGGAACCCCCCAAAATAAAATAGTGACAGATATAAACCCCAGTGCAGAAAGAGAACACAAACAAGAGAAATCACTACCCACAATACACCAGCAAAAGCCACCTAGGTTTTTTTTTTTTTTTTTTGTTTTGTTTTGTTGTTTGTTTTTTCCCATATTCAAAGTGTAGAAAGCCAACATCAAAAGGAAAGTACTGAATCAAGGGAAAAAGGGAAGGCCTTAGCTACAGGGGAGAAAGCTTACAGCTGTTTTTCACCAAGAACTGCCAGCAACAGGAACATGCAGGCAAGAAGAAACAAGCTAGTCACAGCCATTTGTTTCCTGACCCGTTTTCTGCCATTACCTTTCTTCCATTTTTTTTTTTATCAGTGGTTTTATTCAGATCCTCTGAGATGTGTAGCTATAATCAATGGGAGATACAGGAACCAGTGAGCACTGGTTTCTTTTGACCCAGTGACAGATTGCCAATCTTAATTCTGCTACATTATGAAGTAAGTATAACTCTATTATTCTGAGGAAACTGAACCAGGTTAAAGGACAAATCTAGGCATCACAGCTTGTTAAAGTTTCCAGCAAGAATTCAATTACAAGGTGAAAATAATTCTGTAGTCTCCTAGCAACTGTATGTGTACATGTATGCACATGCGTGTGCATATATGATAATGATAAGTCCCACAAGTATTTTAGTAAACTTGCCTTTCAGTGAGCAAGACACTGCTCACTAGGAAGTTTATTACATCAACCAAACTGAATGCTACTTCATAAACTACTTACATAGTTTGTGTTTTCTGGATTATTGCCTTCATCTCCACCTTTTTAAATGGTTAAAAATGTATTAGGACAAAAGAGCAGAAAACAAACAATGATGTGGAAAAAACAGAGGTCAATGACATTCCCTGATGTCATTAGTGAAAATGTTCAATATTTTGATACAATTTATATACAGTTTCATTTTACAACCCCCATTCACTAGACAGAAATAGCCCTCTCAAGCTTGTGTGAGGTCAGGCACTGATGTGTAACTTTTCTTCCTTACCGTTATCACAAAACCTCCTACACAATGATTTCATTAATAGTCACTCTTGGCTTGACTCTGACCTTAATTAGAGCAACTGTGTTTATATCACTTACAATTATTTCACTAATATACATATTCCTGGTATAATTTTTTTTATATAATATATGTTGGTTAAACATTAACTTCTTGGGATGTGTCTTTTTCAGTATGTTGAGTATCTAAATCAGTTCAATAGGGCATAGACATACCAAAAAATGTGGAAAAACTCTATGTTTCAGTATATAAGATACTATCTGAGGTCTTAATATATGATGAAAAAAGTGAATGAATTATGAAACAACTAGGGCATTAGCAAGCTAAACCATTTATATAAATCAAAAGCATAATGGAACATACAGTTAGACAAGTAAACAGACTGGGCATGCATAGTCATTGTTAAAATAAAAACAGAGTAGCAGTCAATTCATTTCAATTAGACTAGAATATGCAGTTTAGGAACAAGATTCTGTATGCCTTGGAGAAACTGCTGAGCACAGGTCTAGACATGCATCAGACATGGGATGCTGATTCTAATGAGTGTGAATAGAGAACCTGGAAGTCAAAATCAAGGAAGGCATCAGTTCTTTCTAGGGGCCGGAAAGGAATAGTGAAACAACAGAAATAAATTTACAAAGAATAGGTGAATTTTGAGTGAGAATCTGATAGAAATACGTATTGGTGGCATGCACAACCCACTACTCTTTATTTAGACATAAATCCAAATATTTTTTCACCAGACTCCTACCTTCAACCCCATCGTTTCTTTCCTCTACTAATACCTAGGCCTAGTCTTGTTAGAGAATATATGTCTTATTAATTTCAGGGATTGTTAATGTACCAATTTTTATTTTGTTGATAGAAAAATGAATGATTCGGGGCTGCAGTGTGAAGCTTGTCCATGTACATTTGGCACCCTTTACACACATGCACACATACATGTATGTATGTTTCAACAAGCATATTTTCCTGTTATACACAAGAGAGTCTCTTTGCATTAAAATTGTTCTAACTTATATGCCATCCTAGAGCCTTCATCTAGTAGCTGATGGAAGCAGAAGCAGATACCCACAACTGAGCACTGAGCCAAACTCCTGGAATGCAGTTGCAGAAAGGGAAAAGTGATAAGCAAAAGGGTCAAGACCTGGATGGAGAAACCCACAGAATCAGCTGATCCAAACAAGGGGGAGCTCATGGACCCCAGAATGATAGCGGGGAAACCAGCATAGGACTGACACAGGCCCCCTAAATGTGTATCTCAGGAGGCCTGGGCAGTGGGGCCAGGATGTATCCCTAGTACATAAACGGACTTCCAGACCACATTCCCTAAGGAGGGATAGCCCTTAGCCTAGAGACACTGGGGAGAGCCTAGGCTCTACCCCAAATGACTTGACAGATTTTATGATCCCTCATGGATGGCCTCACCCTCCCTGGGGAGTGGATGCGGGATGTGATGGGTGTTCGGTGGGGGGCATGGGAGGATGGGAGGGAGAGGGAACTGGGATTGATATGTAAAATAAAAAAATATTAAAAAGAAAAAACTTGTTCTAGGAAATTTTTAATGTCAACAATCTTTTTAAAATTTAATCTAGTTTATTACTAATCTTATTATCATTATTGTGTGTGAATCCATACATTCAGTTATGCCTGGGTGCATACATGGAGGTCAGATAGCATCTTTAGGAGTCTGTTCTCATTCTTCCACACTGAATTATGTTGACTGAACAGACTATCAAACTTGCAAGGCAAGTACTTTTCCCCACTGAGCCATCTTATCTACTCAAGTTCTGTGCTCTCTGTAGAATATATTCTTTGCTTAAAAGACATCCTTCAACATCAATGTACTAGTTTTGAAATATGAGTTATTCTATTCTTCTGAAATACTCTCTGGTAAATGTCCCACCACTACTTTTTTAACCACTTATATGTAATCAGTAAAATCCCATATTTTTGGTATGCCTCACAGGAGAAGAGAATACTATTATGAGAAGCCCAATATTCAAAATATATACGGATTTTTATTACTGTGAGATGTCTGAAAATCACAAGAGATTCTCATTCTTACTCTAATAATCTAAACAAACCCAATATGCTTTGAAATCACAGTTTTTAAATGGTTGCTAGAGAGCTCAGGATATAAATAAATCTAAATAAACCAAATTCTAGAAGGACCTTTGTAAGAGAGAGACATTGATAGGAATGTTTTAATATTTCAAAAGTTATAAGATATACAAAAATTTTTTACATCAGAAATGAAAAATGTATCATAGTTGGCTTAATAACACATAAGATAAAGCAGAAAACATCTTGGAGATTGGTCAATAGAAAGTATCCAAGTGGAAACACACAACATTTAATTGGAAAAGAGAATAAAAATCAGATATCGGTGGAATAAAATCAACTGAACTAATTGGGCATGTATATTTAGAGTCCTGGAAAGCAAAACAAAGGGACAAGAAAATATTTGTATTCAAGTAATGGCTTTCTAAACTGAATGTATGCCACATGACAGCAAAACTGTTTCTATATATAAAAAAAATTAACTAAAACACAAAACTCTTAAACATTATTTAATGGCTCTTAAAGAAAACCTACATGAAGAGAAACAATCTTTAATATATTGATGACTGTTGGTGCATGGTGGTGCACACCTTTAATCCCAGTACTCAGGAATTAGAGGTCAGGGATCTCTCTGAATTCCAGGCCAACCTTGTCTATGAAGTGAGTTCCAGGATAGCCAGAAATTGACAGTGAGATCCTCTCTTAAATAATCAATAGCAAGTAAATATATTGATGACTTGATATTTTATATGCTTATTATTATCTCCCTTAAATGTGATCATAAATTCATCTGAAGTAATCAAGTGTTCATGAAAATACAAGAAATATATTTTCTGGGAAAAAAAGATAATAAGTGGGAAGCTTGGATTATTTGATTTCATAACTTATCACAAAAGTATAAAGACAAATTAAGTTCTACACTAGCCTAAAATTACAAACTGATCTAATTTGGGACAGAGTTTTAAATATCAAATGGCAGCATATACTCAATACATTTCTCTTGGTAAAAGTCAATGTCTGTTTGCTTTATTGGGGAAAAGAATAATATTAAATTTAGAGAAAGTTTGCAAAGGCAGTTCAAGTAATTCGGATTTACTCCTTTAATATTCTATTATTTTAACATCATTACAACCATAGTACATTTGTCAACATAAAAACAAAACAAAAAACACCAAAACAAAACAGGCATTGACATTGGCATGGTAGTAACTGAACTCCATACAGGCTTATGTGCATTTCAATAATTCTTTGTGCAACTTTTATTAACTTTTTTTTATTACTTTAAGATCAAATGTGTGATGCCAAGATCTGTTGGGTCAGCCTATATCCCCAGTGTTCTCTGACTTACATAATTTATCGTAGTTCATCTTTGTTTCTGATGACTGATATTTCTGAGTACTGATTGGGGATTCTGTGTGATAGTCCACAATTTGAATTTGTCTTTTACATAAGGGTAGGGGTGACTCCAAAGAAGCTAGTAAGTAAACTCCTTCTCTTGTCACACTGTATATGAGGTGCTTACTCTTCATGTGATTTGTGTTAACTGTCATCATGAGGTCAAGATAGATTTGCGTGGCTTCTCTGACCCATGACTTCATTATCAGGAAGCCAATCACTGAGACAGCCTATAGTCAAGTGTTTGGGAAGATAACCTTTGCTTTCAGGAAAGGGGGTAGCAACTTCAATTACATGGAATTCTTCAATTCTTCTATGCAAATGTATTTATACAGTTCACTATTAAGCTTTTACTTTTTATTGAGGTCAACTACTGCATTGTGATCATCTCTATTTTGCCTAATTGTCCTAATTTGAGATAATAGTATTTCCTTCAGTTTAACTCCTGTATTATTTTGGTGAACATGTTTTTTTAAAAAAAAATGTGTACCCCTTTAAGAAACTTCAGGCTCTTGTTGATTTCTGTTCCTTAACACTAGGATCATCAATTTCTCCAACAGTACACACACCTTTTCTGGAGTGTAATATCTAGAAACTAACGTTTGGTCACCAGCTCTACGCATTGTCATTAGGATTCCATTGTTGCACAGTTCTAATAGTGGGCAGAGCTCAGTAATTTATATATGTAAACTTACAAGTGTATATACACTCGCATCTATAGTTATTTCTGGGTTTCTCCATCTGTATTTATGCTAAACTAAACATATGCTAATGCAAATGTCTCTAACACTAATTCAGGACTACATAATTTACTCATCTATAAAGTTCTTAGGCAATGAACTATCATTCATGTCTACTTAATTATTTCTTTGACTCCAGTTCAAAAACAAATCATTTCAATATTGATAACCTTTATTTCTACAACAAATAATTTTATTAATGAGACTGCAGATTCATTTTTTTTAATTTATAACTTTACGGTTTTTAAATCAAAAATATGTTTTGTCCCAAGATACTTAAGTGAAGACCCTTTCTTGTCTCTTTGGGAAGAGTATATCAGACTGCACAGTATAAAGAGATTCCCTTGCCATGGTTTTTATTTCATAGTGGGATTTCCCCAAGTTCTTGTTTGAATTCCCCAGTTAATTAGCATGTCTACAAGTTTATTCTTTAACATGTAAATTTCTACAGATCTGGATAAATTCACAGAGTCTAATATTTACTATCCCAGAACCACACAGAATAGATATATCACCTGAAATACCCTATGGGATCTTCTGTGTAGTCATGTAGTCAAATTTTTCTTTTGCCGCACACTGAGAAACCTCTTATCTATGTTTTACACTTTATAACACTTTCCAGAATGTTAAATGAATTGTATGGTTTGTATTTTTTTGGGCTGAAATTATTTCAATTAGCATTGAAGATTCATTCGTGTGAACCAATAGTTCATCCCTTTTATTGCACAGTAGTATAGAAACTATAGAAACACATTTTGATTGCCTGTGTATTGAGAAATTATGAGTAAAGCATCTATAAACATGTATGCATGGTTTTGTGTGAATATATTTGCAGTTTATTTAAATGATTATAGAGGAGGGTGATGGCTGGGTCATATGGTAAATATGTTTACTTCTTTTCCTTTCCCTTTTGAGATTATACTATAATTACATCATTCCCCACTTTTACCTATGAACCCTCTAATATATGTTTCTTTGTTCTCTTTCAAACTCATGACCTCTTTTACCATGAATTGTTATTACCTGGGTATACATGTAGACATATAGGTTCCTAAGTTTAGCCTGCTCAATCTGTGTAATATTACTTGTATTATATATGTCTTCAAGGATGACCATTTCATACTGAATGGCTGATTTGCATTCTCTTCCCTGAGGAGGACTCTAGGGAACTTGTAAAGAATCTCTCACATAGGGTGTTGCTGGTAGTATTACCACTGCACTAAATGAGTCCTCTGAATAATGTATCCTCTGAATCCTTGACAGCTTTGAGTCCAATCATTTTTTAAATAAGTTCTCACCCAGGGTTAGCATTTATTTATTAACAAAACTAATAAATGTAATTCTTTGACTCTGAAATAGGTGAAGCAGTTTTGACCAAGTCTAGTCAAAATTGCCAATCTGAATTAGTTCAAGAAGTTTGCTTTATAAATATTATGTGAAATTATATCTTAGAAGATGAAGTGAGAGAAGGAAACAGTTGATTTTCTGTGAGATAATCTTCCTCTTTTGCTGGATGTTTGAAAATTCGTACAGATTCAGAGACTGCTTCTGTTATCAGTGACAGCCCTTTGAGCAATTAGCAGTTTGTTATAAAATTCTGGGCACCAGAATTCAAGCACATTTCATTTCTAAGATTTGTGTCAATTATCTCTACCTAATGGCAATTCCGCACCAGGACCTATTAAAAAGATTGGCTCCAGAATGTTGAAGTCCTACTCTTTAGAATATATCTCATCACAAATTCCTCAGGCTGCATAGCAAGGGGAAGAGGACTAGGACTGAAGAAATAGTATACCTGATGATCTACTGACTCTCCAATCAGGAGACTATTCTGCAAATATCTCCGTGGTTTCAGGGTAATCATAATGTGAATGGGTCAGAAACGTTCAAGTTAGAGGAACAGGAGAAATATGCTTGACTGCTCTCTCCTTGGTTTAAAGATGAGAAAGGCTATGATGAGTCAAGGAATACATTATCTTCCAGATGCCAGAAAAGGCAGAGTCAGAGGCTTCATCCTACAAGAACCATGCAGGAATGTAGCCCAATCAGCTCCTAGGGTTTTCATCAGATGAGAACCACAATTTAAAGAATTGTAAAATAAATCTATATTGTTTTTTACCATGAAAAGAAATTATTTAAAAATTTAATATTCTTTTCTTCCCCCAACTTGAAATCCCTGATCACCCATGTTCTCCTGCTTCCTCTTCTCCCCTGCTCTTCCTCCTACCTATCTCCCCATGTCCCCATGCTCCCAATTTACTCAGGAGACCTTATACCCTGCCCCTTCTGGTGGGGGAGGTCCAAGTATGTCTCTCTTAGGGTCCTCCTTGTTTCCTAGCTTCTCTGGGGTTGTAGATTTTAGGCTGGTTATCCTTTGCTCCATGTCTAATATCCACTTATGAGTGAGTACATACCATATTTTTCTTTCTCTCTGGATTTCCACATTCAGGATAGTTTCCTCTAGTTCTATCCATTTGCCTGCAAATTACAAGATTTCATTGCTTATTTTTTTCCACTGAGTAGTACTCCATTGTATAAATGTACCACATTTTCTCCAGCCATTCTTATATTGAGGGGCATCTCAGTTGCTTCCAGGTTCTGGCTATTACAAACAATACTGCTATGAACAGATGCCTTTGTGGTATGAATATGGATGCTTTGGGTATATTCCTAAGAGAAGAATTGCTAGATCTTGAGGTAGACTGATTCCCATTTTCCTGAGAAACTGCCATACTGGTTTCTAAAGTGGCTGTACAAGTTTACACTCCCATCAGCAGTGGAAGAGTGTTCCCCTTTCTCCACATCCTCTCAAGCATATACTGTCCTAGGTGTTTTTGATTTTAGCCATTCTTTAAGAGGTATCTCAGAGTTGTTTTGATTTGCATTTTCCTGATGGCTAAGGATGTTGAGCAATTTCTTAAGTGCATTTCGACCATTTGAGATTCCTCTATTGAGAATTCTAATGACCTGTACCCCCATTTTTTAATTAGATTATTTGGTGTTTTGGTGACTAGTGTATTGAGTTTTTTGTATACTTTGGAGATCTGTCAGATGTTGGGATTAGTGAAGATCCTTTCCCATTCTGTCGGCTGCTGTTTTATGTTGAGGAGAGCAAGGAAAATAGATACCTTAACAGAGGGAGACATTGTGGACTTAATGAGAAATCTGGCTCTAGGGAAATCTCCAGGGATCCACAAGGATGACCCCCCAATTAAGAACCTAAGAAATAGTAGAGAGGTTACCTTAAATGTTCTTCCTCCACAATGAGATTGATGGCTACCTCAAATACCATCACAGGGCCTTCATCCAGTAGCTGTTGGCAGCAGAAGCAGAGATTCATGGCTAAGTACTGATGCTAACCTCTGGAATGCAGTTATAGACAGGGAGGAAGGATGAGTAAAGGGGTCAAGACAATGCTGAGGAAACTCTCAGTAACAGCTGACATGAATAATTGGGAGCTCATGGTGACCCCAGTCTGACAGCTGGAGAACCAGCATAAAGACTGAGCCAGGCCCCTGAAAATGAGTGTCAGTTGGGGGGTTTGGACAGTCTATGGAGCCCTGGCAGTGGAACCAGTATTTATCCCTAGTGCATGAATGGGCTTTGGGAGCTAATTCTCTATGGAGGGATACTCTCTTAGCCTAGATACACTGGGGTGTGGGGATAAATTCTGTCCCAAATGCTGTGACAGACTTTGATGACCCCCCCATGGGAGGTCTTACCCTCCCTAAAGAGTGGATGGGGCATTTGTTGGGGGAATAGGAGGACAGGAGGGAGAGGGAACTAGGATTGGTATGTAAAGTAAGATTGTTTTTAATTAAAAAATAATTATTTTATAAAAGTGTAACATTCATAATGTCCTTAGGCAGATTTGATGCCTTGACAATTGAGTTCTTCCTATGATTATGGAAAAACATTTAGAAGTATTTATAACACTCAACACTAATTCACAAGTGAGTAGAAAAGTTTTTCAGTATCAAAATAAAGTAGTGTGTCAGTGTCTGAGACAAAAGGCAAACGCAACTCAAGGATCATTAGAGATGCAAGCATAGCCCTCAGTGCTCCATTGATGACAGGGTCCCACACCCAGTACCCAGCCACAGTTCTGGTAACCAGCTCCCAGAGTAAGAACATACATTACAGTTTAGCCAGGTCTCATCTCTTGAGAAAATCCAGGTCTCACTTAAAATGCTAGGCTGTGCTGATGTATGGAGAATTCTGTTGCTAATTTCTAGGTGTCCCCAAGTATTCATGAGTTCTGTTTGCCTATTAGTGACTAATTTTCCCTTATATCCCCTCCATACCTCCTGTTTTCCCTTCACATCCATGGTCAGGGTACAGGCACGCTGTATTGAAACCACAGCTGTATTTTACAGAGATGTCAGCAGTGTCCTTTTTTCACAAACTAAAATCTCTCACCTGCAGGGGAAACACACATCTTGAATGGACAAGGGGGATTTTTGTTTAATTCAAAAAGAAATTGAGGTCCACAGATTATGTGCCCCTCGTGTTTACGGAAATACATAAAATTCAGAACAACCTCAAGAAAACATAATTGCAGGCCATGATCAAAACAAACAAATTACTATAGTGGTACCTAAAATATAAGATTAAAAGAAGTGACTATAAAAACTGGGAGTTATTATTGGGTTTTTGTTTGTTTGTTTGTGTGTTTTCTCCAATGGAGCTGGAAGAAGTTGTTTTTACCTCTAAGAGAGACAATTAGGACTAACTTAATTAGTCCCAAATTAAGAGTGCTGGTTGGTACATCTTCCAAGCAGTAGAATGGGCAGTCCTTGCCTAGGCAGTGATTCTGCAATCCTCTAACTCTGTTCCTTATGTTGTGTTGATACCCAACCATAAAATAATTTTTGTTGCTACTTCATAATTATAATTTTGCTACTGTTATGAATCATAATGTAAATATCTGTTTGTTAGGTTTTTTTCTGGTGGTCTTAGGTGAACACTCTGAAAGTTGTGTTTGACTCCCAAAGGGATCGAGAGCCACAGGTCTAGAGGGCTATGTCTATAGAAAGGGAAATGTGATATGCCTACAGAGAGGACTACAGAAAATAGCCTGTGAGAGACACAGAAGCTGTGATTACCTGCATAAACCTATACAAGATTCATAAGATTGAGTTCTTTAATAAGGAAATGACTGATGAGATTTCACACCTAGATGAGGAGCTACTGGCTATTTGGGGCACATTAATAATTTTTCTTAGTAAGTGTAGCTGTGAAAGCAACTTCAATTAAACTCAATGGGTCATTAAGGGGAAAAAAGTGTTTTTTGTTTTGTTTTGTTTTTGTCTCTTGCCCTCAACATCTCCAGTGTGTTGCTCTGCAAATCAGACACTCAAGATCTCCAGTTTCACTTTCCAGAAGGTGAGGGCTGCATTAGTGTACAGACTCAGGGTCTGTAATTGTTACCTTCTGTTAGGGATCCTGGCTACCAGCTGCCACTTTCACTGCCTGAGTGGCTAACCCTCTGCTCATTAACTATGTTCAGCACAGGGTGAGGAGTCAGCTAGTCTATGTTGTAGATGTCCATAGACCTGCAGGAGGAAGAAACTGCAATTGCTACCTTTTGTACATGGTCAATTGTTCCTAAACACATACTTTGTCAACTTTCTGACTTGGACAAGAAGAAGTTTTGTCATCTCTCAGTGGAGGTTAAACTTTCCATTGCCAATGAGAAAGGGTGCAGGAGATTAAAAAGGTCCTCTTAAATGAAGTTTTTCTCAGATTCACAATTCTAGAAGCATATATGCAATGGACCAGTCTTCAAAGCAGAAGTCACTGCAGGAGTCTCTCAAGATCCAGGAATACAGTTTAACCTCTACTGATGGTGGCATCCCCTATCTTGTGGAAAGGTAGAGAATAAACAGCCTGCACAAAATACATCTAATTAAATTGATGTAAGACTTCCAAATTCTCTGGACATAGTTGTTGCCCTCAAGTTTGGTGTAGCTAAGTGGTGTCCCTGAGTCACTGGCACTGACTCACTTTGAGGCTTTGTCTTCACATCTTGCCTGTGAAGAGTCCTGCAGCATGGCTGGAGACTACCCAGCTGGTACGCACATGAGTCATTTAGCCAGGTTCCAGCAAATTTTCTCCGAGCTCAGGAAAGGAACTCTTAATGGACAGAAGAGATAGGGTGGTCTCCATTCTTATCTGAAAATCTAGTCCTGGTAAAAGTTCTTAAGAAGACTCCCTTTTGGACTATAATTGGATGGATTCTTACCCTGCTCTTTATGTATGTTATTGTATCCATAAAGGTAGCTAGTATAAATTCCTGGGTAAATGGGACAAGATTAACTTGAAGCTATGCAAAGGGTGATTGTTATCAGGAGTGCTCTTATTTTTAACCTGAGACTAGATAAGAGCACTTACTTTAATATTTACCTGACAGATAGCAATGTTAGAAATCAAATTTTCAGATCCCTGCCTGTATTCCCATCCCTGCCTATAGATAGGACAAGCACCCTTGACTAGGAATGGTTATCAGATTGTATAATCCACAACCAGTCAAGAATATCCAATATAGGATTCATGAACCTGACCATAATGAGTAACTATAAAAGAGAACATTGTCCCAAGAATTGTCAGTCCTGCACTTGTGAGGTGAGATAGTAATGGGACATTTCCCTCTTTGATCATCTCAACTTTTTTAACTTTCTTTTTATTTATTCTTCATATCAATTACAACATGAATCTCAATCACATTCATTTTCCTGTCCATTCATATCTGCCTTCTGCCCTTGTAACCACCCCATAAAAAAATAAAGTTTAAGAGAATTAAAAAAAAAAGAAAAGGAAGGAAAAATCTCATCATGGAAGCTGTAGTGTGACACAAAAAGTTACACAGTAAATTCTTTCATCCATATGTCCTTATTTGTAAGTGTTCATTGCAAAGAGTCATTGGTCTGGTTCCAGCTCAATGTTTTGTGCTACAATATTGATGCTGGGACCCAGGGATGATTCTTGTTGTTGCCCTGTATCATGAAGATCCTGCAACTTTGGGTCTTCAGGACCAACCCCTTCAAGTGCTTCCACAAATCATATAAATGGATGAATGTTGGGGTGGACCAACACGGAACCCTGGTTCTGAGCCTGTGTACTTGCAGGGTTGGTCACCCACAAACTCTCCCATCAGGGAGAGCTCTCCAGAATTACCCCAGCTAGTTCATTTCTTGCAGCAATGAGCAAGGGGCAAGGACATTACCAACCTGAATGTGTCCAATCTCATCTGAAGCCAACTTCTGAGTATGACCTTCTGGGCCCACCCATTTCCCAAACTGTTAACCATCCCATTGGCAAGCTTGAAAATATCCCACTGAGCCCATAAAGATCATAAAATTCCCCTTCCTTTGAGTGTCAGCTGACTCTGGAAGTATCTATGGCACACACATACCTCCCTTTACCTGAGAATCCAGACTTATCCTTTAGCAAAATATTTGCAGATTCTAGGTCCATCAATTGTATCCAAAACCAAAATCTTCCAGCAGACACATTTTGTTCAGTGAATATTCCAGATTTAGTCCAGAGAAACAACAACAGAAGGAACCAGTAGGAGGAATCAGTGCAAGCCAAGAGGTTGAAGAGAAACTAGCATAGGACACTTCAGAGGGGAAACGCTCATTGGAAAAGGTCTCCCTGTCTGAGATAAGAAATACTGTCTGTCTATTATCTCAAGAGGAGAGAAATGGCTGGAGTGTTGTAAAGAAGGTAAACTCAAGGCTAGAGAAGTGAGTGAAGGATGCAGAATGAATTACCCATAAATATGGCTCCACAGCTACTTGTATGAGATACAAGATATCCATGGGCCAGTGATCCATTTTCCTGATTTCCAAGACAAAGTCTAATAACAGCTTTCTTTTCATGGTACCCTTGTTTTTTAATGTTTCCCATGAGGTGGTGTCGATACAAGAGACACTGGCTGATTTATGAACTGAAGTCTACAGATGGGAAACTTTTCCACCTCTTAAGTAACTCAGAGGCCTCTCTGTGGAGTATATTTTGCAATGGCCAAAGGTGACAGGGAAATCACCAGCCTAGCTGATACTTACTGCAAAGCCTGTGAAGTATTATTGCATATTTTTCTTGTCTGTTCTCCTTTAATAAAGGCTGTTCCAACTGTTTTTTGATCAGATTCTCACTAGGGGTTATAATTATTGTAATGGTTTCACTCCCTGTAGGATATAGATTTTACCTGACCTACATAACACATTGTCATTTAATAGCTCTCTAGCAACCTGGGTCTACACAGCCAACTGATTGCTATTTCAGCCCTGTGCATGAACCCTAGAACATATGACTAAAAACATTCTGTCTTTGATCAACATTATCAAAAAACACGCACCTTTCAGATGAATTAGCCAGAGTGGTCATCTTCTCCATGCTCAATAGATTCAGTCTCTTAGAGAGAAATGAAGGAGGGTTGGAGGAATTTGGGATGATTGAGAAAACCATAAATGGCACCTTTAACATCGGTTGATCTTTGTTCTTGGGGTTGTCTTCTCTGCTCCCCACCCCCACACTCACTCCATGAACCAGGAGGTTGTGGTCAACAGGGGAAAAAGAACCTATCCATGGGAGAATACTCAAGCCCAGTTAGGAAGGAGAGGGAGTATAAATGCAGAGTCCTCAGGAGTCTATAAAATGCCCAACCCAGATTCTCACCTCCCTTTGATTGCAGCTGTCTTTCTATTCTGATAGTCAACAGCCACCCCCCCAACACTCACACACTGATGTCTGTTTGTCAGTCCATAACTCTGTCCAGAACCATGGGACCCTCAGTACCTGGCTGTTAATTTCAAGTCCCTGGCTCAGGTCTATAATTGTCACAGTCTATCAATGGTCCCTCATTCTCCAACTGTCACTTCATTTTGCCTATCTGATGGGTATTTTTTTCCAGGACACAAACATTTGACCACCGATGGAAAGAGGGAATTTAAGTTGATGAATTTCCTCCATCAGATTGGCCTGAAGGCAAGTCTTTCCATTGTGGTCTTTGTTTCAGTTCCAGTATCTAGCCTAAGCTTAAGCTGAGTCCCCGACTTTCTGTAATGATGAAGCGTAGCCTGTAAGATGAAATAAACTCTTTTAACTCTTGAAGTTTCTTTGAGGCATTGTGTTTATCACAGCAACATAAAGGAAACTAGAACAGGGATGAATATCTCTTTCATAGTATCTCACAGAAAGTATATGAAGGACAAAAATATTTTTATTAAATTTACCTGAGATTTAAGAGTATAAAAATAAAACAGCATATTTTTCTAGGTTTTCCTATTTGGTTAGTCTGTTCTAGCCACAAGTGGCAGGCTACAGTTAAACACCTCCTATCTAGCAGGATGAGTTTTGCAAATGGTTTAAACTCTTGAACCATCTATCTCCTTATCTGCCATCTTTTTCTTTCTGTCTATCTTGTCTTTCTTTTTCAGCTCTAAGAAAGTTAGGGGGAGAATACAATACTCAAATTTACATACTTAGTGGTTGTTGAATAACTTGAGGATGATTAAATGAATGAATGCAGAAACCTTCAGCTATTCTTCCTGAAAATGCTCTACCCAACGCTTTCTCTGTAGATTACCACTTGCTCCATGGGCTTCCCATCAGATCCGATAAGATCCTGAGCATCTACCAAGGACTTGACTTCTTTTCAACATGTCCATGGCTACCACCACATCTAATGATGATTCACTTCTCTGACAATTTTCCAATAGATTCCTTTTGTCCTTCTATATCTATCACCATACAATCTAATCTCAAACAGATTTTTTTTCAGATAAAAGACATTACAATAATCTCCTTTCTATAAACTTTATTTCACTCAAAATAAATACCCAGCCCCTCCAGGTGCTCACAAATGTTCCCTGATCTAAGTCTTTGTTTTGTTTCTAGCCTCCTTTCTTTCTTTTCCCATCCCTCTTCTCTCTTAGGCTTTATTTGTAAATAGCCCCAGCACTAAGCATTATAGTGCTTTATGTATTTCCTTATTATGTTTCTATTGATTGGTTTATTTCCATCTCTGCCTGCCATATTCAAAGCTCTTTGGAGGCTTGGTTTATTGATGCATTGCAAGAGCCTGGATCCTTAGACATTCTTGTTAAATAATTGGTCAATTAATATATGCCTTCATAACTGTGCATTAATATTGTTGTATGTAATATTATCACATAGTTATTTACAATGGAACCCTATACTAATAGTCTTCCTAAAGAAAATCAATGATAAAAATTAATTATTATGGTATGGGATGACTTTTGACACCAGTAGTTCAGTCCCAGGGGATAGAGATTGGTATTTGTTTTTCTTCTTGGCACATGAAAAATCAAGGGTCTTGCTTTGATGCATATCCTCAGGGTTTCAGAATAAGCACCAATCAAGGAGCCTTCGAGACTCTAGCTAATGGAATCAAATCACACATTGGTATGAAAGTCATCTCTGGGAAGAAAAATATACAAGGGGGAAACCATCAAAATTTTAGCATCAGAGGAGAGAAATCTAATAAAGAGACTCATGAAATGCTCAAGGCAAAATAAGACTCAGAATGACTCTCACCTTTTCTCCAAGTAAGGACATATTTAATGTTTTACTGTGAAAACAGGAAGGATAGAATGAACAATTACCAAGATGCTTTCTTTCCTGTGATACAAGGATCAACAGTGATGATCAAATGTTCTTGGCTCAAATTCTCTCTGTGACTTTGGGGCATCAGTTTCCTCATTGATCAAAGGAAAAGGTACATGCAAAGATAAAATTAAGTGTTGTCCTTGAAGCTGTTCAGGCCATGTTTATCACATAGAATGTGTTCATATGTAGTGTGGGTTGCAATAGCTCATGATTTACAAAGGCAAAGCTCAAAGTCATAAACAAACAAAAGTCAGCTCACTGGCTTTTAGTACCAAGGAGACATTCTTAAATAGAGTGATAAGAGGAATGGTAGCCATAATGAAACATCAAGTAAAAATGAGAACATTGCAAGCTTCCTCACAATGTTAATGGGGGCAATGATACTACTTTTATGATGAGACCCCACAGGATAGTGCCTGGAACATAGGAAAAGTTCACTACTTATACTTTCCTAATGCTACTTTTATTATGATAATCATATACACCAAAAGCTTATTCCTGTGACTCTACCCCCATCCTCAACATAGGTTTCAATCTCCCTTCCTTTTCTCCGTTCACCACTTCAGAATCATTGCTGGGCTTTTCCCCCCTACCTGACCCATTACTTGTGACACTTTCTTTGTTACTTAAGGAACCCTTGATCCTTCTTGTTGCTCCCCAATGCTAAACCTTCTAGAAGGTTCCTCTGCTATTATTCTGACTCCACTCCTCACTCTCTACTCAGTAGCCCTCCTGGCTGTATTCTCAAATCTGCCTAATCAGGACAAGCACCTATATTGAAGTGCCAGGAAGCACCAGACCTGTTTTCATGAGAGTATTCAAATACTCTTTATTAGCATTCCAAATACAGTTTGTCCCATTTGACTGTTCAAATATTTTCCCTTGTTTTGTTACTAGGATTTCCTTTGCTGTACCATTTTGTTAAGTTGTAGTCTAGAGGTATGGGTGGGTATTATTTCATCTTCTTTGTCAAGAGGCAGAGAGGGAATGTGTTAGGAGTTTATTTTAAAACTCATTTTGTCTTACAAAAGCTTTTCAATTTCAGGAGGTCTATTTATTAATTGTCAGTGTCTATGCTACTGGTGTTTGTTTCAGGAGGCAGTCCCCTTCACCAATTCATTCAAGAGTACCTCCCACTTCCTCTTCTAAAACGTTCAGTGTGGCTGGATTTATGTTGAAGTCTTTGATCCATGTGGACTTAAGTTTTGTGCACAGCGATAGATATTTAACTATCTACAGTCTTCTACATACCAGCATCCAGTTAAGTCATAACCATTTGTTGAAGATGCTTTCTTTTTTCCATTGTCAAAATTCAGATGTTCATACATCTGATTCGATTCCATTGGTCTGCCTATCTATTTTTGTACCAATACCAAGCTGTTTTCAGGACTATAGCTCTATAATAGAGCTTGAAGTCAGGGATGGTGATGCCTCCAGAAGTTCCTTCATTGTACAGGGATGTTTTTGCTATCTTGGGCTCTTTGCTTTTCCATAAAAAGGTAAGTATTGTTCTTTCAAGATCTGTGAAGAATTGTGATAGGATTTTGATGGGGAATGCATTGAATCTGTAGATTGCTTTTGGCAGGATACAGTCAACAAGACAAATTGGCAGCCCACAGAATGGAAAAAGATATTTACCAACCCCACAACTGTCAGAAGGCTGATTTCTAAAATATACAAAGAACTCAAGAAGCTAGTTAAAAAACACCAAATAATCCAATTAAAAAGATGGGTACAAAACTAAAAAGAGTATTCTCAATAGAGGAAATCTAAAATGGCTGAAAGACATGTAAGAAAGTGCTCAACATCCTTAGCTGTCAGGGAAATGCAAATCAAAACAACTCTGAGATACATCTTACTCCTGCTAGAATGGCTGAAATCAAAAACACCAAAGACAGTTTATGCTGAAGGGGATGTGGAGAAAGGGGAAAATTCTTCCACTGGTGGTGGGAGTGCAAACTCGTACAGCCACTTTGTAAATCAATAACGTGGTTCCTCAGGAAAATAGGAATCAGTCTATCTCAAGATCCAGCAATTCCTCTCTTAGGCACACACCCAAAAGACAAACATTCATACAAGAAGGACATCTATCCAACTATGTTCATAGCAGCATTATTTGTAATAGCCAGGACCTGGAAGCAACCTAAATGCCCCTCAAATAAAGAGTGGATGTAGAAAATGTGGGATATTTACACAATGAAGTACTAATGGGAGGGGTCAAAACAAAACAATGGAATCTTGAAATTCACAGGCAAATGGATGGAGTTTGAAGAAACCATCCTGTGTGAGGTAACCCGGTCATAAAAAACACGGCATGCACTCACTCATATAAAGATTTTAGACATAGAGCAAAAGATTACCAGCCTACAATCCACACTGTCAGAAAAGCTAGGAAACAAGGAAGAGCCAAAGAGAGACATACATAGTCCCCAGAAGAAGGGGAAAGTGACAAGATCTCCCAAACAAATTGGGAGCATGGGGGTAGAGGAGAGGGAATTAGGAGAAAGAGAAAGAAAGAAGAGGAGCAGAGAGAAGGGGATGAGAGAGCATGAAGGTTGAGTCAGGTAAAGATTATAGGAGAGCCGGAAAAGAGGTGCCCAGAGACCTACAAGGATGACCCTAAGAATCTAAGCAATAGTGGAGAGGCTACCTTAAATGCTCTTCCCTGATAATGAGATTGATAACTACCTTAAATGCCATCCTTGAACCTTCATCCAGTAGGTGATGGAAGCAGAAGCAGACACCCACAGCTAAACACTGAGCTGAATTCCTGGAATCCAGTTTGCAAACAGGGAGGAGTGATGAGCAAAGGGTTCAAGACCAAGCTGGAGAAACCCACACAAACAGCTGACCTAAAAAGGGGAGCTCATGAACCCCAATCTGATAGCTGGGAAACCAGCATAAGACCAACACAGACCACATGAACGTGGGTTTTGTTAGGAGGACTGGGCAGTCTATGGTGCCTCTGGTAGTGAATCAGTATTTATCTCTAGCCCATTACACATAGAGGGATACTCTGTCAGCCTAGACACATGGGGCTGAGGGGGGCTAGGCCCTGCTCCAAATGATATGACAAGACTTTGAAGATTCCCCATGGAAGGCCTCACCCTCCCTGGGGAACAGCAAGGGGATGGGATTGGAGGTGGTAACAGGGACCGGGAGGAGGGGAGGGAGAGGGAACTGGGATTGTCATGTAAAACAAGCTTGTTTCAAATTTAAATAAAAATATCATCATATAAAAAGTAAAATAAAATTCATTTTGTGGGGATGATGGTAGTGGTACAGACGTTTAATCCCAACACTGGTGTGGCATAGGGAGGCAGATCTTTTTGAATTCAAGGCCAGCATGATCTACAGTTCCAGCACAAGCTCCAAAGCTACAGAAACACCTTATCTTGGAAAATCAAAACAAATAAATAAACATTTTGTGTAATTGAAAAAGCTTTTTGTGTTACTCAAAAGCCATTTTATGTGATTTGAAATAACATCCCAAGTTTGCTACCAGGCAGCTCTGATAATAGTTAGGTCTCAGCAATAAGCCTTTGGAATGCCAATAGGCAGGCTGGAGATAGTCTTGCCCAGAAAAGGCCTTGATATGCTAATGAAGCCACCACAGGAGTTTATGCCTATGAACTAGCCCCAAGCCTTGAGCAAAGGTACAGCCCAATGAGATACCATTTTACACCTGTCAGAATCTCTACAATCAAAAACACCAAGGACAGTTTATGGTGGAGAGGATGTGGAGAAAGGGGAAAACTCCTCCACTGGTAGAGGGAGTGAAAACTTGTACAGCCACTTTGGAAATCAGTATGTGGATTCCTCAGGGAAATAGGAATCAGTCTACCTCAAGATTCAACAATTCCACTTTCAGGCATATATCTAAAGGATGCACATTCTTTCCATGAGGATATCTGTTCAACTATGTTCATAGCAGCATTACTTGTAATAGCCAGATCCTGGAAGCAACCTAGATGCCCCTTAACCAAAGAATGGATAAAGAAAATATGATACATTTACAAGATGGATTATTATTCAGAGGGGAAAAAAATGACATCTTGAAATTTGTAGGCAAATGGATGGAACTCGAAGAAACCATCCCAAGCGTGGTAACCCAGATACAAAAAGACAAACATGGTATGAACTCACTCATTTTTTTATTTTATTTTATATAACCAAGTCCATTCAAATGAAAACAAACATTTATAGAAAATATTTGGGAATTTGGGCGTCATGTCATTCCTTCCAAACTACTTCCTGCTGGTAAGGGGCACTGTCATGGGGGATTCTAAGAAGATGCAGAAATCCTGGCTGTAGTCTGCAAGGCTGCTTTGTCCAGCTGTTTTGAATGTAGGATCATCTGGTACTCTGTTTCAGGTGAACTCACTCATATATGGCTTTTAAACATAAAGCAAAGGATCACCAACCTCAGAGAAGCTAGGAAACAAGGAGGACCCTAAGAGAGACATACATGGTTCTCGGAGAAGAGAAAAGGGACAAGATCTACTGAGTAAATTGGAAGCATGGAGGAGAAGGGGAAGAAGAGGGAGGGAGGAAAAAGAGGAGGGGAAAGAGGGAGGAAGGAGGAGAACATGATAGAGCAGGAAGGTCGAGTTGTGCGAAGAACTGCAAGGAAAGAGATACCTTAACAGAGGGAGCTGTTATGGCTTTAATGAGAAACCTGGCATAAGGAAAATATCCAGTGATCCACAAGGATGACCCAAACTAAGAATGTAAGCAATAGTGGAGAGGCTACCTTAAATGCTCTGCCCCTATAAAGAGATTGATGACTACCTTAAATGCTGTCCTAGAGCCTTCATCCAGTGGCTGATGGAAGCAGAAGCAGTGATTCACAGCTAAGCACTGAGCCCAACTCCTAGAATCCAGTTGCAGAGAGGGAGGAGAGATGAGCAAAGGGGTCAAAACCAGGTTGGGGAAACCCGCAGAAACAGCTAACCTGAGCAAGCCGGAGCTCATTGACCCCAGTCTGACAGCTGAGGAACCAGCATAAGATTCAACAAGGCCCCCTGAAACTGGGTGTCACTTGCAATGCTTGGGCTATCTGTGAGACCTCTGGCAGTGGAACCAGTTTTTCACATTAGTAAACAAATGGGTTTTGGGAGTGGATTCCCTATGGAGGGATACTCTCTCAGCCTAGGTACATGGAGCTTGGAGGGAGTGGCTAAGTCCTGCCCCAAATGATGTGACAGGCTTTGATGACCCCATATGGGAGGCCTCACCCTCCCTGAGGAGGGGATAGAAGATTGAATGGGAGACAGTTGGGGGGATGGGAGCACTGGTGGGAGAGGGAACTGGGATTGGTATGTAGAATATGATTTTTTTTAAATTTAAGTTAAGAAAAAACATTACTGTCAACAGAAGAGGGGGGAATGAGAACTCTGTGAATGGTCACCATCACAATCTCTAGCCTCTGTGACAATGACCCTTTGGAAGAACTTGATACTGAGTATAACCCTGGCCACAGTGACAGCTGAACTTCCAGCTCTGCTGCTGAGCCCATCAGTGCTAACTCCTGGCTAACACACTTAAGGATTTCCTCCTTCAAGAACGTCAGGCCATCTTTCCAGCCTGCCAAGCTAAAGGACTTCATGGAAAACTTCCTAAGAGTTCTCACAGAGGAGACTCCCAGTGGAACCCTGCAGCATCATTTCTGCCCAAACAACTGTTTGCTTCTGGGTGAAATATCTGTTTAATTTTCATGTTATCATGATAAGGAACATTTGTGTGAAAAAATGGAGCATGATCAAAAGAGAAACTCGTGTGGACATCCTGATTGCCAAGCACCTTACAGACATTAGGCCATGCTCTTCACAGTTGGTGTAGTCAGCAGGATTCTACTGTATGCATGGTTGCCAGGCTAAACAATTAAATAATCGGGCTGAGCAGGAGCTGACAGAAGTCCCTCTAAAACTCTCAGGGTCTAAAGTACCCTGGTAAATCCATAAATGTGGAGATTAAGACGTTGTTCAGACCTGCAGGCTTAATTGCCTGAGATTATTAAAATAAAAGTGTCCATAGATTAGTCACAAAGAAATTACCAGTGACAATTTCACAGAATATGCAAGCTGTACTCAAAACATATTGACAAGGTCAGGTAAAATGGAGCTACCATCTAATCTCATAAACTATAATAAACATTAAATAGGGCCTCCATGAAGAGGCAAAGAGTTATCTAGTAGAGTAATTTTCAGATATGCTAGTGACTTAAACCAGGAATGCCCTTGTACCGTGTTAAAGGTTACTACTACTCACCCCTTACCATATCTCTAAGTGTTTCTAGATATAGAAGATGCAAACCATGAAGAAATAACTGTCCAGTATTAGGGCTTATCTAAGTCAGAATGCCAAGAGCTAAGATAAGACTTTCCCTGGAAAGGAATGGCTAAAGTAGACTGGCTACTTAAAATCTGGGAAGAAGGAGGACAGAATATAATAGCTAAAAATGATGAAGTGCTACAATTAATAACAGCTTTAGAACACCCTGCCATGTAAAAGGCAGAGGAATTGAGGCAACTAAATTTTTCCCTTGATTTAAGGTAACATGCTTTGGCAGCTACATTGTCTCAGCTAGATGATAATACTATAGACCTTCAACTTAAATGGGAAACTCCAAAGAAAGGAATGAAAATCTGCAAAAAGCTTGCTGTCTTCTACATGGTATATTACCTAGAGAACAAACTCTTATGGTGGTTAGTACCCCAGCTAGCTTTAAGAATGCTTTGATCTGAAGTGAATGGTGACATATGCACATAAATTAAACACAGCCCTGGTAAGAACAGAATTGGCAACATGAGCAGTACAAACTGAAGTTCCAAAAGGAATTAGAAAGACATCAGTATACACCGTTGCTATCCAAGTCTCACCCAATTTTTTTTTTTATTTAGCCAAGGGAGACTCCCCAAACAATGGGTCCCCCAAACATCAAACCTAGAAATTGTGTACCAGAGTCCATTGTCAATTATTGGCACTTAAAATATAGTCTAAGGGAGTCCATAAAGCTCCCCTCCCAAGATGGATCAAGAAAAACACAGAGGAGGACCACCACCCTGGACCAAGTCAAAGTGAAATCTAAATTCCAAGCCAATGATTCCTATTTGAGACTGGGATAATCCACAGGGTTGCAATAGACCACTACACCCTAATAAAATTAAACAATGGGCAGAATAGAAGCAAACAAAACAAAACAATAAATAGATGGTACCACCATGGTCCAATCCTCAGGGCAGATACATTAGACTATCCTCCCAGACTGCCGTGGCTAAAGAATATCATGGTGAACGTGAGTTGAACATGCAAGCTTTCTAAGCATCCTCCCTAGAGTAGAATCCATACAGCAGCATTTCTGTCCAAACAACTGTTCACTGCTTAGTGAGGTGTCCATTTGCTGTTATGTTAACATGCTATTATAAATAATGTTTGTGTGAATTGACTGAGCATATTTAGAAGACAAATCTAATTACCAGGCACTGTACATCCCATCAGCCACTCTCTTAGCAATGTGACTGACTACCTTAAAATACCCATGGGTAAAGCTTTAAAAGGCAGCCACATAAGAAGACGAACTAAGGGATGAACAGAGTAAGATTTGGTCCTGATGGCATCATTTATGTCCCAGAATGAGGTTCTGTCAGAAGATAAACAATGCTGTCTAACAGATCATAATATTGCTCAAACTTTGTCAAACTGAGATATCTATTGTTTCAAATAAATTTCAATATTTCATCCAACTGAAGTTCTCCTTTGTTGACTGTTATTCAAACATTTTTGGACAATTTCAAATATTAGAGAAAACACATGGGGATCTGATGGAAGCTCTGACCCTCACAGAGGAAACAGAGATGATCTACATACCTTCAGATTGCTTATCATTACCAAAACAATGTAAGTAGAGAACTGCACCATGAACAGAAAGAATAGAACACACTCTTGCTTTCAAGCATGAAGAATTTATTTCTTAGTAAATTCATGTTGGTACTAGACAGGGAAGGAGCCTAGCAGATCTTCTAAAGTGCAATATTTAGGCTCTTTTTATAGAACAAGGAATTGAAAAAGAAACAGAGTAGCAGTATGGGAAGTACAACAATGAAGGTGAAAATAAAAGCATAAGAATACAAACCTCAGATAGGGGTGAGATCCAGGAAACAGGAGTCTCAAGAGGCCTCTCAGTTCCTGGCTTGTAGGGTTTTTAACTGCTGAAAGAAAGGAGTTCTTTGAAGGGTACACCTTTCTTTGACTGACGTAAGTGATTGACATCTCTAGATTATATAATGTTATATTTACTGTGAATGTGTCATCCCACTATCCTGTGTTAAAATCACATGCAGTCCTGAGATTATTTTTGACATCCTTAATGTGACCTTGAAATAATGTTTCTCTTACCGATCTGGGTAGAGGTTTGTGTTTGTTTGTTTGTTTGTTTGTTGGAAGAGTAGTGCACAATTTAACAGATGGGCCAAGGAAAGCCAAGTAATGATTAGGATATTTCAAGGGGATATCTATATTAGTTTCTAGGTACTGAAGTTAAGCTTCCACTGACTAAAAGTCATGTATTCTTTGACCTGACCTTCCTTCCTCAGTCTTAAGGGGCTTTCAGGTGCATGAATTACTTAAAGGGTAGTTTAATCCCTTTTATAAAGCTCCTTGACTCTATCCAATAAGTAACTATGCTTTTGTGACTTTTATTGAACTGTTTGTTCCTTCATTGTTAAACTATGAGATTATAGATTATCAGAACTGTATCAGATTTTCAAGCAAGGGATACATTCTTTAGGCTGCTTATTCACTTGTTGATATTTCACATTAATGAACAAGGGTTTTCTAATTCTTGTTTGATAATATTGATTGGATTGTCCTGTAAAACAAAATTTTCCTCATACTTTAGGGAACAGAGCCAAAAATACATTGTGAAACACAGGTTATGAGAATGTGTCCTTGCTTCCTTTCAACAACCTTGTTATTTCTACTGTCACATTTTGAACACTGATGCATTTTGCTACTATTACCTTTGAGTATTTATTATGAATTCAGAACTACATTCTAATTATTTCACTCAGTCCTTGAAGGAACACTTTTCACTGGGTGCTTAGATTTATATATATGAAGAGGTGGAGTAATCAGAGTTGTCTGTTGAGATGACTGGCTTCTCATTGGTTTTGCCAAAATTACATTTGTAGAATTCATTTGATAACTCTAGGGACTGAATTAATATCATGCTGTATATATGCTGTATTTTTTATCCATTTATCTATTAATAGGAGTGTAGGCCAATTCCATAGTTTCTGAATAGCGCCGTTCTAATTGTGGGTGTGCATGAATTATTATTTGGCATTGTATCTGGAAGTAGTATACTTGGATTATATGAAAGGTCTAGTTTCAGGTTCTAAGGAATCTTCATTTGGAATCCCTATGGTAGCTGCACTCTTTATATTTCCACAGCAGTAAACAATAGTTCTGTTTTTCCCACATCTGCTCCAGAATTTGCTCATTTTAATGATAATCATTCTGACCAGAATGCCATAGAATGCCATAGAATCTCAAATGTTGACATGAATTTCCATGATGACTATCATTTTCCTGTATGTACTGACAATCTGTCCATTTACATTGCCTGGATTAATTTCACATTATTAGTGACATGAATCTCTGTACCCTGTACTTGCCATGTGGAATCCTCTGCAGGGTACATCTGCATGCTAACTATCCCCTGGCATTTCTTGATTATTGACACCCTCTACTGTGCCCTGGAGACAGAACACTAAGGACTATATCACGTGGAATATTTTGTCCTCTGTTATCCTCTTTGGTTTAGACAATAATATAGATTACTATTAGAGGCATTTTTCATCACCACATGGGTGGTTGCAGCTCCTTTAGGTGCAGTCTAAAGACCAAAGTTCTCACAGACCACTAAAGATGTTATTGCTTCTTCAGCTTCACCAGGTCTAGAAATCAGAATAGAAAACTCAGAATTCTAAGTACACTGTGATTGGTGCTGACAGACCTAAGACAGGTTTGGTGAGAAGCTAGAAAATTTAACCACCATTTGTGACACTTTTTTTTCTTCCAAAACTCAAGTTCTCAAGCTCAACCAACAAATAGACAACTAAGTTCCATGAAGGAAGCTGGAGAGTTGCATTCTCTTTATTACTTGCCTACCTTTCCCTCTTTTTTGCAGTCTGCCAAAAGGCCTAGCAGGTACCACCACTGACTAGAAGTTACCTTCAAGAACTAAGCTAAAATGTAGTTATAGAGCTAAGAGCAACTGATTAGCATAGCTGTTAACATTGAAAGATTAGCTACTTACAACGCTAATAGAGTGCAGGGAAGGTGATTAATTCTTCTCAAATCTAGCAGCAGGGAAACCTTTTAACTATGAATCAAAAATCTATACACCATAAAAGAAAAATCATAAATGAAACTATGTATGTTTAAGCTTCTGCACGGAAAATAAAACACCATAAATAATGTGGAAAAGGAGATGACAAACTGAACAAGAGTAAAACTGCAATTTTATGTTCTTCACAGAGGACCAAGCTCTCTAATACACAAAAGGATGCTTGCTAAAACCAAGAAAAAAAGCTGGCAATCTAATAGAAAAATTGGCAAGAGATGTAAACATACTATAGCCAAAAATGTTCTACCTCATTCATAATAAAAAGAAATGCAGATTTAAAAAAACAAAGTTGACTTTATACTAAAGATATCAGCAGACTTATAGCAACATTTTATTTTGGCTATTTCTAAGTTTGTCATACTATTTATAAAACTGGCCACTAGCTGGATGTGGTGGTATACTTCTTTAATCACAGCACTTAGGCAGGTAGATCTCTGAGTTCAAGGCAAGTTTGGTCTACAGAGAAAGTTCCAGGACAGCTAGGGTTACACAAAGAAACCTTGCCTCCAAAAACCCAAAACTAATCAAACAAAAAAACAAAACGAACTTGGCCACTAACATTCCCTTCCCTGTAGACACTCCCCTTTCCCTCGGTTTAACTTTGTTTTATTGGTGTTCTTAAGGCCATTTTTGTGCAACACACTCTCCGTCCCTTGCCTAACCTCTCTTTCAAACATTTCCCTCCTCACCTTAGTCCCCTCTGTGACCAAGACAATTTCATTTCTGAACACAAATGATTTTACGTGTCTGAGACCCCACAAGGAGAAAATGTGTTTCTTTCTCAGAGACTGACTTAAGTAACTTCATATGGTTATGTCCAACTGTATCCATTTGGCCTCAAACAACATAACTTCTTTTTTTTATTATTCATTAAAAAGATACATTATATACATAAACCATGTTTTCTTGATTCAACTCTGTGAATTATACACCTAGTTTACTTCCATGATTTAGCCACTGTAAAAAGTAATGCAATAAACATAATTGCCATACCTTATTCAATGTCACATTGCAACTTCTTCCAGTCTATCCTTCTGTCTATGTTACCCTTTGCAGAGATCCACATTTCATACTTGGGTAACAGAGGCCCCCAAAGAGGCAATGAATGGACTTTGACAGGTTTGGTATTTAAAATTTAATACAGTGTTTCCAAATTACCAAATTGTAAAAGCTGTTTTCTTTTCTTTCTTTCTTTCTTTTTTATTGTTCAAACATAACATTTTATTTTTTTCTCTTAAGCTGTTCTTTTTATAATTTAATTTATTATTTTACATGTCGATCCTAGTTCTCTGTCCCTCCCTTCTTCCCTCCCTCCCTCCTCCCCCCTCACTTTTATTACCCTCTCTGCCCTCTCATGCACCCTGACCACCCTCCCCTCCCATCCCCCCACCCCAATTCCACATGTAGGGCAATGCCATCCAGGTGAGGTCATGTAGATCTGACAGGTCATTTGAAGTAGGGACTAGGGCTTCTCTCCTGTCTCTAGGTTAAGGCCGTTATTCCTCCATGGGGGCTGTGTTCGCAAGGTGCACTTTTGTGCACCAGGGATACATCCTGGTTCCACTGTCTGAGGCCCCTTAGACTGCTCAGTCCTTCTTGCTGAGATCCATATTCAGGGGGGCCTGAGTCAGTCCCATGCTGGATTCCCAGCTATCAGTCTGGTGGCCTGTTAGCTCCTCCTTGTTCAGATCAGCTGTCTCTATGTGTTTCTGCAATGTGGTCTTATTCTCTCCATTTGCATCTGGATTCTAGTTCAACTCAGTGTCTAGGTATGGGTGTTTGCTTCTGTTTCCAACAGGTATTAGATGAGGGCTCCATGGATAAGTTAGTTGTTGATCTCACTATCTGGGAAGGGCATTTATGGTAGCCTTTCCACGGATGCTCAAATTGTTAATAGGCAGCAGTCTTGTAGGTCTCTAGACCTTTCTTTGGGTTCAAGTAAAAGCTGCTTTCTAAGCTGCTCATTTTACTCCCTTCAAGATAAGCATTCTGGGAGCTCCACTTTGTGCAATCCATGATTTATCTGGATGGCTTTGACTAGGACAAGCAAAGAATTTGACTCTTTGGGGGTTCAGTGCCTACAGGGTTCTGGAACTATGAGTTCCTGACACCTACAAAATTGTTTTATAATACCAAATAAGAACTTGTATGAATTAAATTTGTCAAATTATTGTATTCTATCTTTATTTTTAAATCTGGGCCACATCAGAAAAATTTTTACTTCTTGATTAACATGTCTGTTTTATACATTTATTTATTTATCACTCTATTTGAAAATCAGTCATGAGACATTGCCCTAACATGTACTGACTGGAATCAAATATTATCTTCTGCCTATAGAAGTTTACAAAAGAAAACCTGTGCATGTCAGTACCCCCAACACACTAAGATAGGAATATGTCTGAAATGTGTGGTTACCACAAGAGAAGGCACAGAGTGTTATGAGAGTTGCTATGGAGTAAAACTCTCCAATAATCATCACCTCAGAGAAACATCAATTTGAGCAGCTATTGATGCATGAAACTAACTTCAGAAGAACTAAGGTCACGGAATCTGTTTTTGTACAATGATAAGAAAATATACAATGAAGAAGGCAAGATGGAAAGTGTTAACCACACCATAACTCCTCACGCTCTAAGAAGTGTAGTGTGGGGAGCCATGTCTCCTATACAGGAAAAAACAAATAACTAAAAGCTTGGCCTTAGACATGGTGTGTTGTCTTTCAATTGTTTGACTACTGAGGAAATAGCAACAACTGCTAAAAGAAATGCTGCTGGATAGTCACGTTTATATATTTTAAAAATGCTTTGACTTCAAAATTTAAGTCTAAGGACAGGTTATTGGGCGGGGGGGGGGGAATCCTTCCTTTTATCCACAGAAAATGAAAAGCTGTAGATTCCTTCCAGACTAATATGGTTTGACCAAGCAAGACCCCTGAAGCAGTGTCCCAGGCGATCCATCATCTAAGACAGCTGAGACCGTGCAACCTCAGACTACAAAAAAACAAGAATTTGGTCAGGTTTCTGTGTTTTGTCATGATCCCCATGGTATAAACAGCATTCCCAACCAGCAGGAAGCAGTTTGAAAAGAACGATGCCAAAATTCCCAAATATTGTCTATAAATGTTTGTTTCCATTTAAATAGGGTTGGTTATAAATGGTCAATGATCACAACCAATTTCTTTTTAAATAGGGGATTATGGTATAGATTTTATTACTTTCTATTAGAAAGGATTTTCATTTATTGATACAAATTCAAGGTCAATTTTGTTACATGTTTATTTCTCCTCTAGTTATTGTGGCTCATTTAAAAATGTAATGTATAATTAAGTACAAATTATAGATAGTTCCCTACAATAGTCAAAACTTATAGTTAGGCTTTTTAGGGTTCTATAGATAAATAAAGATGTATTTCAATTGGATAGACATTTTATCACACCTTTCAAATACCTACAGAATATGGCATTTAAAATAGTTTAGGGTTTTTCTTAACAGTAGGCACAACTGCTCCTCGCAACACCAACTGTGTCAGAAAGGAAGTTGTACATCCAAGAAACTCATTAGGGAGTTTGCTTCCAATATGGCAAGACTAGCCATTTGGGCCAGATACTGCTCTTGTCTGGACTGTTTGACTTTATGCTGTACAAACTGGACATGCAGGACTCACATAAAAGTGATTGCTCAAACAAGATGGAAAAGATACAGGGTTCATGCTTCATGGAAGAGTGCCAAACATTCTGCAGGACACAGAAAAAAAAAAATGACTGACAAACTGCCAACACAGGTGCTTTGCTGAGTAGTCTGTCAGACACACTGTGGCCTATGGGCCAAAGATGGATGCACCAATTTACAGAAGAACTTTGGACGATTGTCCAGGTAGCGAGATGTCTCTGTCATTTCTAGAGTTTATATACTATCCTTCTATGGTCTTTGATCAAGTTGAAGACAAATAGTTATGGTTATAGTTTTCCTTAGTTATGATTAAAGATAAGTGACGTATAAGACTTTGAACTCACAAAGATAGAAAAATGATGGAATTCTCTTATTGGTTAAAGAATAAAGCACTGTTGGCCTCTAGGGAAGGAAGATAGGCAGGTATAGGAGACAAGGAGGATTCTGGGAGATGTCGTGGAGAGGAGTAGAGGAATTGCAATGTGATCTTAAAAGGAGAGGACACAAGTCTGGTGTTCTAAGTAAGATAAGTCCATGTAGAAATACATGTATTGGTAATTATGAGTTAGTCTTTAAGACAGAGCTAGCCAATAAGAAGTGCTAGTAACGGCCAACAGTTTCATAAATAATACAATGTCTCTCTGTTTTATTTGGGGCTGATGTGGCTCTGGGACCAGGCTTTTGGGAAAGTGCTAATAACACAGTGAAGCCCAATTTGAGGAAAGTCTTCCATCCTCAGGATTGCTACAGAAAAAGTTTCTCTGTCTAAGTTGAATTGATAACCAAAGATTACTTTCACCACCCCATTCTCTAGCATTGAACAGCACAGAGCAGATAAATATTCTTTCTTCTCAGGGCTTCATAAGTAAGGCAATGAAGGAAGCTTAAGCCTTCTCCGTGGATCTCACCATCAGGGTTACTGAAAACTCACACCCAGGAAGACCTACTGTTAGCATAATCAAGACATGTAGCAGAAACCTAATAGACACACCAAAATAATAATAAGTCCAAAGACTTTTAGAAAAATGACTTAACCAAACAGGAATTCTGTAGGCAATTCTATTGAGAAGCCCATGTCCACACTTGGGTGTGCACTACTTTCCCCAGAATGTCTCTCTGTTAATGCTGGTGCTTAATACTTCATCTTAATAAGCTCCATTTCTGACTTCCCTGACTATTAAGAATCCCATGATTCTTGAGGTGCATGGGAAATGTTGTGGTGTAGATGAGGGAGGAATTTCTGCTGAGAGAAAGGGGGTGGAATTGATCTGATCAAAACACATTATATAATTCATGGAATTATCAAATAGAAAGGACTAATGTCTCTAATTTTTAGGGAAAACAAAATTATAACCTCAGTGAGATATCTCCTCACTCCAGCAATAATACCTTTTATAAAAATACAAAGGGGGTGTTGTATGTCTACCATTACAGTTTTTAGAAGGGTGAGGGGGAAGAATGACAGGTTCAAGACCAGCCTGCGTGACACAGTAAAACTCATTTTGAAAGGAGAAGCAGATGTGGGGGTGAGGTGGTATGAATGAAGATATGGAGGAAAGAATTTTGTTGAAATATAAATCAGTTAAGTCAGTGAAAAAATGCTGTATAAGTCCCTAAAAAGCAAAAGTATAACAAAAGTATAACTCTAATTGATTCAGTCATCCTCCTACTAGTATATATACAAAGGAAATTAAGTCAATATGCTAATGAGACATCTGTACTCACCTGTTTATCACAACACTGTTATCAACAGCCAAGACATGAAAACAACTTAAGTTTTCATCAGCTGACAAATGGACAAAAGAGAACATGATTTACATACACTTGCAATATTACTTAGGCATGAAGGATGCAATCCTGTTACCTTTTACAACATGGGAATATCCGAAGGTCATGTGTCAAGAGAATCAAGGAAGACATAAAAAGATAAGTAGCATAGGCAGAATTTGAAAGATTTGATCTCATAGAGGTTGTGAATAAAATCCTGGTTAACCAGAGGCTGGAGATAGTGTTTATGTAGTCATAAGTAGTGAGTTAGAATTACTAGAAATAATTTCTGATGTCTTACCGTCTTACCTCATGGGTCATTGTAGTGTAATATATATATATATATATATATATATATATATATATTAAAAAGTTTAGGAGAAGTGGTTTATTTGTAATGTTATCACCCCAAACAAATAATAAATGTTTAAGGGGATAGATGTACTTATCTTGATTTTAATGTTGCACAACATGAACATGCACTGAAACATCACACATAAATAAATTCACAATTTCAAGTGTAAATTAAATTACAAACTAATAAGTAATTCAAAATGGCCACATACACACAAGGGAAACTTGAACTTGTCTCAAACTTAAAAGTAACTTCAGAGGTGATATTTAATCCACAGGTAATTATTCTACTGGAATAAAAAGTTCCAAAGTTCTGCTGTGTGTGTGTGTGTGTGTGTGTGTGTGTGTGTGTGTGTGTGTGTGTGTGTGTGCTCTTTATTTAGCAGGTGTGGCAGTTTATTTTGCATTTGTGTAATTGTGTCTGGAATTTTTCCCAAATTTTCATGACTATGTTCTGATGTCATACACATGCTGAATGTTTTGCTGTACAAAACGAAACATGAATATATCTCCTTGTTGAATTCAAGGCAAAAAAAAAAAAAAAATCCCTGGCTGCATCTGTTTCCAACCAATAAGCCAAGCAAACTCTAGATCCCAAAATATAAAATAAAAAAGTGAAAGTTAAAGTGTTAAAGTAGGCTGTTTCTAGGTTTTCCCTAGAGTTTCACAGTGCGTTTCACACTGATGTGTAAGAATCCTTATTGAAGGGATTGGGAGCAGAGAGGTTATGTTTAACTTTTTGGGTAATTTCCACACATCTCTCCACTGAAACCACCTCTCTATATAATTCTCAGTCTTGTCAGGAAATCATTAAAATCCCAAATCATCTTGAGAAAGATATGCTTCAATCTCATTTTCTGTGTAGACATTTGCTATGATGGCTTCAGCCCTCCACTGGGCTCCCATAGATGATGAGATGACATGGTGTGTTGGCTGAATGGAGAGGGCCCACTGTCTGGCTTTACTGGTGTAGAATCCCACTTACAGTAGCTATTTAATGAATTCTTTCTGAATGAAACATTTCATTGGAGACAGAAGCTTCTTGATTTTTAATTGAAATTTAAATGCATCATCCCCAGAGTTAGAAGATGATAGTAAAATCTGGTTGTAAAATAAAATTATAATTGGTTTTAAGACAGCCTCCTCATCAGCCAAATGTTTCTTGCAGTGTTATAATGTTTAAAGAATCTCATCATCAAACATTTTAATTTTCATCATAATATAGTGTACATCGGGTAGCCATGCCCTAAATATAAAATTTGAATAATGTAAATCTAGCTAGCTTGAATTCTTGTGAATGTCAGTCCTTCAGAAAATAAGTTTTAAATCGCTTAGAGAAGATTATTTTCTCTTTTACAAACAGGAGGGAGTATGTTCAAGATGTAAGGTGACATCACAGGAGGGAAGTGTTACATACATTTGAAAAACTGTCTTTATAAGGAGGAAAAATCCTTATATATGAATAGTCAACAGGGTAAGCTACCTGTTCTAGGGAGCAGAGTCCTGTATGCAAAATGTACCATAATTGATTAAATCTTCACCAAAGGGAGGTTGAGGGAGTAGAGTGGTAATTACCCTGAAGTCTCACAGTTACTTCACTCCATAACTCCATACCTCTGAAGAGCTCTTCCTTTCTTGTGAATGTGGTCATAAAGAGAAGTAGCTAGCATTTCCTTTTTTTTTTTTTTTTTTTTTTTTTTTTTGCACTCAAGGCTATACATACATACATACATATATATGACATCAGATGATTTTTTTTAAAAATGTAATATTTTATTAATTCTTTGAATTCTTTGAGGATTCCCTCCCCTCCCCACTCCTATACCCAACTCCTTCCAGATGCATCCCCTCTGCCCTACAACTTTGTGTGCTGTTTTTGTTATCAAGAGTGGAAAATAATAAAAGCTACACATTCATCCTCATTAGAATTGTCAAAGTAGTTAATATTGGCTAGTTGTTCAAGTCTTTTTTAATCCCTGGAAATCTCTTCATTTCTCAGTGTCCAGTGTCCAGCAATATATCAGTGCCATAAGCTAGCCATGAACATGGTTCAATACACATTATGAGATTTCTTTTAACTCAACCATATAGTTCCTCAATGTTAACTTTGAAGATGATAGTGCTTTATCACAACGTCAAAAGGCTGGGCACATCTGCTTTAGGGAGAATACATCTCCTTAATAATAACTAGAGAGATGAGCCATTTAATAAATACATTTAGTGAAAGAGAAAATTTGAGGTTAGGACTGTATGATGGATGATGGTGGAATGAAGGGTCCCTGAAATCCATGAAGGGCACTGAAGAAAATTCACTTCCTCAAGAACTAAGAATGGATAGCATTCATTTCCCCTGCTATGTGCCCCACAGCCCACTGCTAAACTAGTTTACATCCTCTTTGGGGGGCCAAAGGGCTTCACAGACATCAGATTACTTTAGCCTTTTTTCCTCCCAGCTCTTCTTTACTCACAGGCTCCAACTTTAGAGACTGCTGTGGGCTTCCCAGCTCCAAGTTTCCCAGCTTAGCTTGGTTACTGCACATTTAATGAAGCCCACAGGCAAGCAGAAAAGCAACACAGAAAGGAGGTCAGACCAAGATCTCTCTTCCCCTTTTAGCACAGCATGTTCTAACTGTGACAGCCAAGGGAAGACTAAAATTGAATCTCCATTCCTGTTTTCCATTCTTCACTTCTTTACCAAGAAGACCCACATGTTGCCTTTGAGCCTCTGGCTGTCCCTGGGTGTCTTTCATTTTCTCCCTTGTTTTTCATGGGACTTGGAAATGGTTTTAGAAGATCATCCATCAAATTCCTCAGGTGCTATCCTATCATGAATTCCACTAGAGAAGAGAAATATCTGTAAATTGGATTGATATCACTGCCTTTCCTTGATGAGTCCTACTAAAACTAGGTGATTTTTAATCTCTAGGTTAGAACTCAGACTGGTATTCTAGGTACACAACTGAGTCATCAGGTATATTTTATTTTCCAGGCATAGCCTTGAAAAAAGTAAAATAAAAATGTAGAATCAACATTTTAAAATTTAGAGGTTTCACATTAAAAAGCCATATTTCTTAATAATCTTGAGAAAAATTACTACTTGACTGTAGTGAGATAGTCCGTCTGTGGCACTGACCACGCCCATTGGGGGTGGAGCCATGGACGGAGTGACCTGTGGAAGGAGGTCTGAGGGGAGCCAGGGAAGGCCCTCTTTCTGGCATGACTCGGACAGGAGAGGATCGGGTTGAATTTCCTGGTGTTCATCTGTCTAGGTTGTAAGTTATTTCTCCCTGAATAAACATCTATTCGGCCTATTTGTTTATCCTGATCCTTATTTAACCGCGATATCTGGTGTCAGAAGTGGGATACAAACCCACGCCTCCATACGCACGATACTTGACTCACAGAAATCTAGTGGCACCTCATCTGTATTTTTCTTATGAATGTAGAACCTCTCTGTCTGTCCTTCACTTTCAAATATAAACACCATTATAACATTCAATTCCTGAATAAAGAAGTACAGTCTAAAGGATTTCTATAGTTTTTCCAATTCAGGTAGTTAGTTAACAGTTCTGGAATCAAACCAAGGTTTCTATTATACACAAGGCCATACTTTTAATCAATACTCACACTTGCTCCATCAAATGTAAAGTATTCAATTTTACAAGAGAATGTTGCTTTTGGTTAGAGGTTACAATTCTTGATTAAAGATTTCTAGGACCCTTCAAACACTCTCTCTTCAAAGACAATGGCAGTGAATTATGAAAAACATAAATATTCAACAAGATTGAAACAGCACATTTTTGGCATAATTATTTACTGGTTTGGTTAATTATTTTTGCTGTGATGCATTTCCTTGAGTTACCAATGACTTCAAGTTGAATTTGAAAGGATTTCTCCAGTGATCTCAGTTCTGAGCTATCACTTGATCTTCAGCCAGATTTCTTGGGTCAGGATTCTACAGCAGAGCCTTTGAACACTGTAGAGTTAGATAAAAAGCCAGAGTGTGAAAAACACACCTCTGCATCATTCAAGATCCTGGAAAAAAAAACATATGGCAGTCACAAATTAGGTAGCTGAGGAAAGTGACTCACTGAAGCAAGGAATTAGGAAGTATGAAGCATAAAACCCTTACCATTGCCAGGCACAAATGAGCAAAGCAAAGCAATAGCTACTGGGCCTAGAAACAGAACTTTGGGAAGAATCAGCTGAATGTATGGAAGTGTTGGATGAGAGATGTAGCCAGGTCATGATGGTGCTTTAGAGACAGGTCAAACATCAGCACCACAGTCTTCCTCAGGCTTGTTCTCTTCTTATGTAAGAGAAATGAAGAACCCACCAGTATGACCTGTAGAGGTCAGCCCTTCTCAAGAGCAGAGAGCTCCAGAGAGGGGTGGGATGTGTCTCCAAAGACAGAAAACAGGAAGTTCTGAGAATTTTCATCCTGGATAGGATCTTCCATGGGAACAACCCAGAAACTTGCATTTGAATGGGGAAGATTCAAAGAAAATGGAAAAGACTCTCCAACTATTAATATTAGAAGTTTGTCAACAATGCCTACAATGTTTTCATTTGTGCTCCACTAGCAAATGTTGAGGGTGACAAAATCATGAATTAGTCAAGCCCTGCTCTTAAGTATCCAACTTGGATACAGATGAGGAGAAAATGCATTTTGTTTTCAAGATCCCTGGAATTTGACAGAGAAGAATTGTTTCTGTACAAATCATAGTGTTGCTTCCCTCAAAGTAGGGAGAATTTAGGATGATATGGGATTAAACTAACATGTCTACAACACTCTCCGTATATACTTTCTATGATTCACTGATAGTTTTAGAGAACAGTGCTCCCAGGAAAACACCTGTGGAAGAGCAATAAACATTAACTTCTAGTCAGGATTTCCTATTCTGTAAGTCCATTCTAAAAATACTATATATTTTAATCCATGTACTCTTTATGTCACTCTTCTGAAAGAGCTCCAGCATTTAACAGTATTTTATGAAGCACAGCTTTAGTAACCTACTTAGGGTTACTCAGTTTAAACCCAAACAATGCTCCTTCTGAAGCATGTATTCTTGTGTTCCATCAACATCAAAAGACACACAGAAAGCATATGTAACTTTGAGGAAATCATTTCTGTCACTTATGGAAATTCCCCTGGTATGAGACAACTTGTAAATATCTATCTGTCATGTTGTCCTTATACTAACACCCAAAACTGATCATTGGGGAATATAACCTTTTACATTGCTGATAAATTTGTATATGTTTTTTTCCAGTCACTTTGCCATTACAGTATACCAGCAGTATCTCAGAAATGTATTTGTGGAGACAATAGCCTATGAATTTATTGCATCTATAAATACAATAACACATAAAATATGAGTAAAATGTATAGAGCAATATAAAAATTTAGCAACTGGGGATCAACTAAATAAAATTTTAGGAAATCTTCCAAAGGAAAATAAATCCACCATGTACATTTCTGATATATAGTAGTTAGTAGAAAACAGATGGAAAACTAATCACTAGTTTAATTACTTTATACAGCAATGCCCCTGAAAAAAATCTATCAACAAAGGTTGGTTCTTAGAATTAGACCTGGCAGCGTACATATTGCAGAAGGGGGCCATTGATGAACTAAGTGTCTCATATTTGTGGCTGAAGTTCACAGTAGATATGCCTATGATGTGTCACATAGTATTATGCTCTGATTTTTACCTATATCAGAAATAGAGAGTCAATCTGATTTAGCCTTAACTCAACCGCTGTGTGAGAGAATGTTTATCATGTTCTCATGAGGTACACCTGGGAAGAGCTTCCAGGTTCCTCAACTTCTTCCTGTTAGAAAAAAGACTATAGAGGCATAAAATGTATACTTTGTTTTTTTCTGTAGTGATATTTTCCTCCCTAAATTAAATTTAAAAATAAAGTGCAGAGGCTTTATTCTTTTGCTTTATATGTAGCAAAGCTAATATCAAGCTTGGGGCATAATATTCTTTTACATGAAGTGATAGTAAGTCTATTGAAGAGTCTATATTTAAAAGGCAAACTTCAAAAATGAAACTATCTCCAATCTTACCACTGCTAATAAATGTTGTGTTTGCTATATATTTTGTTCATTTATTTCTAGGGTTTGCCATGGTAATACATGAATGATTTCATTTACATGCAAGCACTCACATTTGCACACTTTGATATATCCTTACTTACTAAATATCACACACACACACACACACACACACACACACACACACACATTACATTCCTAAATATAACCTTCTCAGTACATATACTATTCTTTAATGTCTCAAGGCTGACTACTTGGCACTGGTTAAATAATTTGGGGCTCATTTATCCCACGTTCAACAACCATATTGCCCTGTCTAGGGTTGGGGACCCATGAGATTTTTCTTGTTCATGTCAGCATGTCAGTTAGAATTGTTGAGGTCTTGTTTAGACATCCATGTTTATGACACTTCATGTGTGTTGTTTTTAATATTTCTAGGAAACAGCCTCATAGCTAACATTAACATTGTTCTTGTCTCTTCCAATCACTCCTCTTCCACAGTGGTCTTTGAGACTTGAGTGTTGGGTTATATTGTGGATGAATCTGTTATATGTAGGTTTTATTATTGTAGGATTAGAATTTCATAGCCTTGTGAGCCAGGACAAGAGAGATAGATACACTCCTCAGTACAGTCCTCATTGGAGTGAAGCACATATTGGCATGTATTCAAGCTCTGCCACTTGCTAACTTATTGACACTGAGCACATGGTGTTAATTTCCTGAAAAATTTTTTTCCTTCCTGAAAAAAGTGTGTATTTTGATACTATCTACTTTTAAAGTGTTTTGAGAATTGAATAAGATAATATGAAATTGAACTGGTGTAATATCCTACTGAACAAGAAGTTTAACACTAATTAAATTTACAGTCCTTTTACTGCTCACTGTCATTATGCTACAAGCTTGTTCTTTTCATTTATATATTTGAGAAGTTCATACATGAGGATTGTAGTTACATATTTTCATACATCCTTCTACCCACTCCAGCTACTTTTGTCTCCTGTTAACATATACATATATGTACTTACATATATATGAGGGCAGATTTGGGGTTACTCTTAAGGCATGTGTATAAGACATAATTAATTGGACAACCTACCAAGCTCACCCCTAAAGAAAACTTATACCCTCACTCTCAGCAACTACAGATTGCTCATGGTTCTTTATGTAGGAATGAGATCTTTGTGAAATAGGAACCTCAGCTGACACAGTTATTGTGTAGGTCCTGTTTAAGCAACCATATTGTTGAGATTTAATGAGTACAGATTCCTGTTATGTCTATAATGTACTATCAAGGAGATTGGTATTCTGGCACCTCCCTTTTCCTACCCCCACTTTCATGGCTCTCCTTGTTCCTTAGGTGTAGGGATTCATGGTAGATGTATCAGTTGCACCTGGACACTCCTAGAATCAACCATTCTCTGTATTTTGACCATTTGTGGATCTCTGTAATGGTCTCTGTTTCAAAAGGAAGCTTCTTCGAAGGAGTAGGCTACACCATTTGTGGTTTAAGGATAAACATTTAGAATAGTAGACACTATATCACATTCAGAAATTGGGAGTAGTAAGGTCTCTTTTCTAACCTATGACCTTTCTGGCCATGGGTCATTGACTATGTTTATAGCACCAGACACAAATTTTCTCGAATTGGTCTCACATCCAATCAGATGACCCTTGATGATGTTTGCCATGTTGGTTATTGTTGTGGTTTGTAGGCTTTGTATCTGGGCAGGAAGGACTATTGATTGCTTTCCTCACTTGGCAACTTGCATAGCACCTTTGGATACTCTGAGAGCTAGCCCTCGGGGGAAGTAGTTTCCAGGTCAGTTCCAGCTTGATTCTTTTAAACGTTATATCAGAAGTGTATGGTGTTTTGAACAGTAGGATCTTAAATTCAATAAAAGGCAATGTCTATAGCCTTTATTGTTTTGGGAGTCTCTTGGACTCCCCTGGACAGCAAGTCTAAAGGATATTTCCTATGCTTGGCATGAGATTTTTGTTATATATTTTGTGGCTTTAGTGGAGAATATTATCACTCCATGTGTCATAAGTGTATGTAAAACATAAATGCTCATGTCAATATATGGCATATGAATTTGAAATAATATTATGAAATCAAATTTCCTTACTGATTTTTTAAACATCCTTAGTATTATTTATCTCTTCTTCATTCCTCTCCTCTCCTTCTGTATTACTCCCCCTTTCATTTCTTCATTCAACGTCCTCTCTCCATTTTTTTTTTCTATTCAGGAGATCTGGGCATCTAGCCTCTGATTTACTGCAACAAACTCTCATGTAAAACAGAGAATAACTCACCTTCTGCCAATTGACACACTCTAAATGAGATAAATCAAGAAGCCAATGCAGGAGAATAATAACTGTGTGTGTGTGTGTGTGTGTGTGTGTGTGTGTGTGTGTGTGTGTGTGCGTGTGTACAAGAAAGATATGGTTGATTGAAATGGTCTGTGTAACGAGTACGGTTTTTCTGCCCGCCGCTTGGTCTTGTCCTGCCGCTGCGCCTGCCGCAAATAATGCACAGAGACTCTGTATTTGGTACAATACTGTTGGTCCTGTTACTTGTTTCTTATCGGCTAGCTCTGCCTTAATTATTAACCCATTTGTGCTGATCTATGTATTTCTCTTACCGGGGAGCCGGCGGCATACTGCTTTCTTCAGACTCTCCATCTTGACTCCTCCTTACTACTACCTATTTCCTCCTTGTCTCCTAGTCCCTCCTATCTTCCTTTCCTATTGGCCAACAGTGCTTTATTATTAACCAGTATGAGAAACATATATACATAATTGCATCTCCCATCATCTCCTCTTTTCTGTTTAAATAAAAAGAAGTGTTTTAACCTTAACATAGCAAAATATATTACACATCAGTTATCAAATAAGAATCACAGCTAACAATATTTAGTCCATTAACATTTAGCAAGACTAAAAGAAACTATTCTATCATCTATCCTATATTTGTGAATCTAAAGTCCTATATGTAACTTATCTTTAAACCTAACTAAGGAAAACTATAACCATTACTATCTGTCTTCAACTCTTTCAAAGACCACAGAAGGATAATATATAAGCTCTAGAAATGACAGAGACAACTCACTGCTTGGTCACCCGAAGTTCTTTTGTAATTTTCCATCTTCAACCCATAGGCCATAGTGTGTCTGGCAGACTCTTCAGCAAAGCAGGAAACTTTAAACTGTCTTCTTGTATTGGCAGTTTGTCTGTCACTTTCCTCTGTGTCCTGCAGACTGTCTGGCAGACTCTTCCATGAAGCAGATTTCTGTAGCAATGTCCATCGTGAATCAGCAGTCACTTTTCTATGGGCCCTGCATGTCCAGTTTATATAGCACAAAGTCAAACAGTCCAGACAAGAGCAGTATTTTGTCCAAATGGCTAGTCTTGCCATATTGGAAGTAAACTCCATAATGTGTTTCTTTAATGTCCATCTTCCTTTTTGACGCAGGTGGTGTTACCAGGAGCAATTATGTCTCATTGTCAAGTAAAACCCTAAACCATTTTAAATGCCATATTCTGTAGGTCTTTGAAAGGTTTGAAGAATTCCTATCTATCTTAAATACATCTCCGTGTATCTAGAAAACACTAACTAAACTCTAAGCTTTGACTATCATAGGTAATTATCTATAATCTGTACTACATTATACATTACATTTCTAAATGAGCTATACAAACAAGAGGAGAAATATACATATGACAAAATTGACCTTAAATTGTATCAATAAATGAAAATCCATTCCAAAACAAAGTAATCATATCAATACCATAATTCCCTTTTTACCTTTAAAAATAATTGGCTGCGATCATTACCCATTTATAACCAAGTCCATTTAAATGAAACCAAACATTTATAAACAATATTTGGGAATTTGGGCGTCGTTCTTTCCAAACTACTTCCTGCTGATAGGGGGCGCTGTCATGGGGATCCTAAGAAGATGCAGAAATCCTGGCTGTAGTCTACAAGTCTGCCTTGTTCAAGCTGTTTTGAATGTTGGATCATCAGGAACTCTGTTTCAGGGGGTCTGGCTTGCTCAAACCACATTAGTCTGCAAGGAATCCACAGCTTTTCATTTTCTGTGGAAACAAAAATAGAAATCCTTTTCCCCAGTAACTTGTCCTTGAACTTAAATGTTGGAGTCAAAGCATTTTTAAAATATATAAATTGAATTAATCCAGCAACATTTCCTTTATCAGTTGTTGTTATTTTCTCAGCAGTCAAACAATGTAGAGACAACACAATAGCATACAGTAACCAGATTCTCTCTGAGCTTTTCATCTTTTTTTATATGCCTATGTATTTTTTAAAAACACACTGTAAACTTTTAGCACATTTTCTTAATGTGAATCTGTCTTTACTGTAAATCTTTATCTTTTTCTGGCCATGAGTCTTTATCTGTTGAACAACAACATTGTTAAAATGAAAGTCATAGCTGTGTCAGCCGCGGTTTACCAAAGATGGTGGCGGGTACCTTTACCGCCAGCACGGAAAGCTGTGCTCACCGCCTTGGACAGCGCTGCCACCCAGAAAGCATGCTGCCGGCAAGAGGTCTGTGTACCTTTGGCTTAACAATACACTGTAGAAATGTCTCATATTGTATTCATTCTCACCAACATGTTTTTTCTAATTTCCTTGAGCATATAATAATAGCCCACAAGTCTCTTCTCATGACACTCTGGAGCTGTCACTTAAAAGAAGATGATTTTTACTTGAGCCTCAGTGAGATACTTTTCCAATTTCTCTATGATACAATGTTGTTCTCACATAGTGTTTTAAACAACTTAAAAATTTTCCTTTGCTTTCCTAACATTGCATGAATGTATTTTCTTTTATAGTACCAACTAGACACAGATAATTGAATAAATTGTGCCTTTTTCCTGCTCTTTTAATACCATGCATGCCCAGATCCTGATTTGCAGTTATAAATGTAAGTCATACATGAGAAACTACTATTTTCCCAGAGGCATAAGAAGCACCTCCTCTTCCACTGTTTTGTACACACTGAAATAATCAACACATTCAGGTGGTTCATATGAATAGTTCATAAATGCAGACCTGTGAAAGTTCTATCCAGAAAATGTAGAATTATCGGAAGTAAAGAGATTTTGTGACAGTGCAAGTGTTTTGCAGAAGTGTTTCTTGAGCTAAAATCTGTGTGCAAGAAAGAGACAATTTTGGTTCATAATACTTCTTTTCCTCCTCTGTTAGCCTTTCACTAAACTATTTGGAGGTGGAAGATAGAATATGAGAAACGTAAGAGTCATAGGGGAGTCTCATCAACACTACTTAAACAATATAGTGCGATTTTCTACAGTGTTATAATACACATAGATCAGTCCAAACAGGAGTCCACACTCACAATGTCACACTGTTATCTTCAAAAACAGGATATAAGAAGCACACACTTGAGTGGGTTTTGTATTAATATAGGCCCATCACCTAAAATGGGGGCAATGACAGTAGCCTATCAGCCTCAGCAAAGTTCCACAGCATCAAGCTGCAGCATAGCGATAAACACATTAAAACCTGCATTTCTGAGATAGCATGCTTTTAATCTTTTTATGCTTTCCTCGCTTACAAGGCAACAGAGAGAAGCACTTTCCTAGAAATCCAGCATTCTGCTTGTGGCCATGAATGAATCCTCTACTCATTTTCAAGACATAAATCATCTCTCTTTACCTTTTTCTATGTGCCGTCATGAAGCTAATGGATGAAGGTCACCAATTTCCTGGATGTTTATAGTCACTATGGTTAATTTTTTCAACTGGTCAGAAAATGTCAAGCCCATCAGTAGTGTTATTCACTTTATTAGCTAATGTAGCATAATTTGATGTTTGGTGATCAAATAAAATGGAACATTGAAGAATGCCTTGTAATAAGATCAAGAATATTTTTCAAATTACCTCCATTGCATGAGTTGATTATCTTTTCTCACAAAATAGCCTCATATGACTCTGAGCCAAATAACTGTATATATCATTTTGCAAATAGCCCAGAGCTATGCTAAAAAAAAAATCCTTATTGCCATTATGTAACCATTCTAATAGAAAATATTTATTAAGCATTTAATATGCGTAGTGCTCTGAGGTTAGCATTTTGAATAAATGCCTCACAGAGTACACTTGGTAATTCTCAGGAGAAGGGACTAAAATGAGGAAGTGGATGCTTCATACTCTGAGAAAGGTCACCTCACTGTGCCTGAGAGCACTCACTGGTTGAGGTTTTAGGGTAAAATAGGGAAACTCACTTTCCCCTGAAATCAAGGAAAAGGGCATTCAAGTTCTAAGCAACAGTAAGAGAGCATGCTTTCACATTTAGACTAGCATGCAATGCTGTTCCAGGCTGTATCAAGCTGGACAAAGGATGTTCTAGCATTCTCTTTTCATAAGAACTTACCAAAGAGGTGAAGACTAAGAAAAAGGATACCATTGCCTTAAGACATTCCCTATCAGGGCCCTCTGTGACCTAGTCTATGGCTATTTCTTTCATTCTATTTTCTATTCCTTGTTTTCCTTGTCTTGTTCCCATTCTAGCATTTGATGTCCTAGCACATACTGGATAATCAAGAAAAGCGATGTTCAGTATGTTGAGCATAACATGTGAGGTTGTCCACAATCTTTGAATTAAAACACAGTTTTCAGACATTTTTATTTATATATTTTTATTTAATTTTCAATCACATCCTGAGAAATGCATTTTTATATCTCCGTGAATTATTCGTACAGTGCACAGAAATTAATACAAAGGCACAAAGAAAGGTGTACTGTTTGCTTAGTTCCTGAAGTAGAGATTGCCACTTTACACAATTAATGAAAACATATGCTTGGCATAACACAAAATCAATAAAAAAATAATAACAGCACTGATCTAGAATAAAAAAGCAAATGTGTCACAATCCGCTTAGAAGTACTCAAGAAAAGTTAAATATCCTTTACTAAATTTACATAAAATTTACAAAATATCCTCACAGGGAAAAAATCATTACAATATCATAATTCCCAGGAGAATATGTCACCAAATATTAAACATAATGGTATTAGAGAATAGTATCATCGTAATGATTCATTTAATAGATTAGGTGAATACTCCAGTAACATTTGTGCCATTTTTTCACTAATTAGTCTTTTCCTGATGATAAAATGCTAAACTCTAAGCTGTTGAAAAATAATTTTGTCTTATTTTTATAATTCAGCATTATTTATAGCTCAATAAATCTAATACCCTAAAGCTGATGCTAAAGCACCACAGAAATTTCTGTTTTTATTTCTCTGCTCTGTGGGGAGAAGAAGTACATTCCTAGCATCTAGGCACACGAAACATCACTTGATGAGACAAACAACGGGTAGCCATGAACAGGTGAGGTTAAGAGTAAGATATTAAACTTTAGAAAATCAATAGACAAAAATAAGCAGGATTGTTATTAGTTCTAAATATTCCAGCCTTTAAAAAGAATAACAGGAGTTGCAACAAAAACACAAGAAAAATAATGGATGCAGGCAACCTTATGGTGATATAGTAGCCTGAGGTTTGCATTCCAGCCAGCTCTGACACTCACCAAAGGTAACGTTTAGATAAAGCACTCTAGCCACTTTTGTTGTCTAAGTAGAATAATAACTATTTCTTTTTTAAAAAAAAAAACTATGTTTAAAAGTACAGTAAACAAAGGCTATTATCATTAAAGTGTCCATAAAATAAAATGTCAAATGACTACTTCAGGAAATAGTTCTGCAAGGATAATAGTGAATCCATCCATTTTGGTTGGGATTCCAACTAGTAAGTTGGATGGATTTTCACAAGTGACATTTTATCTAAACTTAGGTTTCTTTTGCTTGTTTTTTTACCTTAGAATGGTGATAGTCTAAGAGCATCTTTGTTAGGTAACAGGCTGGCTCTTCTCTTTGCTCTTCTTGGTGTCTAAAGGTACCTAAAGTAAACTCCGGAGTGGATCCCTGCAAGATTAGCATGCTACCTTATTTCTGACTTTCAGATGGGTGCAGCTAAGGGAGGCAGCAATGAAAGAATGTGATGAATGTAAGAGAAATGTGTTTCTTCCTGAGTAAGTTGGGAGCACAGGGAGGGAGCAGGTAGGGAGCAGGGAGGGAGGTAGGGAGGGAGGGAGGGAGAGAGGGAGGGAGGGAGGGAGGGAGGGAAGGAGAGAGGGAGAAGACCATGAGGGATCAGGAAAGTCCAGTTGCAGGAAGAACAGAGAAGATGAGCAAGGAAAAGAGTTAACTTAATGGAGGGAGCCATTATGGGCTTAATGAGAAATCTAGCACTAGGGAAATCTCCAGGGATCCACAAGGATGACCCTATTAAGAATTTAAACAATAGGGAATAGGCTACCTTAAATGCTCTGCCCCTATAACGAGATTGATGACTACCTTAAATGCCATCCTAGAGCCTTCATCCAGGAGCTAATGGAAGCAGAAGCAGAGATTCACACTGAGCCCAACTCCTGGATTCCAGTTGTAGAGAGGGAGGAGAGATGAGCAAAGGGGTCAAAGACATGCTGGTGAAACCTTCAGAAACAGCTGACCTGAGCAAGTGGGAGCTCATTGACCCCAGTCTGACAGCTGAGGAACCAGCATAAGACTGAATCAAGCCCCTTGAATTTGGGTGTCAGTTGGGGGTAGGGGGTTGGACAGTCAATGGATCTCTAGCAGTTGAGCCAGTATTTATCCCTAGTGCAAAACAGGGCTTTGGGATCCCATTCCCTCATGGAGGTATACTTTCTCAACCTGGATACATGCCAGGCAGGGGAGGATGATCCCCTATGGGAAGCCTAACCCTCCCTGAGGAGTGGATGAGGGATGGGAGGATTGGGGGTTGGTGGGAGGAATAGGAGGGCAGACAGTAGGGAGAGGGAACTGGAATTGGTATGTAAGATAAGATTGTTTTTAATTTAAATATAAATTAAATAAAAAGGAGAGACAAATTTGGGAGGGAGTAGGGGTAATTCTGAAGAGAATTAGGAAAAGAGTGGGGTAGAATATGATTAATATTCATTGTGTAAATGTATGACAGTCTCAAAGAATTAGTAATAACTCAGCTGTAAAACTGTAACCCAGGGGAAAGTTAAGGTTACATTCGGGCAGAGCACAGACAGGCTAAGAATTCTGCATCCCTAATGCTCCCTAACAGAGATAGCCATTTTGAATACAAAACCATTAAAAGTTAAATCTAAGCATAGCTTGGGCAGTGAATTACAAGGTTTAGTTTCTAAGAAAATTGTTCATTGACTTTAGAACATTACAGATTTCTGTTGGAGAAAGGAGTTAAAAAAGCATGCATGAAAGCAGACACTAATAGTGTTGAGTTATAAAAGTAAAATATAAAACTGTACAGTGCCAAAGAAATCGTTTTATGTATATTTACTTTACTGGGAAGAGAATCAATAGTCTGTTTGGTTAGCTAGTTAGTTACTCAGATTCAGTAATGACCTAAAGCCAATTGGTTATCTTTGTAGAAATATGAGAACTTCCCTGGAATAGGTCTACATATGTAGCCTGCCAGGTTAGATTTTAAACAGCACAAATACAGGAAGATACAGAAGAGTTTGCTTTTTACCAAAACATTAAATGGTACATCTTAGAAAAGTGAGCATCCTTTGAGACATGCTGTCTGTCCTTCTGGACTAGGACTAGTCATGACTGCAGATATTATGAAGGAGGTAATTTTCCTATCTTCGGTGCTAAAATAGGATCCTGAAATACTAAGTCTATCATATTGAGAATAACATTTTCATATCACCCCACAATGGGTGCAGACTTGTTCAGAAAAGGTGGGGGAGTAAGATACACTGGTGACTGATGGCAAAATAGAGTATTACAATTTACAAATCTAGATACCAAGGCCACTTATAGAATTGGAGGCAACCATAGATATATTTGCTTATAAAAGATTTTCTACCTTCTGCCTCATAGAAAGACCATGGAAGTCAATGTTATCTGAAAGACACACTTCTGGTTGAGTGGCTCTCTACTCTGTTTAGATTAAAATGACTGCTTTATCTTTGGACCTTAAGGATATAATGATGGCAATGTCTTTTATGTTTTTCTTCACCATCTCTAATTGGATTTTCTTAATATCATTTACACCTTTGTAAAATGTGTCTTTTACAAACTCTTTATTTGTCCGATTTTGGTGTGACCCTTCTTTCTGGAATCTTAACAGCTATACTGCCCCATTGTGTTACTGTGAAGGCAAATCATTAGTAAGGACTAAGTCCTCAGAACTGTGTCTAATACCATTGGATACTACTATCAGAGATGCTTGGTTATTATCACTTTACAAGTCAGTATATTATCTTATAAAGAGATTTGACCGTAACACAGGATTAGTGAAGCATCCATCAAAAGGAAATCCTTGATAGATACAGGTTAATTTAATAGCAATTTCTTATTAAGAATACACTCATAGTCATTGACATATTGGGCCTCCTTCTCATGAAGCCTCAATTTTACCTATTTCATTTCATCTTTACCATTTATAAATATTCATTTTCTCAATCTAGATAATCTAAACAAGGGTCTTTACAAAGAATTCTAATGTTTCAGCTTTGCTAGTCTCCCTCGGGCTTCTCATCACAGGGGAAGCTACCTGACTTTCAAACAGCATGTTTAATGTTTAAAATTCACAAATATAGTTAAGCTTTGTATCATAAAAAATTCAGAGGAGCAACAATAATCACATAAAATGTCTGTGTTTATCCTAGGTGATCCCCTAACACCCATAATCTGGACCAGTATAGAAAAGAAATCAGAGCAGTAAGCTGAGTAGAAGGTTCTAGAAAATGACTTAGAAAAGAGGTTTAAAAATAACTTCAAAGGATATGGACTGGCCTGTGAGTATGGTTTATAAAGATATGTTTTCTTTCCAGTATTAAGTGCAGAGACTGTCTACAAAGGATCTTACCTGAATAGACCATGGCTTCCTTACATTTTTATTTAGTTAACAGTATCAAGCAGAACATCTAAAGAGGGGAGATGCCATCTAGGATAGATTAAAAGAGGAGCTCTCATATTTAAGAACCAGCTATATTTACATATGGTGGCACAGATGAACTTTTAATGGAAGGTTCATTAATATTCTAGAGCTCACCAATGTCTCCTGTTTGAGTCCATCCTAGAAAATTTTTTGCTACCATAAAGCAATTAGATACATGTTTCTCGGTTTCTTGATGGACAAAGTAGATTGTTAGCTTTCTAGCTTCTGTTTGGAACTGGTGAAGACACTGTCTTCCTTTACTGCCTTGCATTTTCCTGAAAAATTTTTCTCAGACTACTGCTGCCTCCATCTTCCCACACATCTCAAAGGTCCTCAGATCATTTGGCCTGCTTCTGACAGCAAGTTCTCTGAGGATAGGGTCTGCAAGTCATTTGAAATATCTCTAAAAGCATGTATCCTGTTGAATAATCTGTAGTAATTGTCAAGTGTACTGGGAATAAAAAGGAATGGCTTCTTGCCTACAAGGGAAATAGAGAACACACAAGCAAAACACTCAGAGTCCCAGCATTAGCTACCATTTCAAGATTATAAACCCACACTGTAGAGGACAATTTGTCCCAGCTGCAGAAAATCAAGGAATCGTATAATCAGAGGTGACTGTTTTAAATGTCACCTGGAAGTACAGTAGTGATCACTAGGTGTTGGATCACAAAAGTGGAAGAAATGTGGCTATATATATATATATATATATATATATATATATATATAGATAGATATAGATTAAAATCCTATTAATGTATGTTGATTTATAATCAATAAAGACTCAGAGCATTTTAAGAAATGTTTTATGCAGGTAGAATAGTCACTAATCTTTACAAACAAAAGCAATTTCCTTTAAACCTTTAGCTTAATTACCACCAGAAATCATAAAAGTTGTAGAAAAGGTCATTTGTGTGAAAAGAAAGTTGGGTTCATATTAGTACAAAGGAATACTTCTCCATCTATGCTGTGCCCAGCCAAAGGTTTCCCATATGTGGGGTGTTCAGTGTGTACATTCAGTGAGTCAGGCTGAAGATTTTGGAAGACAGTCTTCCAACTACAGTATCCACTGTCTCCAAAATTATTGACCTTTGCAGCCATCCTGAGCTTTAAAGCAGAGATCCTCCAGACACTTTCTCATTTTCCTGTTAGCCCAGAGGGTAGCAAACAGCAGGAGGCAAAGGCCAATCATTGTTGTTCATGATTTGCCTTAAAATAACTGTGCTCCCTGCATTCTCCCTAGGATTTTATCCAGAAACAGTTTGATAATGTATTACTGTCTATCCAAAAAGGGGCAGAAACCTTAGGAAATAAATAGAGCTTATTGATGCTTCCAGTTGTAGCCCTCCTACCAGCCCCTTCTATTCCTCTCTTCTTTCCCCCACAAATCCATAGCCCGATGATTCATTTCTTTTCCCTTCTATTCTCCTGTTCTTGTGGCAAAATATTTCCTCTTGTGATGTAATAGTTTAATTATTCTTTCAAGAAAAGCTGTGTCTAATCACTATTTTCCTACTTTCTCATAATTGGATAATTGAAAATTTAGCAGCTTCATCAGTTAATTGTGCATGTGGAAAAAAAAAAAACTCCTCTAATATTTAAAGACAATGTTTTATTTAGTGGTTAGCAAAAGGGATTAATGTTTTAGTTTGAAGGATTTGTGAGTAGATTACTTCACAGCCTCTCTAAGCTATTAATAACACCTGGGGTAAAAGATGACTCTGGCTTCTATTTTAAATGAAGGAATTCATTTATGCAAAGATTTGAAAAATCTAAGAAAAAAAATGACTAGAGTATATCTCTTAACGAAAAGAGAGAGAAGTATGCTTTTCCTGGCATGGGAGTATAGGGCACTGTGCCTATTTAAGTACTTGTCCAAAGTAGCCACAGCCTTGGTGAAAATGGTAGGAAGTATAAATACCTTAGGGCTTTCCCAGTGACAGACAGACAGCTAGCTTGAGTGATATGAAATGATCTCTTGTTAAACGTTCATATTGGACACCTTAGGATTCAGAAGTTAACTTGCTATTTTATTTTGCTTTCTACCATGGGCAAGACTGTTGTTGGAAAATTTTAATTTAAAATGGATCTCTCTGACACTAGTCCTTGATACCAGAGAGAGAAAGATAGACACACACACACACACACACACAGAGAGAGAGAGAGAGAGAGAGAGAGAGAGAGAGAGAGAGAGAAAGATTTCAATAGATAATGGACTTGAAAGGAACCAATTGTTCCTTTATCCCACCTGTGCGCAATCTTTTTCAATGTACTTCTGTATATGAGTTCTTTAGGAAGTATCCTTGTGGCTTTTCAAAATACCTTTAGTGGTAGTTGGCCCTTCTATCTTCCCTTGTTTACCCTGCCCTCCATACCCTTCCTTTTAATCCTTCTATTCTCTTTCCTTTCTATCCCTTTATAACACCATACTCAATTTCCCTTTCAGGCTGAGAGCATAGCTCAGAAAAGGAGTACTTGCCTAGTCTGCACAAGACCCTGTGATGATCACCAGCCACAGCAGTGACCACCAGTAAATTCTTTAGCCAATATTTTCAGCTTCTTAGTGGGCATATCTTCTCCAGAAAGCCTTCCTTATGACAGCCTGGAAGACTGAAAAATACTTGCTGCTTTTCAACTGATTTCAGACTGAGGGAATGGTGGAGAAACAAGGGGAGGTTTTACTCAACTACAGCAAAATGAGCCAAACATACAAGTGGCTTAACAAATCTTATTTCTTTTTTTTAAAGAAATAAGCAGTATGACATTCTGATGTAGCTTTATTGTTTTACAGTCCCTCTGTCTGTTAAAACATGCCCTTCTCTGTTCTACTCAAAGGTAATGAAGAAGAATGGATCAATTGCTGAATCTCCAAATACAATAAAGGAAACTCAGTTTCCCCTAAAGCACAGTCAGGATAATAGTATTTTTAATACCTTACCAATTTTATTTCTGTCCTGTAATAAAATATCCTGTCAGAAAGCAACTTAGGGAAGAGTGGATTTGTTTTACCTTATAATTTCAGGTTAAAGTCCATTACCTCCAGAAACTCAAGACAGAAGCATAAAACAACTAGTTATATCCACAGTCAAGAACAGACAGAGGATAAAGGCATGGATCTCTGCTTCCTTGCTTGTTTTTGTTGATTGCCTCACTCTTAACAGTTCAGGGACCAGCCTGGGAAATGGTGCTCCCCACAGTAGGTTGGGTCAGCTAACTATCTAAGACATTCCCCTTAAATCATAACCACAGGCCCACCTTATCTACATAATTCCTCAACTGAGATTATTATCTTCATAGATGATTCTAGATTGTGTCAATATGACGGCTATAACTATTTAACCAAAAATACTGTTCACATAGTTCCTGTGACCAGTTTGTCTTGGTGTCCTCACTTCTTAGTAGGGAAATACCTGGTATGATGTATGGTTAACACATGACAAAAGATAAAAAGATTGAAAACTAGCAAGAAGAGAGAAATAAAGGTATTGGAGAGAAAGTGTTGATTTCAGCTTACACTCAGGTCACATTCTATTAATGAGAGAAGTCAAAGCAGGAACCTGGAGGCAGAAACTGAAGCAGAGACTATAGAAGAACACTGGCTTACTCTCCATAGTTTGTCCTGTTTCCTTACAAAAATCAAGGCCACTTCTCCAGAGATGGCACCACCCTCAATGTTCTGGGCTTTCCCATACCAGTCATTAATCAAGAAAATGCCTACAGACTTGCCTACAGGCAATTCTGAAGGAGGTTTTGAAAATTTATTTTCTCAATTGAAGTGTGTCTTCAAGATAATTCTAGTTTATGCGGTGCTGACCAGCAAGTAGACACAATATGCTGGGTGAAATGTCAGAAGGTACCACTCATAATGTGTCTTGGCTGAGATCCTTTGATTCTCAAAGTGAGCATGAGAATAACAATGTTAGTCCAAGTGCAAGAAGAGCTCAGAAGCAAAGCATTCCACTGCTGTGGAAACTCAACATTCATAGTAAAATAGGATTGTCATGAGAGTCACTGTGGTCAATAATCCATATTCCAACATGATAAAGTGAGTTAAGTGCCATGTCAGGGGTTATAGATAGAAAATTTGAAACAGCACTGATTTCCTACTGAAAGAATATAAATTCTATCCAGCTAGGGACAGGAAAATGCCCAATTGGCTATAATAGAATTATAATATAAAACAGTCATTAATATGATACTGGTGTATGAGGAGATGACATAAGTGATTAACCAAGTCTGCCATGTACAGGTTGAGATTTTTTTAAACACCTGAAGAGAAGAAGGTTGTAAACAACTGCCAAGGGATCTGGGTGAGCTCATGTCCATGTTATTGAAGGCTTAGTTGGGACAGAACACATCCATTGGACCTAGTAGCCACTCTGCCAACTCTGGAATACCATTATCATAAAACAGCCCAGCGCTAGGTCAGAGCTATGTCTAAGAATATACAAAATGAAAATACAAATCTTCCCCTTGCTCCAATTCACCTGGAAACCCTGATGAAAACTAAATTTTCTATGATGAAGTAAATACTACCTCTTTGGAAATATCCTTGAATTTAAAGGAAGGATTAGATGTTTTCCTTAAAGATATAGCTCATTTGATAGAGTGCTGCCTTAGCATGTACAAAGCCCTAGCTTCAATTCCTGGCACGGAATAAACCAGGCATGGTGGTGCACTCCTTCAGTCCCAGCACTCTACTTGGTGGAGGCAGGAGCATCACATGTTCTAGGTCATCTTAGTCAATTCAAGGACTTCCTATGCTACATAAGACCTGTCTCAAAAAAGGAAGAAAAATAAAATAAGCAAAATAAATGTCCATAATTATGGCTTTAGTGTGTACATATTTGTTTGTCCCTATCTTTTATTACTCTGATGATGTGGTGTTATAGTTATAAACATAATCAACAGGAAAACTGATTATAATTATTCTACTATATCCACACTTTCCCCCTACTCTTTACAGCTAGGCTTGTTCACAGACATGGTTGTGAATGATAGATTTTTTTTCACCAACCACCTTGCACTTCTATTTTGTCATCACTATTACAAATACAAGTAGAAATTCCAAAACCAGCCTCCTTTCCTGATATACATACATACAAACATACTATGGGGCAGAGGTAAAAGGAATACGTGAGCAAGCAAGCTAACAAACAAACAAACAAAAATTCAGTCACATAGCCTCCACGTTCAGCATAAAGAGAGAGAGAGAATTAATGAAGATAGACTCTAAAAGCAAGTATTCAACACACTCTAGCCCAATACTATGAATTTGACAAATATGTTTCCTAGATTGAAACAAAAGAAATCCAGCAAGAGACTGAAGCTAAGTCCCTTTGAGCATCCAATAATTTATAAACAAAAAGACAAAAATCAAGGGAAATAATTGTTCATTGAGCTAAACACTAATTGGTCTCAATCAGTAAGGATTTGCCCAGGGCAGCAGCAATCACTGACTCTGCTATAGTGAAGAAAAAGACATTGCTCATTGCTCTCCACTGACTCTCTCCTCTCTACTGTCACACACTCCCCTTGGAGTCCTTTTACATACAGATAATTCATCTGCCAAGATTTTTGGTCCTTAGTTGGAACATCAAATGACTGTATATAAGAAAATCACAATCTATGTCCTAATGCTCCCATTCTGCTCCAGAATAAAAATAGCACCTAAGTGACCTATTAGCAAATTAGCATCAGGAACCAATCCATGGGCCTTCTCTGGAGTCCTGATCAACCCAGAGTCAGGTCAGCCCATTCAATCACAGACTTGAAGCACACCCTGGCACCAGTACACCACTTGTGGCCTCCAGTCCATACCAGTAGCAGAGAAATCTCAGGCCAGCCTCAGGCCCTAAGGCCAGGCAAGACCTTGGGGTCCTACATTCCATCAGATTCACACTCCAAGACCTACTTATTAAGGTGGCCAAAGGTCCTCCATGACCCCATGGATTCCAAAACTGGTCTATCTTCCATAGTCTGGGGTGCGCCCCTGAGTCAGCCTGTAGAAGCATAGCATCCAGAACGCCTACAGGATCACATATCCAGTCTCCAATCAAAAATCATAGTGAATAAAAACAGGCACAGTGAAACTTCCTTCACTTTAAATCACACATATAGGAAGGTATAGAATAGATAATCCACACATATTGAAACCAAGGCAGAACCAGGCACATGTATACATATTCAAAGAGGAAAAGAGGGAGGCTCTAGAACTATCCCAACAAACAGCCAAAGAGGGCTTCTCATGAATGGTGTTGCAGACTTTCTTAGATCTTTTTATTCCCCCCTCCCCCACCTGCTGTTGGAGAGAATATTTTCAGCCCCGATGGGAAATTTAGTTTAAGCTATATATGTAAATTTATGCATTGACTTATGTGTTATATAGGTTATTAAGGTGGATAGTGGCATGATTCCTTATGACTTTTTCAGACATCCTTATTGTTATTTTACACAATATTTCCATTTCCTCCAATGGAAAAAGTAAAATCTGCCTGTAACATGATTTCTTTCTTTCTGTCTGTCTGTCTGTCTTTCTTTCCTTCTTGAGATTATAATGACATCATTTTTCATTGGTGCACTCTTCCCTGGGGAGGACTATTTCACCTGTTTTCATCATTCCTTAGTTACCTACAGCTCTTTGTATAGGGTTGAGGCCTTTCTCCTATCCACTTTGGCATGTCTATTGTTATCATCCTTCTTCAAATCACTGATTGATTATACAAAACCAATGGTCAGCCTGAAAAGTATGTACATACAAGTAAAATTACAAGACTTAGCAGGTTGTAGTTCTGTGCTGTGTGTTTAGAAATATGTGTGTGTGTAGTATAGATGTGTATATACATGTATATGTATATATGTATACATATGTGTGTGTGTGTTAGTGTGTGTGTGTGTGTGTGTGTGTCTTGAGTATTTAAATCAGGTTAAATATAAATACATCCTTTAGAAAAGGAAAATGAAACTGAGTTTGTCTGTACCGTTTGGCCTTAAACCTCAAGACTTAACATTTCTTCTCCATTAAAAACCAAGTCAGAAAACTCCACAGCTGTACCTGTTATTGTGTGTTTCTTGATTTTTTTCTTCCACAACATTTGCAAGATTTTAGTCCTGGCTTTCTGCTGTGGCTCTATTCTCTGTGACTTTCTGCACATAAGATCCCTTCATCTTCAGTAGCTTCCAACTCCAGGAGACTTTTATGCATGTCAGTGGGGTTATCAGATACCAGAGATGTGAAAGGGAATGGCATCCTATTGATACTCATGTCCTCTGGGTAAGATTATTCTCATCAAATTGCTTCTTGTGTGCCTTCAAAGGACAAACAAACAGAAATGGAACAATTATTCAGAAACCCTAGGCTTTAAGGGCAACAGCTGTTGATGATAATGAGGTAAGATTTAGTTCTGAACTGTGTCACCATTAATCACATTTCCTAGAAAAGTTCTTGAATATCTATTTTGGCCTCAGTGGAAGAGACAGTGAGCAGAATATTGGAGCTAGAAATGTAGGAGACAGTTAATTCAGTAGCTTAATAAAGCAGTTGAAGTTGCTTTTGTAGGTTAGCCTCTGAGTATAGCAGTTACAAGTACTCACATGGGGCACTTCATCTTTCTAATCATTGCAAACTTAAATGATAGCTATTTTTTCTAGCCCCATTTTATGCTTTTTCTTTAACTTCTCTCTCTCTCCCTCCCTCCCTCTCTCTCTCTCTCTTTCTCTCTCTCTCTCTCTTTCTCTCTCTCTCTTCCTCTCTCTCTCTCTCTCTCTCTCTGTGTGTGTGTGTGTGTGTGTGTGTGTGTGTGCTTGAACAGTAAATTTGTGAAATAAGTATCACTGGGTTAATTTAGCTATTCTATTGGGAATGTTTGTGAGATCTCAAATTACTTTACTTCTACACTTTAGGGGTCTAGAAGACCCGGTGCCTGTCTGTCAGTCTCTTAGCATCTGTTGTAGCAAACATAGGAATGTACATGCTGCTTTCTCAATAGTTGGACCCACGTGTTCCCAAGCAATAAAACTTCAGCATATAGTAACACATCATCCATTGAAGATATTTTTTTTGAACAGGAGAAATAATGTGATCATAAGCTACCATATAAACACCCTCCAGGCCAGTTTGTTAAGGCTAGTCCACTAGAGAACTCTTCCAGCTGCTGAAAAGATGGAGAACAAGGATGGGCATAGTATTTGGTAACTATTAAAGCAGCTAGGGTGGAAAGATAGTAAAGTGGGAGTTAAGAGTTCCATTTGGCCAACATGTTTTAATTAAAGATGTGAAGAGGGCCCTGAGACAACAACTATAAGACATCAATGAAAAATAAATTAGCATCTACTAAGTGTCAGGAATTATTTTAGGAATTGAGATAGAGCCATTCATTAACAGCTAACAAGTATGTATGTATGTATGTATGTATGTATGTATATATTGCCTGAAGCTCATACCCTGTGGATGAGAAAAATATGCAAGTAAATAGTATGCAAATATTAAAATTTCAAATATGATATGTAACCTGGAGATAACAAAGGGGAGACATAACTGAAAATGACTAAGATGAAAAAGAGGGAAGAAGAGAATAGGTCCAGGTACTGCCAATGAAGGAGCAGTGAGCTGAGTTCCCACTGACCACAAAAAGTTTCTCAACATATAAAGATAGGAACAGCCTGGGTATGAACAAGCTAGGAGAAACAAGACCAGAACAACTGGGTGTGAACAAGATAGGAAAAGCTCACTCCCCCACAGGCTTACATGAATTGATTGTTTGAAAAATCACCCATCTCAGTGTTTGTTACAGGGATATGTATAAACATTGTTTCTAATGGTTGTCCCACTGATGTGGGACAGTGATCCCACACAATCAAATATCCTGAAAGCTATTGCAAAACATGTCTGTTATTGTAAACATGATGGAATATTATTCATTGCAGATAACAATAAAATTTCAGCACCAAACTGAAAAAAAAAAAAAAACAAAAAGATAGGAGAAGCAAGGCCAAAGGGGGCATGATCAATGGAAAAATTTACTTGACAAAGTTAAACCAGTAAGGAAGACAGAATTTTTGAGCCAATGTGTCACCTGGAATGTCTGCAACAGGAAATCTAGCTGCTTCTCACCTGGTTGAATATTGGACTTTAATATCACTAAGAGAGTATGGTTTAAGCAGACAAGGTATTTTCAGCTTTTTATTTGTTAGACTAGGCCAGTCTGTTCAGGTCAGGGACTCTTTGAAAGGAATAGCTGAAAATGGAAATGCTATGCTCAAGGCTTGCTAGGGAGGGTAGTTAATCCACACAAGAAGCTGAAATGCAACATGTATTACATGTGGGAATGGTATCAGCATACGCATGCCACCTGGAGCAAAAAATACAAGTGGGAATGGCTATAAACCTGAGATAAAGGTGATGACACTCTTAAGATTATGACAAAAGCAAATGCGGTAGTGTTTTATAAGGAAACTTTTCACAGTAGCCATAAAGTACTCAAGTTTATGATCAGAACATCAAAAAGTACAAAAAGCGATTAGTCATCACAAAAGGGGTCATTAGCTATACCTCCAAGGAAAATATTATATAATGAAAACATTGAAGTATTTATGAAGTAAATGGAGGAAAGGAGATAAATGAGGGCAATGGGGTGAATAATTCAAAACACATTATATGAAAGTATGAAAATGTCACAATGGAAAAAAAAAGAAAATGTCACAATGAATGTCATTGAAAAGATTTTTGTAAATTAATACTATTTGTATATGTTTGTGCCTGTTTGCAGGTTTATGCATGTGAGGGAAGGTCCACCACAGGAGGAAAGCAGAGGGTGTTGGAATCCCTGGAGCTGGACTTATAGGTAGTTGGGAGCTATCTAACCCACATGGTGCTAGGAACAGAAACAGGGTCCTCTATGAGGCCAAACATACTCTCAACTGCCAGCCATTCGACCCTGATTGATTTTTCAAGTGTCTTCTATTTAGTTAGCTAATCTCCTTTCTCCCTGAAAGGAACTCAGACCACAAATCATCATAATAGTGTATCAGAACCCATAATCTAGCTAATCCAGCTATCACTATTTTCTATGAGTATTCTCATACTTAACTTTTTTTTAAAGAAAAATTAAAGAAAAATAAATCCAAATATTTGTCATCACAAGTTTCTGGAGGAAATAACCTTTGACTATTTGTTTTCCTGTATCCATTCAACAAAAACTCAGCTTTCTTTCTACAGCCAGGACTGATGAAGTTTCCGAATTTCAATTGACTCACCAAGGACAGGTTTCACAGAAAATGCTGCAGTAAACTCCATCACTTGAGAGAAAACAATCAATCTCTACATTCATCCCTCAGATGTGGAGTCATGTTTTACCTCTCTTCTAACTCAGTGCATCAGCTCATCCATTGTACTATCAGTCTCCTTCTAAATATAAGTTTCATACTTCCAGGTACTGGGAATAAGCATTTGCTATTTATTCTTCTCTGCAATATTTAATATCTTATCCCTTCTGAACATTGTGTATCATTTCTGCTTCAGAATAAAATATGCATGCACATGTATACTGAAAAAAAAAATAGTAGAATGTCAGATTAGGAATCCATGTCAATGAGAACAAATCTTCCCTAATATGTTTTCTCCTATTGGGAACACTCTAAGGTGATAACTGCAAGAGTCAGTATAACTTTGGGAAAAGAAACTCAGGAAGCGGGACAGAGTCATTGTATTTGGAATGAGGGATAACAGTAAATGGATGTGATTTGCTGTGGAATAATGAGTTATGATTGATGAATGACTGTATAAAATATTTTTTCTGAGATTTCTTTTAATATGGTTCTCTATATGTCCCAGGAAACTCTGTGCCCATATATCAACACAGGAGATGACTCTGTTGCAAGCAGCACTTCCTTTTAGCTGTTTTATAGAAGATATTGCTCTAGGATTCTGTTCCACTTCTAATTATTTACCACTTCAGTCTTTCTGCAAAATGCTAAGAACCACATTTATCATGCTATAAAACATTTTTAAATTTTTGTTAGATTAACTCTCAATATGACATGTGATGTTATTACTGATTTTTATAGGCTGGAAACAAGATTGCCATTTATCACTATTAGTTTAGGGTGGATTTCTTTGTTTCAAATGTGAACAAGTTTCTTCAGGAGGACATTATTTTAGAAATTATACCTGTGGTTCCACAAACATAGAGGCAAGCCTATGACACCTATTGCTATATTTTCAGGGCCTAATGTAGTGTTTGTATAGGTAATCAACAAAACTGGTCATGTACTAGCCAACTCCACTTTCCTTCAGTCATTAAGGGGAAAGACATTTCTATAGAATGCATTTACTTGTTTGCTACCACGAAAGAGCCAGCCTCCACCCTTGAGCATGTTAGGCAATTCTTGTCCACTGAGTTATATGCCTAACTTTCACATATACACATTAGTATTTAATTCATATGTTGGATGATCTTACGGATGAGTCAGTGCATACATTCAGATTATTTCTCAGGCTAGAACTCTATTGTTGTTCCTTAGTGATATATAATCCACCAGAAGTAAAATACAGCTGAAGTATTCAATTAGATATTTTTGACAAATGTATAAGCCTGTGTAAAATATTATATACCACATAAAAAGTCTCTAAACTACCCTCCTTTTAATCACTCCAAGAATAGGGACTGTTAATATTTTATCTGTCTTGCTCCTACACCATGTTATAAATCATGTAAATGAAATCCTTCTTTTATCTTTCACCCAACAAAATGATCTCATGTTTCATCCACAAGTCACATATAAAAGTGTGTTTTGTTTCCCTCTGTTTTCACTGACTAAAGATATTTCATTCATTCATTTCTTAGGACACAATTATGTTGACTGGGGCATTTTTTTATGAATAAAATTGCTATATGCAATCATCCAAAAGTCCTTGCATGCTGTGGAACAATCTTTTTGTATAGTGTGAATATTTGTTGATCTCATTGGTCTAATAAAGATCTGGATGGCCAACAGCTGGGCAGGTAGAAATTAGAGCGGACTTGCAGACAAAAAGAGTGTGAGCAGAAGAAAGGAGAGGTCCCAGGGAATCACCAGCCAGAAGCAGAGGAAGCAGGAAAAGAACATGCCTTGCTCAAAAAAGACACCGCTATGTGGTAGAGCATAGATAAGGAATTTGCCTTAATTTAATTTGTAAAAGCTAGTTAGTAAAAAATCTAAGCTATAGGCTGAACATTATAATTAATAATATGTCTCTGTGTGGTTATTTCGGGAGCTGGCTAGGGGGACAGAGCTGAGTGGCATGACAGAGAAATTCCGCCTACAATTGTGCATGTATGCATATCTACAACAATCTTTATGCTTAACCCTGAAAACTTCTTGGGTCATTGGGATTCATTTTTAGTTTAGTTTCTAAAAAAAAAAAAAAAAAAAAAAAAAAAAAATTCCAACAAGTTCTCCAGATGAACATTCTTAGTGGCACAGATAAATATTCTCAGTGGTGTAGAATAGCACCCTTTTATCCACATCCTCACCAACTCCTCCTTGGCTCTTAGCCACATTGGAAGCTGTGATTGTGAAGTACATGAGAGGATAGTTTCTGATTTCAAGTACATTCCTCTAGTGCTGCTGCTGCTGATTGGAAATGCTCTTGTCATTTTTTAAAATAATGTTTTTTTGGTTTCTTAAACATTTTGATTCTGAATTCCTTCTCAGATGTATAGTGACTTAGTTACTTTACTGATAGTTGTGACAAGTATCTAACAACAAACAATTTAAGAAGGATAGTTCATTTTGGCAACAGTTTGAGGATGATAGTGTCCATAATGTCATGGAAGACATGGTAGGATCATCACGGGGAAGCTGGTCACATTGTACCCACAGTCAGGAAGCACAGAGAGAATAGGAAATAGGTATATGGGACAGAGCCATGACACCTCAAGGCCTACCTATAGTGACCTACTCCCTCCATTAAGAGATACATTGTCTAAAAGTTAAAACACTCACATTCAAAACACAGCACATGGCATGCCATTGTTTTCTCACTACCTATATGATGTCTCTTCCATTTGTTAAGTGTTTACATGCAAAGAAATATGCTTTCTTCTAATAGTATTACAACTTTTGATTACGCTGCACAGCTACACAGTCCTTAAGTCTAAATCATGACCTTTTGTTGTTGTTGTTGTTTTGTATCTCAAAATCCTAAGGTCTTTGATACTAGTTTTTCATAACTCAGTGAGGATTTTACTGCACACTCTTTCTGGCATCCAAAATTCTAACTTTTCAACTTCTTAAAGTCTCATTTCAGGCATGTACATTTCAAGAATATGTCTAAGATTTGCAAAGAACATGTGAAGAACTCATAGTTTCAGTCTTTTATGGGGTTTTCCTTTAATTAAATTCTCCTTCCAAAGCCTAGCCAATCCTATAACTTTGAAACTAAATGTAAATTCAACATTGTATTTTCCTTTTAAAAATACTTTTATTCTTTCAAGTTTCTGCTAGCTTTGTGTCACCCAACTATGCCTCCACACAACTATTTATATATTTTGTTTGACATTTATAATTGCTAATAGCATTACTGTAAATTTCTGTGGCACTATTATTCAAAGTAAGAATTCTCTAAGGAAAAATTTTAAAATAATGCTTGAAATAGAAAACATAAGCAAAAATAAATAACTCACTGTAGATGAATAGGTTCTCAACTTATTTGACCTTTTCTACCTACTTATAAGCCTACTGAAAAAAAAAAAACACAAAAATGATTAGTCAAATCATGAAGAAACTAGTAAATTCAGAGTCTGTAGACACCATTACACAGAACAAGCAATCTAATTTCTTCAAACAACTAAGGGTTTAAAAACAGAAAAAAAAAAAAGACTCACATAATAAAAATGGGAGTCGGGTGTTGATGGTGCATGACTTTAGTCCTAGCACAGCACCTAGGAGGCAGAGGCAGGTATTGAGGTTTAATAAGGATCAGGAGAAACAGATAAGCCAAATAGATGTTTATTCAGGGAGAAATAACTTACAACATAGACATATGAACACCTGCAGGTTCCTAGTCCCAAGGACGCCTCCAGATGTTTTCCTGTCCCTGTGCTGCAAGCATGACCTCCTGGAGCCCCTTCCTCAGACTTAGTTCCCCTAGGTAACATCCGCCCCTGTCCCTACCCCAATGGGCTTGGTCTATGCCACAGGTGCAGACAAAGTGAATATCTCACTACAATTCCCCTTTTAGTCTAAAGAAAAGATTTAGGCTTGATACAAAACTATATACAAAACATTGAATAACAAGTGTGCTCTAAGAAAAAGAAAAGCAAGGACATACAAACTTAAGCCCTACATATCTAGTCCTAGGGTGAAGGAAAAACAAGGTTTACAATTGAGTTGTCCTAGGCTGGAAATCTTAAGTCTAGTACTAGTATGTCTAACTAGGAAAAGAGAATAATAGTTGTGATACTTTAATCTTCAACTTCATCAAAGACCTGAAAAGGAAAATAACAATACTAGGGTAGGCAGGAAGTGAGGATGGGCAACTTCCACATGGTGCAGTGAGGACAGAAAGAGCAGGCTACCTGGACAGTTACCCAAGGTCTCACAGTAATGTTGGTACAGCAAGTTTTGGCTAAGACCAAGAGTACCTGACAGACCACAACAAAAGCAGGGAGGTAGAAAGTCTGTCTTACTCTGACTTAGCAGGGTTCAGCAGTCTTCTAAGTTCGTCTCCTGCAAGCACACAGGGCCGCATGTCCAAATAAGTGGTCAAAGTGGGGGCAGGTTTTTGCCCAAGAGGCCATTAACTGAAGCAAGGATGGACTCCAGAAAGAGCGACAACAGTGTCCAGCATATTTTCAGGAAAGTTCCAGGTGCTGTCAGGAGCAATAGTGTCTCATGTCAACAGACTACTAATATTAAAACATTTAAATGACATGTTTGCAGGCCTATGATTAAGCATCTATGTCTGACTAATCTCATAGGTATAGGAAATATGGGTGAAGACAATCTGTAATACTCAGGAACCTTGCTATAAGACTGATTGAAACTTCCCTGAGTAAGCAGAGACAAATACATGTAAATCCCTAAAACAGAAATAGAGTAGAAATGTCTAGAACAGAGGTAGAACTATAAAGTGCAGTATGATAAAAATATCCTAAATTGTATCAATATACAAAATGTCTTAAACATAAGTAAAAGTATACATACATAAAACATGTTAAGGATAATGTACATTAAACATCATAAATGGAAAGATTTTACACAATATGGCAAAATATGATATACAATTCTTCCAGGAAGGGAATATAAACATAAATTTACACAGGTTACCATGTAAGAATCTATAACAATGTAAGCTGTGTAATATTAATACTCACTAGTTCTAAAATAATTCAAAAGAAGATAGGCTAATCTTCATATATCCCATCTAAAATCATACCTTCCCCAACCATACACTATCCTTGTCTAAAAGAGATACCTGAGTCTAAGCATCACTTTCCATACCCAACCCTAAATAACTAAAACCAACCCTAAGAAGATAAAAATTATCTCTTAAATACCAGAAGCAGGGAAAGGTGGCATTGTTATCTTAAGATTACTTCCTGCCGAAATGGGATAATGATTGTTCCATGGGATCATGTAGGAAGAAATTTTTTAGCAACAGGTAGGGGGAATCTCTGTGAGTTCAAGGCCAGCCTAGTCTACAGAACTAGTTCCAGGACAGGCTCCAAAGCAATACAGAGAAACCCTGTCTCAAAAAAACAAAATAAATGAATGAATATAGGTTAAGAAAAAAATACCTTTGCAAGGTCCTTTTGTGCACCAGAGATACATCCTGGTTCCACTGTCTGAGGTCCCTTAGACTGCTCAGTCCTTCTGGCTGAGACCCATATTCAGGGGGCATGGATTCAGTCCCATGCTGGCTTCCCAGCTATCCATCTGGGGGCCCATTAGCTCCTTCTTGTTCAGGTCAGCTGTCTCTATGTGTTTCTGCAACCTGGTCTTGTCCTCTCTGTCTGCATCTGGATTCTAGTTCGACTCAGTGTTTAGGTATGGGTGTTTGCTTCTGTTTCCATCAAGTATTAGATGAGGGCTCCATGTTGATCTCACTATCTGGGAAGGGCATTTATGGTAGCCTTTCCAAGATTGCTCAAATTGTTAGTTGGCGGCAGGCTTGTAGGTCTCTAGACATTTCTTTAGGTTCAGTTTTCTCTTCAAACCAATATTAGCTCCTTCTTTTATGTTCTCTCTCTCTCTCTCTCTCACTCTGTCTCTCTCTCTCTCCTGTCTTCTATTCCTACCCTGACTCAATCTTCTTAGTTACATGTGTTTTCCTCTCCTCCCCCCTCTTTTTCTCCTACTTTTCTCTCCATTCACTGCCCCCCCACTTCCCCTGTGCTCTGAGAGACGTCCCTTCCCCCTTCTGTGAGGGACTTTATATGTATCTCTTAGAATACACCTTGTATCCTAGTTCCTCTGGTGGTATGAATTATAGGCTGGTGATCCTTTGCTCTAGGTCTAAAATCCATATATGAGCAAGGAACATACCATGTTATTCTTTTTGTGACTGGATTACCTCATTCAGGATGGTTTCATCAAGTGCCCTCCACTTGTCTGTGAATTTCAAGATTCCATTTTTTTTTTCTGATGAGCAGTATTCCATTTTGTAGATGTTCCACATCTTCTTTAACCATTCTTCATGGAGGGATACTGCCTTAACCTACAGACAGGAGAGAAGTCCTAGTCCCTACTTCAAATGACCTGACAGATCTACATGATGGCATTGCCCTACATGTGGAATTGGGGTGGGGGATGGGAGGGGAGGGTGGTCAGGGTGCATGTGAGGGGGCAGAGAGGGTAAGAGGGAGGGAGGGAGAGGGAACTGGGATCGACATGTAAAATAATAAATTAAAAAAAAGAAAGAAATGCTTTAACTGGTAAGATTTTTAAAAGTCAATACAAGAGGATATATTGAAAATTGTTAAAGAAATTTTAACATCAACTGAGTGTTAAATGACATTAGGCAATCTGTTTGTAGATGCAACAATGGCGTGGTGAAGATGTTATTATAACATCAGCAGGTAAGGATATATTCCAAAAATCTTAATAGGAAAATAATATAGCACCTGCATCAGACAATTTCATATTATAAAAAACAGGTAAAACTAGAACACTCTGGCAAAATGCAGAAGTTTTGAGTCAGAGACAGAAAAGTTGATTCTACCGGTCTTTGAAAATTTCTACATTTCTCACTTTCCTATACTAACCATAGCTGGAAATAACTGCATGAGACTGTCCTTATGTTTACTCCAGCCAGCATTGGCAAGACTGTGCTGTGTGTCCCTGCCTTCTATGCCTCTAGAAAATGTTGGTTCACGATGAAGGCATTTTCCCCAAGAGGAAGGAAAACATCCATGTAATTGTTGCCTTCTTCAAGGTTATTTATTTCTGTCTTAATGGGCAACATTTTCTTTGTCTTCACTGAGTATCCAAGGTTATGTTGGGGTGTATGAAAGGCACGAGCAGAGTCCCTGGTATTTACTTTCCTCTTCTGGGTCACAGGCATGCCTTCTTGTATTCAATTTGGGGGGTACATAACATATAATAAAATTCATATTTCTAGCTGACAATTAGAGGATACCTGGACTAAATTACTGAAACCCACAGAAGTCTTTAGATCAAGAGAAAGTAATATTTAGTTATGTTAAATGACTGATTTTTAAAAATAAGTTTCATTACTTTTGTTGCTGCCGACATTCATATTAGCTCAGAATAACTTGGTTAATAGGCATTAAGAAGGAATGTCAACATTCATCATGAATAGGAGTGAAAAAATATTATACCTTTTAATATGTTCAACAATAGTGTAGTTATTAATGAATAATTGGATGATTGTAATATGTTAGATACTGTGTTTTATAAGAATTGGGTTTTCTTGTATTTGAGTAATAAACACAAGGTAGCTCTTATATTTAGCACATAAAATTGGAGGCCTCCAAAATAATAATACAAGTAATTTTCTCAGGTTCATATTGATAAAAACAAAAATGTTCAATTTTGAAACCAAATCCATGTGCCTCTGGAACCCATATTATAACCACTGTGTTGAAGGCTCTTTGTTCAGGTTTATCCTATAATATACTTGATCAAAATGTGAAACCCATATTTTATTCAATATCCATTGATACAAAGAATAATTGCACAAATAAGTGTAATCAAGAGCACTGTGAGACCACCAAATGACCACTCCATGTGTGGGAGAGAAGGATTTTATTGTAGATATGACAGAAAGAACTAGCAGACAGATGATAGCCAGGGCTATCTTTCAGGAGAAGAGAAATTATTAAAAATAGAGGGTAAGTTCTGCCAGTGAGAGAGGATTATCTTGCAAAGCTAGAGGAGTTAGTTAATTGAAACAGTCTGGAAACTAGCATAGTGCCAGGGGATGTGGGTTAAGAAGAGCCAGAAGGCTAGCATGGAGGCTTTTATATTTATAGCAGGTGTGTTACTAGGGACTAGATGACCCTGCAGGTTAGCATGGAGTTTGATATACAACTACAGGCTTATGAAAATGGAAGCGGTCCTTCTGGCAGACAGAAACCAATTTCACAGGTTCTTGAGGAATGTTGATTGTAGGCTTGGAAATATCCACCAGTGCCTCAGTTTGGGTTACTATCACTGAAGCAACAAGACTAAAAGCAAGTTAGGGAGGAGAGGGATTATTTAGCTTATGCTTCCACATCCATAGTCTATCACTGAAGACAGGACAGGGTGAAAACCAGGAGATAGGAGCTGATGCAAAGACCTTGGAGGAGTGCTGCTTACCAGCTTGCTCCCTATGGCTTCCTCAGTCTGCTTTCTTACAGAAACCAGGGCCACCAGCCTAGAGATGACCCCACCCACAATGGGCTGGGCCCTCCATATCAAGCACTAATAAAGAAAATGCCATATATTATTTCCTAAAGCCAAAATTTATGGAGACATTTTTGAAATTGGGGTTCCCTCCTCTCAGATGACTCTACCCTGTGTGAAGTTGACACAAAATTAGCTACCACAATCAGCGATTCTACAGAATATAGTCTGAGCTGAGGGAATTGGAACCTAACAGAAGGAAATGAAAACAAATAAGGAAATTGGTTGGGAAGAGGTTTAGAAATCACTTCCTCCATGTTTTAGGTCAGCTGTAGTTCCTTGCAGTTTAAGTACTTATTGTTAAGTATGCTGTTTGTATAGAAGCCATGGCTTCAATAAACAATGGGTATGCAAAGGGGGATTGAGAATGTGAGGGAGGGAGACAGTTTATGTTACCATGTAGTTCATCCTCTCAATTTATAAACAAGGCAAGAGTTGTAAACAACAACTCAATGTGAAGACATTCTCATCAGTAGAGATAAATGATAAGCAAGAATCTCAGGTTAACCTTTCAAGGATCTATACTAGGAAAAATCCTCTATTAGGAACAGTTAAATAAAATAATAGAAAACTAATCCTTGCAATTTCCTTCTCTATAAGTCTGAAAAGTACAAATGATTTCTGTAAGTACATATGATCATACTTATAATATCCACTGCAACCAATTATGAATATTTTATGGAATGCTTCTGAGATGTCCAAGTGAAATGAGCCTGTCCTTGTGAACTATTCTGACTCATTTTTATTATTTATTTTTAAATACATTTATTTATTTTGTTTCTTCCTCCTTTTCTCAACTCCAGCCCCTCGCATAGGCTCTGCCATATACCCTGCCATGCCCTTCTCTCAAGCCAATAGCTTACCTTTTCTTTTTATTATAACTTTAGTGACAGAGAAAGGAAATTGAAATCAGATGAATCAATGTGATAAATTCAAAATACAATGGTAAGAAAGATGTAACGGGGTGATGGAAAGTAAATTGAAGAGATTCGGCTATCTACAAGGTTGGTAGGAAAAGGGTACCTGGCCAAAGTCTAAAACATAAACATCATAACTAGACAGAAGGGCATGGGCAACACCCTTCTGAGAAGAATTCTGTACAAAGGTAACAAAAATACCTTGTATCCATAAGAAATATATATGTACCTCAGCTTCACTGTCAGCCTAGCAGAAAATAATCAGCTTCCTCTGTATTAATCATGTTTGGCATTTCTCACTCCAGGCTTTAAAATCTTACTTTTTGGTTTGTTTTTTTGTTTGTTTGTTTGTTTTTGTTTTTGTTTTGTTTTGTTTTAATTTTTACCTTAGTTCTTTTAATGTTTTTTATGTGGATCTCCATCTGGCCCAACTGAAACTCATTCACAAGACTCTAACCTTATAACAACCACTAGGAGTATTCTCCAACAAAAAGCTAACATCTCCATGTGTACACACAGATGGAAAAGGAGTATCTTGTATTCTTTCCCATGGAGAGTCTCTACAGTAATTCCCTGCCTACCATACTGGTGGGACACTGAGGACAAAGAGTTCATAGTTTCAGTGCCAAAAACATTGCAAATAAAAACCAAAATAGTGGTTGCTCCCTTCCTTCAAATTCACAATATTGTTACCTGAGGTAGTAGAAAATGGGTTTTTACATTATTCATAATACTCTATATTTTCTTTATAAATGTACATATTAATTATAGCTAAATATCTATGTAATTTTTGTGTATACAAGAATGTACATATAGGAGAGTGCATGTATGCATTTGTGCATGCAGAGACCAGAAGTCCATGGTCCATGTCATATGTCTCTCCATCTCTCTCTCTCTCTATTTGTCCATATTTATTTTTTTATTTATATTAGAAACAAGCTTGTTTTACATATAAATTCTAGTTCCTGCACCCTCCCATCCTCCCCTGTTCATCCCACCTATCCCCATCCCATCCCCTTTCTGCTCCTCAGGGACGGTGGGGCCTTCCATGGGGATTCTTCAAAGTCTGTCATATCATATGGAACAGGGCCCATCCCCTCCAAGTGTCCAGGCTGAGAAAGTATCCCTCTATGTGGAATGGGTTCCCAAAGTCCATTCGTATGCTAGGGATAAATACTGATCCACTATCAGAGGCCCCATAGACTGTCCAATCCTCTCAACTAACACCACATTCATGGAATCTGGGTTGGTCTTATTCTTGTTTCCCAGCTATGAGACTGGAGCCCATGAGCTCCTGCTTGTTCAGGTCAGCAGTTTCTATGGGTTTTTCCAGCCTGGTCTTGACCCTTTAATCATTCCTCCCTCTTTGCAACTGGATTCCAAGACTTCAGCTCAGTGATAAGCTGTAGCTCGGTGTCTGCTTCTGCTTCCATAAGCTACTAGATGAAGGCTCTAGGATGGCATATAAGGTAGTCATCAATCTCATTATCGGGAAAGAGCACTTAAGGTATCTTCTCTACTATGCTGGAGCAGGAAGATTGAGTCAGGGAAAGAAGAGAGGAGAGCAAGAAAATAGATAACATAATGGAGGGATCCATTATAGATTTTAAGAGAAATCTGGCACTAGGGAAATGTTCAGAGATCTATCAAGGATGACCCCAACTAACAATCCACTTTATTTTTTTAAGACAGGTTTTCTCACAGAATCTTGCACTCAACATGGGACACATGGCTTGGATTGTTAGCAAACACCAGGGACCCTCCTGTCTATTTTTCCCCAGGACTGAGATTATAGACATGGACCATTACATACAGCTTTACACATGTGTGCTAGGGAATCACTGCAAGCATTTTACCCAGTGAGCCTCAGGAGGCTTCTCTGAGGGATTCCTTAATGTCATCTGCAAATATTAAATTTTTTTGGAATTAAAGAAGGCCTCTCACAATGAACCATACTAGGTGTCAACCAAATTTCCGACGCACAAGTGAAAACTGATTAAAGAATCTTCCTTTGTAAACTCCAATATCATAAACATCTGAATGTGGAATCAGGCTCTATTCAAACATGCTAACAAATAGAAGAGTGCAATTCAGATAGACACAGGAAGTTTCTGGATATAGGCTCATTTAGAATTTGGAAGGGATTATCAGAAGGGAGGCTGGGGGTGTGACCCATCATCAAGCATGCAGATAAGCTTCAATTTTTTTTTTTATTGCTATTAATGGTTTCCTTTCTGTCCACGTCGAAAGCCAGCATTGAATCTGTTCTTGAAGTTCTGCCAATGCTTCGGTTCTCTCTTGCAATGTCCTTGAGGATCTTCCTTCCTGATTTCTGCCCTGCATTATCATTCCTAGATTCTCTTAACACATTTGATCACTTTGTACAGCACACATCACATTCAGATCCTAAGATGACTGTCAAGTTGAGTTGGGCTATAGATATCTGTTTACCCATGGCACTTTAATTCTGTGTATGTATATGATGTATATTGAACACATGTGAGAGGCATGCTCAATTCTTCCCAGGTTCTCCAAATCCAATCCAAAGGCTCAGCCTTACTAGGTTATGATCTTCCTCCAAGAGGTTTCAAGTTCTGCTTCAGATCTATATTTAGTACTGTACTGTGGCTTCACTCTGTCATAAAAGCATAGTTTATAAAATATAAACCATTTTTATGGCACTTTCTGTTTAAAATTCTTTCACAGACCCATCTTCTACTCAAAATCAGGCCCCTTACCATGCCCTTCAAAACCATGCTTGGTCAGGGTCTGCAGGCCTCTCTGATGATATCCACTATCACTTCATTGCTGTTTACTCAGTTTCTGAACACTGGCTTTTGTCATAGATCTAAAACAAGCCAAGTTCCTTCTCACCTGTGGTCCTGAAATTTGCTTCCTTCTTTGTCTGTAAAACTCTCAGGCATAGGTGATTGGCTGCAGCTTCTTCTTGAGATACAACACCCAGTCATCTATTCTCAACCTTCATCCTGGGAGTTGTTCTTACCCTACTCAATCTTTTCTCAATTGTTCTAATTAATTCTACCCATAGCCTTTATCATGTTCTCAAACTTCCTTATTAACTTTTGTAAGTATAAATGAGTATGTTAAGTGTCTGACTTCCCCAATCCTTCTTGATCACCAAGGTGGGTGAATAATCTTACTCTTTCCTTAGAGGAGTAAAAAAGTAGAAGCATTATTTCAGCTGAGATCTTCCCTGCAGTGCTCTTAGAAGCACACTCACCCTGTCTTTTCTTGTACTTTCATGCACATTTGGCCTATGGGGAATAGTCAAATACTACATCCCTCTATAATTTCAAGGCTTGGCTACTTAATGTTTCAGTAGTTCATTATCAAAACATCTATCCACTCTTCTTTCAGATTTTAGCTTTGCAAGGAGGAGTGAAACTCAAGTGCACCATATTCCTTGGCTAAAGAGAAAGCATTAAACTGGGGTTGCCTTAAAACATCTCTATTCCCTTGAAGTGAAGAAGAAAGCATCCTCCCTCCTCTCATCCCCTTGAAGGAGGCTGATGCTCAAGTTCTCTCTGTGTGTCTTCTCTTCCTTCCTATTCACATGCTGGCATGTTCATTGCAATGGTGGATAGAAGAGATACAGAAATGTACTTCACAGGCCACCACTAAACTCTGCATGTTACAACTTCATGTTTCATTTTAGCATAGGACATTTATTACCAGAGTGTTTCATGAAAAGCTTCCTTTTCCACATCACTTAGTAATTACATATACCCATAATTTCATCCAGGACATTTAACCATTTGTATGGGCTGAGTACCTTTGATGAACCAAACAGAATATAGAATTGTCTGAAAGAAACCAGTTTGTTACTGACACTTCATGCCAGGTTAACATCAAACTCTGTCTCCTCCTGCTAGAATTTATAGACTATGTAAGAGAGTTCTCTGCTTTGTTCATTACTATGAATCCCTTGAGTCAGGGATGTCTGGGAAGATTACCTCCAGAAAATATCACTAAATTGATTGAATGGTTAAACATTAATGTGTACTAGGCAACTGAGGTTAAAGCTGTATAATCAGTTAAGTACATAAAGGTAGTTATTATTCTTTTTAAATTAAAGAACTAAGGTCCAAATCAGTTAAGTAAGGTATCTTGGGTTATGCATGTACAGTCTTTTAACTAGGACTAAAATATAACCAACCAGACTATAGGGTAGTTAACATATTTTATTAGACCATTAAGTACACATCTATCCATGTACTATCCATCCTTTAGGGCTGGAACTGAGCTGACGGCTTCTACATTTTGTTATATTATGACAAAAGAATAAAGCAGGTCACATCCAACTCCAGGAAAATGTGGGGTTTACTAGATGTAAAGTTTTAGGAGGCACTAACTTTATTTGACAGGTGCACTTTCTAAAAGGTTCTGAATGATGGTAGCATCTCGATTACTCTTAGAAGGATGTATCCCTAGTGCACAGACTTCAGGAGCTCATTCCCCATGGAGGGATATTCTCTCTCTCTCTCTCTCTCTCTCTCTCTCTCTCTCTCTCTCTCTCTCTCTCTGTCTGTCTCTCTGTTAGCCTAGATACATGGGGGGAGGACCTAGGCCCTGCCCCAAATGACTTGACATATTTTTATGATCCCTCATGGAAGGCCTCACCCTCCCTGGGAAGTGGATGGGGGATGTAATGGGGGGGTCTGTGTGGGGCATGGAAGGGAGAGAGAACTGGGATTGACATGTAAAATTAATTATATAATAAAAATAGCAAAAAAGAAGCACGACCACACAGTACAGTGAAGCAAATGTTGAAAGAGAGGAAAGCACACTGCAAATATGAAAACCACTGAAAGATTCTTTTTGGAAAATAAATACAAACATAAAAAGAAGAAGATGCTGTCAATCCTGGGAGCTATTCCTAGGGATATATATATATTTTGTAAGAATTTTTTAGAAGGTGAAGTTGTGATATAGAAGGAAAAGAATCAGTGAAACCCTGAAATTAAGAGTATCATAGTGGGTGACTGAAAAGATATTGTAGATGGGGAGTAATCTGGTTTCAGTATTAGACTTAAGAGCTATAAGTTAGAGATACAGAACCCAATAGGTGTTACTACTAAGAGGAATAGGAACTCTGTGACACCTTGAAATAGTAGCTATGAAAAGATTATGACAAGATACATAATGGAAGAAGCTGGCTGGAATCATTGGATGTTCATCCCAAACAGTGGGGCTCAAAATTCATAGTGGTCCGTTGTACCACCTTTCCAAAGATGTGACCTTAATTCTTGAAAACCAAAAAAAAAAAAAAAAAAAAAAAAAAAAATGGTTCCATATGGATCACCTAACACAGAAATGTAGGTAGTGGTGACAGGATCCAAGTGATCCCAGTGGTTTCTAAAAAGTAGTTACCACTTCTGAAATCGTCACAATGTTTGGCAGATAACATATCAGCCATCTTTGACTGAGATCTGGTTTCCTCCACATTATATACCACCTTCCCCCTTTACACGTGACTTTGGAGTGGGTTGAAGAATTGCCAAGCTGTCTATCTGCAATGTGGCAGACACAGAAGAAAAAAGCAAGCTAAAAATCAAACACCAAAAGCCAACACAGAGGATCATTTACAACTGAGATTATATAGTTCAGAAGTTTTATGTCAGTCTATGTGTGTACCTACAGGTATGTTTACATCTGTATCTTTCACTCCTTTCTCCAAATCCCAAATGGGGTGTGTTCTGAATGTGTGAGTCACATGATTGTGACAATTTGGAGCACAGTGTCTGAATGACTAAGGATGAACTGAGATGGACAGATGAGTTGGTGGAGTGCAGTGCACTGTTGGCTCCGGGATCTTCAGTTCTAGGCATGGTGTATACTGGTGGTGACCCACAGTTCACAGAGGGACATTTAAACATAAGCAGCTACCCTTCCTGGGATTAAGAGATCTCAGTATTTTCCCAGCTCATTTATCTGAAAAGTAGACAGCAGAGAGATTTTCATAGAATTTTTCCCTGTTCTTGGCATTCAGCAGCAACTGGTCCAGTATCGCAACTCATCTGTGAAAGCAACAGGGCAGCTGCACAAAGATGGAGTGGAGAGAGCAAACTATAAGACGTTTAGTTTTATATCTGAGAATTTGAAATAATATATTCTGTTTACTGACAAATATTTGTTCTGTGAAAAGTATAGTGAAATAAACCCTTCAATGAACAATATTTTCAGGTACTAATTTATGTTGTCTACGTATGAATTGTAACAATATTTACTGATATCCATGTGTGCCAGGTGCCATATAGGTGTATGTTAATGAAAAAAATAAAAAGTTGCATTAAACTTATGGACCTTCCTGCCTTACCAGTGATATTTTCATGTCAATTGTTAGTATTAATATTTGTCACACAAGGTGCTTATTTTTACTCAAGAATCATACTTATGTCACTTGACTGCTTCAATCTCTGCCCAGGGCCTATTTTCTTGGGATTTAGGGCTGACATCCATCAGACCTATGGATGCAAGCCAACTCCATCTTGTATTCAAATGTGGCTCTGAAAATTTGCTCAGTTTACAAAAGGCTTTAGAGTCTCTATATAATGAGGGTTGTGATGATTGCCTAACCTTGTTGTTGCTGGAACTTAACGCATTAAAGCTTATTATGTTTTTAGCCAGCATCTGGCACACAAAGAGTCTCTATTCATTATGGCTTAAAGTTTTACTTGGTTGAAATAAACAAGTCAGAAAACATAAGTAAATTCTGTGAGTCCTCATCCACATTATTTAGCATTGTCCAAAATAACAGAGACACAAGCAGAACAGTGGCTACCAGAGGCTGGGAGGAAGGAAGGATGATCTATTGCTTCATTGGTAGAGATTCAGTTTTGCAAGATGCATATTTCTAAACATGGATAGTTGGAACTAGTGCCCACTATGAATGTATTTAACACTACTGCACTGCAGTTACAATTTTTATGCATTTTACTACAATAAAAAAAAACCTGGAAAAGCTTGGAGGTTCTCAATTCTACTGCATGATTATAGGCAGAGGGACTGTCTCTCCTCCCAGCTCTCCATCTCATGCTTGTCACCAAGGGCTGCTCTAAGGGCTTCTAAATAATTCACATAGCTAGAGGCAGGCTCAGACACACACATAGGTATGATTTCAGCCTGTTCCATTAGAATCCATTCCCATGCAGCATCTAGGCCCTGAAGCACCCATAAATAACCTAAAGCTAGGAAAGATCTAGCCCATGGAAGATCCCTGCAAGTACTGTGGGGTGCTCCCTTGCAATATCGGGGCCAAATGAATCAAACTCTATCTCAGGAAAACGTGGCTAGGGACAATAACTGCTTCACTCCCATGGCCGAAACTTTGCCTGGACTAATCTCTCAAGAGCCTGAAAGGAAAATCTAATGGGTCAACCTTCATTGCTCTGCCCCCAATCTAGAAGCCTACAGCACTTCAGATAGCCTGACTGCATGCAGATGACCTTTGTGCTGACCTGTGTAAATCATTCACATGCTTATCACCTCAGAAAGTCACATTTGAAAAGAAATAATCATATGGAAAGAATGGCTCCAGTGACACCATCACAGTACCCTGGGCTGCATGGATGGGCTCCTTGGCTGTGCCACACTGTCAGCTCCTGCTACTTGGAGGCAGCTGAAGCTCTCCTATGTTACTATGAATTGCTCCTCCTTTGAATTGCACTTGGTCCAAGGATAGACAACACCAGGCTTCCATCAAGCTGATTCTCCAGATTCCTACCTCTCTCAGAGACACTCATTTCCTAAAATCTAGTCTTAAATTTCCAGTTGATTCACAAAGGACTTGCAGGGTCTGACATGCCATGATGTGGCCAACGAAAGGTCTTTTTCTCCTGGTTCTATGCAAAATTCCTTGTTGGGTCCTGTTTTTACTTTCATGTGTGTGTGGTGGGGGCATCTTACATGTATTACATCTGGAAAAATTCTATTTCTTAATAAACTACTATCCACATGTACTTAAGTTAGAACTTCAATTTTTTTTTAAGACAGGATCAGGTGATATGACTGAGGATTGCTTAAAGATCATGACTCTTCTGTCTCATAAACTGTGACTGCAACCAGTAAACTAGGCATCATTTCAGTAATGAAGACTTCTGAAAATATGACTAGTACCATTAATTAATGAGACATTTATATACAAACATAAATGCATTAGGAGATCTTTGTAACTCAAGCAATGCTCTCCTGTATGACCAGAGTATGATGTCATAATATCATGCCATTGATAAAATAATCACTTAAATGTAAATGACTGAATCAAAATTACAAACTTGTCTTCCAGAAACTATCACTTTTTGAGTTTGGGTATGATATTGAAAGTATACCAACAATTTTCTGTAATGGCTATTTCAATGTGCAATTTTTTCCTACTATACATCTCTAAGAAATAAATTTTTCTTCATAAAATTCAATAGAACCAACTTATTGCAACAAACTATATTCAAAATAAATAGGAAAACTCCAGCTTTCAGTCATGGGTGACTTTGAAATAGATTATCTCTTACCCATCTCCATATCTGTGTATACCAGGCTAGTTGACCTATGAGATAGAATAAGATTTCTTTCTCTTCCCCCAAAATTTGGTAGGAGGTGCTCAATTATAAATGCTCACATTACTGCATTTGGCTTTTACATGAGTTCTGGAGATTAAACTCAGATTCTCAAGTTTGCACAACAATTAACATACTGATCCATCTCTCACACCCTGTTAACCTTATATCTTGAAACAGAGTACACACCAATTAACCAAAATGACTGTCCTGTAAGCTCTGGGGAATCCTCCGGTCTCTGTACCCCAAGATTGGGGGCTTGAGATGCATGCTACCATGCTCATCTTTTACATGGATGCTAGGAACCTGAACTCAGCTTTTCATGCTTGCATAGTAGGTATTTTACTGATGGAGACATCTCTTCCTCATCCTCCCTGATCTGTTCCTCCCAAAAACATTGATTTTAATGTAGAACAATGAATACTGTAGTTTATGTGCATAGAAAAGTTATAGAATATTATTTTAAGACATGTTGCTATTCTTTATGCTGTGGAACATTTGTTTAATAATGCAAAGATGTGTTGCATTCTTTTGTGTTGCATTTGTTTAACTCTGTGAAGCTGGGTTACTTTGCCTATCTTAAACACCTGATTGGTCTAAGAAATAGCTGAATGGCCAATAGATCGGAGGCAGTGGTCTTTTAGCTAAATTTTGCTTTGTGTAGCATATTTCCTAAGCAAGTTTATTTGTAAATCCTTTGCAACATCAACTTTACTACTTCAACTTTTTCCTTCATCACTGGAAGAACAAGTGTTCTGACAAATAGAGGTAGGCACCTACCAACAGCACCACATAAAGGTGTTATTTTTTTCTCCATGGCAGTCACAGCCAGTTAACATTTGATGAAGTGTCAACAATAATTACTTCCCTGTGATTGAAATAACAACATACTTACGGATCAGCTTAATCACAATGCCAAAATGTTTTTATCTCAACCCAAACACAAGCTCATTTGGTTTTCATTATGCTTTTAGTCTTTAGAGACCTCAGAAAGTCTGGCTACAGATAAGGCCACTTGAAACAAACATTTCTGAAATAATTAGCTGGTTTGCATACTACAGAAAAAATCAGGCAAAGATCCACAATGGCCTGCAAGTAATGAGTGCTAAGTGTCAGGCATCTATATCCCCCAAACAGAAGAAAAAGGATGAGGCCTTTGAACTACTTATTCTCTTGCTGATGGAAGATCACAATGCTAGCATCAAAGGGAATGGTAGTGGCCATATACAATGCCTCTTCTGCAGCAAGAACCTCTCTTGAAAATCTACCTACATGTGATCCCATCTCTCAACTATTGCTAATGAATGCATAACAATTCCCAAATGTGCTGGATAGTGTATGTCAACTTGATAAAAACTAGAGTCATTTGAGAGGAAGGAAACTCAATTAAGAAACTAGAGGCTTCCTCCCACAAAAGATGGGAGTGATTGCACAGACCCAGACACTATGCAGAGAGAGAAAGTATAAATCTGAGGTCTCCAGTTGGCTCTTCCCCTTGGAGATTGGAGAACCCTGGGGATAAGAGGGAGGAAAGATTGTAGGAATAATAGAGGATGGAAGACTCCAGAGAACATGGTCCACTGAATCAACTAAGCAGGGCTCACATGTGCTTACAGATACTGAAATGCCAAGTACAGGCCTGGCATGGGTGTATACCAGGGCTGTTAGCTTGGTGTTCTGTGGGGCTCCTGACACTGGAAACAGGTGTTTATATGACTCTTTTGCATGCTCTTGAGACTTTTCCTCCTATTGGCTTTCCTTGCCGATCCTCAATATGAGGTTTTTGTGTTTTGTTTTGTTTTGTTTTGTTTTGCCTTGTTTTACTGGATTTTGGTTTTTTTTTTTTTTTTTCCTGGCTGGTTGGCTGTCGTTTTCTGGAGTCTTATTCTTTTCTGAAGAAGAAATGGAAGGAGAATGAATCTAGAGGCAGGGAACTGGGAGGACAGAGAAGACAGGAAACTATGGTCAGGATATATTGTGTGAGAGAAGAATCTATCTTCAATAAAAATAAAAATTAGAAGAAAAAAAGGCAGGCGTTGATAGCACATGCCTTTAATCCCAGTACTCCGGAGGCAGATGCAGGAGGATTTCTGTGAGTTCCAGACCAGCTTGGTCTACAAGGTCTAGTTCCAAGACAGCCTCCAAAACCACAGAGAAAACCTGTCTTGAAAAAGAAAAAGAAAAAAGACAAAAAAATGCCTCCATCTAGCAAGGGACAGGGTGGGGAAGTCTTATATTTTTAAGCTTCTGGCCTCTGGGAGTTTGATCATGCTCCAATGAGCATATGGTCAACACAAATGAGACTTGGTGAATTTTTCAGGAGAGGGGCAAAAGGGTGGGTAAATGAACCTGGGAAACCACTGTGATTAGGGTACATTGCACAAAATTCACAAGTAATTAATGAAAACATTATGTTGGTGGAAAAGACTGGGTTGTTACCAAGCTTGCAGGAAATTTTTAAAATTAGTGATTGATGAGGAAACCTAAAGTGAGAGGTGTTACCACTGGGCTGGTGGTCCTGGGAGCTGTAAGAAAGAAAGCCACAAGGAGCAAGCCAATAAGCAGCACTCTTCAATGGCCTCTGCAACAGCCCAGGCCTCCAGGTTCTCTCTTGGTTTGAGTTCCTGCCTCATTTTCCCTTAATGGATTATGTTTTAGGGTATGAAAGCCAAATAACACCCCAGACAGTTTTAGATCATGGTGTTTTGCCCCAGTAGTGGAGAAGTAACTTGGACACGAAGGCAGCTCACTGTTGCAAACTCCTGAACACTAAACTTTCCAAAAATACTTTGTGGTTGGGTTTTCTTTCTTCATTTCTAACAAGTTTCCAGCTAGTGGTGGTGGTGTGGATGCAAGTAGTAAAGGATGATGCTTTGAGACAATCTGATCAGGGGTCTAACCAGAGTCCCTCAAGACTTGCAGGATAACATGTTCTGAATTGTTTGCAACTGACTTGCAACAGAACTCCTTCACCTATTGAAAAGGACTGGGTGGTGAACTAGGAACAAGGCTGTGTTACTAGGAGAGCAGTGGCCTGAATAATCCACTGTCCTGGATAATCAAAAAGAACATTTCAGCTTGGTTTTGGAACGTGTTCAAGGCTGATTTGAATTTTGCACAGCACTGGATTTGCCTCATAAATAGGTTTTGCTAAGGCCAGTGTTAAAATCCGGTGACTTCAGTCTCAGTAAACATATGTTTTCCTCCGGAGGGGATAGGGTATGTTGGCTGACTGGGCACACAAACCTGGCACTCACAATTGACAAAACAAGCATGCAAGCTCCCCAAAGGATAATAGAGAACTGTGTCCACAGGGGACACTAAGGGCAGCAATCCCTGAGAATGTGCCTCAGAGTCAGGGGAACTCCTTACTTCTCTCTAGACATTCCCACCCCCATTAAGCTCATCACTTGCAGCATTTCAGAGGTTTCCCAGGTGCTCTCTGATGACACCCTCATAAAACACAAAGGCCACAACCAAGGATGTATGAGGGTGGCAGGTAAGTGTCTATAATTTTGTCTTATGGAGATTGTAAAGGAATAAAACAACCCCAAGTTCACAACTCTTTCTGTAACTAATAGGTACATGAAAGTTTGTGGTTAGGAGCAGTTACAGTTTGCAAATGGTCCATATGAGGAAAACTTAAAGCTTGGGAAATACCTGTTCCTTGCTCAGTACCCTGGGGTTGAAGTCTTGTTGGCATGCGCCTTTATTGTCTTCCTTTCTCTCCTTTCCCTGTCTCTGTCTTACCTAGAACACAGAAAGAATGTGTGAAGGGTGCATCATCTTGTGAGGCCTGGGAAGAAAAGTTATTCAAAGACACTGTAAATATTTTTTTTATTTACAGACAGAAGAAAGCACAATACCATAAATGAATGAAGTATTGTGGTGATATTACCTCAGTTGTTGTGTTCTTGTTATGGGGAAAGCTCTGTGTTAAATGTCTAACACGAATTACCTTATATTCAATGTTCTCAAATCCCTTTCATAGTGATAGTCCCCCTTGGCATTATTTTTCAGGTGAGAACTCTATGGCCCCAGGTGCATAGCAGTAGCAACCATGTGCTAATTACAGCATCTAATTATTTGTGTGTAAGAAATTATTTTTGTACAAAGTATTTCCATCATAGTCTCTCCCTCTTTCCCCTCTCTGAATTCCTAACAGGTCCTACCCATTCAACTTCACATTCTTTCGCCTTTGGTCTCTGTTTCTGGGAGGCCTGCCTGTATTTTGGTTTTCTTTCTTTTTTTGGGGGGGGGAGCAGAGAAAGGATGGATGTGAGAGAGTGTGGGAGGGGAGGAGTGGAGAGAGGGAGAACTGCAGTCAGGTGGATGTAATGTATGAGATAAGAATAAAAGAAAAAACTCAAAATGAATAAATTAAAAAAAAAAGTAAGACAATATCTCTTTCTTAAAATGGCTCCTGAAAAGTGAGCATGATCACCACACATCATGTATGGACCACATCAGAGTTTTCTTGCTTCTTCTTCACTTTTTGCTAACTGTTTCAGCACTGGTTACCAGATCAGCCAGTCCTAACTTGCACAAGCTCCAAAGCATCAAACTTCAGACTGGTGTGTGCTCTGTACACTGCTCACGTGCATTCTTGGGTCTCTCCTTGGAATTTTTAATGTTTAGATCTGGTGAAAGGTATGAGAAAATTAATGCCTTCCCACATGATGATTATAGGATCAACAGTAACCTAGGGATGGGGTGGAGGCACTGGCAGATAAACCTCATCCTTTTTCCTTTGGGTGGACTCCCCTGGGCAGCAGTCTATAAACTTATCCAACAAAATAACCCTCTATGAGGGAGCTCTATGGACTATTTGATAGTGCAAGTGTTACCTTTAGAGCTTACAGTTATCACTGTTTAGAGCTGGAATGTCCCCTACTGGTTGGGTGTAGCTGGTGGTGCCATATTGGGAAGCAGGTAATCACTGGTAGGTGGGGCTTTCCTGGCAGATGTAGCCTACTAAGGCTGGGCCCATGAAGATAATGATTGCTTACATCCTGGTCTTTGCTTCTGAGTCCTTCTACCAGCACATGAAAAGATCGGTACAAGCTCCCACTGTGGTGGAGTTGCTCCCATGCCTGCCTTGCCATGTGCACTGGACCTTCTGGAACTTAAGATTTTACCACAGCAGTGAGAAAATTGGCTTACGTATGTGCCCCTCTCAGTTCCTTGCTTCACATTCTCTACCCCCTTGCACTTTATTTAGAATCACATTCATGTATAAATGGCACCTCAAGCACGTTGTTTTCTGGGAAACTCAGGTTAAGACAATCTGAAATTTTAAAGTCTTCTAATGCACAGAATGCACAGGACAGTGTTGCTTTTAGTCCTGGTAGAAGACATGAAGTATGTATATGGATTTTTCTGCCCTCCCACAAGCTCTCAAATAACAACATGGAAATTTCTTTTTGATTATGAAAGCTCAGCCAATAGCTTAGGATTGTTTCTAGTTAACCCTTATAACTACAGTTAGCCCATATCTATTCATTTACTTTCTGCCTCATGGCTTTATTACCTTTACTCTGCCCATGTCAGTTTTGCTGCTTCGTCTGTGTCAGACTGAGAACTCCTCTTGACTCTACCCTTATTTCCAGCAGTCTCTCTGCCCCCCAAATCCTGCCTAGCTATTTGCTGTTCAGCTTTTTTATTAAACCATTCTGAGTGACACATATTCACAGTGTACAAAAAGATTATTCCACAATGAATGTTGGAGGAAAACGGGAAATGAGATGGAATGAAATATAGTGCTGGGGTTTGTGTCTTTGAAACCTGTACGAAGAGAAAGCACTTCTCTGCTCTAATCCATCCAACACAAATATTGCCACAGCATTTGTAAGCACAGAGGGACACAGTTGCAAATAGAGAAAAATTAATGGTTTGTTTTTCTTTTGTTACAGGGGTGTTCTTACTTTTTGTCTGCCTCCAGGCCTGCATAGAACTCATTGTCCTGGGAATCTGCTGTATTGAGCCCGCCCCTTGTTAAAGGCCTTTTCAAAGAAAGGGAGAGACGAATCTCCTGAAGCCAACATCAGAAAATAAATGATCTGTCCAGGTGCTAGTGAAACCAACAAACAATAAACCCAAAAGAACAATGACAAAAATATACCCACGGCTGTTTCCTGAGGAGTATGCTGTCTATGGAAGGTGTGGCTCAGAGCCAGAGTTAGAAATGAACAGGTGTGCCTCATGAGACAGGTTCCAGCACCTTTCCCAGGCAAACAAAATTACCATGTGTTTCCTTTATCCCTTTCTAGGAATAATCTGTCCAAGAACCTAGAAGAAAAAAAAAGAAAAAGAAAAAAAAAACTCACAAGAAAAAAAAGATAACTCAGAAATCCTTAGAAAACATTATTACTATATACACTAAAATAAATGTAGAATTGAGACCTGAAAACATGTGTTCTCTCCCATATGCTGAAATTAATCCAAATATATCTGTATATATGTGCATATTACAATATATGTATACCTGAAAAACGGATGTACATGTGCAGTACAGCGTGAAGTCAAAAGAAGAAAACGCTGGGGACGAGGGGCTGAATTGTCTTTTTGTTACTTGTAATTCTGTCATTATTTTCTTCTTAGGTTTGGGTAGTAGATAAGTACATAAAATGTATTGGTACTGAACATGTAAAATTTAAGGGAAAGTGCTGCAGTTTCCATTCCAAATACCTATTTTAACTGTGTAGAAATTCATTCAATTGTATAGACTTTAGGTCTAGTTAATTTTAGAGTGTGTTATTTTTATCTGTTTGCAAGGTTGTTGTTTTTTATTTTATTTTATTTTACATGTCGATCCCAGTTCCCTCTCTCTACCTTCTTCCTTCCCTCCCTCTTATCCTCTCTCCCCCCTCACATGCACTCTGACCACCCTCCCCTCCCATTCCCCCACCCCCACTCCACATGTAGGGCTATGCCATCCAGGTGGGGTCATGTAACTCTGTCAAGTCATTTGAAGTAGGGACTAGGACTTCTCTCCTGACTCTAGGTTAAGGTTGTTTTATAATAAACTTTGTAAAGTTAATTTCTTAAAAGAGAAACATGTGCCTAATAACCAACCTCTGAGCAACAAATCCTTTCAACCTTTTGGTCAGTTTCCAGGAATAATGGTGTTTTCCATTACACACTCCTGTACTTAATGAGTTTGGATCATGCATTTAATTCACCTGAATTCTCCATAATCACAATGGCCCAAGGATTGAGCAATACCGCAGATGAAGGAACAGTTGCTAACATGATCACACCATAGGTAGCATAATTAATTCTGTATGTATGTTTAAGTATTCAAATTTAATACTTTACCATGAATTAGTGAATGGATGATAGGATTAAAAATGAGTGTTAAGCTACTATGATAGTGTGATTCAGAACATATATGTATGAAGTTTGGACAATGTGATAAGATCTTTGTTGTGATAACTTTAAGGTATTATGCACATAAAATATAATTCCCACATTCATTAGACAAACTTGTACAAATTAAAATCCCAACCAGTGAATTTATAGGCTAGTAGGAGATTGTGTTTTTGGTTAGTGCTGTAATAATGCTTCCTAATATTTATTAAGTATTAACAATGGTGTTATATTTCCTTAGAAATATCATCTTCTTTAATTCTCATAGTGACTCGTTAATTCTCATAATGATGTCAGTATGATCATTCTCATTTCACTAAGGCCTAAATAGACTTGGCTAGTTAAGGACACTATGTAAGATAACCTAACAGAAGTAGGAAAAGGGACATGAAATGTGGAAAGTTTGAATATAGATATTCTTGTCTACATTGGTTACATCATTATGCTATCTTGTTTTTATAGATAATCATTTGATTTCTGTAATAATCCATAAATAGGACAGCCACTATAGCCATTTAATACTGAAAAGGAGAGAAACAGTCCTGTCCATGTAGAGACTAGATAAGTACCTCTTGATTTCAGGCTTAGAGTTCCTTCTACCAAATTAGTATACTCTACTGTGCTCTATGGGAGCAGAGTCTGTGATTCTGTGATTCTCTATCCTACCTTTCTCTATTATACCTTCATGTCTGGTTGTTATTCTTATTCTTACTCTTTTTCTTATTCTTATTATTTTACATGTATGGGTGTTTTTTCCTGCATTTATTTCTGTTCTGTGATTGCATGCAGTGCCCGCCCACACAGGCCAGAAGAGAAGGATAAATCTTGTAGAACTAGAGTTAGAATCTTTGTTAGCTACTATGTGGGTGCTTGGAATTTTACTTTATGAAGAGCAGACAGTGCTCGTAAGTGCTGAGCTATGTCTCTATCCTGTGTTTATTGTCTTTGATAGCAAGTGGATCTATGAATCTAGTGTGCCCTTCACTCAGGATTACCAAATTCTACCTTGGAAACCTGTGGAGAGAGAACATGGTAGAATCAGCAATATTCTTCACCTTAGGAAGGCCCTGTTTCAACATGCCTATGTCCTTGTGGCTACTTTTGATTAATCTACAAGAAACAACTAAGAATATTTAGTAACCAGTTGTACTTTCTGGAGTATGTGACTTTGGACTCATAAGGAACTGGGCATTTTCTTCCCAAAGACTAAGCCACATAGATACAGAATTCAGAAGCTATTTGCTTTGATCTTCCTGCTCCTTGAGGAGAAGGCAATGGCCCAAGGAGTCAAAAGGGACTTAAGCTCATGGTGATATGACCATGCATGATTTTTATCATGGTGGCTCATTTTTAGGCCAAATTAGAGACTTTCTTGTCTGGTTCCCAGGTCTCAGGACCGTGTGTGCTATGTCCAAGTGATGAACACATAGCATCCAGTAACCAGAGGGCAGCATTTGTTGCTCCTATACCAGTTTTACAGGCTAATTTTCAGTACCACCACTTTGGGCTGGCTCTGCAACAATGTGGTATATACCAGTTCCTGCCATCTCTACCTGGCAACACACTGGGAACAGAGGTAAACTAACTTAGACTTTAGAAGGAGATGTTACCTATCCTGCCTCCCCAATCTATCCTTTTAAAATAGCTAAGGCTTCCACAGGAAGCTCCAAGGCTAGAGTCTGGAAGAGGGGGCATGTTGCATTACATCATGTTCTCTGGCTATGAGCCTGATATATGCATTTTGGGATATATGACCATTTTCAGGAGGACTCTTGTAGACATGAATATAGAGTCTCCTGTTTCAGTTTCAGTCCCTTCAGGTTTTACTCCAGCCACTGCTGAATAGCATGGTTATACTCACCCTGCTTCTGGTGATCAAGTGTTGCCTGTGGCCTCTGAGAATCTCACAGCTTATCTTTGCTTCCATTAGAGAGCTTTGTATATCAGTATCTTCTACTGTCGTCAGCTCAACACAATAACACAACATCTGGATTTCTCAAACTAGAACTCCAGGCCCACATTGACCTGCCCAATGATTGATAGTGAGTGTACCCTCAGCCCACTGTAAGGATATAGTCCTCTGGTGGGCTTTCTAGTCTTAGATGGTAGACTCATGTAAGTAGCAAGGATGTCACTTTTCAGAGTTCTCTATTCATGGCTTTCATGTATCCTGCATTGTAATTCTAGAATATCTGTGACATTTAATAAGAGCTATTACTAAATCCAAGTTTTGAAGGCTTGTCCTAAAAGTAGATTAGGACAATCTCTTAGACTCATAATCAAGATGCAAAATCTTATAAGGGGGGAACTCAAATCAGCAAGCTTTCTCCCATCCTGTCTGTCATTCTGCCTACCTTGATAGTACACCTTCAGAATTCATCTAAGTCCTATCATACCAATGACATCACTCCATGTGCCTGTGGCTTTCTTAGCATCTGAGGCACCAAAATATCTTAGCAAACTCAGAGCTCATTGCTATTTGTCTCTTTTTATTGATTTGGTAACCAGGAGGGGAGACAGAACAGATCTTGAGGAAGACCCACTTCTATACTTTTCTCTATAGCTTCAAGCCAAGGGTTAAGCAAGTTGCTGGTCTCCTGGGAAAATGGGTTGCTTATGTAGCCCATAAAGACAATGGGGTCTGAAGATTAAAATTATTTAAATTCATCTTCCCACACACCAATCCAGAGTACGGTCACATTATCTCTGCTGGATCCTTCTTTGCCATTGTGAATTGCCAGGTAGAGCTGAGGTTTCCTCTAAAACATACCTACTTCCTTTCCTTAGTTACTCTGCCCTCCAGCTGCAGGTAAAATTGTTCTGTTTAAATGTCATCAGGAGGATCTTTGGCTCTCATGAATAACGTTAAAATGGTTATCAATTCTCTAAGTTTGTCATCTTATCTCTTAAAGTGTCAGTAATGATCAGGACATTACCATTATAATTAGTCCTCTAAGGAATTTTAAAAATCCTATGGAATTGCATGCAAGGACAATCCTCCCACTCTGGTCGTGCCTTGGGTAATCTCAGGAAAAAAATCTCAGCTTATCATAATCACTGCACCTTCATGGGAGGACCACTACTACTTCATCTTTATTATTACCATATCCTCACTACCACTAGGCTCAAGAGAATCCAACTCCCAAATCCAGTTCCTGCATCTGCTTCCTAAGACCACTCCCAGGACCAAGTGCACATTTTCTAACAGCTGAAACTAAGACAGGAGGTCAGAGCTAAACAATGGCCTTTGGTGTCATCATGCCTAAGATAACATGATTATTATTAGTGCTTCTTTCTATATATCTACTTAACTGTCTCCAATAGAATTCCCTCTTATCCTCTTCCTTTCTCTCCACCATCATCAAACACACTGCTGCTCTTAGAATGACAATCTAAAATCAGTTATAGGGTGTTGAGATGGCTCAGTGAGTAAAGCACTTGCCACACAAGTGTAAGGACCTGAGTTCAAGTCCCTAGAACCCAAAGTCCAACACAGACAGACATGTGTGGCTGTAATTTTAATGATCTTACTACCATGAAATGTAAGGTGGAAAGAAGAGAGTCCTTGAAGCTCACAGGCCGGCTAGCTTGGTGTGCCTAGCAGAGAACAACAAATAATCCTGTCTCAGACAGAATGGAAGGTAAAGACCAACATCCAAAGAAATAATCTTCTGACTTCCATACATGCATCCTCATTCACAACTATCTCTCTCTCTCACACACACACACATACACACACACATGCACACATGCACATGCACACATGCACATACACACATGCACACATGTAAGGTGTACGGTTTTTCCTCCTGCCACTGGTCTTGTCCCGCCGCCATGCCAGCCCCAATTAACACACCGAGACTCTGTATTAGATATAATTCTGTTGGCTCTTTACTAGTTTCTTATCGGCTAGCTTTGTCTTAATTATTAACCCATTTCTATGTATTTCCACATGGTCTTACCAGCGAGAGACGGCTGGTAGTTCTATTCTCTCCAGATTCTCCATCTTGGCTCCTCCTTACTCCTTCCTCTTTCCTCTTCATCTCCTAGTCCATCCTATCTTCCTTTCCTGTTGGCCAACAGTGCTTTATTCATTAACCAGTATGAGATACATATACAGAATGACATCTCCCATCACACACACATATACATGCACATACACACATATAAACACACATACAAGTATACATATCATCGTTTAATCTTTTCTTCAAATAGGCAACTTTTTGAATTTTTTAAACTCTAGATTTACATAATAAATGCTTGACTTGGCCATGGTAACAGCAGTAACCTTTGGTATTAAGAGGGTCATGAGCCAGTGTAGAAACACAACTTGGGCCTGTGGGAAGTGGAGAAATAGAGAAGAGAAAGGGTTGAGCAAACACAGCAAGCTTTCCCACTGGTGTTCTCTTCTCTGACAATAGATCAGACAGATTGCTGATGTGAGAGAACAGCTTACAAAGAATAAAATGCCCCAGCATTTCTTTCTTTTTTTTCTGATAAAATTTGCCTTTGGAGACAGTATGGTCTTATAATGAAGATGAACTGAACACATGTTCCATGAAGATAGAATGAAGATAGAAACCACATTGATATCGTTCAGTAATGTGTTTCCAGCATTGAAAAACACCGAAGTCATAGTTGGTTATCAGTCCATTTCTTGAATGAATGAATGAATGAATGAATGAATGAATGAATAAATGTCTAAATCCTCACAGATGTCTGAAAGTTTTTGGCACACACAGTGTTCTGCCAATACTCTATTTGTAAAATGGGTGTAACTTCAACGTCACCTGTTCAGAAGCTCCATTGTGAGGTTAAAATTCATCACATTGCAAGAGTTAACTCATAGAGAGAGGAAGGACGCAATAAGGGCTACTGAAACTAAAAGAGGGGTATGAAATGAAGGATAAGTGACACCATCCCTTAAGGTAGATGTGCTTTTGTTTTTCAGAACTGAGATAATAATATAGGTAGTAGTTGGACCAGAACCAGAAGTAGTCAGGCCTGAAAACACCAAAACCAAAAATCATCAGATCCTCCCAACTGGTCAGAAAAGAAAAATAGCTAAACACAGAAGCAGCAAGCCAGAAATCAAAAGTAAATCTGTTTGCACAGTGTCTTTGGGTAGCTTTGCCTCTGGAGATCATTGGTCTCTGCCTAGCCTTCTCCATGAAAGCTGCTGTTCATGTCGGAGTGATTTGAGGGAAATTAAGCAAACTACAGATGTTAACTATATAGAGTAAGTAAAGCTTTCCATGGACACCAAGCAAAAGAGCATAATTTTGAGCTGATAACTGCTAGAATGAAAAGCACGTCTCTCATCCACCTGCCTTTTTCAATTCTTTTCTTTTTCTCTCCACCCCTTGCAAACAGCACAGATGGGGAGGAGAAAAGCAGATGATTCAAACTGGTACATTACGTGGGCACAAACAAGTTAGAGAAAAACATCTTTGCATGGTGAGAAAAATTCCACTCCTTTCTTGGACAATTTCTGAAGTATTGGAAACCATGGAAACGAATATAAATGTAACCAGTGTATTGTACATTCTCAGTCTGAACAATAAAAACACAAACTTAATCTGTTAAAAAAAAAAGTTAAAAATAAACAGAACTTGGGACAGCAAGCTTTAACAATACTCCTTGTTCCCTCTGATTGAAGTTTGCAGGAGTGAACAACTTGAGAGAAAAAGAACTACTTATTATTTTTTCACCAAAGTTTCTACACATATACACATATATTTACCTATCTATAATGTATATGTTATATATATATATACATATATATATATATATATATATACATAGCTAATAACTAGTACATGCACATATTCATAGAACCTCAGAGCTCAGAATATTCCTAGCTCAAGGCATCATTGAACAGTAAAATTATATAATAATACACATGTAGAATTATATTTGGATGTACGAGTATTAGCTTTCAACAGCTGATCTGTCTCTCTAGCCCAATAAAAGTATGTTTGAAAATATGACAAGGGATTTAATTTAAATGAGGGGTATGGAAAATTAAACACACACACAAAATACAGTTGTGACTTATGGGATCATGAAAATTCACTGTGTGTATTGTTTGGGTAGAGCTATAAAACATTTCAATGTGCAGAAAAAGATATTCCGTTACAAAAATAGTGAGAAAGAGACTGATCCCTCATTGGTGCTTACTAGAGAAAGCTAGCAGAGGGGCCAATTATTTTCACTAGAGGAAAGGAAAAAGTTACAGCCAACCAGTATTGTAGTGTGGAAAACTCTTAGATGCATGGAGAGCACTGACAGAGCAATTGCAGATGAAACAAGTGTTTCATGAAATCATCTTATAAATCAGAGGTCATGCAATGAAGAAATGTGACATGGAGAAAAAAGAAATGTATATTATGACTCATGCAAATCATACCATGAAACACTTCCATAGGCAGGATCAACGCAATGTGCCAATACAAAAAAATACCCTGCCTTCCCTTTTCCCTACACCTTGGTTTTTCACATCAAAGCTCAGTTAAAGCTTTAACCAAAATCCCCCACTGACTAGGAAGCACTACACAGTGTGTTTCTCTGAACCTGTACATGGAAGTGTGATCTGGCCTGGCCATTAAGTGGAGGTTTGGTTTGAGCTCAGAGCAGACCTCATAACTTGGACTTGATTTTTGTGTATTAAAGAGCACTTTGTTTCTTGCCCTACATTTGAGAACTGAAACCTAATGTTGGCTTGTGAAACAAAATAAAATGAAAACAGCAAGTAAACTGTACACTTGAGAAATTATCCTCAGGTTATTTTGAGTTTTTCACATCCTGAAGCAGCCCATTTCCTACCTTTAATAAGTTTGAGTTTGCTGTGCTCAGCATAATTGGACACAGCTGCCTGAATTTTCTGCCAGGGTGTGAGGAAAAATGGAGTTATTATTAGCGCATGGTATTGCAACCTGCCTGGCCAATGTAAATCTTAAGATTCAAGTGTTTATTGGTTGTGAATTTTCCATTGTGAGGGCACCTAGGAAGTCTCCTCACTAATAGGAATCTGGAGAAGGAAGCTTAAAAGCACCACTATCCAATCACAAAATTAATTGCTTAACCCATCCCCAATGTCAGAGTCAAGAATAGACACATTAGACCACACAAAATTGGGCTGTGCTCAAAATGAATAACTGCAGGGAGCAATTTCGAGGACCAGCAACTGGAGCTGGTGATGCTTTAAGTTGAAGGACTTAGGAGGAGCTTCCTGAAGGAGCAGGTCTGAAATCATTATTGGTTTGAGTTTCTCCTGGGTCCAAGTGGTTTCTTTAGGAGACACTGAAGTTTTGGTGTGACAGATTATTTTCTTGGAGATATGAAAAAATGTTTCCTTAATCCAGTGTGAAAGAAACAACAGACCAAAGCACAGATACCCACCAAAGTCCAACATGTTGAGCCAAAGAGTTTAATTTGGGTCACCTATAGAAATATGGTTGAGAAGTTACTTACATCAGCAGATATGAGTCAAAGATAGCTGTATCACTAAGGTCAACCTCAGCATGGGTGACAGCTCTCAAAAATCTGAAAACCTGGAGCATACTACACAACCTATGAAACAACTCACCAGTTGAAAAATGTCCTTTCTAAGTGATTCATTGGTCTAAGCCTCTTCCAGGCAACTCGGGCAGCCTTTGTTCTTCTAGGACATTTGACTGCCCTTTGCTTCATCTGGCTGCTAGCCTGGTCTTTGACTCTTCCAGGAAGCTGAGCTTGTTTGAGAGTCTGTCTTGCAGTTTGGCTCACCTAAGAGTGGTTCTCAGCAATCTTGACTACTAATATAATCTTGGGGATAGTGGGGACCTAGAGAATCTGGTCAGTTTAAAGCATTCCCTGAAGCCATTTTGAATGGTTTTCTCCTGCCTTGATGGAGCTTCCCTGCAGGGTCAAATCTTACACCTGTCCTAGAACATCCTGTCTTTTCACTTCCCTGTAAACCTCCTGTCCTAAAATAATCCATTACTTCAGTTTATTTCCTTTTACATTCTACTGCTTAAGAAGTTTCCCTCCAAGATGGAGGTATTTAACTCTGGAGGAAACTGCTACACTACAGAAGAGAACAGTGATGAAGGGGACGGAAGTCAGCCAAAAAACAGTACATCATTAAGGCAGCTGCCACCAAGAACAAGCAGAGCACAGCTTCATAGACAAATAGGAAGGTTTTACTAATGACGACTTATAGTTGTCTTACCCAGTGTGTAAGGGAGCTGAGGTGTTCACACGCTGACTCTGAAAACTGCTCCCCTGTTGTATTTTGTTTTGTTTTTAAGTCTTTGTCATTTCTCAACTTCTATGAATAGAAATAGGGTCACCTTTTATTATTTTAGGAAAAAACCCTTAGGCAAAAGAAATGCATATACTGGCAATGGAAGCTGGATAGAACACAATAAGAAGCTGCAACAATTAAATTAGCAGGCCAACCGAGGTAGATGGCCTTAAACTCCTATGAGTACAAGGATGCACTTAGTCTTCTAGATCAGTAGTAACTTCTGTTAACTTCTGCTTTGTGGATAGAGAATCCATGTCAGTTAGGAGTTGCTTTAAATAACTAAGTATTGTGTGAGGAAGTCAGGACAGTAATCACCACAAGCACAATGGTGTCACCCTTAAACATATGGAATTGGCACACATTTTCTGCAAAGGGTCATGTGGGTAATTATTTTTGGCAATTCAGCTCACACATAGACTCTGTCACACATTACTCCTTGTTTTTTATTTGTTGTAGCAATACCTTTTTAAAAAACAAAAACTCAACACTAAGCAGGGCAATGGTGGCCCATGACTCTAATCCCTGCTCTCAGAGTCAGAGGCAAGTGAATCTTTGTCAAGACCAACCTGGTCTATAAAAGGAGTTCTAGGACAGCTAGTGGTACAGAGAGAAACACTGTCTCACAACAACAACAAACAAAAACAAAAATAACAAAATTACTTGAGTTCCATGGTATATACCTCCACCTTTGTGTGTGTGTGTGTGTGTGTGTGTGTGTGTGTGTGTGTGTGTGTATGTGTATTCTTTCCTTGTTACATTAGACATAGTTGGAAGCAGTAAATCCCAATTTGGAGCTTTTGCCCATTAGTTTGTAGTTTCTGTAAGAAGTGAGGACTGATCTGCTTTGTTTAATTTGCTATTGTCAACATCTTGCTAAAATAGTTCTTTGCATATGGACTTCATTTAATAATTTTTCAATGAATAAATAGTTCACACAGCAGTTCTGCTTGAGAGAACACATCACAATTGCAATTATTCATAAGCATTGGTAATGGGGCCTTTGTCAGCTTTTATATGTCCATCGTTTACAAATCTCTTAAAGTGTCAGTGATTTATAGAACCTGAGTAGAATCAGATGTCCTTAGTGTATGACATGGTATATAAAGAACATCCCTAAGAAAAATGTGGGCTGGCCCAGAAGCAGACTGAATGAATATTAATAATTTCTGATTTTTGTTTGTGTAGCCCCAGTCTTTGACAGAACTTGGAATGGAAAGAAAATTATACACCAAGAAATGTGGTCAGTACAACCAGGTACAAGGAGAATAAACACTTAGCAGAGCTATGGTTGCTATTGTTGTGTTGAAAAATAATCAGCAGAGTAAGTGACACAGTGACCTATGTTTATGTTAGGCAAGAAACTAGGGAAAAAATGCATCTCCTACTGAGCTCTGCAAACTATAAAGAGATTTTACCACCCAGACTTTTCTGATCCGATCTTATCAGCAAAAGTTATTTCAGATCCTGATAAGTTTGAAAGACCTCTTGTGTATTTTATGATGGGAATTCATCTGAGAATAATAAATGCCACAGTTTCAGTGACATACAATATATGTAGCAAGCATGAAGTAATATTTAAGAGTGTAGACAGAGTTTCTTTCCCATCTGGTCCCACAGCTGTCTAGCCCCAAATAAACACACAGAGGCTTATACTAATGATAGACTATTTGGCTGATGGCTCAGGTTTCTTATTGGCTAGCTCTCTCTTAATTATTAACCCATTTCTATTAAACTATGTACCTCCATGTAGTCTTGGCTTACCAGAGAATGCCCGGATGTATTATTCCTTCAGCAGCTAAATGGCATCTCTCTCAAAGCTCACTCTCTGCATCCTCTTCCTAGAATTCTCCTCCTCTGGTAGCCCCGCCTATACTTCCTGCCTGGCTACTGGCCAATCGGTGTTTTATTCATCAGCCAGTAAGAGAAACATATATACATAAGGACATCCCCCCACCATAAGAGAGATATATTTGTTACATAGTGTGACAGAATATCTGAAATATTACAGATAAGCCATCATGTCTCATTTACTATTGTCTACAAACATTTAATGTGTATTTTTTTCACTGCTCGAAACAAGGATCCATAAAATGACAACATTTATGTGAATTAACCTTCAGGAAGAAAAGGAATACTATTGATGGGATCCCTTTTGAGACACAAAGCTTCCTGGAGAGGGGAGGGCTTCACTAAGCCCCAGAACATCAGCTAGATGAGGAAGCATGGTGGTGCTGCAGGGGAGAAATGTCATGTAGGAAAAGAGGGTGACTCCTGACTCTGAAGTACAGGCATCCCATTGATTTAAGCAAAGTAAAGGACATCAGCTAGTATGGGCTGTCTGTACAAACTGAAAGAGCATTGTACAGAACTTGCAATGTGTGTTGGAAACTCCAGGGAATATTTTATATGTGAAAATGGACTTAAGATGTATTTTAAATAAAATATTATAAAATCATTGAGGATTATATAGAGATATTTTAATGAATGTTGCCATAGTTTAAAGCATTTCACATCCCATGAATTAAAAGAGAAGGTCAAAAAATCATAAATGGCATAAGAGAATATTAAATGACAACAGATAGTAAGAAAAAGACAGTAAGAAAAATTCAAATCCTAAAATGGATACACAAAAATAAAACAAAGACAGAAAAGAAGAAATAATAGAAAACTGCTCAGTTTTCTGAGCAAAATGGCTCAGTGGGTAAAAGAACTTGCCACTAAGCCCAATGACCTGAGTTCAATCCCCACAATCCACATAGGGAAAGGAAAAACTGAGTCTCACTAATTATTCTTTGAGTGACAGAAGCATTCATGCATTAACAACTACAACACACACACACGTATACGAAATAAAGAAAGGGAGAGAGAGAGAGAGAGAGAGAGAGAGAGAGAGAGAGAGAGAGAGAGAGAGAGAGATTTCTTAGTTGAATTAGACATATAGTATCCTGGCCAGATAAACTTCAGCATGTTTAAATGTTAAAGCAACCACAATTAGAATATGATACCATGATCTCTATCTTTGTTGAGTACACGCTCATGTTTCTGTGTAAGCATCCACATCTCTTATTTTTTTTTTTTCTAATTAACTGGTCTTGCTAACAAACATCACATTGACAGGAGGCTTGGGAGCTACCTTCCTCTCTAGGGACCAGAAGCCCTAAGGACTTGTCCATTCCCAAGAGGGTTAGTCTGAAGGATGTGTATATAGAACTCCCTGGAGTGACAGGCTTTCCTTTCTCATTTCTGCTTGTTTTCAGTCTGTAAAGGGGATTGCTTCCCCCATGGGAGGATTACTCATTCATTCAGAAAACTTCTCTAGCTGTGTTTGTTCCTGAAGGGGCCAGATGCAACTAGGCATAGGAGCCCTGGTTTGGTTACATAGAGTACCTCAGCAGTCTAAGTTCCTTGTGTGGCCCTATCAGGACCACCTGCTTCCCTGGGGGATACTGTCATTGGACAGACTCTGGTTACCATTTCCTGGCTCAGAAACAGGTTCCTCTTACTGGAATGAGCAACTATAAACTGTCAAGGCACAAAGGCTCTGGTGACATCCAGTTTCTGTGTACCAGAGTGCCTCTAACTTTCTATGAAAGGCTCCTGCTCTCTCTAAAGTACCTGATAGTTCTGATGGCACCCAGCTTCAAAGATCTATACCTAGTACCTACCTGGTGATCCTCATCTGAAATGAGGTATTCTGATCTGCTTTTTAGAAGAGTAAAATTCATCTAGCATGTTTGACGAGGCCATATTGCAAATACATAGCTATCAGTCACTATAATACACGTGAAAAAGTGTATACATGTGCATTGTGTGTGTGTATGTGTGTGTGTGTAAAAGAGTATATATAACATAGCATATCAAGGAACTAAGTTGAGTTTTTAAACTGCATCAGACACAATTTGAATCAAATGTTAATAAAATGATGACAATTATACTAATGTAATTAAATATAAAATAAGGTCATTTAAATGGTTAGTCACAAACATTTCAGTGGAGAATAAAATATTGTTAAAATATAATAATAAACATTTCATCAGAATTAGCAAGAGATTAAAAGATGCACAAGGAAATATGAAAATTTAATAGGACATCTGGGCCTTTGACCAAATTTCAGGGAGAGCAGCACATATAAATAATATGTAGAAGATACACACAATGAACAATTACACACAGAACGGATTTTCACATATTACAAATCTATCTCATTTTTAAAGATTACAGAACATTTACCTAAATTGGTTATATTCTGTGACTATAAAACTCAAGTCAGCCCTCCAAGGTAGAAATTACATTCCACTTCCTTTGATAACAATCCAATAAAGCCAACATTAAACAATAAAAGGATATTTCAAAACCCGACACAAGAAATGTTTTAAAAGAAAAATCAAAAGTATAATTACAAGCTATCTAGAAAATAATGGCATTGAAATTACTATAGTGTAGAAAACAGCTGAAGCCAAAAAAGAAATGCATACCTTTGAGTTACAGCAATACTGTAAATGAAACAAAAGTAGAAATACATTAGGCTGTTAACCTCAACATAAAAAAAAAATTATACATTTGAGAAGTACCAAAAGGAAGTTAGTAATCAAAAATTCACCACAAAAATATATTTAAACAAAAGCAAAACATTGATACTTGAGTCTGCTTTTTCAGAGAGGCACAATGGATTCTAGCCTGACAAAAATCAAAATGTTCTATTAAGAATCAAGATGAGTATTACAGGGCACCTTTGGTGTTAGCATCATTGTCTTGTCATTGGATCTGATATAAAGGCAGCTATGTAACATGAAGAGAAAATTCTACAAAACAAAATGTATTTCAATGAAAGGGGACAAGTTCTAGGAAAATAAAATTAATAAGAAACTATTAAAGGACAGAAAACCAAATTCAAATCAATGACAGCACTGAAAATAACATGGGAATACTGACAGCTGACACTAATTAAATATGGTTTTAAATAAACTAGTACATTAAAATAACAGAAAGTGAATTTAAAAACTATTCGTCTGTTTGACACTTCAGTTCCTATATCCAATTCTTTGTGAAGTTTGTGAAAGGCTTGTGATTGGTTTGTCTTCACCTCCTCAACTGTTAAGTGTTAATACCATCAAACCTCATGGAATTGTAGTGAAAATTTCAAAAAAAATTGCTTGCATAAAATATTTAGTAATATTTATTGAACATATAACAATAAAAGACAAGCACTTAGTAAATTTAACATTTTCATTCTATTATTAGCCTTTCAAAACAATTTATTTCAAAACTGCAAAGAGGATTTATGTTAAGTGTATACTAACTCATTTTATTGTATCAATGGATCAAAAGGATTTTGAAAAACTGTGATAATCCTAGTATATTATGAATAATATTAATACTTTTTAATGTATTCTTCATAAAGCACTAAGTTACACAAAATGAAAAATGTACAAGTAGTACTTAACAAACTAAAAACTTAATCATAGAATAAAAAATAGATTATACTTCCTAATCAGCTTTCCATTTGAAAATGAAGTCATTAAGTGAACATTTCAAAGAAAGCATCTAAAAGCAACAACAACAACAAAAGAAAATGAGTCTCAAGTCTCAAGTCTCAAGTCTTAAGACCTGTCAGAGGGTGACAAAAGCCATAGAGTGAATTCAGGAGTCATGGAAGTGAGGAGTGAGTAAGGTCAGGGTCTCAGATCACAGCCACTCAAAGCCTGAATCCCCAAGGTGAGAGAGGTGTATGTTCCTTCAAAACACAAATAATTGACCAATGTTAATCAGAAGGATCCATGTGCTGGCATCAAGTGTCTCCAGAATCAGCCCTGATCTATGCAGAAGAGGCAACAGCACATATGTAAAACCTCAGATGCACAAACTTCAACTTCAGAAGCTGTGTCTTTGGAAGCACTTGATATAGTATCCATAACCATTTTGTACATTATCCCTTTTACATGGAAGAAATAAAATCTAAAGCAAGCACCAGGTCAAAGTATGAATATTAACATGCCTGGGAACTCCTTTCCCAACAGAAACTATCATAATTAGTTAGTCCTAGGAAAAGTATTTCAAAATGAGTGATTTAAAAAAGCATAACATCCCCATTCTGAACAAATGAAGAGAGAGAGAGAGAATAGCTAATCAAGAACATGTGCTATAAATATGTGAGGAAGTCCACCCTGAATGCTAAAAACTAATGATGGAATTGAGTCTCTGGAAGATGGGCTAAGAGAAATCACAACAAGATGACAAAAGTTTGTGAAATCCAAATAAATACATGGGAAATGATAACAACAGAAATCCAGCATCAACTGAAGGTAAAGTCAGAAGAAATTGTGACATTGTGTAAAAAGAAACACTGAATTAGAGGGGTAAGATAATTTTTTAAAGGAGGCAAAATAACGCAAAAATAAAGTAAAAAGCATTTGAGAAAGTTCTAACAACAATGGCTGGTTTACCAATTTATAAATTTATAAACAAGTCTATCACTGAAAGTATCATACATAATATAGCTTAAACATAATATAATATGTTTTATATATAAAAACATAATATAGCTTAAAATATTGACAATAGTTTGAACAATAGAAGCTGGTGAGGGTAACCAATCCCTGTAATCTTAGCATGCAGGAGACTGGAACAGGAGAACTGTAAATTTGACAGTTTCTGTCTACCCTGTGTAAAATATTTGAGAACAGCCTGGAATTAAGTCCTGCTTCTACTCAGAAACACCACCAAAAACAAATTGACTTGGGAACTCGTAGGCCACTTATATTTTTCTGAACCCTTTTCAATAGAGACTGTGGCCTCCATTTCTTGGTTAGAGAAATACAAGACCAGTGGAAGCCACAATGACATGGAGTCCAAAGGGCAACTTAGAACAAGCAAGTTGCCAAGGGCAAAGGCCCATAAGCACTATGAAATTATGCTGTATGCAAGACCACAGGTCACTATGGAGCCAAAAGGAATCATATGGGAGCTGTGGATAATAGAAACCACCCTTCTTCTAAATTAAACATCATTTAGAGTGTGCAAAGGGGTGATAAGAAAATGGTAAGGATGGAAGGAATTAAGGGATGAATGGGGGGGGGAGGTAAGGATCAGGCAAAGGGTGGTTGGAGGAAGGGGATCATACATCTTGCCTCCAAAGCAGCAGGTTCCAGTTTTAGAAGTTATAATGTGTATGTATCTTGAAGAAAATCATTATAACATTATTTAAAGTTTTTCAGAACATGGAAAACTAAGAAAATCTTCTGAATAATTTTATTTTAATTTTCTCATTTCTTGTACAATTTTATGTACATTTATAGTAATTTCATATACTATTTTGTTTCTAGATTTTGTATAAGTATACAACTAAAGGAGGTCATATGCACTCCCTTTATTCTCCTCCAAGTCCCCCTATATCTTTCCCATAGGTGTACCCCTCCCAATTTTATGTCTTTTTGTTTAAGCAAATATTTATTTTCATAACTAAGTATAATTAGTGTCGCATATGTATGGGTCAATGTGAGGCCATCCACTAGGTTGTAAATACAAGTATATTAGAATAATTGCTGTATCATTATGTAAATATCAATGAATAGATCTAGTCAAAATTTCCAATAGTAAGAATTATAGACTAATAAGAAAGGATGATGGTAGGAGAAATAGACTTTCTCAGGAAAGATAATATTTGTATATTAAGGATGTATATTTTTCTCTCTATATATATTTATATATGTAGTAAAAATTATATATTTCCAAATTAAGTAAAAAAGGGCCAGGTATCATGATCTGAGGGACAAGGGAAAAGCAAATGAGAGGGTTTGCAGGGAAGAAAAGGAAGGAAGAAATTGTTGTACCTATATTTTATTTTCAAAAATAAAAACAAATGCAAACTGAAAGAAGTAGAGGAAAGATAATTTAATATTTTCATAAAATGAAATATTGTCCCATTATGTTTATATAAGTTATTGAACAGAAATAAGGACAAAAGTCCAAGGGTAAATGCACCAAAACAAAGGAATCTGTAGATAGGAAACAAAAAATGGGCAATCAAAGCATAAAGTTTGTTCTGAATTACACAAGCATTGAAAAATTCATATTAGAGTGAAAGCTGCATGTCACAGTCATCAGATTTCAAATGATGTATGCCTAGATTTAGTGTGGGTGGGAAACGAAAAACACACATGAATTTCTTATTAATGATTTAAATTTATTTACAAAGGTGTTCAAAAGCAATTGTTTTAGTTATGGTTTCTATTGCTGTGAAGAGACACCATGGCCACAGAACTCTTATAAAGGAAAACATTTAATTGGGGCTAGCTTACAGTTCAGAGGTTTAGTCCATTGTCAGTAACAGTGAGAGGTGGCAGCATGCAGGCAGACATGGGCCATGAGAGGTAGCTAAGAGTTCTACATCCAGATCTGCAGGCAGCAAGAAGAGAAAGACACTGGGACTGGCTTGAGATTCTGGAAACCCAAAGCCAACCCCCAGAGACACACTTCCTCCCACAAGGCCACATCTACTAATAATAGTCCTACTTCTTGGTGAACTTATGGGGGCATTCCTATTCAAACTATCACAACAATGTAGCATTATTTACAGAAATTAAACTTTCACATTTCTTATGAATTAGCCATTATATTCTAGAAATTCTAACTCAGATTCATAAAGAGCCTAGTCAGTTCCACACAGTATGATGTGTATCCAGACAATGTCCAGCAACCTTAAATGTCTGACCTTCATGGATACCACAAAGCAGTTAGCTATAGTTAGACTAAATAGATAGTACATAGGTAGAAACAGTATAATATATTTTTTATTTTTAAATTATGTTATATATGATTTATGTTACATGTAAAACAAGACTGGTTCTTAGCATATTATGATTAAAATTACTTAGGAATTATGTAATCCTTTATAACATTATTTTATATGATCATTCATCTTTATAGAGTCTCAAGTAAGAACTTTCTGAGGTGGGTGTCTATGTGGGAAGGTGGGGGAGGGATGGAATGCAAATCAGGAATACCCCAACTCTGTTTTTGAGAAAGCACCCTGAGTTCCATGTACCAGAAACTTTAAAACTAGCTAAATCATGATGCAGGAGATAAGCTAACACATTAGAGCAGTGTATAACAGAACTTAACTGAATGAAAGAATTATGCAAAACAGCACATAGGGGTCATGTCTATTTTTGTCTGAGATCTATAATGACTGCACAGAACAAAAGACAGGCAGGCGTTCATAACAAAGATGTCTGCAAGCTGAGAGCCTTTCATTCACTACTTCTAGTTCTTCAAGTCTCACTTTCTTACTAAAGCCTTTGGTTTAATAATAAAATTAACAATAGCTGCTAAAGAAAGAAATGTGCAAAAGCACCAGGGGAGTATTTAGGAACATCTACTTTCAAACTTAGCTTTCCCACTTATCATCTGAAAATGGATGCAACAGTACACTCATCATATTCCAAGACTGCTGTAAATGAATAAATAAATAAATAAATAAAACCATTGCATGAGCTTGTTGGCTTCACAAAAATATTATACGGGAAAAAAGTATGCTTCGGAATTCATACTTTCGTTTTAAATATACAATCATTGAGGATGGATGTATTATACAACGTCTTTCAAATGGCCAAATATACTATTTAAGGAAATAGTAATACTCTTCCTAATTAAGTAATAGTCCTAAGTCAGTTCAGGTTAAAATCCACACTAGATTTTGCCACCAACTACATTAAAAAATTAACATATGTTCCAGAAGGGATGTTAGTATCAGATTTGCTGAAGAGGAATTCAGATGGATAATCTCAATTAAATTTTGAAAGTCAGTTTCAGTGTCTATGCTGCTGATGTTATGTTCAGGAAGGGGTTTCCTGTCAGTCTATCACAGGACCTGGCAATTCCATTCTTAGGCATATACCCAAATGACCCATGTCCACTCAACCAAGACATCTGTTCAACTATGTTAATAGCAGTATTATTTGTAATAGCGAGAACCTGGAAGCAACCTAGATGCCTCTCAACTGAAGAATGGATAAAGATGTGGCACATTTATACAATGAAATACTACTCAGCAGGAGGAAAAAATGAAATCTTGAAATTTACAGGCAAATGGATGAAACTTGAAGAAACCATCCTGAATGAGGTAACCCAGTCACAAAAAGAGAAACATGGTAAGTACTCACTAATATATGGATTTTAGACATAGAACAAAGGATCATCAGCCTATAATTCACATTGCCAGAGAAACTAGGATACAAGGTGTATTCTAAGAGATTCATATAAGGTCCCTCACAGAAGTGGAAAGGAACAAGGTCTCCTGAGAGTATTGGGAGTGAGTGGGGGGCAATGAGTGGAGAGGGAGTTGGGAGAAAGAGAAGGGGAAGAGAGGAGAGCATGTGGGACTAGGAAGGTTGAGTGGGGGGGGGGGACAAACAGGGAGCCATTATAGGCTTAAAGAGAAAACTGACTCTAGAGAAACGTCCAGAGACCTACAAGGGTGACCCCAAATAACAATCAGAACAATAGTGGAAAGACTACCTTATATGCCCTTCCCTGATAATGAGATTGATAACTAACTTAAATGCCATCATAGAGCGAGCCTTCATCTAGTAGCTGATAGAAACAGAAGACACCCCACAGTTAAACACTGAGCCAAACTCCTGGAATCCAGTTGCAAAAAGTGAGGAATGATAACAAAATGGGTCAAGACCAGGCTACAGAAACCCAAGGAGACAGCTGGCCTGAACAAGGGAGAGCCCATGGATCCCCAGACTGATAGCAGGGAAACCAGCATTGTACCAACTCAGACACTCTGAACATGGGTCTCAATTAGAAGGCCTGGGAAGTCTAAGGGACCTCTGACAGTGGAAACAGGATGTATCCCTGGTGCACGAAAGACTTTAGGAGCACATTTCCCATGGAGGCATACTCTCTTAGCCTAGAGGCAGGAGGGAGTGCCTAGAGCCTACTCCAAATGACTTGACAGATTTTGATGATCCCTCCTGGAAGACATCATCCTCCCTGTGGAGTGGGGGAGTGGGAGAATGGGACAGGAGGGGACTTCGAGGGCATGGGAAGGAGGGAGAGGGAACTGGGATAGATATGTAAAATAAGAATATATATATATATATATATATATATATATATATATATATATATATATATATTAAAGTCAGTATAGATCAACTCATCACCTTCAAATAAGTGAATCTTGCAACAAACAGCCCTGGATGTTTCAAGAACACTGAGAATAGAATTGATCCAGAATTGGTGCTTGTCAAATGCACTAAGCAAAAGAGTAAAAGGAATTTGGCTGAGCAAATGTGAGAATCCCAAAAACAAGAAAAGCAAGAACCCAAGGAAGAAAAGCTTGAGGTCTTGAGGAAGAAATGAGCACCAATAAAGAGTTTATTCAGAGTCGCTTGTGTGGGCTTCTTAGGGAAGACACAAACAGATGTCTACTTACCCAGACAGACCAAAGAATTACTGCTGGATCCAGACTGATGAGCCAACATGTTTAAACCTGCTACTTACAGGTGCATTTGTGAGGGTTACAAGCCCCTTTTGTATCCAAAGGGAGGCCAAGGAAAAGCTACATAACCTGGTGAACATCCCCTTCCCATAGTGGAATGTGAGTGGGTGGGTTCAGTCATGCATGGGTTTCCTTCAGGTAATCACAGAAGCTCAGATTTCGAGGCACAAAGAGCCATACCTTGATAAAAGGAAGGAGTTCTATGAAATGTGAAAGGGGTTAAGATGATTGTGCTGGGAACTTTCAAAGTACTGGGCTTTGTATAGCATGAAAAGCAAGGAAGTCGATTATAGACTTTCCACAGAAACCACTGTCCACAAGTTCTCCCAGCCATGTTTAATTGTGTGTTTATCATCCCCAAAATGAATGCTAGCTCCTCCATTGAGTGATGCTGTCAATTGTCACAGCTGCCAAGCCAACAGATGGCGTGGGCTGGTGTCACCCACAGTTCCCAAATGTAAAAATATAGTCATTTAGAGGTTTTCTATGCATATCCACCTCCTCATTAATCTTCTAAGAGCAACTGCAAATGGATGGTTTCTATGTGAAGATCAGTGGCTTTCTGGCTACCTTCATTATCTCACATCCAGACTGCCTGTCACTCTAGCACCTTGTTGGAACTAGAAATGTGCAAGGAACTTCGAGATCCCTCTTGTATCTTTCCTCTTTAGCTCAAAGATTTACATTTTCACCTGTTTGTCAGCAGGGCCTGTTGCCTGGATTATTTCTTATCTGGACAGACACAAGGCAGCACTGTACATGAGACTTAGGGAATGTTTTTTTAATTGATTTCTAATCAAATATAGCTTGTAAGAAATATTCACAGCTAACAAACACATACTTTCAGCCAAATAAAAGCAAACTCATAGACTCTAAAAATCAAGTCTTATGGTGAAGTTTCACTACTTCTTTTCCCTATCACCATTACAATGAACAATTAACAATTATGAAGCTATAAATTTCCTCTCATCTTGGGGACAGCGAAAGTCTCAAAACAAAATCCCTGCCTTCCATTCTCCAATTTGTTAAAAAAAACAAACAAAAAAAAAAAAACTTCACAAATGAATCTCAATCTCTTCAAAGCATATATTCATCTTCTCCAGCTTCAAATTCTAACAATATCTTCCTATCAGCTGAAATGCACACCAAGAATTTTCTGAGTAGCTCTCTTTCATTGTTGGTTTCATATTTTCTTAGTCCACTGGTTGAAGCCTGAATGTCTGGGGGAGAAGCACTTTAATATATTCCCATTGCCATATATATATATATATATATATATATATATATATATATATATTGATTTTTTTCATGGAGTTTGCCAGTAAGATCTTAGGACACAATCAATGAATTTGTCCCTTTGCCATTGTCTTACATAAAGAAAAGAATGGCATCATAAAAAAGAGAAAGGAATTAGGTTATAAAGAGAATAAGAAGCCAAGGATCTTACCTCAATTTAACTAATAAGTAGATAGTGAGACAACTTAAATCGAGTTGCATAGTTTCTGAAGAGGTATTACAGACCAAAGTCCTTCATTCAGTTATAAAATTCAATTTTTACAGTTTTCATCTTGTCCTTTAATAATAGTTTGTGGAACTCCAACACCTTCTGGAAAATTCCATTACCCAGGCACTGCAAATGGAATGTGAGCCAAACAGATACACACACCTGCTTATGCTTGTAATTTCTGATTTCTGAATCCAGTTACTGCAATCAATTGTCCTAATCAGAAACTTCTGAACAGTCTTTCATCCTTCTCTCCCATGGATGCTCAAACCCAAATGATTGACACTCAGGATGCAAACTGTAAACCAAAAGGCACACAACCTCTATAGGGATGTGTGGATGTATGATTTTGATGTTTTGTGCTTTGATCTACATGGTGCTATCCCAAACATCATTACAAAGTTTAAAATTCAGGAGATCCTGTACAAATAAAATTTTGGCTGTTCAGATTTTCTTGAAAAATCTAATTTGATAATGATGATGTCACGTTCCCATAAGACAATATGTTGGATTGAAATGAATATGGCCATCATGTAGAAACAAGGCAGAGATAAACTGCTTGCCAGATTATCTTATCCTCAAATTTTCTATATTCTTGTCACCTATGCTACTCCACACCTTTGAAGCCATATTTCTGGTTAATATAGACACTTGAGGTTTGTGACACCTGTTAGGATACTCTTTAGACACCACAAATCATCCTTCCTTGTCCTTTGTCTTTGAATGCTTGCCCTGATGTTGATAGTTCCCTACAGTGTACATGCATCATGCTGCGTCAGAATTATCCAATTCTGTTAAGAACCCATTTTCTAAAGCCTTCCCTGATTTTGAAAAATAATGGGCTCTTTTATATGTGTCCCAAGAGTGTTTATTAAATGTATTTTGTTCCCTCTTGGAGAAAAATAAAACTTGGTCCAATGTTAGAAATGTGGATTTCTTTTTCTTTCATGAAACTTTTAAAGTTTTAATGCACGTCTAGGATCCATCTCAACATTACTTTAATTAAGCTAAAGTAATTCATTTTACATTTTCTAATTAGGCATGCAAGTTTTGGTTTGTTTATATTAATTAGAATTATGAGATGTAGTTTACATATAAAAATACACTCTTTTGAGGATGCAAATTAATGAGTTTTCTTGTTTCTGGAATAAGTGTCTCAGGCAAATTAACAAACATTTCCATTGTCCCAAGAATTGACTTTGAAAATAGTCCTGCATCACTGGAGTCCAATATTGTCATTTCTTTTTTTGGCTATATATTATCTTTGCTAAATTTAATATAAACAAAATCACATAACAAGTGCATTTTATTTTCCTTCTTCGACACAGTATGCTTTGTGTTCCATCTGTGCTACTGATCAATACCTCCTTACTTTTATTGCTGACTTTATTTCACTGACCAAATATACTAAAATGTGTTTGCTATTCCCTTGATGAACATGTGTTTTCAGTTTTGGTAAGAAATTGAGTGGCTATGAACATCATGTCCAAATATTGGTGTAAAAATAAGTCTCAATTTGTCTTGGGTAAATATGTGTGTGAATGGAATTGCTAGGTATTATTATAAATTGATTTTTTATTATTAAGACACTGTAAACAGCTTTTCAAACTGGCTTTGTAACTCTGCATTCCTGTAAGCTGCTCATTCTCAACAGTCTTTGGTGTTGCTGATGTTTTGGAGGTTGACTGGTCTATTGGGTACACAGACATACCTAAACTGGTTTCCATTCATGTTCACTAATGACTAATTGCAATATCCCAGCATAGGTGTACTAACCAAAGGAAACAAATAGACTGACAGGCATTGGAAAAATCATTGAAACTGACTATCATCAGGAATTGCGACAAGATTCATCATCTACTGTGACAGAGAGGGTTCCGCAAGAGCCAGCACTACTGCCTATAAGACCAAAGGTTTGGTAGAAGTGGCTGGATTGGTTGTTCCCTACCTACCCCAGAGCTTCTCAGCCACAAGTTGGAAAGCTTCTGTAGATCTTCTCTAGTGTCCTGAGAAAGTTTCAGATGGATTAGAAAACAGGAAATCCATCTAGTCCAATGGCAGAGACTCATGTGCCCTCTTTGCAGTGACTAGATAGAGAGTACATATCTTCTCAGAGGAATCCTCAACCACAATGCTCACTGCACTAGGAGATACTCTGTGGATGGCATGTGGTAAGTGTTGGTGTCATTATTTAGCTACCTCTGTCCTGCGATGCCATGAAGAGCACTCCAAAAGCACCAGTAAACTCCCATGAAGGAAGCAGATTCCCAGGAGACAATGCAAAGATTCTCAGAATCCCATTGTACCTGTGCCTCCATCTGAACCCTCTGGGCTCTCTGTGGCCAGCTTCATACTCAGTAATGCCAATCATGTTTCCAAATAACTCTTTGACCTCATATGTATTTTCTTTCCTGGCTTTTATGTCAAATATTTTGTGTATTTTAAAAAGTAGGTTATGTTATGAACACTCAGTGCTTCATTCCATATTTGGTAAAAAAAAATGTTAGAAGAACTGTATTTTTATATATTGAAATTTCTGGCCATGTTAATTGAAAATTAATTAGGTTGGCATGTGCACATACCTGTAAAATATCTATTCTATTCACATACCTGGTTGACTGATTACTACAGATTTATAGTTAGCTCTGAAACCAGGTAATAGATATTGTTTAATTTGTTCCTTCACTTTCAAAATCTTTTTATTTCTTTATAATCATGTCACTGTTTTCTACAAAGATTCCTTTTAGAAATTAGACATCTGTTCAATTCCAATTTGGGAATATATGATGTTTTCTGAGACAGAGTCTCACTATGCATCCTTGATTGGTCAGGAACTCTTTGTATAGACTAGGTATAGACTAGGTCAGCATTACACTTACAGATTCATCTGCTTCTGCCTCCTGAGAGCTTATATTAAAGGTGTGTCCCAACATGCCCAATTAGAAATGACTTTTTAGAATTGAAATTCAAAGTTTCTCTCTCTCCCCCCTCTGTGTGTGTGTGTGTGTGTGTGTGTGTATACACGCATATATATATATATATATATATATATACACACACTTGCATATATATATACATATACATATACATATACATATACATATACATATATATATATATATATATATATATATATATATATATATATTCTGATGATTGCTGCTAGTAGTGCTAAGAGGAAAGTTCATAGCACAAATGCCGCCCTGGATAATAGTCACACTAGAAAATTAACAGTACCATGAAAGCTCTAAGACAAAAAATCAAACTCACCCAGGAGGAGTACATGCCAGGAATAAACAAATTGAGAGCTGAAATCAATAAAGTAGAAACAAAGAAAACAATACAAAGAATCAATGAAACAAATAGTTCTTTGAGAAAATCATCAAGATAGATAAACCTTTATCCAAACTAACCAAAATGCAGAGAGAGAACACGTGGATTAACAAAATCAGAAATGAAAAGGGGGACATAACAACAGACACTGAGGAAATTCAAAGAATCTTCAGGTCATATTTTCAAAATCTGTACTGCACAAATTGGGAAATTAAAAGGAAATGAACAATTTTATGGATAGACATCACTTACTAAAATTAAATCAAGAACAGATAAGCAGTTTACAAAGATCTATAACTCCTAAAGAACTAGAAGCAGTCATCAAATCTCCCAACACCTCCCCCCCCAAAAAAAACAACAACACCATGGCCAGATGGTTTCAGTGCAGAGTTCAAGGGGATACAAATTGGAAAGAAAGAAGTCAAGTCGAACTTTCACTATCTGCAGATGATATGACAGTTTATATAAGTGACCCAAAAAATTCTACCAGGGAAATCCTACAGCTGATAAACACCTTTAGCAAAGTAGCAGGATACAAGTTTGACTCAAAAACTAAAAACAGTAGCCCACCTATATAAAGATGATAAACTGTCCATTTGTTTTTTATAGTCTAACAAATCCAATTTGTATTGCCCTCATACTCACAGAGTTTGGCAATCCACTGAATACCACCCATTGTTTTTCTCTGGTACTGTCCAATCTTTGGCACAAATAGTATTTCTGACTCCCTGACATCTGAGTTTTAGGAGGACTGTGTATGATGTAGATGTCCCATGTATGGCTGAGTACTACACAGATATTTATTCTCTGAAATTTAACAGGTTATGAATTTCTGTGTTAATTACTGTCTATTGTAAAAAGAAACTTCTCTGATGAGGTCTAAAAGCTGCATTAATTTGTGAGCATAAAGATACAAATTTAAAGCATAGCTTGATATTATGTCCATTCAGCAAAATAACCATAGTAGATTAGCCCTTGAAAGAGGAGACCTCCCAACTGTGGATTCTTGCCCAGATTTACAGCACTAGTCAGTTGTTTTCTCCTAAGGAGTTACCTCCCTAACATTGATGCCATTATTGTATCAATGAGTATATCCTACCACACTGCCATTATTGCATCTCACAGGGTTCAAAACTAGCTATAACTGTTTATAATTTTTGTCCTGAAGCCTATATAGCACATTGCAGTACTATGGAATGTAGCCAGCAGAGAGAAAGTGAAGCTAAGAGCTTTCAAGTGTACCCGAGGAACATATATAAGATCACAGAGTAATTCTTGAGAGGTATCTGCCTGGATTACAATTGATACAGTAAAATTACAGTTCCCAGTGATGAGAAAAGTGGGGTATCTTTCTGTAAAGAACATTTATGGCCTTGTTTGAGATTCCCTGAAAGACAAAAATGTCTCAATTTAAGAATGGATTCCTTCCTGATGTTATATACTCAAAACTTTGCCCTGATATCATCATTATTATTACAACATAAAATATATGTATATGAAAGGAATGCTATTTCTGTGTTGGCAACATGTACAGCAGCTATTGTAGATGGTGTTGGCCTGTGTGCTTCCTAGCTAGATCCCAGGATTAGGGGCTCCTTTCCCTCTTATATCCCTATAATTTCCCCTGGCTTTCTATCAGTGTCAGTGTGCAGAGATGCAGAGCAGTGACCGCTCTGTTAATCTTATACCACAATTTATGTAGTTTCTTTAATAGGCTTGAAATGTAATTGCTTTCATAGCATTGATTTTATTAATCTTTACAAAAACATACCCTTTAATTTAATTGGTTTTCTGGATTTCTATTTGCTTTTCACTGATTTTTACCATTTATTATTTATTTCCTTTGGTTTGCTATACTTTACTATTCCCTTTCAAGAATTTTAGTGCCTAATGTACTAATATTGAACCTTTCTCTTATTCCAGTTACTTTGAAATCTACCATTTCATCTACCTGTCTTCACAGTACACAGCCTTCCCTTTTTCATTGAAGATAAGGTATGTCTTTGTGTCTTTACTTTTTAATTTTAATTTAGAAACAATCTTATTTTACATATCAATCCCGGGTCCCTTTCCCTCCCATCCTCCCATGCCCTAAACAACCACCCCATCCTACCCCCCCCCCATCCACTGCCCAGGGAGGGTGAGGACTTCATGGGGGAATCATCAAAGTCTGTCACATCATTTTGCTGAGGGCCTAGGCCCTCCTCCATGTATCTGGGCTAATAGAGTAGCCCTCAATGGGAAATGGGCTCCCAGAGTCCATTTGTGCACTAGGTATATATACTGGTTCCACTATCAGAGGTTCCACAGACTGCCCAGGCCTCCTAACTGGCACCCACATTCAGAGAGTGTGGTTCAATCCAGTGCTTTCTCCCCAGCTTGATGACTGGAGCCCTGGCACTCTCACGTGGTAAGGTCAGCTGTTTCTGTGGGTTTCCCCAGCATGGTCTTCACCCCTTTGCAACTGGATTCATCACTCCTCCCTCTCTGCAACTGGATTCCAGTAGTTCAGCTCCATGCTTAGCTGTTGGTGTCTGCTTCTTATCCCATCAGCTACTGAAGGCACTAGGAGGGCATTTAAGGTTGTCATTATTCTCATTATAGGAAAAGGACATTTAAGGTAGCCCCTCTACTATTGCTTAGATTCTTCAATGGGGTCATCCTTGTGGATCTCTGGACATTTGCATAGTGTCAGATTTATCTTTAACCTATAATGGCTCCCTCTATTAAGGTATCTGTTTTCTTGCTCTCCTCTATTCTTTCCCCTACTCAGTCTTTTCCCCAATGGATTTCTGATGTTCTCCTTCAACCTTCTCTTCTTCCCTTCTCTGTTTCTTACCTCCCTCTCCTCCCCCCTCCATGCTCCCAATTTTCTCAGGAGCTCTTGTTTCTTTCTCCTCTGGGGAGACCATGTATGTCTCTCTAAAGGCCCTCCATGTTTCCTACCTTCTCCGGATGTGTGGATTGTAGACTGGAAGTCCTTTACTGTATGTCTAATATCCATACATGAGTGAGTTCATACCATGCTTGTCTTTCAGTGACTAGGTTATCTCACTCAAGATGGTTTCTTCCATTTACATCCATTTGCCTGTGAATTTCAAGATATCATTTTTTGTTTGTTTGTTTGTTTCTGCTGAGTAGTACTCCATTGTGTAAATGTATCACATTTTCTCCATCCATTCTTAGGGTGAGGGATATCTAGGTTGCTTCTGGGTTCTGGCCTTTACAAACAATGCTGCTATGAACATAGTTGAACAGATGTCCTTGTTGTATGAAAGTGCATCCTTTGTGTATATGCCTAATAGTGGTATTGCTGTATCTTGAGGTAGTCTGAGTCCCATTTTCCTGAGGAACCACATTACTGATTTCCAAAGTGGTTATACAAGTTTACACTCCCATTGGCAGCAGAGGAGTGTTCCCCTTTCTCTAAACCCTCTCCAGCATAAACTAGCCTTAGTGTTTTTGATTTTAGCCATTTTGTCAGGTGTAAGATGGTATCTCAGAGTTGTTTTGATTTCATAAGTGTCTTTTAGTCATTTTAGATTCCTCTATTGATAATTATTCAGTTCTGTATCCACTTTTTAATTGGATTATATGGAGTTTTGGTGACTTGTTTGTTGAGTTATTTGTATATTTTGGAAATCAGTCCTCTTTTAGATGTGGGGTGGGCGAATATCTTTTCCCATTCTCTGATCTGCTATTTTGTCTTGTTGCCTCTGTCTTTTGCCTTACAGAAGCTTCTCAGTTTCAGAATTTTCCATTTATTAATTGTCGATCTTAATGTCTATGCTACTGTTGTAATGTTCAGGAAGCTGTCTTTTTTACCAATTCATTCAAGGGTATCTCCCACTTTCTCTTCTAAGAGGTTCACTGTGGTTGGATTTATGTTGAGGTTTTTGATCAATTTAGACTTAAGTTTTGTGCATGGAGATGGATATGGATATATCTGCAATCTTCTACATGTCAGTATCCATTAGGCCAGGACCATTTGTGGAAGATGCTTTCTTTTTTCAATTGTATCATTTTAGCTTCTTTGTCAAAAATCAAGGGTTCATAGGTGTGTGGGTTAATATCATGGTTTTCAATTCTATTTCATTGGTCTACCTGTCTATTTTTGTGCCAATACCAAGCTGTTTTCAGGACTATAGCTCTACAATAGAAATTGAAGTCAGGGATCGTGATGCTTCTTCTGGTTTATTGTACAGGGTTGTTTTGTGTATCCTGGGTCTTTTGTCTTTCCATATAACGTTGAATATTGTTCTCTCAAGATCTGTGAAGAATTGTGCTGGGTTTTTTATGGGAATTGCATGAATCTGCAGATTGCTTTTGGCAAGATTGCCATTTTTAACATGTTGTTTGATCCTGCCTATCCAAGAAAATGGGGCATCTTTTCAAATTTCCTTCTTTAAAGTTCTTGTTATACTGGTCTTACACTTGTTTGGTTAGAGGTACTACAAGACATCTTATGTTATTTGTGGCTATTGTAAAGGGCTATGCTTCTCTAATTTCTTTCTGAGCTTCTTTTTCATCTATATATAGTAGGGCTACTGATTTTTTTAGTTAATCTTGTATCCTACTACTTTGCTGAAGGTGTTTATCAGCGGTAGGAGTTCCCTGGTAGAGTTTTTTGGGTTACTTATGTAAACTATCATATCATGTGCAAATAGTGAAAGTTTGACTTGTTCCTTTCAAATTTGTATCCCCTTGATCTCCTTTTGTTGTCTTATTGTTCCAATTAGAACTTCAAGTACAATATTGAAGAGATATGGAGAGAGTGGATAACCTTGTCTTGTTCCTGATTTTAGAAGAATAGCTTTGAGTTTCTCTCCATTAAGTTTGATTTTGGCTTTTGGCTTGCTGTTTCATGACTTTATCATATTTAGGTATGTTTCTGTTATCCCTGATCTCTCTAAAATCTTTATCATGAAGGGGCGTTGGATTTTGTTAAAGGATTTCTCAGCATCCAATGAGATAATCATGTGGTTTTTCTTTTTCATTTTGTTTATATGGTGGATTTCATTGATGGATTTTGTATGTTGTAACATCCCCACATTCCTGGGATAAAGCCTACTTGTTTATGGCAGATGATTTTCCTGATGTGTTCTTGGATTCGATTTGCCAGTTTTAATGAATATTTTTGCATCAATGTTCATGAGGGAGATTGGTCCATAGTTCTCTTTCTGAGTTTCGTTTGGGTATCAAGTTAATTGTAGCCTCATAGTTTAGCAATGACCCTTCTGCTTCTATTGTGACGAATACTTTGAGGAGTATCTGTATTAGCTCTTTGAATTTCTGGTAAAATTCTTCACTGAAACCATCTGGCCCCAGGCTTTTCTTGGTTGGAAGACTTTTGACAACTGCTTTATATTTCATTAGTAGTTATAGGTCTATGCTTATCTGTTCTGAGTTTAATTTTGGTAAATGATATCTATCCATAAAATTGTCCATTTCCTTTAAAATTTTCAATTACGTGAAGTACATGATTTCAAAGTATAACCTGCAGATTTTCTGGATTTCCTCAGTATCTGTTGCTATGTCCCCCTTTTCATTTCTGATTTTGTTAATTTGCATGTTCTCTCCCTGTATTTTGGTTAGTTTGGATAAAGCTTTATCTTGTTGATTTTCTCAAAGAATTAACTCTTTGTTTCATTGATTCTTTGTATTGTTTTCTTTGTTTCTACTTTATTGATTTCAGCTCTCAATTTATTTATTCCTAGCATGTACTCCTCCTGGGTGAGTTTGATATTTTTTGTTCTAGAGATTTCATGTGTGCTGTTAATTCTCTAGTGTGACTATTTTCCAGTTTCTTCATGTGGGCACTTAGTGTTATGAATTTTCCTCTTAGCCCTGCTTTCAAAGTGTCCCATAAATTGGGCATGTTGTGTCTACATTTTCATTGAATTCTAGAATGCCTTAAGTTCTTTATTTATTTCTTCTTTATCAAGGAGTGATGTAATTGAGCATTTTTCAATTTCCATTAGTTTGTAGGGTTTCTGCAATTTGTGCTGTTGAATTCTAATTTTAATCCATGGTGATCTGATAAATTTCAGGGAGTTATTTCAATTAGTTTTTGTATCTGTCAAGGTTTGCTTTGTTGCTGATTATATGGCCAATTTTAGAGAAGGTTTCATGTGACACTGAAAAGAAGGTATAATTTTTTGTGTTTGGATGGATTGTCTGTTAAATCCAATTGGGTCATAACTTTTGCTTCTATCAGTTATGATATTGGAAGAATAGTGAAAAATTCCTAAAAGATCTCTTATGTTTTTGGTTGTGATGGAGCCCTCATCTTGTACCTGTTGGAAACAGAAGCAAACACTGAGTCAAACTAGAATCTAGATGCAGAGGGCGAGGACAAGACCAGGTTGCAGAAACACATAGAGACAGCTGACCTGAACAAGGAGGAGCTAATGGGCCCCCAGACTGATAGCTGGGAATCCAGCATGGAACTAACTCAGGCCCCCCTGAAAACGGGTCTCAGCTAGAAGGACTATGCAGTCTAAGGGACCTCAAACAGTGAAACCAGGATGTATTCCTGGTGCACAAAAGGACCTTGCGGACACATACCCCATGGAGGGATACTGCCTTAACCTAGAGACAGGAGGGAAGTCCTAGTCCTTACTTCTAATGACTTGTCAAATTTACATGACCCCACCTGTATGGCATTGCCCTACATGTGGAATTGGGGTGAGGGGATGGGAGGGGAGGGAGGTCAGGTGCATGTGAGGGGGCAGAGAGGGTAAGAGGGAGTGAGAGAGAGTGGGAGGGAGGGAGAGGGAACTGGGATTGACATGTAAAACAAAAAAGAAATAAAACAAACAATAAATAAATAAATAATTCCTAAAAGATCAAAGCACCATATTATTGCATTCTTGATGTTTTTTTTTGGTATAATTCAAAAATCTCTTCCAAAAGAGACAATAGAGACAGACACCAATATCCTCAAACAAATACATCTGTCTTTCACAAACACTTACCATGTACCACCACTTGAGTCTAGAACAATGACTGTATTTTTTGCTCACTAATTAATACACTGGGTTTATATTTCATTTTATTCTGCCATATATATTGGGCTATACAGAGCTAAGATTTAATTTACCTGTCAAGAATGTTGTTCATAAAAATATTTATAACAAGTAAAGGTTATGTGCACTGGTGGAGTGTTTATATGATTTTCAATCTGCTCTTAACTTTGGCACTCCAAAGCTCCATTTCATATCCTCATCAAAAGCATGTCCTGTTTTTGCCACACTCATAGACATTAATACCAAGATTTTCAAGTTAAACTTCAGATTTAATCTAAAACAACTCCAATTACAGGTAACCCTACACACACACACACACACACACACACACACACACACACACACACACACACCTGGCCCAGTCTCTGTCTCTCCTGGCCCAGTCATATAGACTCCTGATTCATGGAACTGTTGTGCACCTGCCTGAAAGACTCACCTGCCCAGTTCACAACAAACAAAAACAGAGCTGAATTACTTTTCTTTTGTTGGCTGAATGTAAATTAAAAATAAATCGTTAAATGTCTTTCCACTTTTCATTCAGTTGTATTCTCTCCTGTAGGCACACTCAGACTTCATCAATTATTTACTCCACAATGGTTTTGAAAAATACCTTGCTTTATAATTCTGTCTTGCAATGTCTTTCTTATATGTGCCAAGAGAAAGGCTGGGGCCTGGGAGGGTGGGATAGTAGTTTTGGGAAGATGATTTTAGGCAGGCTGTGGAGAGGGACATTGACCAGCTGGCAGTGTCTGAATAGACAGGTGGGGAAGTCTGCTGTCATCATTGGAGCCTGCTGGCTCTTATCCCGAAGACTAGGAAGAATTTAATACCAAAATATGTGAGCCCAGGGGGTGAGCTATTGACATAGACAGCTGGATATTTGCCAGGCAGAAACTCTGCCAAAGTCAGTAGGCTGGGAATGAACAGGACTTGGTGGTCAAAGGGAGAGAGGAAGAAAAGAACTCTGCTGGTGACAAGCAACTATAATTTGACATCTAGGGAATAAAATGGGGGGAGGAACAAACTCTTCTGTCGTGAAAAACACACATGGTTTTAACTAGCACATTGAATTCAAGCAATGACTTAACCAGCTTCAAACCAGTTTTTTTTTTTTCTTTAACATATTATTTTCTTTGATTATTCTTGACCAAATAAAGAACACTCATCATTTGAGTTTGCTGTCAAAGAAAATTCATTGACAAACCATGGAGAAATGCTGTGTAAGTGACATGAAATTGAAATCATTAGCTGCTATGCTTGTCATGGGTAAAGGTACCCTTTAAAAGAAGTTTCTCTGAGAAATAGACAACTCAACAATGTTGTCTATATACATAGATATTCTACTTTCAGTGAAGAGAACTACTAATTCAAAACCAAGAAGTAACTGAACATTACTAGCCAGTCCACTATGGAACACTTCATAAAGGAAGAGACAAATGAATCTTCTTGGGTATACAGGCAATACACTCCAGGACAGATAGATAACATTGTAGGCCATAGAATAAGTTGATGGGAGATGTCATTCTGTAAATATGTTTCTCTTACTGGTTAATAAAGCACTGTTGGCCAATAGGAAAGCAAGCTAGGTGGCACTAGGAGACAAGGAGGATTCCTGAAGTAGAAGGGAGGAGTCAGCATGGAGAGACTGGAGAGAGAAGACACCGCCCCACTCTCTGCCAAGATGAGACCACATGGAAATACTTAGATTAATAGAAATGGGTTGATACTTAAGAAAGAGCTAGCCGATAAGAAACAAGTAACTGGCCAACAGCCATTATATGCAATACAGATTCTGTTTGTTATTTGTGGCTGGCTCTGTGGTGGTCCAGGCTAGCAGGAAAAATCTACTCATAACAATAGTAAAGACAACAATGCATCAGTAACAGAAGAAACGTCCTAGTCCTTACTACAAATGACCTGTCAGATCTATATGACCCCACCTGGATGGCATTGCCCTACATGTGGAATTGGGATAGGGAGATGGGAGGGGAGGGAAGTCAGGGTGCATGTGAGGGAGGAGAGAGAGTAAAAGGGAGGGAGGGAGGGAGGGAAGGAGGGAGGGAGAGGGAAATGGGATCGACACATAAAATAATAAATTAAATTTAAAAAAAGGAAGAAAAAATATACTTCTAAATTACTCATGGACCAATGAAATAATCATGACTAATAGTAACATGTGTCAATCAATAATAACATGTGTCAAACTGGGTGAAAATGAGATAACAAGATACTAAAATATGTGCAATGTAGCTAACAGTGCTTAATATAGAATGAATATCACCAAATACTATATCTTTTAAAAAGCACCAATCAAATCAATGATCTGGATTTCCACTTTGAGAAACTACGGGGAAAACATGCACGCTATCTTTGATTTAGCAGAAGGAACAATAGGATAAATGGAAAAATTACGAATTTTAGCTCAGGAAAATCATTGATAAAAACCTTAAGACTGCAAAGAACAATGAAATTGATAAGCTGTTGGTCTCACTGAATAACAGGAAAGATGATACAAATCACCAATGCAGAGGAGGAGAGAGGAGACAGAGTTTCAGACGTTGATATGGTCACAGGCATTCCCATCATGTTAATGGAACCCAGAGTGCAAAGGTATGTGCAGTATGGACTTTTGAATTCTTGTAGTGAAGCAAAAGAACACAGTGCCATTGGAAAATATCTTAGCAGTATCTTATAAAAATAAAATATGCCCTCCCCCATGTGTCTAGGTCCTGATCCAAATAACAGAGTTTGAGGACTCCCCATAGAAGGTGTCACCCTCCCTGGGGAGCTGAAGGAGATGGGATTGGGATTGGGGGGATGTGGGAGTGAGAGGGTGAGGGAACTAGGATTGACATGTAAAAGAAGCTTGTTTTCAAATTTAAATTAAAACAATATCTAAAATAAAATATGGGTAGGCAGTGGTGGCACTTTCAATCCTTACACTAAGGAGGTAGAGGCAGACTGATCTCTGAGTTCGAAGCCACCTGGTCTACAGAATGAGTCCAGGACAGCCAAGGCTATACAGAGAAACCCTGTCTAGAACAAAAAAAAAAAAAAAAAAAAAAAAAAAAAAAACAACAACAAACAAGCAAACAATACATACTTACATATAATATATATGTATATATTATAAATGACAATATACAACTAAACAAAGCCAGATGCAACTATTCGGGGATGCCTTACTGAAAAGGACTTATAATCTCTAAATGGGCATGGAATGTAATAAGAATAAACAGATTGCTGTGGGATGCTACAGAATACTACCATGAAACAAGAAGTTATTTGATGCTGAGTTAAATAATCCCATTAGTATAACATATATGATTCTGCTTACAAGCAACAGAAAAGGCCAAACTCTTGTGACAAAAATAACAGTTGTTTTGAGATGTCTTGGGGTGTAGGAGAGGTAATAGAATTACTTCCACGGTATACATGAGGATTTCTAGGAGGTGATGCAATCGTTCCATGGTTGTGTTGTTTTGATAATTGCACTACTGCACTAGATTATCAAAACTCAATTACATACGTGCTGTTCACCATTTTAGATTATGCATAGCATATACCTCATAACTCAATACTGTAGGAATCTGAAATCACCAGAGAAGATATATTTCTTTAAAAGGATTATACATTTACAAGCAAAATAAATAAATGAAAGTATTTTGAAAAAATAAGATCAAAAGTTAATAAAACATATAATTTCAAAATTTCACCCTAAAAGTATATAGCTAAAGTTTTAATTAAAAGATCAGGAATATCATTTATGAATTTTTATATAAGAACACTACACCAACATAGCCCCCTTTCCTTTACTGAGGAAGAAGTGCTGGAAATTGCAACTAACCTTTACTACCTAAAGAATAGCATTTGTAAATATTATAAACATCTGTAAACACTCTTGAGGTCTGTACCAATGTGTGAATAACCCACAGGTTGGTTCACATTAATTTATTTTTAATGAGATGTCATATGGAAACCTATTTCACCCGAGTTTTTAAAAATAAAAAGGGTATTGTTTTTGTGTTCTGAAGAAAGAAAAAAAACAGGAATATTAATTGATGCACTGAAAAGCTCTTCCCATAAAATTTGTGTGAACCAAGTCTGTACAATATTTAAAGTACTGTGGTTCTGTACAGATTTTAATGTCATTTTTTTTCTACTTTTGTAAAATCTAGTATTGGCATTTTTATAAGAATTGTACTGAAACTGGGCACTGCAGCAGCAGGAGGTAGAAGCATGTAGATCTCCGTGAGTTCAAGTTTGGCCTGATCCTCACAGGGTTGCAGTGTGCAAACTGGACCCTGTCTCAAAACAAAACTTGCATTAAATATGTGATTCACTTTGGGAAACACAAGCATTTTTCAATAACACTATCTACCCATGTAAAAACATAGCTTTCTTTCTCCTTAACTGTGCAAGTTTATGTTCTTTCATTACTACTTTGTTTGTTTGTTTTTCTTATTTTACATAACGATCCCAGTTCCTTCTCCCTACCTCTCTGTCCCCCTGCCTCCCTTTCTCCCTCCCTCTCATATCCCCACCACCACCCTCCCATCCCACCCACCCCCCACTCCACAGGGAGAATGGAGCCTTCCAGGAGGGATCAACAAAATTGTCAAGTCATTTGGAGTACGGACTAGACCCATTAATACTTTCATACTTTGTACTGTGCAAACTTTTACATTTTTTATTAATTTTTAAGTATGGTGTCCAGTAGCTTGTACAAATGGGATTGTTTTCCTCCTTTTCCTTCCCTGCCACACCACCACCTCTCTGTGTCTGTCTTCCTCTCTTCTTCTCCTCCTCCTCCTTCTCCTTCTCCTTCTCCTTCTCCTTCTCCTTCTTCTTCTCCTTCTTCTTTTTGAGGCAGGATTTCTCTATGTAGCCCTGGTTGTCATGGAACATGCTCTATGGACCAGGCTCTCCTCAAACTCAGAGATCTGCCTGCCTCTGCCTCCCAAGTGCTGGAATAAAAGGTGTGTGTCACTACCACCTGGCTAGGACGATGTCTACATATAAGAACACATCATCAGCAAGCAGAGCTAAGGTTTCTTCTTTTCTTCTCTTCCTAGTTTTGGTGTTTTTGTTTTTTTCAAGTTCTTTTTCTTGCCTACTTGCTATATCTAGGACTTAACAGTATACACTACATGGAAGGAGCAAGCGTGTCCTCCTTGTCTTACACAGGCGCCAAGAGGAAAAGTTTTGACTTGTCTCTGCTGATTATGATCTCAGTTGTGGCCTTTATTTCACAGAGATAACCATCTTCTACTCATACTGTGTTGCAAAATTTTCTTGAGAGTGGATATTGAATTGGCCCAGATTCATTTGTTGAGATAACTGTGTGGTTTCTGTTACCTGCTGCTCATTTTGTGTCTTGTAGGACATGCTTACATTCTAGGGATGAATGCACATTGGCTTATTTTAAATGAATATTGGATTTATTTGCTACTTTTTTATTATGGAACGCAATTATGGACATTGAGTATTGCTTTATAGTTTCATTTTCATGTGCTGTCTTTATCTGGCTTTGGATTTAGAGTGAGGCTCTCCTCACAAAATTATTTAAGGATTATTTCTTCTATTTTGTGAAAGAGTTTAAAATATTTGAAGGCTGGGGGGATGGTTAAGTTTGATCCCCCAGAACCTATCTTTAAAAAAAAAAAAAGAAAAGAAAAGAAAGTTAGAAATGTTACTGTAACCTTGTAATTCCTGCACTATGGAAGTGAAGAAGTTTGGAACCCTGAAGTTCACTGGCTAGTCAGTCAGTTCAGTCTATGTAGTAAGACATTGGCTAATGACATATTCTAGCTCAAAAAATTAAAGTGTATTACTTTTGAAGAATGACAGCTGAATTTATCCTTTGGCCTTCATATACATGATTATATATGCACAAATATATCTGTATGTATCTGTGTAACAGCACAAATACACCCGCAATTATAAATTAAAGAAAAAATGAATTGATACCAATTATTTTGGGAAATTTTAATGGATTTATCTGTGGAAACGATCAAGCAGCCATGGGATAAGAAAGACATATAGAACAAAGAAAAGTAAAAAGCCCAGAGGCAAAACATAGAAGAGAAAAATGTTAATTGTAGTTAAATTATAAAAGCTGGCTAGAAACAATCCAATCTAATGCTGGGCATTTGTAAATAAGAATAAGTCTCCATTAGTCTATTTGGGAGCTGGGTGGCAGGACCCAAAGAGTAAAAGAAATCAACTTAAAAAACATTGCACTAGTTGAATGAAGTTGAAAGAAAAAAGAACTTTAATTTTTACAATGAATACATGTCAATACCTAAAGTACAACAAATCAATAGTCAACAACTATTTTTTGAATGAAATCAAGTCTTGTCAAAGTGATAAACCATAGGTTTAAAAACACAAGGATTTGAGTCACAGCATCAAAGCTTATCCATTCCAAGTGATATCCAAGATGGTCTCTGAAGAACTCAAACACTTCAGGTAGTAAATAGAGATGGTAAAGATGCAAGAGAAAGAAACACAAGCAAACACATCAGGAAAGTCAATAAAGAGACATTGGGTTTCTAATGTACTATATAATAATTGGATCTACACAACACATGCAGATCAATTCATCAAACAGCAACAGAGCACACTTTATTCTCAAGTGTGCATGAAACATTCTCTCAGGAAAATGAGGCACTAACCTCATCTTAAACACTATTTCTCAAGACTAAGGAGAGGAGGTCAATTCTACCTTCCATAGACACCCATCCAAGCTAACTTGGTTCCTGGTCCTCCTTGTTGTGTAAGTACAATCAAGTTAGGAAGCATTTGTGGTCTTTGTCATTTCCCTGGCCCATCTCTCCTAGTCATACTAGTCCCCCTCCCCCAATTTGTGTAAAATCAAGTAGTAAACAGAGAAATTAGTGTTAAAAACAAATTGAAGGATATCTCCCTGTTAGCAGCCTGAGTTGAACTGTGAAGATGATTCGCTACTCTCTTGACCCAGAAAACCCTACAAAGTTATGCAAATTAAGAAGATCAAATCATTGTTTTCACTGTGAGAACACCCACGATGCTGCCCAGGCCCTCAAGCATATGCTTATCTGAAAAGTCACCAAATACCTGGAAGGTGTTACTTTAAAGAAGCAATATGTGTCATTCCAGAGGTACAATGGTAGAGTTGGTAGGTGTGCCCAGACCAAACAGTGGGACTGAACAGAGTTGGTGGCCAAAAAACAAACAAACAAACAAGATGTGCTGAAGTTTTGCTGCACATGCTTTAAAATGCTGGGAATAACCCTGAACTTAAGGTTTAGATATAGATTCTCTAGTCATTGAACATATCCCGGTGAACAAAGCACCTACAGTGCACTGATGAATTTACAGAGCTCATGCCTGGATTAAGCCATACATTGCTTCCCCTGCCACATGGAGGAGATCCTCACGGAAAAGGAACCAATTGTTCCAGGGCCCAAAGAGGAGGTAGCCTAGAAGATAAAGATATCCCAGTAGAAAACAAAGAAATAAAAACTTATGGCATAAGAAAAGATTGATCATACAATAAATGCAGATAAAAAGTTTAAAAAAAAAAAAAAAACGCCAACAAATTGAAGAACTTATAACTGGATCCACAGAAATCCCTGTGGATCACAAGACCTGAAGTCACAAAGGGGAAGACACAAATGGAACTTATTCACAATGTGGGTAGTGTCCTATCCTATCTGTGTCCTTTCATACTCCTCACAAATGGACACATCTTATCTATGCCACCCACCAAGTAAGTCCTACCTATTCATATAAAGAAAAGGGGCCCTTTGAAATTAATTAGCTATTTAATTTATTAAAATCAAAGAGAACAGTAACTTTGAAATCAATCTTTCTAGAGTATTGTGTCCTTTTTTTATATTCATAGAAACCAGCTCTCGTTATTTTCTGCCATGCCTATTTCTAGTGAAAAGATAGTGATTTTCATGCCTTTGAAGACCACGAATTGTCTAATTTCCACAGAATGTGACAAAGGCCACATCTGCTTCAGGGTCATGAAAACTTTAGGCAAAGAAGATAAGGGAAATTAACTAGGATATCCTAAAACAGTGCTCAAGACCAGGAAAATGAGCAAAGGGAGGGTTTTTAAGTATGCTGGTCAATCATCAGGCTGGAAAGTAATTATCAAAAGCCTCAGAATGAGAGAAAGAGGGTTAGAAGGGGATCCTGAAAGGCTTTAGCTTACTCATGAGGTTTATTTCATTCTTAGTAATGATGGAGGTATCCACCACTTCAACCCATATTAATGCAGGTTTCCTACAAGGAGCACACCCCAAGCCCCCCCCCCATATCCCCAGCAGCAAAAATACTTCTGAAGTTTTCAGATACAAAGACTCAGGGTCCATCTTTTAAATATTCCAACATAAGCCACAGGAGAAAAGCAAGGAGATGCTGAACTGTAACTCAAATAGCCAGTGTCTTTATAACACCAGGTGACATCAGGATACAGATAATTTTCACAAGAGAAAAGTCTGAAAGAGTGAAGCCTTGTGGATAGATGCTAAGTTTTGCATATTGAATGTTGAGGTAACCAACGAGGAGGGAGGATGGTAACAAAGGCCTTCATGAAAATGCCACATTTGGAGAGATTAGGGAGTTCTGGAAGACTAGACCTGTAATTCCAGGATAAAGAACTGTGTGTGACATGGACACTACAGTAAATAGGGAATCCACAAGTTGGAGCAAGTTGGCAGCATAATACAAGGAGTTCAATTCTTTAGCAATTATACTTGAACATAAACCACTTTCTACAGTTTGAAAATTAAAATCACGCTTGTCTTACAGAGAAACCATCTCAACACTCCTTTGGGATATTAATGGAGATACCTTAAACATACTGAATCCATTCAAAACTTTGAGTACAGCATGGGCCAATTACTGGTGACATTACCACTTCTGTTTAAATAGACTAGATAGTTTACAATAATTTTCATTTTCAGAAATAATTATTATCTGTTCTTCATAGAGTTTATTAATTGAATCATTGAGGAGTGCCACATCCAAAAGTTAAAAGATGGATTTTCTTTACACCAGATGTTGGCTTTCCACTTCTGGAGTAGGATGGAATCACTTAAATGTTGTCTCCTGCAGCAAAAAGACACCAGTAAACTGCAGCCTGTAAAACACAGGCAGTGTTTCACATCAGTAGATTCATAAGGTGAACTTATGTTCTCGCCCATGTTTCCAAAACAGACACAAAAGAAGAAAGAAAAGTCATTGTGATAAATAATTGGATATGGAATGTGTGGGACAAAATCCCCACTTTCAGAGTTACTATTTTGTTTTCATTACCATACACCAAATCCACATGACATAGTTCTGGTTGAGTTTATGGAATATATTATCTGCCTTTAGTCAACAGAAGTGTGCACATCCCTATTTCAAAAGCAGCCATACCTTATGTATAAATGAAGATTTTATGTACAGAAGTTTCCAAGTTAATGATTGCCAATGAGATGATTTTCAGGTTGGGGGAAATTGTTCTTCATTTCTTTAAAATTAAAAATGTTAAAATCACTCACATTTTTTCACTTCATCTTAAATTCCCTGAATAAAGAAACCCTCAAACATCTCTAAAGCATTCTGCAATGTCAGGTGCTGCTTCCAGCTGAAGGAAATGTATCCTTTATGCTCTAAACAACTTAAGATGTTTACATCGGTGGACACACTAGCTGCATTTGGAATACAGAACCCCAAACATAGGTCTTTTATTCCACCACTAGACTCCATCAAAGACAGCATTGATAAATACTTTATGATTGGCTTTTAGTGTGGGGCAAAGTATTTCCAGCCTGTATTATTCACACCAATATGGCTAAGTTCATCTTCCGTATACACTCCAGATCACATTCACCTCATTATCATTATGGTGCTAAATGAATGCTTGGCACATCTGCTCATGAAGTGCTTTATTATCTGTTCAAATGAGGTTTAGGATGAATAGAAAAATAACTATGGAGGAGACAAATGCACTGTTTATACCAGCTGTGAAATTCAGTCTCAGCAACACTATGTTTCAAAAATCCTTTGGTGTGTCTTTTCCACTGAATAGAGAACTATTAATTAATGAGATGTTTCCATTTATCATGAAGAAAAAAAATGCAAAGCAGTTATAAAGCAAACCCAAACATATTCACAGAAACCTGGAAGAGGACAAAGGCCTAATGAAGACCTTACATTGTTCATTCAATTCCTACCTCATCCTTTCAAAAGAAAATTTGAAGGTCTGTAAATATTTTATCAACAACATAATATCAAATATTTCTAATGCAAAACAAGACTGTGCAAATAAATCAGCTGGTTATGAATCTATCAGTACCTTATAGCTTTTCACAGACAGTTTACAGTCAATCTTTTCAATTGCTCTTAAGCCTTTATAATCCATTTCAGAGTTAGCACCAATCCCATAGCTGCCCAAGGGAGCCTACATCTGTACCTGTGGCATGCTATGCCTATTCTCCACATTGTCTACAGCCCAACCATAGAGGTTAATGTCACTAACAACAAAAAAACCAAAAGAAAAAAAAATAAAATAAAAAACTATGCATAGTTCATTCCTGCATGGCAACTATTCATCTTCTACCCTCATTAAAGTGAAGATCTTCAAATGCTAAAGTCCATTGTCCAAGAAAGAGCAAAAGAATAGTGGAGTCAATGTCTAGACAAACACTGGCAGATAAGACTCTTCTAGGTACAGAGATGATTATGTGTTTTGCTATTTCAGTTTGTTTATATGATAGATTATGTTGACAGATTTCATATCTTGAACCATTCCTGCATCTCTGAGATAAAGTCTACTTGATCATGGTGGAATTTTTTAATGTGTTCTTTCATTTGGTTTGTAAATATTTTGTTGAGTATCTTTGCATGATTGTTCATGACGGATATTGGTCTGCAATTCTCTTTCTTCGTTGTATCTTTGTGTGGTATGGGTATTAGGATGACTGTAGCCTCATAAAGGAGTTTGGCAATGTTTCTTCTGTTTCTGTTGTGTGAAACAATTTGAGGAGTATTGGTAAAAGTTCTTCCTTGAAATTCTGGTTACAATTATGCACTGAAATCATCTGGCCCTGGGTTTTCTTTGGCTGGAAGAATTTTAATGACTGATTCTATTCCCTTAGGGGTTATCGGTTTATTTAAGTTGTTTATCTGGTCTTAGATTAATTTTTGTAAGTCATACTTATCCAGAAAATTGTCCATTTCTTTTAGATTTTCCAATTTTGTGGAGTACAGCATTTTTTAAAAATATGACATGGTTTCCTCAGTGCCTGTTGTTATGTCCCCTTTTTCATTTATGATTTGTTAATTTGTATATTTGTGTGTATTTTTTAAATTTAAATTTGAAACAAGCTTGTTTTACATATCAATCCCAGTTCCTCTCCTGTTGTCCCCCCAACCAATCCTCCTTATGCTCCTCAGGGAGGATAAGGCCTTCCAAGTCTACAAAGTCTGTCATATTATTTGGAGCAGCGTCCAGGCCCTCCCCCATGTGTCTAGGCTGAGGGAGTATCCCTCTATGTGGAGTGGGATCCTAAAGTCCATTTGTATACTGGGAATAAATACTGTTCCACTACCAGAGGCCCCATAGACTGTCTAGTTCTCCCAACATTCAGGGAATCTGTATAGGTCCTATGCTGGTTTCCTAGATATCAGACTGGAGACCATGAGCTCCCCCTTGTTCAGGTCAGCTGTTTCTGTGGGTTTCTCCAGCCTGGTCTTGACCCCTTTGCTCATCACTCCTCTCTCTCTGCAACTGGATTCCAAGAGTTTGGTTCAGTGTTTGGCTGTGGGTATCTGCTTCTGCTTCCCTCAGCTACTGGATGAAAGCTCTAGGATGGCATATAATGCAGTTATTAATCTCATTATTGGGGAAGGGCATTTAAGGTAGCCTCTCCACTACTGCTTAGATTGTTAGTTGGCACCATCATTGTAGATCTCTGGACATTTCTCTAATGCCAGATTTCTCTTAAAAACCTATAGTGGCTCTCTCTTATGGTATCTCTTTTCTTGCTCTTCTTTATTCATTCCCTAACTCAATTTGCTCTCTGCCTTTTGGGTAAATGATCTTCACCAACTGCACATCTAACAGAGGGTTGATCTCTAAAATATAAATAAAGAATTCAAGACACTAGGCATCAACATACCAAATTGAAAAATGGGGCACAATTCTAAATGGAGAATTCTCAACAGAAGAAACTCAAATGGCTGAAAGACATTTAAGGGATTGTTCAACATCCTTAGTCAACAGGGAAATGCAAATCAAAACAAATCCAAGATACTATTTTATATTTACTAGAATAGCTAAAATCAAAATCACTAATAACAGCTTATGCTGGAGAGGATGTGGAATAAGGGGAGCAGTCCTCCATTGTAGTGAAAATGCAAGCTTGTACAGCCACTTTAGAAATCAGTATGGCAGGTTCTCAGAAAATTGGGAATCAATCTACCTCAAGATCCAGCAATACCACTCTTAGGCATATACCCAAAGGATTCACATTCATACCACAAGGATGTTTGCTCAATTCTGTTTATAACAGTATTCATAACATCTAGAACCTGATGCCCCTCACCTGAAGAAGGGCACACATAAGTGAATATTAGATGTAAAAAAAAAAAGGGGGGGGATAACCAAGTTACAATCCATAACCGCTGAGAAGCAAGGTAACAAACAGGAACCTAGGAGAGAGATTCATGGAGATTCATGGATGCTGTTCTGGTGGAAGCTTCACCCCAGCCCCCGGCATCCATATACTCAAAGAGTCAGCAATGCTCTGGTGAAAGCCACCTCCTCCACCTCTCTTCAAACCCTGCCATGTCTCAGAAAGCCCAGCAAATGATGACTCCTCCCCAAGAAGAGCTCAAGACAACTCCCACAGGGTATTTAAACTGCCCCCCCCCCGAGAAGACATATATGTGGTTTTCCAGTCTCTCTTTTCCATATATACTCTGGGGAGCTGGATAATCATCTGAGAGTATTGTATCCATTAAACTTGGACTTTTTCTAATTCAATTTGATTTGGTCTGGTTTGGGAAGCTATATAGTGGAGAGGTTTATCAGGATGCAGAAACTTTTCAGATGCACCTGGGAAAGAGAGAGAGATATTAAGTTCTCCTGAGTAAATTGTGAGAATGTGCTATGAACTGGAGGCAGTGGGAGAACATTAGAGACAGGGATAGTTGAGTTGAGAAAGGGACAGAGAGGGATAGCAAAGAAAGAAATTTTGTAGAGAGAGCCATTATGGGGTTAGGAATAAATCTGGTGCTTTGGAAACTCCCAGGAATCCACAAGGATGGCCCCAGCTAAGACTCCTAGCAGTAATGGAGAGGGTGCCTGAACTGGCCTTCTCCTGTAATCTGGAGTTAAATTGATGACTACCCTAATGTCATCATAGAGCCTTCATCCATTAACTGATGGAAGTAGATGCAGAGATCCACAGCTAAGCACTGGGCTGAACTCTTGGAATGCAGTTGAAGAAATGGGGGAGTGAAAATATGAGCAAAGGGGTCAAGAACATGATGGGGAAACACATAGAGACAGCTGACTCAAGCTAGTGGGAGATCACTGACTCTGAACTGACAGCTGGAGAACCTGCATAAGACTGAACTAGAACCCCTGAATGTAGGTGGCAATTGTGTGACTTGGGCAGTATATGGGGCCACTGGCAGTGGAACCAGAATTTATCCCTAGTGCATAAACTGCTTTTCTGGAGCCCAATCCCTATGGAAGGATACATTTCTCAACCTAGATACAATGATTAGATATGTTAGACTTTGTTGACTCCCCATGGGAGGCCTTATACTTACTTAGGAGTAGATGGGGCGGTGGCAGGGAAGAACTGGAAGAGAGCAGGGAGGGGGGACTGTGGTTGGTATGTAAAATGAAAAAAAAATAAAATAAAAATTTTTAGGAAGTTTAACTGTAAGAAGCTATAGGGAACTGGTTATCATTCTTAATGATGGCTCTTCAAGCCTAATTCACCTGAGTTAACTATTAAAACTAAAGAGATCTATCTACCTGGACTAGCTAGTATTTATACATATTGTCAAGTGAAACCAGTGGAAATTGGGTTTCCTAATGCCCAGCTGTATTTTATTAGTTCATTATTTTCTAAATCAACACTACACTGAGGCTGAGCCCAACTTTCTTCATAATTACACTGCAGAGGTCAGTTAATTTAACAAAGACTAGTTTAAATTCTACCATATAACCAAATACCAGCTGACAAACAAATAGATGAGTCAAATAAGAAGGCTGAAAAGAGCAAGACAGAGTGGTCTGTCATCCACTCTTTGTTGGCGTGACAGCTAACCTGGTTTGACAGTACAGGTAAAAGACATTTAGCAGAACAAGAAAAGATCAGCAAGACAGAGATCCTGTACATTCAGGGACACTGAAATAGCCTGGCCAGGTGAGAACACAAAGTCTAAATGGGCAATGCTCGGAGAACAAGCTAGTGAAATAAGCCCAAGACAGAGTCCAAAGTGACCAAAGAGCTTGGACTTTGTTCTGAAGTCAACTGAGAGAGTTGCCAGAAAATACAGGAAACCCAGATAAATTTGAATTTCAAATGTTCAGTGGATGATTTTTTTTTTTTTTTTTTTTTTTTTGTATAGATTCTACATATTCCCTGGGACGTATTTAGACTTAAAAATAAAAAGTTATTGATCTGAAATCTAAATTTATGTGAGCACTCTTGAATTGTATTGGCTGAATTTAGTCATCCTTGACTAGAAAAGGAAAAGCAATCTAACAAGGAGAGCAACAGGGTTTAAGCCGAACAGCAGGAAGCTACTGCTGTTTGTGAAGCTGTTTGTGTCACAAATTCGTAGCTACTTAGGATATCAGTTTTGGCTGCCTTCTTAATAATAGACAACATTTTATATGGTAAACAAATGTCATGATTTGAAGTAAAATTAAAGGCATCTTCCCTATTTTCCTCTTCTGTTTTAGTTCTTTAAAGGATTCTTTTATTTATTTAGTTAGTTATTTTGATTTTTTGAGACAGGTTTTTACTATGTAGCTCTGGCTGTCCTGGAATTCTCTCTGTAAACCAGGACGACTAACAGAGATCTGTCTGCCTCTGCCTTCCAAGTGCTAGGATTAAAGGCATGTACTATAGAGGGTTCTTAATCCTTAAAGTTTCAGTGCCAATGTTTATTAAATATAAAAACAGTATTTTTTTTTTGCAAATTTTAAGGATCAAATAAATAAATGTCTGTAACATATACAGAACTGTGCCTGGCATGATGTAACTGCCTTGAAAACACACCAACTCCTTTTTGCAATGCAAAGTAGTAAGATACACTTTAAATTTTACAAAAGATCACTTTATTTAATGAAAAGTGAAAACTGGTGTAAAGTCAGTTGTGAAAAGTTTACAGTAACACAGACAGTTAGCAAACATCTGAAATCTCAGCATTAAGGAAGCAGGAAACATTGTAGGAACCTGAGGTACAGCAAGGGGGCACACTCTGTAATTAATTCCTATACCTCAAAATTTGACCCAATTTAGTTGGAAAAAGAAGACCCTGAGCCAGGCAGCAATAGCACACACACATTTAATCCCAGCTCTTAGGAGGCAGAGACAGTGAATCTCAGGCAGTTCAAGGCCAACCTGGTCTTCATAGTGTGTTCAACAACGGAAAACCCTGTCTAAAAACATAAAAGCAAAAACGAAAGAAGGAAATTGAAAGCCAAGAGAAAAAGAAAAAACTCCATAGTGATTTTTTTCTTTTTTTTAAAGTCTTTCCTCATATGCATCCTCCCTGCAGTCTCATCTCCCTCCTCTCCTCCGCATCCCTTCTCCCCATCTCACCTCTATGCCTGATCTACTCCTCCTCTATTTACCTGCAGAAAATAGCTGGCCTCCCAGTGATAACAACCAAACGTGGCGTTACAAAATTCAATGAGACTAGTCAAAAACCCTCTCATCAAGACATGATGAGGCAACACACTAGGAAAAAAGGGATCCCCAAGAGCAAGCAAATGAATCAGAGTCACCCCCACTCCCACTGCAAATGTCCCACGGAAATAAAAAGTTACACAACCATAACACATAAAAAAGAAAGTAATCAACTCATGCTACAAAAGCTGACTCTTTTTCTCCTATAGAGTCATTCTAACTTAAACAAATGATTCAAAAAGCAAGGATGTGTAGCGTTATTATAAGCAGAGAGCCCATTTCACCTGTCATTATTAGAGGTAGCTTTCAAAATATGTGACGCATAAACAGACGATGATGCTTGACTTATTCCTAGACAAAATAGCCATGAGCTACATATTTAAAACCACACTGCCATGTTTTACAGACAAAAAAAAAATATAGGCTCAGAAGGGAATTAACTTGTCCCATGTCAGAGAACAATAAAGATACACCTAGGGACATCTTTATTCAGTGTTCCCCAAAGAAGTGCCTTTTCAAATATAACCAAGGTTGCTGAAACTCAAGGCTTAGTACACAAAGGCTGCCAAGCCATGGATTTCCAATTATTCTCAGAATCACATGGTCTAGTCCTACCCACAAGTTCCCCATTTCTGAGCCTCTCCTTGCTATTGCCTGTTTCTCCACTCATCTCTCTGAGTTTACTTTTCTCTGTTAGGAAGAGAGAGTACACAGGACAGCTTGAGCTCCATGCCAAAAGTGGGGACCCTCACAGAAGACAGCTCAGAAGCAGGAACAGACATCTTCCAGCTGGAGCTCCATGTCAAAAGTGGGGGACACCCCTCAAAGACGGATCAGAAGGTGCGTTCCCATCTGTGCCTGTGGATGCACACAATCATGTCCTTATATCTCTGCATGCAGCAGGACCCTAGAGTCCAATGCCACTCTGTTAGCATTGGATTTGTTCTTCACTCACAAACAGTAGGTGTTCCCTCTTCTTCTCTGCTTCTCCCCTCCCCATCTCTGTCTCCCTCTGTCTGTGCCTCTATTTCTTTTTTTGACATCTTGATATAAGCAAATTAAGGGCTGAGCTATATCATTGAGAAATACAATGTTACAAAATTGTTACAAATGCCAGCTCAAAACATTGACTCTTGTACCATAGGAAATCACCCTGGTGACATACTCCAAGAAACACTGTTCTGAAGAATTCTGCCCTGAATCCTAGGGGAGGAGGAAGTGGAGAGATGGCATTGAGAATGCCTGGCATTGAGAATGCAACACATGCGCACGCAGCTGCACTGATGACCAAGGATGAACCTTTTATTTTTCTATGGCAGGTCTTTTTCCATGAAGTGATTTATGTGCTTGCCCAGAATACAATGCCCTGATAAAGCATGTACACACAGATCGACCACTATTTGGTTTCCCCTGTTTATTTGCCAGATTTTCCACATCAAGGAGGCTCTCATAATGATTTTGACAAAGAAAAGTGATTCATACCTGGATTATTGCAGAGAGCACTTAAAATACAAAATCCATTTAGTACTGATGAGCCTTAGAACATTATTTGTGTAATCTGTTACAATGGCTGATACTAGAAAGAACATTTTTCTCTTTCTGCTGGTATAGTTTATCAATCACCCCTGCTCCTGACAAGCCCTTAGGAAGAGAACATTTATCAGAGTGGATTAGAAGACTCTAAAAATAAAAGCTGAAGCTGGTGTTTATACGGAGAATACAGGCTGATTGCAGAGACCTGAGAAAAGACTGTTTAGTCTCCAAGTGACTCCAGGCAACAAAGGAGTCAAGCACACAGAGATGTGTTGATAGTGCTTGGAAGTAGGGAAAGAATACTCCTACAGTCTTCTCAAAATGTCTATGTGTGGAGATGATGGAGTTATACAATGCCATGATTAGTACCTGTCTTCTAATACACAGCTTGAAATGTATTGATAATTTTGTGTTTTTGAAATTTACAAATGTCACAGAATTCAGGCTACAGGGTGGAGTCAAACAAGTAATAAAAGCCTTCTATGAAGAATGATAATTTTCAGCACTGCACATTATTGTGTGATTCATCTTGAAAATGGGAAGTGAACAGCAGCTTTTAGTTAGAGCAGCAATCTACATGTCCTCCTCTCCAGTCATGTTCATCCTGCACATCCCTTAATGTCTTCAAGACTTCTATTCCACTTTCCAGAATGGCTTTCAGGTGTTGCCTCCTGGGGCCTTTGGGAAAGGTTATCAAATGCTGCCAGAATATCGCTATTATGTAAGAAAAGGGATTGCTAGTACCTCCCCCACATAACAAGACTCTTGTGAACATTTTAGCAGTGTATGTTACTTGTAGAAAGGAATGGGTCTTATTGCAATATTCAAATGCTTTCCTATAAAATATTTTGATCACACTTAACTCATCCTCATTCTTGTTTCTTGTCCTCTAAATGTTTTTGTCAATGTTGGTGGCTTTGATACATAATGTATGTAAACAGCTCAAGCAATTTCATTGTCCAGCAGCAGTTAAGAATGAATGCTTTGAACCAGCAATTCTCATATGTGTTGCATATTGGTAAGTTTAATAAACTCAAATGTAGGCCATGAAAAAGACAAGGGATCCCTAGGCAAGCTGTCTGGGTAGACTGGAATATACACTCTCCATGTTTGGTGAGAGAGCCAGACTCAGGAAACAAAGTAGAGAAAAATCAGAGAAGATATTCACAGCTAACTTCAGACCATATACATATGTACACATGCACACCCAAAGACACATATGTGTGCTGGAGCAGGTGCGCGCGCGCGCACAAACACACACACACACACACACACTGCTCTGGTCACATTAGTATGAATTAAATCACAATTTCTGATGATGGACCCACACATTAGTATTTTTTTTACAGTTCTACATATGAATGTTATGTGGAGCCACTCCATTAGCAAACCATTTTACAATATTTGTTGGTAGTTAGGCAAGTCTTTTAAAATGCAATTTCCTATTCAGTAGATTGCACCTAATACTCTGCATATCTTAACTGGCTCCCGAGTACTTAGGTTTCTCATGCTTTGCACACTGCATTAGGGTAGCAAAAAAAGGTCCTAGAATACCAAATGTAAACTCCCCAAAGAAGCAGAAAATCCCACCATGTTCACCAGAATTTTCATGTGTGCTGCTTTGACTATCTTGATCCCGTCTTTGAAATAATTCTTTCCCTCAAAATGCATGCAGCTCTTCAATTTTTTTCATATTATCACTTCTTAGAAAATACTAAAACTTAAAAATGAGTACTATGAGAATAATTTGGAATTATTACTTGATGTTCTGTCCAAACTTCTGCCTGGATCTATCTGCAAATGCTATACTTGACTAATGAGGAAAACACTATGTAGTCTTGAGACTTAATCCCAGGGAGCTGCAGGCCACAATGACTACTCTGTGAATATTCCACATACCAAGTATAAAACAGAAATCAATTCTCTAGATGTATACACTGTAGCAACTGTAGAACTGGATGTCCAAAGTCACTGACTGTGGCATGAACACCTATATCTTCAAGATTTATAATGAATGTTTCTTAATAGCCACTGACTTTGTCTTGATTTTCAGAATGACTCTTTCTGCTCATATTTTCCCAAGCATTGTTCCCATTTCTAGTCTAAATTTCATCACCTGAATAGCTATGCAAGAAATAATGGCGAAAGTTTGGCTTTTTCTGTCGTGCCATATCTTAAAACCATCAATAACCCTCAATGCCAACTTAATAACCAACTGGGAGAGTCAGTGCAGGAATCGGTGTGGACTCCTCAGGCAATTTCTACAGAAGAAATAACTATAGCACTTTCAATGCAGAGACCACCACCTAATGCTAGATTGAAATCTCCGAGAGTTCTGGACTATGACTCCCAATAGCAAAATGTATGCTGAGAAACTACATTTTGGCTTCTAATATTTTTCTCCAGGGAAAGAAACCATGAACTGCTTATACAAAAAGACATCTGACTAGAACAGAAAAAAATAAAAGATAAGCCTAAAGCAATTAGAATATATAAATGTAAGATACCACTCAATAAACAAAGGACGTAGCTGTCAAAGGAACACAAGAGACCACCTGTAAAAAAGTATATAATGATCAAAGATAGAATTATTCAGTCACAAAATTAAGTAGTGAATGTAGATAGGACTATAGCATCAAGTATAGAAGCACAGTATAGAGTCCATTCTGCTTCAAATAAATACATGGAATACTTCAAATAAGGTATTCTTATACACCAGGAGATGAATCTTAGCTGTCATTCTGCTCTTGTTCAGTGTATATTGTACTTATTAAAGGTTTTCAAAGAATGTGGCATAAGAAGAGTTCCAAGAAGAGTAACAAAATGTTGTGCATATTATTTGGACCATATGATCAAAAAATTAGTATTGCCAATAAGACATCAGTAAGGGGTAGATGAAATGGCTCAGGCATAAAGGGATTTGCAATCAATCCCAATGACCCAAGTTCAGTCCCTACTACCTCCATTGTAGGAGGGAATTGACTCCCACTAGCTGTCCTTTGACCTCCACAGGAACACGATGTCACATGATTGTCACACACACACTACAGAAAAAAAAGACAAGTCAATGAGTCCTATTCACACACTCAAAATATGAACTCTGTGGTGACACGAGAAAGGCACTTTGCCTCTGTGACTATCATGAAGTCCTGTCATCCAGTTTAATGAGAAACATCAGAAGAACAAGATTGAAGATCTTACAGTTCATCTTGCCAGTCATTCTTAAAACTTAATTAATAGTGGCTGAGAGAAACTGTCACAGACCAGAAGAAACAGTGATCCAACACTCAAACATACACAGATTCTTGGAAATGAGCCTAGAAGACAAAAGTGGAAAATATTTGGGAAATTTAGAAATGTGAGCAAGGTGGTATCCAATGAATAGTGTGATTTTGTATCACTATTGACTAGTTATGACAGATGTTTTCATAGTTAATGAAAGATGCTAACATTAGAGCATATCAAAGGAGGTGCATAAGAGGACTCAGCACTATCTTTGCATCTTGACTACAAACATAAAACTGTTCTTATTATTTTCATGTGTATGTGTGATGTGTTTTACATGTATATATTTACAGGTGTTTAAATGTAGCCACTTGAGGGACAATACCAAGCAAATATATGTGTCTACATGGAGTTCTGAAGTTGATGTCAGGGATCATATTCAGTTGCCTTTCCACCTTATTCAGTGAGGCAGAGTCTCCCAGTCAAACCCAGAGCTCACAGATATGGCTAATCTGCTCTGATATTGCTTCATCTTCTGAGGTTGGAATTACAGCCAACTGCTTTGGCCACCCAGCAGGTACTTGGGTTCTGGAGAACTTAATACCAGTCTACTTGCTTGTGTGCCAAATTCTTTAATTACTGATCCATCTCCCCAGACCTCTAAAACTGGTTTAAGCTAATTCTTTTATTTAAAAATTCAATTTATGTAATACTAGGCTCTGTTCTTTTTAATTACTGTCCTGTGTCGGTCTCTGAAGCCTGTAATAAATGTGAAAAGAACAGGGAAAATGAGAGAGGGGGAGGGATAGAGGGATGGAAGAATAAAGTTGTTTTCTGTTTATACAGCCTGGCACTTTTTTTTGTGCAGAAGACAGAAAGATAAAGAGATTAAGTGGACATCATCTAAAATTGATGCTTTTGATGGGAAAAGGAATATAAGATATAGGAAAACAAGACACAAAGATGGGGTAAGAGAAAGAAATGATGATATCCAGAAAGTGAGAGTAGCATCAGATTTAGAAATATCTGTCATAACTTGTGGGTCCACATCCATTATTTCATAAACCTCACAAGGGTGTCTGGACAGATTTGAGTATTTCCATTTCATAACTGAGGAGACATGGACACATCAAGGTTAAGGGCTTTGCCTGGGGACTCTTCATGTCCTTGAAGAAGTATTTTAGCAAATTGTAGCGAAGGTGAGTTTGACCTGTCTTTATCACCCATATGGATGAAATAACATAAAAATCTCCCTTGTCTAACACCTATGAATTCATTAATTAGTGAGCGCAGAAAAGGACAGCTTGTGTTGATCAAATAACAATGGCAGGATGTAAAAATCATTCCAGCCAGCATTAAATGCTAACACAGTGTAGGTTTTTGAAGTGTATAAATTCATGAACAACTTATAATAATGTATATCTGGTTAACTAATAAGATAGTCTGAATACCCGAATTTATGACCATTTCTTCAGCCCAAATAATAAGCATTTTCTAGTGCTAAATTCAAATCAAGCATTAGTAAATTGTACTGAGTGTCCCTTATGCAACAAAGTGCCTGCAGCAGAAAGCCTTCAAATTTGACATAATTCAGAAGTTTTAGAAGATTTGCATAGACTCTACTGGGTGAATATTCCTAATACAGAGTAGCCTAAAATATGAAATTAAAAGGTATTGCTGATTACTGATAGCACACCTGCCTTCAGTTCCTGATGGTGAGTGTGTCTATGCCATTACTGAGGTCATCATCTTTTGCTGATGACACATCACAGCTTCTTAGCCTTTTAATATGCTAGAAGACCAGCAGTTCTCAGGCACTTCCACAGCAGACCAGACAACTGAGGCATCCAGTTGCATGAGCTGGGAAGCTACCAAGTTCTCAGCCTCCCCAGTAAATGATTGACTATTGTTGGACTACCTGGCCAATATAATCAGCTTTCACCATATATACTCATTAGCTTGGTTCAACTCCACTAGAAAACTATAACTAATTCAGATAGGTTTCCAGATGATGGTCTTTGATAAATAATTAGGAGATCTATACTTTTATCAATGGATGAATCAACTGATAGTTAGATGGACTATGTGAGGGTGGAGCCATGTTGTGGGAAGTAAGTCCCTGCTGATTCCTCATTTCTCAAGTTTCTCTGATTCCTGGCCTAAGCTCTTCTCCACTGTACTAACACCTTAATATTCAGACACACAGTGATGGCATGAGGTGTTGGTGCATTGAACTATATGAAAACACAAGCAAAAATTAATCTTGCTTCCTTTCAAGTTATTTGTGTTAGATGTTTCGTCACACCATTGAAACACAGACTAACACTTAAACATAAATAAAACACCACAGAACTGTCACACTGAAAGAATTATTATTGCTAGCTTCCATCATAAATTCCCTTCATTGCCTATTTCTATAGCTTCCCATTTTATTATTTTCTATTTCACATATAATGCTTAACTTGTCTCTGACAAAGTTGGCTTCCTCATTTATCAGTCAAATCTGCATTTTAAAAGACATTTTTATCCTGACTTCACAAATGAAAAGATCTTTCCCAGAATCACCTATGGAACTTATATGAATACAAATGACAAGGTGGGGCCGAGTTCCCTCAGTGAAGAGCAAAGATGGTTGACACTATTGGCAAGAAGAGAGAGATATATTCATGGGAAACAGAAATGCCTGGTATGGAGGAAAAATTCCATTGCAACAAGAGAGGTCATTATGGTTGATGACATGTATCTGCTGTAAAAGAACTTCAGAGTGTAGTCTCCTTTATTTAGTACTCAAAAAAATGAAACAGCATGAGTCAGCTATCATTCTTAATAGGAGTGTGTGTGTGTGTGTGTGTGTGTGTGTGTGTGTTTGTGCATGCACAAATGTGTGTATTTCAATCCGAGTTTATGGCAAACAAACAAAACAAAATAAAACAAAACAAAAACACAGTTTTAACACAGACCATGAAACATTGCAGCATTTTTCAAGCCGAAAGAAAACCTGAGGTTTGCCTGGTGCATTTTCCCCCTGTTTCTAAGTGCACCTACAAGTATTCATTCCATCATTTACTTTTCCTGTTTTCCTTGGCATAAGCCTAGTATGTGTGGAAATCAATTTCTCCTTGGTGGAAGTTGGCATGGGAGCTGGTCTATGTATTATGGGCTGTACAGCACTAGGTGGTTCATCTTCTTCCAACAGATGTTTCAAATAAGCCATCCTTTCCTAGTAGTTTTCCTATGCTCTTTCTAAGGTCTGGTTCTGGCACTATGCAGTAAAAATCTAAAGAGCTGTATGAGATGGAGTGATTTCTCTAAACTAATTCTTCACTAACTATAAATATATATATATATATATATATACATATATATATATATATATATATATATATATATTTCAAGACAAGGTTTCTCTGAGACCAGGCTGGCCTAGAACTCACAGAGATGCACCTGCCTCTGCCTCCCAACTGCTTGGATTAAAATCTACAGAGCTGATTACATTTCTGAATGTACAGCTTTGACACAAAGAAGAGCAAATAGAATTTTGCCTCCGAAAATTCCATTACCTCACAATTAGAAATTATAAATAATTTTACACAAAAATGAAAAAAAAACAATTTTATTTCATGGTAAAAATTGGTCTGCAGGAATAAGAAGGGGGACACAATTAAAAACATGATATTTCTATGTCAGAAGACATTGAAATCATTCTGAATTACCTTTGCAGGTAACTAGGGGTGCCCATGAAACACACTCTGTGTGGCAAGTTCACACACACACACACACACACACACACACACACACACACAAGTTGGGGGACTACAGCACTTTGTCTAAACACACATTCTCTGTTCTGAGCCTCCTTCTCAGGTCTAGGTTACAGTAAGAAGGTACAAAACTGGCAAGGGCAATTTCCCTGGAAGAAAAAGAGGGGAAAGCATTCTCTACAGGTGTCTGCTTACCTTCCAATGAATTTTCATGGATAAAAGGTAATCTTTGGGAAGAAAACAAAACAAACAAACAAAAAATTAAAAGCAGTGACTTTTCCGTATCACTGATATTCTGTCCATGCTCCATTGGCACTGAGCAAGGAAGAATGATCCTCTGCAAGGGCAGATGTAGACTGTACTGGTGGAGTGGGTATACCCTATCTGAGCAAGCTTGCATAAATGGATATCTTTGGGGTTCCATGGATTCCCTCTCAGGGGAAATCTGCTTCTCATCCTATGAAAGTATTGTTTTCTCTTCCTCTGGTTTCCACACTGATGCGAAATTATGTGAGGATTTATCTACTGCATATTCATCTATAGCTGCTTCTCCATACACCCATAAATGAGTATGATGGATATTTCCACAACCACTCTTAGGCTCCAGCTGTTTCCATACTGGGCTCATCTCACAGCACTGAGTACAATCCTGGTAATTAAAGACACATATTTCCAATAAAGCACGGTCCCTCAGCACGTGTCAACTAACTACTGAATCTGTTAGTTTACCAAAAGGAACAAACAAATAAGTAGAAAGTTGTAATCTTCTCTGAAGTTTACAAGAAAAAAAATCATACTCTATCCAGTTTAATGAAATACAGCATGCTATACCCTAAACTGACACCTTTGGGAAATAGTCTCCAAATGCTTGACTCCATTGTATTCATTATATGTGTTCTTAAAACTTTGGTCCTTGATACTTGCCTAGCATCACTTTGCCATCCATATTATTTCTCCATCTCACAGTTTCCTGATGCCAAATTCTATGGAATAATTTGATTCACTTATCTTCTTTTTAATTTCAGAAAATAGATCATCCTTTGCTGAACAGCATCTACATTTCTTGTCTATACGGGAAGGTTCACAGTTGTAGCAATGAGGGCATGGTAGCCTACCCCAACCCGAGCTGCAGAAAATGAACCAAGAAACACCTAGGGGAATTGAAGGACAAGGGATACAAAAAAAGGATAGCAGCAAGACAGTATTCTGATCAAGCTGCCCAATTTTATTTTCTCAGGGGAAGCTTATATAGGGCCATAGGCAGGATGTGAGCAGGGTTTGCAAGTGGGCAGGATGAAAGGGTCAGTAGAAGGAATGCCCTAAATTAATATTTGCCTGGCTGTAAAACTGTAGCAGGAGGAATATCCTGAGCTATCTTTAACTGGCTGTAAAAACCACAAACATGTATCTAGGAATGTTTGGCTAAACATTCTGCTTACTTCTTAAGAGGCAGAGTGATTTTCTATCTCAGAAGCCTGAAGTAGTGAGGATGGTAGCCAGTGCCTAATTTCTTAGAGGACAGCAGTCATGGCTATAGTACAGAGGGCACAATAGCCAGTGTCATTCAATAAATAATCCTACATCAAAGGCATGATTGAGACAGCCAAACTATGTCACATATTTGGAGTATTGAGTAGAACATCAACAAAGCAGCCATAGACCCATCTTAAAAGCAGATGAATGGATGCTTATTTCAAAAAGAATTAGCTCAAGGCATGTTGGGTAGGTTTACATTATTAGTCTCCTACATATAATCAAAAGCAGCTGAAGTAAATAGTAAAGTGATACTCATCTTTAAATGCAAATTCACTTATGACACTACTACTTAATTAGCAAGCCAGTAAGTGAAGCCAGGGGGGACACACAATGTACTAGACATGGTGCTTGCCCACAAGCCATTTCTTTATTTTAATTTTCAGAATTTTTCAACAGATAATCAAGCATGTATTATAGATCTCCTCTAATGAAAGGTGCAACCTGAGAGCTATGCAAACAGAGATACGGAGCAAGTGCTTTGAGAAAATGAAACTGTGGAGACAGGCCTGCTGGCTGAAACGAATTTGTGAAAGCAGGAATAATTGAGCTAGATTTTTGAAACAGGAAAAGAATCATCCTTGAAGTATGAGGAGAAGGTGTCAAGCTAAGGCACTATTGAGACAGTTAATACCACAGCTCTGAATGAGTAAAAGAAATCTGAGTGAGACATGCTTGGATGGAGGAATTTCATCCAAAGATAAATATTTAATAAAATATTTCTTTGAAAACAAGAATGCCACTCAAATGCCTCCTAGTAAGGGTTATATCTTAAATATGTGGTTCATAATCTTTGCAGTTGAACAACACATGAACATTAATAACCATAAGGTACTTCACTGTAGCAATAAGAATCTCCAGTAGTTTAAGTTTGTAAAAGGAATTTGCAGAAAACTTATATTATTCCAGTTTTAATTAGAAAACAAAAATAACACTTCTAATATAGAATGGAAGAATTTAAAGATACAATGTTAAGACAGGTAACACCAAAATTCTGATTCAAGCACTTATTAGGTACATAGCATAATGAAAGCTGCAATAGTTTATATATACAGAAATCACACAAAACATTTATATGAAACACTTAAGCCCCTGCTGGCTCATAAGAGCTGTTCTATAAATACTAGCAAATATTGTTCCATTGATATAGATAATGGGTATATCATATTAATGAATAAAAATAAGTAATATACATTGTGTATGCATAAGATAATCAGGAAATAACATAAGTAATAGTTGTAGCAATGAAATGTTCAATTTTTACATTGAACACTTATTTTATTTGAATCTATTTCCAAGAAAGTGTATGTTAGTTTTACAATTAAGAACTCAAACACTTTCTCTGAAGAAGTTGTAGTATGTAAAATGTAACTTCATTAAGAGAGAACCATGATAGACAAGAGAAGTATCTCTAAAGTTGACTTGAGGGGAAGTATTTACCTACTGACTGACAAAAAAAGGCAGAAAAGGTTGACAACTTTACCTCCTAAGAGCTAAGGTAAAGGGAGAGAAGAAAGAAAAAGCATGAGCATTTTATATTTTATATATTGACGTTAATGTAAGAGTTATGTAGTCATTCATTCTCTTTGAGTGAATGACATTCTTGTTGTAAATCTTACACTTTACATGATGAGAAACCTGGAAATGGGGTGGAGTTCCTATGGTTAGTTAATTTAATAATATTGTGTTTTGTTATATATATTTTAAGAAATTTTAATCTGATTTCCCAAGCCCAGATTTTTAAGGTTCTTCTGTGTTCGTAGAATCAATGCAATATTAACATCCCCATGCTTAAAAGAAGTGTCTGTCAATCAGCCAGATGTTTCCAAATGTTCAGTTCCTTGTCACTATGTGTGCATCTGGTTCCAGAAACATCTAATTGTTTGACAGGGCTTTTTGTATTCTTCATCTACAATTTGAGAATCTGATAAATACATCTAATTTCACTTCAAAATCTTTACTTGTTTGCATATAAACAAATGAATGCACACTGTAATAGTATACAGAGAGGGGTTGGTTGTAAGTAAATGCAGGTACTATGTTCAGACTTAATTGCAACCAAGCTGGCATTTTTTTTTAAAGTGCATTTTCCTAGTAGAAGCAATAAGGATTTCAATTATCATTCACGTTGTGTTTTTATCTAACTTGCATTATAGTTTTACTTTATTCTTCTCTCCATTCAGATTCTGAAACTTTAGTTTGCTCATTGTCTCACTGTGCACAAATAGCAGTAGTTTCCATAGCGATTTGGGGCTCTAGCTAACTGGATCTTAAATTCATTCACAATTGCAGAGCACCATAGATAAGTTAATACTGCTCTCAAGTTTGTGTAGATAAGCTATTTATTGAAAATAAGTCAGGGCTCAATGATCATAAGATAGTAAAATCTTTGTTTTTTATCCCCTCTAAAATTTTTATATTATATCTGGCTATATAATTCAATTTTCTTTCAAGTATATAATGTGCATTGAATGCATTCCCCTATACCTTTATCCTCTCCATCATTCCCTTGTTCCCCCAGTTTCATTTATATTTTCATGTCTTCTGTAATATATTTTATGTATCTAAAAAGTGTCCAACCCACACACTAAAGACAGTCTTCATGTGTCTTTCCACAATGGACCTAATTAACTTAATATGATGCTCTCTGTACCTTTTTCCTGAAGAAGGCATAATTTTATTCTTGAGGACTTCCCCTCTGACAAGGGTGAGATAGACTCTAAATGCAGTGTTTATTTGCATTATCAGATGGCTAGTAATATGAAATTTTGCGTAATTTTATTGGTCACTTGTATTTAATCTTCTGAAAGCTATCTATTCGAAAGTTTTGTTGATGTTTGGGATTAATTTTGGTTCTGTATCTATATTCTAGATATAATGCTCTAACAGATATTTTCACACATAGGCTTTCTCCACAGTTTGCTATGCAGAAGCCTTTTCATGTCACAAAAATCACAGCTGTCAATTGCTGGTAATTTTTCAAAGCAACCAGAGTCCCATTCAGAAAGTGATTGATTATACCATACTTTGAAGTCTTTCCCATATTTTTTCCTCTATTAATTTTTAAGTTGTCTTTCATTAAGGTCTTTCATTAAGGATGGATTTGACTTTTTATACAGGGTAAGAGATACTGATCTAGTATCATTCTGCATGTGAATGTTCACTTTTCCAGGCACCATTTGCTGAAACTGTTGTCTTTTCTCCAATCTGTATTTTTAGGACCTTTTCAAAAAATCAGGTAGTTATAACTGTGGGTTCATTACTGGGTCTCTATTTTGTTCTATTAATCTAGTACCAGCACAACATTGCTTTTATTACTAAAAAATCTTTAATTTAACTTGAAATCAAGTATGGTGATACCACTGATAGTGTTCACTCATGCCCCCAAGACTGCTTTGGAGGCTTTTTCACTTCCATGTGAATTTTAATATTGGTTTTCGGTTTCTGTGAAGTATACTGGTGGGATATAGATGAAAACTGAACTGAAATTGTGAATTTATTTGCTATGCAGCCATTTTTACATTAATCCTTCCTCCAGCCTAGGAACATGGAAAGTTTTCTTATCTTCCAAATATCTTCTTCAGTTTCTCTCTTTGATTTTTTCCCCTTATTTTACATATTGACCCCAGTTCCCTCTCCCCCCTTCCCTCCCATGCTCCATGGACCCCCTCCCATCCCATCTCTCTCCCCCTCCACAGGGGAGGCTGATGTGTTTTAGGAGAGATCATCAAAATCTGTCAAAGTCATTTGGAGTAGGGACTAGTCCCCCTCTCCTTCCTCTAGGCTAAGGGAGTATCCCTCCATAGAGAATGTGTTCACAAAGTCCTTTCCTGCCCCATGGATACATCATGGTTTCACTGTCTGAGGTTCCTTAGACTGCCCAGGCCTTCTAACTGAGATCCACGTTCAGGGGGTCTGAGTTGGTACAATGCTGGTTTCCCAGCTATCAGTCTGGGGGGGTCCATTAGCTCTCCCTTATTCAGGTCAGCTGTTTCTGTGGCCTGGTCTTGACCCCTTTTCTACTTCTCTCTCCTCTCTGCAACTGGATTCCAGAAGTTTGTCTCAGTGTTTACCTGTGGGTCTCTGCTTCTGTTTCCATCAGCTACTAGATGAGGGCTCTATGATGGTATATATGTTAGTTGTCGATCTGATTATCAGGGAAGGGCATTTAAGGTAGCCTTTCCACTGTTGCTCAGATTGTTAGTTAGGGGGGTCATCCTTGTAGGTCTCTGTACATTTCTCTAGAGTCAGTTTCCTCTTCAAACCTATAATGGCTCCCTCTATTATGGTATCTCTTTCTTTGCTCTTGCCTATTCCTCCCCAAACTCAATCTTCCTAGTCCCACATGTTCACCTCTCCTCTGCCATACCACTCTGAACACGCTTGATCTCCTTGGTGTTTTAAAGTTTTAATTGTAGAGAACTTTAACTTTCTTAGTTTTAATCATGAAAGAATGGGATTGTTCTTCTGATTTCTTGCTTAGAGTGTTTGTCATTGAAATACAGTAAGTTGTCATTGATGTACATAATTGTTAGTTTTGCACTCTCATGTTACTGAAAGTGTTTATCAGCTCTAATTGATCTCTGGTAGAGTCTTTAGTGTCTCTCATGAACATAATCAAACATTCAAATGTTTGATTTCTTTCTTTTGAGTTTGTATCCATTTTGTCTCTTTCCCATGACTTATTCTTTTAAATAACATTTCAAGAACAATATTTAATAAGAGTGGAGAGCTAGGCATAGTGGCCCACACCTCTAATCTCAGAACTTGAAAGTAATGCAGATAGATCTCTTTAAGCTTGAGGCTAACCTGGTCTACATTGCATAAAAAATGTAGAAAGATAAATGCCTTGACTTATTTATTATTTTAGTGGAAATGATTTCAGCTTTTAACATTGAGTAATGATGGCTGTAGATTTATAGCCTTCATCATTTGAAATATGTTCCTTCTATACTAGTTTTTTCATTGCTTTTATCATGAAGGGAAGTTGGATTTGTCAAAACCCTTTTTTTCATCTATTGAAATGATTATGTGCTGTCTAGGCTGAGACTATTTACATGGTACATTTAATTTCTCAGCTACTGTGTGTTGAACCATCCCCACATTTCTTTGAACCATCCCATATTACTTTAATCAAGCAGATTTTATCATGGTAGATAATTATTTTTAGCATGAATACAATATATGCTTTGTACATAGCTACTACTGTGACGTGTAGATCTGTAGCCAATATAGTAGATAAGATACAATATCATTGAACTATAAGGCTATAGTCTTTTCAGTAATGTACAGTACGATACAGTTGATCTATAGAGATACAATCCCCACATTGAAGCCTCTTGCCATAGTATTGGCCTATTTAACTATAAATGCTGCTAATAATTAGGTTATGGCATAGCTGACATCCTTAAAATATATTTTTGGCAATGGCTTTTTCAAGAAATATGATAAAGTTTTTAAGTTATGATTTAACTATGAAATAGTTTCACAGGCTTGTCACAGGCTTATTGAATGTTTGGATTTTATTTTGTTGTACTACTTTCTGAAGACTTAAAAAAAAAAGAGCCTATCTGGAAGAAAAATGTCTCCAAAAGTTATATCTATCCACACATCCCCTTCCCAGCCCTCCCCCTACTACTTATCTGCCATGACTTGAAAAAGCCTGCTGCTATCTGACCCCACTACTCTGATGCTCTCCTCAAGCACATATGTGGCCAAGTTACTAAGTCCTAAAATCTCTGAAACTGAATCAAAATAAAACTTCCTCCTTTACATTGTTTTCTCAGATAATGTGATCACAGCTATATAAATTAATATAAAGGAAGATTTAGAAATTATATAAAACTATAAGTATCGGTGTGTGTGTGTGTGTGTGTGTGTGTGTGAGAGAGAGAGAGAGAGAGAGAGAGAGAGAGAGAGAAATACCAAGTCAAGTCTGAGTTTTATAAATTTATATTGGAGATGTGAGGACATGTCTGGAATTTGGAAGGTATGAGGCTTAGGAAGATTGCAAAGAGATGAACCAATAATGAAGTCAGAGGGGAATGTTCCTTTGCACTTCTATGTTCTGATTGTAATATAAAAATTAAGAGTAAAATGAAAATGCAAAGTACCAGTTTGAGGACGCCATAACTCTTGATTCACTTACACATGACACAATCTCTAACAAATTGAAGAGACAAAAGTTCACAATGAACCCGACTCCACCATAGTGTCACGTCACTGCAAATGTTGGTTGTACTGCTTGGGGTTCAGTTTCTGGATTTCTACAATGACAAATGAATTACAAGCAGTATAACTTTACTGACCATTCAGATAACTCCTGTAAGGAGTAATGATTTTTCGCCTGTCGCTGGTCTTGTCCCGCCGCCACGCTAGCCCCAAATAATACACAGAGACTCTGTATTTGATATAACGCTGTTGGCCAGTTACTTGTTTTTTATCTGCTAGCTCCGTCTTGAGTATTAACCCATTTTTGTTAATCTATGTATTTCCACGTGGATTCAACTTACCGGGGAATGGGCTGATGTTGTGCACTCCCCGTCTCTCCATCTTGACTCCTCCTTACTACTTCCTCTTTCCTCCTTGTCTCCCAGTCCCGCCTATCTTGCTTTTCTATTGGCCTACAGTGCTTTATTCATTAACCAGTATGAGAAACATTTACAGAATGACAGCTCCCATCAAACTCCTACTATAACTTCTTTGGATAGTTCTTCCTGAATCTGACAGCTGCAGAAAACATTGCATCAGCTGAACTAATCAACAGAGAGCCAGTCCCTTTCCCAAAATTCTGACTTGTCAAAAGACTAGGTATAACAACAAGTTTGGATCACTGGGGACATTGCTTGTAAAGTAAAACACAGCTGTCAAAACAGGAGCAAATGCAGTAAATTTAGCTACATCCACACCTGAAGAGCTTAGTCCTCTGGTATAGCCACAGAAGGAAACTCAAGAGTAGCTACAGATACTGTGAGTCAAACTCTTCATGTTTAACACAACAAAGAGGGTACTATTAGCAGCAGGAAAATACCCTAGAGAGAAAAGGAAGTCATTCTATGTGGGGAGACTGTGACATTGGGAGGCACAACATTCAGTTACTGTTTTTGTTCTTGTTGGTGGTGGTGTTTAGTGCAAGGTATATAAATACACAGACTAGAATGTGATTATTTCCAGGTGTCTATAGCTGCAGGTTCATCCACATGTTTCATCCTTCGGAAACTATTGGACTGCAGAACATACTTTTTCATTTCAATGGGAACAATCCACCTCTGAACATGTGGGTCAGCCCTCTCTGAAACAGCCCTAAACTGTGGGATACTCTGTCTCTAAATGTTTCATTAATTAATGTTGATACAACCTCAGAAAATATCTCAAGGCCAAGATAAACAAAGATTGATAAAGCAGTCATAGGAGGCATATGTAGCCACTGAAAAGTGAACATAGATGTGAGGGTGAAAATGGTGCTAAATTTTAGCATGCATAGATATTTTCCATTAAGGGCATCCCTTAATACTTAAAGTTACACCTTCGTATATGTACTATTACTTCCTTTTCTGTGGAAGATAGAATAGAGTGCTAGGAAAGTTTAAGTTTATGAATTTCTCTAAGGTCATAAAAGCTGTTGCTTCTCATTGTCTCAACTCATTTATTTTGGAACTATATTTCTGAAAGTTCATTTGTCTGTGTGGTTCCAGTTAGCGTGAATTACAAAAGATATTAGGTATAACTCAGGGGGCAAAGTACATCAGTCATTTTACTATCAGCACCTTTAGGTTGGGAGAGATGCAAAGAATTCACCTTTTTTATCCCTTCAAATCTGAATCCAAGTATTACCACTGACTTGGGTACAATAGAAACTCCATACCTACAGCTAGATGCTTCACTGAAATTCTATTACCCACAAAAGAAAAATGGAGCAATGTCTAACTCATGCTAATTCAGAGAACAATCACTTAAGCATTGAAGGAGTCCTTGAGCACTATAGAGCTGAATGGGTACTGATAGAGAATGTTTCACAGAGGGGCTACATTCCCTCCCATTCATAAGCTTGTGACTCTCGGAACTGACTTTTTTTTCAGATCCAGATTTCTTACATTTCTTTTTATTCTTAGAAGGCCTTGAATAATATGTTATCACCTCTGAACTTTGGACACATAATGATATATAATACTACTCCTAATACAAAATTTTGATACTCTCTGTTATCTCTAAAATATTTAAAGCCATAAGCATTGTTTTGAAAAAAAAAAAGAAAAGCAAATCATATTGCCTCTTCAGATGCCCAAGGTATCTTGCAAACATTGGAGATAGGTACTATGTAGATGTCAGTATTTATATCAAGAAATATTTGATAATTTATTGGACCTTTACTCATCTTCCTAGGGATTGACTTAACTTGTTGAGCAGTTTTAAGCAGGTAGGCAGAGTCAGAATAATCAAAATGAACAATTAATGGAGATAGATTCTTAGATCCACAGTGTAAGATCCATCTAGGGATCTGGACCAGAGCAATTCATGAAAATTTTGGTGTTCTGGGTTGTAAGAGACACTAGTGTTGGTATATTAATAATTAGAACTTTTGTGTCAAAATCAGGATAACAATTACAGCTGATAAAGGTATGGCCATTTGTTAAGGACTAACTGAAATGCAGGTTTCTATATAGTTCAATTAAAATACCAACCAAAATATCAAAAGTATGTTTGACTCTAAACATAGCTGTAATAATATTTCCACACCACCCTGCTAAGCAGCTTGTAATCTCCTGAAAGACAGACATTACCATTGTAGTTTTCCTTGCATTACAGGTAAGGAGACTTTAAAAAAAAATTATCTCAGAGAAATTTAATAGCTGTGAGAGTACAAAAGTCCAAGGAAAAGGATCTGACTCAGATTCCCTGTCTTAGGTTTCAGGTAAAATTTTCTTTGTATTCTCCTGGAAATTCTAGAAATAGCCTTCCTAGCTTTGTTCATCAAATTTGAAAAACAAATTTTCCAAGCTATCATCTGCTCTGGTTAATAATATATTCTCTATTTATAACTTCCACATATAGTACTGTAGAGACAATCTTTAGCTTGAAAGCCTCCTAAGTGAGGATAGTCAGACAATGCACTCTACAATAATGAGCACATTGGAAGATGATCTGTGCAAACAACATCATGTACACTCTGCTTTACAAAACTCTCCCTTTTAATCCTCCAGTACATTCCACTTTGGTTAACCATTCTGTTTACATTAACTGCACCAATGAAAATCATGCAGACTATTATGCTAGAATTCATGGTAATAATTATGCTAACATTCTCTCAGCCAGATAATAAAATTCTCATAAAGATTTAGGACAAATCTATTATAAAATAAAATGTGGAGAAAATGAAAACCATTTCCTTGCAATGTTGTAGCAGTATTTTCTCACATTTAAATATTTGACCAGGGATTTGTTAAAATAACTTAGAAGAGTCTGTATCTATAAAACTGTGAAAGAAGAGATATATCAATGATAAAGTAAAAAAAAAAGAATTTATATTATAGAAACATTATATATGTATATACACCTAATGATGCAAAAGTCTTTGACATGAAATTTTCTACATTCAGGTCAGTGAATTCTTGAGAGCAAGCACCTGTCCTCCATCTACATCTTCAATACATGATAAATATTTGGCCATTAAACAAGCAGATCTCTGTGACTGCAAAGTAAACCTGGTATACAGAGTTAATTCCAGGACAGATAAAAGCTACACAGAGAAACCCTGTCTCAAAAAATTAAACAATAGAAGTAGAAGAAATAGAGTAATAAAAAAAGCCATGTAAAGATGGAAAGCACACAAGAACTTTGGATACTATATGTTGTTCTGTTATCTTTAAATTGTTTGACTGCAGAGGAAATAACAACAACTGTTATTAAAAGAAATACTGCTGGATGAATTCAATTTATAAATTTTAAAAATCCAGTTCAGACTGGTTGGATCTGGTTCATATTGGTTCAGACCAGTTTAAACTGGTTCTATCTGGTTCAGACCGGTTTTATCCTGTTCAAGCCATTCAATCAGGTTCAGACTGGTTTAATCACTACAGATTTGCTTTCTGTTGAATTTAACTTTTACTACATCATGTTCAGATGGATACACTGACATATTTCAAATTTTATGACACAATAGTTCATTTTACAACAAATTAAGCCAGAGAAATAAATGATATACTGAAGCTCACATACAAATTGGTAAAGCACTGAAATACCAAATGTATTTCCCAGATACCTGCATTTCCTTAAGCACACCGTTTTTCTTTACTAATGAAATATGTTATTCCACATGTCAGCATCCACAGGTTAACACACCAAACTCTCTTTAAAATAATAAGCTCCCTTTTCATGCTAATCTATTAACATACAATAGTCTTAACTCCTTTTTAGGGATAAGGTAGAATAGACATAGAAAAAAATCAATGCAATTACAGGTATAGCACATTTGGATATTAGTCTAAAGGTCTTTACTCTAGAAGTCAGTGTCTCCAGTAAGATAAGACCATGTGGAAGTACTTAGATTAATAAAAATAAGTTAATAACTAAGACAGAGCTAGCCAATAAGAAACAAGTAACTAGCCTACAGCTTTATATCTAAAAAGAAAAAAAATATTTGGCTATTAAAAAGTGAATGTAATTTATATTAGTTACTGTTCTGTTGCTGTGATAGGTACTATAACTAAAATCCACTTATAGAAGAGTTTATTTAGGAGACTAATAAGTTTTCATTGCTATAATTTGCATTTTCTGATTTCCCAGTGATGTTGAATTGCCAGAAGATTGAAATGGGATGAGTTTTGCCTTTATATGCAGCATCATTTTGACGTAGTAATGTGTGCTGATTTAGCACCTCTTTTAAGGATGAGTTAATATTTTTTGTAGTTCTTCTATTAATCCACCATTCTATCCATTCACCATCCACCCATCTCTCTGAGAATAGCACCAGTCCTTTGTTGATTCACCCACACATATGTTCTGTGTTAAGAAAGATCATTTTCCAAGAACTACCAAGCATTAGATCTCATATATGATAAGTGTTTGGACAGAAATACCATGGGAAAATATGGACTTAAAGTCAACTAAGCACAACTACTTCATTATTTCTGGAAATCAAAATCTAATTGCAAAATTCTCACACATCACTTTATGATCACCACACCAATAATCAGGTAGAAGTCAATGCCACTGGAAATAAGGATCTTTCTGAATCAGACTGAAGAATAGCTATTGGGTCACTTCAGTTCTTCATTTTCTCATGCTCATCCTCAATTCAGTGTCTTATTGAGGCAGATTCCTTTGTAAGTTAGAATTGATAGGCCCTTCATCTTGCACCTTATATGCTGTAATTCTATCACTAAAATCACGGGAAGACCGTATTCTAAGGTGACACTTTCTCTTCCATAAAATGATCTAACTGTTGTGACAGATGGTATCTAAAATGTCATAGGCTTAACATGGAGGGGGTGGGGGGGCGGGGATTGATTTGCAGGAAAGACAAAAAACATTCTACAGAAAATAACAGCAGGCAACTAACTGAGCCCACTGAGACACTGAGACATAAAGACAAGTTAGAGAAAAGAATTCCTATAATTCAGCAATATTATCTTCCTGCTTCTGTTAGGCCTATTGAAGAGAACAGGCATTCTTTGCAGTATCCCAGAAGATACTGCTATAAACAAAGATACAGGGCAGATTGAAATTGGACTCTGTGGACCATCATGGAATGACACTTGGAGTTATTTTCAGTAAACTGGAAAATGTGTGAATTCAATCAATTCTTAACAGAGAGCTAAATCACTTAAGCTAAATCTTGACTTGCATTACTAACTCATGTGAAAGGTTTTTAATAGAACTTACTACTTTTAAGTCATCACTTTACTGACAAAGCTTTCCTTTGCTATTTTTCCCTGATTTAAGACTACAAATATAGTTGATCCTGATTCTGGGGAGCCCTAAGCACACCCTTGCAGGAAAAATGGTCATCGGGTCCTTGGAATTCTTCAAGAGCCAGATTGCCCTGCGGAGTACAGTACAAGTATTTTCAAAGAGACCAGATCATTTGTGGTTTCTGAGGTTGCTAACAACTCACTAGAACCATTTGCTACCAAGGGAAAGTTCATTTAGGTCATTCAGGCTATGCATATCTGATGGGAGAACTTCTAAGCAAAATATTCCTGTAGTTGAATCTCAAGTCTAACCCTTATTGGGGGAGTAAAGCCATATTAGTTCATTTGACTAATGAAGGTTTCCTTTTCCCTATCTACATAATGTTTCATAATGTTATCCCATGGGTTAATTAGAGTAACTGGTGAGAAAGTAGATATACAGATCAGTTCATAGTGGGTGTTCCTAGCAAGTACAAAGCCCTGGGTTCACTCCTCACCATCACATAAACCCAGTCACCACAGCGTAAGTACATAAACCCAGCAACAAAGAGGTGGAGGTAGGAAGAACCAGGAGTTCAAAATCACCCTAAATCACATATGGCAAGTGTAAAGCCAGCCTAAGCTACAGAGGACACTGTCTAAAAACAAAACAAAACAACCAGAGAGGGAATCCTGTACTATCCATGTAAAACTCAGTTAAATAAAAACCCTCTACCTTATGTGTCCTTTTAACACTAAAAGCATATGTTCATCTCCTTAATAAGCCTAAATTCTTCCAAACTAGAACTGCATATAACACAGAATGTTGTAATCAAACCCCACTGTAAATTCCTTCATTGGGTTTTTTTTCCTACTATTAACATAACTGGTGGTCAATATTTAGCCTTAGAGCAAGAAAATTATTCCTTTATCTGTAGAGATACAGTATGTTTATGGGGAATGACAAATACCTTCTGGACATTCTTTTCCCATAGATCTCTTTGACTCCCAGCCATCAGTTTACTGTATATTTCACTCAACTTGACAGAGAACACGAAGGTGAGTATCTTCAGATGATTTGTCAATATCAGCTGATGTCTTCTTGTCAAAGATAAACAGCCTGTGCCATGAATCAATAGTATGTCAGCAATGCTGTCACAGTCCCCACTAATGTGTGTGTGGTGTGTTGACAGCTAATACATTACTGTGAATGTCTGCAAATGGTAAGCAGCTTAGCTATTCATGCACCACTACTCTGTGCCTCTTTACAAAGTAGGGCATTTGTTTAACAGACAGCCAGGAGCATGGCCATGGCTGTTCTATCCTCACACAGAAAACAGTTCCACTGTAGCCCATTCCAACTTTACGTTTCCTTTGAACCAATTAGCAGAAATCCATGCAGGCTGTGCAGCTTTGATTACACAGATGGGTCCAAACAAAAACTGATCTTTCTGTTCAAATCAGTTAGTTACACAATATCCTGAAATAGGTCTCCTGGAATCTTCAGTCTGTGTACTCCAGCAACTAGGGATAGACCTTCATGGTCATCTTCAACCATCTGTGTGACAGAAGCACAGTGTGATAATTTAGAATGTGGACCTATAATATAGATTAATTTTTTTCTGGCCTCTTTGTACACCATCTTCATGAGCTTGGGAAGATTGCTGTGTTGTTTATTTTAACATGGAGATTATGGGGATAAAACTTGGATATTATGAGCATTAAAGAAGAGACTGTATATAAAATTTTAGCTCACATCTGGGTACTAAATAGATCAACAATCTGCTGAGTAATATTGGGAAGAAAATGAATACCATAAAGAAATGATATGATAAGACTTCCATGACTAGTCTCTCCTATTTTAAGGCAGAATTGACCACAGTGTTTGTGCAGAACACAGTCAGTCACTTATCTCATTTGAATGAACTATGCAAAAACCATCTTCATTTCACATTGCATATCTATTAGAAAAATTTTAAACTTTATTATTAAAAATACTTTCCAAATTAAAAAAAAACTGTCACATACCAGAATTAACAAGACCCAAAGAACTTCACAATGGATTTAAAACTATCAAAATTCAATATATATTTATGCACTCATCTACCAAAAACAAATTATACTTTTTGCTCTCATTTAGGATAGCAATAAGGGAAGGAGAAAATATTTTCATATTTTGTTCATGATTACTTATATTAGTAGCAATCCCTACCTAGATGACACTTAACATGCAGTCACAAAACATCTAGCCACTACATTACTGCTTTATTCATTGGCAATACAGATAGATACACACAAAAGAAATTCATGCAAACAAGAGAATCAACTTTTGCAGTTTCTGGTCCTTCAATGCCAAGCTTCTATCAAATTTATCACTGTATTGTAGAAAGACAAAATAAACATACTGTCATTGTCCAACTCTCTTAAGAACTTTGTAGGTCAATCAAGAGGGATTTTTCCAGCCAGGCATGACAGTGTACCTTTTTAACTCCAGCACTTAGGAGGTAGAGATAGGCAGATATCTTTGAGTCCAAGGCTAGCCTGGGCTCCAAAGGGATTTCCAGGACATTAAGACCCTATCTCAAAAGAAAAAAAAATATTTTTTTTTCATCAAGGGGGAAGATGACTGCTTAGGCAAATAATTTGCTCAAATCATGTACCCAGCTCTGCCTGTATTCATCCAATAAGAGTCTCTGCTTCTGGTCCCCTGCTTCGCAGAAACCTGTATACAGAAATGCACACAAGAAAATAAAGCAAAAAGACTAACACCATGAGACCATAACTAAATATCCACCCTGTTTATGGCTACCAGTACTGTTTAAGCCAAAGAAACAGGCATCTGCCATGGTTAACATGAATCCTTTAAGAAGGTTCTTAATAGCATGGCATGGTAGCACACACTTTCAACTCCAGCACTTGGGAGGCAGATGCAGATGGAGCTCAGGGAGTTTGAAGACAGCCTGGCCTATAAAGTGAGTTCCAGGACATCCAGGGCTGTCTGGAAAACAAATCAGCCAACCAACCAAACCAAACAAACAAAAGGAGCAAAAAAGGCCATTCCTTAACATGCCAAGCTGTGCTGTGGGATGTCTGCTTGGTGGTATTTCATACAAGTGGTTGGAGCTGAGCCACCACAGAACTGTTCAGGTAAAGAAAAAGACAATTTTGTGAGCTGATTAAATCCTCTCTCAGATTACATGAAAACAATAGATTCTCAGCTTAACAAAGCATCTTTCCCCTAGAGAATGTCACTTCTTGTTTCTGTTTGGCTTCCAATTCCTTGTTCCTTAGTAGTTACGAATCAACACATTTTGCAATGTGGTCCCTGAAGATCAATCTACAAAATGAAGCCACTACTTCTGAATCCCCCTTAGCATCCCACCTACTTATTGCCACTCACATACTCCTGAATCCCTGTAGAATTCCAGGTACTAATTCCTGCTGTCTTAATTAAATAACTGAAAGCTAGAGGCTTGGTAAGAGATTCACAAAATTTCTAAATTTGATTTAAGTTATAATGTTTATCTAAATAATTTAAAAATTACACACACATACATACATATACATATTCATACATAATTGGCCTCAGGTTGTCCAGGTGAGCTCATAACTGAGCAAGTGCTGACTTCAAGATAAAGAGCTCTGAGAGCCTGCCTTCTCCTCACCCTTTGTCCTGCTGGGCCTGCTGCTCAGGGTGAGCACTGGGCCAGAGAGCAGGTCCAACAACCCCTCTACCTCTGTGGACTTCCTCAGTCTGCTCTGAGCACATTGGACCCACCTATCCATGCAGGACAACCTTGAGGCTGCACTCACCTGATCTTTGGTCCCCATTGCCTGCTCTCTACCAGAAGACAGACCTCCAAGTGAGCTTGAATTGTCCAGAGTTACAGACATCGAACTCCTGACCCACCTACACTTACCAGGAGAGCAGGTATAGTGAAAGATACTCTACCTGTACCCACTGAAAGAAGCGATGGGAAACACCCAACACTACAAGAAAACACCCAAAAATAGAAAGACCATTATGACATTACCAGAATCTAGGACTCTATACCAATGAGACCTGAACACAACAAAGCAGATGAAGCAGAAGAGAAAGACTTAAAAATAACTTCATAAAAATGGTAGAGGCCCTCAAAGATGATACAAGAAAATCTCTTAAAGAAATGGAAGAAAAAAAAACAAACAAAAAGTTGGAAGAAATAGAGAAAATGCAAGAAATGAACAAATCTCTTAAAGTAAAGAAAGCCGGGGGGGGGGGGGACAATCAAACAGAAAAAGGAAACAATTCAAACTCTTCAAGAACTGAAATGGAGACAATAAAGAAAACAAAAACTGAGGGAATTTTGGAAACAGAAAAACTGGGTAAATGATCAGGAACTACAGATGCAAGCATAACTAACAAAATACAAGGGACCAAAGAGATAATCTTAGGTACTGAGGATAAACTAAACGAAATAAAGTCATTGACCAAAGAAAATCTTAAATCCAACAAGTCCTTAACACAAAACATACAGGAAATGTGAAACACTGTGAAAAGGCCAAAACTAAGAATAATATGCATAGCAGAAGGTGAAGAAGCCCAGTTCCAAGGTGCAGAAAACATATTCAATCAAATCACTGAAGAAAACTTTCCCAACTTTCCCTTTCCCAATCAGAAGAAGAGCATGTCTTTGAAAGTTAAAAAAAAAAAAAGTTCCCTTGCCACATAATAATCAAACACCTAACTCTAACAAACCTAACATACAGAATAAAGAAGCAATATTAAGGGCAGCAAAGGAAAAGGGCCAGGTAACATACAAAGACAGACCCATCAAAATTCTACCTGATTCTCCATGGAAACTCTCAAGGCCAGAAGGTCCTGGATAGACGTTCCACAAATACTTAGAGATCACGGATGCTGGCCCAGGCTACTATACCCAGCAAAACTCTCAATCACTATGGACAGAGAAAACAAGATATTCAATGATAAAGCCAGATTTCCACAATACATATCCACAAATACAGACCTACAGAAAGTTCTGGAAGGAAAACTTCAAACCAAGGAAGTTAAATACATTCAAAGAGACATAGGCAATAGATAATCCCAGTTTACCAGAACCCAAAAGAAAAAGCAGGACACATATGTTTACAATATCACCTGCAACAACAATCAAGAATTAACAATCAATGGTCCTTACTTTCCCTCAATGTTAATGGTCTTACCTTGCCTATAAAAAGACACAGGCTAAGAGAATGAATGCATACAAAGAAAGAATCCATCCGTCTGCTGCATACAGGAAACATATCTAAGCTTGAAAGGCAGACGACATTACCTCAGGGTAAAGGGTTGGGAAAAGATCTTCCAATTAAATGGACCCAAGAAGCAAGCAGGTGTGGCTATCCTAATATCTAATTAGTTAGACTTCAAACCAAAATCAATCCAAAGAGATGAAGAAGTTCATTTCATATTCATCACAGCAGAAATACATAGTTTAAAAAGTCTCAATTCTGAACATCTATGCCCCAAAGATGAAGGCACCCACATTTGTAAAAGAAACACTACTAAAACTCAAAGCTCACACACATTCATAGTGGGAGACTTCAACACCCCTCTCTCACCACTAGACAGGACTACCAGACAGATACTTAACAAAGAAACAACAACAACAACAAAAAATAATGGAATCTTGAAATTTGCAGGCAAGTGGATGGCACTTGAAGAAACCATCCTGAATGAGGTAACCTAGTCACAAAAAGAGGAACATGGTATGTACTTGCTCATATATGGATTTTAGACCTAGAGCAAAGGATCACCAGCCTATAATTCACACCACCAGAGGAACTTGGATACAAGGTGTATTATACGAGATTCATATAAACTCCCTCATAGAACTTGGAAGGGACAAGTCCCCCAGAGCACATGGGAAGTGGGGGGAGGCAGTGAACGGAGAGAGAAGTAGGAGAAAGAGAAGGGGAGGAGAGGAAGCACATGCGACTAGGTAGGAATAGAGAGAGAGAATGGAGAGAGAGAGAGAGAACAAACATAACTGAGGGAGCCATTATTGGTTTGAAGAGAAAATGAACCTAAAGAAAGGTCTAGAGACCTACAAGACTGACTCCAACTAACAATTTGAGCAACCATGGAAAGGCTACCATAAATGCCCTTCCCTTTCCAGATAGTGAGATCAACAACTAACTTATCCATGGAGCCCTCATCTAATACCTGTTGGAAACAGAAGCAAACACCCATACCTAAACACTGAGTTGAACTAGAACCCAGATGCAGAGGTAGAGGACAAGACCAGGTTGCAGAAACACATAGAGACAGCTGACCTGAACAAGGAGGAGCTAATGGGCCCCCAGACTGACAGCCGGGAATCCAGCATGGGACTGACTCAAGCTCCCCTGAAAATGGGTCTCAGCTAGAAGGACTATGCAGTCTAAGGGACCTCGGACAAAGGAACAAGGATGTATTTCTGGTGAACCAAAGGACCTTGCGGACACATCCCCCATGGAGGGACACTGCCTTAACCTAGAAACAGGAGAGAAGTTCTAATCCCTACTTCAAATGATCTGACAGATCTACATGATCCCACCTGGATGGCATTGCCCTACATGTGAAATTGGGGGGATGGGAGGGAAGTGTGGTCAGGGTGCATGTGAGGGGGCAGAGATGGTTAAAGGCAGGGAGGGTGAGGGAACTGGGATCAACAGGTAAAATAAAAAGTAAATAATTTAAAAAAAATCTAACAGAAGTAATGTCCAATTAGGTTTAACAGAGACCTATAGAACATTCCATCCACAAAAGAATAAACCTCCTCAGCTCCACATGGAACCTTTGCTAAAATCAACCACATACTAGGCAACATAACAACCCTCAACAGATAAAAAAATTTAGAATAGCCCCCTGTATCTTATCAGACCACCATGCTTTAAAGTTGGAATTCAACAACACAAATTGCAGAAAACCTACAAACTCATGGAAAATGAACAATGAACAATTGCAGCATTCCTGGGTCAAGGAAGAAACAAAGAAATTAAAGATTTCCTAGAATTCAAGGAGAATGAAGACGCAATATACTTGAACTTATGGGACACTTTGGAAGGAGTGATATGAGGAAAGTTCATTGCACTAAGGCCCATATGAAGAAAATGGATAATCACATTAGAGAATTAATAGCACAACTGAAAGCCCTAGAACAAAAAGAAGCAAACTCAATAATGATGATGATGATAAGAAGAAGAATAAAATTAATGGCTGAAATAAATAAAGTAGAAACTACGAAAAAAATACAAAGAATCAATGGAATACAGAGTTGGTTTTTCGAGAAAATTAACAAGATAGACAAACCTTCATCCAAACTAAGCAAAAAAGCAAATATAGAACATGCAAATCAACAAAATCAGAAATGAAAAAAGGGACATAGCAATGAACACTAAGGAAATCCAAAGAATTTTCAGGTCGTACTTTGAAAACGTGTACCCCACAAAATTCAAAAATTCAAAAGAAATGACACATTTCTGAATAACTATCACTTACCAAAATTAAATCAAAAACAGATAAACAATTTATATATTCCTTTAACCCCTAATGAAATAGAAGGCCAAGGCCAGATGGCTTCACTGCAGAATTCTACCAGAAATTCAAAGAAGGGCTAATAACAATACTCAATAGAAACTGAAGGTTCATTACCAAACTTTTTTTTTTTGAAGCTGCAATTATATTGGTACCCAAGCCACACAAAGACACAACTAAAAAAGATAACTACAGACCAATATCCCTCATGAACATTGATGCAAAAATACTCAATAAAATACTGGCAAATTGAATCCAAGAACACATCAGAGAAATCATCCACCATGACCAAGTAGGCTTCATCCCAGGGATACAGAGATAGTTCAACATGTGAAAATCTGTCAATGTGATACACCATATAAACAAACTGAAAAAGAAAAATCATATAATCATCTCACTAGATGCCAAAAGAGCCTTTGACAAAATCCAACACCCTCTCATGATAAAGGTCTTGGGCTAACAGGAACATACCCAAACATAATAAGAGCAATATACAGTAAACCAACAGCCAACATAAAAATGAATGGAGAGAAGCTTAAGGCGATTCCTCTAAAATCAGGAACAAGATAAGGCTGCCCACTCTTTCCATATCTCTTCAGTATTGCACTTGAAGTACTATGTATGCAATAAGAGAACAAAAGGAGATCAAGGTGGATACAAATTGGAAAAAATAGGAGTCAAACTGTCACTATTTGTAGATGATATAATCATTTATATAAGTGACCCAAAAACTCTACCAGGGACCTCCTACAGCTGGTAAACACATTCAGCAAATTAGCAAGTTACAAGATTAACTCAAAAGTAACAGTAGCCCTACTATATACAGACTAAAAAGGGGCTGAGAAAGAAATCTGAGAAATATCACCCTTTATAATATCCACAAACAACATAAATTATCTTACGGTAATTATAACCAAATAAGTGAAAGACCTATATAGCAAGAACTTTGTGTCTTTAAAGGAAGAAATTTAAGAAGATACCTGAAAATGGAAAGATCTCTCATGTTTTTGGATAGGTAGGATAAACATAATGATGGCAATCTTGCCAAAAGCAATATACAGATTCAATGCAATCCTCATCAAAATCCCAGCACAATTCTTCACTGACCTTGAAAAGATAATACTCAACTTCATATGGAAAAACAAAAGACCCAAGATAGCCAAAACAACCATCTACAATAAAGGAACTTCAGGAGGCATCACCATCCCTGATTCCAAGCTCTACTATAGAGCTATACTCCTGAAAATAGCTTGGTATTGGCACAAAAAATAGCACAAAGGAATCAAATCGAAAATCCTGATATTAACCCACACAGCTACGAAAACCTGATTTTTGACAAAAAAAACTAAAACTATACAATGCAAGGAGGAAAACTTCTTCAACAAATGGTGCTGGCACAACTGGATGAGATGTGTGTAGAAGACTGAAAATAGACCCATGTGTATTGCTATGCAGAACATTTAAGTCCAAATGGATAAAAGACCTCACCATAAATCTAGCCACACCGAATCTGTTAGAAGAGAAAGTGGGAGGTACCCTTGAACAAACTGGTACAGGGGACTGCTTCCTGAACATAACTCCAGTAGCACAGACACTGAGATTGACAATTATTAAATGGGACCTCCTGAAACTGAGAAGCTTCTGTAAAGCAAAGGACACATTTGACAAGACCAAACGGCATCCTACACACAGACTGGGAAAAAATCTTCACCAATCCCACATCTGACATAGGGCTGATCTCCAAAATATACAAAGAACTCAAGAATCTAGTCACCAAACACCAAATAACTCTATTAAAAAGTGGGGTACAAAACTGAATAGAGAATTCTCAATAGAGGAATCCAAAATGGCTGAAAGATACTTAAGAATGTGCGCAACAACCTTAGCCATTTGTGAAAAATGTAAATCAATACAACTGTGAGATACCATCTTACTCCTGTCAGAATGGCTAAAATTAAAAACACAAATGACAGCATATGCTGGAGAGGATGTGGAGAAAGGGGAACACTCCTCCACTGCTGGTGGGAGTGAGTGCAAACTTGTACAACTATTTTGGAGATCAATATGGTGGTTCCTCAGGGAAATGGGAATCAGTCTACCATAGGACTCAGCAATTCCACTCGGGTATATATGCAAATGATCCACATCCATGCAACAAAGACATCTGTTCAACTGAAAGACCCGCGGAGGGCGTGGACCCTAACGCTCCGACTCAGGAAAGGCGCCCCCCCCAAATCACTCACGAGAAGCGGTCTTGATGCAAAAGCATGAGGTCTTTTATATTGCAGTGCACTGGGGCCTGCAGCCATACTCCATGTGGGGTAGAGGCCTGGGAACCCTGGGTACAGGGTTCAGACAGCTTTTATAGGGTTACAACAAAGCCCGTGCATCACAAACCAATCATCTCATAGCATCCAGTGTGGACCAATCAATTTGAACTATCCAAGCCCGCGCTTAGCCCAGGAAGTCTGCTTTTGCTAGGGCTTCTGGGTGTGTGGCAGGGCTCATTTCCTGTTCTTATTCACTCACAGGTGCTGTCATTAAACCGCCCTGTCCTAAACAGTCAAGAATGACCTTTTGCCTACTCACTGCTAGGGGGCAAAGTCTAGGGAGAATTAGGCTAAATTTTCCATCCTTACACAACTATGTTCATACCAGCATTATTTGTAATAGCAAGAGCCTGGAAGCAACCTAAATGCCCCTCAACTGAATAATGGATAAAGAAGATGCACCATATAAACAAACTGAAAAAGAAAAATCTCATAATCATCTTACTAGATGCCGAAAGAGCCTTTGACAAAATCCAACACCCTTTCATGATAATACGATGGATTAATACTCACGATGGAATACTACTCAGCAGGGAAAAAAATGGAATCGTGAGCGGCTCCTCCTATAAACTTCCATCGCTGGCCTTCCCTCTTTCTTTCTGTGCCGATATCACTCCCGCCAACATGTGAATGTTCCTAAGACCCGCAGGACATTCTGCAAGAAAGGTGGCAAGCACCGGCCCCATAAAGTGATGCAGTACAAGAAGGGCAAGGACTCTTTGTATGCCCAGGGAAAGCGGCATTATGACAGGAAACAGAGTGGATATGGTGGGCAGACTAAGCCCATTTTCCGAAAAAAAGGCTAAAACTACAAAGAAGATTGTGCTGAGGCTTGAGTGTGTTGAGCCTAACTGCAGATCTAAGCAGATGCTGGCTATTAAGAAATGCAAGCATTTTGAACTGGGAGGTGATAAGAAGAGAAAGGGCCAAGTGATCCAGTCCTAAGCTGATCATTTTATGAAGACAAAAAAAGAAACTCACCTCATTTGATTGTGGTTGTTTTTTTGGGAGGGAATAAACTGAAAGTATCGAAATTCAAAAAAAAAAAAAATCTTGAAATTCAAAGGCAAATGGATGGAACTTGAAGAAACCATTCTGAGTGTGGGAACCTAGTTATTTACTCACTCATATATGGATTTTAGACATAAAGCAAAGGAGCACCAGCCTGTAATTTACAGCACCAGAAACTAGGATACAAGGAAGAATCTAAGAGATTCATACAAGATCCCTCACAGAAGGGGAAAGGAACAAGATCTCCTGAGCATATTGGGAGTAGGGGAGCAGTGAGTGTAGAGGGATTTAGGAGAAAGAGAAGGGGAAGAGAGGAGAACTTGTGGGATCAGGAAGTTTGAGTCGTGAGACAAAGTGACAAGAGCAAAAGAGAGGGATACCATAAGAGAGGGAGCCATTATAGGTTTGAAGAGAAAACTGGCCCCAACTAACAATCTGAGCAACAGTGGAAAGTCTACCTTAAATGCCCTTCCCTGATAATGAGATTGATAACTAACTTATATGCCATCATAGATCCCCCATCTAGTAGCTGTTGGAAACAGAAGCAGACACCCACAGCTAAAAACTTCTGGAATCCAGTTGCAGAGAGGGAGGTGAGATAAGAAAAGGGGTCAATGCCAGGCTACAGAAACCCACAGAGACAGCTCATGGATCCCCAGACTGTTAGCTGGGAAACCAGCATTGTACAGACTCAGACCCCCTGAACATGGGTCTCAGTTAGAAGGGACCTCTGACAGTGGATCCAGGATGTATTCCTGATGCACAAATGGACTTTGCGAGCACATTCACCATGGAGGGATATACTTCCTTAGCCTAGAGGCAGGAGAGAGGGCCTAGACCCTACTCCAAATGACTTGACAGATATTGATGATCCCTCCTGGAAGGTATCACCCTTCCTGCAGAGTGTGGGATGGGAGGAGGGGGTCAGTGGCATGGGAGGGAGGGAGTGGGAACAGGAATTGATATATAAAATTAGGAAAAAATAAACATTAGACACACACACATACACACACACATATGGTAAAACAACAACAGGTTAGAAGCCTTTTATCAATAAAGAAGAGGATCTAAAGAAAGTCATGGGTTTTCCTTCTAGAGTTGAAGGTCTGAGTTAAGCAGGATGAATGACATTTTATTCCATTTAAGGGGGGAAGGATAGGCTTTGCAGACACCGCTGTCCACTGCTGCTTCTTCCTGCAGCCATGGTCAACCCAACTGTGTTTTTAACATCACGGCTGATGGCGAGCCCTTGGGCTGTGTCTCCTTCGAGCTATTTGCAAAGTTCCAAAGACAGCAGAAAACTTTCATGCTTTGAGCACTGGAGAGAAAGGATTTGGATACAAGGGTTCCTCCTTTCACAGAATTATCCCCGGATTCATATGCCAGGGTGGTGACTTCACATGCCATAATGGCACTGGCGGCAGGTCTGTCTACAGAGAGAAATCTGAGGATAAGAACTTCATCCTGAAGCATACAGGTCCTGGCATCTTGTCCATGGCAAATGCTGGACCAAACACAAATCATTCCCAGTTTTTTTTTTTTTTTTTTTTTTTTTTTTTTTTTATCTGCACCGTCAAGACTGAGTGGCTGGATGGCAAGCATGTGGTCTTTGGGAAGGTGAAAGAAGGGATGAACATTGTGGAAGCCATGGAGCGTTCTGGGTCCAAGAATGGCAAGACAAGCAAGAAGATCACCATTTCTGACTGTGGACAACTCTAATTCTTTTGACTTGCAGGCTTCTTACCCACCAGACCATTCCTTCTGTAGCTCAGGAGAGCATCCCCCACCCCATCTGCTCACAGCTTATGTGTGTAAGTATTCAGACATCTGTACTGGCCTGATCTTGGGTTCTGACAGGATACATCCTCAGCTGAAACCACTAAGAGCATCACTTGTGCATATTCACTACATTCCCTTTTAAAAATGCTCTGCCCACCTTCTCTCTCTCTCTCTCTCTCTCTCTCTCTCTCTCTCTCTCTCTCTCTCTGTGTGTGTGTGTGTGTGTGTGTGTGTGTGTGTGTGTGTGTTGGCAAAATAGGATCTGTAGAAAAGAGAAAAGTGAGGGATATCAGGAGAGGTAGGTTTCTATTCTGGCTACACTGTTTGTTTGCTGCGTGGTAGTAGCCAGGTAGTTTTATTTCACTCAGCTTGTGTGTAACAAAGAGACACCAATATCTACTTCACTGAGTTATGATAAAGGCTGAATGGAGGTCTGGAGTATTTAATAAGTACTATCATGATTATAAATGTTAATTTTATTTACTTCCCTATTATTTTACCAGTAATAAAGAATTATAGAGCCCTGTATGATTAGCACAAATGTCCTCTGTGATTCCCACATGTCAGCCCAAGAATCTGTAACCTTGACAGTTAGACCCATTCCCATCACCACTTTTCTCTATGTGTTCTTGTTCAGGACACTTTTGGCTAAGCAACTTTTCCAGGTTATGTAGCTGGGCTCACAAGGAGCTGGTGTGAATGATGTCAGCCACCTGAACCTATGGTAATGAACTTACAGATTTCCCACAAGCCCACCTTGCTTAATTTTTGAGACTAATTTTGACTCAGTGTATGCTTAGGCTCTCATTATGTGACTGATACTCATCTATTTTAATGAAGTGGACTTTTGGGCTGTGAATCATTGTGAAACTAACTAAGCCACTATCTCTGTCCATCAAGGAATCTTCTCTAAAGATGAAGAAAATCTGTCATTTTCTTCATACTTATTTGAAGGTTCAACCTACACACTTGTTGGCAAACCACACCACATACAATTACTGTCTTTTTCTGTTTCCATCAGCTACTAGATGAGGGCTCCATGATGATGGATAAGTTAGTCATCAATCTCATTATCAGGACATTTATGGTAGCCTTTCCATTGTTTCTCAGATTGTTAGTCAGGGTCATCCTTGTAGGTCTCTGGACATTTCTCTAGAGTCAGTCTTCTCTTCAAACCTATAATGGCTCCCTGTTTTATTCTCTCTCTCTCTCTCTCTCTCTCTCTCTCTCTCTCTCTCTCTCTCTTATTTTTTTCCTCCCCTGACTCAATCTTCCTAGAAGCAGACACCCACAGCTAGACACTGACCTGAATTGGAATCCAGATGCAGAGGGGGAGGACAAGACCAGGCTATACAAACCCACAGAGACAGCTGACCTGAACAAGGAGGAGCTATGGCCCCCAGACTGATAGCTGGGAAACCAGCATTGGACCAACTCAGACACCCTGAACATGGGTCTGTTTACATCACTCCTTAAAAGTTGTGTGGTTTAATTTTTTTTGTCACTTATACTGAGTCAGGAAACCTCCCTTAAAGGAGCTGCGCAAATTTCTGCTTGCCTCTAGCAAAACAGAGTCCAACCAAGAAAAATGCTGTTACCAAGAAGCCTTGCTTGTCTTTGTTGTTTTGTTTCTAAAACCCTTTTTTTAAGCTTTTGTTAAGTTTTAAGTGGAAGTTTTTAAGTCCATGTTTGGCACAATTTTGTTATGAGCAGGTTTTTCAGGACACCTGGACCCACAACCACACTAGCCCAAAATAACACACAGAGATTCTGGCTGTATTAGATATAATTCTGTTGGCTTGTTACTAGTTCCTTATGGCTAGCTCTGTCTTAAATATTAACCCATTTCTATTAATCTAAGTATTTCCACATGGTTTTATCTTACCCAAGAAAGGGCCTGGTGTTCTGCTCTCTTTCTGTCCTACATGTTGAATCTCTTCCTACCTCTCCCCCAAAACTCCTTGTCTCCTAGTCCCACCTATCTTGCTTTCCTACTGGCCAACAGAGCTTTATTCATTAACCAATAAGAGAAACATATTTGCAGAATGACATCTCCAATCATGGGTCTCAGTTAGAAGGCCTGGGCAGTCTAAGGGACCTCTGATAGTGGAACCAGGATGTATTCCTGGTGTACAAAAGGACTTTTGGAGCACATTCCCCATAGAGGGATACTCCTTTAACCTAGAGGCAGGAGGGAGGGCCTAGTCCCTACTCAAAATGACTTGAAAGATTTTGATGATCCCTCCTGGAAGGCATTACCCTCCCTGTGGATTTGGCAGGAATGGGATGGGAGAGTGGTTGGAGGTCATGGGAGGGAGGGAGGGAGGGAGGGAGGGAAGGAGGAAGGGAAGAAGGAAGGGAGAGAGAACTGGGATCCATATGTAAAAAAAAATTACTGTCAATGTCAGTACCATAAGCATATAAGAATTTAAGATACTCTGTAATGGGAGAATTCCCTAGTACTGCAGACTTTTGAGCAGCCCCCTCTACTCAGTACATGCTCAAAGTCTGCATCTACCTCACTGCCCAAACCAACCATGACAACTACAATTGCAGATATCTTGAATATCTCTTAGGAAGCACAGATGTTCAGTTTAGAGCCTGGTAGACAATTTCCAAAGGCCCTAAATGCTAGTCTTTCAGTGTGCCTCTTCACCTCAAAATAGCTCAGACAGAAAGGTGGATGAGGCTTGTGGCTTTAAATAGCCAGAGGATGACTTTGGCTTTGTCTGCCTTTGTCTGCAGTCAGCAGACTGCTGTAGAGTATAGAGCTCCAAACAGAGGCTCTGGTCAGAATGTTCATGAAGTCCCTGTCCAAGCCAACATCTTTCTTCTTGTCTTTTCTAATTCTTAAACATGTTCTTAGTACCCAACAATGGGAAGTGGTATTTTTAAGACAGTGAAGTGATGTTTTCAATTGACTTTCATTGTTTGGATAAATTTAACATTAGAGAAGAAATCAGAAAGGAACCTATACAACCAAGCAAGAAGGATGGGGGGCAAAATTGTTTTCTAAAGAATGGACTTGACAATACCTCACTTATGTAAAACGTCTACCTTCAAAACAAGTAAAAGAATCACTGAGCTTTATTGGTACAGAATGAACAGTATAGTTTAACAGTATTTATCTCTGGAAAATAATTGCAATGGTTTTTACTACTTGTAGTTTTTATTTTCTGGGACTTTTAATTATAACAGGTAGACACTATATCGAGCAGGAGAAAAAACGAAACAAAATGTCCTCCCAGCAGCAATGTATGCATGAGAGTGCGAACTCTTTTTAGCAAGTGTTAGCATACTCCATCTCTTCACTGCTAGCATTTTAAAGTACTAATATTGAGGAGAAAAGTAGTATTTCTTTAATTAACCCATAGAAAGGTAAAGGTATATTGTAATCAGAAAATTAAAATTACAAAATCATTTGTATTATCATTAACATATATTCAATATATTATGTATTCCTGCATATGAATGTATGACTTGAACATTACATTTAACATTGCTTTATATATTTTGCAGCTAACTTATGTGATTGAAATAAACATTTCACCTACAAGAATAAATAGAGAGAGAAAATGGAAGATATAGGATGAAATGCCAACTCTGGAGATTTCTGATTGTTATAATTATTGCCTTATTTTGCTTATATTTTACCACTAAATGTTTATATTGAGAAAAGCTATGTATCTAATGCCAACAATTATTTTTTTCTAATGTATAAAGGGACTTTTAAAAGGTGTATTTCATTTTTAATTAGTTATTTACTTTAAATTTTGTATATATTCCTTTCTGCAGAGGGACATGTGTGAGCAACGTGTGAGTGGAGTCCAGAATAGGGTAACAGATGCTCTTGACTTGGATCTACAGGTGGCTGTGAGCCACCAGGAACTGGACTCCTTTCCTCTACAAGCACCGGAAGTACTCCTAACCACTAGCCCATCTCTCCAGCTCAAGGGTTTTTTGTTTGTATTTTTGTTGTGTTGGTGGTTGCTGTAGAACATCCAGCTTCCCATGCACCCCTTCCTCTCCAACCTATCTTTGTCTTTGAGTTTATCACTGCTTACTTCATCACATTTACAGACTAATGTTCCTCAAGTTTGGTGCACTGGGTTCTGCTGGGATCTATTAAAATCTTTTCAGATTCAGGTGCAGCAGGGTTCAGTCAGGGCAGGAAGGCTTGCGGTCAAGAGAGCTTATAACTCTGTAACCAACATGAGGTTTGTCTTGAGATACAAAGCCAAAAGCTGCTTTACCTCAGCCCTTACCCATTTTCTATTTTTTTGTGGGGGGGGCTTCTCTGAGAAATTCACAATGATAATAATTAATGCAGAAACAGCAATAGTATGAGATAAAGGGAAAGAGCCAAAGGAAAGAAAGTTTATGAAGTTATGTCAATAAAGGTGGATCCAGAGAAAGCCCTGACTTCATGTACCAAGGGAATATAGTTATTTGTCGTTTTGCTCTTTTCTCTGCATTTTCAGATCTCTGCACCTGCTGTACTCTTCCAACCCTGCCCTTATGCTGAGCAAACATTTTCACGATTCTGTCAATTAAGATTGTGTGAACTTGGAGGTCTCTTTTTGTTTGTTCATTTTCATGTCTTGGGGCTAAGATGACAGTGTGTATTACCCATGTCATGAATGAATGAAAAATAATTTTCTCCTTTCAATGAAAACACTTCTTATATGTCATGTCTTGGTTAACATATATTTATTAATGAAAAATACACCAAAATACAGTTTATGTTTAATTTTCCTAACTTTTGATCTGCTATATATCCATCATTTCCTTAAAACACTGTAGATGCCAATGTGTTCTGCCAATTTACAGGACACTGATAGCCAGCCAGGCCAAGCATGAGAAATTATGTGATGAGACACAGAGTGTGATTATTTTCAAGCCTCAAACTTTTGCTTCTGCTCTTAGAAATATTGGGTGAAGAAAACATTTCATCAAAAATGATAAGGTGCAAGATAATATTGTAGACATCATCCTATTGTGAGCATAACCTCACTGGTAGCCTGCTCTTTAACAGAGAAGTCCAAGTAATTGCCACAACATTCATTTTCTCTATGAACAAAATATATACCTCCTGTATGCAGGTTGGTTATTATTAATGGGTCTCTTTTCCTCTTCAAACTGTCAGACTTGTTAATGCCAGGGGTAGAGAGAACAGGATATTTACCTGATTTAAAAACTTCTTAAACTTTATTTTTTATTTAGTTTTCTTCCTCATTTTCTTTATTTTAAAAACAACCTATTTCCATTTTACATACCAACCCCAGTTCCCACTTCCTCCTCATTCTGCTACCCCTTCCTTCCCTCCATACTCCCCCACCACCACCATCACCACTCCTCAGACAGGGTAAGGCCTCACATGGGAAGTCAAAGAATTCTGGCTTCTTACTTTGAGGGAGGACCAAGGCCCTTTCCGCTATGTCTAGACTGAGCAAGGTATCCCTCCAAAGAGAATGGGGTCCACAAAGCTAGTTGAAGCACTAGGGATAAATCCTGGTCACACTGCAAGTGGCCCCAGAAACTGCCCGAGCCACACTACTGTCACCCACATTCAGAGGGCCCAGTTTGGTCCTATGTACGTTCCCTGTTGTTAGTTCAGAGTCAGTGAGCTCCTGCTAGTTCAGGTCAGCTTATTTTTCTAGCCACCAAGGGTCACTATTCTTTTAGGCAATCGGATAGAGCACAACCTTGGTGCCAGTTTTGATTCTTTTAATTTCCACGTAAGTTTCCTATCTCCCCAGCCTTGCCAATATATTACCTCCCTTATCGCTGAAGAGAAGACAAAAGTTGACCCAGGAATATCTCAGGGTGGTGTGGAAAATTAGTTAACCAAGCTACACTAGCAGAGAACAAACTGAAGGGCAAGAATAAGGGCACCTCCTCAATTTACAGTGGCTTTGGAGCAACACATTCAAAAAATTATATAAGTGAATTCACTTCTTCTCTGTCCTTACTTTCACATCAAGGGGACCTCAGACAAAGACAGTCTGAGGTGGTGACTCTTTAGGAATCTCCATGGTTTCTGCTTTGCCTCCAAACCAGAAACCACTCACATCTTAGGTAAAGACTTTTAGAGAAGAGGGATGGTGAAAGTCCAAACTCATACATAGGTGTAGTCTTCCAAGTCCTGGCTGCAGAGCACACATGGAAACCAAGAGGACTTGAGCTCAGCAGCAGTAGACATCACACTGCAATGTAGTGTTCTGTGTGTGTATGTGCGTGTGTGGGGGTGTCCCTTCTTTATCTATCTATCTATCTATCTATCTATCTATCTATCTATCTATCATTTGCCTGTCTGTCAGACTTTCCCCATATGCAAGAAAATCAAATGCTGCTATAAACATAGTTGAACAGATGTCTTTGTTGAATGGATGTGCATCATTTGGTATATGCCTAAGAATGGAACTGCAAAGTCCTGTGGTAGACTGATTCCCATTTTCCTGAGGAACTGACATACTGATCACCAAAATGGCTGTGCAAGTCTGCACTCCCACCAGCAGTGGAAGAGTGTTCCTCTTTCTCCACATCCTCTCCAACATTATTTGTAATAGCAAGAACCTGGAAGAAACCTAGATGCCCCTCAGCTGAAGAATGGATAAAGAAGATATGGCACATTTACACAATGGAATGCTTCTCAGCAGAAATAAACAAAAACAAAAACTAAACAACAACCACAAACACAAAACAAAACAAAACAAAAAAAAAAACAATGGAATCTTGAAATCCACAGGCAAATGGATGGAACTTGAAGAAACCATCCGGAATGAGGTAATCCAGTCACAAAAAGAACATAGTATGTACTCACTCATATATGGATTTTAGACATAGAGCAAAAGATCACCAGCCTATAATCAAGAGCACCAGAGAATCTAGGATACAAGGATGAATCTACGAGATTCATACAAGGTCCCTCACAGAAGGGGAAAGGAACAAGATTTCCTGGAGAAAGAGAAGGGGAGGAGAGGAAAGCATGTGGGACTAGGAAGACTGAGTCAGGGAGGAATAGAGGAGAGAGGGAGGGAAAGAGAGAGAGAGAGAGAGAGAAAGAGAGAGGCCATAAAATAGGGAGCCCTTATAGGTTTAAAGAGAAAAACGACTCTAGAGAAATGTCCAGAGACCTATAAGGATGACCCCCAACTAACAATCTGAGCAACAGTGGAAAGACTAACTTAAATGTCCTTCCCAGATAATGAGATTGATGACTAGTTTATCTACCATCATAGAGCCCTCATCTAGTAGCTGATGGAAACAGAAACAGACACCCACAGCTAAACACTGAGACAAACTTCTGGAATCCAGTTGCAGAGAGAGAGAGGAGTGATAAGAAAATGGGGATAAGACCAGGCTACAGAAACCCACAGAGACAGCTGACCTGAACAAGGGGGAGCTAATGTCCCCCCAAACTGATAGCATTGGACCAACTCAGACCCCCTGAACATGGGTTTCAGTTAGAAGGCCTGGGCAGTCTAAGGGTCCTCTGACAGTGGAACCAGGATGTATCCCTGGTGCACAAAAAAGACTTTGGGAGCACATTCCCCATGCAGGGATACTCCCTTAACCTAGAGGCAGGAGGGAGGGCCTAGTCCATGCTCCAAATAACTGAACAGATTTTGTTGACCCCTCCTGGAAGGCATCACCCTCCCTGTGCAGTGGAGGGAGGGGGATGGGATGGAAGGGTGGTCTGGGGGCGTGGGAGGGAGGGAAAATCAAAGGGAGGGAGTGGGAACTGGGATGGATATATAAAATAAGAAACAAAAATAATTAAAAATTTAAAACAAGAAGAGAAGAGATGGAAGTGGAGGCTCCAGGAAGATGGAGAGATGAAAGGGTTAATTTAGCCTCACTTGGTGTTGTACACCTGCAATCCCAGAGCCTGGGAACTGAGAGGACAGGACCTGGAGTTTAAGGCCATCCTGTGCTACACAGCTTACCCTTTCTAAAACCAATTTACAATAAAAACGGAAAGAATTGGAGGAAGGGAGAATGAATGAAGGGGGAGAGAGGGTATGAAAGACTAAGAACAATAATGTTTTATTTGTGTCATTAAATGCATGCAGCTGTGTGACTTGAAGTCTCTGAGACACCAAATTTAATTGTCCCATATTAGCCATCCTAGATATGTAGCAGGGAAGCGCGTAAGCAAGCTCACTAGCACAAGTGAGGGTACCAACACACGTGAGTTCAGATCTGGTTACAAAGTAGCAGCATTTCCTATCAGCTGAATAAAGACAGCATCCAGGTGGGCCGGAGGAAATAGAGTATCAAGTGGAAGGCTGATGTTCAAGCCAGACTTTGGCTTGAGTTCTCTCCTCACATGGTTGCTAAGGACCCACAACAGCTTCAGGCATTTCTAGGCATTTCAACAGCACACCCTACTTGGCCTTTGCTGATATATTGCAATTTTGAGAACTCACATGATGAGGGATGGCTTAGTTAAGGCTGAAGCTTTCTTCAGCCTTGGAAAGGAACTTTTGCTAGCCTCCTGTTGGGATAAACACCCACCATGACCTCTTGCAGTGCAGCTGCCTTTGGAGCCAGATTGATGGGAGCTCTGTGTGTTATATAGACATGGAAGGAAACACTGCCTTTGAACCAAAATTAGAGGGGAGGAGAAGTACTCTCTGTGAAGGCATTGATTTGGGCCATTTCTCTGCCCCCATTCCATAGTTATGGTCCTTCTGATAAAGTCCTGTTGAACTCAATTTGGCAGAGTGATGAGTTTTGGACAGGGGCTGTGTGCAGACCCTGGCTTATAGCTACAGCATCGACACGAAGGAAAACATACTCCACCCAAAACTCTCCAAAAACCACTAGTGAGATTTTTTCCTCTTGATACATACAGCCTGCCATATGCCCAATCCCTCCCCCACCCACCTCCCAGGCAAAATGAGAAAGTGGTGAAGTGTTCTTACCAACCCTGCTCAGGGTCCCTGAAGCTTGGGTTCGTGGGGAACCTAGATTCTGTAATAAACAGAACAAGGGCAGTGAAATCCTTGCAGCTATTCATTCTTGGGTGATGTAGTTAGAAAAATGTGCATCAACCTTAACTCTTGATGTTAATTTTTCTTCATCTCTCCCACTGGAGCAGTAGGCAGGGGTGAGAGCCTTTCCTATGATTGAATCTAATGAAATATAATTACTTTAATCAATCTCTGGGGCTTTGGAGTTCATTCACTTCCCATCTTCTCAGCACAGGGTTTTTCAGGAGAAGCCCTATAACATTCCATCTCCTAATGCATAGGAAAAGTCTTCCTCAAACATTCCTATTACTTTTGTCTGCTTAAGCTCTTACTCCCCTGGTCTTCTGAGTTCAGTATAATGGGGGATTTATGTCTCAATAGACAACTGAAAAATCGGCCTATGGAAACAAGCCAGAGCCTGCAAACCTCCCCATGTAGGCTGAGTGACTATGGCTATGGATGTCTTATTTCTTGGAGTCCTCCCATTCTGCTGCTTGGCTTTCAGTGCTTCATGGGACTACACACTAGTCATGTGGGAGGAGAGGCTATGGAGAATAAGCCCCTCTCTGTCACCAGTCACTTACATGAGAGCTGTGTAAAAGAAGTCCTGGCCTGAGGCCACAGATGGGGTTCCAAACCCACCTGGAACAGAAGCTCCCCCTCTTGGAGTCTCAGGTTCTCTCCCCTTGTACTTGTACTGTCCCAGGGATGGGGCTGTAATTCCCAAGCATGTGCCTCAAAACAGAAACAGCTTTCATGAGCAAAGTGTAGGAGACTCTAGGCTAACAAGTTTCAAAAGATTCTTTACTGAATAACCAATAGAGGTCACATTGAATGGTATGAAGAAGACTGAAATTACAAAGTGGACTGCATGAAAGATATTATATTTCTCACTCTGTACACCATCCAGTTCTTTCCATTTTTTTGAGTGTGTGTTATAGGGACACATTGTACCCGTAGCAAAAGACAAAGTTATTTTTTAAATTAATATCTTAGGAAGTACTTTCTGTCTATAATTTTCCCTTTTGACAGATAATCATAATGATATTTATAGACAATTTCATGTTACTAACAGGAAATAAATAAATATATATATTCAGACATTTAGAGTGCTGAAGCCAAACCCCACTTTGAAACTGGCATTTTCAGAGTGGTAGGACTGAGGCAGTATGATTTATTATCATATCTATTTGGTGTGTCAGACACTCTGATAAATTACCTCTTTGGATTATCTAATTTAATTTTCACAAGAATCTTATGATCTGTTGTTTTACATTTACAGATGAAGAATCCAGGGCCTGATAATATTTTATAAATAATAAATAATTATTGAAAACCCATCCAATCAACAAGAGACAGAGGCAGGGCTTCTACTCATTGTCCTGATAGCAATTTCATATTAAGTATAATTAAATATCTATATTAAATAACCAATTACCAAATCTCTCCCTTTTCCTACCCCTATTTGGCAACCTGCCATACCAAACTAGAAATAAACTAACTCTAACAGTAATCATCTTTCATGTAAAATGCTGAATTAGCATGAAATAAGGTTGAATCATTGATTTCACATATATATATGTGATATATATATATATACATATATATATTTATATATATATATATATATATCTCAACTAAATGTTACCAAATGATTTATTATGATTGGTGCTAAATTACAATCTATGTGAAATGTAATCATTGTGGAAACACGTAAAATAGTTACCTAGTTTTGTAATTATATTCACACAAGGATCTGAAATATAGTTTCTGTTTTGCCTTTTAAAATATATCCACAGAATTACTTTAGTTTTTGCCACACAATTTTACAATACTGATACTGCACCTGTATAATCTACCATATTATAAGAATGAAACAAAATATGAAAGTAGTTGGTAAAAAAATTATTTCTTTCCACAGCCATCAGGCCATCAGTAATTCCAAAGAAGATAGTTTCTTTCCATTGGCAGTGAGGATGGATGGTAGTCATTTCGCATTGCAGATTTTTACATACATAAACATGTGTATGAATACACCCATGTGTTGCCTGGACTATTGTTCCATCTGAAGATGTTTGCCTTTTGAGTTGACCAATGGTTGCCAAAATGCTGTGCAATTCTATTGGGACATCGGCAGTATTCTTTTTTTTTTTTTTTTTTTAACCATGTTCCTCTCAAAAATCAAATATATAAGAAAGAAATACAGCAAGCTATGATCTACAGTGCTACAAAGCAAGGTAAAACAGTTACTAAGTTATCAGTCATAGCAGTTTATGTATATTTGCTATTCACAGACTGCAGACTCTTGTTGAATATCTGTGCTGATGGAAATTGATGACATATAGACATGCATTCGTGTGAGTACATAATTAATGATGTTTATACTGTAATAAGCACATTCATTTTAACACCATTCAGTAAAACAGATTTCTTTAGGGCTTGAGCTAAATCTGCTATCACAATTATACACAAAAGAACCTGTAAACAAGCTGACGTCACACTTATGTACAAGCAAACTGCATTGGAAAAGCGAAGAGGTAATTTCAATGGGTGTCACTTGGTACGTATCAGTGTGCAACAAACTGGCCCGTCATCAAGTGCAGGAATGAGGTCAGCAAAAAAAAAAAAAAAAAAAAAGAATATGAGCAAGGCTCCTGTCAGTCACTACTCAGTGTTCTGACAAAATCCAGATGTCTCTCTGTGGGGATGACATCACAATCAAAGCATCAGAGACAGATGCAAAGAGAAATGTGACAATCCCTGCTGAATGTATCTGGAGATCTCCAGGTAGCCTATTCAGCGCGGGCCCCAAAGTTGAGAAGGGTTAAGGGTGATGAGGATATTATTTAAACATGTGCATTTAATTTAAAGAAAGTGTTCTGTTGATTGAGTTATAGCCAGTGCTCTGCTTGTTATAAAAGATGTGGGAAAGGAGAACTTAACTTTTTTAAGTCCTCTACCACAAAGAGTTATTATTATTTTTTATGAACTTAGCTGAACACTATTGCCAGCCTAAACCGTATCACTGGAAGATGACTATGTCTACAAATTTCAGGGGGACTTCTGGAATGAAGCTCTTATAACTTAGTGTCTCTGACTGTTTTAGATAAATAATGAATCCAGTTTCTTATAGCGAGAGGCATTGATAAGCTATATTGGTAACCCCAATTCCCCAACCTCCATGCTATGCAAAACTATATTGCCATGACAGTCTCTAAATTAGGCAGAGTAAGTTAAGCTAATTCTCCTGATTCAGTTTCCTCAAAAAAAAATAAAATAAAATAAATAAATAAAATAAAATGAAAATGAACAAATGGAAAAAAATCACAAGGGAACTCAAAGATGGGATGATGTAAAACTTCCCATCCATCCCAAAATGTTGGGAACAAAGAAAATTGCTGTAAGAGTTCTCAAACTTCATTAGAACATTTAATTAAAAAGCATGAAGAAAAGACATTTCTTCCTCAAGCCTAATAATCACACCTGGAGGGGGCTTATGGAGATGATCTCTCCACTGGTGTGCCTGGGTGTCTGCTTCTGTGTGCACTCCATTTAGGTGCCCAGAAGGAGGAGAAATCTTGTTCTATCAGCTGAGCCCTGGCTTGGGAGACAGACTGTCTTTGAAGGGTCAGGCTTATGTGCTTAGGAACTGATCCCATAAAGTACCAGGGAAGCTTGCATAGGTTAACTTCAAACACCTCTCACACTCTCCCACAATCTCCAAAGCACTTGGCTCTGACTGAGAATATAGCCGACCTTTTTGCCCCAAGTTTAGACATTTGGCTCTTCTGTCCATAGGATGGATATCCAAACAGATGAGACATGCTTTCTTTCATTTGACTCTGATCTCCCTTTTCTTAGCAACGTTTTGGTACTTGTGTAAACAGGCTGAAAGGGTGATTGGCAGGAGGCAAGAGAGTGTTTGGTGTGCTCACTGTGCCCTGGAGACTTGGCACCTATTTACAATGTGCATATTTTAAACTGATTGCTGTAACTTCAAAATAACTAGACTGCTAGCCAGTTCCTTTCGTAATCATGGGCCCTGTAGACCCCATGGACTATGAGAGGGTGATTTCAACAACTGGTGAGTGAACCGGCCCTGCCAGCAGCCAGTGGGTTTGTGCTGTCATTTCTTTTTCTTTTCTTCTTAAAAAAAAAAAGTCACCACTTTCACTTGGTGGCATTTTGTTTCCCCCCTTTTGTTTTGTTTTGTTTGTTTTGGTCATGAACAAATTTGAAACACAGTTTGAAATTCCAACCAGCGGTTTGGCATTTCTTTAAATACAGTTTTGTTTGCTTGGTTTTTTTTTTTTTTTTTTTTTTTTTTTTTTATCCATAGAAGTTCAATCTAGGTATCTGTATCATATTGTCTGTATCATCAATAAATATATACATTCATAGTAGAAGAGAGTTCTGGAAACCAGAACTACAATAGACTATTTAGGAAACCAATGTAATAGACTGTAATCATTAGCTTCCTAAATTCAAAATTTCAAGTTATGTGTTTTATGTGTATACATATGTATAGATATATAGCTATTTTTATATATATACATCAAGATAGATGTACACACATATATACATATATACATGCAATTTATATACCAACACACAAAAAACCCAGATACCCATACTCATTACACACACTCGTACTTCATTGCAAATTTTTTTTCTTTATCCCCCACCACAGCTTAGAAGAGTAATCATGACATACCATGAGCAGCCACTGAATCTGTATTTTTGATCTGACTTAAATAAAAAGATGTGCTTACAAGTCAAAGTGAAAAAGCAGAAGGGTACATAGACACATGTGTGCACAGTCACCCACATGTTGTATGGCCTTTGAAATTTGCCCTGGTGCCCTGTACACAGTGTGGCAAGCAGTCTTAGGTACAGCCCTGCTAATACATAAAACAGCCTAGAGTAAAGATCCTTTAGGACTGGACAGGGTGACATCAGCTGTACACTATGACTGCCCACACCCCCACATACAATTTGCAGTGCAAAGTAAAGTCTGTGGCATAGAGACTTTTCCTTATCGCCTCTGGAAATGCATGTCCAATAGTAGTTGTGGTTTAAAACAACTCATTTCTTTTAAAAATGGTGCTAGGCAGAGATCATATTGGCTACCCTTTGCTTTCAGTAAAAGAAAAGGGGAAACAGATAGGAATTGCAAATAAAATGAGAAGCAGTTATTTTGTGAGATGGTTAAGTCCATAACCTTTGGAATACACACAATAAGCCCAGGTGGGAATGTGTTTCTGCCACTGTTTTATGGGTCTCTGTGCTGCATTCTCTTTTTGAACTCATTGAGCTTATCTGTAAGGCAAGAGGCAGTGACAGGGGATACATTGTTAGATTATTAAAAGATTTGGTGAAACAAGGTATGTTAAATACCAAGTATAGTTTCTGGCATGAAATGACACATCCTTAATATACATTATTTAAAACTTGGTTTTTAACTGATAATTCTAATATGTTGCTCTGATATGTACATGTAGGATAAGAATACAAAATGTACAGAAACAATGCTTCAGTGATACAAATTCAAGTTATTTGTTCAAAATTGGATTTCCTAGTTGTTTATATTGTTCATTGCAGTGATGTTTACATGGCATGCATTCCATCAATATTTGGATACATAAACAAATATATGATTGATTTCAACTCTCCAACATTTAGTTTCCCTTTTATAAAATGGGTATATAATGATCCAATCTTTATTCTATCACTTTAATGCTGGTCTTCTTAATTTAAACTAGATATCAAATTATTTAAGGCCACAAAAGTTTCCTCAGAGAGTTCATGTGTGTATATTATTAGATGAGGCTTGGCACCCAGGGCTCCAGGGGCTTGTCATGTCTATTAAAACAGGGGGTGAAAGCAAGCCCTGTGCAAGTTTATGAAACATTTTCAATATCTAAATGCCATTCTTAATGAATGGATATTCAACCTAAGTAAATAAAGTACACAATGAATGGTTAAAATGATGGATTCTTTGGTCCACTTAAGAATTTTCTGCCCTTTCCTGATTTTGTGTCTGAGACCTTGCAGTTTACTGTCGATCTTCTCAGAAACCATTCCAATGGGGTCATGCAGAACCCAAAAGGTTCCAAAGTGCTTCAGAAATAATACACTCAACTGTTAACATGACTGACAACATCAACAAAGTGTAAGTGGCTGCCTAAGACACATACTGCCACTTCCCTTTCATGGCCCTGAAAAAAGATGGCATATTCCTGCTTCTAAAGCTCTCCTCTCACATCTATATAAAGTGATGGTTGCATCAGATGTCATATGAAACCCATATACATTTAAGTTGGTGATTTTTGTTCTGTCCTAGCTTGTGCCTTGACCAGAAAGTTTTTGTAGACATGGTACATAGAGAAAGCCATAATTTTTAGCAGGGATAGGGAAAGGACTCTAGTATCTTTAAGGGGATGAGCACTGGGAATTTGACCGTGCTCCACTGAGTGGGCAACACCAATAGAACTTAGTGTAATTTTTTTCTTTCTTATTTTTTGTGGGTGGGGCAAGAATGAGAGGTTGGATTTGAGAGGAATGGGAAGTGATGTGATCAGGGTACACTATATAGAAATCCCAAATAATCATTAGTGATATTAAAAAAAAATTTAACAAAAGGAAAGAAAAAGAAATGCAAAACATTCCTTAGTTAAGTTTCTCATTTTAGATAGTATTAAGATTTTGGAATGGATAATTCTCTGCTGTGAGGGTCTTTCTTGTGTACTGGAGAAGTCTTAGCATCTTATCTCATCTCCACTCACTGGGTTTCAGCAGTGCCCCTTATTTGTGACAGTCAAAAATGTCTGCAGATATTGCCAAAGAATGCAGGACTGCAACATTACCCCTAGTTGACAAGAACTGCCTTAAAGGCACACAGCCTATGCAAATCAAAAGAATTTCTAAAATTGGTTGTCTACATACAAAAAGATAAACTACTGACCCCTGGTGACAATGGAGAAAAAGTGATAATGACCGACATGAATCACAAAACACATTCTTCTGGGCTTCAGTTGTAGCTAAGTGTTGGAGCTCTTGCCTCCCTGCCCTAGGGCCCTAGGTCTTTTCTATTTGTTTGATTACTTTTATGTAAGATTAGGGCCAATATTAATTAGCCAATATTCTAAATGATAATCTATTGTTCAGAATTTTAAAATGTATTACATTTTTTCACCAAAGACTTTTTCTAGGTACTCACTTTATCAATAACCACTGTCCTAACAGACATGTGTGTGCACACCCCACACCATGTACACACAGATGCAATTTTACAGTAAGTCTTCACTACTTTGCATTGCATTAGTTTTCTGGTTTTGCTTCCATTTGTGATTAACAGAGACAATATCAGCAGAAAGAGAGAGAGAGACAGAGAGAGAGAACCTAAAGGTTTGTTAGTTTTTATTGTGCAAGCTCAGGTTTCATTCTAAGAATAATCTAAACAAGACAGAGAAGATCATGGAAGCTCAGATTCACTAAATCCTTGCTTGGCCTTTAAATGCTTTTACAAGGCTGATTAATGGGAGAATTACCCTTATGCTCCTCCAGGACAAACTATGTGATAATTGCTGGGTTGGGGAACATTTTGTTCTTTATCCTTTTAAAAATAGTTTCCCTAAATAAAGTGTGGCTGACATTCTAGGACTTAATATCCATTGCCCAATTAACAATGCAATTTGCAATTTGTTCACAAACAAGAGGAAGTTGTTTTTTAAAAAAGGTTAGGAAGTTGGGGCAATAAAGGCATCTTCCCTATCAGAGCAGGAGAAGCAACAGACTGAAACATATTGAATTTGTGTTTTTGTTTTTGTTTTGTGTGTGTGTGTATGTATGTGTGTGTGTGTGTGTGTATGTGTGTGTGTGTGTGTGTGTGTGTTTATATTGAGGAAATAATCTTAGCTGCTCAAGTTCATTTATTTCATTAGCTGTTCCTTACTTCCTTTTGTATTATTTAAATGTTCATCAATGCTCATGACAAGTTAATTATTTTGTTTCTTGTACCATGTGGGCACTTGTCATCTATCCAATTATTCCTCTGTTACTTACTAGGGTTAAAACTGGGTGAGCCATTGTAACATTCCAGCTTTGGTGGTGTATGTATGTATAAGAGACAGACAGACAGACAGTCAGGAAGGAATGAAGAAAGAAAGAAAGAAAGAAAGAAAGAAAGAAAGAAAGAAAGAAAGAAAGAAAGAAAGAAAGAAAGAAAGAGAGCAGACATACACAGAGAGGAGGAAAGGAGAGAAAGAGAGATTATGGTATGGCAATCTCTTCTGGAAGAATGACTAGGGAAAATTAGAGCACTTCACATCCATTGTGTCCTTTACACTTGGTGTTTCACCATTTTTAATTCTTTCTACCCTTTTTCATTTTACATTTTTGGTTAATGTTATGGTTCAAGATCTCCTTTATCCATGAGAATCATATACTGCCTGGGTCAAACTGAACAAAGCAAGGAACTCAGTGGTTCAGGACCCTATTGAAAACAGCTGAATTCACTGATTATTCACATTGCTTAGATGGTATCTGTATATTTCATCAATGGCACCATCTTTGGGGCAGCAAAATCATTAAATTATGGATTACATTCTGGATCCTTTGACCCAAACTGCGTGATAAAATGAAGCCTTGAAATAGTCATTACTTTCATTCCCTGTTCAGTATTATTAAAATACACTTCTCTCAGAGATGTTGCCCATCTATCTGTGATTATCTGTATTATAAAGCTATAATGATGCAGGCTTTCTGATTGAAGAGTGGATGACCATCTACCAAGGGAAAAAGCTATAATGATATAGACTTTCAGACTCAAGAAAAAGGCACAAATACAGACCTTATGGGAAGAAGACTTTGGTTGAAAGGCAGCAGAAATGGTGAAGGGATTTTGGAAACGCATTGTGCCCTAGTCCTAGAGCATGATTCTGTGGACATTCCTAAGACAATGACTTTTCTTTAGTTTCTCAGTAGCAATTTTTTAAGTTGGGACCTTGGACCATCAAAATTATCAATGATACTAGCCAAAAATATAGATTCCCTAGACTTGATGCAAGTTTTATGAACCTGACTCTGAAGTCCACAAAAGGGGATTTCCTTTTCAGAAAGTACCATAAATGGATAATGTATGATTAATACTAAGCTACAAAAATGTTTGCAGCAGTGGCCACTGGGGGAAAAATCCCCTTTCCAGTATCCATATCAAAATGAGAGCACACATTTCAAAACAAAATCTGTGGCTGCATCATCAGGCTGTGGGGATGGGGTGTGATAACCATTTCATCTAGAACTAGAATGGTGAAGGAAATAGAAATCAAACTCAATCCAGCATATTTCATTTCCTCTAATTTCTTTGCAGATATCCATCATTGTATACTCCCTTACCAACGACATCTAACTCCATTGTAGTTCCAAACACACACTGCTCTCTGATCCTTTCTCTAGTATGTTTTTTTGACACTATAAAAGAAAATAAATAAATTGGAACAGTAGGCCATCAAGATTGCAAGATGCCAACAATACCAAGACATTAAAGAGAGAAATGGCCTATGCTAAACCCTATAACTCAGCATGCAAATTGGCAAGAACATTTATCTGCTACAGAGTCACCAGGGGAAAAATAATTCCCTTCATTTTTCCTTAGAAAATTGTTATGTCAAGTAGAGATGACAAAGAATTCATTCTATAAGTTCACAGAAAATGTCTTATTAATTCTAGCAAAGATCAAACATAAGGCCAACATTACTCAAATTCCATGACAAGGTATCCAGTGGTAGAGAATGCCAACACCCATTGATTCTGGGTTAGTCTACTCTACTCTACACCACACTGGAAAGTTGAAGTGACAGCAAAGAAAAGTTTGAGAATCAAATTTTGACTTCCATTTTAGGAACTGTGATGGAGTAATTTTGCAAAATACCGTATCTGCCATTTCTTTCCGAACTTGTTCTGCTTAGCAGGAAAAAAAAAAAAAGAATACTCAGAGAGTACGGAGAAGCAAACACAACCCAGAATCATCAGCAGGGGTGGCTAAGAGGGTGAATAATAAGCAGAACACCTGCCATCTGTGGGAAAGGATGCTTCTCAATGAAACAAGACCAACTGATACCTGGAAAGTTCCATGTGGCCCCTCTTTAACCAAGTGTTACTCCAAAATGAGTCAGCTGGAGCAAACACTCCACTAGAGAGGCATGTTTGTCATTCCACTCTTCCTCCTTTTTAACAACTCAGCATGCATGCATTTCCAGTAGGACAGTCATGCTTATGTACAAAGGAGTACATCACAGTGTGTTTTGGAAGCCACACTTCACAGGGTCACTCATGAATATATATCAGTGTATTTTCCCCTGAGCAATGGAAGAGCTAATTATGAGTTGTGTTCATATTTGTCTTTTCCTTTATCCTGTTGCTGTTTGAATATTGTTTCCTTCTTAATAATGGGCAGGAGAACTTTATAAATATGTCCCTGACTTCAGGAGACTCACATCATTTAGGAAATGAGCTCCCCAAGTTCACTGGATTTAGCCTTACAGGATTTTTCAGAAGGCAGTCCAAACTAAGTCTCTACACATATCAAGTCACATTCATTTGACCATCCAGTACTATTTATTTCTTGATGGCAACAATGCACAACTCCTGTCAAAATCCACATGCAAGAACTGAACTATATATAATATTGTTCTGTCCATTACTGAACATAGGCTTCTGAAGCCAGGGATATCAGAGTGCTTAAGCTCATGGCTCACTTAGCCAAAGATCACTTCCAATGTGTTGAAGTCTATAAGGAGCACAATGGATAACTACACCAAAGGGAACCTAAGACTTTATGTTCTTGATGCCTTTTCAAGGCCTTCTACCAACCTTGGCTATATTCCTGAACATATCAATGTCCTCACAAGTGAATGCCATGCTTTTCATCTTTTCTCTTTTAACATTTTACCATGGTGCCAGGTAGTCCAATATGAAAATGATATGTTGTTGTTTTCAACAGATTCCTACTACTAACCTAATTGCTGTGGTTACAAGCAGTACCTGTGGGGGTAGGGGGGATACCTTAAACAGAGCCTGGGGAACATTGCATTTGGGTACAGTATTTCATTTCCTATTTGAAGACTGTAGCAGTATCTATGGGTTGATGGCCAGTTCTCTCTGTCTTTATGTCCTCTACCATTATGATTAGGGCTGAAATTTAAGGAAACTTGGGACTTTGGCCAATTTTTTCAAATCTCAGATTCCCTGATAGCCCTTTCAGTGAATCAAGAACTGTCCCATCAACAACTCACATCCAGTGTTCTCTGACCCATTAAAATCCATGAGGCTTCACAACATCTTCTAGAGTTAACTATGATATTTTGTGATGTACCATCAAGACACAGAGAGAGAATGAAGATGCATTAGGAGGCTTTACACACAAAGCTATCTATCAACTATCTGCTAAAATATTAATAAACAAAAGAATTCTTTCACAAATGATGATTTTCCTGGCAACTCGGCAACCAAAGGAAACTTTCTTTTTCACTTAAATAAAATTTCAAAGTTTATCTGAAGCATCAGGACAAGGAAACATTGCCTTATTACCCAGCTGTATAGTCAAGAGTTACAAATATTTCAGAAAGAAAACCATATACTAATGGACACCAATAAATCAATGAGGAGATTCATAAATAATAAATGTACCTAAATGAAAGTGTTCAGAAAGAAGAAACTGGTCATTAGATTTTCCTTCCGTAGACACTGTCTGGTTGTCTTTATTATCTGTGCTAACTATACACACATGCATACACACTCACACATTCACATGTACACATCACACACACACACACAACAAAATAATTAGCAGTTCTTGGCACATTATAGTGACAAACCATTTTTTTTCAGTTACCACTGAGATGTGTGAGGAATGTTAAAAATGAAAAGTTGTCTTTGGACATTCATTTAGCACAAGTGAACAAAAGAATTATTGGTAGATTAATAGAAGACAAGAGTCATGTGGATAGATATTGTTAATAATTTCTTTTGGACTGTATCTATACAGGTTAGGAATATATTCTTTAAAAAAAATCTTAAAAAGTCAAATTTATACCTTTAGTGTTCCAGCCACCCACTTGGGTCATTACAGACATTTTAGAAATCATACAACTAAACCACGGCCATAGCCAAACCCAAGGAACCCAAAGGCAACCAAGCCTGGCCACAGGCAAGCAACAATGTACAGTTGTAGTTTAAAGTTCATAAGAGAAATTAAGAAGCATGTGGGGGTACAAGTCTCTAAAGCAAGCAAACTGAAGGCTGGATGCATCTTGAATTATTGGGTGTTGTTCATAGCTTTACAACTCATAGGGATGCAAAGAACTTGCCTGAATTATATATTAAAAAGGCCTCATCAATAAAATGTGAGCAAGTTAGAACTCTAAGTCAGGTAGAGAATGGTGATCATCAAATGAGAGTGGCAAAGGCTGAGTGCAGGGCATCTCAAAGCTGTGCTTATGGATGTGAATATTTGCTTATTTGTTAAACGTGAACAGTGTTCCACTAGCTCATCTCACTGTCTCCTCATGTAGGGAGAGAGCAGAGCAATGCAAAGGAGCCTGTGGGTATTTATTTCAAAATAAGAAAAGAATTTGTTGATGATGGGGACCTTTTCAGCATTAGAAAGTGTTGCCAAGGGAGGCTGGGAAATCTGCCCAGGAGGGTTGAAATAAAGAGGCAGAGGTGTCTTTGTCTGAAGTGCTCTTGTGGGGGCAGCTGGCAGCAGAGTGTCAGCCCTTTGTTGCCCAGGCCCTGGGTCGTGTGCATCCATTGTGCATATATACAGACATATATTGTGCTTGTGTTGCACAAGTGCTCATGCATACAGAGTCAATAGAAACTGGCACATATAGATCTAGGTGAAAAATCATATAAATCTGCCATTCTCCCCTCACCCCATAAACAAAAGGAAAGAAAAAAGTAAAAGTCTTCACATGTGCACTGGGTCATATCTCTTCCTCCATCCTTGGCCAAAGGAAGGAGGCAGACTATGAGAGGGGGGAAATCATTTTGGGATAGATGACCCCTAAAGACTGTGAGCTGCTCACATGTAGCTGGATTTCATTGTATGTAAGATTCTCAGCACATGGGATCAAGTTAGTAAAAGACAAAGGACAACACAAGAGCTTGCTTCTGGTACCACATCTGAAAAGACATCTACCCTGTGGATTTACACGTTAAGGTGAGCTAGTAAAAGTAGGCAGTAGTACATCAATGGACTATTGTGTTCTAACAATGTGGATCATTAGTTGTTACTTTTCCTTTAACATGTGTTCCTTCGGGGAGGTTTATTTCAAAGTGGTGACTACCCCCAGCCCTCCCCTATAGATGATACTTCCGTAAAAGTTCAGACTGCCAGGGATGTTTCCTCTCAGGGAAGCGATCTGGAATTTTTATCTTCAGGAAATCCTGGATACACTTCTCCAGCTCTTCTTCGATGGAGAGCTTTTCCTTGGCAGCTTTCTTTTTGCTGCTTATGTTCGACTCCCTGGAGCCCGACGTCAGAGTCCTGAGCAGGTCACTTTTCCGCCTCATCTCTGACTGCTGGATCAGCTGCACAGGGCCCTTCTTAATGGGCCTGTCCAGAGTCTGGATATTGCTCTGGCGCGTTACAGGACCACAGATCACAGTCTCCTGAGGAGAGCTGGCCTCTGATTGGCTGTCGCAGCTGGAAGTGGAGAGGTCATTGCAAGAGGTGCCACTCTCGCCTTTGTCTCCCTTGCCATTCTTGCAGCAGCAATCACAATGAGAGGAGGACCACCTGGAAGGTTCACCTGGAATGCAAACAGACCCAAAAATGAATGCCAGCAACTCAGGGTGATGCAGAGGCAAAAGGCATTAGTACTCAGAGAGTACAGGTGACCTACAACAGCGACATCCAGAAGCTAAGCCATGACTAATATTAGACTGTGCATCTAGTAGAATACGGTATCATGCTTAAGCACAGCCCTAGTCGGAAATACCCAGGTGTTTTTCAGCCCTGGCACCTGCTAAACCCAAATTTTAAAGAATTCAGTTATACCATCATTAAAACCAAGATTTTTTTTTAACTACCTGGAGTCTTGGGGATGACTTAGATGAGACAAGCAGAATGAAGTAGGTGACATACAGTAATCTCAGAAAATGCTTGCCAGCTTCACCATGGGTAACATTAAACCCTCAGCTAAAGCTCCACCTGCAGCAGTCAGGACTCAGGAAGAGGCTATGTAAGTGGAAATGCAGCGGCTAGTGAAGAGGGCTCTGACTAGCCCCAGCATCTCATCGGTTTTACATCATCCTATGAGCACAACAGCTCCACTTGGCATTTACACACATGGAAACACTAAGACCCAGGAATGAAACAGATACGCCATGGTTTGAATAGCATGTTAGTGGAAGAGCTGGGATTTGAATACAGATGCCCCAAATGTAATAACCAAGTCAATTAACTGCTTCCTAGAACAAATTGCCTGTCTGTAAAATTCGTGCTTCTTAAAGTACTGTTCAAGTGTGAATTTCTCTGAAGTCCCTATGCACCTCTCCTAAAAATGTTTGCCTCCTCACAGGTATGGCTGTATTTTTAAGTTCCTTAACTATTGCACATACCTACTTTATGTATCCCAGCATCTACTAAACCACCATCTTCCTAATGTTGATATGGTGAGGTGTTCATTGTTGTAGGTCTAATGAATCACCCAAGGTACAGGAAAGAACGCAATAATACAGAGCATCTTAGTAATAACTTCCAAGTTGCTGAATTTCACCATGCTTGAAGCTAGTCTTGTCAGTGGGTGGGTCGATTATAGGACAACTAAATTTCCTTTTTTTTTTTTTTTTTTTTTTTTTTTTTTTTGTTTAAGCCAGTGTGCGAACTTCTGTCCCTATACCGAATGTTGACTCTTAAAAGTAAGTTCAGCAATTTAGAAACAGAGCAATTATTTTAGATACACAGTTGGTGGCTCCGTGAACTTTAAAAAATAAAAAAATTCACAATAATGGCGCAAAACAACTTTTTCAAACATAAGTTATGGCCCCTAGGCTTCTAGTGTCTGAACAGCCCCAAGCCTCCTTGAATCATACTACATACCGTCCATATATTACAGGCTGGGTGGTGTGAAATATTACTTTAACTATGTAAAGATGTGTTACGTTTGTTTATGCTGCATTTGTTTAATGATTTAAGGATGTGTATTAATTATGTAAGGATGTGCTGCATTTGTTTCACCTGGCCTGCCTACAGCGCCTGATTGGTCTAATAAAGAGCTGAACGGCCAATAGCTAGGCAGAGAGAGGAGTAGACAGGGCTGGCAGGCAGAGAGAATAAATAGCAGGAGGAATCTAGGCACTAGGCTTGGGAGAAGAAGAGAAAGCAAGAAGAGGAGAAGAGAGGGAAAGAGAGGGCCACACCTGGGGCGAGAAGCCGGGCCACTGCCAGACAGACAGGAGAAGCAGAAAATACGATATGTAGATGGAAGGGAACGTAGAAAGCCTCAAGGCAAAAGGTAGATAAAGAGAAACAGGTTAGTTTAAGTTAAAAGAACTACCAAGAAATGAGGCTAACCTAGGCCAAGCATTCATAACTAATAAGAAATTTCTGTGTCACAATTTGAGAGCTGGTTGGTGGTCCAAAAGAGAAAACCTGGTATAGCTGGGCATTCCAATTCACCCACTTCACTGATAGATCGAAACTATGAAAGGAACTAATATCCTTATGATATTAATATAATAGAAAGATGATACATATTTTCTGTGATTTTATAAAAATTTAGTTTTTATTTTTCTATGTCTTATTCTTATAAACAATAGGTATCATCATCAAAAAAAATCTAGTTCTCTGCCATTTCTAATATGATCAAGGAAATGAACCTATTAAAAAAAAATCAGCTCTTGACTACCAATGAAATGCCTATATTTTACATGTATAAGTGATTTTCACACATGACAACTAGTCATATTTTTTCCAGAGGAAGCAAAAATATTTTTCTCTAAATCACAGCCCCAGAATACCTAACTCATCAAGTCACTTTCTAACATACAATTGAGTAATAATTGTACTTACATAGCTATTAAATTAAATGCAGCAATCCAATTAGCCAAAAGGAATCATAATAGCAATAATGTCATAGCTATTCTTAGTTATTACAAATAAATATCTTCTGTGAAATGGAGAAACCTCTCATCATGTGCCAGCCAGTGCTTGGGAATATGTGCAATAAAAAAGGCTTTTGGTCTGCCAGGTAAATTAAGGGAAATAATCCTCACTTCTAGTCAACAGAATCTGCCTCAGCTGCCTGACAATAGGGTCATTCTTTATTAATATAACTCAAATCAGGGTAGCTCAAATGAATTGAACTGAATGAAAGTAATCACTTCAGACCAGAGTTTATCTAACTTAGTCCACAGGAGAATGTTTAGAAATTAAATTTATCATGGAGGAAAAAGAAACAAAGGAAAAGGATAAGGAAGGGAAATTCAGGAAAGAATATATGTATGTATGTATGTATGTATGTACGTATATATGTATGTATGTATGTGTGTGTGTGTGTGTGTGTGTGTGTGTGTGTGTGTGTGTTACCTTAAAACAAGATGACAAAATATTTTACCCATAAGGCCTGCTGAGTCAATAGAAATGTATGTTTCTGCCCAGGGGATCTCTTTCCCAAGAAAGTCCTTCCAATTACCCAGCTCCAGAGGAAGTCTGAACCTTCTTGGCATTCTTTAATTACCACCCAAATCCTTGTCATCGACCCCCATGCATTCATGTGCAACCTTGCACTGCATAGCAAGCAAGGGACCAGGTACTACTGCAGTTTGTCTGCCTAAGCTACTGGAAAGATCCAGCTTTTGAGTGTCATATAGGAATCTTCAGTTTCCAGGCAAGTAGAATTATTACCTTCCATTCATTCTGGGCACTATCACTCTCACAAGGAAATTGAACAACTTAATTTTAGTGTAGCTTGTCACTACTACACATTTTAATATTTCACAAGGACATTTGAGTATTATACCATTTAGGCAAGATAATTTATAAAATGTCTTCTGAGGTCTCTATATTGTTTTGAAAGGGAGAAGGTGGGATTAATACAGTCAAAGCAGAGCCAAAATGAGATTTGAAAATAGTCATGTTGAACAGAGAAATTCACAAGCACTGTCTCCAACTACCCTCTTCCCAATAATGTCACTGAAGCAACATTTTGAAATTAGGGTGCTGCAAGTATAAGGACCTTTGCCCTTGCAGCTCCCTCTGAAGCATGCTCACAAGTTTTAAGAATTCATGAAAGATCTATGCCAGCTCAACTCTCTTATATAACAAATTTCAGGGTCTTCCCAATGATGAAGAACAGTGTCACAAATACCCCAGTGTTTCAAATTCAAACCCTTCACTTTTGATTAGTGATGTTTCAACATTTGTTGGAGTCTTTACATGTAGCAAGAAAACAGGTTACAACTGATTGACCATATATGGAGGGAGATTATTTTTTCCAAAGAAAATCTAACTCAATGATACTAGATGAGAAGAAAATCCATTACCTTTTGGATGTTTATCAATTAATTGCTGGACATAAAATTTGGTAATAACATCTTGTTTTTTTAATAAGCCATTTCTGATTTTGAGGGCTTCTGTGACAGTTTTGGTATCTGGCACATAACAGATCTTTGGTAAATGTTTTATGAATGAGAAAACATGCTTTAAAATGTACTTTCAGATGTTTCAAGTTGAAAACATGGCAGAAAAGATCTTAGGCTCCAGCATCAAGCACCACAATTGGACAACTGTGTGCTTTGGAGCAATTACTTGAGATCTCTGAGAATCATTTGAAAAATAAGTAAACTAATAGTTTTTGTTCATAGATATTTGAAGAGAATTTGATGAAATCATTGCAGTTATATGAAGTCCCAGTCTGTAGCACAAAATACATACTCCATTCATTCAAATATATTGGCTATACTGCAAGTCAGACCTCAATCTGCACAAACAAGCCCAACTAGGAATTTAACTGATATAATGATTCTGATACAAATATACAGTCAATATTTACTGATGACTCAAGGACCTCATTAGGAATGACGTTGTAGCAATAGATGGACACTGTAAATAAATGTTAACTTGAGTATCCAGTAATCCCTGACTTGGCATTGGAATGGAGAATAATGATGAGCACAAAACATACATGGCAGGTACCAATATTTTTGGAAGAAAGACGTCTTCCAGTGCAGTGCTTAAAAGTTAACAAGTAGACTAGTCCTCTAGTATAAAATTTACTTGAACTATTTAGATTCAGGACAGGAAGAACTTTGTATTTTAAATTAAATGCAGGGCAAGTGGGATCATCAGCTTTCCAAATATCTACATCCAAATCTTTGAATATTTTATATCTCGGCAACATCAAGGATGAATCAGGCAGATGGTATGACTGAGGTGTCCCATCTTCCACAGAGCCCAGAGTCCAGCAGTTCTTACTGGTAAGAATTAAGAGGGGAAAGCCTACAAAATATGCCTCCTCCATGAAAAATTCAAGCCAGCTGAGTGAGACATGACTTAGCAAACTCACAAAGTGCTTATGCATTTTTAAAGGAGACACCTCTGTAATCTACCCACACTTCAAATTCTCTACCTGCTAATGGCTGGGAGTACAATGGTCTACATTACAGCATCAGCTGGGAGAGCTGGTCCTCCATGACTTCTTCATCAATGATGTAGGAGCCTTCCAGTCTGGGAGAGAAGTGGCCAGATTTAATTTATCAAGGCTGGTAAAAGTTTCTTGGTTTCACAGCTGAAAAGTCAATTGAAGATACATTGAATGGTAGAGAATAGGAATAGGCAGATTGTGCAAGCTTCTAGACAATAAGAATCCTTTCATTTGACAATCATCATTTCTTCTTCCTGGCAGACCTTCTCTTCACTCAAGGGCATTTGGTGTTGGGTGGGCCCAAATGGGCTGCCTATTTAAGAGGTGGTGTATATGAGGGAAAAAAAGATAATTATGGCATCCACATATCATCAAGGAAAGCAGATACTCCTCCAGTAATCTTAATAGGGAGAATTCAATAAAAAGTGAATAAACAGATAATAGAAGGATAAACTTGACATTGAAGAGATGGTCAGAGTAACTGGGGGCTACTGTCTGTAAAGATGTATAGAAGAATGTGCAAATGCTAATGCCTAAAGAGCTTAGAAGAGATGTCTGGTGAAGGAGGGTCCAGTTGTTTGAGGAAAGTCTGATAGTGAAGGTCCCTAAAGGAGTCTACCTATCAGTATCATGATGGAGGGAGAACTAGAGCCAAGCATATATATAGCTTGAAGCAAGCCAGGAGTCCTTCTCAGCTGCATGTCTCACACCTTCCTCCAGCATGCACAGCTGACAAAGTCTAACAGAAAGACAACTGTGTGATGGGAGATGTCATTCTGTAAATATGTTTCTCTTATTGGTCAATGAATAAAGCACTATAGTAGGGAGGAGATCCAAGATGGAGGACAGAGAGAAGAACGCCAGCCCCTCTCTCTGGTAAGATGAGACCACATGGAAATACTTAGATTAATAGAAATGGGTTAATATTTAAGACAGAGACAGCAGATAAGAAACTAGTAACTGGCCAACAGCACTGTATCAAATACAGTGTCTCTGTGTGTTATTTGGGGCAAACTACTCATAATAAAAGGGCATCCAACATGGAGCTGAGAACTTTCACTTAAAACTTGACAAAAGCTTAAAAAGGTGTTTTAGAAACAAAAGAACAGAGATAACCAAGGCTTATTGGTAACAGCATTTTTCTCATTTGGACTCTGTTTTGCTAGAGACAAACAGAGACTTGCACGGCTCCTTTAAGGGAGATTTCCTGACTCAGCATAAGCAGAAAAAAAAAAAAAAAAAAACAAAAAACAAAATACAAAAAACTCCAAGGCTTTTAAAGAGCTCTGCTAACAACTGAATGGTGTGTATGAGAGCTGGCAATGGCAGTGACCACAACTCCAAGCCGGCAGCATGCTGCTGGATGGCAGTGTAGACCACGGCAGTAAGCACAGCTCTCAATTCTGCCAGTAAAAATATGCACCCCCATCTTGGATGGACTGTGGCTAACACAGCTGTGGCTTTCATTTTAGCAGTGTTGTTGTTTATCAGATAAAAGACTCATGGCCAGAAAAAGATAAAGATTTACAGTAAAAACAGATTCAGGTTAAGAAAAACTGCTAAATGTTTACAGTGTATTTTAAAATATATATAGACTTGGGAGAGAAAAAAGAATAAAATGGTTTTAAAAAGACAGAGAGTAGATGGGCGTGGTGGCACATGCCTTTAATTCCAGCACTCTGCAGACAGAGGCAAGCAGATCTCTGTGATTTCAAAGTAAATAGAGTTAATTTACACAGCAAAACCCTGTCTCAAAAAATGAAAAAATAGAAGTAGAAGAAAAAGAGTAATAAAAAAGCCACATAAAGATGGAAAGCACACAAAGAATTTTACTGTAAGGTATTATATTGTCTTTGTATCTTTTGACTGCTGAGGAAATAACAACAACTGTTAAAAGAAATGCTAAGTTCATTCAATTTATATATTTTAAAAAAATACTTTGACTCCAAAATTTAAGTCTAAGGACAGGTTACTGGGGGAAAGGATTTCTATTTTTGTTTCCTCGGAAAATGAAACGCTGTGGATTCCTTCCAGACTAACATGGTTTGATCAAGCAAGACCCCCTGAAACAGTGTCTCAGGTGATCCAACATTCAAAACAGTTGGGACAAGCCAGCCTTGCAGACTCCAGCCAGGATTTCTTCATCTTCTTAGGCTCCTCCATGACAGCGCCTCCTACCTGCAGGGAGCAGTTTGAAAAGAATGATGCCCAAACTCCCAAATTTTGTCTAAAATGTTTGTTTTCACTTATATGGGGTTGGTTATAAATGGTTAATGACCACAACCAATCCTTTTAAAGGTAAAAAGGGGATTATGATATAGAGAGAATACTTTGTTTTGGAATGGATTTTCATTTATTGATACAATAATACAATTTAAGGTCAATTTTGTGTTATGTATATTTTTCCTCTTGTTTCGGTATTGTGTTTAGCTAGTTCATTTAGAAAAATAATGTATAATTCAATACAGATTATAGATAGTTACCTATAATAGTCACAAGTTAAGTTAGTTAGGTTTTCTAGATATATAGAGATATATTTGAATGAATAGGCATTCTTCAGACCTTTCAAAGACCTACAGAATATGGCATTTAAACTGGTTTAGGGTTTTTCTTGACAGTGAGACATGACTGCTCCTGACAATAACACCTGCATTACAAAAGAAGATGGACATCGAAGAAACACATTATGAAGTTTACTTCCAATATGGTAAAACTTGCCATTTGGGCAAGATAATGTTTGACTTTATGCTGTATAAACTGGCCATGCAGAACCCACAGAAAAATGACTGCTGATACAAGATAGACAGTGCTGCAGGATTCCTGCTTCATGGAAGAGTCTGCCAGACAGTCTGCAGGACACAAGGAAAAATGACTGACAAACTACCCATACAGATGGACAGATTAAATTTCCTGCTTTGCTGAGTAGTCTGCCAGACACACTATGGCCTATAGGCTGAAGATGGAACACTACAAAAGAACTTCGGGTGACTAACCAGGCAGTGAGTTGTCTCTGTCATTTCTAGAAGTTAGATGTTATCCTTCTGTGGACTTTGAAAGAGTTGAAGACAGATAGTTGTGGTTATAGTTTTTCTTAGTTAAGATTAAAAATAAGTTATATATCGGACTTTAGACTCACAAAGATAGGATAGATGATGGAATATTTTCTTTAAATCTTGCTAAATGTTAATGGACTAAATATTGTTAACTATGGTTCTTATTTGATAACTGTTTTGTTATATATTTTATTCTGTTAAAGTTAAAACCCTTCTTTTATTTTAGACAGAAAAGAGGGAAAAGAGGAGATGATGGGAGATATCATTCTGTAAATATGTTTCTCTTATTGGTTAATGAATAAAGCACTGTTGGCCAATAGTAAAGCAAGATAGGCGGGACTAGGAGACTAGGAGGAAAGAGGAAGTAGGAAGAGGAGATCCAAGATGGAGGACGGAGAGAGAAGAATGCCAGCCCCTCCGGTAAGATAAGGCCACGTGGAAGTACTTAGATTAATAGAAATGGGTTAATGTTTAAGACAGATCTAGCTGATAAGAAACTAGTAGCTGGCCAACAGAATTATATCTAATACAGCATCTCTGTGTGTTATTTGGGGCTGTCACGGCAGTGGGTTCAGACCAGCAGGGAAAAATCTACTCCTAACAACTGTGTATGTGAAGAGTGTCCTGTGGCTGATTAGGCAGTGTGGTGATCCTGAATCCTAGTGCTGTCATTACAAAACATAGCATAAAAGGGTGAATTGGGAGCAGAGACGGTACCTTCATACCCGGCACATGGATGCTCTGAGAGCTGAAAATGGATAAAAGACAGCCCTCTTGGCCATTTGGAATGTATTTCACAGAAGAGTTAGTACAAGGCAATAAAGAAAGCCATAATCTCACTTCAGCTCCTGCCCTCTGCCCCTTTTTTACACTTCAGGGTTTTCAATTTGTTCTTCCCTAGCCAACAACACATGCTCTTCTATTTTAGAACTGCTTAACTTGCTCATATCAGCACAAACACAGCTGAAATATGACTTCACAGAATGGGTTTACCTATCTATTTGCCATGAAAAATTTAAGCTCATCCCAATCTCTTTCCCTAGCTTTCATACTTTCATAACATCATATGTGCAAAAGCCTGACATATTCTCTGTCTCTCTCTGTCTCACTTTCTTCCTCTCGATTACATGCACAGTGTATATATGTATTCTTCCAGGTTTATTGAGTTCATGGCTATTTTCTACATGAAGCTGTGGGCTGTATTGATGTCCTTGTGAATTCTACACCATTCTAATATACACAAGGCAGGCTGCAACAAGTGTGTATGCTAGGGTTTATGCAAATGCTCAGTAAATGTCTGTGTATAGGACAAAATAGGACAAATGAATTGAACAAAAAGCTGGTGTGTGTGGTTTAGTTTAGAGGTTGTGTTGAGAGAGAGAGAGGGAGAGAGAGAGAGAGAGAGAGAGAGAGAGAGAGAGAGAGAGAGAGATTTGGAGAGACAGAAAATCACTTACAAATAACTAAAAACCTCTGACTCTTGGAGGTCTTTAGGAGAGGTACTATCAAGAGACATCTAATGTATCCATGATAAAAATAGGCTGGCTTGATAGTGATCAAATTGCATGGCCTAGACAACAAGTTCAAAGAGCCTTATTTTCTGTATGAATATGTGTGTCATTATGCATAATGGTTTGTTAATGTAAAGGATCATACATTATTATAGAATTTACATAGAAATTAACTTTCCTAGCTACTCTATCTATGCTTCATATTGACATAACTTTCCTGTTAAGCAATATTTAGCCACACCTTCTCACCTCAGATTTGAACCTGCTAACTTTTAGAGCAATGTGGTGGTTTGAGTAAAGCAGGTAATCCTGAATGTTGACTACCTGATTTAGTGTTTTGCTCTTTTAAGCAGCTTGTGATGGCATGATTATTCCACTTTTTAAAGTACAGTTTTCTCTTTAATTGCCTTCACTCTTGTTTTATTTCATTTTAGATTTAGCTTTTTTTCCCCTTTCTTTTTGCTAAGGTCATACTAGATTACTCCAAGCCCCAAAGTCATTATTCATCTAGGTCATGTTCTGTGGTCAACAACCTCCTTCCTACATGTCTCATCCTAAAGATTTGTCTTTGTCCTTTTCTTCAAATTTTTGTAAACTATAACAAGTTCTCATGACCTACCCTATGTCTTAATCAGTATCTAGACCACCAAGGGTTGATATATGGCCCTGATGTGAATAGAGTACCCTAACATTATGACTACAATGGGCGATGCTAGCATATGTGTGATTCAAGCTAGGTGGATCTGAGTCCTCACTGGGACTGTTCTGGTAGAACATATGGGTCATAAGTGCTGCATTCTGTGGGAGGTTGCCAAACTTGGAAATGTGAGTCCAAAGCCATCTTCCACACCAGCTGGGGAAGACATTCATGGAACAGTGAGCCAAGGGAGACAGGAAAAGCTGAGAAATAGAGAGAAACATCCCATCATTTAGCAGCATCTCAATTTGGCCCCAGGGACAGATTTGTTACTTTTAGGCTTGGAAATTCTTTCTGCTTAATCTAGTAAGAGTTAATTTTCTGAAGCTTATAATATGATTTTTGAATACTATATCACACTCATATAAGAACACTTAACATCTATTAACCTTATCCATTTCATCATCTGAAAACACACACACACACACACACACACAGTACTAATGATGCAGAAGGTGAGAACTACTGTTATTACAAGGCTGTCTTGAGAATCATTTGTTTCTTCTCTGGGATGGTGTTTTGTTTATCACATTATCCCTAACAAATCTAAATAGCATTTGAAGCAACAAACTAAATCTATGTCACCATCATCACCATCTGCTTTGCACACTAACTACAGTTGTGAACAAGGCCACAGCTATCTTCCCAGTCAAAACTTTAGCATAATAAAAAATAAAATAATACAATTGATGGAGGACTCTGTATGTGCCAGTTTTCATAATAATCCATTAAGTGATGCTATTTTCCTTTGCTTTTCATGAATATAAATGCAGCTTAAAGTTAAACTAGGCCAATCCAAAGTTATAAGCTTGAGAAATGACATGACTTTAAACAAAGATCTTAAAACAAAACAAAATAAAGCCTGTGGGGTTTTGGTGAAAATATGTTCCAGTCTCTCTCTCTCTCTCTCTCTCTCTCTCTCTATCTATCTATCTATCTATCTATCTCTCTCTCACACACACACACACACACACACACACACACACACACTGCAAGAGATATTTGATTTTGCAAGAGATATTTGGAAGTGCCAAGAGGTTGCAAGGGTTAAAACATTGACTGTCTAGCAGGATCATACTAATGATTCTACCTTCAATAACATCTCTGAAGTGTAATAGACTTGGAGCAACTTGAAAAATCTCCATTTTCTTAAATATTTTATTCCTAAGAGCAAGAAATTTAAGCACAGGACTAACTTAATAATAAAGCATGCTCGTTCTCTTGCTCATATGTGACAGTAGTTCATACTCTATTTCATGTATTCCCTTACTGATGCTGCTTTGGTAACAATCAGTAGTGTTTGAAGTGTGCACATCCATAGTTCATGACAAAGCCCTTTTGTGACATAACAATGATAATATTTGCTAATACTGATTAATGAATATTAAATATCCAAGCAGGGCATGGTATCTTCTTAAAGGGGAGAATGTGTTTGTGGGTAAATGCAGAGCTAAACTTCTATTATTTCTCATGGCTCAAAAACAGTCAGCCTATGCTAGAACAATTATTCAAAAACCAGAAAGCCCATGGATCTGAGCAACACAGAGGATATAGAAGAACTGTCTCAAAGCATATGTGAGTCATGCATCTTTCTGAAGGAAGTCAGTATTAAGAGAAAACCTCCAGAGTAGAAGATGCTCTCATAAGAAATCCAACAAGGAGGAGATTCAGAGTCCAGATGGCCACAGCAATAGCACAGAGTCAGAATCCCAGGAAGATGTTCAAGGACCTAATAGCACTTAAGGAATGTGCCCAAGGTCTGGAGAGGGTCTGCTTAGGATGATGTACCCTGGGGACAAAAGGTAGGATTTTCTAAACAAACAGTCTATCATCTGGGATAAATAAATGAATAAGAGCAAAATCACTCTCCAGATAAGACTGTTCCTGAGAGTGAAGATAACTGTGAATGACAAAGTAATTTGGAGAAAGGACTATTGCATGGACTGAATTTTTCCATAAGGAACATCAAAATGCTGCCTCTTTTGAATGGTGTGTATTCTTGACTGAAGAATAATTCTCAGAAATAAATCCAGGGTGAATAGCTTATCACAATTCTAGGGCTATACAGACAGGAGCTTAGACACAGACTACAAAGGATAATGATGATCAATTAAAAAGTTCCACACTGAACTACTAAACTATGGCCACCTACCATGTTTCCATTTTGATGCTACTCTGACACACAGCAGGGAAGTTTTACCTTAGCATTTGGGCTGCCTAGCTTCTTTTGGAGCCTGCCCTCTGCATAACAGGCTGAGTGGTGGCCAGCCCCAACCATAAACTTTACTTGGAAAATTTCTCCCCAGTCAAGCCAATTAACTCTCTGGTTGCCAGTTAATGTCCTCTGGGAGCAAAATCTTCTCGCTGTTCTGAAATAATGTGCATATTTATTGATGATGAAACCAGACCTGGTAAAACTTGGCTAAGTGTTTCACAGCTCATGAAGCCAGTAAGAGACATGACTAGGATTGGTTTTGGCTGTTTTAGCTTCAAGATCTCTGCCCATTTCTTCACCACCATTGGACTGCTCCAGTGAAACACTGCCTTTTTGACAGGGGCTCACCTCGCTTGCACACTCCTTCCCCCATTAGTGATAAACTTAAAAGAAACATAGTGAGCAGAGGCAAGGGAAACTGAATGGCCCTTTCACTTTTCACCAAATGAGAAGAACACCTCATTTTCACCACATTCCATTCAGATGATAACAGAAGACAAAGCCAGGCAGAGTTTACCAGGTCTGTGTTAACCTGTATCTTTGTTAATTGGATGTTAATTAATTGCTATTCTTTTAATTAGGAATTCAAATTGGATAAAGGCAAAGATAAGCAAAAGTTTCCCTATACAGCCACAGCCTATATTAATATCCTGTCAGAATAATAAAGAATATTAAATGGAATGTTTGCTACATGCTATGTGTTGAGGCTCATTTGAGATCTGTGGCATCCCTAGGAAACATACTTCACTGTTTTTTGCTTTTTGCAGAAAGGCAAACTGAGGCACAGGAAGGGTAAGCATAAGCCCATTGTCATTACAACATGAACTGGCTTGCAGAATCAGGCATTCTGGCCCCAGGATCTCCATAGACAGGTAGTTGTGCCAATTGTCCTGTTTCTTGGGCTTTGTTTGTTTTATGTGTGTTTGTGCATGCACATGAAGGTTGGATATCATTTTTATTAAACATGATGTCTCACTGGAACTTAAGTCTCACCGCTGATTAAGCTAAGCTTGCTAGTCAGCCAGCTATGGGAATTTAACAGTCTCAGCCTCTCCAGTGTTGGAATTACAAGGCTGCCACCACCCCCAGTATTTTTACTTGTTCTGGGGATTTGCATTGAGTAGTTTTATGTCAATTTGCCACAGTTATAGTCATTTAAGGAGATAGAACCTCAGTTAAGAAAAAGAAATGTCTACATCAAGTAGGCCTGTGGCCAAGCCTATCGGACATTTTCTGCATTTCTTTTTTTTTAAATTTTTATTTATTTTTTAATTTATTAATTTTTTTTGTATTCTGACTGCATTTCATCCCCCTGCTCTTCTCCCATTCTCTGTCCCTACCTCCCCTCTCTGTTCTTGCCACATCCACTCCTCCTCTATTTCTGTTCAGAAAGGGGCAGGCTTCTCATGCATATCAGCCGAGCAGGGCATACCAAGTTGTGGAAAGACTATGCACCTCCCCTTGCATTAAGGGACATTTTCTTGATTGATAAATGATGGTGGGGAGCCCAGCTTAATGTAGATTGTGGTACCCCTGGGCTGGTGGTTGTGGGTGCTATAAGAAAGCAGGCTGAGCAAGCCACAAAGTGCAGGGCAGCAAGCAGCATTCCACCGTAGACTCTGCATCAGTTCGGACCTCTAGGTTCTTGTCTTCAGTTCCTGCCTGGACTACCATCGGTGAAAGAGTGTCATCAAAGAGGTAGAAGCTGAAATAAACCCTTTCCTTCTCATGTTGCTTATGGGCACAGCCTTTATCACGTTACAGGATATTTTATCACACTGTATGAAGATGTCTTGCTGTTTAACCTTGCCTGCCTGAGACACCTGATTGGTTTAATAAAGAGTTGAATTGCCACTAGGTAGGCAGGAGAGAATAGACAGAACTTCTGGGCAGAGATAAGAACTCAGGGAGGAAGAGAGATAGAGATGCCAGTAAAATGGAGGGAGTCAGGTGTACAGAATGAAGGAGGGGTAAAAAAGTAATGTGGCAGAATGGAGATTAATAGAAAGGAGACAATTTAAGTTGTAAGAGCCAGTGGGACAAGCCTAAGCTAATGCCAAGCTTTCATAGTTAACAATAAGTTTCTGTGTTATTATTTGGGGGGCAGGCAGTCCCAAGAAGAAAGTCTGACAACAATCACAGTAATAAAAACATTTAGTAAGACAAGGTTGAATTCAGGTCTTAATGCTTGAATGGTTAGCACTCTACCTAATAAGCCATCTTCCCAATTTCCAAATACTGGGCTTTAAACTAAAGAACAAGAATAGACCTCAGCTATTATTGGTGACTCATAGTGTCTTTATTTGGAAATATGGGAAATAGAAATATTTTGCTGAAGGAGTAGAGGAATTGAATACTAAGATTCATCCACAAAACAAAGCAACTATGGTATTCTCAATGACTACCAAAAAAAAAAAAATCTATTAAACAAGTGATTACTTTGTATATTGTGCATAGAAAGGTGAACATCAACTTTTTTATAAGTATTTAAATATAAATTTCACTAAAGATAACCATCCATTTAATTCCATGTTACTTCAACCATTCCCCTAATATTCAGTCCTCTCAAAATCAATTTTCTTATTATCTAACCATAATCTCCATTTAACACACTTAGCATGAGCTGTCTACAAAAGCATTGTTATAATTTGCATATTCTGACAATATTTAGGGAAACACTAGAATGCACACAGACCAGTTTGTACAGAAATGTTCTTTCTTTCTTGGCTCTCCAGAACAATGACTGCCATATTTGACTTGGACTTCAAGAACAATGAAAATTGATTGTTCTGTTAGTTCATGGTTTTCTGTTTAAAAGTGAGTTGTCTGTTCTTGTGAAATCTCATAACTGTACAAAAATGCATACATCAAGTGAGTTTTCTGTTACTGTGAAATCTCTTAACTGCACAAAATGCATATATAAGTTATGAGATTGTCCATTCACCCATGACAAGTAACCTACCATTACTTCCATGGTTAGGACACTTAAAATAGTCTTTTGAGTACATTGACCGATGAATCCTATGAGCAACTATAGTCAAAATAATCAGCATTGATAATTTTCAAACAGAAGGAGATATAAAATAAATATTCTGGCCCATTTATAATCATAGGAAAATAAGATTGAGAGATATTTGAATTCTCTCTATAGTATTTGGTATCTATTAATAATCCTCTGCAATAATTATATTGATAAACATCTGATGTCTTTCTACAGTTTGGTATCTATTTAGTAACTTCTTAGTAACAGGCTTAGTTGTTAACATCTGACAAATCAATGGTAAAGAGACTTTTTTAAAAAAAGATCAAAACAAGAATACTAAAGAAAAGAGAGGGTTGTACTAGTGGCAGGACTTTTTAATCCTATTATATTCTACTTTGGTCAATCAGAAAATTAATTATCTTTCTCATCACATTATAATGACTCTAAACTAACAAGAGTTATTGAAAGAAGGGGTTTAGTTTAGTTTAAAAGCTTCAAGTTGGGGCTAAAGAGACATCTCATAAATTAAGAGTTCTTTCTGCTTTTCCAAATAATGTGACTGTGGGATCCAGCACCCACATTAGGCTGTCACAAACTATCTGTACCTTCAGTTCCTGGAAATACCCATTTTGCCTCTACTGACACTTGCTCACACATGGGCTACACCAACATAGACACACATTTTCATAAATAAAAATAAATATTTTTAGAAACCTTCAGAATCAGGCAAATTATTGATCTTACTTCTGAATCTGTAGCTATTGAAACATTCCATTCAGATACATTGATACCATGGCCCAAAGTGATAGGGATCAGGAACTGATATAAAGAGAGAGAGAAGAACCTAAGAGAGGCAACAATGAAAATCCAGAGATAAAAGAACACATTGGTAAGCATGGTGGTACACGTTTGTCTGCCCGATACTCAGAAGACTGGCTGATTCAAGAGGATCCCTATAAGTTAAAAAGAACAAGAGAGAGCATTGTATGATGATAACACTGACATACATTTGTGCTGCTCCTGGTCTACATGAGACACCAAGCCCTATGTTGCCTTTGCCTATGTAGTTCTAGTACCAGAACAAAGATGGAGAAAGCAAATGTGAGACAGCAAAGGAAATGAAAAAGGAGATGGCAGCAAAAGAGAAAAGTGGAGAAACCAAAAAAAAAAAAAAAAAAAAAAAAACGAAAGTTGGAAGGTCAGTGTATCAGTATTGGTTACTTTTCACATAGCTGGCACAAAATATTCGACATAAACAACTTAGGGAAAGAATTTGTTTTTGCTCACAGTTTCATGAAGAGAAAGCAGAACAGTGTTCATCCAAATAGAACCAGTTTCTGTCTATGCCGCAGGAGAGTGAGGCACCTTGCTTACATCACAGCAGGGTACCAGAGGTGAAGACCTCTGACCTCTAGTTATAATCCTCTAACAATGTCCCTACAACCTAGTACCCTATGTTTTCAAGGTAGTATCTGAGTCTAAGGAGTTTTATAATCTCCCAGAAGAGTGCCGACATAAGGTACTAAGCGTTCAATTTTCCACTCTATGAGGTACCATTCACAATCATGCAAGCAGTCATTTTCCAAGAAGTATTTGAAGGATGTGATGGTATTTAAAATAGAATTCCAGGGAACTAAAATGTATTCTAAAGACTATAGCACTGGAGTACTGATGCTTGACTTATCTTTAAGGATTAGGGGAAGTTCCAGCAATCTTCTGGACAGAATTAGCATTTGGCTCTAGCTAGGGTTAAAGAGTAAGGAGACAGTGAGGAGAAAGACCAATAAATACTATGTGAGACACTGAAAATAGTATTCAGTAGTGAGGATGTGAGAAAACACAACCTTTGGAGATCTGTGAGAAGTTCACAGGTGTCGGGTGAATGAAGATGGCATGACAAAGTTGAGAGACAGGTAGAACTAGAAAACAGATAATGTAATCTTGTTGGGGTGGATGAAGGGACTATTAAAGTGGTCCAATTACAAATGTTTTCAAATGGGATAAGTACAGACAGCTATAAGAAAGGATGTAGGAGATGCAGACAAGTTAGGAGGATGCTAAAATGACCCAGATGAGAGGAAATGATAGCACCTGCTATTGCTTCCAAAAATGGATAGCAGCTGCCTCATTCCAGAGCAACAGAGAATGCAGAAGTTATAGATGTGGATGAGAGGAGGGAGGTATAAAGGAGGTTCCCAGGAGTACCTCTATCTTGCTGCTAGTACCTGCTATTCTTGTTCTCTGAGGAAGCATGATAGATGAAGAAGCTGTATGGAATAGGAGATGAAAAGAATAAGTTCAATTTGCAAATTTGGGGGCTGGTAGTACATCTGAGATATAAACACTATCCCAGAATACTATAAACAAGTCTTCAAATTGTTCTTTCCTTGCTTCTCCAGGAATTCCTAAGCATCCTTTTCTGTGATGTGCATGTGTTCATACATGTGAATAATACAGCATATTACTAAACCAAAAACTTCAGAAAATTAAGTGAAGGATTCTTTGGGGATTCTATGTAAACATATTTAACACTACCCTTAAGCTAGTCTTGTATTTCATTACATCATACATTTTAAGCTTAAATGTAAGAGAAAATGTTTGCAAATCATTTGACTTTAACAAATATTTTAGAGGGTTCTTGCGTACCAGATGGAAAAATCATTTTATATGACATTCAATAGATTATAGAACTCTTTATTCACTGTCCTTTAATTCTCACTTGCACTCACAATTGATTTATTTCTTACAAATGCTCTATTGGAAATGGAGGAATAGTTGACCATGGGGCATTCATGTTTTAGTAAAAATGATAAATTATACAATTTCAGGTAGTATTGAGAGCTGTAGGGAAAATATATAATACACTGCAATGAGTTGGAGTGAGAGAATGTAGTAAATGGTTGCAGTAATCAGATTCCATCTCCAGAGAATTAGCAATAGAGACATAATAAAATGTCCAAAGCAACCTATAAAACGAACTATAAGAGCATGTGGAAACCAAAGGAATAGTAGATGTAAAGGCCCAAAGCCTGTACAAGGAAGGGAAGGATAGCCTGTGTGACTTGAAGTGATCAAAAGAGGGAAATGATGGGAGATGAGGTCAAAACAGGGAGACGAGAGTGAAATCATTATAGGGTCTCAGCAGCTGCAGTGGGTATGTTTTAAACCAGGGCAAAAGAAGCCTGGCCTTGCCAGGGGAATTGTATGATCCAACTTTGGTTACTGAAAGCTTCCTCTGTCTCTTAACTAGAAGATGGATTATAGGTGAGCAAAAATAGAAGCAACAAAGCCAATCAGGAAGCCATCATGATGTCCAGTTAAGAGGAGGTGATAGTTTCTACGACTGAAAGTGGAGAGCAGGGACTATCTAATGTAGATTTCCTCTCTTCTCTTTACATATGAGGGAAGTGAGGTTTATAGATTGGCCATTCTGATTATATATTTATTTTGTGGTTCTAGGATCAGATCCTAGATCCTTCACATGCTAGGCAAATGCTGTACCACTGAGCTACAACTCCAACCTCCAAGATCTGTTTTTAACAGAAGACACCCCACTGTCTCCAGTTCCTGCTGCTGATCTGCACCTGCTGGGGTTGTTTGATTGACTTCACAAACTAGAGCCTGGAGTTTAGTTCTACAATCAGGAATCATTATATTGTTTGTAAACAATGACAGACTATGATAAATATGCATTCTGGTTAATTACTGTCTTCCCATGTGCTGTCTTCACTTTCTCATTTCCATCATCGTGTCACACCTCAGTACCTGGCTGTGTGTACGCTACAACACAGAAAGAGAAAATTGCTGGATTGAAATGCAGGAATGCACCCTTGTACCCTGATGAGAACTTAGGAGCAGGAGGTAAACCTGAAGCTTAAGCACTACAGAAACCCACAACCTTTCCATATGCTCAGCTTTATTTCCCCTTCCTTGGTATGTACATAAAGTTTTTATTCAAGGAACAGCATCTCTAACACATGTATATTACAGCCTTGCTCCTAAAGCAGAATTAGCATGCCAATAATAAGAAAGTCCCATTAAGATCTAAGGGATTTATTTTATCTCTTCTTCACTTTTCTCTCCTTTCCTTCCCTCCTCCCACCTCTTCTGTTCCTGCAATACTCTCTCCCTTATACACGCACACACACATGCACACACACACACACACACACACACACACACACACACACACACACACACCAGAAAGTAGCTAGGAAACATTCTGGGATGAAGTCTCCTTAATCATGGAAAAGTAGTATCTAGCACCTATACCAGAATTCTTAGTATAGCAAGAACATTCATGCAGTTTATTAACCACCATCAAATCCCATATGGCTTGCTACAGCTATAACATAACTCAGGTAACAGTACATAAGAAAGGCAGTTTCAAGCAAATGTCAGAATGCAGTATAGTTCTGCTCCTGAGCACTTGGGGGATGAGCTCCAGGACTTCAGTTTGCTCACCTTTGTAGGTAAAGACGCACGTACTTATTGGGACTTCTTATGATTGTTAGTACACTGGGTTATTAAATATTCCATCCTTTTCTACCAAAAAGAATGGAATTTCACATAGAATAGGGACTCCCCACCTGGTGATTAATCTTCACTATCAACTTGATTGGACTTGAAATCACCTATTAGACACATCTCTGAGCATATCTACAATGATACTTATAATAGAGATAATGAATGGAGATAGAACAACCACCCTGAATGTTGGTGGGCATCTTTTCATGGGATGAAGTCCTAGACTGTAGAAGAAAAGACAAAGAGCAAACTTACATGACACCAGTATTTATCTTCATCTATGCCCCCACTGAAGACACATTCTGCTTCTGCTACCATGCCTTATTCACTATGTTGGAGTTTTTATCCCTTCACAGTGGAAAAAAAAAACCCTTTCTTCATTTAAATTAATTTTGTCTGCTGTTTTGTGCTGAATCTGAGAAAGGTAACTAATGTGGATTACAAAAACTTGTGGGAACCAGATAATGCCACTGAGAGCCCCAGGCAAAGGTCATGGTGCTATAAAATATGATGTCTATCCTGCATGGTTTCAGCCTTTTTTGGCCCAACCTTTCCTTGCTGTGCCTCTGTTCCTCCCTTTTAGAATGGAATCCTTGTAGTGTGTCATTGTATGTTGACAAATTTGTTTTTTTTTTTTCCCAGAGGCTGGAAGTTAACAGATTGCCTTGAGATTCAGCAGAGTTTTTAGATTTGGAGCTTTTAAACAAATTTAAAACTGTCATGATTTTAGAAACTAAAATGCATTAGTTCATCTAAATGCATTTTATATTTTGAGATGCCCATAAGTCTTTAAGGACATGCTATAAAATGTTAATTATTAAAATTATGTTGGGGTGCCAGGATGAAAGGGGATGGACTTTTGATAGTTCATCTTCACTGTTGACATGATTGGATTTAAACTCCCTGGAGACATTTATAGTTCGTGTCTGTAAAGGTGTTTCTAGAAAGCTTTGACTGAGGAAAGACTTACTCTGTAAGTTCTGAATGTGGGTGCCAACATCCCATCTGCTACAGGAAAAAAGAGAATGTAGATAGAACTCTACAATTTATCTTTATGCTTCTTGACTACAGATGCAATGTGACCAGGTGCCACAGCAAGATAGAAGTAACCAATGAACACATCAATGAATCTGGGATCATCTTAGTATATCCTTTCTGTAAGGTGGCAATCCTTCTGCCTATTCCACATGGAAGAGGATAACTTGCTTATATTTCTTGGTACAGTTGAAGGCAAGCAAAGGTAGTCATGTTGCACAGAGGACAGTTCTACTATACCAGTCACACTCTGGTACCATCAAGCTATACAATTTTAACTAAACTCCTAAGGTCTCTACACATGCCTACTTCATTTCAACTCATAATAAAATTGAAAGCCCTCTGCAAAGATAATATTGGGACAGTATTTATATTGGAGAAGGGATTTGTATTGGTGATATTAACATCATTGTCACCTTTTGCTTTGTTCTCATTGACACTAAAAATTCTTTCAATGAGAACAGAGAAGGTTTTGGATCATGAAGTCATTCTCTTCTTAATCATGTTGCCATCCATTCTCTGTATTATTTTTAGCGCTTATCAGTTCATTCAGATCTTTCTGTCTACAATGGCCAATGGGTTCTGCTTCTTCACTTGCTTAACTTGGTTCTATAGAGTCAGCTTAGTGACTTCTTCCATGTTGTCTCCTCCTTTCTTGCCAGTCAACCACTCTTGAGCCATGTCCCCAGCCCTTGATTTGTAAGACAGTTTTGCTACACAAGTCCAGACTGGCCTTGAAATTTTGATCTTCTTGCTTCTGCTCTTTAGTAATCTGATTCAGGCATGTGCTACTATCCTCATATTCAGCCAGGTATCACTTGATTCCCATAATGTTGAACTTCAAAACTACAGAGTTTAAGTCACTGTCCTCTCTCTTCCATCCTGCCACCTACTTGGAGAACATCTCTCTTGTACAATCAGCATTGCATTGTAAATGGTCACTGCATTAAACTTGAAGTCCTTTGTCATCAGAGGTTATACTTAATTCCTCTTTCATTGTCACAGCAGAGCCACATATTTGACTTGTAAGGACCACTTCCCAGAAGCCATTTTGTGAACAAATGAAAAAAAAAACATATTTAATTGTTTAATCTATAGGTGATAGATTCATTGAATACCAAATGTACATAATACAAATGATAATTGCTTTTTTGGGCCCAGGTTTGTATTTTATCAATATAGCTTAATTTATGTCCTCAACTGCCTTAGCTGAAACTTAATCTTCATCTCCCATTAAGGGCTATGCTGATCCTTCATTAGGGAACTCTTCTTACTCCCTCACCTTGTCGGATGCTTCCTACTTCTCAATAAGCAATCAATCACCATATCCTGCCATGACATCTATGGACTACAACAGTAACTAGCCTGACAAGGTACCCCTATGGGTGCAATAATGAGAATGATATTTGAGTGGTTACCAACACCTTTCTAATTAGACTTAAAGCCCATTCAACAAGAGAGGATCAAACCTGGTATGAGAAACCTAACCAAGTTTCCTGGGTCCATGAGGTCACAGGTCTTAACAGGTCTTAACCACTTTATGAGACCAATACAATTTGTCACTATATTCTATAACTTATTCATATACCCACAGATAAGTGTAGCTTTTACCTTCCATTAAAGAAGCTTCTGTTTGTAGCAGAAATCCACAAGTGGTTACAATAATGCAGAAAGCAACTGATCTTGTGGAGCCCATCCTCAATTGAATTGTCTACACTACAGTATCTGCACTTAAGGCTCAGGGAACATCAAGAATAAGAGGCGGAAAGACTGTACGAGTAGAGAGCCAGGAAGTCTGCTGTGAGATCACACCTTCCAGAAATGACGGAGAAGCTACATTCATGATACCTCAAGAGTAAGGCTACCTAAACAAGACCCGAACAATGACAATATAAACAGATATGCTAATGTGGAAGTGGGAAATCTCTTGGAGTCCCACTCCTTAGACAAATTACAATAGGCAATTATGGCTGTTAAGAGAGGGAATTAGTGTGTTCCAGGGATGAGTCCACTAATTGGTTATGCAAGTACACAAAAGCAACACCAAACTGACTCAGTATTTATATATTTTTGCCTATGTGTATGTGACGATAATAACAAAAAACAAGCCATCAATTTGAGAGGAAGTGGAGGGGATATTGACTGGGTTAGAGAGGAGACATGGAAGTTTGGAAAGAGGAAAATGAAGGTGGAAGTTATGTGATTATTTTTTAATTAAACATTATGTAGAATCTTCAACAGCAAAACTTGTTTAATTTTAAATTTTAACTAACATGCTTTACTCCTAACTATATATATATAAACCTAACTATACTCCTAACTATTCACACATTGAATATTCACATGGCTAAGAGGGATGTCCTTCTTATAGTTAATGAGTAGGTAGACTTAGAAGAAATTTTTCAGAATACCTGCTTTTGACTCAGTGTGTGAGAGTAATGAGCCCCAGCTCTGAACTGCCTCAGGACCTGCAACACATTCATGTTGTAAGTACAAACCTCTCAAACTCTCTTTGAAACTTTTCTTAGTGTCTCAATAAATCACACTGAAAGACTTACTTATGAAGCCCCAGAGCTGGTTGTGAGGATAACAAAGGGCCTGGATTTCTGTTTCAATAGCTATGTTAATATTTTGAGTAGCACCTAACTGCCTGTGTTCTACTTCACAATTCATGATTAAAGTTTGATTTTAATAGATCTTCTAAAAACTGTGAGACTCTTGTTATTGGTTTGTCCTTTAGAACATGTGACTAATGCCTCCTAGCAGTCATTATCTCTTGGTAGAGTTACAAGAGTCAAAGCTGAGCCTTATAAAGCAACCTGGTACATATCAGTCACACAGAAATAATGAAAACACACTTGGCCTCTCCTGTGTTTTTCTTTGCATCTATCCCTGGTGCATGTATTAGAATGAAAGCAATTTAGTTATAGTACCTACATGTTTTTTATTTCTTTTCATCAGGAATCATGGCCATTTTCTTTTTAACTTGAGAAGTAAAGGAAGTAAGTTAAGTTGTTTTGAAATGCTATGTGAGTTCTGCAATTCAGATAAGAAAATGTGAAGGATAAAAGATTCTAAAGTTTTTATCAAAGGACTATTTAAGTAGTTTTATTAAATTATAACTCAAACATCAAAATGCTGTCATAATTTATACATAGAATTTGATGAGTTTGGGCATATGCATATGCTTGTGTGATAGTGTAACTGCAATAAAGGAAATGAACTACCCACCATGTCCAGAGTTTCATTGTATCATTTAGTTATCTCTGAATAATTTTGTGATAGGAACCAAGTCAAAACAATCAGAAAGCTATTACCAACCATGCACACTGTGTAGTACATCAGATTTCTAAAACTTCTTGGTCTTTAAATATGGAAACTTAGACTCACTGAGTATTAGTTCTTTATTTCCTCTTCTTCCCACTCCCTGAAAACCACCATTCTATTTCCTCTGTCTAGGAGAGTCAATCTTTTATATATGCTCCTGAAGTAGCATCATGTTATGGTTGTTCTCTCATTGGCTTATTTCACATAGCAAATTGTCCTCCAGTTTCATGAACTATGTACCAAATGTTGTGGTTGTCACATTTTATTTATTAATATACCAAAGAACATTTTGCTTGTTTCCATAACTTGGCTATTATGAATAATGCTATAATGAATATTGGAATAGAGCTATCTCTCTGGGTTCCAATTTCAGCTGCATTGGATATATATTCACAACTGAAATTAATAGACCACATGGAAACTCCATACTTTATTATAAAGATTGTATCATTATATATTTGTACCAACATTTTTGTGTAGCAGGTTTTTTTCAAGTTTAATACCTTCCGTTATGAGGGGAAGTTTATTAAGACCAAGATGTTTATAGGGAGGTAAAACAACAGAATATTCTAAGGATAGGTAAAACATTCCATCCTACAGGAAAGTTCCTTAAACACAGAGAGCAAACAATCAATGGCTTCAGGAAGTCCTTGAAACTGACCAGCCTCAATAGGTCCCTTCATAGTCTAAGCGTACATAAGCAGTGAGGACTGTGAGAGATACCGTCAGCATGGGGAGATGCCTAGAACAAACACAGACCAACTCAGCTTCCTGAAAGAAGCAGTGATCAGCAGACCTGCCTAGAAGAGGCTAAAATCAACTGAGCTACCCAAAACAATGGCATTTTCTAATACTTAGATACAGCCTTGAGGAATGAAGCTGGAACTGACCCAGAAGCCTTCCCACTGAGGACAGAATCTGAGGACAGAAAGTATAATCTGTCAAGGAAGAAAACAAACAATAGTCCTCCTCAACTGTAAAGACTGTTGAGTCACAACAACAACCAGTCTAGCAAGATATACTCAAGGGCACAATAGTAGCTATGTTGTAGGTAACCAGCAGCAATTTCCCACTCATCCAGTGGGAAATCATGCCTAGTACTTTAAACTAACTCAGCTACCCAAGGCTAGGGAAGTATGCATCTTAGAAGGAAACCTACCAATGCCATTTTCTTGAATTGATACAATTTGGAACTACATTCTAAATAATAATCACTATACCCTTCAAAGTGTTTTTATCACCACCAATCCAAGAAGCTTCTTTGTGTAACAGATGGAAAACACTGCACAAATCCACAAATGTTCAAACTGAAGAGAATAAGTGGCCACAGGGTACCCAACCTGAATTGGGTAGTCCGCAGGTAGACCTTTACACCTAAGACGAGAGAAAATAGTGGGAAAATAGGTAGAAACATTGTAAGAGCCAGAGGCCCAGGATGCCTACTGCAAGATATTGTTTTTTATAAACCAAATAAAGGTACACCCATTAAATATCAACAATATAGTTGTATAAACAAGACCTGAATAATGACTATGCTAGTTGGCATGCCAGTTGGTAGTGTTGGAAGGGGTAGAAATTATGTACAGTACTCAAGTATGAAGATCTTAAAAAAAAAAATAAAATTTAAAATATGATATCCAACCAATGAACACTTTTTCTTTTTAAAATATTTCATGCTGTTAAGTATACAAGGCTTGCTTTCACTGCCTTGATATTTATTCTTATATCTTGAAAACAGGTAAGTCTACTGACTTAGAGGGATATTCTCTAAACAGACTTATTAAATGTGTGTATGTGTGGATGGTCATCTTTAAAAAATAAGAAAACTAAGATGAAGACAGCAAAAGACTTAAATAGCCACCCACATTTCTATCTCAGAAGTAAATATATTTGCTCATTTTGATATGACTACTTCCAGATGTTATATCATTTTTCTATAACTGCAAAGAAAAATCCAATTGTAGTTTCAGCACCTTCATGGAGGTTCACTGGTTTCACCAAAGTTCATCTTATTTCAAATCAAGATGAGTTGCTTAGTGCCTATTGGGACTTAATGTGATGCAATAAAAGCCATTAGACAGAAGTGGTTTCTCATTTTTTCGTAAGAGTAGAAGCATTGAGAAAAGGAGATTTGATTAAGAGAATATGGAGGCAAATCAACATCTTTAATCCAGGGCTTAGCCGTTTGAATCATGATTTAATCTATAACAAGCAGACTCCTTAGAGCTGTCATTTAAAAAATATGCTAGCTCTTGTCTCTGATGCTGCTTTAATGCAGCTCCTGATAAGAATAGTCTCCTCACTATACCTGAGCTAGTCTAAGCATATTTTAAAGTGGCAGGTCTAATTCCCAACTTCAGCCTCAATGTTATGAATATAAATCTTCAACTAGAGAAGACTCCACCTTGTGGAGTCCTGGTCAGTGATTCATTCTTCTCAATAGCCCTGGTCAGTGATTCATTCTTCTCAATACTCAGTTCAGAAGCCCATGGAGAGAGCGGGAGAGAGCTTACTCTCACCCACAAACAGGAATGTGCTCATGCATGTACCTAGTTAGGGCTCAACACTGGGTTTGGTATCAAAAACAGATAATTTAAATTTACAATCAATGGTCCATAATTTTGTCATATGTTAGAAGCACTTATAACACTCTTCATACCTGCTCCTTACAAACTGCAGGATAATTATCAGGTGGATAGTCATTTTGGGAGAAATGAGTCAATAGAGATAGTAATGGCATTCACAAAAGAACAAGGATAGTGAAGTAGGAATTACTTGTGCTATTATTGGTTATTATCATTTGGCATGATTGGATTAGAGTAATGTGGACTCATAATCACAATGCTGCTCCAAACATTAAAAACATAATAGAAACAAAATTTAAGATATGTTTTAAAAGAATGCCAAAATGGAAGGCACAGCCAAATCAGTATCAGTAGATGTGATGGAGTGAGGGTAGGAGGGAGGGGAAACTGTGGTCAGTATCTAAATAAATGAAAAATGTTAATTAAGTTTTAAAAGATGTGACTGAAGTAAATGATCTAATCAAAATAGCAGAGACTTGAAATTGAATACAAAACCAGTGATAGCTATTAGTATACGTTTCTGAAACATTAATACAAATAGTAAAAATAATATAAACACCAAAGAACAGATCACTAAACATACCTGAGTGTACAATAATAGTATTCTTTAGAAAATGTAAATAAATACCATAATAAGATATTAGTTCACATTAACTAGGGTGGCTATGTTATAAAAAAAAAAAAAAAGCAAAGGTAGAAAAGAGAAGTACAGAAACACACACTTGAAGTCCTAGTTCTTAGAGCAACGACACAGTAGGATCATGAGTTCTTTTCTGGATATATAGTAAACCCTATCCCAAAAGTACAAACAAAACCGGCACATAATAGTGTTGGTGGTGATGTGGATAAATTGATGCCCTCATACATTGGAAGTAAAGTGCAAAGTTGTATAACTTTCCTAGAAAAATGGCAGTTTCTAAAGCAGAGTTACCAGAACATGATAATCCTTAGTCAGATAACAAAGAAAACTCAAAACATATGTCCATTTAGGTGATACACATATGTCCATAGTACTGCTATTCCATATAGCCCAAAGTGTAGAAACAACTAAAATATCCATCAAATAATAACAAATGAACAAAATATGACTACACAATGGAATATTAACTATTGTTTGAAAATGAAGAATGTGTGGATACCTTCTCCAACATGGACTAACTCTAAACATTGTGTGAGTGAAAGAAATTGGTTACTAAAGGCCATGAATGGTATGATTTCATTTACATGAATTGTCCAAAATGTGAAAATCTGTATAAATGAAATCAATGATTTCCTACAGCTTAGGGATGTATGGAAGAAAGAAGTAATTTAAGAGTTGATATAGGGTTTTTATTTGGGGGAATAAAATGTTCTAAAACCAACAACAGTGGCTACAGAGCCATGTAAATACAACTTCAAATGTCCTTGTACATGGCAAATTAGTGACTTACATGATGTGTGAAAATCTATCTCAATAAAAAGATAAAATGAGGTAATATAGTAAATTGGCATAGAAATGATGCAACCATTTTACAATTACAGTGAACTAATCAATATGGGTATCAAATATTATGGCTGCTAATCACTAAAAGATAACCAGATGTTCATCTAAGAAAGCAGCCTGAGAATTGACTCTGAGTCAGATTCAGTCCTTGAGCCCAGCTGTCACTGTAAAGAAAATATTAAAGAGACTGAAGCATTCTTAATTGTACTGTGCATTTGCAATCAGCCTCATCTCCACTGGGAACAACATGGTTTAGATCATGTACATTTGTGTTTTTCTGATTTTATTTCCTCTTTGGAGTAAGGGTTGAACACAGTGGCCCATGCATTCACTCTACTATTCATATGACTAGTTCAACTGGCATTTTCATGTGTGTTTGTTTTGTGGTGTGTCTGTGTGAGTGTGAGAATGCATCTGTGCTTATAGGTAGGCATGTGTGAATGCACATGTGTGCCTGTGAAATCCTGAAGACGGTATGGGGATTCCCTGGAGCTGGAGGTTGTAAGATACAGGTGGTTGTGAGCTTCTTGAATTGAGTGCTGAGTACTGAACTCAGGTCCACAGCCAGAATAGTATGGATGTGCTCTTAACCAATAAGCCATCTCTCCAGCCCCAAATTGTACCATACTTTTTGAGACAGGGTTTCTCACTGAACCTGGTATTTATTGGTTGTCTAGGCTGGCTGGTCAGTTGGCACTAAGGATCTGCCTGCCCCTACCTTCACAACACTGGGATTAGAAGTGTGTGCTTCCAATGGGCAGCAGTTATGCTGTTTCTGCACACACACACACACACACACACACATCCTTATGCTTGTGCAACAAAAACATTCCTGCTAAGTCATCTCCCTGATTCCCACCCTACATTTTCACCAACTAAATTTTAAGACAAAGTGATAGAGAGCTACCCAAAAATGTCAACAATATATTTAATATGAAAGCTAAGGTAGTGGTTATTGGCAAGGGAAAAAATGGGTTGTTGTTTTTTCAAGTAATATTTGTATTCTTTAAGAATTTTGTACAAAGATCCTGCTTATATTTTTCTTCCCCAACTTCTCACAGATCCACTCCCAAATTCTCTACCAAGTTGATGTGTTTCCTCCCTCCCTCCTTCCCTCCCTGCCTTCCTCTCTCTTTACCTTCCTCTCTCTGAGAAAAATTTGTGATGCCTAAATACTCTTGGGCATAGGGCTGTCCCCTAGATCACGGTTGACATCTGGAAGTCACACCTATAAAGACATATGGCTCTGCCTTTCTTAGCAGCTACCAATAATCAATAGCTTCTCTGGCTTGGGGTGTGGTCTCAGGCCTACTTTCCCCTACATTGTGAAATTTTCTGATTTGAGTTTGTGCAGCCCCTGTGTATGCCGTCAAAGTCCCAGTGAGTTTATATGTGCTCTGTTGTGCCTCCCAAACAGTGGTTTATTGTAAGCATCCATGGCCTCTGGATTTCTGGCTCTCACAATATTTCTATTCCCTTCTTGATGAGAATACACAAGCTTTGAGGGTATAGGTATGATATAGACCTTCCATTTATGGTTGAGCACTTCACATGCTCTTATTTTCTGCATGTTAACCAATTAGGGTTACATTTTTACTAATTTATATGGAAGGGGCTTCCAGAGTACCTGGTGGTGTTCATTTTCTTGACTTCATTATGAGTAGCTTGTTGGGATTGTTGCCACAGAACAACTCATCCTGTCAAGTATTTTGTTTTGTATAGTTTTTCACATTTGCCATTTTGCTTTTATAAAATATTTGAGTTAAATAAACACTCTGGGATTGTGTGAAGAAGGGAGCGTCAATTCAGCAAGACGAGATTAAAGCAAGGGGAAAAATATAGGAAGCATGTACAAAGCTCAGAGAATAATGGGTTGTTTATAAAACTGCATGAAAGGCAAATGGGTAGGGTTTGGTGAGCAACTGGATAAGGTTACATGAGAACGAGGTGAGAGAGGATGACTTACTAGTGTGTGGATCAAGTGAACATGAGATAAAGAAGACAAGGAAATGACTACCCTTTCTTTCCCTGGACAGGTTTATAAACTTTCCCTACAAAGTAGCCATCCCGTTCTTGTCTTTCAAAATGCATTCTTGCATAGGCTTTAATGGCTGTCTCTGTTTTTGTCTCTAGAAGCAGTAGGTGACCAGTCCCATGCAACGCCAAGTGATTGATGCAGGTATGGGCACACGACTGAAGCTAGAGGGCAAGGGGCAAAGGAGCTGACTCCATCACTTCCTACCATGCATGAGGAGGTAGAACACTGGTTAGAACAATGACTATGGAATGCTACCACAAAGTGAGATGATGCCTCAAACTGGTGTCAGCACACTAGAAAAAAAAAATACACAAATGATAGTACCTACCAATTTAGTTCCTGGAGGTAGCCAAGCCTAAAGAGACTATTCCTTGACTTCTCCAGCTGTGTATGAGCCAGTTATTTAAGTACTCCTTTTGTAAGAGTGAAAACCATTTACAGCAATTGAAAATGAAAGTAACAAATATGGCAATGAAAGAAAATCTTTACTGCTTATAGACTATTAGACTAGTCCAGTGCTACAAAAAGAAATTGAGTGTGAGCCACATCTGTAATTGAAAGTATTCTAGTAGCCATCCAGGAACAGTAAGAAATAGATTAAATTGTTTAAATTATGTTTAATCAAAACTCAGATGCATAGAGTCTGGAGAGGTGGCTTAGTAAATAGGGGTGCCTGCTGCCACAGGCATGAGGGCCAGAGATTGGATCCCAGAACCACAGAAAAACAAGAAAAGGGAATGGTTCCATGTGCTCATAATACCAGTGCTGTAAAGAAAGAGAACAAGAATCGTTGGAGCTTCAGTGAGAAGCCATGTCTTGAGGGCATAGGGTATTCTCCTCTGGCTTCCATATTGGGAGACACCACATGTGCACACACACACACACACACACACACACACACACACACAAACACAGAGGCAGACAAACTTGCATGCACACACACACATGCACTCACACACAAAGAGAGTGAGAGATAATCAGACGTTTAATGCATATATATTAGCATATTATCTATAAAATCATCTCAACATGTATAAATAATATAATTATTATGGTACTTCACAGTGTTCTTTTAAGTGAAATCTTTGAAAGGACTATGCATTTTAAACTTAGTCCCTTTGGATTCATTTCATTTGCAAGGTACAACAGCAACTCGGAGCTAGTGTCTATTATATTGGGCAATAAGGCTAGAGCCAATCCACTTTGTCTGGTTGGTCCTCAAATATGCTACACTTTTCCATCTATCTGTACCTGATCCTCAGTGTCTTTCATATCACCCCAGTAGCATGAGGTACCTTACAGGTGTCTGTACCCTCAATGTACAGAAGAATGATGGTGAAAACTAGTTTTTGACATAGAATTGAGAGAGAACCATAAGAAATACCCTTAGCTACTAGACTTTTACCACAATTCAGTGTTGAAATTTGTGGGGTACATTGGTTCATTTTTATGCTAGTCTTGTTGGAAAGACTGAGGACACAACTCCTGAACTTGTATGTGCAATGCTGTCCTAGGAATCTGGCACATATCAGTTCATTCAGCTCATCAAAACAATTCTACTGAGCTAAGTAATGAGGACATCCATTTCACAAATGGAATTATGTCATTGGGTTTGAACTGAGTGTGTCTGGACACTGAATCCAAACTAGCCACCATGCCACCGTGCCTGCATTGCGCCTCTTGTGGTACAAGCCAACTAAGACAAGGACTGATTTCCCTGCCCACTTGCAGACTGTGCAGGATATGCAAGAGTGCTTAGGAAGCAGATGCTTCTCCTGGGTAGGTAGCTATTAACTTCATCACTGCTGCACTAGATGAGCTTGCCCATGGTACAAAGATCATCTTAGCTCACTTGATATAAGCTTCAGACAAATGGAAAGTAAATAGTTGGTATTTGGATATCTTCCATCACAGGTCACCTCATTACATCTTAGAAGGGATCCATGAGGAGCTAAAGATAGCCATTTTGCAGACATATACCTAATAGTACAGTGGTTCTTTTCCCATTTGGTATGTGGATGGCTAAAAATGATGTATTAGGGAACGACAGATCCACAGCCACTAAGATGGCAGCGCCAGCCTGAAGAACTGAGTGTATGGCAGAGGAGACCGAATATGTCACAGCATCTTTAGGGGATGAAGTCACTACAAAACTGTGCACAGCCACACCCATACTCACACAATGCTGAGCACTGAGAAACACATAATATAAAAAGAAATAATGAAGAAAGAACCACTTCCATAAATGCAGGCAATTAAATTTTCAGTTATCAGTAAACAACTTCAGCTTCTTTCAATGAAGGTTGGCAGTACTTAATAAAAAATTTAACACATGGATGCTTTGTCCTAGCAGCCACATTTCTGCTACCGATAAAGGCACATGGAAAACGTTATTTATTGCAGATTTTTGTTGTATTTAGAAATAGCAGCAGGGGGCCTAGCATGGTAGCTCATGCCTTTAACCTAGAACTCAGGAGGCAGAGGCAGGTGGATTTCTTTAAGTTCAAAGCCAGTCTTATCTAAAAAGCAAGTTTCCAGTCAGCCATGGCTACATAGTGAGACCCTATCTCAAAAATAAATTTAAAAAAGCAAGTGTTCATTTAAAGTGAGCTTAAGATTACAGTATAAAATACAGTATTAGATGAAAGCTTCATATAGACAGACATGTAGAAACATGCATGATAACTTGGCAGGGTAAATATCAAGTACTAGAATAACATGGTAGATAGAAAACTGACCTTGAACAGCATTACTATAAGAATTTCCACATATTAATTCATTTAAATATCACAAAACATCTCAGAAGATGATATTAATTATTATTATCTTTGATTTATAGATGAAGAAATGAAGGAAAGAGATGAAGTACTTCAATCAAGCACATATTTGCTGGATAGGGTGCAGAATATGAGTGAACCTTTTTTATTTTTACAGCTCCATATGATTTATCTTCAGTGAAACACCATTTTTTTTATAAAACAAAATACTAAGAATTTTTTTTCTAAGTGTGTAAAACTAATGACCCACAAATTCTGTATAGTTACCTCTGGTCACCTCTCTAGCTAATACCAAGATATTTTTCAGCTTTCTCCTATACATGCTTCCCACTCCCACTCTCAAATAAAGAACTCTGTTGCTCTAATTTCCCCTGAGAGGAATTTTGCCACCTAATAGCCTCTACCACTACAAAATATGTGCTAATATTCATACTAAAACCCCCCTTGTTCAGTTGTGCATCCTGTGATGGCACAACTGCGTTTGTAGTATATTAGACACATGGAGCAAAGTGTTTATGAGACCCATCACATACTAACTGTTGCTACAATCACTGTGTTACAATACATTTCATAATAGACCAATATTCTAATCATTTCAACTAGAATGAAGGAGTCGGCTTTGGATAATTGTTTTAAAACACCACGGGGTTTGTATAGCTGCAATTAACTCCTCCCTCATACCAAATACGATAATGGTTTAATCATAGACTCTAATGTATAATATATAAAAACTGATTAAAAACATGGATGTGAGTGAAATGAAGCCTAGGGCCAGTGAGCTTCAATTTCCCTCACCATTTCAAGAAGATCACCACAATCCACAACAGCCATGGCATTCTAGTTTCACACCCCTCATTATTTAAGGTCTGACTGAGTATTCTGATGCTTATAAATATTACGATATCCCTCTGTGGAACACAATTAATTCAGCTACTAATTCTTGCATGAAATCTAAGCACTTACTTTGAGTCCTCTGATATTGAAGCAGGGAAAATCCCTTCTTAACAGGGAATACACTTCAGATTTTAAAAGTAAAAGTCAAGACCACCCAGAAAAAGGTCATCCAGAAAGGTAAATATTCTACTATACGCTTACTCGTTAAGTTTAGTTATGTGCAAATAAGACACACTACATAATCCCGGAGCTAAGCTGACTGGCACAGGTGAGAAATCTTTAGCTCAACAGACTGGCTCAGTAGATAATTTTGTTTCATTGGTGAAGGCAATTAGCCTTCAGTATACTGGAAGGAGGGAAATAACTTGCAGTTTAGTACAGCTGAGAGTGGTGTCTCTGGTAAAGTTGCTCTGTGGCAAGAATCACTTTCTTAGTTCCCTCTGGCCACCTACTAATGATAATGGGACACAGAGGGCAGCTGCTCCTGCTGACTGGCTCTTAACTGACAAAAACCATTATCTAAAAACCTTTACGGGAGTTCCTAATGGCACAGTGGTTTTCCTGAGCAAAAAAGATATGATATATTATTTACAGAGGGAGAAGAAAGCTTTGAAGACTACAAGTACCACCTTCTTTGTAGACATGTTAGTCATGTCAGTCCTGTAAGAAGAAAGAAAAAGAAATGATAAGCAGACACAAGGGGAGTTTATGGCAGCCTGCTTGGGAAGTTAGGAGAGTGGTGGCAACTTCTATACTTACATATTTAAAAATACATACATGGTTTCCCCCCCATGCTGTGAGGCATACTCAGGATCACTGACCTATATTCCAAGCCATTTTGTTTTGAAATGGGTTGGCCTGGAACCTGGATCCCCCTGCCTTAGCTTCCTGAGTAGCTGGGATTGAGGCATGAAACACTACACCTATTTTTAAACATCAGTAAATGATGCTGATGAGGGCAGACGACCAGTGCTCTAAGAACTTAACTTGGAATGCTTTATTTAGCTGACACAATTTTAAAGTAAAGCCTAGCTAACTCTCATTTAAAATAATTGGCGGGGGGAGCAGGGGGAGGCTGGATTTAAGTCAATTTCCACAAGATAAAGCCCACATCTGCCACCATTATTAGACCAACCCCATATTGGCTAGACAGGTCATAGGCCATTAGGGAGAACTTACTACACTGCTGAATGGACACAGCATTAAACCAACCCCTGCTGCTTAATGTTATATTTACAGATCAACAAACACATCTCTCCACCCTCATCCAAGGAGCTTCTATTTGCAGTAGATGGTGATTGACACAGAGACCCACAATTGCCCTGAAGGGAACATATATACAGCACACCTCACCCTCTGCCAAAGCTCAGGAATAATGGAGGGAGAAGGCACAGAAAGGAGGTACATGCCAGACATAGTGGACAACTGCAGTAAAAGCTCTTATTTTTGTTGTTACTTTTTTTTTTTTTTTTTTTTTTTTTTTGGATATTTCAATCATGTTCTTTCCTCTCCCAACAAGTCTTCACAGCTCCTCTCTACCTTCCTACCTATCCAACTTCATGTCCATTCTCAGTAAAAAATAAAATCAAAAAAAAAAAAAAAAAAAAAAAAAAGACAGTGGAACCAGGATGCACAAAAGGACTTTGGGAGCACATTCCCCATGGAGGGATACTCCCTTAACCTAGAGACAGGAGGGAGGGCCTAGTCCCTGCTCCAAATGACTACACAGATTTATATGACCCCTCTTGAAAGGCATCACTGTCCCTGTGGAGTGTGGGGGAGATGGGATGGGAGGGTGGTCAGGGGTCATGGGAGGGAGGGAGAGAGGGAGAGAGGGACAGGGAACTGGGATTGATATGTAAAATAAGAAAAATAAATATTTTTTTTAAAAAAAGAGAAGAAAAGAATGCACACACAAGCATGGAATCTATTTTGTGATGGCCAATCACCCTGAGCACGGGACCGGCTTCAGCCCTGGAGTATGACTGATACAACCAATGTCACTCCATTGCAGAAATCTGGATTTTCCTCCCCTAGCTAGTATCAACTGCAAATAGCTCCTTGGATAGAGATGAGGCTTTGTGCCCACTTCCCCTTCTCAGGGCTGGGGTATTTTCTGACTTAAATTTGTGCAGGTCAGATGCATACTTTCCCAGTCTGCATGAGTTCATGTGTCAGGAAGATGCTATTGTCTTGAAACCACTCGCTACCTCTGGCTCTTATAGTCTTGTTGCCTCCTGTTCTGCATAGTTCCATGAAACTTTAGGGCAATGCTTAGGGCTGAGTGTGCCAAAGGCTCTTACTCTGTATGTTCTCTAGTTGTGGGTCACCATGATGTACTGATCCTCTGTCAGACACAGAAAACATCTTCTGGGCACAAAGGTGCAGCTGCACATGGAGGGATACTTCCTTAACCTAGAGACAGGAGAAAAGTCCTAGTCCCTACTTCAAATGATTTGGAAGATCTACATGACCCCAACTAGATGGCATCACCCTACATTTGGAATTGGGATGGGGGGATGGGAATGGAGGGTGGTCAGGGCGCATGTGAGGGGGAAGAGTGGGTAGGAGGGAGGGAGGGAGAGAGAGGGAACTGGGATGGACATGTAATAAAAAGAAAAAAATTCACAGCAACTGTGAATGTGTGCACAAAACTTATGCAAATGTAAGCTGGAACAAATCTCTATGTGGATAAAGGAGTTGGGTACATAATCTCATTCTTAACTGTGGAGTGGCTGACAATTGTTAGCTTTGGGAAAAGGAAAGGTCAGTTTTCTTCAGGAGTGTAGTCCTTGATAAGTTGATCACTCTCCAATAGAAGTCTACACAGTCAAGCATATCGGTCCTGAGGTTTTAAAATAAAATAAAATAAAATAAAAAATGTTGGGCGTATATGAAAGGAGGGCTCTGGGAAAAGCTTGGGGAATATGTATCATCAAAATACATTGAAAGAAAATTTGTAACTCTCAAAAAACAAATAAATAATAGTAAAAATTTAAATACTGCTTGCAGTTCCTGGGAGTCTAAGTTGGGGCACTATTAAAAGTTTGGGATCCACCTAGGCTATAAAGTAAGACCAGTCAAACATCAAAATGCTGTAAAGAAAATTTAGACATTACTCTTAAAGTTGGGCAGAGTTCCAGCTTTTCTTCACCTGTGAAATTGTATGAGGGGATGGAGAAATAGCTCAGTGGTTAAGAACATTGGGTGTACCTAGCAGTGGTGGCTCATGGCTTTAATCCCAGCGCTTGGGATGCAGAAGCAGGTGAAACTTTGTGAGCTCCAGGCAAGCCTGGTCTACAGATTGAGTTCCAGGACATCCAGGGCCACACAGAGAAACCCTGTCTTGAAAAAACATGAAAGAAAAGGAAAGGAAAGGGGAAGGGAGAGGAGGGGAGGGACAGGGAGGGACAGGGAGGGGAGGGGAGGGGAGAGTAAAGAGGAGAGAGGAGAGGAGAGGAGAGGAGAGGAGAGGAGAGGAGAGGAAAGGAAAGGAAAGGAAAGGAAAGGAAAGGAAAGGAAAGGAAAGGAAAGGAAAGGAAAGGAAAGGAAAGGAAAGGAAAGGAAAGGAAAAAAGTGGATGTTCTTCTAGATCAACAGGATTCATTCCCAGCACTTAAACAGTGCCTCACAACAATCTGTAACCGGATGGGGGGATCCATCACCCTTTTCTGGCTTCCACGGTATTGAACACATGTGGTAAACATATAAGCATTCAAGCCAGAACATCCATACCTACAAAAAATTAGTTTTTAAAGTTACTAAAGGGGGGTTTACTCAACATGAGTCTATAAAACATTGGTCAATGTTCCCAGTACATAAAAAGAGCCAGGCACCTGGTGATTCCATTTCCATTTCTAGGGTGGATTTTGGAAAGTATTTGATTCAGACTGAAAGAAAAGAAAAACTAGTTTTATAGGTTTTAAATGGAAACCAGAGTAACTCCAAACACTGATAAATTGACATTAAGTGACCTAAATATACATACTATAAAATAGCATACATTTGAAGGGTTCATTTGAATAATAAAAAAGAATGAAAAATCAAATCACATCTTTCACTTTTACTGAATTACAGGACACATGTGGCTCTTTTTGCTATATTAGAAAATGGGCAACTTAAAATGATCAGTATATTGAAAAAAGCACTATATAGAAAATTTAGCTGCAATTCCTAAAACATATGGTGTGTTGTTAACATTTTCTATAACTCTTAAAAATTTTTCTTGAATTCATTCAAGAAAGATCACTTCAGGTTTTTTAACACACATTAAGTAGCCATTTTGTACACAGCTGTATTAGAATAAAAAGTGTCATATCATATCTTTGTATAACTAGTAGGCCTTCTAGTGAAATGCTTTTCAAAGTGTGATCCTGAGGACACCTGCAAACTCCTTTTCTCCCCTGACAGATTCAGGCTCTCCCCTGACAGATTCAGGGACTATTGGACTGGTAATCTGCATTTACAAATAGGCAGGACAATTTGTGTGTACCCCAAATCTGGATCAACTCATCCAAGCCAATAAGATAAATACAATTCCATTTGTAAATAGTTCACTAATTAATTTTCAACTCTATACTACAATATAAATGCATTCCAAGTGGTACAGAACTTAGGATGCTACTGATCCAAATACATTTCTGTATTTGTGAATAAATGAAAACAGGGATCTTCATCTCTACAAAGTTAAGAACTATTTCACTTCACCACTATAATCTTAAGTAAAATAACAAATTAGTCATTTAAAAATTAAAAAAAATCATTCAATTATTTTCTGTTTTGGATGCTGTTTGTTTATATAATCATGCTACTCAGTTTTGACAGGTACTTTACATAAATATATAATAATATTTTCTAACTGCTCAATTCATAATTAAAAGTATGCAATCAAACCAAATAAAGATAATATTAAATCAAATATCAAGGGTACTCAATTTGAGATCCATGATCTCCTTTAGCACTTTGCTAAATATTTGGTCTTTTAGGGAACTATGAAACTCCTCAAATGTTATACAAAACATGAGATGTTCATGTTTGTCAAAGTAAAGATGTATAGCTATTAGTATATTCTTGAGCAAATCAGTGCCACAAAACAGCTACAAACCTATGAAATGAAAAACTAGAAGAGCAATATATCATACACAAATAGCATTATTCCATGGATGTATTGGTTAAAACTAAGCCACTTGATTTGATTAGTGAAGGAGAGTTGGACTAGTTTCCTTATAATGCCCCAGGGGAAAGATTTCTCATGTGCCATATGGAAAACTCTTTTTTTTTAATATATACATTTTATTTAAATAGAAACAATCCCATTTTTACATATCAATCCCAGTTCCCTCTTCTTCCCATCATCCTATGCTCCCTACCCACATTCCCCCCATCCCATCTCCCATCCACTCCCCAGTTAGGATGAGGCCTTCCATGAGGGATCATAAAAATCTGTCAAATCATTTGGGGCAGGGCCTAGGCCTTCTCCCATGTACCTAGGCTAGGAGAGTGTCTCTGCTGCCAAAGTCCTTTTGTGCACTGTGGATACACACTGGTTCCACTTCCAGAGGACCCATAGCCTGTCCAGGCCTCCCAGATGACACCCATATTCAGGGGCCTAGTTCAGTCCAATGTTGTCTCTCCAGCTGTCAGACTGGTGTCCATGAGCTCCCACTTGCCCAGGTCAGCTGTCTCTGTGGGTTTTCCCAGCATGGTCTTGACCCCCTTGTTTGTCACTCCTCCCTCTCTACAACTGGATTCCAGGAGTTAGACTTGGTGCTTAGTTGTGGATCTTTGCTTCTTCTTCCATCAACTACTGGATGAAGGCTCTAGGATGGCATTTAAGGTAGTCATCAATCTCATTATAGGGGAAGGTCATTTAAGGTAGCCTCTTCATTATTACTTAGATGCATAGTTGGGGTCATCCTTTTGGATCTCTGTATAATTCTCTAGTACCAGATTTCTCTTTAAACCTATAATGGCTCCCTGTATTGATGAGTGTCCTTTTTTGCTCTCCTGTGTTCATTCCAGGACTCAATCTTTCTGATCCCTCATGTTCTCATCCCAGCTCCTCTTCCCCCCTTCTTTTCCTCCTTCCTCCCTCTCGCCCACCCCCCTCATACTCCCAATTTGCCTTTCCACTTCAGCAGAGGACCATGTATGTCTCTCTTATGGTCCTCCTTGTTTCCTAGCTTCTCTGGAGATGTGGATTGTAGGCTGGTAATCCTTTCCTCTATGCCTAATATCCATATATGAGAGAGTACATACCATGTTTGTCTTTCTGTGACTGGGTTACATTACTTAGGTTGTTTTCTGCGAGTTTCATGATTCTACTATTGTTGTTGTTATTTTCCCCACAGAGTAATACTCCACTGTGTAAACAAACCACATTTTTTTTTTATCCATTCTTCAGCTGAGGGGCATCTAGGTTGCTTCCAGGTTCTGGCTATTACAAATAATTCTGTTATGAACATAATTGAACAGATGTCTTTGTTGCATGGATGTGGATCATTTGGGTATATGCCTAAGCATGGAATTACTGAGTCCTGTCATAGACTGATTCCCATTTCCCTTAGGAACTGCCATACTGATCTCCAAAATGGTTGTACAAGTTTGCACTCCCACCAGCAGTGGAGGAGTGTTCCCCTTTCTCCACATCCTCTCCAGCATAAGCTGTCACTGGTGTTTCTAATTTTAGTCATTCTGGCAGGAGTAAGATGGTATCTCAGAGTTGTTTTGATTTGCATTTTTCACTGATGGCTAAGAATGTTGAGCACTTTCTTAAGTGTCTTTCCACCATTTTTTATTTCTCTATTGAGAATTCTATATTCAGTTCTGCACTCCACTTTTTAATTGGGTTATTTGGTGTTTTGGTGACTAGTTTTTTTGAGTTCTTTGTACATTTTGGAGATCAGCCCTCTGTCAGATGTGGGGTTGGTGAAGATTTTTTTCCCAGGCTGTGGGCTGCCATTTGGTCCTGTCCACTGTGTCCTTTGCCTTACATAAGCTTCTCAGTTTCAGGAGGTCACATTTATTAGTCATTGATCTCAGTGTCTTGATACTGACATTATGTTCAGGAAGAACCATTTCCCGCTAAAGCATGAGTGGCAGATGATGGCTTTGGTGCTACGTCTTTCCAAAACACACCCTTCTCACTGCTAATGGATCAAAATTGGTACATGGGAGAAACTAAATCTCCAACCCTGTGTCTCCAACCTAAGTGTCTCAGGTGCTAATCATAGAAACTATAACCTCACAAGAAATGAAATAACTTACATGGCTAGACTGGAGCACCTTCCTTCACACAGCTTGACCTCAAATTACCCTCCCTTCATTATTCTATCCCTGGGCATTTCCTGCTATCTTAGCTTGACAATAATTCTAACTCCAAATACATTTTTATTTTAAAACACAGCACTTGTTATATCTATGGAATAAAACAAACTAGTAACTGGAAGATAATCATAGTTACAAAGTTACAACAGAAAATGAGATCTCTGATGTTGCTGATCTCCTTTGTGAAAAAACTTGTAAGGTCATGCAGGAGTAACCCTGGGGCCCTTAGCTCTGGAGACACTGGGCAGACTCAGCTGAATGTGCATATTTTATGTTGATTCTCCTACTCTTCTCCTTATCTTATAAACTGATGAATTTGTTATCCTCCAGTGTCTGCTGTCTTCTCAGGCCATTCATTTTCTTCTCTTTCCCTTTTCTTTTCCATTCCCTCCTAGCTCTATTCTCAAATAGTTGTTTTCACTTTTTGATATGACATCTGAGATGTGTTTATGAGGCCTGTCACCCTTTTCTCCTTTCTAATGAATCCATCAATCCACCATACTGCTACCACCATTCTTTCCTATTCTCAGAACCCAGTTTCTTTCATCTCCCGATGTAAAGCGAAAACCAACAATTCCCCAGTAATACTCTAGGACCTCAGTTCCAGGTCAGGACTGCTGAGGTAACCAATATCATGGACTGAGACACAATTGGGTTCCCAACCTCCCCAGTCAGCAGAGAAGCCTTTGTTGAACAATCCAGCCATAAACATAGACAATCCATTAACTTGGCTGACCTATCACCCACACTCTTTAACTAAATACAAAATGAATAGAGGGACCTTGTCTTCAAAACAAGAGCTAGGCTCTGAAAGCTCTGTTACAGCCTGCATCTACTTCAGGCTCCAGTGGTGGGAGTGATGGACACATGGATGGATTTCCAAGCCACGCTTACAATTGATGCCATTGCCATAATTACAGTAACAGAAGGACCCACTAGAAGAGTAACTGACTTATAGCTATGTCATGGGTATGTGTGGGTAAAGGGATAGCCACAGACCAGGCCAGGAGCAACTTCTTACCAGAGTGGGGCATGTTTGTGTGAGAGCTGGCAATGAGGTCTGAGCATAATGCAGGCTGTTGTATGGACACTGGTAGGGCTTCTCATCTATACCTTTGTACTAGTGGATGAACAGCAGATGAAGTAAATGGAGTGACTCTTCTGGCAAGCATGGGTAAGGCCCACAAACCCCTCTGGAAGAATTGCCACCCACAGTCTGGACATGAGTTGGATTTCTTACTGGAATGTATAAACTGATGTTGGAACCGGAACTTCTGCTAGGAAAAATAAATGGGTCTAGCATTAGTCACAGGGGAGAGGGTACTCCATAGTATGTACTTAACTGGCTATAGCTGGGCAAAAGGGAAGGGTAATTCAAACTGTGGCCAAAATGTTTGGAATGTATTTGAGCTGAGATTGGATGGCACTCTGCCTAGGGTTCCAGCAGAGCTCTCAACAGGTAGTGTTAACAAGATGAGAGCTAGGTGACATGCTCGCTAGTGACCACTCCTTGAGAGATTTTGCCCTCCATCTCTTTTGTGTAACCCTCATCAATACTCCCTTTTCTTCATTATCATCCTGGGTCCCAAAACAGGGAAGATAATCAACTCTGAAGCAGCAGGAAGTTCCTCTCAGTCTGCTGCTCTGGAGGCAGCATAAGTGGCAGAGGATGTGGCCACCAGTGAGCAATGGCTGTTAGCCTGGAGTGAAAGCACAATTGGACAGGAATCAATGATTGTGATACCTGCTGTGTGGAGCAATGAGGACAGTGATGGTCCCTACCACCAGGAATTTCAGATACTGGATTTGCTGGTATTTTTTCAAAGTGGCCTTTAAGTACTTGGTGCTCTTGGCCATCATCAAAAAACAAAAACAAAACCAAAAAACTAAAATCTATACCTGGATTATACAATATGATGAGAAAATGCTATAACATGGTGGCAGAAGAGAAAACAGACTGCCTTCTTTTTATTATCTGATTAAACAAGTGAGGCCAGTTGGTACAGTACTGTGCTTCCAGCTACTGGAGAGGCTGAACAAGTTTAAAAAAAAAAAAAAAGTTCAAGGTGTATCTGAGCAACTTAAGCAAGATCCTATCCCAAAAAATTGGCAGGTCTGGGGACAGGGATCCATCTCAGTGTCAGAGCACTCATGAAACCATGGCTTCAGTCTTTAAAGCACACCAGTAATTCTGGAACTTGGGAGGTGGAGACAGCTAGGTCAGGAGTTCAAGGTCACCCTCAACTACATAGTGATTTTGAAGCCAATCATGGCTACATGAGACTATGAATGAGAATTCCTGGGAAGAGGCTATGCAAGAAAAGGTTGAATAACTAATTAAAGGTGTAGTCATATGGTGATGGCGAGATTTTGCTAGCACAGAGACTAATTAGAATTTATCTTAGTCTGCGTTTATCACCCCAACAACCTGTGACTGACAGATAAAAATCCTTTGAATTGTGTGAACTGACCCTTAGATTCCACAAATCAAATGAGGATGCTGCCAGATAGCACCCAAAGCCAATAGCAGAGTTTCCCCATTTTGCTATGACTTGCCTAGAGATTGTACCTACCAATGTATTTGAAAACTGTCTTGACTTGTGGTTTTCTTTGTTCTGTTATTACAAAATTCATGACATTGCCACCTCATTAGAACGTGGAATTTGAGGAGACTTAAATCTGTGTTTCCATGGTCATTTGGTTTTAAATAAAATACATCCTTTATTTCTTTGGAGGACAAAACAAATTGTTCACAACCATGTCTCATTTCTCTGTGACCATATATGTTCCTCTACAAGGGTGCATCCCTCCCTCCCTTGTCTTTGGGCTCCTTATTTTAGTTTTCTTCATTTATTGTTCAAGGAAAACTTATCTGCTCTATATTTCTACCATCTCCAACTCCCAGATTTAAGGGAATAGCTTCTTTCTGATTCAAGATATGCCATTCCCTTGGTAACCATTAATGAAGACAACCTCCAAGGTTGGGCATATGGTAAGTTCTCATCACTCACATGATGGGATAGAGGAAAAGACATGACTCAAACTGGGTCAAATTCTTCCCAGGATTGTTAAAGTTGAGCTATCAAAACACTGTATCTTGGGTCGCTTTAATAAAATAACATGAGTTCCTTACCTGAGGTAACACTCCGTATTTTTCATGTTAGCATCTTCTACAGTTACAGAGCAAGAAAACCATTTGTTCATAGAACTGAGATGTTGTGTCTGGTCTATAAGCTACACCAGTATCCTTTCCCTAAAATCTGTATTGTTGCTCAAGCTTGGTCAAGATGGATTTTTGATACCAAACATCTGAGCAAATTACTCTCACAGGCCTTACCCTAAATTGGTGTTCAATAAAGATTTACTGAAGCGTTTTTCTTCCAAGTCACTCTATTCCCTCTTATTCAACATTGCTTCTTTAGATTTTTTTAACCTCCCTACTTGCCTATTCACACTTCTGTTTTCTCCTCTAAAAGTAGCATTTTTACTGCCATATGTAGGAGATGTTTTATTCAGCCCATCAGTGGCAAGTAGTAAGCAGTTAGAATGTACAATCCCAAGATATTTTCAAGAAAATATAAAATCTTAGTTCTGTCAATCTGTGTTGCCTAAAAAAAATCAAAGTTATAGGAAGAAGAAAATGTTTTTATTCAACTTTAAAATATACCTAAACAATCACTAAGGAAAAAATATTTTCTGTTCTCACTGATCACATATTTTCTTCCTGATATTGACTCTCGCTAACACAAATTTTCACCACATTCGTGTCACTGGTGTGTGTGTGTGTGTGTGTGTGTGTGTGTGTGTGTGTTTTCCAATTCTATAAATATATTGGACAACTGACCCCTTTCTGCTTTAGTCACTTGTCATCATCATCATCATCACCATATTTATTCTGTACTCCAATAATGGAGAAGTAGTGCTTGAAAGCAATATTGTAATCTAGAGAGTGCACATGAGGGATGGCTTGCCATGGTGTTTAGAGATAAGGTAATCCTTATAAAATGACAGTTTGATTTAAATCATTCACTTAGCAAACATGGTTCCTGGAACACCCTCTCAAAAGTGCATAAAAATTAAAGGTCATCTGATTGATGAGGGAACAAGATCTAATTGGTGTTTTAATAAATGTGTTCTGACTTGGAAATTTATCTAGATTTATCAACAGAAAATGCCTCTGTCTACATCAAATTACCAAGTTATGGTATAAAAACAATCACAAATGTCTTACAGTTGGCTTATATGCAAGTAATGACATCAGAAAGACAAACAGATTATCAGTATCCAGAACTGTTTCCTTGATGCTAAGTTACATACTAGCAACAGTGAAGGATGCATGACCACTGATTTACCGCTTGCAAATGGTGATGAGTCAGAGCATTTACCAATGCAAAGTCTACCTTGGGAAAGATGTACCTGAAATATAGATCTTCATGGGCCACAATGATGCTACTCAGAGCAATACAGTACTATAGGAGGGTTGTGAGAAGTAGTAAGTATTGAAACTATTAACTTTGAGAATCACTTACATCCTTCAGCCACTTGCATAGAAGCCTTGTAGAGTCACAGGCACCTAGTTCTGATGCACAGCTTTCCATACCCCATTGCTTGTTTTCCCTTAGTTCTTCATCAATTTCTTATTAAACTCCATCACTTCCTAGGATGCATTACCCCTGGGACTATGGTAGTCTAGGGATCACTCTCTGATCCACAAATGTGTTATATGAAACAACTCCTTGTAGGAGAAGTTGCATGTGCATTGTATCCTGGGTATATATTAAATTCTTACAGCATTTCTTAGATGTTATAACAACTAAAATATATTGAGACATTTTCAACTTCCCCTCCTAGGAAGACAGTGGAAGAAGAAAGAGCACCTTGATCAAGATCACAGATATAAACAGAGGAAGCATGCTGTCCTGCTTCCGTGATCATCATATCTTCTATCACATTTAGTTACTCCCATACTTACACAACAGAGATCACCCCACACAAAGGAGGCAGAAATCATGCCACATCTTTGCTTAAAGCCTGACTTTGTCCATCACCATAGTAGACTCTTAACTTGAGCCAACATGGTTGAATGTGAACATTTCTTCACTCCTGTTTTACTTTACTGCCAACCATACCCCTCCTAGAGCCAGACATTTTAGCAACACTAGCCTTTCTTCTATCCCTCCAACACACAGTGGGCATTCCAACCTCAGGGCTTTGCATTTGGTGTTCTCTTTTGCAAACTTTCTTGTCTTTCATTTGTCATATTAGGTGATTAAATGCCATAGGATTAGGTGACTGATTTGTTGTTTACTTGTGGTTTAATACCTCTGCCACTCAAATGACTAAAGAAAAAAGTCAACCATTTTGGTCTTTATTCTGTAAATGGTCACTAAAAACTTAAGGACTATTACATAAGGTTACTTTTTTCTCCACCTATCTCACATACACATTTATTCTGATTGTTGCCATTTGCTGTTATCAGTTAGCAATGGTTTATCATCCCTATATACCACTAGATGTAACAAATCCTTTTATAGAATGCCATAGTCCAATGTAACAAATCCTCTGTTGTTGACTATTTCATGAATTCTTATTACGTATCATGTGCATTCTTCTATCTTTTATTCAGTAGAAAAGGGAGCTAGGACAAATTGAGTTTTGAGCTGTTCAGTAGTATCACTCTGCTCATCAATTAGTCATGCATTTCATACTCACAGGATTGTACTAGGAGGAGAAAGAGTTGAGATGGATCTGCACCAAGCAAAAGGAATAGTTAGCACTTGCTGTAAATGTTCAGTACAGCATGTTTTAATTTTCCCCTCACGGAAACAGAAGAGCAGAAACACTTCCACTTGTGGATCTGTTTAAAATTGTAAAAATTTGGCTGTTCTAACTTTCAAGCTGCCTAAATAAGTGGCAAGATGAGTACACGGCATACCACTTCATCTTCCAAACCTACACACAAACATATGAAGCCATTTAAATGGAAGTCAACATCTCAGATACTCTGGTACCAACAGTAGACCATAGCCTTGATGATTATCAGCTCTGCAGAGTCAATGGCACAATCAGGTTTCACATGCTTAACAGTCCAGAGTTTAGCCAGACAATTTGTTCCTATTTTCATAGTCTCTGCTTTATAACCCTGAAAGAGAGATTTTAAATGATATTTAAGAGCCAGAGACATGCTGGGTAGAGGAGGGGTATTGATTGAAATTCGACTGAGGACTTTTTCCAGATTTTTTTAATTAAAATCCTACCGTGTGTACACAAATATATTTTATGACCAAGGATTTTTATAACCAACCTTATATCCCAGCACCCACCTGCCTTTAAATGTAAAAATAAATAAATTAAATAAATAAATAAAGGTTAGATAAATCCAATTCCTATTGAAGTTATGTTTACTTATTATAAAGGTCACCATTGTCCCTCAGTATCTATGCCCATGGCCATGCCCAAGCTAAGTACATAGCTGTGTATATGCTCAGAGCTGCTGTCCTGGAGTTGTGTACTCCCCCACCTCATCTCTCTGCTCTCTGCTGGACTCTTTTGCCTACACCTCTGAAAAGAAAATTCCTTAAGCCCAGACCCAGCTTCTGAATCCCCTGGCATTCACATCCAATCCACAGAGCCAGATGAAATACTATCAGCATGCCATTCTGTCTTGTTTTAGGCACTAAGCACATATAAAATAATCCTCCCTAGCTCTGTATCCAACACATAGCAGTGCTGTAATAAGTCAGTTCATGCAAATAGATGCAGAACTTCCTTCCCAGACCAGCAGATGCATACACAGCATAACTGTCAGTACAGATTTGGGCCCATGGAGCAGCCTCTTCATGAGATCATAAATCACCCGTTTGCAGGAAGAAATGAGCTTGGAAACTCATTTGATTAAAGCCCCAGATTCTTTTATTTTCAGGGGGTAGGAGTAGGCTTTTGAGAACACAAGGAAACAGCCATATTAAACCAACTGTAAAGGTAAAATAACTCCGTGTGTATTCTGAACAAGATTTTCCAATTAAAATTAAGCAGTTAGGACTTGCCTATGCTTGCCCTGTGGCCTAATACACCACAGCTGGGGGGAAAGGTCCTGAGAAACCAGAAGAACAAAGCAAAGCTTACAACCCCTAGGGTGGAGAGAGAAGTCACTGAGGGATGCTCAGGATGCTGGAAGAGAAAGAAGCAGAGCAGATTACACTAATCTGTTTCCTCTGCCCACATTTCTTTCATGACTTTTGAGATGACTTGTATCAAGTGTGAAATTCGCATTCAGAGGGCAATCTGAGCTGATGCTGTGAACATCCAGGAAGGGTTATCTCTGAGCGCTAGGCATCCATTACTGCTGCGTTTCTTCCACATTCTCAGGGTCTCCAAAATGTCACCCCGCCCCCCCAGGATAAATCACAGCTGCTATAAATAGGGTTTTTATCTTTTGCTTTTTAACAGTAAAGGTTTGGGCTGCATGTATACATCTGTTTGTATTGCATCTGCCTCTTAAAAGAAAGAAAACAAAGCCCCCATGAAAACTAAACACACTTCTACTTCCTAGGATCACCCACATATATACTGGGGTCTCAGTCAAGGGAAAAAACAATTTTGGGTCTCGTACCCTTGGTTCCCTTGGGTCTGAGTCATGTAACAAACTACTGGACATATGCACTCACATATAATACAGAATTAGTCAATATCTGGAAAACACTGTTCATTGGAGTGGCTTTCATAACCCACTGTCAATATTTTCATAGCTAGCAGCAGAACTTTTCTGTTTTACAAGGCACTTCAAAACTACGCTTTCAACTCTGACTCTCTTCATAATCACAGAAAGTGGAAAGGTTCAAGGTAATTGACTCCATTTTTCAAAGAGGAGCTTTCCCCATGCAAAACAGCCAAGGGTTGGTTAGTGATCAGGGTTCTACTCATAATACCTCAAATCTGGTTGTGGGTCTGTGCTCTATGGGCACGTTTTATCTAATAAGTGGCACAAATATATTCAGTGCTGTCTGAAACAGTAGAGTAGTTGTTAGCCTCTAGTGAAAGAAAGTCTCCCTTTAGGAATAACTCTTGCCAATCCCGTGACTCCACTCTGTTCTACAAAGACCTCATCCTCAGATTCCTTTGACACAATATGGTTGCCAGTAGCCTTAAACAAAATGGTAGTCTAGGTTAAAATCATTTGAAAAGGAATTTGTCCTCTATCAGTAGAGTATGCTCCTGGAAGTGATTCATTTCTATCTCTGAAGAAATCACTATGTTATTTGAATACAAAACGCATTGACCAGCTCAAGTCAGACATCTATTCATGTAGTTAGAGAAAATGTGGCCACAATCAGAATTCATCTACAGCAAGTTTGAGAAGAGGTATGTCTCAGCAGAAAATCAAGGTGCAAATAGATCTAATCTGCAAATGTGAGAAATATGCACTGCACTGTGTTAAATAAAACTTTATCAACACAAATGGGATCTGCATGTTGTTGCAAGAATTCCGATACTTATTTATATATTTATGAAAGAAAATATCATATAAATATTTCATTGCAACACCTAGAAATTTCACAATTAAGAAGGCATTGGCCCTGCCTGAGGCAATCCTATAAAGTGAAGACTTGGGTTGGGTGGCTTTACACCCTCCCATCATGGCTGAGTCCACACTTCCCACTGTTAAAGTGGCATGAATTATTTGTAGGAATACACAACCATCCCCTCTTAGTGTACTCTGCAGATTCAAAATTTCAACAGTTGCCATGACAACTTATTTGGGTTCTGAGGGGATGTGGCATTTCTCATATTATCAATCAAAAGCTAGATTTATTTCACAATAATATAGAATGCCAACTCCCATGGAGTAGGATATATGGAAGAAATAACAAGAGCGACACTGGAGAAATTACATTTCATAATACTTTCACTGACACTTTGAAAGTAAGTAGCAAAGGTAAGTATTTTTCTAAATATTGACTTCCAGAACTTTAGATAGATAGCTTAAGGACCCACAAATACAAAATGCTTTCCAAGTATATTTATCCACTGTGGATACTTACCTTGAATGTTGAAAATGGAATGGATCTGAAATGTCATGTAGGCCAGTCTACTCACTCATGCTTACAGATAGAGTAAGATCCAAGGAGAAAAAAGAAGAGTGAAGGTTTGCATGGGCATAGCGACAGATCTCAACTGGAGCTCAGGTGCTCAAATGTAAACCAAGATTTTTTTCTACAGTGCCTGTCAGCTAAAGCACCGATGTCCTAACATTACAGGAAGAATACTCACCAACTTTGCAAATTATAAACTACACGTCCATTCCAAAATACATACTAATTCTAAGGAATTTTTCATCTGGACCATGTTCCGGAACTGATACAAATATCACTATATACCATAATTCTTGATAATTAACTTACCATTTTTATATTCCCAACCTCTTGCCACTTCTTATGGATTTGTCATAGAAATCAGGTAACACTATTGACAGGGAACTCTAATACTATATTTGTGAAAAAATATAAATATAAAAATATAAACATCTGCTTGGCAGTGATGGCACAGGCCTTTAATCCCAGCACTAGGGATGCAGAGGCAGGTGGATCTCTATGAGTTCGAGGCCAGCCTGCTCTACAGAGCTAGTTCCAGGACAGCTGGGGCTGTTACACAGAGAAACCATGTGTTAAAAAACAAATAAAATGAACATCTTCTATATCAATAATATATGAGGTTATTTTATAAATGACTGGGTTATGCATCATATTCAATTTATGCATTAAAGAAATTTATATTAGTTTATATTCCTTTTCCCAGTTAGATAACACAGTTCCATAGGTGGTTTAAACAATAGAAACTTATTTCCAGATGGTTTTGAAGACAAATGTAACATATGTAGATTCCCATGTTTTTGTTTCCTCTAAATACCTCTCTTTTCCTTATGGCTTCTGTCTTCACATAGTGTTTCCTTTGTATGTGTGTGTCCTGCTTTGCTCTTGTTATAAGGTCACAGGCATACTAGGTTAGGATTCATACAAAGATCCTCATTATAACTTAGTCATGGTTGTGAAGACACTAGTTCCAAACACAGTAGTGTGCTGAGGTACATGCATTAGGATACAATGCAGGAATGTGGAGAGAAAGCAGTCCACGAACACCAGCCATGACAGAACTGCATTTAGATACCTGAAGAACATATTTTCAAGCTATCATAATATTACACATTAGCAGAATGTAACTTATATTTATACTAATAGTTATGATTAAGGCATTAGGAAAACTAAAATATCCAACATGCTGTTCTCCCAATAGTATTTTATTGCCTAATCCCCAATCACTCATCCCATGACAATATGGGCTGAGAATTTAGGGACTCAACACATCAGATAAAGCAGGATAAAGACCAAATGCCACAGAACTGATGAACAAGCTCAGAGTGAACAGCAGAATAAGTTCAGCTTTTGAGCACACATACGGTTATTATTGGGAACTGGCAGCATTTGAAAACTCAGTGTTTCGTTTAGTACTATTGTCTGTTCCATAAAGGGACTAAAACAGAATTCCCCTGAACACATTTTTTTCCAGAACTATCTCACTTAAATGCATAGCCATTTGTAAGATATTGGAAAAGTCAAGTGAAATACCAAATCAGAATTAATCCCCAACTATCTTTTTAAATAAATTTAATAGGTCATAGCATGAAATGCAAATAATTTAACAACTGTATGAACCAAATAACTTGCCCTGTTCTGGATCTTAACTATTAGAAGGGACTAATCAAGCCTCCTTTGGGCCAGACTTCTTTTGCTTTGTAGAGTCATGTACAGGGGAAAGTGATGCCGTTCTTCTCATGCATCCGCTTGCAGCTTCAGATTTAGCATTCCAACTGCACTTTACAGCGACGCTATGCTATAGAGCAGCTGTTCTCAACCTCTGGGGTTATGATCCCTTTGTGGGTTGCATGTTAGATATCTCATGCATATAAGATATTTATATTATCATTCCTACAGAAAAAAAAAAACCTTACAGTTATAAAATAGTTGGGAGTCACCACAACATGAGGAACTATATAAAAGGATTGCAGCATTAGGAAGGCTGAGAATCACTGTTGTAGTGCTTTCCCCAAAATGTCTCAGCATACAGTAGTGCCTCTTCCTGACATAAGCTAGTCCTTCTCGCTATCATCTGATCACCTGACTCAAAGTGCCTCTGCTTACCTGAACTGTCTCTGCACTGTAAAAATCTTCTTGATGTACACTGGCATCAGATGAATTTCCTGCAAAATCGTACAACACTGCCTCGCCTCCCTATTTATAACTCGATGGATGTTTCTAAAATTATTTGCTTTGAGATTATAATATAACTACATCATATCCCCTTTCCCTTTCTTTGTCAAAACACCCTCACATACCCCACTCCTTGTGCTCTTTCAAATTCATGGCCTCTTCTTTCATTGTTTGTATGTGTGTATGTGTATATATATTCCTTGATACATAATGTAACCTTCTCAGTCTGTATAATGTCACTCATATTATGCTTTCAGGGCTAGATGTTTGGTATTGGATAACCAACTGGGGAAGATTTTCTCCCTTTCTAGTATCCCTTATTCCCTCTAGCTCTCCTGAGGATTCCTCCAAGTTAACATGTCTATTGTTATTGCCCTTGTTCAGTTCTTGTTTAGACAGGAAATAGTCTGTTTCAATTGTTGTCTTATCTATGCTAGTGTGGGAATTTTGAGGACAAAGACACCTTGTTTATGGCTGCATTGCCAAAACCTAACACTATGCCTGGATTGCAATGAAATTGGGTTGAATGAATGAAGAAGAATACTGTTATTCCAGAGATGATGTTAAAGATTCAGTTCATAGAAGCTGGTTGTTAATATATCATGAGTAGAAATCCCAACTTGTAATATATTTTACCAAGGATTTTTATGAGCACAAACAATAACAGAATTCAGTGGTGTATAATCCATGTACATGTTCAAGCCAACATGAAACTAATCTAAGTTATTGATTCAATAACAAAAAGAAAATCTAAGGTCTAGAGAGTTCTAGTAATTAACACAAATGATAACGATAAGATAAGTGTACATGGAGCTTTTGACTTTTATTCAACTATTTGGTAATATTCATTAAATACTAACATATATGCCTGGCACCAGGAATATAAGGACAAATAAAGAAATAGGATCTAGGTACTCTTGATATATGCATTCTCATGACAGAAGGCAAGTTAAAATGATTGATGAAAATTTATACAATAACATACATACAGTGACAAGGTAATGTCTCCGAGGAGGCAAAATTTGAGCTAAAGTTTAAGAAAACTTGAATTGTGTGAAGCTCAGAGGAAGTAATGAAAGTCATAAGATGGGAAGAAAGTTGATGCTATAGAATAAAAAAGTGGAAGTGAATGGTTGAAATGTAGGGAGGATAACTGTGATGATAAATAGGAGACAAAGACAGGGCCATAGCTTACAGGGCATAGCTAGACAAGTAAGGAGTGTGCAGGTGTCCTAGGCTACATTAGAGATCCTATTGTTATTTCTGCTTCCAAGTCCATTCTCTGTTAAGAAGGACACCTTTGTTTCACTAAAGTCACCATTGTTGAACTGATATGTGAACCAGGGTAGGAAACTTAAGAATTAATGGAGCAAATGAATCAATGATCCTTTTCAGCTATCACAAAACAAAGGGGGAGGAGTTTATGATTATTCATAAATATACTTCCATAAAAATTCATTTCATTAAGAATCTGACTTGCTGGGACTTCATGAAGCAATCAACTTATAGTTTCCAAAGTGCATTAGTGAAGACCTTTCTTCGGGAGTTTCTAGAGCCCATGTTTATTTACAAAGATTATCCACAAAAGTCAACATCTGATCCTGGCTTTGAGCTTTGTCCCAGATACAAAACATGCAAAACAGAGGTGTTGACAAATACTGCAGTGTTTGTTGCCAAAGCTCCCTCTACCATTTCATATTAACTTCAAGTCAATGAGCTTACTTAGATGATAGATGTCTAAAGAAACCATAAACTTTTATCTGTCTCTTCTATTCTTTTTTAATTTAAATTAGAAACAAGCTTGTTTTACATGTTTATCCTAGTTCTCTCTTCCTCCACTCCTCCCCTGCTCCTCACCAACCCCTTATCACATCTCTTTTCTGCTCCCCAGGGAGGGTGAGGCCTTCCATGGGGGATCTTCAAAATCTGTCATATCATTTGGAGCGGGACCTAGGTCCTCCCCTGTTTGTCTAGGCTGAGAGTGTCCCTCTATGTGGAATGGGTTCTCAAATTCCAGGGATAAAATACTGATCCACTACCAGGGGCCCCCATAGATTGCCCAGACCTCCTTACTGACACCCATGTCAGGGGGTCTAGGTCAGTCCTATGCTGGTTTCCCGGCTATCAGTCTGGGGTACATGAGCTCCCCCGTGTTCAGGTCAGCTGTCTCTGTGGGTTTCTGTAGCCTGGTCTTGACCCCTTTTATTATATCTCCTCCCACTCTGCAACTGGATTCCAGGAGTTCAGCTCAGTGTTTAGCTGTAGGTCTGTGCCTCTGCTTCCATCAGCTACTGGATGAAGACTCCAGGATGGCATATAAGGTAGTCATCAATCTCAATATCAGGGAAGGGCATTTAAGGTAGCCTCTCCATTATTGTTTAGATTGTTAGTTGGGGTCATCCTTGTAGATCTCTGTATTTCCTTGGTGCCAGATTTCTCTTTAAACCTATAAAGGTTCCCTCTATTATGGTATCTCTTCTTGTATTTGAAAATATAGAAAAGATAAACAGGATTAGGTAAAACAGAATGGAAAATTCTGAAACATTGCTAACACCCACACATTTGGATTTTTGACTCTGCCTTGCCTTGGCCTCCTGTCCAAGTCATGAACTTTACAATGTCATCTCAAGGACCCTTACCACCTTTACCAAATGCTTCCTCTGCCTTTTCTAACTTTGATACCATTAAAATAAAATGCTGCCATCAAATGTAAGCTAAAATTCATTCTTTGTGACACATATTGACAAGTGGATCAGGAATAAATAATTTTGTTTTCAAACTCCAAAAGAACAGCAAGTTTGGAAATAATCAATGATACTTTTTTTGTAGTATATGGTTTCTTAAAGGAAAGTGAAATACTGAAGAAATACCAGTTAAGAGATGAGTATTTGCTTGAGATTGCCCCCATCTGAAGTTATTTCCCTTTTGCTACTTCAAATTGCAAGGCCACAGCTGCCTCCACATTGGCTATCACTGGTTAGTGAATTGGCCAGGCTTCATGGCCCAACACTATGTATGAGTTATTCTGAACCAATCTGGACCATAACTCATTCTGGACAATGGGATATAAAGTGAGGATAAACCTTGTCTTTTGATGCTTGGGAAAGAAAATAGCTGCTTACAAATGGAAGTCCTTGATGGTGGATCATTAATAAAGCCTTCAAAAATGAGACAACCACAAGGTTGATTTTTGAGTCCTCCTTCAACTCAAATCACTAATAATGCCTTTAATGGCTGCTTGCTTTCCAGAGTGTGGCACTTTTTAACAAACTAAGGTCTTTTGGTGGAGTAAACTTGAGACAAAAGTGGGGAACTAACTTATTCTGTCTTGTGATGAGCAAGCATCAGCCATTCCTCTTAGCCACTGCTCAGGGCTAGGATAACCCTGTCCAAATTAAGCGTTATATACTTGGTGTGAGTTTCCTTCTTTTAAAAATGTTTTTATTGATCCTTTAAGAATCTCATACAATGTTCTTTGATCATTTACATCCCCATTTCCTCTTAACTCCTCTCAGATCGACTTTCACCCCTCTACCCCCAGATTTTATTTCTTAAAACAATATCAACTATAATTAATGTTACCCATATCCTCCTGGGTTGGTTCTTACAATGCTGAAAAAGATTGGAGAATTCTTAGGGTTCTTTCTCTTTTTTTTCCAGCTAACTCCCATTGAAGGTGACACATTATTTTGTAGTGCTAAGTTTACCATGCTTACAAACAGCATCACTAGGAACAATCAATTTTAGAATTCATCAGAATTCAATAACACATCAAAAATTCTTCTTTCTGTCATCAACTCTTCCTAATAAACATAGTCAAAATGGCTTCATTTTTGTATTCACCACTTCATAAACTCAAAATTAAACTAGAATTTCTACTGGGGCTTATTGCCACAAATAGGTTCCAAGTGGTTTGTTCAGTGGGATAAAACTCAAAGCTTGGCAGAAAAGCCCTATTGTCCATGTTCTTTTCAGTTATTCTGTTTGAGAGAGATCTCTGCTGATTCTTTCTGGCATCCCAATCAATTACATGACAAAATAGAACTATTTGCCAACAAAGGCCCAGCCAAACCAGTATCTTCAGGAAAGCAACTTCCTACAGATGTGATGCTTGCTAGAATTCTTGGCCCTAGAACTTCAAGTTCAGAATTACCTGGTGAGCTGTGACAAATATAGAATCTAAGTCCACATCTTAGCGGGGTGAGATTTCTTATGTGTTGTAGAATAATGAAACTAAGGCAGGCGTGAGAGGAGAATCTTGAAGAACAACAAAGGTTCATTTTTGCAGAAATAGTTTCCTGCGTGTCTCCATCCCTACTGAGGACAGAATGAGAGTGAGATGCATGCTGTGCCTGCAAGGATCAAGACATCCAGAAAAGCAATTTTCTAAACATCACAGGGTCCCAGAAGTCTTTTCAGCTCACCTACTCATTGGCCTGAATTCATTCCAATCTCTGGCAAAACTGGGTCTGTAGAAAACTATGTTTTACTGCCCTGATTTACCATCAATTTCCATCCTTCACTTTCCATAGGAAATACCCAAACTAAGTGGCTTTTTGTTAACACAGACTATTAGTTTTACAGCTAAGTCTCAAATTCTGGCTTGGGTATTTATCGTCTATGGCCGTGGGCAAATTACTCAACATCAGTCCCCTGTTAAGAAAATAATAATGTGTAAAGTATTAAAAAGCATTACTCTCAGCATGCTTATAAATATTGACTTGGGTATTATTGTTACTACCACTGTTTGTTTTTAACTATACACAGGGCACAGGAAAGATCTGACTTAATGCTTTGGTGACAGAATGAAAGCCAAAGTTTGGATTCCTTAGAAGTACTCTATATATAAGCCATCTGCATTTTCTGAATTTGTGAATTGTTCAGCAGTGTCCAGCTGTGTAGATGGTCATCAGAGACCACGAATGAACCCTTAAATTTGTCTCTAGCTTCAATTCACCACAACATAATGACTATCAAATAATCTAGCACCTGAGTACCAAAGTGAAATTTATAACAGAAAGCTCCAAACAGGCCATGGTGCCAAATTCCTGTTCTGGCTTCCCAACAAACATAAAACCCATTGGTTTTGCCTACTCAATTTTCCTCTTTAATTATACATGGCAGTTTTTGACTTTCCAAAGCATGCTGGCATTTGCCAACTCAGATGTGTCATAGTCTTAGTATCCATGTGATACAGATTTTTAAAAAAAGATGTCATACACAAATTACGATTCACAAATCCCCATCACCAGAATATTTACCAGTGAGATCACACCCAGATTTCTCTCACATGTAGTAGGTGCAGAGAATACAAAGCATAGAGAAAAGTAAGATGTGGCTTAGATTAATAATGTTATCACTATTAACTGAAATTTAATGAATATTAAATATTCATGGGAAAGTAGATTTTGTTCTATTTGTCAGGTCTCTATATCGGATCACAGGGAAGAGTATTTTACTTTCATGTCCAAATAAGCAAATGGTACCTTACAGAATCTTTTCAAACTATATTTTAGCAAATTATTTTACTAGTTTTCCTAGAAAACAGTGTCTTTTACCAAATGGATTGTATAGTGCCCAAGATATTCCCAGGCCATGATTTTGTAAATGTTTTATTTCTTTATTTATGTTTATTATTATCACTTTTTTATTTTTAGCATAGTATGTGAGAGTTTTATAAATTAAAGATAGGATCCTATTTTCTACACTTCCAGAGGCATATCCTTTGTTTGGCCAGGTTAAGGAGACATAGAATGCTACATTCTAATCTTCATTCTTATACACAGTAGTTAATTTTTGTTGAGTTAACCTTTAATGAGGATGATTCCAGAATGCCTCATTTAGCCTGTCTTTCTCAAGGTACTTTGTGCTTCCTACTTAACAGAAAGCCCTGCGAGGCAGGAGGCAAGTGGAAGGAAACTGGAGACAACCTTATATATACATGCTCAGGTAGATGGAATAATGGACCCCCAAGATATTCAGAAACTAATTTTTAGAACCTGAGATTACTCTATCTTATTGATGAATCATTTTTCCATGGCCATAAATTCAAATTTGGTACCTCTGTAAAGCTGTCCATTTTAAGGCCTTCAGAGCATATACCTCTCCAAAGCCTCTCTTACTCTGTGTGATTTCTGGTAATCCTTGTCCTTCCTTGACTCATGGATGTGACACTCCAAGTTCTACTTCTGTGTCCACTTTTGTGTCATAGACACCTACGTGTGTTCACATAGGATGCCTATAGACAAACCTCCCTTGTTTTGTTAGCACACTCACCACTGGCATAAGGCTGCATTTTAATTTGGCTGTATCTGCACAATCTTCCTCATAAAGTTATATCTACCACAAAGTGGGACACCAGCCTACTGTGACAGATAAAGTTTAATCTGTAATACACAGAATAAAGGACTTCTCAAAAGTTACTAATTTAAGTAGCTTCCAACCCAGATTATCCAGGTGTGCCCACTGTGCACAAAGGCCTTTATAAGCCCAGGGACAGGAGAGACAGAGAGGGGATAGACATATGATCAGGATAGCAGATATTTGAAGGATGAATTAATGAGTCAATTAATGAGCCCTAAAAGTAAGAAAAATTAAGAAAGATATTGCTTCCTGGAATGGTCATAAAGAATTAGTACTACTGATGGTAATTTATTTACCTCCTTAAGAACTGAACCCTAACTGATCTGACTCTAAGGTTTATAATCTGTCTTATATTAAGCCATTATTTCCTGTTACCCATTTGTTATTAGTTAGGTGGCCTCTCTGGACAGAGAGCAGAAAGTCAGGTCTGACTGCGGCATAAAATTCATACTTAAATTCTTCACATCTTCACACAAGAAAAACAATCATTATTCACCTGGCCTCTAAGGAGAAGTGGTGAAAGAGAGGCCACCGAATCATCTCCTGGGGCAGACGCGTTGGTAAGATAATCAATGGGCTCTTAAACACCTACTCTAAAGCCAATGAGCAGTTAGCAATGCCAGGATTCACTTGGCATAAAGTAAATAACAACATTGAACATCACACATACAAAGGAGTATAGCTAATGTGCCAACTTGACCCGCTCTTCCAAAAATTAAAGATGACAGAATCCTTCTCTTCTTCTAGTGCTTCCTCTCTTTGGGTTTTGCTGTTGCTGTTGTTTGTTTTTGGTTTTTTGGTCTTTTGTTTGTTTGTTTTTCTGTGTGGCTAGAAAATTGTCCATCAGAGATATGAAGCTTTGTTATACCACACACTTCTTACATTACATATTGGCTGTACTAGTTCAAATAATTTACTTCACTTCCCCAAGATTTTACCAACATCTTTGATATTCACATCGAAGTCTGAAGGGCAATGGTTTTGTGTTATGAAGCACTGATGATTTTCAATTCTTAGAAAGATATTCTGTACAGAAACTGTCTTATTTTAAAATTCTTTTTAAAGAGAAAACTAACAACTTTACAAACTTATGGGATACAATTTTGATGATTCAATACATGTGTACATCGGGTGAATAAATATGTTCATCACCTCATGTCATTTAATTTTCATTTTGTTGTGGTAGAAACACAGAAGGGGGTAGGTTGAGGTATTTCAAATCCTGTAAGACAAAAGCCTGCTAACAATGAAAACAAACCTTAGCAATCCTGTTTCAGAAAGGACAGAAGGGAGATACAGGCTCAGAAGAGCAAAATCAGAAGGAATTTATCTATATGAGAGAAATCTTACAAGAAATGCTAAAGAAGATCTAGGACACTAGAAGTACCAGAAACTACTGTTTAGTAAGTATCCTCAAGTCAGCCAATGAATGGCCTGAATCGAAAGATGAATAGTGCCACGTCCTTGCGCAGTTCTAGGGACTTACCTAACTGTGGTAGAGGGAATGAAGATAGACACACATACATAGAAAAGCTGGCATCAGATGGACTGTGCTCTCTTTTTTTTAACTTTTTTAAAATTTTTTTTATCTTACATATATATCCAAGTTCCCTCTCCCTCCACTCTCCCCTCCCATTCCCTCCCACTCCACATGTAGGGTGATGCCCTCCAGGAGGGGTCATCTAAATCTGTCAAGTCATTTGGAGTAGTGACTAGGCCCTCCCTCCTGCCTCTAGGTTAAGGGAGCATCCCTCCATGGGGGGTATGCCCCAAAGTCATTTTGTGCACCAGGAATACATCCTGGCTCTACTGTTCGAGGACCATTAGACTGCCCAAGCCTTCTAGCTGAGACCCATGTTCAGGGGATCTGAGTTGATCCAATGCTGGATTCCCAGTTATCAGTCTGGGGGCCCATTAGCTCCTCCTTGTTCAGGTCCGCTGTCTCTATGTGTTTCTGAAGCCTGTGTTCTTTAATGTAGAAACCAAAGCAACCTAGAAGCACAAAGGTTTATTATGTACAGCTTAACAGGGAGCCAGGGTTACTGTGGGTGACTGAACAAGAAAGGTAATTATTACATATGGATATCTAATCAAGGAGGCTGGTGATTGTACAATAACTGAACAAGGAGGCATGTCTAACTCATCCCTGTAAGAAAGCAGCCTCCAGCTGAAAACATCCAAGGGAGAAAGCTAAAGTGGACATTTTCTGTGGGCACTGCCAACGTTTATACTTGGACAAGAGTAGAGCTTTGCCATCTCGGAGCCTCACCCTTGGAAGGTTCTAAGGTGTCAACATGGCCATATACTTTCCCTCAAGACTTCATTTATTCCCTACAGATGGGTAGGTAGGTGGCTGGCTGGCTTAATAGAAAGGTGAATTAATGGATCATTAAGTAGGTAGGTAAGTAAGTGGTTGGAGATATCCAAAAGGCTTCTCTACTTTTAAGTGGAACTTTGCACAGCTCTGGGCTACGAGAGTTATTCCTCTGCCTAAAGCTGTCTTTCTGTAGTTTTAGATCAGTGGCTGCTCCCTCCATCCCATGATCTCTGCTCTTATGTCTCCTCTTCAGAAAAGTCTATTCTGATTTCTTGACTTAAAATTATAACCTAATTACTATTGAAAGCATCTTTATTGTTCACTGCTGGAATCAAACTTAGGGCATTGCATATGGCGGGCAAGCACAGTGTAATTTCAGTTTAAGTTGTTTTCTTCTTATGAATATGTATTTTCTTGGTTTTGATTTGTTTGTGTGCCTACTTTTCTATGATATGTATGGCTATGTTCCAGCCATACAAGCAGCAACCTTAACTGTCGGGAGCCTAGTGCAACAATGATGCAGAATAACTCCTACACCCATGGGACTGATAATCTACTGTAGTTCATATTCTATGACTCTATTCCACAAATACTGTGGTGAGTAATAAAACTGCACAAATTCTGGCATGTATTCTGGGGTTTTAGTAGTAAGAGGATTCCAGAAGCTTTGCCCTCATGAAGAGGTTCTGACAGTTCTGTTCACACTGTCTGGCCTTCTGTTCTCCCAAGCCATTTCTTGACACAAACCAGTAGGAATGTCACACCTGTCTAATTACAAATGTGTGTGAGTGTCTCTGAAGAAAATTTTCCAAATGCATTCACCTTTACTCCAAAGCTTTTTGTATATCTGGAAGGCATCTTGAGTCAACCAATACCATTCCATGCCCAGATGAGAACTCATGTGATACAAGTAATGAATTGATTTTGTGATACAAGTAATGAATTGATTTGTATTGTGCACAGAAAACAATATATTTTGAAAATAAAAGTACTAAGTGGAGACACAGAGAGCATTGCTGTGTCTATATTATACTTAAGAGCATCATAATAGAGAAAAATGAGTCAGGAAAATGTGACACAATTGAAGATTTTAATACTAACTAGTGGATTTTCAAAAGAAGAGGCTATAGCATCATAAATTCTTTGCCTCTTTTCTCTACCCAACTGGATGGCAATTACGGTCTTTCTTATGTTGAAACTTAGCAAACACTGAACTGAAGTTCTAACTTTATCCAGAAGAAATGTGGAGGATGAAGCTCATTTTAGGTAGGAAACTATTGTTTCTGCTGATTTACCAAACATGCTAGTGAAGTCTACCATGAAGGTTATTAGTAGACTGTAGTAGAGTCAGTGAGATATATTTTAATATATTTGCAATAAGATTGCTGGAATAAAGATGTTTGTATGTTTTCATTACCTATTTAAATGGTTGCAATTCAAAAATACATTCATAATTGATAGAGCTGCTAGAAATAAAGAAATCATAACTACATTGTTCATATAATAGTAATATTAGGAAATGAAGAGGAAGAACAAATTTCCAAAACCAGAGAAGGCTCACTCTCTCTTTTTCTTTCTTTCTTTCTTTCTTTCTTTCTTTCTTTCTTTCTTCCTTCCTTCCTTCCTTCCTTCCTTCCTTCCTTTCTTTCTTCCTTCCTTCCTTCCTTTCTTTCTTTCTTTCTTTTTGTCTTTAAGAGATAAAGGTGCTTCTGCAATAAGGGGTTGATTTTTTTAAAAATCTCAAACAAAAGAAAGTTATCATTAAGGGTGGGGTGTTTTTATTTGGAGAATGAAGGAGATAGAAATGACCTAGAAAATTTGGGAGTAAGCCATCATTTCATGTGGCTTTCTTTCATGTTAGGTAACCCGGATAAAACAATACATCTAGGTCATGAGTGTCCCAAAGGCTCAGTGTGCAGCTCTGACATCACTTTATCTATAGATTTTTCCCAGCATCAAGAATCATTCTGAGGGCCTAGTCCCTACTCCAAATGACTTGACAGATTTTGTTGATCCCTCCTGGAAGGCATCACCTTCCCTGTGGAGTAGAGGGGGGATAATGGAATGGAAGAGTGGTTGGGAGACACGAGAGGGAGGGAGAGATGGAGAGGAAACTGGGATCAATATGTAAAATAAGAAAAAGTTAAAAAAGAAAAAGAAAATGCTTTATTAAAAAAAAAAAGAAAGAAAGAATCATGCTTCATGCACAGTTCTCCTTTCACCAGTTGTTTCCAGAGAGGAACAATTAGCACTCTGTTCCTCTAATTAGTAAAGATTCCTTCAATAATTTCTGGCCCTTATAGATCAACTTGCAAGTGGTGAGCAAAAGAGAATCTATTTTTTTCTCTCTCTTTTTTCCTCTATTGGAATAAAGGTATTGAAAGATATGAGATGTAAATGCAAAGGATTACTGAAAGGAAACAATAAAAGTACAGTTATTTACATGCACAGAAATATCCTAAATCTTGAGGAAATAAAAATATTCTGAAAAAGAATTATAAATGCATAGCTAATATAGAAAAATCTGTGCTAGTCTCCCTCTGGAATGAATTTAAATAAATATGGCTTTGTGTTGTGAATGTGTTTTGTGTGTGTGTGTGTGTGTGTGTGTGTGTGTGTGATATTTAAAAAAGTATAACAGGAGCTTATGTATGTAACTATTCTCAGCCTTTTAATAGAAGGCAGAATTTTCACATCTATCCAAGTTTCAAAGCTTGTGAATAATTTTTTTAAAACAACTTGAGGCTATAACTAATATTTCTCAAGTTCATGCTAGAAGACTTAATGGGGAACTTAGCAACTAAGAAAAACTCTCATTTTCTCCTAAAACTCGTTCTTGTGCTATAACTATGTAAATTAACATGTGCTCATAATCATTCTGGCTTAAAGTACACTTGACTAGCTGTAAATATAAAAGACTTAACCAAGAAGATTTGATTTAAAAAATAAAAAAGTGTATGTAATAATTACTACTTCAACCAGTCCTTCTCATTACTACCTGAGATACCACTAGTATCCCACCAGTCAATGTGAAGACATTGTAAGGAAGACATCACTGCATATTCTTAAAAAAAAAAATTAGCAGAATGTCCAGTCACTACTGAGAAATTCAAAGCTAAGGTAAATATCATTGATACTTTCATGAGGGTGTTTCCATTTTAGATAATACAATAAATTTACCATTTCTTCCCTTAAGTTTATATACTAAATGTACAAATATTTTACTGTTCTGAAATGTATGTGTGTGCTCTCATGTGGGCACACAAGCTTAAGAACATGCTTCAATGCATGTATCAGTGTTGACACTGGAATATTGATCATCTGGAATGTTTAAAAAGAGCAGTGCTTGGGTTTTGTTTTGTTTTGTTGTTCTTTGAGACAGAGTTTCTCTCTGGATCTCATTCTGTAGACCAGGCTGTCCGCGAACTCACAGAGATCCTTGTGTCTCTGCCTCCTGAGTGCTGTGATTAAAGGGATGTGCCACAGAAACCCAACTAGTGCTTGGAATTTTTACTTGCTATGGTCTACCTTATGTGTGATCAGAAGGCTTTACACAGGTTAAGAAGTGACTGAAGTGTTACTATGGTCCTGTTGCTTTGAACAATCTTGTTAAGCTCTAGTGTTCATCTCAGGAGACTGAGTCTCTGACTTTCAGTTATCATTAAGGAAAATGATGTTTTAATGTAGTCTATCGATAGTTTTCTCAGTCCCTAAACCAAGAGCCAGGTAATCAGCTGAGGTTGATTTAATTATCTAAACACAAATTTCCCTGCATTCAGGTTATGAGCTTTAAATTGTGTTGTTAAGTAATAATATTAGGCATCAAAACGATGAAGTAGATCAATATTATATTTTCAAACTATGTGACTAGTTCCTGAAGACTTTCCTTACATTATCATGAATAAGGTGTGCAAGTCAGAAAGTAAGGAAAGAATCTATACAAGGATTTCTTGGACAAAGCTATGGCCACATGGCCACTTCCTTGTCTTAATGCAGGAATAACTAGGGTACTTAAAATTAAAATAAAATAAAAACACTTCCTAAGATATGCACATATCTCTGGAATTTTGGAGGCAAAGGAGACAGGTATGACTTCTCATTTTTCTTCTTACTTATGCCATTTGTGCATCCCCATCCCTCTACTACTCATTTTCTCTATTCCTGTAATCTAAAGGACAGTTAGCAAACCTTTTCTGCAAGAAGTCATATAGTCTTATTTTAGGTGTTATAGTTCATATAGTTTTCTGGCCATCATCATTTGAAATCCACCACACATCATGTATAAGCTCCTGTATATGGGTGTACTTCAGTGAAACTTAACTCACAAAAATAGGCAGCAAAACAGAGCTGATCTGTGGAACAGTGTTTATATACTTGAGATGCTAAGGGAATGCATGACAGACAGATACCTTTGAAATCTGAGCCCCAACAGTGACTGCTTCATTGATGTTTGGCTACAGCTGTTAGGCAAAGATGTTTGAGGATTTCCCATGGTCCAGATTAGTACCATGTTGGGAAGAAAGAGTCTGATGGAATTGCATGAATTCTGCCCAAGAGGAATCTCTGGGAGGAGGGTGGAACTCAAGCAGAGAGATTATAACTGTGGGGATTCATAAAACAAAAAGCTGAGAGTGTTGGATAGAGAGTGTGTGGGGTAGGAGGCATAAGAAAGGTCACCTTTGACTCTGTCTTCAGCTGATGATTAAGTCTTTACAACCATGTGAGATCTGTTTGCCCTTAAAGTGTCCACAGGACATCAATGACATGAGAAGGCCCAAGGAGAGCCTCTGAGAACTCTTCAAACAATAAAAGACTTCCTTCAATGAATACATTTAAAAAGAAAGTTTTAGAAAGTTTGCATTTTGAATATATTACAAAAATTATTTGTTTAATATATCTGTCACAGAAATGCTACCTCTTCATTATATATGGAAAAGGAAATAGATTCTAAAATAAGTGTACACAGACAACATCCCTATGGTCGCATCCATTCTGTAATTTCTGCTTTATTTCTATGGTGGTTCCCTAATGATAGCTGCAAGGCTCTTCTAAGGAATTTCTTAAAACACAGGTTGCTGGGATAACCCCCAGAGTTCTGATTCAGGGAGAATGGAGTGGGGCCTGAGTAAGCATTTCTCATATAGTCTCCAGTGACACCAGCATTTCTCATCTAGAATCATACTGTAAGAGCCAGTGCTTTAAGCCTGCTTTCCAGCTGTAGATTCTCATCCCAACAAAATTAGGATTGTTTAATGCTAATTAGGTATGTATCAGCACTATGGAATTGTCCACAAGGACTATTCATCCACTTTTGTTTCAGAGGACAATTAATGTTCTAAGGTGCTGACCCTATGTATCACTTCTCAAACAATGAACATTTTTTTTCTTGAATATACTAGATTTCCCAGCCTTGCCATTGCTTGCATACTACATGAAGACAGTTACCGGTCAATACCAAATATTACACATAGTGTCACCATCTATCCAGTGCAAACAGGAATATTGAAGGGAGTTTACTGACATGTTGTCTGACATTGTCATGATCCATGAGTGGCAGAAAATAGAAACCCAGTGAGTAGGCATATTTCCATCTGGCAAGAAGATGGTTGTAATGAGCACCGATGTAAAATGACAGATAGTAACAGAAACTAGAAAGTCTATGGGAAAATTAACTTTCCTTATCTCACATCTGCATGTCAGGGGGAACTGCCAATCATAGTCTCTAGAGAAGAAGGCTTATCTGGATTCCTAGCCACGTGCAATGCCATGTTAGCCTAAGTTTAAAGGAGAGAAAGAAAGAGAAAAAAAAGCAAAAGAAAAAACAGCATGGAAAAAATAGAATCAGTCTGTTAGTGAGCTTTGAACAAATGGGGAGCTGAGAAACAAGCTGTCACAAATTGGCACAGAGAATGCAGAGAATCAATGTGAAATGAAAGCTGCCTCTCCCAACAAAATAAAGCAGGCAATTAACTCTTCCTGTCCTTGCCATAGTCACACGCCATTGAAACCCTGAAACTCAGGTTGCCAGGGAATGGGCCAATACTTTAAATACACAGCCTGCTCTCCCATAACTTGGATAAGTGGGTGAGAAACAGACAAGCAGTCAACAGAAGAAGGAATTTGGCTCTCTTAAAATAGATATTTTATATATGTGTCTATAAACATATACACATAGATGCATGTACATTTAATATGTAATATACAGTTCATATACACACAAATATATGCATATGTATATTGACAATGTATATAATTGATGTTTTGCTTAAATTAAGAATGTCATAGGAATAAAAAAGCATCTCTCACGTTTCTACAATATTTATATAGAGAAAAATACAAATTCACTAGCAATTGACAAAACAGAACATAGAAATGCAAACTTCCCATATACTTTTTTTTTTCCAGTTCTGCCTTTGCTCTGAATGATAAACATTTAGTGAGTTCAGGGGGAAAATCTAAAACCATGACAAAACTTCTGAGTCCTAAACTATCCTTAAGAAAAGAGTAAGCCATGGATGTGTGTCACTCACTCATTAATGCCTGCAGAACACTGGTCCTGATCAAGATATAAAATGAATGCTGTAATGATAACCTCCAATTCTGCCAATAGAATTTGGAGGTGTCAGCTGCTGTAAAATTGTTATAGGTGGTAAAAAGTACTCTTATATTAATAGTACCAGATTGGTTGAAAGGTTTTTTTTTCTTTTTTTCATTTTAAGCTCTTAAGAGAAGGCATCACCATACATGTAGAGTGTGTGTAGGGGGGGGATGGGATGAGAGGGGGGTCGGAGGGCATGGAAGGGTAGGAGAGGGAGAGGGAGGAAGGGACAGAGAGGGAACTGGAATCCATATGTAAAATAAGAAAGATAAATTAATAAAAATATATAAAAATAAAGAGTTAATTAGTATGCTCAAGTGTTATTACAAAAACAGCCCAGACAACTTCCTCCACAATAACGAAGAACCTCAAAATGTCAGTGGCACAGTGTATATACTGTTGGCACCAGGGTCCTCTGATAACCATAATTACTCAATAGCTCACACTAAAGGATTCTCCACTGAGATGTGTTTCCAGAGGAAAGTAGGAGATAGAGACCATAGCAAGTAAAACATTTGCAATTAAACTTTCTCTCCAGTAGACACAAGTTACTTCTCAGTGTCACTGACCAGAGTAAATATTGAAAAACTCCTGGATACCCCTACAATGTGCTGAATAGTGAAATCTTATGGCACCAGGAGTTAAGAGGGTGACAGGGAAGCAGGGATGAAGACTGCCTATGACAGCCACTATCATCCACATCCATTTCCCGGACCACTGAATTAAATTCTCTACTAGCATCCCTACAGATGTCTGCTAATCTGTTCACACAAAGCTTGTGGAGTGAGAAGTCCTATAGGTGTCATGCTTCCATATGTTTGGTGTGATCACAGTTTTCATGTCAGCCTACTACCAGTCCTACTCACCACTATGACAGCATCCTCTGTCCACTACTGGACCCATTCAGAGCACGCCTGCCCCTCCCCTCCCTCAGAGGTGCATTAGCACTTCATTTCTCTCACCCCTTGAACTGTTCTGTCATCAGCACCTTCCTCTATTCCTGCCCTGCCTCCACACTTCCTCCCTCACAGCCCTCTTACACAGTTTTCTCCTTCCCTGGAACTGGCACCCTTTTAATTAAACTTTATAATTTTGTAATTATTCATGAGTTTGTTTAATATCTTTCTCCCTTTATAACTTCACCAAGGGAAGGCACAATGTTGATTTTTTTCTCTCTTCAAATATACACAGTATTCAGCAACCTTCCTTGGGCTAGTCACACACATCCACATGGATGAGTAAATTTAGCACAATTTTACTGTTAGTGTTCAGCAGGGATCAACAAATCAGGGGAAATGTGCATGGCAGAAAGCCACTAATCTGAGATTTTCAGGGCAAATCCAGATGTTAGAATTAAACATACCTCTATGTCATTTTCTCTACTTGATGATTTATAAAAGAATTTGTACCCATTATCAGCAAATGACCCTTCAAATCTACAATGGGTAGGTCAAGGCCACCATCCTACAATGAGAAAGTGGACGTGGAAAGGAACGAGTAGGCTCACTCAAGAGCAGACTGCTGTCTTGATACTGTGCCAGAAGGTGAACTAGAAACTTCTGACCGTTCATGTGCTTCTCTCTCCTCGTGCCTCCTGTCTCTCAATTTAAGAAGGTCGGCCTTAGAAGTATTCATGTGGGGGCAGTGCTAATGAAAGGGAAATTATTAATACAACACCTGGGCCAGATTCTGCATAGATATGCCAAGTGTGACCTTCAGTCTTGAATTCATTTCAGAAACTCAGCCCAAAGGAATTGATGTGGTGTAAGAAAAACTTCATCAAGTGTTTGGCTTCATAAATATGTCCTCTGCAGTATCTCTAAGAACCTTGAACTCTCCGTCTTCACTATATAGAAAAGCATGCTTCTCGGAAGCCCTTATGAAATGCCTGTGGTACTCAATGGGGGTTATATTAACTAAGCTCCATCTTGTCTCATCGAGAAACATGTTTTGAGTGCTTCTCCATCTGAAGGACAGTGTTGCATAAGATGCCAGGGTAGCTTATGGTAAATGCTAGAGATTTGTGACTATGGTGGCTGCATAGAGGAAATCTGGGTTAACTCTCAGGAGAAAGGTGGAGAAGGACATGATTGTTAACCAGGGAAGTAGTGGCTACTCAGAAAGACACCAAGCTCTGTGAATCCAAAGGAAGACCACAGAGAGAAGAGCAGATGGTGGAAAGATGGTAAGAACAGAGAAACTGTGTAACACAACTGTTTTCCTAGGTGACTAAGCAACTCCATCTCAATGAAACAAAAGGAATCACACCATGCTCCTTACACCTGAGCTCTGAACAGTCCTACTTATGAATTTCAGGCAGTTTATTTGAGTCACATGACTTTTAGGATGAAGGAGCTGTACCTTGAAAGCCAAAGATCTCACATTCCAAATAGCTGTGCATATATGAACTCAACATTATTCCTCTACCTCTGGATTTGAAGGCCTACCTGCCTTTCCCTTTCCTTTGAAAATAGCAGTATTTCCAGCTCCTGCCACAAGGAGGCCCCACTGGACATCTCTTCTTGTTCTCAAGGAGGAATCTAAAGTGTCAGGTGGAACAGACCTAGAATCAGGGAAACTTGGCCTGGCAGGCAGCCACCTCACAAGTAGAGAAGGATAATACCACCGAGTGATACTGGCTTGAATTCCCTTCACATTCTTCTAAGAGAGCTGCAGACAATATTAAGTGTGTAGCCACTAGCTTCAGAGATAAATGATCGGACACACTAGTCTTGACAACAGGATTTTTAGAATAAGAGATTGGGTGATGAATATCTCCAAGGAGGAGCAATGTGCACAGTGACTATTCAGAGATTGTCTATCTACTGAAATCCCAGCAATTGTGTCTGTGCACATGGACGCCATGATATACATGAGAGCAGGGGACAACTTGTAGTGTTGGTTTTCTCCTTCCCCTAAGCACGTTTGAGAGATCGATTTGGGGCATCAGGCTTATGAGTGAGTGCTTTTATCCACCTTGCCCTCTCACTGACCCCCATCCATAACCCTTTGTTTCATGGTGCTTTTTAATCTTTGACCATCATTTGTTTATAACGATGTGATCAGAGCAGATGCCCCTCTACCCTTGGACCCTTGGATCCATTTCATCTGCTATTATAATACTAAAACTCAGAGTGGACTCGATTGTTGGAAGGAGGTAGATGGTGCTCCTCTCAAACACTCATTTCCTGTACCTCTCAGAAAGGATTTCCATGACTACTACCCTCTGTAGAATCCCCCATAATCCATCTTTCCTAACTTTATCATCTTGTACTTTTCTCTATGATGTCACTGCCTCACTTCACATAGGCTGTTTCTCTCTCAAACACTCAAGAATACTTAATCAATTTTATCACAGTGCATGAAGAGGCTGTTACTTGTCACTGATATACTCTCTGTCTCGAATACTATTTTTCAAATGTTTTGATGTTCAAGAATTATTATCTAATGAATGAACATATGCTCATATTGCCGATTCTCAACATGACTGAGGAAACCAAAAATGTTAACTAGGCCACAGCACATTATGTAAAATATCTCTCAATTCTGTCCCAAATCACAAAAGCTGAAAATGTTTTCTTCCATTTGTTCAGGGAGATGAGACTACATAGATTACTCATTTAGGATTAATGTTAACATTTTCTACTGCACTGATTGGATAGATACGCTGTGCAATCTAATGTTCAAATAATCCTGAACAAAGGATAAAATCCTTAATGGGCATTAAATATAGGACCATATTCAAAGTAAACCAATAAAGGCAGAGTATAGATCAGCAGTGAAGGGAGAATGTCAGTGTAAAAGCAGTCTAGTTCTTTTCAAAGATTGCTCTAAAATTAAAATCTGGTTCATTTCTTCAGGTTAACAGTAAACAGTGTGATTCCCACAGCATTTGACCTTAAAAATGAAATAAAGAAAGAACAGAGAGACCAGCTACTCTGGCCCCACTGTTTCCTAGTAGACATCCTCAGGTAGATTACTAATCATTCCCCACAGAACTTCTGACCAGTTCAAAAGAGTGGGGTAAGAGTCCAACAAATCCCTAGCTTATGGGGTTCTTGCTAAAGTACCTGCCTTTGAAAGCTGTGTCTGCCAGTAACAAAGCTCTGAGTGGCCCATGTCTTAAGTTGTAAAGAAGTCCATTGTGAAAACAGCATCTACAGTGTTGTTCAAGGGGTTTATGAAACTGTCATAGTCATGAACTTCTTCATCCACAGCTCCTTTGCCTATTCTGGAACTTATAAACCACTCCAATAGCCATAGCTGAATTCCTATTCAAATAAACAACAAATTGCCTAATTATTACTTTGTGATTTCTGTGTATAAAGATGAATCAGCTATATTCCATGAAACTGGAAATTTTTACCCTGAGTAAGTTTTCCTTGGGTGCAGAATGGAATTCTGACACATCTAGGAAACAGGAAGGGTATTAGTAAATATGTGACTAAGTACCTTCTTCCAATGAACCTATTTCTCCATCTGTGAAGTGAAGGCATCAAAAAGATCACCCTCACAAAGCTGCTGATACCTGAAGTGCTTTGCTACTGGGTCAAGTGTCCTTCAGATATAAGATATAGTCAGTCTGATGTCCCTGGAGTTGTATTTTGTAGTAATAATATGATCTATTTCATACTTGGGTTCCAAAATAATTTTCCAGTGAGTCTCAGGACCAGTGACTCTTCCAAACTCTTATAGTATATGTTCTCCTTATTAGAAATGGGTGACATTTTACTTTTCCAAAACATAGTTTCAAAAGCATGTAGGCACATATCAATTTTCATTCCTCTAATTATACTCATGTGTCAACTTATTACTGCATGTAACTATGGCATTATGCTAAGAAATCCAAATAATATGAAAAGATGCAGATATATTTCCTACCACAGCAGACCCACCTATTCAGTCATTTAGTACAAGTGTGTTAAACATTACAATAGACGATGCAGTAATGGGTAAAAACAGAGTCTAAAGTAGGAAAATGCATAAGTGACAGAGAAAGTCAGGGGAAATTATAAATGGAGCCATAACACTATGTATAGCATTGACCACAGAGTGCTCAATAACTTCCTTAGAACAATAAGTAAGACAGCAGTCTCCTCAAGTGAACAGTCAATGTATTTTTTACAATGACACAAAGCCAATCTCCTAAAATGGATTCTACCACTGACTTCACTGAGGTATCTGGGCTTCTCTGGGATTGGGTATTGTACAGCTGGGATGCTTTTAGTGACAGGGCTGAGAGTTTGAGTGGTACCCACCTTAGATATACAATTCACCATAGAGAGCCCTTTCCAATCAACTGAGAGAAAAAGTCAATAGCTTTTCAGCTCTGCAGCAGACATGAGATTAAAAAGTATTTGCTTTGCTCTTTGCCAACTTGTCTTGTCTATCCAACAGATGTATACATTTCATCATGTTCTGTATATATACATTTCCAGAAACACAATCACTCAGTAGCAGCAGGGTGGCATGGGGACCTTAGAAGAACAACATTTAAAATTCCTAGCAGCAGCCACCAGACACTTCAGCTTCACTTTCTACCTCCAATAATACTTCTTTTTCTTAATGTTCACTAATTATACAAAGTAATGTGTTTCATTATTGCATTCTATAATACATATAATATATTTTCATTACATTTATTCCTCTCCATGACATATTAATACCCCACACACATATGCGCACAGCAATAATTCTCAGAGAAAAAGAGACAGTATGTAAAACTTTTACAAAAGAGCCATGGTGCCCTTTGAGAGAGCAGTTAACACTGGAGTTCTCTGAGTTCATACAGAAAGTGGTAATATTGGTTTCTGAGAAGCTACTTTTATCCACCTCTGCCTACCACACACATACTCATTCATGATTTGAGCAGGACCAACAACAGGTTTTAGTCAAGAACCAATTTCATTCTCTTAAGATGGTGAGAAAAGTAACACATGAACTTGGGAACTTATGGTGGCTACATTTTAGTGACTACATTCTGTAGTGGCAGAATGGCATGAAACAGATGTCTAGGGAAAACATACAAATTTAATATGGAAAAATGCTAATTACTCTGTTCCACCCATTGCTAGTAAAGATAGAGTAACCCTCAAAATTTTAAGGAGTAACAAAGTAACCATAATTAAAAAAAAACAGCATGAACCAGAAGTAAGATCCTAAAAATAGTCACAGTCATGACAAAAGTCTCTTGGGTTGGTAGCTTTTAGTCTCCACACTAAGCAAATAGGATGCAAACAATAACACTGTCCATAGAAACATTGAAAATACATTAAAATGCATCCCCAGCCAGAAAAAAATAAAAATCTGTTTGGTATAGTTTTGTGCTGAAATGGCAGCAACCTACACAGTGCATCTTGCAGGAAATTTTATCTGGAGAGGCATGTTATTTGAAGACATCACTGTGAGGTATTCAGGTGTTTCTGCAGGGGTCCAGATAGCTCTGCTGAATTTTGCAGATGGATATGAAGACAGTACAAAGGATGTCAAGTAGGGACCAAGCAGCCTCCTTCCCTTCCCCTTCTCCTTTGCCTCCAGTTTGTCCTCCTTACCAGCTTTCTTTCATACTTTAAGAGTGCTGGAGTCTTTCTATTCTGGGGAAATGAGGGGCAACAGATTTTGTGAAGATAGGAATGCATTTCAAAACAAGTTTCATGCGCTACCGGTCTGCATGGGATGGCATGAGATCAGGAAATGGAACATGCTAACTCCATTACACCCTCACCTGCTTCAGTGGAGTCAATGCCTCATGAAAATCAAATTCAGCTTTCCCCAGAAAAATAAGTAACACTGATCTGACTGCACAAAAGTCTGATTTTACTGATGGAAGCTAACATTTTGTTACTGTCCGTTCACAACTACCACATTTACTCATTTGGTTCACCTAACCAAACACATATGACAATGCTTTTTTTCTTCTTCGAAAACTTCATAAATGTGTACAATGTATTTTAACGATATCAACCTATTCCCACGACCCCCCCCCCCAGCTGCTTCCTGCTATCTCAGGACCTTCCAGTATGTCCCCCTCTCGTCTTCATGTCCACTTAGTTTTGAAAACCCACCAGATCCAATCAGTGCTAGCCACTTGCTCATGAGTATGGGACCAGCAGCCATAGCCTCAACAATAAGTGATTCTTCCCGACTCAGCAGCTAGGGGGAGCCTCAGGTGTCAGGCCGTCTTCATGCCGGGATTTTGTACAGGTGACCACATGCCCTAAAAATTAATTTGTGCAGTAGCCCTGCCATGTTCATGAGACCAAAATTCAAAGCTCTCTCGCTGCAAACTCAGGCTCTTCCATTTTTTCTGTCGCTCCCCCCCCCCCCCAAGCCATGGGTAAGTGGCAGTTTATGTAGATGAGCCAACAATAGCTCAGAGTCACATATTCTCAGCACTTTGTCTAGCTCTGGATCGCTGAATTTAATTAACTCCTTATAAATATTCTCTGACCAAAGGTTGAGAGAAACAAACATTTATAGGTATAAACATAAATATAGATGATGGCTTGGCTTGGCATCGCCGTCACTTAGCAATAGGACTTGATACTTTTAATGAATAAACTTTTCATATAGGCACAGTATTAGTTTATGATCAAGTATTCCAAAGCTTCTTCTAGTCCTCAAACTTAGGTGACCAGGAAGACAGATGGCTTAACAAGAAATAAACACAAAATAAGCAAGATGAGCTATCAGGACAAAGCATTTGAAAGTTTCCCGTGCCTGGCTATCCCTTTGATGTGTAATAGAAACTGCCTACTACCATTGGTTTTGTGAATACCAATTCAAGAGTCTCTTTGGCCTACTGTAAGAAAAACAAAACCAAAAAACCTCTACTGAGAAAATATTACAGTTTTAGAAAAGCAATGTTTTCAACTGCTATAATCATTCTAATTATTTAGAATGTTCTTCTCCCTCCCTTCACCCTCTAGGGCCTTTTTGCCTTCCAATCAGCTACAAAAACAAAGCAATTTAACATAGTAAAAAGCTTATTAACACATGATGCAGTTCAGTGGCATGAGAAGCTGCTGGGGAGAAAATCAAGAGTCCTTTCCCCCACAGGAAAGGTAGAGCAGGGTGTTTCAAGTCAAAGAAGCTGAACCTGGGAGTGAATAACTCAACAAAGTGTGAAGAAGGCCTGGATATTAGCTCTGCCTGCAGAGAAATCAGCTAACTTTCTCAGCTTGACCAGCAAGTCTGGTTTGTAGCTGAAGTGGCAGCTTTAATCCTCACTCTCAGATCCTCCTCAAGGATGGTTTTATGGAGTTTGGTGGTTCTTGCTTTGTTTTTTTGTTTGTTTGTTTGTTTGTTTTGTTTTGTTTTTCAGGCAGCAGAGAGCTGACATGCCTACTTATCTGGGATAAGGGGATATGAACACTGCTGCTTATCCACAAAGGGAATAGTAAGGAGAGGCGAGAGATAAGAAGTGCCAAAGTCACCTTCTCAGAGGGTAAGAAAAGCAAGCTGAACCTTCTCCTGGAGGTCACTATGTGTTCCAAGCATAAAAGGGATCCTGCAAAAGATGGCATGAGAGCTCTGCCCAAAGCTAGGGGAGAATGGAGTGGGGGCTTACTGCTACAGTCTTATGCTTCTGATGCAAGCACAATGTATGTTGAGTAACTGCATGAATATCCAAAAACAAGTTAAGCATACTTTAAGGCACAAGAACAACCATCGGATGAGCTCAAAATGTAATATACCCATGGTTGTTTGGAATACACAGTTTCCTCTCAAGAGCAAACAGCATTTCATTCATTTGTCACTCGGCTTTTTAAATTCTGTTTGTTTTCTCTTCTTCCTATGCAGAAATCCAAACAATGTTCTCTCATTTCGATCTAAATTGTAAATGAAATGACTACAGGAAAAGGTACTCTGACTGCCATGTACTTTCTTTTCCTTCAATGGCATCATTTTCTTCTCCAATTAGAGCTGATTTCACTGTGACCACCTCACATATGCAAATCAAATCCTATGCTTTTGCCTACTCACCTCACTGGTACACTCTCCCCACCACCCCAAACATACCCAGTCTCTTTCTCAACCACACTTAACCCTGTTCCTGTTTTCAGATCATATAAGCAAGACATGGGTCGACATGTGGATCCTCTTGTGAGAGAAAACTTGCATTATATGCCTGAGTTTGGCTTATTTCTCTTAACAGGATGATTTCCATCTACATCCATTTTCACAAAAATGGAAGAATTTCACCTTTCTTTATGGCCAAATAAAACTCTATTGTGAACATATACATTTTCTTTATTCAATCACCTAGGTGACAGTTGGGTTACATATATGTTTGGGTTATGGTGAATATACTTGAATAAATGTAGATGTTTAAGAGTCTTTGTGGCACACTGACAGATTCTTTCAGGTCTAATCTAACTGGTGACTTTGGGATTTTAGAACATCCTCCATACTAATTTGAAGACCATAGGGCTTTTGGAATATCTGCTATACGATGGATATAATGTTAGCTGCTGGATAAGTGTTTTTTGAATTATTTTTTATTTAGATTAAAAACAATCTAATTTCACATACCACTCACAGTTCCCTCTCCCTCACCCCCCATCATCTCCCCATTCCCACCCTCTATGCACTCCTCAGGGATGCTGAGGCCTCCCTTGAGGGTTCATCAAAGTCTGTTACATCATTTGGGGCAGAGTCTAGGCCCTCCCCCATGTATCTAGGCTGGGAGAGGATCCTTCCATATGGAATGAGTTCCCAAAGCCCATTTGTGTACTAGGGATAAATAGTGGTTCCACTGCCAGTGGCCCCATAGACTGCCCAAGCCCCCCAACTGACACCCACATTCAGGGGGCCTGGCTTGTTCTTATGCTGGTTTCCAAGCTGTCAGACTGAGATCCATAAGCTCTCACTTGCTCAGGTCAGCTGTTTCTGTGGGTTTCCTCCAGAATGGTCTTTTCCCCCTTTGCTCATCACTCCTCCCTCTCTACAACTGGATTATAGGAGTTCGACTCAGTGCTTAGCTGTGAATCTCATCAGCTACTTGGTGAAGGCTCTATTATGGCATTTAAGGTAGTCATCAGTCTCATTATATGGGAAGGCCATTTAAGGTAGACTTTCCACTATTGCATAGATTCTTATTTGGGGTCATCCTTGTAGATTCCTGGAAATTTCCCTAGTGCCAGGTTTCTCGTTAAGCCCATAATGGTTCCCTCTATTAAGATATCTCTTCCCTTGCTCTCCTTCTCTGTTCTTCCACCAGCTGGACCTTCCTGGTCCCTCATGTTCTCCTCTCCACTCCCCTTCTCCCCTCCTCTTTCTCCTACCTCCCCTTTGCTCCAAACTTAATTAACCCATCCACACTGAACCTCTTAGAAGAGAAAGTGGGAAGTACTCTTGAATGCATTGGTGCAGGAGACCACTTCCTGAATAAAACACCACTACTGAATAAAACACTGAGATCAATGATTAATAAATAGGACCTTCTGAAACTGAGAAGCTTCTGTAAGGCAAGTGACACAGTCAACAAGACAAAATGGCAGCCTACAGAATGAGAAAAGATCTTCACCAATCCTACATCTGACAGAGGGCTGATGTCCAAATATACAAAAAACTCAAGAAGCTAGTCACCAAAACACCAAACAGTCCATTTTAAAAAATGGGATACAGATCTAAATAGAGAATTCTCAATAGAGGAATTTCAAATGCCCAAATGGCACTTAAGAAATTGCTGAACATCCTTAGCCATCAGGGAAATGCAAATGAAAACAACTCTGAGGTACCATCTTATACTTGTCAGAATGGCTAAAATAAAACACACCAATGACAGTTTATGTTGGAGAGGATGTGGAGAAGGGGAACATTCCTCCATTGCTGATGGGAATGCAAACTTGTACAGCCACTTCAGAAATCAGTATGGTGGTTTCTCAGGAAAATGGGAATCAATCTACCTCAAGACCCAACAATTCTTCTCTTAGGCATATACCCAGATGATGCACATTCATAACACAAGAACATCTGTTGAGCTATGTTCATAGCAGCATTATTTGTAATAGCCAGAACCTGGAAGCAACCTAGATGTCCCTCAACTGAAAAATGAATACAGAAAATGTAGTACTACTCAGCAATAAAAACAAAAGACAGCTTGAAATTTGCAGGCAAATGAATGGAACTAGAAGAAACTATGCTGAATGAGGTAACCCAGACACAGAAAGACAAACATGGTATGTACTCAATCACAAGGCAATATTAGACATAGAACAAAGGAAAACCAGCCTACAATCCACAACCCCAGAGGATCTAGGAAACAAGGATGATCCTAAGAGAGACATACATGGACTCCCTGAGAAGTGGAAAGGGATACGATCTTCTGGATATGTGGCTATAACCAGAGTATATGTCCAAGTTTCTTGTCACCCAGTCTAAAGTGAAAAGGGCTACAAATCTATTCAATAATTATTCACTTAACACATTTATATTGAACCATACATATAATGAGCAGAGAAAGAGGTGTCTAACTGTGACATCAGAGAAAAGATTCATCCAGGAACTTCTTCAAGTTGTTGATGACTGATATGCATTCTAAAAGAAAATTTTATATCACTGTGGATTGTATTCCAGGCAGAGGAATCACAAACTACATTTGCAGCTATGTGCTATGTTTTAAATTGATGCATTACATGAATATATTACTTGTATGTAAGAAAAATTTTAAAATACATATATAGATTATCTTCACAATCTAAGTAATAGAGATGTTGGTTAGTGATTGAATTTCTCATTTACTTGTTGCTTTTTAAAATACAAATTTACTACCACATTTTTTCAGACAATGATTTGGGTATAAAAGAGCAATATACTAATTCATCACTGCCAAATTCTCTATTTTATTATTTCAATTTTTGTGCTGAAGTGACCCAGACTAGCCTTGAACTTTCTATATACTTAGGGCTGGCCTTGAACTCCTGACCTTTCTGCCTCTACCTTCTCAGTGTGGGAATATACCACCATGCCTGACTGAAGTTCTCAGTGTCAGATGCCAACCAAAGAAGATAGACCATTGGTCACCTCTAATTATGTCCATTTCAAGGGCATATTTGTGTGGAATCTTCCTTAAAAGCAAATGGTGGATCTTGAAACACAGCCATATAAAAGCTATCTGAAAATACTGACATTATATTTGAAAGTACTAACAATTACAATTAAGATTATAGTATACTATAAAATAAGGGATAACCATGCTACAATCCACAGACCCAAAGAAGCTAGATAACAATTGGGTTCAAAGGGGGATGCATAGACTTCCTTGGAAGGGGAAATAGAGGAGATCTTCTGGTTAGACTGGGAATGGGAACATGAGGGGTTGGTTTGGGAGGTGGATGAAAGCAGAGAGTAATAAAACATGTCTTGATTGGCCAGGGGGACATTTGGGGAGTCAGGTAGAAACCTGGTGCAAGGGAACTTCCACAAATCTACAAGGAAGACCCCAGCTAAGACTTCTAACAATAGTCTTAACAATAGTGGATGGCCTGAGCTGGCCACCTCCTGTAATCAGGTTGTCATCAGAAGCCTTCACCCAGTAACTAAGGGTAACAGACACAGAGCCCAACAGCCAAGCACTAAGCTGAGCTTGGAAATTCAGCCAAGCACTAAGCTGAGCTTGAAAATTCTATTGAAGAGAGGAAGGAATGATTTACGTTACAGGGGCTCAAAATTATCACAAGAGAACCCACAGAAACAATTAACCTAGGCTCATAGGAGCTCACTGAAACTGGACTAACAGCTAGGAGCCTGCATAGGACCAAATTAGGCCCTCTAGATACGTGTGACAGTTGTGTAGCTTGATCTATTCCTTATACTGGGTTCCCTTCCTTAATACAAGGGAGGAGCTTAGTCCTAACTCAACTCAATGTGCCATGCTTTGTTGATACCCATGGGAGACCTGCTCCTTTCAAAACAGAAACAGAGGGGCAGTGGATTGGGGGTATGGGGGGGAGGGAATGTGAGAAAAAATTAAGAGAAAAGATTACAGCATGCCACAAATATTCTTAATGAACTCCTTGCTTTCAGTCTACCACGATGATATCTATAAAGACAGTTTCCATACACATCCTCAGCAATATATACTGTTTTTTCAGTCTTAGTAGCTGCAGCGCTTACTTACAGCACACCATTCATCTAGTCATAACTCTAAACCCATCCCAAAGAAATCTTCTTTCAGATCAGGAAATATCTCCATTTACTGATCTTCTCATACTCGAAGTCCAACCTAATGTCTACACTGCATGTGCATCTTTCTGATATCTGTAGATCATATTTTGACGACATTAGAAGCACCCAGATATTTTGGAGACAAGACAACTATAGTAATGGGAAACCTGAATATGTAGATGATAAGGAAATGGTGAGTAGCACTGAAATGCAATTATCTGCCTCACACATGTCATGGTAAGCAACATCTATCTATTTCTAGAAAAATTGTATCAAAGGCAAGAAGTTCTTTTTATCCCAAACTTCAGTGTTCTAGTGGCTGTCCTTCTTTCCATAGTGATGAATGAGTATTTGCTCTGAAGCCAAAGCATCTAACAGTAAGCTCACAATTAATAAAGTAAAATCCCTTTTATGGAAGTGTCTCTTCTCCTAACACAGGCATTAGTAGAAGATCAATGTGTTGTACAAAGTCATTTAAGACAAAGCAGTCATCTGTCTGTGTGCAGTGAGGCAGAGAAAACAGACCAAATACTACATTGGTCTGGCTCAATGTGTGGCTGGTAAGTTAGTTGTACATTTGCATAATTTAAAATCCAAGTCTATTCTTCTAACTTGATACAGGTGAACCTATAAAAGCTAATCCCCCATTGGTAGGACATGAACAATGATTTAAATGAACTTAAACAAACTGTCCAAAATTACACAAGAAAATAATAATAACATAAATATAATAGTCATAATATGTATTAAAACCCTACAGATTGAGACTAAGTAGTTGTTTTGACTGTGGCAAAATTTTAATAAAGAATATACAAGAGTACCAATGTAGTATCGTCAGAAAAAAAAAATGAAAACTAAAATAGATTTGCATTCTTTAAACCAGTTATCAATGATCTGACAGAGCCAAGAACTAGGTTTCTTTATTTGTTGCTCAACAATAGATGATTTATTTATATACCTGTTGTCTCGTATCATCCCCGTGTTGGAAATTCCTTACCTCTCTTTTCTTCCATTACTTTGCACTACAGATTTCCCCTATACCACTACACATACCTCCCATCCCATCCACATGGCTAGCAGTGTTCCTTCATTCTTTCACCTGGAAAAAGAGAAAACAAAGAGGGAAGTCCATACCCTTAGACCTGCATGGAAACATCTTTAACACTGTGAACCATTGTGGAAACTCGAATCAATGGGAGACATTGAAAGCTTTTGGTTTTATTTGCTTGGTTTCATTTCATTTGGGATTTTGGTCCTACACATTGAAAACAAGGTCACACACATGGTAAGGATGAGTTCTAACCACTAATCGGCACCACAAGCCTGAGTTCTTCCTTTTTTCATATTAATGCCTCACTTCAACAGGGTGAAGTCATATATGTAGATATAAGAGAATACACATACACACGCTTCTCCTCTAATTGTGCCAGAAGTAGTCACAGAAAAGAAAGTCAGTATATTATGAAAAACAACTAAAAATGATTACTCTGATAATTGTACAATAAACTAGCACCATGGAAAGAAATCATAGGGCACTTTTCTGTCATTTTTTCATTTCCTAGAAGCCTATCCATTCCTGAGTCTAGGAGCACACTGAACCTGTGATGAAACATGTTGCACAACCTGCAGAAAACTCCTCCACAGGGCATGCTTCTTAGCAGTTTGAATGCATTGATTGATATTAGTAACCTTCGAAGAGAACCAATTTGGGGAGGTCTTTCCTTCCCCTTTCTCCAACCTTCAGAATATTAACTGTGTAGGGAAGGTTGAATGAGCTTGGAGAAGAAAGGATGAAGTGAAGAATAATCTTAACATTTTAGAGAAATAATTCTGGCCCCAGAGAAGAAAGTTATTTATTGATATACTTACTCATTTACTTATTTTGTTTTCAGGGTATTGTGTAACCTTGAACTACTTATGTAGCATAGGGTGGAATTTCACTGATGGTCCGCCTACCCCAGCCTTACTTGTTCTAGCAGACAGGTGTACACTATGACACTTGGCTGTGCCTTTTCCTATCTGTATAATGTAAATGCTATTTGGAAATATCAATACTATTCATAATTTCTGGGTTCTTTTGAAAATCAGACCTGGTAACACTAGCAAGTTTTCATGAGGAATAGCAGAATATCAGTTGCCTGCTTTACTGGGGATGTAAATTCATCAGATTCCTAGTCTTTGCTATTCTTATGTATAGATACCCTGACATTTACTCCTGTATGTTGCAACCATGACCTCCATTAATAATTAGTTGGTAGGATTTTGTGTTGTAACAATGGAAGAACCTCAAGAACTTTTTTAAAGTTCAGAATATAATGTCTTTCTTGAATGGAAAATAGTTCCATAAAGAATGGCCACATTAGAAAGGCTAATTGAACTATTTTCTTACTTAGACTAGCTCCTTCATCATGAAACTCAACTGCTAGACTCTTTCCTGGAATCCAGAAAGTTTCGTTCCCCTAGAGGAGTCTTGCTGGCAATGTTCATGTTGTAGAAATTGATCCTCAACATAACAGTTTTGACAGGTGGAACCTTCAAAGCCCAGTTAAGTCATAAGAACTCTGCCTTCCAAACAACATCAATGAGGCTGGAGAGATGACTCAGCCATTAAGAATGCACAGTACTCTTACAAAGGACCTGAGTTAAATTCCTAGAACTCCCACTTCAGGCAGCTTACAAAAACCTGTAACTCCTGCTCTAGGGGACCAAATACCCTCTTCTGGCATCCACAGGCAGGTATACACAGTATGGCACTCACATACATGTGAGAAGAAAAATAACAATCTTTTATTTTTAAATAAAACATTAGCACCATTATTATAAAGGAAGGCTTTATTCTACAAAAACAGCTTCTTGAGCAAAGCATTGGATAAGCCTATTATTGTCATCTCACTATATAAAGCCAATCTGATTTTGTGCCATGGAATGATGATACAAAGAAGACCATTAGCAGATACTGGCATTTTAATGATTAATCCCCTCAGCCTCCAGAACTGTGAGAAATTAGTTTATTTCCTTCATAAATTACTCATTGTGGCATTATGTTGTAGTATCACTAACCAGATAAAGACAGGAAGAGGTCTTATCAATTTTCACAGTGAAGTTCATCTCTCACTAGAAAATACTGCCAGATCAATGACTAAGATTTTAATAGTTTACCCACTTCATTCCATATGCATTGTTTGCATGTCTGTAAATATTGTACCTTCTGTACATGCAAAATGAAACAAATGCCCTTGGAACTATGTATCTGCAATGAGTTAGCTATGAACCAGTAGGAGGCTAAGTGATGAAAGAGATAAAGAATATATAATTAAAACTAAACATAAATGAGTCAAAATGAGTAAGGGTTTGATTTTTTAAAAAATGGCTTGACATGGCAATCCTAGCAAGTATTCCTCGAGTTTCTCCCCTCCATTTTCAGAAATGAATACTGAGGTAAATATTCAAGTTATATAAAAGGTGACACACAAATACAATGGTCGGAATAAGAAGGACTTAAAAAAAAAAAAAAACTCAACAGCAATTTCCACAGTTATAGCCTATCAGGTACTAGGATCCCACCAATTTGGCATTCCCACCATCACTGTGGATATCGTCTTCTTTGTCTTCTTTGACAGAGCTAACACATTCTTGGTAACCATGCCACACCTTACCTTAAAGGAAAAAGAAGCAAGGTACAGGTCAACCCCCCCCCCATTTAAGTAGATGACTTTTAAAGCAGAATCCATATGCTTATAGTTCTTAGAGAAGACCTAGGTCACATTCACACACTTACATGCAGAAAACTTTGTGACTTCCAAACTATACCACAGTAAAGCTTCAGGGACTCTGCTCAATTTCTATTATAGTTGAAGAGGGCAGAAATATATGACTAGCAATCTGTCTAGAGACTCAAAAGGTCAGGGATCATGAGAGTTATGAGTTTTCTAGCATTTCTGCTAGCTAAGGATTTATGGCCATGTTTCTCTATATCTCTTCAAACAGGAGCCATGTGGAGCCATGAACCAGGAGGAAATGAGTCCTTATCTATTGGATAAAGAAGCTCTGAATGATGGCATTCACAGGACAATGGCTGACCTGCTTTCATTTGGTCAACCCCTTCTCCAAGGACAAGAAGTACTAGAAGGTGCTATGTTACTTACCTATAATGTATCATAACAAATGTGGTTTTGATATGGAATGATATGCAAGGCAGCTTGGACTGAGAAACAGCAACAGTCCCTAAGTAAATAGTCCTAAGAAAGTAGCTTCATGTTTCATTGGTTGGTTGACTTTCTATTGTTGCTGGATAGAAAGTAAGATTGCAGGTCCCAGGATATCTGTCTTCCTAAACCCTAGTGAGAAGCACAGCACAGCAAAGACGATGGAAATCAGGTAAGAAAGGCCACAGAGATAGCAATCACATTTGCTGAGCACAATGTTAACACCACTAAGGTAGCTATTGCTCTGTATGGCACTACTATCACTTCTACCACAAACTTCACTAGGAAGAAAAGGAAAACTAAAGTAGTAGTGTAAAATCTCATTCTAGAAAAATACTTAAGATTCCAAAGAAATCTGAGCTATATTACCTTCCTCTTCCTATGTAACCTACAGTACAACCTGAAGAAGAGAATGCTTTATTGTTGAGAATCTTCCCACCATTTCAAATACTAACCTCACTGTCCCTCCTATGTTATCTCTGACAAGGCAAGATATTGTTCCTCTGAGATGGAGGTTGCCTCATCATCCCTATGTCTCAGAGAATGCAGAAGGCTGCATCAGGTGTGGTCCATTGCCATCCATACCAAGCAATGTGGCACAAGATCTTCAATTTCAGTCACTTCTTCCCGGAAATTTAAAATTTTGCTTCTGTAATATTTATCATATGAACAATAAATATCCCCTGGGAAATACAATCTAATACATGGATTATGAGAATACATTGTCATACACAACACAAAATGACTTTGCAGACATGGATAACTGATAGATTTAGATTTATCCACATGAGCCATAAGGATTTGTATATGAAGGCAACAGAATCAACAAGGGAGATTATGGTGAGCTATGTGAACTATCTTAGTCATTGTTCTATTGCTGAGAAGAGACACCATGACCAAGATAATTCTTATAGAGAAAAGCATTTAACTGGGTGCTTGCTTTCAGTTTCAAAGACTTAGTCCATTATCATCAGGGCAGAGGTCATGGTGGCAGGCACATGTGGTGTTAGAGATGCAGTGGGAGCTACATCTTGATCCACAAGCATTGGGGGTAGATGGAGGGGAGAGTGGGCCTAGTATGAACTTTTAAAACCTTAAAGCCCATCTTCAATGGCACCCTTCCTCCCATAAGGACACACCTCCTAATCCTTCCAAAAAGTTCCATTCCCTGATAACTAAACATTCAAATGTATAAGCCCATGGAGGCCATTCTTATTCAAACCACCATATGTACCAAAACAGAAAATAAATTACAGCCAGGAGCTAAAGGCTTCTAATGAATCTAGAAACTGGAAAAAGCAAAGACATGGTTCTCTTTTGGAACCTCTCCAAGGAACCAGTTTTGATTTTAGCTTCTTAACACTCATCTCAGATTTGTTGGTGCTAGAAATAAAACTTCTATTGTTTTAAATCACTAAGTTTGTAATTAATAAATTACAGTAACATAGAAGAGACATATATCTTCTTCATTGTCAATGAGAGAACATGGACTGACAAACTTACCAAATTTTCAAATAGATGCCTATTGGGCCTGGAAATCAGGATGATTGACCAGTAAGATGAAGTGGAGTTTATTAGGAGAAAATAACTTACACAGGAAACAAGTGACCATCATGTTGCTTCCACCCCAAAGATGTATACCCTGCCACCCTGATGTTCTTTGTGACCTTAAGGGGCTTCTGAGCCCCAATTCAATCTTTTTAAGGGGTCACATCTACACCTGTAATCACACCCATGAGCATGGTCAGCACTAAAGGTGCAAGGGTGAATATCTCACTGTAGAAGCCAACAGTTAGGATTGATTTGTCATATTTTTAAAGGTTTATTTATTTTCTATACAGCATTCTGTCTGTATGTGTGCCTGCAGTCCATAAGAGGGCAACAGATCCCATTACAGATGGCTTTGAGACACCATATGGTTGCTAGGAATTGAACTCAGGTCCTGTGGAAGAGCACCCAGTGCTCTTAACTGCTGAGCCATCTCTCCCGTCCCCTTTATTTGTCATTTTTTAATGGCTAAGCTTACTACCCATCTATGAACTTTTCCGAAGGATATTTACACACTATGATGTCACTCATTCTAAGGAATTACAAACTGTAAATGTTACCAAGATTAAACTAATTTCTGGGATGTGCAATATGTGTTCTTACACAATAAGCAGCAGAGGGCATGCAGGATTTGACACTGAATCTCAAACAGTACAAAGGAAATCAACCTAAGCTAATTCTTGTCAGCATGATACACACCTAGTCATATTTGTGGAGAGGTACTCTTAATTGAAAAACAGATTGGCCTGTAGGGAAGTCTGCATAGCATTTTCTTGATTAATAACTGCTATGGGAGGGCCTATCTCAATGTGGACATTGCTACCCTGGTGAGGTAGTTCTAAGTTGTGTACAAAAACAGGCAAAACAAACCATAGAAAACAAGCCAGTAAGTAGCCTTCCTCCATGGTCTCTGCTTCAGTTCCTGCCTTTCAGATCCTGTCTTGAGTCCCTGCTCCAACTTCCCTTCATGTTGAACTACAATCAATAAGATGAAATAAACTCTTTCTTCCCTAGGTTAATTTTGGTCATGGTGTTTATCACAGCAAATGAAAAGCAAGCCAAAACACTCCCAAACTCACCAGGTGATTATTTCTGGATGGTGAGATCACAGAATGACCTATATTCCCTGCAGGAAGTATTTTTCTCTTTTTATAATGAGTATTCATCATTTAACAACCTGAAACTCAATGGTTCATTTTCTATCTCTGGCAAAATAAAGATTGCATTTGCCTACAGAGAGTTAACTGAGCCTGTTAATGCCAAGGGATGCTGGATACGCCTCTTGTGTCTGATACAACCGTCCTCAAGTCCTGTCATTGCCAGACCCCTCACTAGTCTAATTCAGGAAGCACTAGGGCATACCATAGAATCTAACATGTGAGCCTCTGCTCTCCTCAGCCCAGTTCTGCTTCCTGTGTTTTTAATTCTTCCTATTTTGGTTAATGACACCATTCAGCTGCCTAACCCAGAATGTTGGGGTTGTTTTTAACTTCTTTGCACCCCACATTACATCATTCACTAAAATCTTTTACTCTGTGTCCTCGATTTCTCTCAGAACTTCTATGCCTTGTCTTCAGTTGCCCATACTGGTGAATTTAGACAAGGTTTGATCATTTCTTCTCCGGTCTATTTTAATCCTTTCCTAAACTGTCTCTGTAGAGAATTTTCCCAGTTCAACTCTTCAAAGGCAAAAATGAACTCTCACCTCCTCCCAGCTTTTCTCAGGCTCTTCATACTAGGTCTGAGTCTGAAAATGCTTGGCTCAGTATTTCATGATCTGGTTCCCTGAACCTTCTGGCTTTCTGTGACATATAGCACTCTGGCTGTACATCTGGGATTCAATTGACATCATGCAGAGTCCCTCCCATTGCCAAGCCCTTACCACATGATTCCCCTGCCCTACTTGTGCCGCGTCCTTTGTATATCTTGCACCTAAGCCCTTAATAACATGTTGCTTTCTCTGTAGACTGGGTTGAAGTAGACTTCTTCCCTCAAATCCTTCTAATGTCTGCTTGTAGCACTAAGGTGAAGCATTACCATCAGACTATAACTGACTTCGTGTAGAATCCACAGCCCTAGCCCTGGCCAGGGAATGACCTCCCCAGTAAAACTGCTGTGATGGTTAATATGGATGGCTGGATTTGGAACCACCTAAGACACTCCCACACCACACGTTCCCTGCCTTCAAAACAAAACCCAAAATAGAGTCAGGTTTCCTTCCTTGAGCCACCTTTGTCAGACATTTTGTCACAACAACCAGACAGCATAACTAACATATCTGTGTCTTATACTTTTTGTGTCCCCAGCATGTAGTAATTGGCACAGAGAGACATTTAATAAACCACAGCTAAATAAATTTTTAAACATGACTAAAATTTATCAGAGATTTATTCTACAATATGAATAAGGTGTGTTCTACAACTTAACCCTTCCCCAAATACTCAATTAGATGGATAATACTATTAATCACATTTCATAGATAAGGAAAATAAAGCAAAGAGATATAAAAAACATTTCCAAATTTACCCACTTAGAAATTACATGTTAATGTAGCTTGTCCACTAGAATGAATGAATGAATGAATGAATGGGAAATTTCCTGACACTTCTTATTGGTGCTGAACATATAAAATTATGTGATAATCCTTAAGTTGTCAATGAGACAGATATGACCAATCTCTTTTTCTTTATCCTTCCTTGCTTTGAAAATAGAGTAAGAAAGTGAAAAGAGCTGCCACCAACCAGAGCTCAAGGTGACAGCTAGTGGTAGGAGAGGAAGGGGACATCTCTGGGTTGTTAAAAAGAGTGCAAATTATTCATTAGTAGCAAGTTGTAGTTGTTGTCCCATATGCAGCACAGGAGCAAAAAAGAAATTTTTTTCAATAAATATTTTTTATCTCTAAATTAAGAGCTATTTTCACTTGGTGACACAGAATCAGCCATTTTCAGATGCTATGCTTGATGTCTCTGGATAAGGGGACATGCAGGAACCTTTGTAGAAGGAGGTACAGGGAAGTAGTTACTCATTATACCAGAGACACAGAAAGCATAAGACAGCCCCACTGACGGAAGATCTCATGGTAATTTAGTGTTTTACTCTCAACCCCAAAATAATCTTAAACCACATACCTGTAAGTCACAGTAAAAATACCTGAACAAGGATCACTTCCATTATTCACAAAAGCATTTATCGAAAAATGAGGTTTGTGAATGTGGGGGGAAAGGAACCCTAATATACTAAGCTTTAGCAAAATGAGATTTTATCCATAAATACCTTGTCAACCCAAGACCACTGTGAAAGATGAAGAATATGTGATCAAGGAACAACCATTGTAACTATGGCAACGTTAAAAAAAAACACAGGACTTGTTTTTGCTTTTATGTGGTAATACTAATGTAGACTACAACAGGAAAACCTAGACATTTGTTAACCTGGCAAGCAAAGGGGTGCCAGGACCACAGTGGCCAGAACCAGACACTCAACTCCAATAGAATCACAGTTTTGTCTCACAAGTGATAGCCCCAAGAGGAAGTAGAATAATCTTCTTTTTACTATTAAAACTGGATGGAGAGTTCATAGGATAATGCAATCTTTTTATCTGTTATATGGCAATTGTATCATTTACAGATATTTGTTTCTGGCGTATAATGAAGGTGGTGCCTATACACAAAGGAGCTGTTAAAGGCTATTAGCCATCTCATTTCTATCTTTATTGTTGCTTATGGCCCCATAATAACAACTGTGTACTACTTGTTCTCTGAATAGATGCCTAAGGATTAAAAACACTCTCCTTTCTACCTATTCCCATAAGCTAGAGGATTCTAAGTCTCATATTGATGGAAAAGGCAACTATGGCTTCCACTAGATTAGAATTATTTCAGTAGGACTCATGGTTACTCTTGGAGTCAAAATCCCTGCCTTATATAGCTATCCCAAAACCTGTGTCAAAAATCTTTTAAACAACATTGCCTTGGGGCAGAAACTCAGAATCATACACAATCATAGGACAGTCATCTATCTTGTCTGCTTGTCTGAGCACATTCCCTGCAAGTAGTTTTCCATCACAGGCAGTACAAGTTGGACTTGGTAAGTTGTATTTTTTTAAAGGGAACATCAAGTTGGAATTGAATGGGATAAGGAGGATTCATCTAGAAGTTGGAGTAAGATCAATATACAATATGCATGTATGGTATTCTCGAAGAATTAATAAATATATTATATATTTTAAATATAAATTTCAACTTTTATAATGTTTTCTAAGACCAGGTTGATGAAGCAACTGTGGTTCTGTCTCCTTGAAAGAGCATATAGTTACCATGGGAAGACTTGACTCAATCTCCATTACTGACTGATACTGATGAAGCAAAAGTCTAGGCTGATATATGCTATAAAAAGAAACAATATAAATCAGAAGCAGGAGGCTGGAGATATGGCCCCTTCTTGCTGTGAAAGTACCTATTGTGCAAGCATGAAATCCTAGGTTCAGATACCCAAAAGCCTTGTAAAAACCTAGACATGGTGGTATGCACAGTAATCCCAGCTCCAGGAAATCAGAGACAGGAAGATCCCAGGAATTTGCTGGCAAGCCATTCTACCTAAACAAGTAGTTATCATTGGTAAGAGACTCTTCTCAAAACAATGCAGTGGAGAGGAACTGAGCAGGACAACACAGGCACATGAACCTATGTGCACAAGCACATACATGTAAAATGTGTGCACACATGTAGATACTTGCTTTCATCCCACCACACACACAAAGAAAATAGCATAAGGAAGTCTAGTGCTTATACCTTTCTGTGTGACTTATTCTTGTCATGTTGATACAGGTCCTCAACCCATTCTTTTACTTAGATTAAATGTCTACATTCTCCGATGGGAGTCACAAGATGTGGATAGTGACCCAAGCTTCCCATTGGCTCTTTATGAGACCTTGGAGAAATAATTTAACTTGTTCATGTTCCAAACTTCTTGTCTACAAGAGGATTAATCAAATCAGGTCCCTACTAGTACCTGCTTCTGCGACTGTTTCTCCAAAGAGTAACCCTAAGTTAATTCTGCTACTGTGAAATAAGTGAACACTCGGTGGACCAGCTCACAGTTGAGACAATTGAGTAAGTCTACATGCCTATCTCAGGACAAAAGGTATCACACTTATTTATCCTTCTGTGTAAGTAGACCTAGGGGGAAAAAAAAGATGTTAAGTCACTCCCATTTGACACAAGGGATCTCAGGCTTCTCGGTCAAGACTTATACCTACCTAAACTCTCAGCTGCCTTGACACTCACTTCTAGTAACCCTCACGGCTTCTTCAGAGGATCATGATCCATTTCTTTCACTCTTGCTCTGGTGTCCTCATTGCAAATAATCCAATAAACTGAGACACACACTAAAGCAAAGAGTCTCTGGACCTCTCCCCACCCCCCACAAGCTGTCTTTAGGCTCCCTATATATTATCTATTTAATATTTTTCTCCCAGTGACACTATTCTACCACATACCCACTTTAGCCCCATTGAGAAAGCATTACCTTAACATATTGCTCATGCTTCCTTACAATTCATATTAAAAGTACATAACTAATACATCATCTGTGAATCACCTATCATCATCTCAAATGCATCTGCATGGCATGCACTTGACACCCAGGAAATTCTCTGTTAGAACTTGAATGACAAATACTTTGTATGGTCAGTATTAGATTTAGATTGAATAAAAACACACAACATTCTTTATAGTACTAGCTATTTTTCTTATAACAATGTGTATTTCAGAGATGTCAAGAGAGTGATGGGAAAGGTTTAAAAAAAAGGAAAGAAAGAAAGCAGATTTTATAGGACATTAATCTGAAACTAACATAATAGAAAAATCCCTGAATTACAAGTGAAGGAATCTTTTTGGAGGCTTTATACATGCCTCTGAAATAATCACGTAATAATAGCTCAGGTAATAATCAAAATGACAACTGCATATTAAGCATTGGCTGTGTGCTGGGGTTCAGAGAGCTGGCCCTGCCTCTGCTCATTTATATTCCTGACTGCAACAGTGGGTACCATCTTATGCAGAGGACCTGGGAGACCTTTTTCATGCCTGCCCTTATTTCATCTTTAAAAACAAACAGCAGGGGGGAAAATAGCCAAACCAAACGCCATGCACCATGTCTCCCAGGCTTTAGCGCAAAACCCCATTTCATGCTTCAGGGCCTAGGCAATGATGCTGAGTTCAGGTTGCCAAGCAGGGAGAGAGCCAGGCCCCACACAAGCCCCCGCCTTCCACCAGAGGCTGACTGAGGCCAAACTGGCCTGTGGGACAAGCACAGCCACTCCTGCAGAGGCAGAGCTGTTATCTGGTTCCTTTTCTACATAGGACAATGCAAGCAGAGATGGGATAAGATGAGTTCTTTATTGGACAGATGTTTCAAGAAACTCCCTATATTCATTAGAATGAAGTAGGCCCCATCCCCAGGTAGCCAGAGTTTGAAATCTTATTTGACAAACTACACTGACTTGGGACCCCTGCCAACAAGGCTGGTTTAAGTCCTGGCTCTGCCAATCACTAAACTTCATTATTTTTAATACAGAGTTTAATCCTATGAGCCTCTCCCTGCTCCTCACAGGATGACCATTATTGGCATGAATGTAAGACTTGGCACCATGCCCGAGACACATGTGTGTTAGGTCCATATTTGTCCTATAACTAATTATGAGGCTCAGCGATTCAGACAATCATTTCCTATCATAAAGCATGGTTCAGAAGTCCAGGCACAGTAGAGCTTGGCTAGGTTCTTTATTTGGTCTCACAAGGCCAAATTAAAGGCGTTGGCTGGACTGGGCTCCTCTCTCTGAAGACTCTGGGATATAATGTTTCCTCGCTCATCGAGATAGGGGTGAATTTCTTATCCTTGTAGCTGCCTGCTAGGGTATCCTCTCTCTGTTCCTTTGGATAACACAAATTTATTTCTACTAATCCTCACCTAAACCAACAATGCCAAACTAAGTCTTCATCTTTCCCATCTCTAACAAGTAATCTCTGTTTTTTTTTTTGTTTGTTTATTTTTGTTGATTGGTTTTGTTGTTTGTTTTGAGTAATAGCCCTGGATAACCTGGAACTACCCTGTGGACCATACTGACCTTGAACTCACAGACATCTGCCTGCCTCTGCCTCCCAAGTGTTGGGATTACAGGCGTGTGCTGCCACTGCCTGGTGTCCCTTCTGCTTTTAATGGCTGGTGTTACTGCACTGCGGTCTGCCTGGATAATCCCACATTTTCTTCCTATCTTAAAGTCAACTGATTTAATGAACTTAATATAAGCTGACTTATTTGTAAGTATTAGCATTCGGTACAAAGGTTATATAAAAGCAAGAATTTGCCTATCACATACAAACAAAGAAAATCTGTTCATTATTATCCACAGGTCAGTGCTATAGGAGTATACGCTACTTACTGTAATTCTCCAGTATACATAGGGATGTAAAGACATTAATAAAGCCTTACTTTTAACTTTAAACCTGAGTTTGAAGTAGGATTAAGTTCCTTAACAGGGCAAGGTACATTGCTACCTGACTCTGCAGATGATAAAACATATTGACAATATTTAGTATTTAAGCATTTGAAAATTATGTCAGGGTGTGATAAAAGATAAACATTATTTCATTGATGGGATTTTTGACAAGGAAGGCTATGAACTATGACCCACTGAGGCCACAAAAGGTTGCTTTGGGGGAGGGGGCTCAGTCCTTCTGAGACTGAGATATGCAGCAGGTTTCATTGCAGAAAGCTGTGTCTCTCTCATGTGACTCTTAGTTTTATCTAATGAATATCCCCTATAAAATATAAGCTAAAACAAAAGGGACACATGACCCCCTTTCTCCTCTTCAGCACATCCCCGCCCCCAGTGTGGACCACAATAACTAACAAATGGGACCTTATAAATGTTTTCATACAGAAAAGCAAACAGCCAATAGTGAAGAGCCAAGACATGGGGGAAATGCTTGTCAACTGCAAATCTAAGAGAGGATTAATAGTTATAATACATAAAGGAACTTAAAAACACAGTAGAATGAAATATAAAATAACCTGGTCAAAAAAATGAGCTATTGATTGGAACAGAGAAATCTCAAAAGAAATGTATTAATGACTAATACATACAAGTAAAAATGTTCAGTATCAAAAGTCATCAGGAAAATGCAAATTACGGCTATTTAAAAAAAAAAATAAAGATTTCAGTCTGACCTCAGTCAGAATGGCTATCATCAATAAATCAAATGACAGCAACTGTTGACAAAGCTACATGAAAAGAGAAATGCTTACAAGCTGTTGGTAGGAGTGCAAACTGGTCCTGGCACCATGGAAATCAGTGTAGAAATTCTGCAAAAAGCCAAGAATATAACTACCTACCATATGACCTAGCTATTTCATTCCTGGGCATATACCCAAAGACCTCATTCTATATCCTACCACAAAGACAATTGTTCATCCACATTCATTGCTGGCCTATTCATGATGCAGGAAGTGGAATCAGCCTAGACATCCATAAACTGATGAATGGATAATAAAAATGTGGTAGACATACACAATGGAATTTTATTCAGCCGTAAACAATACTCAAATTATCAGGAAAACAGATGAAACCAGAATAAAATTATAGTGAGCAAAGTGAGACAGGAATAGAAAAACAAAAGCCACATGTTCTCTCATGTGGATCCTTGCTTTGAATTTCTAATTTTGTGGGCTCAATTTAGTGTTCCTGTAGAAACTAGAAATCTAAATAAAGGCCTTTGGGAAGGGCATGCCCTGTGGGAAGGAAATAGTAGAATGCAAGTTACAGGAAAGTAGAAAGGCAGAATATTAGGGCTAGACAAATATTAGTAGGCAGTTATCATCAATCAGGGAGATGAGGGGATAGTAGAGGGGGATAAATAAAATGCAGGAGATATTAAAAGCCATATGGGAACCTACAGTGTTGTATCCAAATTTTTAGAAAAATATATTTTTAAAGTGTGAAAAAGAGATATTGTTCAAGTCTAGAAAAGGTTGTTGCCAGAAAGCATGGATTATTAAATAAAACATTAATACCAGGGGTGGAATACCACCTTATGAGTTGTTGATCATGGAGGTTCCAGAATATCATCTTCCCCCAAATATAGTTTTTTGATATTCCTTTCAGTTAGCTATTGAAACTAGATGGTAGTACCATCTTTCTGAAGATAGCACACATCATGTATGCATGATGTATACAAATCAAGCTAAAAACAAAGCTGGAAACTTCCTCCCTCCCTGCTAGGCTAATTTTCATACTTCTAAAAAGTATTAAGGGGTTAGTAGGAATGGGACAGAAATGAAAAAGTGTGAGAGAGGAGGGTCCACAGAATTCATTATTTACATGTATAAAATTGTCAAATAAAAATAATCAATAAATATATTATAGACATATATAAAAAGTAATTAAAATACTTCATAAAGCAGGGAGGAGGATACTTAATACAGCCCCCAGATAAACAACAACAAAGTAGAATAATTTGAGCCTTAATGTTAAAGAAACTAAGAAATATCTAACAACCCATTTCCATTTATGTAACCTTGAAGACCCCATGTAGACACCCATCTTTGCCTGGCTATCTCCCTCTTGGCATATCAGCCTTTGCCACAGACCTACACTTACCCTTCACACAAATCCAGTGTTTATCTGTCTAAAATTCAGGTGATTAATATGACCAGTGTTCTAAACCCCAAGGGAGAGAATTGACATTACCCACCCTTCTCTTGTCTATTAAGCTATGACCAGAGGGGCAACACCACATAAGATGGACAAACTCGTGAGTGTATACAATGTATGAGGTGGGAGATAATTCTTGGGAAAGACCAGCAGCTATGTGGGCATTGCCAAAATGGATTTCTCAGCATCCCTCTCAATATAATCAGAGCTCCAAGAACCAGATGTGGCCTTCTCCTTTGTAGACAGAATACATATCCACTCCTCAGTCACCAGTGATAGGATTAGCCCTTCTTGTGCTAAGTGCAAATCCCACAGCTATAGCCCAAATACTCCACCAAAATCTATTTAGAAGAGTATCACAGGCCCAAGAACATGCAGAAGCATTATAGATTCCTCACAAATTGGAGTTAGCAATAGCTGAGCTGGGTCTTTATGTCAGGTATCAGAATTTCCATCTCACCACCCTGGAAAATTCACTGGAATATCTCAGAAGCACAAGTTCTGCTTCAGTCTAGAGATCCACTTAAGGATTTCCTAGCACAAACAAATGTTCACTCTATTCAATATCCCTCCCTGGATTTGTAGCTCTTTGCGATTCTGGGGTGGAGTTTTCCACATATAAACGATTTCTGGCATGCAAATCTTTGACAGGCTACTAGAAAGTAGAGGGGTTAACAGTTTCATGCACCAGCTTTAGATGACTAAAATATTAAACTCAATGGCTAATTTTCACAAAGCACTCATTACTGTGGATACCCTTCCTGCTAGGCAAATAAGTACATGGGTTTTTGTGTACACTCAAGTAGGTCAAAGATGTACGAAGACAAAACAAAGAAAGCATGCACTTCCCATGAAAATCCCTTGATTCCATGCCAAGAAAAAACTTTGCAAACAGTGTCGTGTATATCTTTTCATTAATAATATTATATTCATGCAAACAATAGATCCATAGCTCAGTGTTTTCAATAACAGAATAATATTCCCTTGTTTCTTTCTTTGTCTTTTCCCCCTTGATCAGAAGTCTGAAAATTGTTTCAACTGAGCATCTGAAGATATGCTCACATTAGTAAATAAATAATAGTCCTCCACTTTCTCCATGCTCTCCAGTCTGTTTGAGGGCTGTCCACTAATTGTAACTTGTACAGATAAACACATTTATTTGTATCCTCAGAAACTCAAGCATCCTGCATAATTGCTATTCACCTCTCCCAGGACACAAGGATTTTTTTTTTTTAATTAACAGGCTAGAGTAACCGCAAGTTAATAAGAGTATTGATTCTGTTGCTTTTGTTCCTAAAGATCCATGCAATTATGTTACCTGATTTTTTTTTTCAAATGAGAATAGGAAGTAAAAAGGAGGAAATGTTCATCCTACATGAGCTCAATTAGTTTACATCTGAAGTTTTTCTTTTAAATCAACCTGAGAGCAACAATAACAACAACAAAAACAGTCTCCCAGTTGATCTAATTAGAATTGGTGGTAAAATAAATAAGAATAAATAAATCAGTTATACATTTATAGAACTTAAGACAGTTTAGAAGACCTGATTTTATTCAGTGGATTCTCTATTTCTAATCCTCTCCATCTGGTACCAAATAAATTAGGAGCTATGGCAAATCAAACAATCTCCTAGGGAAATCTCTATAATTCTTTATTAGAAGGAATATCTCACAAGGAACATGGAGCATGAGAAGAGCTGTCATTATAATTATTAAAAATCACAAGCAGAAATGCTTCTAGGATTGATCAGCTTGCTGCTAGGTTTGTGAAAATAATAGCTTTATTATCAAAGATATCACTGAAGAAGATTTTTTTAAAAAAACACAAAATGAGGCTTTGCTCTGTTCTGATTTAACTGGGCCCTTCCTTGTGAAAGCAACCACTTCTGATACTTACTCCAAGGGTTCTAAGCAGAATCCAATTTATGTATTTTGAGTTACTGCCCAAAGAGCTTCCAATGACAAAGGAAATACAAGAGGCATAAATTTGTCAAGCTGCAATTGTGGAGCTCACCATAGCTAGTGAGCACTGCCTATCAGATGAAACATTCATCTGTTTATCTCCAGTCTTTAACTTGGAACAATTCCTTTCCCAAAATAATTATAAAGCAATTACTTGCCAGCTTTCACTTTATTTGTAACTACTTTTACTCAAAGAATAGCAATTGCTACATAATTATAGTACATGGTTATCTGAACAGTCTTAACTGTGCCTACTGACAATAAATTATAGTCACTGCAGCTCTAATTATGTATTCTATAGAGCCTAAATATGTAATGACTGTATAGTTACATATTAATAAGCCATGCTCTACTTTTCAAAGCCGAGTGCGATAATATGTCATTGGGTTACTTCCATGTGGTAACCTGTGGAGACATGCTTATTGTTCCCTTTAGCTTTCTGGAAGGCAACAGACTACAACCAATGTGTTTTTAGCATTGCCCACCAGTTCTCAATTTCATCCAGGCACACCCACTAGGGCAGAGAGAAAATCAAAAGTGAAAGGTAAAAATTGCCTTGCTAATCCTCCTTTCTAGCGTGGTGTCCTTTTGATGAAAAACTACCAGCTCTGGCTTAGATTCAAGGATTGCAGGTGCGGAAGCTTGGCAGTGCAGTGAAAGACTTAACCCTCATACAATCATTTCATACAAGAAGACTGGATTCAAAGGCAGGAAAAGACCTGAACCTGGCATTGAACTATGACTTCATTGCTTAAATTTTAGGATATAATTTGGTCCCAATAATGACAATAGAGAATCAAATATCTGAGAACTAAAGATTTAAGAATACAACTTGCCTTTACAAAACTTAAAAAAAAAAACCTATAAATCTGGAAATAAATTTCATAACTTGAACCACACAAAATTAACCATGCTATCACCCTTACAAACAACGTCCATCAAACTTCATTATACCTTGGCTAACTCTGCAATACCTGAAGTGCACATAGTTGCAAAGAATGTTTGGCAAGAAAGGACTTCAAAGATGCAGAAGTCGGAAGATGAAGGCTAAGAAAGCAGGTTTCTGGCAGTTACTGATGATCTCTGAGAGGTGTCACTCCAGGAACATGGATCCTGACATAATGTACAGATAGGATAAAATTTCAATGAACATAGACAGCTCAGCAACACGCCCTCCTGCCCTGGCACACATACCCTTTCTGAGGGCAATCAGATTCTGGAAACTTGTCCTTTCCAGTACGACTCTGATGTTCCTGGAGCAGAGTTCACTGTAACTCCCTAAGCATCAGTGTACAGCAGACAGCCTATTATAAATGAGCAAGAAGAAGTAGGGCAAAGGAAGATGTGGCCACTGCTACCAGCATTCTCAGGCAGAGACATACCGATGGGGTATATCAGGTCAGTTATCACTGTTATCTCCAGCTATCCACCGTGATGACAGGCCTTGATTTTGGGGTTCAGGTTAGCATACAATAGATGTTTAAAAATGAATAATGTAAGCGGTGAGTTATAGTTCTATAGATGTTTTCAGTAAAGAAGTGGTATAAACCTGGATAATTGAAAGGATTTAAGAGTCCTCTTTTGGACATGGCTGTGCTATGGAATCAACTTCAAAATGTCCCTTGGCTGTTATCTTTGCCTACTGGGGCCCGAGGTCTTCAGAATCTGAAAGAGCTTTACTTTTTGTATTGCAAGAGCATGCTAAGTTACTTTGGGGACACAAGCAAAGAAATATGTGAATGAATGAATGGGTGAATGAATGAATAAACCTACGTAGATTTCTACATTGGAAAAGATGTTAGAGGAAATTTATACAGTTTGATTTTTGATTTTTATAGGTTTTTTTTTTGTTGTTGTTGTTTTGGTTTTTTGCTATATAGGCCATAGATTTGAGAACATGCCCTAATTTAGCAAGTGTTTTTTATCCATAATGAGATTTCAAAATGTTATATGTTTTTAGTACATAAGGATATCCTGAGAAAAATATTTAACATAATTATGGCACTTGTTATACCATCCTTCTTCCTTCTGTCCCAATAGGAATACATAGCCTGAAGTGGTAGGCTGCAAAAAGGGTTCTTTTCACAAGAGTGGGATTTTCAAGCATTTCTTTAAAAATTACACAATTTCTGCCCTGGCAGTAAGGATTACACTTACACACACACACACACACACACGCACGCACGCACGCACGCACGCACGCACGCACGCACGCACGTACGTATGTGTCCCCTGACAATATTGCCTCCATTTGAGTTCACTATTCCAGAGTAAGAGGGATGAGAATTTCACACAAGGGGAACAACAAATAGATATAACAATTATCACAGACACAGAGCAAGCTGGAAGTTGATGAATAGCAAGAACAATAGAATATAAAACCTTCAAAGTTCCCCTTTCACTTGATCTATGTTCTTAATTCCTAAAAGACATGACCATTCTCCTCACAAAAGCAGGCTAATGAGGGCCTGATTAAGACAATCTGGTCCTATTGAAGAGCGTCTGCCTCTTCAAGCCACCCTCTGACAGGTGTTGAGAGGAAATGATTCTGAAGAAAATGCTATGAGGTGTTTGTAAATGAAAAGAGTGTGTAACCCAAACTGTGAGAAACACTCTGGGAAGGTGTTCCATTTATAATCAGTCCTGCAGAGCTAGGGCATCTCAGACACCTGGACTGTAGTTTTCAATGCAGTGAGTATTTAGGATGCATGCCTGGCTGAGCCTCTGCTCATTTCTAAAATGTGGTCACACCTTGAACCCTAGTATACAATTGGGTTGGGCAACCGGACAGCAATCCAAAGTGTCAGTTTGCAGAGGGTATCTGCCTTGGTTGGAATGTTTATTCTGTCCCCAAATTTTCATCTTGAAATTTGAATTTTCAAGTGAGTGATAGAATTAAGATGTGTGACCTCTGGGAGAGGAGTTCTCAGGAATGGAATTTTTAAAAACCTTAAAAAAAATGAGACCCAAGGGAGCTCATTAGTTACTTCTACCATATAAAGTTACAACCAGGATATCATCTGTAAATCAGAAATCAGATCCTCACATAGGTGCCAAATCTGCTGGATTTTGGTCTTAGATTTTGAGCCTCCAGAACTATGAAGGACCACTTTTGGTTGCTTATGGGTCTTGCAGTTCATGATATTTTGTTAGGACAGCTTGAAAGTAAGGACAGATATAGTCTGTCTTCCCTTAAGGCATAGATTTCCAAAAGTCTTCAAATGTCAACATTTTCCAAGTACCAATTAAAACTAGACACACTTTTTTGTTGTATAAGTGTTGGGAGAATGAAGTTACCAAATACATAGTTTTGGGTAATTTTAGTAGGCATTTCTTTTATCTTAATGGGCCCAGAAGCTTCAAAATGGAAAAAGTAGCTAACCCTCTCACAACCTCCAAGTCTCTGCTTACTATAACAATAAACACTTGTGCCCAGAACCAATGGGTTCTATTTCAGTATGTCAGGGGAGAGCCTAAGATGATTCTGAGCTAAACAAAGGTGATGGGGGAAATGTATCTTTCCCAGAATCCAAGACAAAGAGAATGCATTGAATTGTGAGTGACTTGAAAAGTTAACACTGAAACATTTTTTTTTACCTGATTCTCCACCAGGTAAACTGTTACTTATTCAAGGTCCATCTCCAAAATTAGGCGCTCTGTAACCAGTCCCTTATTTTATCAGTTATTATAATATCCATGGAGCTGTGAGGATTGGAAAGACAGAGAGAGCATAGCTCAGCTACATCCTTTTTATCTCTGTCTGCCCAGACTCTGATAGCAGTCCCTGGCATCAGAATATTCAATAATTTGATGGCTAGAGTGATTTATATTGTACTTTTCCTCTCTGTTAAGTCTGTCCGATAAGATTAGAACCTTCAACAAAGTGTCAAGTTTTTCTGTTCCCACATATTCTAAGATAACATTATGTAGGAACTCAAGAGGAAGGAATGCTTTGGACCTCTGGGGAGACAGAGACTACCCCACCTCTGCCATGGCTATCAGCATCTTCATGTCCTTACCCACTGGCTGAAACTGCAGGTATGCAGGTAGAACACCAGCTTGTTTCCTTGGTTTTAATTATCTACCTGAATTCCATAAAGCAGGAAAGCTCTTGCAGACCCACAATGAGCTGGCCACCTTAGATGCCTTTCTTCCTCTTGGGCAGATGTGCTGGCATCAGCATTTCCATGCAAATGACACAAATTCCACTACCTCGCAATTCACAAAGGAGGAAAACCTCATTGTTTCATTTCACAAAACTAACTATATTATATCATAGTGTTAGTGATATTGATACGGGCGAGTTGCAGATGATATTTTCTATCAATTGTTACTTCTTCTAGAAAGTGAAAATTATTGTGTTTAATATATGTCAGAGTTTACATCTAGCAATCTGTGTGTCTCACTACATGTAATCTCAGTTCTTTTGGCAGTTGTTATGATTTTAACATTTTCTATGTTCTCATCTATTATATAAAATAGAAAATCAAATCCTTATGTTTAAATAGTTGTTCAAAGTCATAACTGTGTGAGTTAGCAACTGGGCACAGGCTCATCTGATCTACTTAATAAGTACACCACATGGAAATGTCACTTTCACTCTCTACTCAAAACATTCATTCATATTTTGATTCAGTAGAAATTTCCAAGATGCAGCTGGTTAACAACAACAAAAAAACCCTTGAGTCTGAAGTACTAATTATAGAATATTTCATCTGCACCGTAGAATACAATAGAACGAATGCAATAGTTCATATCAATCATAAGAATGAACTTGCACAGTCTGTTCTCCCTCCACAATCTGAATAAACAGATGTTTTCTTTTACTTCTTTGATGGTTAGTTTTAATTCTCAACTTGACACATTATAGAATCACCTGGGAAGACAGATCACACTTCAGTGAGGGATTGTCTAGATCAGGCTGACCCCTGGTCATATCTGTGGGCAATTGCACTGATTACATTAACTGTGGTGGAAAGACCCATCCATTCTTGGTGACACTATTCCCTAGACAAGAAACACAAACATGCATTCCTTCCATTCAGCTTCTTGGATGTAAGTGACCAGCCATGTTGAGTTCCCATTGCTCTGATTTTGCCACAATGATGAACCGTAACCAGGAACTGTGAGCTAAAATAAACCCCTTTTTCGTGTTTTTTCCTCACACAACTAGAAAGTAAACCTTGAGTGTCCACACATGAGTCTGACCTCACAATGCAAATGTCCTAATCCTAGTGAAAGGCAGGTACGACAAGGCAAAGGCCACCTGTAAGACCTATCTACCCTCTAATATAAATGTCATTTGTCTTTGTTACAAGGAAGCAAGAGACTGCAGCAAACTTCTAGGTACAAGTTACCAGTTAGTCAAAAGAGAAAAGTCATTGCAAGCTTGAACCAACTGCTAATTGCTATTACCCATACCCTTTCATCTTTGCTCTTAATATACATGGGTGTGTGGCCTAGCCACAAAAGAAAGACCTAACAGACAAAAGACATATAGGAAGAGAACCAAATGAAAGAATAGAAAGGGAGAAAATGTGAAGACTGAAAGGAAAGAGGGGAGTGAAGGAGCTTGTTTTTCTCATGATTAATTTCAATACCTTCAGGGTTTGAGAGGAAATATGTTGTTTCCCAGACTTTTCCTCGACAAGTGAAAAAAATAAAAAATAAAAGAATTCTGCATTCTAACCCAGTCTCCAGTAACTTGGTGACTGTATTAAGCGAAGTGAAAAAGCACTTATAGAGAAATCAGCCTAAGTAAATAAAAAAAAAAAATCCAAAGATACAGACAAATTAGAACATTAGGAAAGAAAAGCCTTCTTCCAATGGGAAAATAAGGCCAGGTTTTGCCATTCAAAAGGAAACTCTGAATTCATTTGTTTTGTAATTAAACAAATTGGTCCACCTGAGCATCTGCTTGCCTTAGCCTTAACTGCAAAGATTCTGCTTGGGAATTTACTCTTCCATTAACACCACATTGTATGATACCTGGAGACAGCAAACTCTGCAGCCATCTAATCAGGCTAGAGGCTCCATGCCTCACGAAATGAATGTCAAAGAGGTTCTCTTACAACAGGAAGGATGCAAATGGCTTATTCTTTCTTTCTTTCTTTCTTTCTTTCTTTCTTTCTTTCTTTCTTTCTTTCTTTCTTTCTTCCTTCCTTCCTTCCTTCCTTTCTTTCTTTTGGTTTCTCGAGACAGGGTTTCTCTGTGTAACAGCACTGGCTGTCCTGGAACTGGCTCTGTAGACCAGTCTAGCCTCAAACTCATAGAGATTTGTAGGCCTCTGCTACCCAAGTGCTAGGATTAAAGGCATCTACTGCCACTACCCAGCCAAGCAGCTTATTCTTTTGACACTATCTCATCCCCAACATTTCTACATATATGGCCCAGACCTTGTCAGTCATTACTCCACTACACTGTCATGGGCACTGTGGGACTCTGCCATGTCAATCCTCATTATGTATAGGAACAGACACATTTCTCTACTTTCTTCACTTAAAATTGTAATTGGCCAGAAGGTTGCTACTAATAGTAAAGATTAGTAAATACTGCTAAATAAACTGCTTAAATAAATGATTTATGGGAGTGAGTAATATTGGCTCTCTTGGTGAAGAACCTAACACATTATTCCTAAGGGTTTCCATCTTTCTTACTTCAAGGGGGCATCTACATTTGTTTTCTAAAGAGATGGATATGTGGTATAAGTGAATCCTTTGGGGAAAAGGGGGCTTAAAATATCTTCTAGATAAGGATTCTGGAATACTGTTTTCCTAGAACTTCCTTTTATCCCCCTCTCTCCTTATACACAGAGATTTGATATAGCTCACACACACACACACACACACACACACACACACACACACACACACACACAAAACAGAAATGATTTGTTTGGCTGCAAATATGCAAAGGCAATTGTATGCTTGTTTACATGGCTGTTTGTTCTCCCTATACACCCTTACATACACTCCTGACAGTCATACTCAAAAAATACTCCTTAAAATTCTTTGAGTTTGTATTGAGGGATTCTTAAAATGAAATAGTCTGTATCTGTAGGTTCTAATCATGTCAATTTATGTGGGTACAGTAATTTAAGACTTTACGGTCTTTTTAGGGAAAAGCCAATTGCATATGAAGTGAGAAAGCAATGAACTGAACAGAAGTTAGGACTTAATTGTGTTTTACGAGCTCCCAAGGTAAAGGTCGACAGAACTAAAGCCTTCTCTCTGAATGTCTGTAGAGACATTTCTTCCAAATGGGGCTGACCTCACTAGCCATAAGCTGATTTGGAAGAATGGATGGGACTTTTATAGAGAAATAAGCACAAGAAGGTCATCCTGGGGCAAGGGGAATAAATGGAGGTGGGTGGGGTACAAAAGAAAATCAAGAAGCCAGAAACTAGCTTGTTATTCCCAAGACATACCTGAGAATGAACTGAAGAAATATAGGAAAAAGAAGAGGCTGGGAAGCTGAGTGAAGAAAGAAAACAAGGAAGAGTTGTCAGAAACTATAGAAAAACAGAAACAGGTTTAGAGAGTGACAGTTATTCCAAGTCCCAAGGCTGCTGTGAAAACAGTGGCAGGACCCTAACCATCTGCTATCCACCTCTCCAGCCTCATCCCACTTCTGAAAATGTTTTATTTATTACTTTTATTTATGTGCATTTGTATATGCCTGTGTGAGTTTATGTGCATCATTCTTGGGAGGTACCCGTGGAAGCCAGATGGATTTAGATGACCTGAAACAGCTAATTGTGTGCTGGGAACCCAACCTGGGTCCTTTCTAAAGCACTGAGCACTCTTAATGGCTGAGCCATTTCTCCAGCCCCTCTAGCTGCATTCTTAACCATTGCACCATCCCTCTCCACTTGCTCTAATTCCACTGCTTTGCCCAGAAAGCCATCAGAAAAGCTCTTGGAAATGACATTCAGTGGTTCCCCGTGATCTCGAACCAAGAGGCAAATGGCTAGTGTAACCAGCAATTTGGGAGCAATTTTTCGGTGCAAAGAATGTCTTCTAAAACAGTTATGCTCAGCAGATTTTCTTCTAGAATGCTCCAGGATCTAATGGGACTCTTTGTGGACAGCACTAGGCCATTCTCTTCCTATGGGTGAGGCACACAGAGATATTAGCCCTGGCCTATATCTGATTAAGATTCCATCTGACATGGTGCCATTTAGTTACCTAAGTTTGTGCAGCTTAAAAAGAATGTTGCCTGCAGAGGCTGAATATAATGAGAAAAGCCTAGTTAAAGGTGAGTTACTGCCTGGTCCAGTATTCCTACGTAGGCAGGTTACTGGCTTCAGAAGAGTCAGTGCCAGGGAGCAGTGGGTATGTAGAGGTTAAAAATAAATGGCTGGAAGAAAAGGATCAAAACCCTGTTAGTACCATATCAGATGACCTGTCTCCATAAATCAGAAGTCATATTTTTTACATATGAAAATAACTAAAAAATAAATTTATGCTCCCTTTTGATCTGAAATCATAGCAGGAACTGTCACTGAAGCAAATGAAAAATTTTCAGAGACACGGCACAATCAAATTGGCTTCGTGTAAATTTTAGCTTCTACAGTTCAGTAGCTCTGTAGGGGCTGTACTCAATTTGTTTAATTTTGCTACCACAGAAATAAAAAAGCAACTGAACTCCAAGTATGAAAAGACACTTGGAAGAATTTACCACAAAGCCCAAATTTCAGAAAAGTAAGCCGGAGAGTGTGAATACCTCAGGTGGTAGGGGTGGGGTGTTATCAGCTGACATCACTAACTCTCCAGATGCTCACGTCACCTGCAGTATCTCCACAGTTCTCCTTGATCACTTTCTCTCACCCTTGGAAGCAGCCCCAAGTCTCAAGTTTTCCAGCCTTTGTGTTTCATTGTTGTGGATCTCTAAGAATTGGAGCTGATTATATTTTGCTCTCATGTTCTTTCTTATATTATACTTATTTTTAATTCTCAGGCAATTATTGTATTTTAATGATACATACTGAGTATTTTACACATGTTAACAATGACCACAGGCTACATTAAGCAGTTTAACAAACACATTAAATGACATAGTTATTTTTCATTGAAAAAGCACTTAAATCCCTTCGTGATTTTCGAGTGCACAATAGTCACAGCAAACCTACTGCACAACAGATAGAAAGTTACTCATCTCTTGCTAAAACAACCATTTGACCAGTATCTTTCAACTCTGCACTCCCAAGCCTCTGCTAACTACCATTAACCATGTCTACAAAGTTAACTTCTCTAACAATAAGATCATTCAGTATTTTTCTTCTCTATGTATAGTTTATTTCAATTAACATGTTTTCCAAATTTATCTGCAAATGACAGGATTTGCTTCTTTAATGAGGCTAAACAGTACTCAATTGTGAATGTATACTACATTTTTGTTAGACACTATCTGGCTGACAGTCTATAATCACAGATATATTGAATATCAGTTCAATGAACACAAGGTTATTTGCCTCTTGATTTATTGGTTTCATATTTGCATATGTAACTAATAGGATTGCTGAACCATATGATGGTTGTCTTTAATATCATGAGGAATTTCTATCTCGTTTCCCACTGCCCCCTTTGGGTAGTGGAATGGCCGCCCTTGTTTACATTCCCGTCTATAGTCTTCAGTATCCCTTCCACCACATCCTCACCAGCAGTTGTTTCCTTTCTCTTTGAGGTCACTGTCATTCTAACAAGTATGACTTGCTAGGCCATTGTGGTTTCAATGTGCATTTCTTTGATTATGAGTGATCTTTTCTTGAACCTGCTTCCCAAACGTGGCTGGCTTCTTACTACCTGCAGAGCTAAGTTCACAGCATGTGAACAGCTTAATAAAGCCTTCACAAAGTCCCTTTCCAGAGTCTGGACCTCCACATCATATTCCTTTAACTGACCGTATTCCTTTTTCTGCCTGGAAGCCTCCTTTTATTTGTTATTCCTGGTGTAGTGAAGGTACATTGTTCTAGCCCAGGTTTAATGTCAAGTACTTGGAAAGCATTCTAAAGAGGAATTAAACAGAGTTACAAAGACATTCCCCATGTTTCAGTCTATCCCAATTGTCATCAAGATGGCCTTCCCCAAATGACTCATACATCACCACTATACACTGAGTAGCTACGTCTACTGGGAAGCCACCCAAGGCATCCTTGGCAAGGGGCTACAACACAAGTTGATGGCTATTATGATGTCTGGCGACAAGATAATTTTTGACTTTGGAGTCAGTCAACTTTTTCAAGCAGATAGGAGCCATGCATTGAGTAATTGTCACTGTACATGAAGACCTGAGGGATCAAACTCTGTAGAGTTCCCCAGTGGCAACCCTTTTAATCCACCCACAGTGAAGTTCCTCAGATCTGCTACTGCTGTAAAGGTAACACCTGACTGGATGTCACCAGGGATAAGTGGTCTGCTCTATATGAAGCCAGGTCCAACAAGCTCTCTATCTAGAGCCTTCTAGGAGAACCTCGCCCTGGCATTGATAGTTCTTTGAGAGCATGTTTTGCAGAGCCCTGGTAGGAGGATCAGCTTTTCAGAAGTATCCAGAAGAAACCTACTCAAAGCCAGTCTCACATCAAGAGCCCTGACCCTAGCTGTACAGCCTCTCTTATGTACAGTCTTTATTCTTTTTCTTAGATAGCCTGCTCTTCTCTTGTTGTCTGTATAGAACTTTGTACCTTGGCTTGTAGTGTTATTTTAGTTTTATTTCTTTAAGTATGACTGAGTCGTTATAATGTATAATAAATAAACACATTTTGAATGTTTCTTTTAAAACATTGACTATTCTAAAGGGCACATTTGTCCTGCTTTTGGCCTGTCCACATTGGGCCTCTTTTCACTATTGTGCGAACAGGATGTAGGTAGGATGAATTAAAGGAAACATCAGAGGACCCAGTCTGAGAACAAAGGAGAAGTGTCAGAAATCTCCAGAAAGGAGTTTGAACCTAAGCAATCAGTGTTCTGAGTGCACTGAGTGCATCTTCCATTTGACTTTGTCATCTACTTTAAAGTATTATTCACTTTGGGTGGCATCCAGCTCTAAATTTTAAATTAAACTGGTCAGAGATATAACTCAGTGGTAGAGCGCTTGCCTAGCTTAGCATATACAAGGCCCTGGGTTCGATCCCTGACATTAAACACATACATATATAGACACATTACACAAAAATGCAATTCTCTTGCTTCTTGAAAATTGTGTTTTTATGTCTCCAGAATTAGGGGTTGAAGATTCCGAGGTGAATTTTTTACAAGGTATATACTACTAAGAATTTACTAATGAAAAGTGGAATAAGTATTTCAGCTCAAACGTAGCAAAGTAGAAATGCCAGGAAAGAAAACATTATGCAAGTTTGTCTAAGAAGAGAAAAACCATACTTTCATTAATTACTTAATTGTGTAATTCAATTTATTTTGCCTGGACATGCACACCCAAACTTCTAAAGCACCAAGCATCTAACAGTCCAGCATTGGCATGTCTGTTATTAATGGGAATGTCTCACTCACTGAGGATTTACTGCAGCAGGAAGGGCAGCATGGGGTTTTAAAAAATCCTATTCAGCTAGGAATTCAGGTACAGTCACTAGTCATGTAACTGAGATTCCATTTTAAAAATTAATATGGGGATTGTTCAGCAGTTATGGGCCCTTGTTGCTTTTTACAGAGGTCCTGGGTTTGTTTTCCAGCATCTACATGGTAGCTCAAAACCATGTATAACTCTAGTTCTAGAGAATCATAAGCCTTCTCCTGCCTCTGAATTCTGTTACCATGCACATGGAACACATTTATACATGTCGGCAAAAAACTCATACTCACAGAATTTTCCAATGAATTTATTATTATTATTATTATTGTTATTATTATTATCATTATTGGCTTTTTAAGACAGGCTTGTCTGTATTGCCCTAACTGTCCTGGAATTCTCTCTCTAGACCAGTTCATGGTTGGCCTTGAACTCAGGGATCTGTCTGCCTCTGCCTCCCAAGTGCTGGGATTAAAGGCATGTGCCCACCACCACCTACATAAATTTAATATTTAAAAAAGAATGAAAACTTACTGTGTCCAGGTGCTTTATAATTTAATATTGAAATAATGTCATAAAATGTAGTTTTATTTTATGTCTTTACTGTGACAGAGCAGAAATGATCAGAACACAATACTTTCCATCTTTTTTTCTGTTCTAAAAAGAACATCTAGTTCCGCATTTTTGGCACTCTGTATTCACTGCCTTGGAAGGAATTTAATTTTTGTAATTTGAGATATAAAAATAGAAATTGGCATTGCTGTAAATTTAGCTAGATTTCAAGTGTGTCCCTGAAAACTCACAATTTGGCACCCAGTGTAGTGACAGTGGGAGATGGTATCACTGTGAGGCGGTGAAGCTCAGTGAAAAGGGTTTTGTTTCACTGGGGTGCAGGCTTTGGCAAGGATGGATGAATGTCTCCTCGAAGCCCAGCTTCATAGAGTTCTGTGCAGTTCAAGGAATGAACTAAGATTGGCTTACTCTCATTTTTTTAATGAGTGAGCTTAACAAAATATAAGAACAAATCTCAATCAACAGATAGATGGAAGCAGCAGATGAATAGCAGAATGTCATCAGAACAGTTTACAGCATCCAGCAGAAATAAGAGGAGTAGCCTGACTGAAAGGGCAAACAGGTTCATCATTGAGTAGGGAGCTTACAACCATCCAGCAGAAATGGACAGGGGCAGTCAAGGCAGGATGCCAGAATTCCCAATTGAGCTTCCTCTCCATTGATGAGCTTCTAACTTCCTGATAGTCATTTTTACCCCATGGGATGAACAATAATAATCTGTGTTAGAAATGATTTGTCTTCTAGATGTTCTCAAGGACATGGTGCTTTTTAATGCCTTTAACACCTTGCTGTTTATCTCTCTTCGTGTTATAAAGTCATGGGGTCATCCTGAACCAGGATGGGGGTGGGGGACGGAAGAGTGTGTTTGCAAGAGACAGGAAAGAGCTTAAACATCACATGACAGTTTAGCAATAGAATGAATATTATAATGTTTTGCTTGTTTGTTTTTTAGAACAAGACATTCCCAAGACCCTGTGACTTCCCATCTTACATTGTGATTTATCTGTCTCTAGCACATGTCTACCATGACATTACCCACCACACTATGGAAGCCAGACTATCCTCTTCAGAAGCCAAACAGATGAGGCTACAGAATTTTAAGCTTTTTTTCCTCTAATACAGGACTTTTCAGGGAAAGACTTTTCCTTTTTCAGCCACGTATGCATTTCTTTTTTTTTCTTGATTTTTTGGGGACAAAGTTTCTGTGTAGCTTTTTAGACCAGGCTGGCCTTGAACTCACATAGATCTGCCTGCCTGTGCCTCCAAACTGCTGGGATTAAAGGTGTGTGACACCACTATCCAGCTATGTATTTCTTATACTCTGTGGGATTTATTTTTCTTATCTTAAATATTTATTATTGTATTATTCTAGTCTATGAAACTTTATAGATGTATACAATGTATCTTGATTACATCTGGCCCTATATGGCCTGTTCTTTCTTTGTACCTCCCTTCATCTCAGTGGACAAAGGCATTGAATCCCCATAGATTTCTCCTGCTCTGTCCAAAAAAAATCTTAATAACGGCAACAATAATGTTCATGATATTTATAATAATCATACCAGCCACAGGTTAAGTATCAAATGTCCCATTATATGCAAAAGTTTTTCACAACCATGGAAGGATAGCATTATAAATAGAATCAGAAAAAAATGTCTTATTGGAGATGACATAAGGAGAAAAAAAGCAGTGAACTGGTCTGGTGATCAGGGAAAATAAGTGGACTCAAGATGGTGGCAGTGAGAAAAGTTACAGGCATTTGAAGACAGATAAGAACGTGAGCCCGGGGAAGAAATTGCATTCCCTCTCCAGAGAAATAAAAATGAAATTACTTGCAGAAAGTAGTCTGAGCAAGAGATACTGCTATGCTGTCCATGGAGACCTACTAGAGTCTGGACCTCAGAGACGTCTGAAGCCACCAGGACAGGACATAGGGGCAGCTTCCTGTATCGGGTGCCATGTATGGCAGAGATGGCAGCTCAAGGGCTCTACTGGGTTAGATCTGAGGAGGCTTCCTGCTTTATGCTCAACATTGCACATGCTTCTCCAAAGAAATAGTACTCCCAGAGGAGAGAGTTAATCATACAAAACTAGAAATGTCCATCCAGGACATACACCTGAAAAGGGACAAGTGTGCCCACATGTCAGTATGTCCCTACATTCACTAAACTCTGAGGAAATCTTGGGCTGGACTTTGACTTCGTTGCTCACCCTGCCTGTGGTCCTCTCCCCCACACCTCCCCATTCCCATACAGACCCAGCTTCCCCTCCTGCAGTGTCCATCCTAACCTCCAATCCAAAGCCAGCCTCCTCCACTACCTGCACCACACCACACACTTCTATCCTTTATAGTACACACCATGACGTGAACAGATCTTGGTTTCCCATCTATTTTGTCAGAGCCCCTCTCCCCCACCAGAAATGTGCTGTCTAGGATGCAAGCCACTAGCCCTTGGTAGCTAGCTAAGTTTAAATGTATTCAAATCAAATAATTTTGAGAGTTACACTCTTCATTTGTACTATCCATACAGTGAGGACTCTGCAGCCACTAGAGGCTGTTAGCTATTGCTTAGTGGATGGGAAGTCATCTTCTGATCAAACTTAATCACACTGTAACACTTTGGTCAGCTCAGCAGCCCTGCTAGCACTGGCAGAGATCATGTGTTCTCTTATCTATATCGCCCACTCTTGTATTTCCTTATCTAGCACAATCCTTGCTGTTGGGACAAGCTCAGTAAATACCTTTTGGACAACTGAAGGGATTACTGGAAGAATAAACAAATATTTTACATCCTTGGCAAGTTAAAAAAAAATGTGGTTTGGGAAGAACAGACTGAAAACGTGGAAATTCTTAGGGTGTAATTGGTACACAGCCTATTAATTGGTGGCACATGCGTTATATGAGCTTTCTGACAATTAAACTTCCTAACATCATGTAATTTTGTGGCCAGTTCCATTTGTCAACCATTCTCAGGAAATTTCTAAAACAAATGCAAAGTTAATATACTAAAAACTTCCCACAAAAAGAAATTCATGAGAGCATCCCTGTATGGGGAATGGGCTCCCAATGTCTATTTGTGCACTATGTATAAATGCTGCTCCATTACCAGGGACCCCATAGACTGTGCAGACCTCCTAACTGTTACCCATGTGGAGGGGGCCTGGTTCTGTCCTATGCAGGTTTCCAAGCTGTTAGTGTGGGCTCCATAAGTCCCCCCTTGCTCAGGTCAGCTGTTTCTGTGCGTTTCCCCAGCATGGGGGAGGGCCTAGGCCCTGCCTCAAATGATGTGACAGACTCTGATGATCCTCCCATAGAAGGCACCCTTTCTATGGAGCAGAAGGAGGGTAGGATGGGGGTTGGTGGGGGACATGGGAGAATGGGAGGGAGAACTGGGATTGATACACAAAATAATTTGTTTCTAATTTAAATTTTTAAAAACGAAGGAGAAAAAGAAATTGATAAAACTAACTCTCAGGATTCCACTGTTTCACAAATGCATGCTAGTAATGTGTGGAATGAATAAAAAAATTAACATTTATATTTCCTATGGGGCTAAGTGTACTCAGCTTGTTCACTTAATAAATATGAGTATCTACCACTAGAAAATGAGAACATGCTGGTCCCTGAAGTCCAGCCTTTATGTACTCCTGGGGCTATGAAATATGAGCTATATAACTTAATAGTAGGTGAATATCTTCAATCAGAGATCAATAGTGTGAACATTCTTTAAATGGTGGTCCCGCTTGTGATGAAATGAACCCGCTTCACCTGTCCAGCTCAGAGTCCTTCCCATTGCAAGTGCTCAGATCTCTGTTGACAAAAGAAAAGGCATTTTACTCGCCCATATAATTCACAATGGCCGGGTGTCTGCATGACAGGCTGAGGTCCTAAGAGTCCCAGCTTGTTCGAATGTACTCCATACTCTCCATGGTGTGGGAAATACTTTCTCTGTAGGTGAATAGGAAGAACAGTGCCTTGTTGCTTCCCTATCATCCCACCCAGAGGAGGATAAAAGGATACTGTCTGTTCCCTGATCCTGCCAGTCATTTGCAGAAGACATACATCCTGGTGCTAGAAAATCTTTATGTCTTGGTCATCTCATCTCAGGTGATGTAATAAAATAGGCCAACTAAATTATGTGAATCAAAGAGCAGACATAGTTTGAACAGTTCTCAGTCCTAAGAAGACCATGATCAAACTGCCTGCTGACCCAGCTCTTAGACTGAGCCTTGGAGACTGACACCTTTGTGCTTTTGTGCTTTACCCTAACACACCAGGCACAGGAGATCTGGTGTCTCTCTTCCTCTGTACTTATCTATAGCTAACTATCCCCAAGTGCTTAACCCCCTAATGTGATTGCATTGGGGGATAAGGCTTCAAATATTAATCAGGGAGACAGGGAGAGGACTGTGAAGATGGCTTGGTTGGTAAAGTGCTTACCATCCAAGCATGAAGACTTAAGTTGGGATTCCCAAGCGCCAAGTAAAATTCTACATTGGTGGAGCATATCTGTAAATATAACTCAAAGGAAATGATGACAGGAACATCCCTAGTTGTCACTGGCAAGCTAGGCTTAAAAAATTTTGTAAGCTACAGACTAAAAAAGAGACCGTCTCAATAAGTAATGGTAAAGTGGTGTGTAATGAAGGAAGGCACCTCTGGCCTTAACATATATGTGCACATTCTGCGCATATATGTGTTTCACACACACGCACACATTTATACCCCACCACACACAAACATACCCACAATATACAAAACTCAGTTGTTGGGCATCACAATCCAGTCAGTTACTCTTAGACACACCCAGACACTGTGCTTCATGGCCACAGCTGTGTTGTTCAACTCTCAGGTTCTTAACAGCTCAACTGCTCCAATTCTGACTCTACCTTTAAGTTGTGACTATAACCATAGAATCCTATTTGACACATGTTTCAAAATCTGTAGTTCCCAAAAAGAAAGAACAGGTAAGAAATACTCTGGTGTCCCTCTCTCTTTAATCACTGGTGGTTTCCTCTGGGTCTAAGTTTACTTCTCTTTGGAATTTATAAAAAGAGACAAGCAAGAACATGCTATTACTACAAAGTGAGGACAACACTGAGCAGCAACCTTCAGATGTATTTCCTGCATTGTATCAACAATCATGTTTCATTACATTTATTTGTTTTTCCTTGAAAATCTATTTTACCCCTAGCACTCAAAATGGCATTTGATATAGGACATTCATATGACAACTGTCTGTGGGAAATTGAAGAGAAAAGAGCATAAAAGAGAGGAGAGGAAGTAGAAATCAAGCATGGCCATCTTACCTCTGACACATTTGGCTAAAACAGCCTCAATGCATTCACTTTCTGGATGGCCCTGGACCAAGTTCGTGTGTACACTGAGTGACTTTCTAATTCTGTACCATCACACAGAAATAAAAACTGAAACAGAATCACTCAGTGGAGTGCTGATCACATGACACGGACTCCACAAAACCCCAAAGACTGAACACACGGTGAGCTTGGGGAAAGGAAAAGAAGGAAAAGGCAGAGAAAAAGGATTATAATGTACTTGAGGTGGAAAGAAAGAAGGGAAGACTAGTTGGACATTTGTACAGACAATGTAAAGTGAGCAGATGTTGCTGAGACTAGAGCAGACAAGCCCAGGTTTGAATTCAGTCTTAGTGGCTTCTAGCTGAGGTATTTCCCAAGCTTCAATGTCTCCATCCTTAAAATGATACTTGGTGTTTCAGTTGCTTTTGGGATTACTGATAGGGTCAAACGGTTTGATGTACACTACAAGCTAGGCAGTCACAGTGCAGAGTAAATGCGTGACATAGCTACTGATTAAATCTGATGCTGATCTAGATAGCTCAGACAGTTGTTCCATGGATGTGTCAAAGCATTTATCTGGAGAAAAAATTTTTACTCAAGCCCGAGAAGATGAATAAATGGAGGTGATTTCTCTTCAATGAATCATGGAGCATGGGATAGCATCTCTTGCTAAGCACCATCAAACTGTCCTGGACTTTGTAAGTGCCTCTTTTCTCTGTTTCACAATCATCTCAATGCATCTCAGGGAGAAGTCTACAGACCTTCCACAACCAGAACTCATGGCTGACTTTTACACCTATAACTCAGCTGCCCACTTCATTCCCTAGGTTAGCATCATGCTTGATAAGCAGCAGCACTGACTATTTATCAAACACTTAGTTCCAGGTCTTCAGCTAGTGCAATGCATATGGTTACTTACTGTTCCTCTCAGTAGGTCCACAACAAATGATGCATTTATTCTGCAGATATTTATAGAAATCTGTGTCATCCACCCCAGCTAAAGGTATCTCTGACAACTAAATCTGTCATCTGAAGATCAGCTCAAGCTTACCTGTTCTCTGAACTCATAGGACACTTTCTGCAGGCACTAGCAGAAGGCCCTGTCAAAAAAGTTAATCATATATATTTTTCAATATCAGTTAGTTATTGTAGTTATTATGTATCTCTTACATTTCATGCATCATTACAGAACCATTTCAATTTAATTAATTGTCTAAACAACTCTTTAAGCCTGTAATGAAGCTCAGAGTAGTTAAGCAAATTGCTGAAGTTTGCACAGCTAGGAGATGAAGGCAGGATTTGCATCTCAACCCACTAGTCTGCAAAGTTTCTTGTTCTGCCCACTGTGCCATGTTATTATTTAGTATGCTTGTCTTGGCTGATATTTATAATAACCACATAATATGCACAACAACATTATGGTGTAGGTATTGTCTGGTATTTATAATAACCATCCAATATTCACAACAATCTTATGGAGTAGGTATTTTAAAAACTTTTTCTCAATTTCCTCTATTACTTCACAGTAGGTAGCAGAACTAAGATCCAATTAGTGTGCCTCTGGTGTCACCACCTCCAACTCTATGGGCAGGTCAGGGCTGCTCTCTCAATGAAGTTGGTTGTTGAGCTAAGTGCTTGATGCTCTCAAAAAGGAACAAATCTCACAGTTAGGGAAAGAACATTTTAAAATGCAAGCTATTACTGTCCAAAAATGTCTAATAATCTATCCAAGTAGTTAATATTTATACCAACTTTTTTAAAACCCCATTAGGCTTTATAAGAAGAAACACATAGGCATCAAGTATATAAAAGATACAAATATATAATATACACAAGGGAAAATATTTAAGTGCTTGTGAAAATTCATTCTTTCTACTATCATGAAATTTCAAATCAAAGTAAGCTGGTTCTTTCTAATATAGCTAACCTACTGGGAGAAAAGGTACCTTAATATGATAGCCCACTACTCAGAAAACCCAGAGATTGGCAGTCACACTTCATTGACACAAAAGGTTTTCACTTGTTTGAGAAATAATTATGAAAATAATTATTGAGAACTATAAAGTTTCCCATTATCCACCTTTCAAAGCAATTTAGGATGTTTTTCCTCCATAAAGCATTCCATAAGCAAAGAATATATGCAATGATTTTCATTTTAGTTTTAGTTATAATCACAAATATTTGAAATTTATATGTTCCAAATTAGAATACAAATAAATGAAAATGGCACATCAAGCCAATATAATGCTCTGTATCAGCTATCTGACTTTGTAAAATTTAGCATTGTATGAATAAAGTACAATATGAAATACATGCACAAATAATTATCATCACTGATAACCATTCATACATTCATACAGACATCTACCTGCTTTTCCTTGAATTGTATGTAATATGAAATCCTGTATGTCTCAGTTTGCTTCTGTGAAGTTTTGTGATTATGTGGTACATGGATAGTAGAGTGTGTGGTGGGTGGGAGTATGGGGACTCTGCAGGTATCAGAATGAGTGAGGCAGCTTCTAAAGGGAGTAGGGAGCATCTGGGTGAAACCAGTTTTGTAGCATGAGAAAAGATACTTTCTCTCCCAGAACTACTATCCTGGAACAGTTTGTCATTTACATCTAGAAGAAGTCATGGGAACAAGCTCGCCAAGTGTCTACTACTGAAACATGGAAACTTGTTTAATTTAAAAAGGTAAGAAACATGCCGGATCTTAAATAATGTCCAGAGCACAGCAGCAATGGGCACAGTCCATCTATCAAGCGTGGGACAGGGAGCAATGTGGTTCCTGAAGGATTTTAAGGCTGATCAAAGCAAAAGACACTACAAGAGCTCGGCCACGGCAGCTTGCTTACAAATTCACAGCCTGCAAATGCAGATGCTCTTCCTGGCTTCCAAGTCATGCCGTTCTTGCACAACCTGTTCCTATCTTAGAGTAACAGACTTCTGAAGTTTGCACAGCTAGGAGATGAAGGCAGGATTGTGCCTGAGATTGAGGCTTGCACATCAACTTCATGTTTGCTCACTGCCCATATGACAGTTACAGACACCAAAGTAGGTCAGCAGACATGTCAGGAGTTTGTTCAGATAGAGGTCTGGCTTCTCTAACATCAAGAAGACCTTCAAATTTTCAGAGACATTATGTGGCAGCTCTGATTTGCATGGGCCAGTGTACAACAGAGCCTGTCTTGCCTGGATCTGTCAGTGTGAGAGTACTGTGTAACTCATAGGAAGACCCTTACTTCAGGATTCACAGCAGGGACATATGGCATCACCACTCTGCCTTTACTACTTCTTAAAAACAAAGGCGATCCTGCACACTGGAACAACAATTTTATGTTTTCTTACTGATGGACTCCCAAGATTTAAAACTTGACAGCTCCCATTTTCTTAGCATGTTCATCCATGGCCTGGTCCATGTGTGTCTGACATTCTTTTCTGACCATGCTTTCACTCACTGGCTGCATCTAGCCCCTGCCATGGCTCATCATTCAGTGTTTTGTATTCCATTGGACAGCTGCTTGCATTTTCTACTTATTACTGAACTTTTATTCTGAGGGTCCCTTCTCATTCATTTCTTAAATCTATTGACACAGTTCAACCATTACCGGTCCCTACTGTGTTCCCTTCACTTAATTCCTGTCCCCAACTCTGCATTTTAAAGGGGAAAGGGCTTCTCCATCTGTGCCTTTCACTAGAACATTGGCTCCTTCAGGACAAGAAATGCATTGTTCAAGTCTCGGCCTCCAGTATCTTCCTCATAATCTATGACTGCTGAACAAACACATGACAGTTAGAAATAAAAGTCATTTATACAGGTATATCCCTTCCATATAATCTCAGTTTTACCTGGCCCTTGTCCTCTACCCATCCTGTCAATAAGCTTTTTGCTTGCTTTGGTGTGGGTCATATTACTTGCAAGCCTTTCATCTGTTTTAATCTTCCTGCCTCACCTTAGCAGCATACTGTACATAGTAGGTGTTTAATAATTAGTATTGTGTTCTTTATTTAATGCAACATGGAACTCACTATGAGGTGACTGCCATAAAGAGTGAAAAAGGCTCAGAATGGCAACGGATCACCACAGCGTGTAGCAGGAAACACTAAGCCACAATACAGGCTCTGGCAACCATTAGGTTCCTTTCATATATCCCCTAATTGCTATGCGAAACTGAGTTTTTTCCCTTTCTAAAACCAAATCTTCTGTAAAACAATGCTAATATAAATTTCCATACCCACACTTGGAAGAAAAAAATAAATTGTGGAAGTGCCTAACATATTGTCTGGGACACAATATACACTTAGACAATATAAACTCTAATTGGAGGTGCTATTAATACATAAGTACAGCCTTCTGCCACAATAAGAATACTATAAAATTATTGATTTATCTAGAATTGTTTTACATTTAGGTTAGTAACGGCATCCATTTGTCTCATTCTATCATAGAGTCCATTAGATAGATGAATCATCATTCTTTCTCAGAAAAGAAGCAGAAGTTAAGTGATTTCTCAAGTTCACCCCACTTTGAACCCTAACACAATGAGGCAAGTAAGATGTTCACTCCATTGTGACCCCATCCTGTATGTGATATGTAAGTACAGGCTTTGAAGATAAATCAAAGGACACACAAAAACACTACATCACTGCAACTCAGGAAGAGGACTTGTGAATTTAACCCTGTAAGAGTAAACCCTTTCACAGTCACACCTTTCCGAACAGCTCGTCTTGTGAAAGAATTAGTTCTCCCAAATCCCTAGAGGATTCTTTTCTATGGCATCTGATTTTAAGGCAAATGTATCCCGATTTCAGGTTGAGTTGTGTCTTTAAGTACAGAGATTTTAAAAAGCACAACACAGTGTGGAATCCTTTCAGCTGAGAGATAATTGTTAGGTAAAGATGACCCCTAAAAATCAACAGTCTCTACTTCAAATGGGTTGGTAGACCTAGGCATGGTAGACTGATGGCACCAAGGAATATGATTAGTCACCAAATCGTGAGTCTATCCTCTACCCTGCAGCATGCTTTCTGGGACATTAGTTATTGTAGTGTAAGTAGGGTACCATCTGCTATGAGCATGCCCACAGTAGACTGCTGGAGAGACACAAGAAACTGCATGGGGTTATCTTCAGTTTCCCTAGCTCGAACAATTCAAAGCAGCCAACTTCTGACTGGGCCCTAGACACACAGAGACTGACAGGGATAGCAGAGGCTTTGTCAAGTTCCCTGCTGCCACCTGAGCTAAGTGATGCCAGCTAACACCAAAGATTCCACCCTGCAGGCCTGAACACTTTGGTTAAATAAAGGTATATTGTTCTAAGTCAGTAAGATTTGATATAGTGTGTTTTTTCTGCATTGCTATGACCTACTTACAAGAAAAAAAAAGCTGTATTCTGTAGTAAATAAATATTACTTTCCAAGAGCTTTTGACTGGACAACTCCATTGAGCTCCTGTACAACTACTCAGTGACTCCAGCACCACAGAACAGATTGCAGAAAGGTTCTCATATTATTAATTTTCTCATCCCAGAGGTCCTAAAGTACGCAATGAAATTGCTTTTAAAACCATGTTGCATAATGGGAAAAGAAGTAACAACATTATGACAAATGACTACATGCAGGTAGACCTGATTATTTGGGGTGATGCCAAACATTAGTATTCTCAGTGTCCTCCTCACCCCACCTTTAGGCAGATAACTTTTATAAAAGTGGAAACTTGTAATTGCATGTTGAGCTACTTATCATCCTATGTAATACACAAAGTATGGGAGTTGTGAAGTAATGTAGAGGTCATTCGAACCCTGATATTTTCAATACTGTATCACAAAGTTACCATCTACTACATTTGCTATCAATAAATACAAACCCTCCCATCTCAGTTATCTGAAGAAAATTAACCCTAATCTTACCAGGGTTGCACAAAGATAGGCAAATTCTTGCAAAGCCTGTCTTTCCTTAGAGAGATTTCCAAATGTCTTAGTTTACTTGCTGTTGCATTAGTGGGATAGGCAGGGATGGTGAGCAAAGAGAATAAGTTGGAGGAGGAATCTCATTTCCAGGGAAAACAAGAGAAAAGAATGAATGAGAAAGAGAGGTAGACATCTGGGCCAGCTAGCCAGGCCATTGTCAGACCGACACAGAAAAAGGAGGAGGAGGAGAAGAAGGACATACAGAATGAAAGAAAGGAAAAAAAAAGTAGTACCACAGCAAAAGGTAGTTGAAGAGAAATAATTTAAATTAAGTTATAAGAACTAGTGGAACAAACATAACATAAGGCCAAGCTTTTATAACTAATTGTCTCCTCCATGTCTTGATTTGAGAGCTGGTTGGTGGCCCAAAGGAAAGCCTGCTGCAGTGTTCCCTCTTTTGAGGTGACTCCAGTTTGTGTTAAGTTGACAAAAACTAAACAACACCCTTCTTTTCCTTCTGATATTTGGATAAACAGGACTTTCAAGACCCTCTGGGCTGGTTACCAACTAAGTTCATCCTTCTTCTCCACTTAGTCTTAGCTTTCTACCATGTCAGCAATCACCTGTGTGTCCAATTTTTCACTTCTAAAATGTTGACATTTCTCAGCATAAATCACTTCCCAGACTATTCTCTTTGATCTTATAGATGTTGCTTTTATATTCCATGTATTATTTTAGGGGGTGTTTAATAGGGACAGGAAAATTAGGGAAAGAGAAACTATATACTTAGTCTATTGTCTTTTATGAAAAGGCCTCCTCTTTGGTTTTTAATATCCATGCAAGTTCTCTAAAAGTTCTTGGCATCTTCCTAGTATCCAGAAGGCCACAAACTCTAATTATAGGAATTATTTTAAAGGCGTAGAGGAACTTCCTTCATAGAACTTAGAGTCAGGAAAATTCCAACTTGAAAATAAAAGTATGACTCCACTACTCCAAAGAATCCTCAAGATAATTACATTCAGTACATTCCCCTTATTTCTCCAGACAGCTTGGGGACTTGGTTACTGCTTCTTAAACATAGAGCACTCCAAGGATTTTCTTAGGTTCCTAATGATATGATACCAACATTGATGAGTGACACTGGCATCCTTGCTTTAATGTTAAAACCCTCAAAGCCTTTTAAGTCTGTAGAGAAATGGTCAGACAACCCATCTTCCACTATAACTATGCTCCACATCCAGAAGCATACATTGCTTGACAGCTGACAACTCTTGTTCTTCTTGCTCTGGCTAATTATAGACTCCTGCTTTTCAACCAATGCTACTGTCTCCTGTGTGAATGGGAAGTCTTTCTGAATATGTAAGCAGCAATCCCACATTATGGAGACATGATAAAACTGAAGACCAGTATAATGGAATTCATTAGCATGTCTTGTGCTTATTGGGGAACTGAATCTACCACACCGGTGATAATGCTGTGACTTGGGGTCTGATTATCATAAATCTGTGAGGTACACTTTTTAGCTTAAAACAAATTAAGGAAGGCATCTCACCCACTCCACAGATAGAACTATAGGCAACTGATTCCAGACCATGAACTCTAAGACTCAATAAGAGTCAGTGACTAATGAATGTCTTCCATGACACTAAGGCAGACATCCGTAGGCATGACTTTACAATTTAGTCCATACATTCTTTCTTCTTAGGTTAACTTTTCTTCTTTGCCAAGGAAGATTCAGTTTATCTGGAAAACCAGCTTAGGGCAAACTCAGACCCCTTGAACATGGGTGTCAGTTAGGAGGCCTGGGCAATCTATGGGGCTGCTGGTAGTAGATCAGTTTTTATTCCTAGTATACAAATAGATTTTGGGAGCTCATTGCACATAGAGGGCTCTCAGCTTAGACACATAGGTGAGGGCCTAAGCACTGTTCCACATTATATAACAGACACTGAAGACTTCCCATGGAAGGCCTACCCTCCCTGGGTAGCAGAAAGGGGATGGGGTAGGGGTTTGGTGGAGGGGAGGGAGAGAGAATTGGGATTGACATGTAAAAGAAAAGCTTGTTTCTAATTTAAATAAAAAAATTGTATTAACAACAACAAGAAATCAGTTCTATTTAGTATAGTAAACTACAGTATTCTGCTTACTTTGTATTCCTATAATTTATTTGCTCCTTCATTACTGAACTTCCTCTATTTCATTGCTAAGTTACCTTTTTCTGTGTCTGTCTCCCTCATTGCTTCATCATAGCAAGGGGAGGAAATGTTAGAAAGTGGACAATGTGTGAGCACTGTGATCAAACCATATATCGAATGAAGGATTTTAATGTAATGTATAATACCTCTTTAATAATTTCATAATTCATACAACATATTTTGATCATATTCACATCTGCTTCCTCCCTTAGCTCATTCAAAAATCTACCACTCTCACATCTTACTCCATCTTGAGTTGCTGCTTCCTCCTTTTAATAGAATTAAGATTTGCCATTTACTGACTTAGTAAAGGATGTGAATTTCAATTTTCACAAATGGAGAAGAGGAATAATAAGAGATCCAGGATTAAAAATCTTATAATTTGCTGTAAGCAATCAGCATATTGCATATAAACTACCATAATATCATCTGTACTGCTACTGTTACTCTTAAAAACATGGGTCATGTGTCACTCATGTTCTGTAGTACAGTGCCTGATAAAAAACATCCAGCAACTTTCCAATGCATAAATGAAGGGACAGATTGGTAACCCAGTAAGAGTCAGAAGATTCTTCCAATGGGGAAGGAACCCTAAATGTATCAAGTAAGTGAGCTGCCCTTGTGAATTTCCTATACCATTTTGATAGGCTGTAAAGTTTATAAGTAAAGATTTGTGGTCTTAATTTATGAAGATTCACTCACTGTGTTTAGAGATGAAGCATCTATATTTTCCTTGTTGGGATTTTGAAATTACAAAGTATAGTGCATGCGCACATGTCCATGCAAACACACACACAACAAAAAAACCACTGAAACTACTCAAGAAAATCTCAATCTCAAATACACACTTGCATCTAAAATGGAATAGCTAAAAACCAGACCTGACCCATGTTATTCCTAGAGTTGGAAGATGGAACATATGATATATGCAAGTGCTCCTGTTTCTGTGTTTGTTTGTTTAACTAATTGCTTATTTGCGCTCACTTCTTGGCACTACCTGAAAATTTCTATCCAACTTCAATGATACCCACATTTCTTCAAGTATATTTAACAGATTGATTCATGGCCACCAACAAAATCTGTTGCTGTTATGGTACAAAACAGAGCTCTGTAGTTTCCTGTAGTAAAACAAGAGAGGGCCAATAAAATGTTTTCATTGATTACAGTGTCAATTTTAGATGTGGCAACAGCTCTGAAGCAGAACCATCTTTGAGAACTCTGCTGTGGATTTCCGTTTTACGGCCCTGGGATCTAGTGGGTAAATAATGTTTCTGCATTAACACTAACCTGAAGAGACAGACCTCTCAGGAGGATGATCTCATCTTTATACTTTTCCAACCTGAGCTCATAAATTCTATGAGCTTGCAGAGAAAGGACATCCTATAGATTACAGGGGCCCAGAAGTGCTCTTTCAGTGAACCTAGCTAATAAAAATTAAAGTTCAAAGTCACCAGATAATCTAGGACACTCATTACACCTGCACTGAAATAGTCAGAGCAGATCAGACAGACAGACATCAGGCTGGTGAGCATGCTGGAAGAAGTAAATACCTCTAAGATGCACCTCGTCTCTCCCGGGGCATCAGTGTTGCAAATGCAGACAGTATTTCAAATAAACTTGCCTTAGAAAGTACTACAGGTCTTAACAAAAAATATCCTACTCTGTGTCTCTGGGCTAGAACACAGATAGATGGCATATTTACAGCTTATTCACCCAAACTCCAGGTACAAATTAAAAATCAGTAACTATGAATAGATGACTTCAGTGACTCAGATTAGATATTTGGTCCCCAGTTGACAGAGTTATTTGGGGAGGTTATGAAATCTTGAGGAAATGTTGACTTGCTGAAAGAAGTATGTCACTGGGAGCTCATAGTCTTGTCTCACTTCTTATGTTCTCTCTCTTTCCCCCTCTCTCTCTCTCTCCACACTCTGCTTCCTATGAGTGTATGGAAATGTGGTCAGCCAGTTTCCTGATACTGCTGTATGTGGCCATACATTCATGGTCATTATGGATTCTCATGCTCTGGGACAGCGAGCCAAAGGACACTCGAGTCAATAAATTTGCCTTTGCTCATGGTATTTTATTATATCAGCAGAAAGGAACCAATGTATTGTCTATTTAAAAAAAGCTTTACCATAAGACTTAGGAAGATAGAAACTTTTCATAATGGAATAGGGTGGAATGAGTGCAGAAAATGGTTTTTCAAAAGTCATGATAAGTTTCTAGCTGTCAGGAGTACCTGGAGTAACTGGAGGTCACAGGGTACACACATAGGCTGGGCATTGATATACCTTTATGATCAGTGAAGAGGGGAAAAGCTAACCATGTAAAGCTTAGGAACCATATCAGTGTTTATATGGATGAGGCAATACCCTTGAACAATGGCATGATGCGTCAACATTGCCCCAATTAACCTGTCAGGGAAAAGGAGACATTATGCTTCCTTCTATCCCATCCCACAGGCTGAAATAATAAGGCAGAGCTTCTGGTAGCCTTGGGGAATTGCCAGTCTGAAAGAAAGGAAGTATTGAGGCTGGAAAGATCTCTTCTCCCTGAGCTTCTAAATAAGATGAATGAGGGGGTTCTGTGTAATTGCCTGGTTTATTCATATTCACATATGCACCTCTCCATGACTTATCAAAATTTGTATAGGTGTCAAATTAACATGTGATTTTAATATTGCTTCTGACATAACTTTGATAATGTAACATAGACTGAAATATGAGCATATCTGCTCATTCTTCATTTCTTCCTTCTGCAAATATTTATTGAATACTCTTTTAGCTGCAGTAGGGACTAAGAGATAAAAAGCACTGCTCTGTACTCAATTTTCTCACCTGCTAGGAAAGAGAAAAGTAAACAATTTTTTTTGTATTTAGTGATATGCTGCTTCCTGCAAACTAATTGATGCACATTTTTATAGCATTTACCTACAAAAATTAAATAAGCATGTTCCCTCAACCTTGAAATGCTGTAGTTTGCGATTTAACCTGAAGTTTTATTTGCAGAAGTTCACTGTGTGTTCTTTGCTGCACTGCTAATGAAAATAGAAAGTTGCAAATAACCAAGCATGCATGATTAGAAACCCAGGTACAGTGAGAGATGAAGCATCCATGAAGTATACTTTTAAGATTAATGCTTTGTAAACTGAGGCAGATCTGTACACTCTAGTTGAAATAATTTCTGTGTGATGAAATATCATGTCAGAAAGCAAGTTGAGCGGGAAAGGTATTATTCTGCTTACACTTCCATATCGCTGTTCATCATCAAAATAAGTCATGACAGGACCTTAAACAGGGCAGGATCCTGGGGAAACTGACACAGAGACCATGGAAAGAGACTACTGGACCCAGTTCTTTCTCAGACTACTTTCTTACAGAAGCCAAGAACACCAACCCATGGAAGGCACTACCCACAACGGGTTAGACTCTCCCTCATCAATCACTAATTGAGAAAATGCCTTACAGCCAGATTTTATTGAGGTATTTTCTCAGTTAATGCCCCCTCCTTTCAGTTAAGTCTAGTTTGTGTGTCAAGTTCAAATAAGACTGACAAGTATATACAGTAAATATAAATCTGGATTTTAAAAAATACCCCAAAATATATATTTCAATTAATCTGTTAAATCCATGTTTATATTTGTTTCCTCTTGAATGGCCTCTATCATTTTCATAAAGTTGTTTTAAGGTCATTTTCTTTGGCTTCTTATGTGTTGGGATGTTCAGGTGTTGCTGTTGCAGAACTGCCAGTTTCTGGTGCTGCCATATTGCTCTTTAAGTTGTTGACTGTATTCTTACACTGATGTCTACCCATTTCTTCCTCCAATTGATGCAGGTGGAACCTGTGCATCCATGGGTCTCTCTTCTTCCAACTTATGCAGATGGGGCCTATGGCTCCAGGAGTTGATCTTCCTCCAATTGGTGATGGGCTCCAGTGATCGCTCTTCCTCCAGGTATAGATGGGGTGTGTGGTTCTCTTGGTCACTAATGCAGTGGGGATGGGTGGGTGGGGAGTGGGGAGGATGCTGATGCCTAGTCATTGGAACTCTTCCTCCAGGTGTAAGTAGGGCATGTGGCTCCCTTGGTCACTGATGCAGTCCCATGTTTATATTTAATCACACATGCACTGGCAATATGCAAACTGCTTGTTCCATGAGGAACTATTAAGCTTTCAAATTAAGTAGGTACATGTCACTCCTAGAAGACAATATACTGATTTGAAACAAGCAACTTCCAAATTCAGTATCATTAGGACCTATGTGATTAGCAGCAGTCCTCCAGAGAAAGGCTTGCGAATTTCTTTCTGAAAAAAAATGTTGCTGTACTCAGATCTAGAGGCCCAGATGCCAACATCACTTCTTGCTCTGTATATTCTCCTCCTCCATGTTCTAACTATGTGTCTTATTCCCTCTCATTTTTTGAATGTCCTGTATTTCTCAAAACTCTACATTCCTCCACATTTCCACAACTATTCAATAACGCTAAATTTAATCATATCCAAAACACTTGAGCCGTGTGGAAAACTGACCACACATTATACTATAGGGACAGAAAGGCTTTAAATATAGGGACAGAAAAGCTGTAAATTGTGGTCACAATGTGCCAATTTTATAGAGTGTCTTATGACTCTAAGGGCATTTCAAGGCATTTTATTAAGGCTTGTTTTCTGAAAGTCTTTCTTAGGCTATTTTATCTCTTCAAAAGTAAAAGATTAGGACCCAGAAGCACCTACACACAGAATTTTATTCAGCCATAAATAAAGATATGTCATTTTTAGGAAAATGGGTAACAATTTATGTTTAATAATTATAACATGTTGAACAAAACAAGCCACATTCAGAAAAACAAAGATCACAATTTCTCTCATATACAGAATTTAGAACAAACACCCACACGATCACCCCCATCATCCCATCTCACACACACACACACACACACACACACACACACACACCTAGGCCCACAAAACATGCAAGCAGAAGTAATACTATTTTGAAGACAGACATTAAGAAGGCAAGAAACATGGAGGAATGTGGGTTACTATGAGTGAAATATATGGCATACATGAAATGGCATAATGAAACACATAACTTTGAAAATGAATGTATAATAATTAATATTTAACAAAAGAGGGGCTGGGGAAATTGCTCAAGTAGTAAAACTACTGAGCAAACTTGAAGCCCTTAGTTCTCATTTCCCAGAGCCCATGTAAAAAGCTGGGTGTGAGAGCATGATCCTGCAATTCCAGTAAGCATAGTGAGGATAGTGAGGATGGAGATGGAAGGACCACTCCAGCCTAGCTCCAGTGTGGCATGAATTCTAATTGGTATTAATAATAAAAACCCAGAGATAGATATTAGGGTTAAAGCTGAAGATAAGAGAAGCAAAGCAGCCAGCAACTAGAGAGTTCTCACCTCTACCAATGCTCAGACCAAATGGACTATCCTGTCCTCAGTCTGCATCTCCAGACTGGATCTGCTTCCACCAAGCCTCAGACTGCACTGAGATACTGTCTCCTCCTTCCTTATATTCCTCTGTAGTGCTAGGATTAAAGGTGTGGGGTTCCAAGTGCTAAGATCACCTTTGTGTGAGCTCTGTTTCTCTTTAGATTTGATCAATTTCAAAATAACAGGGATCCATCTTCCTCTGTCTCTCGAATGCTGGGATTAAAGATGTGTACCACCACTGCCTGGCTTCTGTGTCTAACTAGTGCAGCTAGCATTACACTCTGATCTTCAGGTAATTTAATTTGTTAGATCATAAAATATCACCACACTCTAGGGTCACTGAGAGACCTTGTCTGAAGAGAATAGATAGAAAGTAATAGAGTAGGGAGACTTGTGTCCCTGGCTTCTGTCTGCATGCACAGGAGCTCATATCCACCACACATGTGCATATAGCACATTATATTCCATATACCCACATATACTATGTTTTTTTTCTTTTCTTCTCTCCTTCAATAAATATAAACTGGATTTCAAAGAAGATGGTGAATAATGGTCAGAAGACCCCACAAAAATCTATTTATGTTATCTTTAATCAAAAACATAGTGGGAGGTATTAAGATTTGAAACAGAATTAGTTGTAAGGCCCAATTTTATCTATGACACAAGTGTTTTCATTTCAGTTTTAGTGCTTTGAAATATATATATATTAAGTGGAAGGGGAAATACTTTAGCACACCACAAACTAGAATATTTGATAGGAAGGGCAATAAACAATTTTTAAATCTTATACTATAGATAGATGTGTTTGTTCCTTTAGCAAAATAAGTATCTTCTGTTTTCTCCCACTGATCTATGGCATTTTTCATCTCTGATATTCTGTAGTTACTATTACTTTCTTAAAGTCAGTTTACTTTATGGGTTTGTTGACAGTGACTTAAATGCCCATCTTAGAGAAGATGCACCTGAAAAGAGGTAGGTGAGCAAGTAACTGATGGGGAAAAATAGTCAGGATCCCTACCATTTAAATGTCAGCCTTTAACAATTGCAAAACATTTTATAATATACTCCACCTTCATGAGTAACCTCAGTTTTAATGAAGAAGCAAGAGCAAGACCTTTTCATCATATAAAGTACTTGCATAAGAAACAAGTTTGATTGGAGTTCTTGTTATTAATTATTAGTCTGCTCCTAATTAGCTTCTTTCTTAAAATGAAATTATATGCATATGAAAACATTCACCCATGGTAGAATTTCTACAGGAAATATTTTGTTACTTGGCCAAATATTCATTGAATGCCTACTTATACCAATCATTTTCCTAGACACTGAGTATTAGACAGTCAACAGAGCATATCTCCTTGCAGAGTTGAGGGGAGAAGGTACTAGTCTGGTCAATGAAAAGATATGAGGCAATGTGACGCTACTTTGATAAGGAACAGTACTTGGAACTTTGGAAGCTGATGACTAGAGTGTTTCTCCAAAGTGAATTGTTCTTGATATTTCAAGAAGGCTGTCAGGCTCAATCCAAAAATTGGAGATTAAGCAAGAAATAGCTCCAATAAAAAAGCAAAGGAGTTCTGTGAAAGAAAAGATCTTATTCAAAAGTTCAAGGAAGAGAGAGCACAGTGCATACAACATAGCATAGGTGAGTATAGAATCCAGGAAGAAGAGAGGAAGAGCAACAAAGTGCAGAAGAAAACATGGGAGATGAAAACTAGACATCAAAGACCTTTGGTTGGAGCTTAGAGAGGTATTGATTCCTACAGTAAATGTAAGGGATAGAATAAAGCACTTGATAGAAGAGGTATTTATTTCTTCAGGCAAATTTTATTTAATATAAAGCACTTGACTTTTGAAGCACCTAAAAAAAAAAAAGTCACATTAAATATTCCGGTCACTAATGTTGAGAACTGAACAAACTAGAGTATCCTCACCTCAAAATGAAAATGGTTTTATCTCAGTGCTCCTGAGTACACAACACCCTGTGAGAGGAAGCCGGTGTGAAGCATTAGTGAGGCAGCACCTTCAGCCACAATTACTACAGGTGCTCCTGAAGATCACTTAAAGGAAGGCCTGGAGTTCTGTGGTGAATAGAACTAATACATGTCAATTAAGTCCTACTGTAGAGTCTGAGGATTAAATAGATGATAAATTCTCATTGTTCCATACTTGATCATGCTTAGTTGAGGAGAAACGAGGACCAGTTAATAACAGACAGAAAAGAATTAGCCACACTGATTAAAATGCAAAGAACAAAGAACAAGTGATTATGGGGTTTCCAGACCCAACTGATATATCTACAATGCAAACCTCTACACCTGAGGCTCAGGGAAGATCACAGAAGGATGAAGGAGTATTAGGAACCAGAGGACTAGGTGGGGATGCGTATTGCATGATTTTGTCTTCTATTTGTAACAGGGAAGCTGCACACTGGAAATCTCAACAATTTTGGGTGCCAAATAGGACATAAAAAAAAATGGCACCAGTTGACTTAACAAGGTAAATGGAGGAATTCTCAAAGGGCTTCACCTTCAGAACTACCAGGGGAGCAAGAATAAGTCTCCTTTACGATAGGAGGTTATCTCTATCCAACATGCCAGCCCAGAGTAGTATGAGAAACAATAAATGACCTCAGCAGATTGTATTTATAAATTTATAAACATGTATATGTAACAATTGTAACTAAGGAATAAGAAGCCATGAATTTGAGAGAAAGTAGGAAGGACTTGGGAGGAACTGCAGGGAGAAGACGGAGAATGATATAAATACAGTATTCATATATGAAATTCTGAAATAAAGTTTTAAAAAAGAAATAATCAAGATGAAGACATGTTGAGGCTCTGCCCATGGTACTCATTAGGGAGATGTAGAAAGTTGGAAACAAGATTTTTAGTTATCCTTTAAAAATAATTATACAGCCAGGCAGTCAGGCAGCCAGGCAGCCATGCATGAGAGAACAGTTGTGAACCCAGCACTCAGATTGCAGAAGCAGGAAGACCATGAGTTCAAGATTATCCTTGGCTACATCTCTAATTCAGCTCTCCTGATATGCATAAGACCTTGAAAAGAAAAAGATGAAGAGAAAGGGGGTAAGAATATAAGTCAAAGTACCAGTCATTTGTAGTGGGATATTCACTTTGTCTCCTTCTGTGGCACTGACCATGCCCATTGGGGGTGAAGCCAGGGGTGGAAGTGACCTGTTGAACTCGGTCTGAGGAGGAGCCAGGGAACGCTCTCTTGCTGGTGGGATGCAGAGAGAAGAGCTTCCCGTGGAACTTGCTGGTGTTCATCTGTCTAGGTTGCAAGTTATTTCTCCCTGAATAAACATCTAGTTGGCCTATTTGTTTATCCTAATCCTTATTAAACCACAATAGTCATTATAAAATAAATAAACAAAATGAAGTAGGCTAGGAATCCAAAGATGTAATGATGGTATGGGAAATCAGCAAAAAAGTAATTTTCTAAGGATAGAACCTGAGAAAATGTAGAAGGAAGAGTTTTGGTCTAGCAGTGATTTCAGAAAATGAAAATCAACCTCTTGGGTCAGACTTGATTTACTACATCGATCCGTAGACCAATGCTTCTTAAAACAGAACCCTAGAAATGTATGCACAATTCTCCAGTGAATTTGCTCAGCTCATGAGCAAATTACTTTCCATATGACCAAAGTTTACATATTAATAATCTGCTGTGGAAATAATTAAGAGATTAATAAAATAATTAAAATAATAATAATGAAAATTAACCGAGCATTAGATTTTAAAGACAATGGACTATAAATTACATAAAATTTATAATGTTTTTGTTGTGCACACATAGGTATAAAAAAGCTAGCATTGCTACATTTTCAGGTTTTTTTAATTCAAGCAAAATAATTGCACATATCAATGAAAGAAGTGTAACAATTCAATACATGTGTTCTACATGTCATGGACAAGTTAACATTTCTCCTCAAACAGGTGTAGTTCCTTTGTGATCCAGAGCATCAATATTTCCAGTTCTTCATAAGATACTAAACAAATTACTGTCAATTATAGTTAGCTCATCATGGTGCGGAGGATCAGAAAGTACTCTTCTCATGTGACTATGTTTTGTCAGTTGGGTTTTTCCATCCTCTCTCCCACCGTTCCTGCTCTTTACCTCTATAAAATGAACTTTTAAAAATTTCTACATGTGAGTGAAAAGACAGTGTTGGTCCTTCTGTGTTTGCAATCGTGGCAACTTTAAAACAGAACATTGTTCTATCAACATACCAAGATATTCCATTCTAGCAATACAAATCTGCACCTTCATGCCCAGCAAGTCCTTCTGGATATCAAGCATTCAGAAAATGCAATATCTCTTTTATTCTAACATCTTTGTACTGAAATAAAACTATTCTGGACCAAAAAAAAAAAAAAAAAAAAAAAAAAGATATTCCATTCTATGACCCATAGTGCCGAGCACTGACAGTTGATGAGTAACAAGCTGCACAGTCTGCCATCATAGTCACCCTCTCTCTGAAGAATATGCTGCCAGTGTTGTTAAGCTGGCCATGACTTTTAACTGAGTTCTGTTATTTATTTCAAATATAATAAAGTACTATCTGCTAATCTTCCTTATTTTTTATTGTTACTGATTTTAATGTAAATTAGAAACAAGCTTATTTTACATATCAATCTCAGTGCCCCCAACCCTCCTGTCCTCCCCTGTTCCCCCCACCAACCCCCATTCCATCCCCTTTCTGCTACCCAGGGATGGTGAGGCCTTCCATAGGGAGTCTTCAAAGCATGTCATATCATTTGGAGCAGGGCCCAGCCCTTCCCCGATGTGTCTAGGCTGAGGGAGTACCCCTCTATGTGGAATGGGCTCCCAAAGTCCATTTGTATACTAGAGATAAATACTGATTCACTACCAGAGGCCCCATAGATTACCCAGACTTCCTAACTGACACTCATGTTCAGGGGGTCTAAGTTGGTCCAATGCTGGTTTCCTAGCTATCAGTCTGGAGCACCTGAGCTCCCCCTTGATCAGGTCAGCAGTTTCTGTGTGTTTCCCCAGCCTGTTCTTGACCCCTTTGCTCATCATTTCTCCCTCTCTGCAACTGGATTACAGGAGTTCAGCTCAGTGTTTAGTTGTGGGTGTCTGCTTCTGCTTCCATCAGCTAGTAGATGAAGGCTCTAGGATGGTATATAAGGTAGTTATCAATCTCATTATCAGAGGAGGATTTTTAAGGTAGCCTTTCCACTATTGCTCAGATTGTTAATTGGGGTCCTCCTTGTAGATCTCTGAACATTTCCCTAGTGCCACATTTCTCTTTAAACCTATAATGGCTCCCTCTATTATGGTATCTCTTTTCTTGCTCTCCTCTATTCTTTCCCTGACTCGATCTTCCTGCTTCTTCATGCCTACCTCCACCTTCCTCTTCTCCCTAACTCCATCTCCCCTCCCCCATGCTCCCAATTTGCTTGGGGTATCTTATCCCTTTCCCTTTCTTCAGGGGACCACTTATGTCTCTCTGAGGGTCCTCCTTGTTTCCTAGTTTTTCTGGCAGTATGGATTGTAGGCTGGTTATCCTTTGCTCTATGTCTAAAATCCATATATGAGTGTGTACATACCGTGTTTGTCTTTTTTGTGACTGGGTTACCTTACTCAGGGTGGTTTCTTCTAGTTCCACCCATTTGCCTGCAATTTTCCAGATTCCATTATTTTTTTCTGCTGAGTAGTACTCCATTGTGTAAATGTATCACATTTTCTTCATTTTTCAGTTGAAGGTCATTTAGGCTGCTTCCATGTTCTGGCTATTAAAAATATTGTTGCTATGAACATAGTTGAACAGATGTCCTTGTTGTATGAATATGCATCATTTGGGTATATGCCTAAGAGTGGGATTACTGGATATTGAGGTAGACTTATTCCCATTTTCCTGAGGAACTAACATACTGATTTCCTAAGTGGCTGTAAGAGTTTGCACTCCCACCAACAATGGAGGAGTGTGCCACTTTCTCCACATCCTCTCCAGCATAAAATGTCTTTGGTGTTTTGTTTTGTTTGTTTGTTTGTTTGTTTTTGTTTTTTAGCCATCCTGACAGGAATACGGTGGTATTATTAAGTGATTAATATGAAATTGTGTCCATAAATTACAGAGATAGATATTTTAATGAATAGAAATATGTGGTTTTCAAATAGTTGACTTTCATGTGGAGATTGCAGGAAACAACAACAACAATAATTATAATAATAATAAATACTGCACAGAAATGAGATAAATATTGACTGATTAAGTTGTTGTTAAGCTGAAGGCAGAGGGAGAGGAAGAAACAAACAGAAAAACATAGAGGCTTGGGAACAAGAAAGAAAGGGCCCTTGAGAGTCCAAAAGTAACAGAAAGAAACCTAAACTACTGGATCAAACTCTACACCAATGCAAAATCAGCCATTTCCAATATATTACTTAAATGCAGCATCAAAATATAGGAGTATGGCTAGGAGCTATAAATTACCATATTCAGGATGATCTATATATTTCTGTTCCCACTGTCAACATCATTACAATAATCATGGACAATTATTAAGCACTTCAGGTAGACCAGACATTCTGCAGTTTAGGATTATAGTTTATCTCATTAGGTTTTCAGAACCACAGTGAGATGGATGCTACTGATTTCTTCACCTGTCACATGTGAGCTACTTTGAAATGAAGTGATTCCCACAGCCACTCAGCCAAGTAGCTGAGCTATACTCTTAATATAGCTTAATTCAAAATACTCTTAATTCAAAAGTCCCTGATTTTAAGGAAGCGGAATTGAGCAAGGGCTCAGTCACAGCCCTCTGAAATGCATTGTGTGTCTGTGCAATGAGACCTCCATCCCATGCACTGCTCCATGCCTAGGACTAGGGAGTCTCGATGCTAGAGCAGGCTGGTTCCTAGGATACACTAATGCTGTGTTCATTTATTCTTGGTTTTACCTTAAGTCAATTATGTGTTAACCCTTCCTGTACCACAGGCTAGATACTGACATATCACACATATCATAATGGAGATGCTGGAAAACACACATAGAAACACTGGAAACCCATCCACGTTTTGGGAGATGCATGAGTTTATAAGTTATTTGTAGTTTGAGTTTGTATTGAAAGAACAGAAGTTCTATGGACATGATTTAAACCCAAAATAGTTAAGAATATTTAAGTGTACTCTGGTAAAAAGCAAATAGCAGTTGACTGGAAGCCTGGCTGCATTGAGGAACTTAAATTTTGCCAATACAGACTGTTCTCAGACTCCTGTCAGTCTTACTTTTTTCCCCTGTGCTAATGAACTTCCCTTTCACTGTGACACAATTACTGTCAGTAACTTAAAGTTTATGATGCTGGTACTTAGTACCCAACCTTCCTGATCACTCTAAAAACCTCAGATGAGACAGCCCCTGTTCCCAGTATAATAGAATGTGCTGACTTGTTCATCGGAAGTGGCTGCCCCACAATTGACACTAAAGGCACTTCTCACCTATAGCAATGGATCTTGGACAGGTAGACAGAGCAGGTGCCTAGTGTTCAGTTATCATATGGGTAAGGAAAAGACATATTTTTAGGAGAAGAAACATGATAGCCTGTAGAAACTCAGGGCACCAAAAAACCCTGCCATAAAATTATATCCCCTGAGCTTCATTATAAGAGGAACAACTTCACAAAATTTATACTGCTCCACTCTTTACCTTCATTTGTCAGCAAATACTATGTTTTGATTTACTTGCATCCTTAAAAATAAAATAAGATTGGATTTTTACCCCAGTAATTGGGTACAAGATGCCACTAATTGTGATGGCATGGATAGAGTTAAGAGCAGAAGAGAAGAAAGGGTTTTCAATACATGTATCATCCTTTTTCCTTTGAGAAGACATGTTTGAAACTGAATTTTAAACACTTCAGCACTGGTGAAACAAATTAATAACAGCTCAGACACAGAGGTGCTGCATATTATTCATGATCTTGAAATTATTAATGTAACACCGAGCCATTATTGCCACAAAATGCTGTCAGAGTAATTAACACATCTTATCTAATAGAATAAGGCCGTTGAATCAAACTAAGAAGTAATTAAGGTACATAACTACATCGCTGAGGCAGAAAGATGCATGTCAAATGAATGAAAGAACTTCAGCTCATCAAGGTGTCACTGAATAGCGGAGTACGGTAGCCTGTTATTTACTGCCTAGCTTTCCATCTTAAGTCTCTTCTCTCTTGGCCCAGTTTCTATGGATCCTGTGGATTAACTTCATTGCTCAATTCTGGTGACCATAGAAATGTCCCTTGGACATACCAGAATGTACACTGAAGACCAGGAATCTTTTTTTAAAAAAACAAAACAAAACAAAACAAAAAACAACTCCAGAGATTTTGAAACAGAAGATTCATGATTGAATTTTGAGACATTCTAAAAGGACTTTGAATGTCTCTTCTATCTCAATTGCTAATGATGAAACCATTGGTTTTCATTGACATAGTACAGAAATTCTTCTCAGAATTAAATGTATGCCATATATGAACTGTGCATAATTAGAGCTTAATGGTTAAAAATATTTGCCACATAACCATGACAATCAGAGTTCAGATTGCAACATAGCTAGCTGAGCACCCACAAATGGCTATAACTCCACGTCCCAGTGTTCTGACACCTACTTCTGGCCTCCATGTGTACCCACACACATCCACATACATTAATATACACAAACACACATATAAATAAGCAAACAAACAAGTTTGAAATGTGCCTAATTCCCACCACTTATGGTATGACTCTTCTCTTCACTGAAGCTAGTGTGGAAAAAGGAAATGAAGAGAAAACCCACCATTTTTGGTATTTAAGGAATATTAGCTATGAAATCACCCCAAACCACACATCCATGTTCTTCATCAGTAGCAAATGAGTTGGACCAAAGAACAATGTAAGAAACAGCATATGACTTTACTGAGGCTATAAAACTCTGTAATGCATTCTTCCAAATGCCTTTTCCCTTCATCCCTTGGGTTTCACAGAACAAGACTCTTCATAGAGAATGCAGATCATGTTAAATTTAGAACGATTACAGCTGTGAGAGTGGAAGCTACTGGTATTCTGAGATTTCCCCAAAGATCCAAGGAGAGGCTTCTGAGGCATTACTAGGTTTTATTTATCAAGTTGTGAAACTTAATCAATATTTAGCCCATTCCTATTGTCCTAGCAAATAGGTCATTATGTCTGGCCCCGAAAAATACGCTATGGCAATAAAGGAGACAGGAAGGAAGGAAGAGTTTGGTCAATGTAAATTTATGACACTGGGAAATATACTTAATATGTATTTGTATATTGACACATTCATACGTAAATTCACCAAGGGAGATAACAGAGTAACTTTGAAAACAACATTTCCCTGGCAGACTTCTCACAAGCAACCTGCACATTCAAGTCATGATCCGTGAGCAGAGCCATTTTGAATCAAGTGACACAGTTTTCCAATGAAGTCTCCTCGTTGCTGTTAATTTTTGTTAGAGATGTGTTGTTGTGGGGATTGGGGTAGGGGAGCTTATGAACTGACCCAAAGCAGTCACATATTTTTATAGCAGTGCCAATGAAGCTGAAAAAGTGTTCCCTGTGAGATGACAGAAGAGACCATGGTCTTTTCAGAGATCCAAGAAAATTTCCCCAAATGCCTGCTTTTTAACCTTGCAAGCCAAAGGTAACCTATCCAGTGAACAATATTTGCAGTATATTCACTAGCAAATAGCTGTCTGGGCTAAACTCACAGCATTAGCATACCATAAAGAACCCAAGAAGGTGGAAATCAAAACCTACTGCCCTTCAGTATCTAATCACAGAGGTCACTTGAGTTGGTAGGCTTGAGTAGCAGACAGCAGGTCTAACACCACTGATTGTGAGGTCTGGCACAAATTATTTTCTGTGTCTCAGTACCTTTATCTACAATATGAAAACAAATTGTCATAATAAGAATAAACACTATGATAATTCTCAATAGTAACTGAACACAAAACTGGCATAGGTACATTGGAGTTGTTATCATTAATTTTAGCTGCTCTTCACTCATCCCAGCAAATATCTCTTAAGCATATACCAAGCAGGACTCTATTTCTGCCTCCCAAACATTCTCTCCTGAACCATCACCTTAGTCAGTGTAGACATTCACCCATATAACTTTTAATACTATTTTCCTAAATTACTTTCAAGTTATCTCACTTTTATTATTTTTTTATTATTATTATCTTAATAGATTATCATTACAGCATCTCCCCTTCCAGTTCCTCCCTGCAAATCTTCCCATATCCCCCTCTTTGCTCTTTTTCCCTTTCTTTCATGGCCTCTTGGCCTCTTTTTTTTTTTTTTTTTTTTTTTAATTGTTTACATTTGAAACAAGCTTGTTTTACATGTCTATCCCAGTTCCCTCTTCCTCTCCTCCTCCCCTGCCCCCCACCAACCCTTTCTACCCCATCACCTTTCTGCTCCCCAGGAAGGGTGAGGCCTGCTATGAGGGATATTCAAAGTTTGTCCTATCATTTGGATCAGGGCCTAAGCCCTCCCCCATGTGTCTAAGCTGAGGGAGTATCCCTCTATGTGGAATGGGCTCTCAAAGTCCATTCCTATATTAGGGATAAATACTGATCCACTACCAGAGTTCCCATAGACTGCCCAGTCCTCCACTACCTTATATGCCATCCTAGAGCCTTCATGGCATCTTTTTATCATTAATTTAAATATATAAATACAATTTTCTCAGTCTATATATTACTTGTACATATTATTACATGTGTATATGGATATGAAATTGTTTTTTCAGTTTTCAGGGCTGAACAGTTGGTATTGGATAAGTAATTGATGCTCTTCTTTAGGGAAGGTGATTCCTCTGCCCTCAGTCTGCCTTCCTTACCTGCAGTTCTTTGTGTAGGGCTGAGGCCTCCTGAGCTTCTCCCATGTTAACTATTCACAATAGCCAGAAAACGGAATCTAGCTAAATGTCCTTCAACTGATGAGTAGATAATGGGACATGCTACATAAACACCATATAATACTATTCATCTGTAAGGAAAAATAAAATATGTAGGTAAATGTCATATTGAATGTGGTACCTCAGACCCAGAAAGACATTGAGCCTCTCTCTCAGTGAGGCTCCTAGCTTCGAGTCTTCAGACATGTGTACATAACTTGTTGAGGATGGAGAAATGGGGAGTCAACAGTGAGCATAGCAGGCTACTGTTAATTTGAGCAGAAAAAATTTGAAAAATGGAGGTTGGGCTTTAAGTAGGGAAGAATGATCCCAATAAATACAGAAGGAGGGGAGAAGGTTAAATAACAAAAGAGATGTCTGAAAAGTCACAAGGACTCATAGAATAAGCTATCTACCTAAAAACACCAATACATGTAAGGTGATATATAAATTCATAGTTTAAATGAAAATTTCCCATCTTGGCAGACAATGCTCTCACAAGACCCAAAAGTCACCTAACGAGAACACCAACACCAGACATGAGAAGTACTTTTTTGGGATGTTGGTCAGGGTTGTACAGAAAAAAAAAATGTCAAGACATATATAGGTCAATGATTCTCAACCTTGTCGATGTATGCTGTGGTGAACCCCAATCATAAAGCTATTTCATAACTATAATTTTGTTGCTTTTATAAATCATAATGTAAATATCTGATATGCGGCCCCCAATGGGGTTATGATCCTTAGATTGAAAATCACTGAAATAGGCTATTGTTGTTGCCCTTGGTTGACCCCCAGAGTTAGAAGATGAATTATCTCACTTACAAACTGGAGTAGGTGCCTTAACTTCTCGTTGAAGGTCAAATCAGTACAATCCTGTCTCTGATGGCACTTAAATTTTTTCCTAGTAAGTATTCAAGCCAAAATGTAAACTTGCATCCTTGAATCACCTAGTGCCATCACCTCTCCCTACTTTCTTTGGGAAACCTGCCAGCAGGGGCTATAAAATCAGATTCTGTGTTCTCGAAGGATATTTTCTTGCTTTTCCAAGCAGTATCTGTAACCACAAAGGACAAGCTCGGGCACTTGCTAGGAAGCATTTTGGGTCAGGCTGTTGGGCAGGGCCAATGAGATGCATGGCCTGATGAAAGGTGACCCTAGGAAAATGTGCTGAATGTGAGTTGGACTCACAAATCGAAAAGGAGAGCTCAGACTTCCCTTTAATACATCTGAAAGTGGCAAAATAATGCAATCACCTACTCCAACAGAGTATCTGCTGTGGTACTCCATGAATCACATTGTGCATGCAGCCCAGTATCAGCTGAGAATATATTATGCCTAATGAAATAAGGCATCACTTGGCTGCCACACAGATGTCTTTTTATTGCTTTATATAAGTCCTGAGCAATGTACAGTGGACAAGGTAGTATTCACACCAATTAAGTGAGATCAAAGTCAGTGGTGAGACATAGGGAAAATCCTCCACTTTCAAGTCTGGTAAAAGATTTGCAAGGGTGGCCCAGGAAGGAAACCTCTTCTCCATCCCCTCTACCTGGTGAAGAAAGAAAGCATTGCACATCTAGGAAAATTTTTGACAGCTAAAGCATTCATGCCTCCAGCCTTGAGCATTGAGGGAGACAGAATGGAAATTGTGTTTCCTGGGATATTTGTTCACTCATTCAGCAAATATTTGTCGAGCAGCATTTGCCAAGCATGGGGAATGAAGCTGGAGAAATACAGGTGAATAAAACCCTCTCCTTTATCCCGAGATGCACACATGGGTGAAAATGTAATTACTATTCTGGGTGGTGCATGCTCAGAAGTTCAACATAAGGGGACAGGGGAAACCAAGGAAGTAAGAGAGAAACAGGCATGAGAAGAGATCAGAGGGATTTCCCAGCAACCTACTACAGGAAAAGGTGAGGGCGCACATCCCAAGAATAGTGACTAAGGGTGAAGCCAGAATCAATACAACCGGTCCAAAGTATTTTCTATGTATATTTGAATAAACAGTGGGTAGGATTAGATCATACAAGGTTTTATAGATATGGCATAGCTTTCTCAAAGTCTGCTATCTTCATACCAGCTTCATGATTCTTAGGATCCCATTCCAGAAGCTTATGGAGCTTCCAAACCTGCACTGTAAATGCACATGCTCCATACATCATATGTAGAGAAACACAGCCACCATGAAAACTAAACTAGCACTTCCTCTAAAATGCAGATTCGAAGTCAGTTGTTTTACCTTAACAGCCCATCAGCCCAGACTCAAGGAAGAAGCTTGAGAAGTTTTTCTTTGGGAAATTCACTGCATGACTTTAAGTTCAACTTTGAAGAGTTGCTTGGTTTCATTTGTGTGTTTATGTATCTAGTTATCATCGAACTATCATCTATCTAATCTATTTGTGGGGGAGGAAAGCAAATGTTAGAAACTGAGCAAAATATCTCATCATACTTTCTTAGTGCACTGTACTAATTAATCCCCATTGGTTTTTTTTTAATTTTTTATTTAATTTAAATTAAATTAGAAACAAGCCTTTTCTACATGTCAATCACAGTTTCCTCTCCCTCCTCTCCTCCCCTGCCCCCCACCAACCCTCTATACCCCATCTCCTTTCTGCTCCCCAGGGATGGTGAGGCCTTCCATGGGGGAATCTTCAAAGCCTGTCAGATCATTTGGAGCAGGGCCCAGGCCTTCCCCCTTGTGTCTAGGCTGAGAGAGTATCCCTTTATGTGGAATGGGCTCCCAAAGTCCATTGATATACTAGTGATAAATACTGATCCACTACCAGAGGCCCAATAGATTGCCCAGGCCTCCTAACTAACACCCAAGTTCAGGGGGTCTGGGTCAGGCCTATGCTGGTTTCCCAGTTATCAGACTGGGGTCCATGAGCTCCCCCTTGTCAAGGTCAGCTGTTTCTGTGGGTTTTTGCAGCCTGGTCTTGACCCCTTTACTCATCATTCCTCCCTCTCTGCAACTGGATTCCAGGAGTTCAGCTCAGTGTTTAGCTGTGGGTGTCTGCTTCTGCTTCCATTGGCTACTAGATGAAGGCTCCAGGACGACATATAAAGTAGTCATCAATATCATGATTGTGGAAGAGTATTAAAGGTGGCCTCTCCACTATTTCTTAGATTGTTAGTTGTGGTCATCCTTGTATGTCTCTGAACATTTCCCTAGTACCAGACTTCTCTTTAAACCTAGAATACCTCTCTCTATTATGATATCTCTTTTCTTGCTCTCCTCTATTCTTCCCTGTGACTCAAACTTCCTGCTCCTTCATGTCCTCCTCTCCCCTCCTCTTCTCCCCTGCTCTTACTCCTGACTCCCTGTCCCCCCCCACCCCACCCCTGCTCCCAATTTTCTCAGGAGATATTGTCCCTTCTCCCCCATTCATGGTTTAAATACTGAAACTAGAAAAACAGATATACTTAATTACAAATGATGCAAATGGTGAAGTTTGTGCGAAGAGTCAGATGAACCGGCTTTGATATCTTGATTCTTAGATACAGGATGGAGCAGACCTTAGGTCCTTGTGTTAAGTAACTGCTGCAAAATGCCTCCACACAGCCTTGATAACTGCACTGCTTCCACTCTGTGCACTAATACACAGGCCCAGAGTTAGCAAACACAGGCAATTCTGCCTATACCACTCCAAGGATTGAGAGGTTTTTGTCCCACACTGGTAAAAGCCAGTTTTGAATCTATCAGAATTTTCTTTTAAAATCATACCAGCAAGAAAAACAAACCATCAAGAAAAACACTGCTCTTACAATTGTCTTGCCACAGCAATGCAGTTGAATGTATATTTTGTGTGGGCCTACTATTACATAGTGACTAAGTAATTCCTGCATGGATGTACAGTTTCTTCTTTGGTGTTCTTGAGATGGATCTTTCTAAGTAAGGAAACTCATGACAGCTCTCCTGTTTCAGCATTCCAAGTGCTGGAACTACAAACACATGTCACCACACAGGGGTGATTTTATATTTTTAAGTTAAGATAAAATCTCTGGAAGTATATAGCTCACCTCTCTCTTTGTTCCTACTTTAGCCCTTTCGGTGATCAGTCCTGGTTTGACTGAATACAATATTTACAGCACAGGCTCTGCAATTTTAAATTAGTAAGTGGAGTCTATCTTCCTTATCTACTATTTATACTACTACCACATTGTACAGTCATCTTGCCTTTCCAGCCTTGGGCCTCTTGTGTACTAACTTTACTTTGTACTTAAGTCATGAAGCTACTAGGAAAATGAGTGTGTGGTGTGTGTGTGTGTGTGTGGTGTGTGTATGTGTGCATGCCTGTGTGTATGTGTCTGTGTGTGCATGTGTGTATGATGTGTATGTGTATGTCTATGTGCTATGTGTGTATGTGTGCATCTATGTGTACGTGTGTATGTCTTTGTGCTATATGCATGTGTATATGTGTGCATCTAAGTGTAGTTTATGTGTGTATGTATATGTGTGTGTGTGCCTGTGTGTATGTAGCTATATGTGTGTTCCCATGTGTGTATGTTGAATATATGTGTATGTATCCTTGTGTGTGTTCTTATGTGCTAATATGCATAAAATGTTTAGTTTCCACTTACCATCCCTACTTGTCTAGGGATGTTATCACACATAATGGGCTGTGACACCTTCATCAGTAAATAATCAAGACAATTGCTCACAGGCCTATCTGATCTGAGAAATTCCTTACCATGGGATTTTCTGTCAGATGACATTGGCTGTGTCAAGTACAGTTAGAGCTGACTAGAACACACTAAACAAATGTTATTTTGATCCTCATTACTAGTATTATATTTGGGATGGATGAGTTTGAAAAAAAATGCCATTTTTCTACCCCCTGTATCTCTCCACTTCTTAAAGTCCAATAATCAGTGGTATATCATTTATACTTTGCAGAAACAATGATATTCATATTTTGGAAACAAATGAGGAAAATAAAGGAATCTTCAGTACAGATAAATAAATATATTTCATGACAGAAGGAGTGGGAAAATAGAGTAAATTTGTGGTTTATACCAATTCAGATCCACTCAGTGATGGTTGTCAGCTGTAGGGTTTACCCACAAAAAAGTCAATGAGGTGAGAGAAGATGTTTTTGTAATATTTAAAACATTACTGTCTGCCACCTGGTACTAGAGACTGCTGTGCTCTTCAGAGCATGGCCTTCCATACTGTGGCTATGCTTGTGCCTTAAAAATATCATAGTCCACCAGAAACCCTGAAGGACAACTTAAAACACAGAACAATGTTTAATAAATACCAAGAGTTGAATTTTAACGACCCTCGCGGCTACCATGTTGTCTATAGCAAGTCTATCACTGAACAAATTTCATGTTTTTATAGGTCTCAACTGAATTGAAAAGCAGCAGTCCAGAGTAAAATGGTGAGACTACAGAATAAATGTAGACAACATTGTGGTATGATTAACCCCCTAGGGCTTTGGCATGAAATGCTTAAGATTTAACAGTACTTCCTGTTCTCACTGTGTGTTTGGGTTTGTACAGGTATATTAACAAGAGATCATGAGGACAGTAACATGGCCCAAAATGTAAAAGTGCTTGTCACATGAACCTGGTAACCTGAGATTGATCCTCAGAACCCATATAAAGGTGGAAGGAGAGGTCCAACTCCACGAACTTGTCCTATGACCACTACCCACAGGCTGTGGCATGCACACACACTAATAATAAAATTTAGAAAAAAAACAGCTATCAACTAACATAATAAAATGCCTATGTTTTAAAATAAAATGGTAAGATTCTATTTTTACGTAAAGCACACGTCACAGTACCTACCATTTATTGGTTCCAGCCTCAACATTCTCCACTGCAGACACAAAAACCCATGGATGCTAAATGATTATGACAAAATGTGGCATTTGCACACAGCCTTCTGTATACTCTGCACCATCTCTAGGTTATTTGTAATATCTAATGCATTGTAAATTTAACTGTCCTTTCTGAATAGTTGCTATTCTGTTTTGGTTAGGAAATGATGGTGAGAAAAATGTCTGCGCAAATCAACAAAGATATATTTTACAAATGTTTTAAGCCATTGTTGATTGAAATTGCAAATGCAGTGCCAGTGCCAAGTAGAGGAGTGATTGATTAACTGAGAGGGAAAAAAGAAACTGACAGGATCAATTAATAACAAAAAAAGGAAAAACAATCAATTGATCATCAATCAATTAATTAATTATCAAAAGAGGAAAAGAGACAGATTCCTTTCTCATATATTCCTTCATGTGCCCCACACATACACTTTTTCCATAAAAAATAACATACATAATGTCAGCTGTATAACAGATACAGACACATGATCAGGCCATGCTCTAAATTTGGGTCCCTGGCTTTCGCGGAGTTCTGTCACTGGGCTACCTGACCAGTCTTTCCCAACAGAGAATATAGCACATACCATAGAATGCAGACTACAATAAGGACAGCAGGTGAGACAACCTAAAACCTCTTTGTATGAGAAATTGCCCTTGCTGGAGCTTTCATTACTCCCAAGACAGTGATGGTTTATCTCAATTCACTACAGTTGAACATCTCTGATAGTCCAAAGAATCCATGTATCTGGCTCACAAAATATAAACTGAATAAAGAATAGAGTACTTCTATCCCATACAAATAACTTGGATCTGCCTAATAGCTTAACTAGTACCAAACAATGGTTAATCGACAATTAACAAATCTTTGCTCAAAGTGGAACAAAAAGGAGATAAATTATGCAGATAATTCCATAATTTCACATGGTTCTTTTAATGGAGAGCTTAGAATCTAATATGAGATTATTGAATTCAAATCCACTCTTAAGGGCTGTGTGGTCCTATTAGAACAACTGGTTCAAATATCAGTTTCTTGTCTAGGAAAAGCAGAAATAATAATGTCACTACTTTTCAGTGGATGATAACAAAAAGATAACATATGAGCAGTACGACTAATCCTTAGACGTTTCGTTGAGACAGTGCCAGGCATGAAATGGACTCAATGCTTATAGGTATTACTGTTATTTCTCTTATTGATACCAATACGTATATTCAGTGGCTACCGAGATCAAAAATATCTTGGGAAAGTGAACATTCTGTATTGCCTAATCAGGTAGATCAGCTTTAATGTGTAAGTTTTCAGCTCATCACTACAAGGAGGCCATATTTATATGGAAGGTGAATATCACCCCCTGGCTACCAATTAAAGGAGTATGGCCCTTTTTATAAAATACAGCTACATTGTGGAAGTCATTAAGTTCCAGAGAAAGCATCTATAAAGAAGAATCAGTGGTCCCATTATAACTTTAATAAATTATCACCTCTCACTTCCCTTTAAAAAATTTGTTCTACTCTATACTAGTGAAAACTTAAAGTAGATTCGATGTCTGGTTATAGGTGATTGTTGAAACCCCATGACCATCACCATAAAACTGTTCAGCTACATTTAACATGCCACAAACAGGCTGTGTTTATCAGATTTGTGCTGGCAAAAGTTGAAATTTGTGTGAATGGCTAGTTATGTCTAGCAACAGAGAGATGCTACAAGGATATTAACTTTTAATACTAACGTGACTTTTTATGTTAGCATATTTGGTATTTCTGTTTTTTCTTAACTTACACTGATTTCCAATACATTTACAATCACATAAAACAAGCCCCTCAAGAAAATACTCCTGCTCACCTCCAGCAACTATTCAAAGCTGTGTGTTCTCAATTTATCTCCATATCATTAAAATGGTCCAATAGAGGCTGTGACTGCACTGCAGTGTCATGTTTTTCCTTAACTCCTCTCATGCTTCGCCACCATCTAGCATCATCAGTACTACTCATGCTTTCTGACAAGCACTTCCTTATCTGAGCTCATGCTGTATACAAACACAGTTATTTAAGACTTCCTTTAAAAACTGCTTAAGAAAGATATACCTGACAGTTTTAAGAGACAAACTTCTCTTGCCTTCTCAATTCCCCTTGCAGACTGTTGGCATTGTGTTTCCTACTGTACTTCAGAAACACTCCTAAAGCTGTGAGGCATGGTAGGAAAAGTGATAAAGGGGAACCTCTTTTATCCTTTTGGACACCCTATAAGGACTTTGCCAATTATACATTGTCCTGTATTATACTTTGCAGTAGATACCTTCATCTTTCCAGAGAGTATAATGGTTAATCTGGGTTTGTAAAGTGTAAGGTTTGTCCTCCCACCGCTTCTGGTCTTATCCCGCCGCCATGCCAGCCCCAAGTAACACATCGAGACTCTATTTGACTCTGTTGGCCCATTACTAGTTTCTTATTGGCTTTTTTAAGGTTTTGTTAAATTTTAAGTGAAAGTTCTGATTAGCCACGTGGGAGCCATATGTAACAAGTATGGTTTTTCCGCATGTTGGGCGCCATATGGGTTGTCAATTTGATTACACTGAAGCATGAGATCCTATGAGACCAGTCAACTGCTCATCTATGTGAGTCTATGAAGATATTTCCAGAGTGGATTAGGTAGGAGAGTAGGGCATAGTCTGCAACACCATCTAACAGACAGGAGCCCCGGATGAGATAGGAGAAAAGGGAAAACCATTAGCAGTTTCCTCTCTAGTTCTGCTTCTTGAATACCATACTGCTTGCTACTCTGCCTTTCCAATAGTGATACCATGAAATACCAGAAAGTGGTCAAGAACAAGTCTTTTCTCCCTGAACTTACTTTGCTCAAAAATATTGTTGCAGCAAATATCTTATTACATAAAAAACAAACCCCACTAACAAAATACAACAAAAAACTTACTAATGTGAACAAAGAGTTTCCTCCTCAGTCTATGAGACCACAAACAGTATTCAGTTATTATACCACATAAACAAAGTGAACTCAAATGTAAACTTCTTAAAACATTAAATTACTGTAAGTTAACTTATAATACAATACTTCTGTATCCTAGTTTAATTTCTGTTACTGATTTAAAATACCTTGACCCAAAATCAACTTAGGGGAGGAAAGGTTTATTTATTTATTTATTTATTTATTTATTTATTTATTTTTGGTTTAGAATTCCAAGTTATAGCCTACTATGTTGGGAAAGCCAAGGCAAGAGCTAAACTCATTACATTCATATTCAAACTGAAAGTATGCATGTATTCTTGCTGCTTTCTGTCATCTGTTCTCTCTCACACTGTTTAGGACCATTTACTTAGGGAATGGTGCCACCCACTATAGACTAGGTCTTACCTCAATTAGCAATCAAGACAGTCATCCACATACCAACCAAACCTAGATCATTATTTATTAAGACTTTATTCCCAGGTGATTCTTGGTTATGTCAAGTTGATAGTTAAAATTAACTAACATAATCTGACTCCTTCCATATGTACAGGCAGCTCCAAAATTTTCCTGTGGAAAAGGACTAGCAACGTAATCTGATTGGAGACAGAAGTAGGGAGAATTTCCTTGAAGCTGTATTAGAAGTCAATTTAACTATGTATGTTTAGTCACAGTGATGGGTACTGAGGAGGAAGGCTGGTGAACATGAATGATAGGGCTAAGATCTTTCTTAAAAGCTTTGACTCAGTTACTGTTCACAGAGCAGAGTGACATGAAATGTTGAAGACAGAAGCCACAATTCTCATTCCTGAACATAAAGACAACTAAATGAATTTCCCATTTTCCTTTTCTTTGATTTGGGATGATATATTCTAAATTCCAAGAGATAGCTTCTGTGATGGAACAAGAAAGGTAGCTGGCACCCAGAAAACCCTTTATAGATAGGTGCTGAATAATCTGTAGCAAATGACTTTAATGATGTATATGCTTAGGGTTTTTAAAATTTATACAAAGCAATGAATAGCCACAGGGGAATGTTTGAAGTGCTTACTAAACAAAAGAAACAGAAATCAACATTTCAAAATTTGTAAGACTCATGGGAATGTAGCACAATGGTAGAGTACTTGCCTAGCTGTACAAAGTCCTGAACTCAATCTCCAGCACCAGCTTCAGTAGTAGAAGGCCACCTGCAATTACACTGAGAAATATATTCCTTAGTACACTCTATAAAGCCCAACCTATGTCAGTGATATGGGGTGTGGGGAGAGCATCCATTGACAATGGGGAGGATGTACTTGCAACTTGCTGAAGCTGTCCATTGGTGGTGAAAACTAACAAGAGCAGGAACAGCACTGAGAAGGAAAGAACACAACCTCATGAGCTATCATCCTTCTACAGTTGGGTGGTTTTAATTCTCAACAGCTAACTGGGTCTCCTGAAGATAGTTGGAGGAGTAGGAAAAAATATAGCAAACACAATGAGTTTGGCTGTAACAAAAAGGAATTCTGTGTACCAGTAAGCCTGCCCTGACCAATACTTTAATATCGAATTTTAACTATTAGGCCAGTGATTTTTTTTTTACAAAAAGTGTTTCTTCTACTTTAAACAAATCGTAGTTAGATTAGAAAATAAAAAATATTCATGAAATGTAAAACCATTTCATAAATTAGGCTTTAAACATACACAATGACATCATGGAAAACCCAAAATAAACTGTCCTGTATACAACTTTTCCTCCTCCCACCCTTCTTCTGCTCCCACATTCTTCTGTTATGCCAAAGAGATATAAATTCTTCCAAACAAGAATATCTCCCCACTTCTTGATAGCAGCCATCCCCTCCCAAATGCCTAATCTCTTTCAGGACAATATTGGGGGAGTCTCTTTAACACAAACCTGGCATATAAATTTTTTTAAAGATGCTAGTGCATTGCAGATTGATTTAATCAATGCATAACCTCTAGGCTATCCCCTTGAGGTCTATTGTGCCATCTGTACTCAGACTTTCATGGGATTGAGTGCTAATATTTAAGACCAAAACAGAAACATAATTTTGTCGAATCTCAGGACACTTGTCATCATGATTACAAATTGTCTTGGCCCACTTCCCAATCTTGCAAGACTTGGAAGACTAAAATATTAACAACGCACGAAGACTTAATTCAAAACATGCCAGAAAATGTGTCACCATATTACTCCTATTAAGTTTTCTAAGTAATTGGCTTGACCTTGAACTTCTCCTCTCTCTCTCTCTCTCTCTCTCTCTCTCTCTCTCTCTCTCTCTCCATCTCTCTCTATCTATCTATCTATCTATCTATCTCAGACATGGAAAAAATAGGAGTGCCCTGGGTCCCCAGACAAAGGTTGTTATACTGGTCATATAACTTCCTTCTTGGAGCTGTAGAATCTATCAATTAAGTTTCAATTTCGGGTATTCTAAGAAAGCTTTGAGTGCTTTGGCATAGAACTGTCCATTAGGCATAGCAGTAAAGGAGAAAGTATTGATTTCTTCTAGCATTTTACCTCCTCTCATTACTAATTAGTTTGTTTTTCAGAAAAGGCGAAGCGAAATGTGTTGCGAAAAAATGTAATGGCTCATTATAGAAGACAAAGGTGAGTACTGAAGTATGATTAGGCTACATTAGTTCCCAGCTCCACTTACAGGGAGTGTGACTTTGGCTCTCTCTTTTTGTGTATGAAGCAGCTATGAAGCTAATCTCAAATTCTATGTCTAAGAATTCAGTGAGATGTGTCATGACAACTCAACACTGAGTGGGTGCTCATGTAGAAGGAAGGAACTGTCATATGCTCTCCCCTTTGGCTTACCCTGTTTAACTTCTTTATCATGAGTTTCCTTATCCTGTTCTTCCTCATTACCATGATTTGGAAATGAGGTCAGCTTTTTGTATCTTTGTGTGAGATTAACACACACACACACACACACACACACACACACACACACACACACCAATGTACTGTCAATCTAAACATTACAAGAAGGGATTTGGCAAAATTTCCAAGGCAACACATTGCTACTAAACAAACCAGTTTCCTGGTAAGGTGATGGCAGCCTGGAATATCTAGATAGTCCATAATTCAAAAAGCCCAGTTACAAAAATCAACACCTGCCCACCAGCCTCAGACAAGCTAAATTTTGCTTAGTCCAAATTAGAATCAGCCCACTGAGTCAACAAAAATAAAGTCAAGGGACAGCAGTTCCCCTCAGAGTGAATGCTTATCTGACTGGTTGGCGGTAGCCATTTACAGTGCTGTGTGTGAAGCTGTGATTGTGAACTATCCTGGTTGCCAGGCAGAATGTGAGCATATATTTTAAGTGTACTGATGGGGTGGGCTGCTTCAATAGAAGGAACGGGGTTGTTTTTCTGGGCTAGCAGACCAAAGGCAATTGTGGAGCCTAACCTTTCCTTCTACATATTAAAAGACTGTTCTGGTTCCCACCTAAGTCTGCCATATCTTATGTTATCCTCTTTACACTAATAAATACACAACAATATGCTGGTAAGAGAGGAAGAGGCTGTTTAAGAGACCAAGCTAGGCAGACCATCTGACAGAATGATTTATGTTCTGGTTAACATTTGGGTGTTCTCTCCTTAAAGCATGGGAAATGCATCCAACACATCACCTTTGTAAGTTATTGCAAGGCTGGGCCAAGACTAGCAATATACCTAATCCTTAATGACATTTGTGGGCTTTGAATCTCCCTGAAGCTCTGTTCAGCAACCTTCTTGGCTAGGAATTAGAGATAGAAGTTGCAGCTGCAGTAGCAGCAGCATTAATGACAGGGTATATTGCATGAGTAACCTCAGCATATATTAGGTCTCTGTAATAGAAAGTCTATTTAATCCAGTCAGTTCTACATTTGTGTATTGAGGGCCTAGTGATGTTAATATAAACTAGCAGACTTTGAATTAGAAATGAGGTCAGCTTGTACTATTCACAAACTGTAAAATTTGAGGATAATTTAAGCTTAAATTCTTAGTTGCTTCATTTAAAAACTAGACTATTAAATGAAATAATGAGATCTGTATATGCAGCTCAGTGGTATACTTGACTAGGATGGATAACGTTCTTGATCAGTATCCAGTGCATGCATACACACACACACACACACACACACACACACACACACACACGAGACAGACAGAGATACAGGGAGAGAGAGAAGAACACAGTAGGAGGAAGACAGATCTAGGGTTTTATTGGAAAACACAGATTGAATATCACTCACCAAACAATCTGAAATCCAAAATGTTAAAATTCACAAAATTTTAGAATGCTTACATTATATCACAAGTACAAAAATTCCTTAATATGAAAATTTATTTCATATAAAAATTATTTAAAATACAGCATTAAATTGTCTTGTGGCTATGGTAGCACATGTATATGAAATGTGATTGAATTTTGTATTTAGGCTTATGTCCCATTCCTGAAATAGCTCATTATGTACATTCGAACATTGTAACTCTCATTCGCACAAAAAATCCAAATTTTAAATGTTATTTCTGATCTCAGGTATTTTTGGTAAGGGATGGTCAGCCTAGTAAGAAGTCATCAACCATGTCAAGATTTTGGAATTAATTATCCAAATAAAAAAAAAAGATAGCAGAAGCCAGAGTATGGATGAGAGAGACACACAGAGAGAGAGAGAGACAAAGAGAGAAAGAGAGAGACCATAAAAGAGGGAGCCATTATAGGTTTGAAGAAAAAACTGACTCTAGAGAAATGTCCAGAGACCTACAAGGCTGACCCCAACTAACAATTTGAGCAATAGTTGAAAGGCTACCATAAATGCCCTTCTCTGATAATGACATTGATGACTAATTTATCTACCATCATAGAGTCCTCATCTAGTAGCTGATGGAAACAGAAGCAGACACCCACAGATAAACACTGAGCCTAACTAGAATCCAGATGCAGAGAGGGAGGGCATGACAAGGCTACAGAAACCCACAGAGACAGCTTACCTGAACAAGGAGGAGCTAATGAGCCCCCAGACTGATAGCTGGGAATCCAGCATTGGACCGTCTCAAACCCCCCTGAACATGGGTCTCGGTTAGAAAGCCTGGGCAGTCTAAGGGACATCAGAGAGTGGAACCAGGATGTATCCCTGGTGCACAAAAGGACTTTGCGAGCACGTTCCCCATGGAGAGATACTCCCTTAACCTAGAAGCAGAAGAGAGGACCTAGCCCCTACTCCAAATGACTTGACAGATTTAGATGACCTCTCCTGGAAGACATCACCCTACATGTGGAGTAGGGGGCATGGGGTGAGAAAGTGGTCGGGGGCCATGGGAAGGTGGAAAAGAGGGAGGGAAGGATGGAGAGGGAACAGGGATCAATATGTCAAATAAGAAAATACATTTTAAAAAATTAAATAAATAAATGGAGAAAAGCTTTCTTGGGTCCTGGTATGTTAAAAATGGTGTTGAATTGAATGGTTTGCTTACACCACGTCAGACATTCCCAACTTCTGTAACAACAGTTGGAATATCTAGCCTTGAAGGCCTTTAGAAAGACTGGCAATGGACAAGATCATGTCTAGCAGTGAAGTTAGAAGGTGAGATTCATTAATGCTAACAGCTGGTTTTATACTTCCCAGCAATTCCAGCTTAGGCCATCCTGGCCCAAATAAAGTAGCAAATTGAGGAAGCCATGTGGTCACTTCAGGTCAAAGGGTCTCACTATGTTTGTATCTCTTCAGGTACTGCAAAGCCAACAGGAATATCTTCTTCACTGACATTCACGGCATACTAGAGGTTGTGAACCTAGAACTCAATTCCACCAGTGGTAGTTACAGGATGTGATAGAAGAACAAGGAAAAGATTCACAGTGCTCACTGCTGGTGGGGAGTAGAAAGGGAAGGAATAGTGATGGTTCTGGTAGATTCTTCTACCACAATAGCCAGAACCGAACTGCAAAATCCCTGTTGCTTCCTCTTACCTGAAGTTTCTCTTCTAACCAAGAATATAGCAATGATTTAGGAACACTGCTGAGGTACTACAGTATAAATCACAACACACTCAATGACAAACTCTTAAAAGAGGAAATGAGTTACCTAAGTGTGTATAATTATCACCTGTTGTTGCAGATGATGATGACGACGACAAGAACAACAACGACGACTACAGTATTTCCTTTCTGGTCAGTTCACAATAAAGCCTATTGTTCTCAGAGCTATTCAATGTCCTTATTCATTTCTTAGTCTACAATGGGCAAACACCATACACCATATGCCTTAAACAAGGATATTTTTGTACAGTATGCATTTTGGAAAAGTTGGTTTCTTCTGAGGTTTCTATTTGGCCTACAGAAACTCTCTTCTTTGCTTTGCCTATACAATAGGGACTTTTTCAGTCTTCTTAGAAAAAAAACCTAGTCCACTCATGGTCTAGAGATGTAGTCAGTGAGAAAGTTCCACCTAGTACACAGGGATCTAGATCCTAGGCTTGAAACTAGAAAACAGAAGGAACGAAAGGAGGGAGGGAGGGAGGGACAAAGGGAGGGAGGGAGGGGAGGAGGGATGAAAGAAAGGTAGGGAAAAAGGGAGAGTAGGAAGAAAGTAGAAAGGAAAGAAAAAAAGAAAGAAGAGATGGAGAAGAGGAAGAGATGGAAGGAAAGACACTAGTCCAGTTGGACTAGAGCCCATCCTGATACCCATTTTTACTTATTTATTCAAATGACATCTCCAAATAGAGTCATTTCCTGAGTTAGTGAATGTTATGGTTCCAATGTACAAACATTTTAGGAATACCATCAAGCTCACATGGCCACCTTAGTTTGTTGATTCTCCAATCATCCTCAGTCAAAATTCTTCCCACCCCACTCCGGAATGGTTGACTATATGGGACTTGAACACTTGACCCAATTCAGTCAACATGGAGATGGAGTCTCTCTGTGAATTTGGTACTAGAGTCAAAAGAGATGTTCCATCATTTTAACCTCTTGCTCTAATAAAGTATAAAGGGGAGTTTCTACATGTCAGATAATGCAAACAGAGCAAGGCAATAGTCAAAAATAAGGAGGACTAGACTGGGAAAGCAAAGCTCAGAGGAAGAAGAAAGACCATGATACTTCCAGCAGCTTTGAAGTTTCTGCTTTTAGTGCCTCCAAGGAAGCTTTGGTCCCACTGTTCTGTGAAATTTCCCTCTTCAGATTAAAGAAAGTACTCCAACCAATGTGGGGATGAGACTGCGGATGAGGATGTCAGTGTCAGGACGGTCAGAAGCCCAGCTTCTCAGCTATTCTTGATGGTAGACAGAGACAATATTTGCCTCTGCTCTACTTAATTATCAACTGAGATCAAACTATCTCACCATCACAGTAGAAAACACTGGATAGTGTTTCCAATGCCTGGTTAGACCTCCATGGCTTTCACTGAAGCTAGTCTTTTTCAGCTTCTTCCACTTACAGCAAAGGAGGTGTGTATCCTTACCCTTTGACATGAAGGAAGATTCTGTCCTTGTGGATGCATCATGTAGCTATTTCCTCTGAACTGATACATTCCCTCAGAGAGAGGAAGAAGGCAGACTCGTGAGAGACAAGAAGTAAATAAAAGTTGCAAGGCTCCAGGAAAGTCTGTAAACCTAGAACATTCACGACTCCCCTTGCCAGCAAAAGCAGTAAACGATTTGCCAGGGAAAGGAGACTAATCACACATGGTGCTCACATGTTGTAAATTAGTTCCCATGATACAGCAGGGTGGGCATGTCAATGATGCATCTTCCTTGGATTTTTCTGTGCTCCTATAAGTAAACTCAGACTTGGGTAGAATTATTTCTTGGCTGTTGTCACTTTGCTATTTGGGGTGAATAGACATCTGTTGCCATCTCTGCTTGGGGGACAAAAGTCATACAAGAGTCACTGAAACCACATTCTCCCTTCTACTCTCCGGCCTAATTGACACACATTTCTTTTTGCATGTCCCGAAAAGAAACAGCTTTCTATCTTTATAAGCCCTGGTGCCTCTGAGAGTCTTCACACTGGTCGCAAGGTCACTGACCAAATCTGGACTGCCCCATAATGAGAGTCAGACCAAAATGATTATGGTAGAAAGATTGGTGGCTAAGGATGTGTCACACATGTGTTGCGATGTATTTGCCTTCTTCTTCCCTTGCAGTGATACTGCCAAGGACATTATTCATGGTGAACGTTTATAACTGTGGTCTCTTGGTCTTTAGAGTTGTTGTTTTGCCCAAGCTAAGTTCATCTCTAACCTTCCCCCCACCCCTTATTAGTATGAAGTCTTTAAATTTAGGTCTTTCCTTCTCTATTTCTTTTGAAATACTGTTTGAATGTGCTCTTGCGGACTAGAGTATGGCAAAGATGGTGCTGGCAGGCCTTGCATTTCCCCCTTCCCTCACCTTTGCTAAAACCATAGGCTGCATCCTTAAACTTAGCCACCAAGGTCTATTCACTTATTTGTCTATGTCCTCCTCACAAGGCTGACCACCAAGGTTCAGATATCTATGTATTGAAGTTCAGCAATCAAAAAACCCTTTGGCTCAACTAATTAACATGCTCAATCAAAACAAACCTACTCACCCTAACACTAAGTTTCCTCTTTTCCCTTTATAAACTGTCATTTGCCTATGGGCCACATCTGCCTCCGCTTCATCCAGAAGCAGTCCTTTGTCAGTCTGGGTCAAAGAGTCTTTTACCCCTATCCCTTGAGCCCTTTCTTCCCTCTCCTCTGTCTACTATTCCCTATCTTAGTCCCTCTGAGGCAAATAAATCTGCTTTGTGTTGAGAACTTTGTCTTCGTGTGTACTGTGCTGACTATAGACCTGTCACCTTTTTAGGGACAGGTAATTTATATCTAAATGGAAGGAGTTTAAATTACATCACCTGGGGGACAGTACAATGCTGATTAGCTGGGCCCAAATAGTGTCACTATTGTATTTACTGTGATAGGGTATTTTTAGCAAGCTTACAGCCATAGTACCCTAGTCTGAGTTGTCACACACTCTCCACTTGCCACAGTCTTAACTACCTGCTTCCTTGTGTTCTTCTTCTGGGCATCTAATGACATTTAAGTTTAAACTCCCATATTTAACCAGCTCACATGTTGTAGATGGTTGAAGCTGGACAATACCCAACTTGGGTCTCATTATGTATGCTAGTCTGGTCCACATCACCATGTCTATAGGCTGGAAAAAAGAATTAATCACAGAGGTTTTTATATATTTAAAATGATAATTTTGATGACCATAGAACTAGGCATAAATCATTCCATGATCATGAACCTAATAAATGTAGTCATGTTTGAAACCTTTAGAAGCCTTTGGACACTGCCACTGTTCTGATACAAAGGCCAAGTCTTCCATCTCCACCCTGATCAACTTCTCACTATCTGATAGTTGCAAAGAATCTTAAAAGTAGCAGAGCTGATTTTTTTTAGCAATTGAAAGTGATTTAACAGAGACCCTATCATAGGCCTACAAAGCGTTTTATCTTTTCTAACATACAAGAGAAGAAAAATCACTTCCATGGCTATTTACTAATGATAATTAGAAACTCAGAGGACTTGCATGAGAAATAATATAAATCCACTGACATTTGCAGGGAAAAACAAGTTAACTATAAAGAGCCAGCCACTCAGCATCTGGAGAGTGTGCTTAGGTAAGCAGTCCTTGACTTTGATCAAGTTTGCCAATGACCACCAAACCACATGCCTTCTGAAGGGAGGCTCTACTGATGCCAGTTATATAACCAAATAAGACCCACAAGAAAGGAGAGGAAAGAACAAATGAAGGGTCAATAAAGGTAATTAGATTTCTTCCATAGTATAGAAACAATTTCCATATTCCATGTTACCCTGATAGCCATTCTATAGGCTGCATTTCTGTCCCCTAGAACAGCTAACATAAAGAGAACCAATTTAGTAAAAACAAAAGAAGGAGTGGCCTTTTAATCATTCTGTCTGTATTAAATTATACAAAGTACTCTGTGCTCCACATACAACCATGGAGTCAGCTTTTATATTACTTGAAAATGCATCTTACGGACAAAAACAAATTGCTTTTACTGAAAACGTGCATTTCAGAGCCAGAATCAAAAATGTGGGCTGTTGAATAGTAAGCCATCTTTTCTTTGATGCTGTATTTAAAATTCAATAATAAATTGAAACCTACAGTCATTTAAGCTGGTTCTATCCAGAAAAAAAAAAAATCAGTGGGTGAAGATTGTGAATTTGTTAACAGGTCCAGAAATAGACTGGGGAAAAGTGAAGCTACAGTCCACAAAAGCAGCCATGCTGTAAATGCTCAAATAGTTCTTCTTCACCAAGGATACAACACAGCACATGGATGAAGGCCCCTTTCACTCCCTAGTGTACAATTCCTAAGACTCTGGCATGCATATTTCACTCAGAAACACTTATTATACTTACTACAACTATTCACATTGTTTTTTTTTTAAACTAGTTTCCTTGGTTTTGGTTTTTGTTGTCTTCCACTCCCTTTTTTCTTTGACTCGCTTCTTCTCTCTGAATCCTACTCAGAGTCCTTCATAATCCACATGTTACCCTAGATAGGCCCAAAGCATTCGTCCACTGTGCTATATCCTTCCTATGTATCTCTGCATGATTTATACTAACTACTTACCAATGTGTTGTAGGAGCATTGTTCTTCCACTACACAATAGCTTAAATATTTCTTTATAAAGTGTGTTGAGAAGGGTATTTTTTTCTTGAGAATTTTTGCATCTTGTGGGGCATAGAGTTAACTTATTTTGTATGTATGAGTACTTTTCCTACAGTATGAATATTCACTATGTGCATGCCTGCTGCCTACCGAGATGAAAAGGTATCAGTTCTCCTGGGATGGGAGTTGTGAGTCACCATGCAGGTGCTAGATACCTTACCAGGTTCTCTGCAAGAACAATAAGTGCTTTAAATTGCTGAGCCACCTCTCCAGCCCCCTAACACATTATGCCCTCCCTGATCATGTTTATCCCTGCCTTTCCTGACCACCCAGTTTTATGTTCTTCTTTTTAAAGCCCATCTAGTCCAATTAGTGCTCCTATAACTTTTGGACATATGATCTTTCACTAGAGTTTGATTTACTTACCAAGAGCTATATTCTTACAAACTAACCACTCTGCATAGCAACTATCAGTTACCTATAGTTTCTTAGATTGGGTTGGACTCCATGTCCATCTCCTCTCTCTATGTTGGGATTTTGTCCAGCTTGAGCATAGGTCTGGAGCATACTGTCATAACTTCTATGAGTTCATAAGTATAGTTGCCATTCTCTATACAGAAAACACTGATTCCTTTCTGTCATCCACAGCCTCTGGGTTTTCTTGGTCTCTCTTGCACAATGATTCCTGAGGCTAGGGTGAGTGTGAGGTCCCATTGACAGCTGAACATTCTGCAGTGTCTTATTCTCTGCACCCTGACCAGTTGAAGAATTCTTTATTCATCACCATCTTCTACAAACAGAAGCTTCTCTGACAAGAAGTTAGAGATGCATTAATCTTTGGATATAACAGTAAGTCATTAGTAGTCAATTTAATATTTTTATTTTTGTTTGGCAGAATAATAGTAGTATGTTCTCTCCAAGTTAATAGTAGTATGTTCTCTCCTCACATCTATGACCTGTCTAGCCACAAGTTCTTGACCTGATAGCAGTGACAGGTATGGGGTTCATTTTGTGCAATGGGACTTAAAGTCAATCATAAAGTGGCTGGGTATTGCCATGATGTGCATGTCACCATTGCACCAGTTGACATGTATTTCCAGGTTAGTTGCTGTTGTGGCTGGGAAGGTCTGCAACTGGTTAAGACAGATGATTACTTTTCTGCTCTGATAATATACATAACACCTTCCAGTATATAAAAAGCTAGTCAATAGGGACGAAGCTTCCAAGTAAGTACCAGCTTGATTTCTCAATGTTCTCTGAATCAACTATGTTGTGTTTTCAGCAATTGGCTCTTGCCTTCAAGTTCTGGAAGGTAACCAAAAGCATTAGCAATAGCTTGTAATGTTTCTGAGTAACCCATTCTCAGAAATGAGCTTTTTATTTGTTAGTGTATGGTATCTAATTGGGCTATTGTTTCCCCATTATAGGGTAACTTCATTTTAACTCTTTTAATGTATACATGTAGATGGATAGATTAGATAGGTAGATACATAGATAAATAGATGATAAATAGATATCATAGACAATGATAGATAAGATAAATATCATAGGTGATGATAGATATATGAATGATAGATAAGATAATTAGAGATATATGTTAAGTAGTTAGATTGTAGGTAAGATAGAGATATGTGATAGTGATGATGATGATGACAGAGATAGACAGATAGATAATAGATAGATAGAAAGATAGATAGTACATAGATAGATAGATTGATTGATGTGGGAGAGAGACAGAGAGGGAGAGAGAGCTGAAAACTTCTACATTAGTAGTTTTTCATATAATTCTATGACTTTTTCAAAAGGTCCTTACTGTTAACTCTGTATTCCCTTCCCTATCTCCTTAGTTTAAGCCTTCCTGTTCTATTATTCTCCCTTAACCCTTTGGACCACTGCAATCTCCTTTCCCCTGAAAACTCTACTGTTATGTCCCCTTAAATAATTTTCTGACCTGTATGGCTATTCCAAATGACATCTGAAGATTTCTTTGCCTTTATTTTATTTAGTGCCTTTGGAGTCCAACTTCATGGGGTTTCTATTCAATTATTTTTCTACTAGTAATCCTCCCTACTGTCTTCATGGAAAATAATTTTCTAATTTCTTCATCATTTAATTCAAGCCCCCTTATAATCTTACAGGCCCTATCTTCCTGGATCCTTGTCTTGGTCTTATCTTCCTGGATCATACCCATAATGCACTCACTCCAACCTATTTTCCATTCCCTGAACACAATGTGTTCTTACTCTAGGCATCACATGGGGGAGTATGCCCTTCTTTCATGACTCTAGCAAACTTCTGCTTCATGTCTAGGATGGTACTTCCTAGTTTAAAATCATTAGGGTTATTTCCTCTGCTTCACTCAGTCACATTGTTTATGGCAGCATCATCCCCCCAGTGTCAGGTCTTCACAACAGGATGTCTCTCCTTCACCTCACATCCTCTGAAATTACCATCAAATCAGTAATGGGTGATATGATCAGTAAGTATTTATTGCAGACTTGAATGTACAAAGTCAATTATAGCTTGTATATTACAATGCAAACTGTCCTGTTTTGTAAAATGAAACAAGCTAGTACAGAAACATGAGAGACTGCCCACCCCCTGCCTTCCTGAACATGTCTATATATTTTATGATTTAATACTCTTTGCTTTGGGATGTGGAGAATTATCATAGCTTGTGCTCAGACTATATTAGAGTGCAACAGAATGACTCCATTACAGAAACCTTAGTCAGCACATTTGACTGGTTTAAAAGCAAGGCAGCTGCATTGATCAGGGAACAATCTGTATTGATTTCTAAGTTAGCCAACCATAAATGATTACTAATGAAATTTTCTGGGCTAGAGTGCCTTTATTTCTTAGTGTATAACAAACAAAAATTAATGTTGTGCCAGTAATAATATAATTCACTTTAAAATTTTTCTTGTAACACATATTGATAAAGACTGTACATATCACAATTTTAATTTTATGTTATGCTTTCTTATAAATATGTTATCTTGCATTTAGTTTTCTCTTTCTGTGCTCTTTCTTTACTTTATAAGATTCTATCTAATTTGCTGAAAATGTGTATCATCTAAAATTGTAAGTCATTGAGTAGGACTCTAAGAAAAAGAATACAATAGCATTTGTTTTCCAGTATTAGTGAAGTTGAGGCAAAGTAGGACACATTTTATCTTTCTTTTAATAGAGAAATCTATTAAATCAAACAACCCACTGACATGAGAATGCTTTGACCTTACACCACGTTTATACTGAAATAAAGACATTATTGTTTAATAACAGGTTTTCCCAATGCCACTAGCCATAGTCAGGTTGATACAATCTAACATCTTGTTAAGAAGATCCAAAGATATATTGGTTGCCATCCACTGTATGACTTCAATCAAGTTATATAACCTTTTGAAAGTTTTGCCTTAGTGATAGCCTGAGAATTATAGTAATGACAGTCATGTCAGTGTTACAGACTGAGTAGAAAAGCCCACAGAGGCATAATCAGAAATATTTTCCCAAAGTAGAAGGCATTAACTGACTTTTTTCTACAATTAAATGACTGGCTAAGTACTTTCCTTCTGACAATAAACAAAGATCTGGAGTGATAAAAATTAATGGTGGATGAAGCCAGTTCTCCTTTCAAAGCCGGAGGAAATCTTGCACAGTTAGGAAGATGGAGAAAGGGAACTGGAACCCAAGTGGAGCAACCACCCAAATTGACAACATCAACACAGAGTAAAAACATTTTTATACAAGGGTGGATTCAGAGCTGTGTGTTCACCACCACTCAGGCCAGGGGAGTGTGTTGAACATCAGTGGCATCGCTTCTTTCCTTGAATGCTTGACAAACATTTCCACCTAGGATGATAGGAGCTGTTAGAAGAGCAGAGCAGGTACTCGTGAACAGCAAATTAGCCTGTTTCATTTCTCAACCTCAATGGGAAAGATTCTGAGTCCAGTTCTAAAGGATTTGTGTTAGTACTCCATTGTTTAAAATGCTAGGCAACAAAAAGCTCTGTAATGGATCAAAGTAAAATGCATTGCTCCATTTTACTTACTGATGACACCTACTTTGTGGTTAGACTCCCAAGAATTCTGTGTCACCCTGCTCCATTCATGAGACTTCATTATGCTGCTTAGGGTAGTGAATGAAAAGGAATTTCAAAAATCTACATGAGACTAAAGTGATCTAACTAGTAAAGGGCTGTGGCTGAAGATGAAAATGGGTGATGATGCTCTGAAGTAGTTTTGATGACAAAAAATAATTGTCTTGTATCCTCTTAAGAGACGGGTTACTGTTTATTCAAATATTGGGTTGGTATTTCTGGTGATTCTTAAATGTGCTAACACAGTAAGCAGTACCTCCCAAAGAAGGCATCCTAAAACTGGGTATTCTTGCAGTGCACTGTGGTAAGCACTTACCAACATTATCACATTGTGCTATCATGATGGTGGGGAACCTATTCGTGGGGATGTCTAGTAGCAATCTTCTTGCTCTTGCTGACAGAGGCAATTTCTCCACATAAAGATGGGAATACCTGCTGCAGATACTCAATCCCCATGTCTCCGTGGCTATTGGACTTTGTATATGATACCAAGAGAAGTAAACTAATGGTAGAACACTTGCCTGGGATTGGTATCTTACCTGCCTATCCAAACCAATCCTGGGCTATCTCTCTGTCCAGAATTCTTAGAGCTAACAAATACCTATTGTTTAAGCATACTTGGATCAAGTTTTCTTTTACTTGCTATGAAGGCATTCTCACTACTCTGACACTTAAATCTAAAACGATATACCATTGTTCTTCTGAAGCAATAAAAATACTACCAACATTTTTTGAGAACATAAAGTAAGCCACTAAAGAGGGAACTAGAGATAATGAACTCGAGTTGGAAGAGGCGAGTCCAGTCTCAAAATGGAGGGCCATGATCCAAAGGAACCAGAACAGTTGTAGAAGCTGTTTATTGGTTGTCTGAGCTTTGAAACCACAGGTGACGAGAACATTTTGAGAAATGAGGCACACTTACAGACTTGTGGTAATGAGAGACCCCCAAACAAAACATTCTAGGAGCTTGTTGTGACCTGCTCTTGTGTTGAGGTGGATGCTGCAATGTGTGTTCGACCACACAAAGTTGACGGGCGTGTGGTGGAAACAAAGAGAGCTGTTTCTAGAGAGGATTCTGTAAAGCCTGCTGCACATTTAACAGTGAAGAATATAATCTGAGAGACTACTTTGAAAAATATGGTAAGACTGAAACCATAGAAGTGATGGAAGACAGGCAGAGTGGACAAAAGAGAGGATTTGCTTTTGGAATTTTTGATGATTGTGGCACCATTGATAAAATTGTTGCTCAGAAATACCACACTATTAATGGGCATAATTGTGAAGTGAAGAAGGCCCTTTCTAAACAAGAGATGCAGTCTGCTGGATCACAGAGGTCGTGGAGGTAGATCTGGCAATGTTATCGATTGTGGAGGAAACTTTGGAGGTGGTGGAGGTAATTTTGGTCATGGTGGAAACTTTGGTGGAAGAGGAAGCTATGGTGGTAGAGGTGGTGGCAGCAGAGGTAGTTGTGGAGGTGGTGATGGTGGATATAATGGATTTGGAGGTGATGGTGGCACCTATGCTGGTGGTCCTGGTTACAGTAATAGAGAGGGCTATTGTGGGAGTGGACCAGGATATGGAAACCGAGGTGGTGGATATGGAGGTGGAGGAGGATATGATGGTTAAAATGAAGGAGGAAATTTTGGTGGAGGTAACTATGGTGGTAGTGGGAACTATAATGACTTTGGAAATTATAGTGGACAACAGCAATCAGATTATGGACCCTTAAAATGGGGCAGTTTTAGTGGAAGAAGCTCAGGATGGTGGTGGCTATGGATCTGGTGGTGGAAGTGGTGGATATGGTAGCATAAGGTTAAAAAAAAAATACAGCAGAAAAGGGCTACAGTTCTTAGCAGGAGAGAGAGCAAGGAGTTGTCAGGAAAGCTGCAGGTTACTTTGAAACAGTCATCCTAAATGCATTAGAGGAACTGTAAAAATCTGCCACAGAAGGAATGATAATCCATAGTCAGAAAAGTTACTGTAGTTTAAACAGGAAACCCTTCTTGTTCAGGATTGTCATAGCCACAGTTTGCAAAAAGTGCAGCTATTGATTAATACAATGTAGTGTCAAGTAGATGTACATTCCCAAGGTCTTTTATCTGTTTAGCTTTGTCTTTTTCTTTTCATTGCATCAGGTATATTGCCCTGAAAATTGTGGTAGTGGTACCAGGAATAAAAAAAATTAATGAATTTTTAACTTTAAAAAATATAGGGAACTAAAGTCAATAGCAGCATTGATTTGATGATAACAGCACCTCCCAGGCTGCTGCCATGAGCTCATTTACATTTTATTAGATTCAAAGCATCCTTTGTGGATGGGCAATATGAAATTATATAAGTTACAGAAATCAAGTCTCAAAGAACATGAACAAATCCATGTCCGTTCTATTGCTATCCCATCCATCTTTGTTTTTCATTAACTCTTGAATGCAATGATGTGGAGAGCATCATCCACATACATAGGCTTTACTCTACTTTTACCATGAGAAATAAATGGTGAAAAAAGAGAAAGCCTGGAGGAAGGTAAACATCAAAAGGAGTGAATATCTCCTCAGCTTATTCTGTCTTGACCTTAACTTACTTCTCAAAGCATTTGCTTCTAAAGAATGTTCCTTTTCCATTGCTATGTACTTATGTCTTGTTTTGCTGCCAAGCAAGCTAAATGCTCCAGAGGACAGGGAATTCTCCAGCTGGTTAGTTAGAGGAGTTTACCAGTCAGGTACATAGAATGGAATAAAATTCTCCAAAGAATCTTTGCATGTCTACAGAGCAGACAGAGTTTTAAATGTATTGTTATTATTATTATTATTATTATTATTATTATTATTATTATTATTTTATATCTAAAGAACACTCCTATTTAGCTAATTCACTGGCATTTCAGGGAAGATCAGGGAAGACAACTGAATGTGAAAGAAAGTACAGATTGTCACATTCTGACAAAGAAGTGCCATAGTGCTGTTTTGTGATATAACCACTCTACACACACAGTTCACAGCTGTTCATTCACTTATTGCCTAGGCTGAAAACTTCTGTGATCTGTAATGGATTCTAGGAGATCTACCAAAAATCTTTTGTTTTTGGTTTTTGTTGTTGTTATTTGTTTGATTTTTTTTTTTTTTTTTTTTTTTTTTTTTTTTTTTTGCCTTACTACATTGGTGGGGTTTTCTTGTTTTTGTTTTGTTTTGTTTTGTTTTGTTTTGTTTTGTTTCTCCAAGTCTGGTACTCTACGACCTGCTAAAATTGGAAGACTATGAAAGTGGAGAAGCTTATGAATTACACTTTAGTTTTCTGTTGTCATCATAATATTATATTATCACACTGGTTTGAATTAGTAAATAGAAACTAAATTAACTAAATTTGTGTAAATCAGAAGCCAGTCATGAATCTCACTAAGTGTCGCCCAACAATTTTCCCTTTTGGAAGTGATGGGAGATATCCCATTCCCTTGCCTGCTTTCAGATTCTCCAGGTGGTATAAATTTGTTGCCTTTGGCTTTTTTCTTCCATTCACAGTCATTGGAGATAGTTCTATGACCCTTTTATCTGAAAAAGAGCATCTCTCTGAGGTCAGGGAAATTTTTCCACATCAAATTACTTCCATGACTGTCTAGATCATTCAAGATACCTACATGTACTAATCCATACTCCTAACAGCATCTTCACTGTTGCTATTTGCATGTAAGATAATACATTTACAGGTCCTGAGACTAATGCATGAGTATTTTGGGAGACCACTATTCAGACTACCATAATCCCCGTAGTAACCCTTACTGACTGACTGGTACCAAAGTATGAAACCCTTGTCTCCTTAAAACTGACGTGAGGGGTATTTTCCCTCCAGAATGTCCCGAAGCATCAGGCTGCTCCACTGGCATGCATAGGTCCCACCTGTGCTTGGACTTTTCTGGTATCTTGTACTGCTCTCTATGGTCCTTACTTGTCCCTACTGGGAGAACTTCTGGAATGATGGAAACAAACTCTTCCCTGGGATTGTGCTTATAAAGAACCTTACCTAAAATGATTCTTGTGTATGCCAGACAGTATTCAAGGAACTGGAGCAAACCCAGCAAATTTAGATGCTTATATTATTAATATTAATAATAAAGTGTCTATTTCTACTGAGCCCCTCCTAGAGATCTAGCATTTTGCTTAATGACAATGCTTAACTAACAGTTTTAATTTTTATAAATTTATACTTATTATCTTCCATTAATGAGGGAGTTAGCCCTGGGTATGATATATGCTGTATGGCTCAGTGGATGAAGTGTTATACAAGCATGAAGAACTGAGTCCCACCCCAAGCACCCATGAAAAATTTGGATATGATGGCACATGCCTATATGCTCAGCTCTGAGAGGGCAGAGACAGATGGATCCTGAGGGCTTTGTGGTCAGGCAATCTAGCTGAAATGAAGACCTCCAGGCTAAATGAGAGACTCTGACAAAAAATAAGTAGGGAACATAAAGTAAGATATATGAAGTCAACTTCTAGACTCTACATGTACACATCTAGATGAGCACATCTCCCATACACATGTGCTCAACAACATATGAACTGTACAATACAAACACACATATACATACAGATACACACACATACAACATGTACACACAACACACAAATAAATAACTTCTCTATGAGATAACCTTGATTACTTACATATTGTCTTCCAACTAGTAAATTTCCACTACATGAGGAAATGACTATTAGAAATAAAGCTACTGTGTTTGAAATGTCAAATCGGTATATTTATGTTCTGTATATTGAAGCAGTAGTTAGAACTTCACTCTGTCAACTCCAAACACATGTTTTGTGTGTCATTTCACAACCTAAATCAGCTTGTTCATTCAGAAAAATCATTAGGGTGGATTCCACCTCAAAGGAAGGAGAAAGGTTTTGTTCCCATTCCCAAATCCGTACTATGAAACAAAAGTGCTCAGACAAGTACACCCCACTATACCCCCACCACACAAACCACTGTCCCTGGCACTCTGATCAGAGAAAATTACAACCATGCAAAAATGAATTATTATGTATGCACAAAATATGAGTGAAATGATAATGAGGTCATAAATAGAAAACATGACCTCTTATAAAACAAATTCTATATGTAAACATGTCCACAAGTACCCAGAGAGTTTGATATCAAGGACACTGTGAAACATCTCTGTGCATCTTAGAAAACACATAGCATAGTCATCTAGTTAAAAAGAAAGCTACACTGAATTATGGTTATCAGCATATTTTTGACGGGAATTGAGTGAAAATAAGTCAATAGCTGTTTAAAAATTCATTATAATCCATTTTGATTATTCTGTCATTATTTTCATTTTAGAGTCAGCAAAAGCAAAGTAAGATATGACTCATCGGTATTCATTCAAATATGCAATGCAGTTTTAATTTACCAAGTTGTAGGGCTTATAATCTAGCTAAACCCTTAATAATCGTCTAAAATCATCCAATATTATATGTAAAATGTAATTGAGTGCTTGTTTAATTACATAAAAGACTGACTAATGAAGTGAAATGGATACTCTGTTTTATTAAGCAATGCTTTTGTGGTTAATTCATCGCTGAAATTGGCATGGACCTAAGGGGTTTTGGAATTCCAGATGCAAGCTTCTAAATGGGTTACCATTCTTCCTGCTTAATATGAATAGTCTGGGAGGTCTCTATGGATGGATACAGTTTCTGTTAAAATTAAAAGATAACTTCAAAATAAAATCTCAGCAGTAAGTAGGATCAGAGACAGCAGTGTTGTATAAAAATAAAACTCCAGGGCCACCTAGAAGGCTCACTGGTAAATTTGCTTGCCACCAAGCCTAACACCCTACAATAATCCCTACATTTGATCCCTAGAATCCATAAGGCAAAGGATAAATTCATCCCCACCCCCACAAGTTATCCTCTGACTTTTAAATCCATGCCACAGCATGAACCAACTACCCACTAACTAAATAAATGCATATAATTAAAAGATAATCAGTGCATTGGTGTGCTTTTTTATGGAGTCTTGCTTTGCTGCCCCAGCTGGCTTCAAACTCCCAAGCTCAAGCAACCTTTCCACCTCATTGTCTGACACAGTCAGGACGGAATGCACACACCAATGTCATTGTTGTGAGTTCCTGAACATTTGTGGAAAAGAAAATCTTTATAAAAAAGCATTTAAGTTTCTGAAACAGCCACAATTTAAAAAAAAATCATACTAACAAGTAACATAGATTATTAAATGATGGAGAAAATGCTAAATAGTACTATCTTTAGGGTCATTGCTGAAGTCTCATGATTTCAGATGACCACTTTTTAAAAGCTTGAAAATTTTAGGATAGTACTATATAAAACTGGAAAGGACCCTTAATCCACATAATAGGCAACCAACATGATAGAAGAGAGAGCAATGAAGAAAGAACAGGGACAAGAGAAACAAATCCAGGTAGCTTTCGTGGAAAGAGGAGATGTCTGTACAGCTTTCTAGAGCTTACAGTAATCTCCTTCCTCCTATTATTTTTTAAGTGTTAAATAAATAAAATGTAAAGAATCACAACCATCTAGTTTATTGAAAAATAATTAAAAAAACTAAATAAATCCACACAGAATTATGAATCCCTACCGATAATTAGCCAAGTGGTGAGATCCAACCACAGTATAACCCTTACTTTGACTTTGAAAACGTTTTCATCATCAATTTTCTTTGAGCCTGAAATAACTATGTGGTATTGTGATACTTAGTGTAAATTCCAACTGGACAGAATCTGGTGTCCACCTGGGAGGCCAGACTCTAGACACACCTGTGAGAGATTATTTAGTCTCTGCTCCTGCCTGTGAGGGATTATGTTGATTACCTTAACTGGGGCAAGAAGAACCTCAGGAAGAATGAGTGGCACAATCCCTTCAGCTGGAGTCCTACAAAATGGAGAATTCTAGCTACACACAAGCCTTTGTCCCTCTTTGCTTCCTGACTGGGGCTGTGATGAGACCACTCTTGAGTTCCTGTTGCCTGACATGATTGTGCTCTAGAACTGTTTCCTCCCCAATAGCTTCTTTTTTTCCCCCTGGATATTTCATCACAGCATCAGGCAGAGAAACAAACACAAAGTGGTTTAAAATAAATAAATAAATAAATAAATAAATAAATAAATAAATAGGTGTAATGTCCATCGAATGGATGTAGAGATCAGAGACACTGATAATCCTGAACTGGTAGCTACTGCTTACAACTTTTAAAAATGAGAAATTCAAAATGGTGATGAACAGAAATTAAGATGTTGTTTTCTTTTTCTTAGCTTGTTTTTAGGTGGGCTATAATCTCAGGTTAATAACCCCTGGTTTTATGATTTGGGGGTTATTTCTCACTAAAGTTATGCATGCAAAAATTTCTATATAAAATTTTAAGCAGAACAATTCCAGTGAAATAATTGTGAGCAATTACTTACCAATGCCTGTCTTTAAAGTACAGTTTAACTGAGGGTAAAAGATGACTAAGTAAGCCAATATGCCTTGTCAAATTAATGGTACATGCCATGTTCTAACAAAGGGAAATTAATCACAAGGCCTACCTGAAAGGATAAAGGAAAATATCACAGGGAACATATGAGAAGATCAAAATGAAAGGTCAGGATGTGTATCACAGGGGAATGCTGGAAGTTAGGGATCTGGGCAGGGAGCAATCCAGTACCAGAAAGAGTGACAGGAGAGGAGAGGGGATCTTGGCTTCACCAGGTATATATTTTAATGATTAAGTATCTAAAGCACCTTTGTGGGTTGGAGCCAAGATGTATGTCACAAGGAGATCACACCATATAACAGCTATCATGTAAGAGGTTTATTGGAAGTATGGGTTGGAGGGCGAAAGTCCATCTTGGACTTGGACTTGGGGACATGAGAGAAACAGACAGACAGACCAGCAAACAAAGACAAAGAAAAATAGAATAACTTGGCTGCTGAGTAGCTGAGTCCCTGAGGGCAGGCTGGGATGGGAAAGCATCTGATTTCTAACATGTATGACTTCATAATGCCAGTCCACAAGTCATAAAAAGAGTACCAGGCACTCTGTACTAAATTTCTTGTCTTAGTTTGTTCTGTTGCAGCATCTTAGAGTCCCAGTCTCCAGTGTTCAAGGACAGAAGAGTTCTTTCCCCTTTTACACAGAATACCTCTCCTTTCTGGGAATCTTCATCTGCCACCTTGATCCATACGTTCTTTATAGATAGATAGATAGATAGATAGATAGATAGATAGATAGATAGATAATTTTTCTATCCTCTGTTACATCTATGTAACTCACAATCCTTTTGAAACAAGATAGTTTTAAATTAATTAATTATCTTTAAAATCATGGTTCTGTCTGAGGAGGAATATAATTGCCTGCCATGGGTTTAGAGTTCAAATAAAGCTGAGGAAATGATTCAAATACTTCAAAGATGATTTCCAAAGATATTAGCTGACATTTCTAAACATAAAACCTACACTTCTTGACAGACATTCAGAGAAAATAAAACAGTGCTTTTTTTGGAAGTAAATGCCGTGTTGCCAAATGAGAAATAATGACATCTGCCTACAAAGAACATGGCTGACAGATACTCAGTATGAACAAGTTTAAGTGTATTGACAGAGAGGAACATGGAATCTTTGAAAACTAAGTCACATTAAAAACTTTCTCTCCCTGCACAGTCACTATTTCAGTAATTGGGAAGTATATGGACTCGTCATTAGCATCTTTAAAATGAATAAACCACTGGAAAGAAAGATCCTAGCCTCAAACTAATTTTATTTGGTACATCTTTGTCCATTTATAATTATTTTCAGATATTCCTATTTAAGATGGAGACACTTAGTATTTTTTTCGATAGACTTAACAAATATTTATAACAAGTATCCCCTTGGATGTGGAGAAAGGGGAATGAATATTCCTCCACTGCTGGTGGGAGTACAGACTTGCATAGCAATTTTGGAGATCAATATGGCAATTCCTCAGGAAAATGAGAATCAGTCTACCACAGGACGCAGCAATCCCACTCTTAGGCATATACCCAAATGATCCACATTCATGCAACAAAGACATGTATTCAACTATGTTCATAGCAGCATTATTTGTAATAACAAGAACCTGGAAGCAACCTAGATGTCCTCAACTGAAGAATGTATAAAGATGTGGCACATTTATACAATGTAATTCTACTCTGCAGGAAAAAAATCAATGGAATCTTGAAATTCACAAGGAAATGGATGGAGCTTGAAGAAACCATCCTGAGGTAACCCAGTCACAAAAAGAAGAACATGGTATGTACTCACTCATATATGGATTTTGGACATAGAGCAAAGGATCAACAGCCTATAATTCACACCACCAGAGAAACTAGGATACAAAGAGGAACCTAAGAGATTCATACAAGGTTCTTCACAGAAGAGAAGAGCTAGGGGCAAGAGAAGGGGAGGAGAGGAAAGCATGTGACACTAGGAAGATTGAATCAGGGAAGGAATAGACAAGAGGAGAGAAAGAGAGAGAGAGAGACTATAATAGAGGGAGCCATTACAGGTTTCAAGAGAAAACTAACTCTAGAGAAATGTCCAGAGACGTACAAGACTGACCCCAACTAACAATTTGAGCAACACCAGAAAGGCTACCATAAATGTCCTTCCCCTATAATGAGATTAATGACTAACTTATCCACCATCATAGAGTCCTCATCTAGTAGCTAATGGAAACAGAAACAGACACCCACAGCTAAACACTGAGCCAAAATGGAATCCAGATGCAGAGAGGGAGGAAATGACAAGGCTACAGAAACCCACAGAGACAGCTTACCTGAATAAGGAGGAGCTAATGAGCCCCCAGACTGATATCTGGGAATCCAGCATTGGATCAACTCAGATGCCCCTGAACAAGGGTCTCAGTTAGAAGGCCTGGGCAGTCTAAGGGACCTCATACAGTGGAACCAGGATGTATCCCTGGTGCACAAAATGACTTTGGGAGCACGTTCCCCATAGAGGGATACTCCCTTAACCTAGAGGCAGGAGGGAGGGCGTAGTCCCTATTCCAAATTATTTGACAGATTTTGTTGATCTCTCCTGGAAGGCATCACCCTCTCTGTGGAGTTGGGGGGGGATGGGATGGGAGGGTAGTCAGCAGGTGTGGGAGGGAGGGATAGAGAGAGGGAGGGTAGGAGGGAGAGGGAGCTGGGATTGATCTGTAAAATAAGAAAAACTTTTGAAATGTATAAAAATAATACTGTGACTTCCTAATGTTAATTGTGGAATTAAATATAATAATTTATGGAAAGTGGAAAAGAAAGTCTTCCCTTGGAGCCGGGTCTGTGGTTAACACCCTGTAACCCCACAATGAGAGGCTGAGGTGGGGGTTTACAAGCTGAAGTATGTAAGTCCAGACTGTGTAAGTAAAACACAATTTCTAGGCAAGCCTGGTGCTTTAGTCATTCTTCTATTTCAGCTCATAAGAAAAAGAGTTTATTGGGAGCTTACTGCTTCAGAGGGCAAGTTCATGACCACCATGATAGAGAGCCCAGCAGCAGGTAGGCAGGCATAACACTGGAACAGTAGCTGAGAGCTACTTGATCTTGATCTACACAAGGCAGAGAGAACTAACTGGGGATGGCATGAACATTTTAAAACCTCAAAGTCAAACCCCAGTAACATACTTCTTCCAAAAGGCTACACACCCTAATCCTTTCCAAACAATTCCACCAACTTTGGACGAAATATCCAAATACATGTGCTTATGGCACCTATTCTCATTCAAACCACCACACAAGGCTACAGAATGACACTCTGGTTTTCAAAAGTTACCAGTTGGGTGTTCCTTTATTTTGATAACTCTTAATTCTCTGCTATCAAACATTTCCAGAAACTAAAGTTTAATTTGCACTATTTTGTAAAGTAGAAACAGGAATTAACATTGAAGACAACTAGTAGCCAACTAGGTCTTAGACAATGAATGCCCCATCTAATGATCATTCTCATTGAAATCTAGGCTATTTCCTCAAGTTGTAGAAACTGAAACTAGGGGGAAGTTAAGGAAATTTCCTCTTTGCTAAGAACAACACAAGAGCAACACTTGTGTTGCTCAACAACACAAGAGTCAGGCAGGCAGTAGTGCCCTCTTAGCAGCCCTCTAATTGTACTGTCTCCCAGGAAGACAAAAGAGGCTAAGTAATGTGTGACCCATAACAGGAAGACATCCATAGGCAGACAAAGCATTGAGAACAGATATATAACTATTTTAAACCGCTATTTACTCGAATCCTTGCAAGACAAATATTTGAGTTGATCCCTGTGAATGCCTCATATGAGCAATTGGTACATTATGTTCCAAGGGTAAAATGTAGTAGGCTGCAGGCGCTGGGTACATTCTGGTCCCCATAGGAAGCTAAAGAAAAGAACAACCAATAAATGAAATTTTCCATCATGTTCCACAACAGCTTGATGTGCTTTCAATGTTGATTTGTTAAAGATGTCAGAAGCACTGTAGAGAATACAGAATCCAAGTGTACCTGTAAGAAGCCATTGCAAGGATTCTGTTCCCAAGCCTTTCACCTGACCACGGTGCTCCCTGAAGACTTTTTGTGTCTTACTGAAGAAATAGAGGTGAATTCATTTTTTTTTTGATTTATTGCCTCACTAAATGACACTCCTCTTTTCCTCATAAGAGTTGAAAGACAGCTATCAGTACATCCAAATTCAAAGTACATGACATTTGACAATGACTTTCCACTAATCATTGGTGACAGATACTCAAAGAAGCTCTTGTTGCTGGGGAAGGGGCATACCTAGAACAGGATCATCATAACATGCACTTGCACTGTGCTTGGAGTGCCAGGCACAGTATTCACATCGAGCCCAGTGGGAACTCACACCAACCTATTGGCAATGTTATTATTATCCATGTTTGAAAGTTGTAAGCTGTATTTCATGAACTTCCAAGACCTTGCAACCAGAAATTGGTATAGCCAGAATGTCAGGTACCTTCATCAGCATCCAACTGAAGGTTCCCCCCCCATGGCAACTTATATAAAAGTCTGATTCAAGAACCATTAGTAAACACTCACCATGGATGGCTCTTAATACATAAATCCTGAAGGTCCATCCTAGACCTACCTATTTAGAACCTATTGGGTAAAGGGACATAAAACTATCAAAATATAACCATAAAATATGATGATCTGGTCAAAAGCCAAACGTCAGACTGCAATGGTTAAGCTCCTGGCTGTCAGCTGTTAACCTTCTGCAGATTTATTACCAGCTCTCTGTATAGCCTTAGTTTTCTTACCTGCAAAGTGGAATAGTTGTAAATACATCCACAAGCTTTCAGCTATAATCAACATCAGCAATCAGTTTACCAAGGTGGTAGCTGCACTAACAGCCATACCAGTGTTGCAATCAACACCCCCCCAACATGCATAAGTGTCTTCCTATTTGTGATAGACTATAGGAAGCATATTAAAACAGTCCCATTTTCAGAAGGTCTGAAGCTACTTGGACATCCAACTTCTACTCAAAGACAGTCTCAGTGTCTTTGCACTGGGGAAAAACACTTAATTTTGAGCTTTATTGCAGTTTCAAAGTGTTAGACACTGATAATCATGGCAGAAAATGTGGCAATATACAGGCAGGCATGTTTCTGGAGCAGTAGCTGAGAGCTTTCATCCTGACCCTCAAGCAGGAGGCAGAGAAAGACAGAGGCAGAGGTAGATGGGGAAAGAGAGTGAGAGACTGGGCTTGACATGGACTTTTGAAAGCTCAAACCCAACATCAGGCTATATATTGCCTAATCCTTTCCAAACAGTTCCAACAAACAGGGACCAAACATTGAAATATTTGAGCCACTGAAAATACCTTGGCTAATGTTCCTCTGATTGATGACAGTTTAAGATTTTTCTGCCTAATCTCTCTTCCCACTCTTGCTTCAGGAGAAACAGGGGCCGTGGCTGTATTAGAGCCCTCTAAAGGAACAGAAATTATAAAATGAATATATACATATGGGTATTTGTTAGAATGGCATACAGGTGTGGTTCAACTAGTCCAACAAATGGACGTCTACCAACAGGAGTTTGAAGAATACAGTATTTGCTCAGTCCATGAGGCTGGGTGTCTTAGCTGGTATTCAATTCATGCTGGAATCCCAAAGAAGGTGGCTCTAATGTCAGTGAAGCAATGGATTTGAAAGTATTTAATTAAAAAATCCCTCAGGTGTACCCAGCAGCTTGGGTTTTAGTTCATTCCAGGTGTAGTGTAGTTGACAACCAAGATTAGCCAGCACAATGACCTAAGAGACCTCCAGCCTACTGCAGTTCCCCTGATTTTGCCACTGAAGACATTTTCTGTAACAAAATGCTTGCATATTCAATCCCAACTTAGTACCTATTTGTGGGAACACATAAAGATTAGGAGAGATAAATCATAAAATATATTTATAGCCATACCCAGTACATAGTAAATGCTTAATTAGTGTTTGACATATTTTCATTGCTCTCACTACTGCTCTCCCCACAATTGTCACAGAAAATAGATGGTTTCTCCCCAGCCATACTAAGGAATGCACCGTGACATTGTTAAAGCAGCTCAAGGTAGCTTGATATATGTAAAGAAAGTTTGCAAATACTCTTAAAATTAGCAGTAAAGACAGACCTATAATTCTTCCTTATAAAGCTGTATCAGAGTATAAAGTTAAATGAAAGCTCTGAAGCTCAATACAGAATGTCAATAAGCAAGGGCATCTGCTTTCTGCTTCCAACCCCCATGCCGGAAGGCAAAGCCTTATTCACCAGCACAGCACCAGCATCTCTGATGGTAGTTAATCATGCTGGTATTCATAACTACCCTTTAAATTGAATCGTTAAATTATCTAAGGCTTGTCATACAAGATGTACAAGTTACGTCGCTTATTAAAATGAGTTATTTTCTGTGACTCTGAAAGCCCTTTGAAAATGTACAAACACTTATGAATTAAGCAGTCAGGTCAGTGCTCAAAATAACAGCAGAGACTACAGTGATATCTTTGTAAGAGTCTATTGGCCCATTCATATCTCTAACTCAGGAATGTGAGAAACATATACAATGAAGGCATTTTTAGAAAGAAAGAAGGTGTATTCAATCATATACTTGAGATATGGCTATACCAGATACACTGTCCAGAGGTGTGACACATCTAAGGACAAAATAAGACAAGCAACACAAAACCATAAAGCCCAACACTCCAGGCTTCATCACAAATTTGTCCTTCCTGCCATTGGGCCAGAATGAAAATTAAAACAAAAAAAACAAACAAATAAGCAAGAAAATACTCTTAAACAGATAGTGTTATGGTGGCAGTGACGGGCATACTACCATTATCTATTTTCCAAAGGCTTGAACCTGTTGTTGAAACAAATCTGAAAGCTGCTCTATCTGGTATTCTGTTTGGAAGAAGTGGAGCATGAACTGCAAATGGTTTGCTTGCATGTGTGCTCCATGTTAGATCACCAAAACATTGTCATTGTCAACCACAAAATACCACCATTCCTGCCCATAGCCCTGAAGGTTCAGATGTAAATGCAGAGTGCAAGCTTTAGATGAAAAATAGAAATGCTCCTTTCATTGTTCATCAATTTTATGCTTGGAAGGAAAAATGGTACATGAACATCATTTCAGTGTTTTCTATAGAATCCAGGGAAAGAACCATGTAAGCTCATGCTGCTTTGAGAGAAAACAAAAACAAAAACAAAAACAACAACAACAAAAAAAAACCCTCAAAGTTATTGAGTTCCAAAGCAGGAAAATAATACCAAAGACTCTGATTCTACATAAAGTAGAGGTGAGGAATGGGGTGTGTGATGGGCAAGCTTAGGGGCAGAACAAAGAAAGAGTTAAGTATCCTATTAATTACAAAACACCCGATAGGACTGATGTACTAGGGAAATGAGGAGAGGTTTACATGGGCTCATAGTTTCATCATGAGGAGATGCAGCAAGTGGAGAGGTCACCTCCATAGCCACAGAAGCTTATGGGGGCACTGGTTCACATCTACAGGTCGACAAAAGTAGAAGACTTGCAGAACTAGAGGCAGACTATAACTCTAAAAGGCCCTTTCCTAAATCTGCATCTGCCAGTGAGGGCCTGCTTCCTAATGATACTATACCACCAGGAAGGGAGCCAGTATTGAATCACATGAGCCTGGAGACATTTGACAGTTAAACTATAACACATTATTTGAAAAAGAAAAAATAAAAGAGCATGAAAGCATTTCTCTCCTTATTACCTTTTCTCCTGTGTCAAAGATGCTGAAGACAAATTTTCTTTTCCTGAAGTGCTAATGCTCACCCGGCATTTGAATAGGAAATCTCCTTTGGTCCTGTCTCTTTATAGGTTCCTCGAAATCTGTTTGTGACGTAACGGTTTCTACAGCCATCATATACTCCTTACATTATATTTACCTACATATCACCTTTTCTCAGAAGCCTGCTCCATATTCTGTGAAGCCATTTTGGTTCTGAGCTTCTCGCTCCCACCTGGCAGCTTACTCTAGCTGGCAGCTGACCAGTGGGGGCTGACCTATGGTGCTTCTGTGAAGGTGTGTTTGGGATAACTGATTAAGGAGCCTGGCTCTGGGTCACACTGAATGGTAGATTCTGACTGGATCTGTTCACCATGAGAACTAAGACAGAGAAGGGACAGTCACACGTTTAGAAATGTCTGCCCTCTTCTACCACCAACGTTGCTTTTGATTCTTAGTGAGTGTTCCACAGCTCTGAAAATTTTGACACAAAAGGCATAACTGACTTTTTAACATGAAAGGCAATCTTTTTCAACTTGCAATCTGTTCCTCTTTTTTTTTTTTACCTATGTAACAAAACATAGCAGGCAGCAATTATTGCAAAAAGGGCATAGTTTGTCTTCTATGCATGCCGTTCAACATTACAAGAGAATGGCATTTACTATACATGTCAATTTGAAAATCAGTGACTACAAAGGCTCAGCACATTTATTTCTTCCCCTAGATGCAAAAGAATCGCTTCTGTTAGGGTTTGAGAAGCTCTGCCTGTGAGCTTTCGTTCTCACTGAAAATCGGTTCCTAAGTCATACTGTGAAGTAGGTAAAGTCTCTCTTCAGAGCCCTCCATCTTTTCACATCCACTACACAGTGGAGCGTGCTCATTTTGCCTTTCACGATCTGCGCCCTTCCTACTGTTCACAGGACCTCATTTCACTCAGAATACTCTCTCTTTCCTGGCATCAAATCTGTTTGTAAAGATAAGACAAGACACACCTCTACTTTCATCCCTAGTCCTGGCCAATGAGGACAACCTGACCCACATAAGTTCATGTGAACTTCCTACTTCCAGTTACAAAATTGGGAAAGATATTTTATTTCCTGAAGTTGCTCATAAAGAAGACTGTAAAGCTAGAGTTGTGATGACTTGGCCATGTCATAAAAATAGTTTTGTCTAAGCAATAAGTCAAAAGAAAACCATATGAAGCATACAACAGAAGCCAGACTCCAAGCTCTATAAATTGAGTGACTGGATCTAACTGCTTCTGAAGTAATATTGTCCCTCCTTCTTATCTTAAACCAAATGCTGTTAGCTGTTTATGATTACAAACTAAGGGGTACATACTGATATAAACTGCTACCAGTAGGCTTACATAGCCTTAGGCAAAATTCTTACTTGTCTCCCTCTCTTCAGGATTGCTTTGCCTGGGAAGTGAACTCCAGAAACTAAGTCTCTAAGAATCAGTTCTTATTTACACCAAAGAATTTCTGCATTTGTTTTGGACTGGAATCTATGCAAACAACATTATCATGGTAACTGTTTCATTGCTTATCAAGAGATACCATGACCAAGGCAACTGTTATCAAAGAAAGCATTTAATTGCAGCTTGCTTTCAGTTTCAGAGGTTTACTTCGTTATCATTATGGCAGGGAGCATGGCAGTACACAGGCCCTTGAGATGCTGGAGAAGTAGCTGACAGATCTATAACTAGATAGACAGGCAGTAGGAAGAGAGGGTCACTGTGTCTCACTTGGGCTTTTGAAACCTCAAGGCCCATCTCCCAGTGACACATTTCCTCTAACAAGGTCACATCTCCTAATCCTTCCCAAGTAGTGCCACTCTTGATGACTAAGCATTCAAATATATGAGCCCCATTCTTGTTTTCTTATTTTACATATCAATCCCAGTTACCTCTCTCTCCCTCCCTCTCCCCTAATCACCCTCCTATCTCATTCCCCCACCCACTCCACAGGGAGGGTGATGCATGGCCCCATTCTTATTCAAACTACCACATACACCAATTATAATTAATATGTAATTGACTTAATAGTTGGACATTATTTTATTGCCTTATATTTATTGAGGTGAATATGGGAAGTATAATGATTGAACAAGAAGATAGTTTCAAACAAAAGAATAAACAATAAGGGAAAGTTTTTGTTTCTTTGTTTTTTAGTTGTCCATTATGTGGATTAAAATAAAGAGAAAACCGGGCTTAGGATATAATGTTACACACTAATACAAAATAGGCTTACTCCATGTATTTTCTCCTAATTATTACACTGGCAGCCTCTGGGTAGTTCTTATGAGATAACAACCTGATTGCATTCAAATAAATAATAGATAGGTTGGGAAGATACCTCAAAACTTACTGCTCTTGGAGGGGACTTGAGCTCAGTAACCAGCATCCATGTCATGTCTTACAATTGCCTATAATTGCCCCGGCATCCTGAGGGCACTTGCATACTTGTGGTACATGTAAACTAAGGCAGGCACATATGCTTACACACAAATTAAAAATACATAAATAATAAAACTGGAAGTATGGTCAATATGAGATAATCATTGCCGCCCTCCATACCCTCATTTCAAATCACAGCACTAGAGACTGAATAATGGCTATATGAATCAGAGTAAATAGAAAACACCACAAGAGGCACCTTTCCTTCCCTTATTAATCAGAGGATCAGAAAAGAGACCTATGCAGAACGAATATAGTTGAGGTATGGTGGGTACATGGATGCCTTTTTAATTTTTGGGGGTCCCTCCCTTTTTTTAGAGACAAAATCTTGCTACCTGACCCAAGCTAGCCTAAACTTCACAATCCTGCTGCCTCTCCTCATAAATTCTCTGATGACTAGCATGTTCCTCACAACTAACTAACTTTCCTTTTTTATTCTTCTGAGTTGAACTCATGCACGCCTCAGTCACGTGGCTGTGTCCCAGTGGAAAATTTTGCAAGAACTCAAGAGTCTGATTGTATATCTTTTGTTCCTTTCCCGCCAAATCTCACTCAGTTATTAAAAATGGGAAGCAAGTGGCACAAGAAATTATTAAGTAAAAGATAATAAAACAAGTGTTTTCCCTTCTGTTAAGCTGAGTCCTGGGCTAGAGTTCAGCTCTGAGAATTCTAAAAGGCCAGGCCAGCTACACATCCCAAGAAATAAAAGAGAAGTATGCTGAGAAGCCAGGAAAGGACATTAATTAATAGTGCCATAATTAGGAAGGTAAATGAAACATCTCAAACATTTAACATTACATAATAGAAAAATGGGGTGTGGAGTGAGTAGCATGTGTGTTAGTTCTGGCAAACTGTGGTCCAGTTGATTATTATAGTCTCCTTCTAGGTTCTATAAACTGGTTCCATGGAAGCCCTTACCACTTGAAGAGGCCATCTGGTTCCCAGGAGTTGATTGCTTCTATTTGGGGATCAGCCTCCATCACCACTGTGTGGTAATTGCTCCTAATTAGGGGAAGATCTGCTTGGGAGGTCCCACTGCTTCTAGATTCTAAGTTCACTGCAGGTTTATTAAAAATAATGACAACCAATTTTCTGTCCCTTCTTTGAAGAGGTGGGACTGAATAGTCTAGAAGTTGGAAATAAAAGATCTTATCTACTCTTGTCTTTATACCTTCAGCCTTGAAGTGGGACAAGCTGGGTGAGGAAAATTTTAGAGCCAACCAATCATGTCTTATCAGTCTTTAGACTGAAACCCCCATTAAGTGGTAAACATACCTACAGACAGAATTAAGGCATCTGACCCACATTAAGGGACACAAATACAACATGAAGACAGAGATGCTCTCAGTGTCTGTGCCCCTGGAGTTATGTTCAGGAAGCAGTCTCCTATACCAATTTGTTCAAGGGTACCGCCTACGTTCTCTTCTAAGAGGTTCAGTGTGGCTGGATTGATGTTGACATCTTTGATCCATTTGGACTTGATTTTTGTGCATGGCAACAGACATGGGTCTATCTGCAGTCTTCTACACACCATTGTCCAATTGTGCCAGCACCATTTGTTGAAGATGTTGTCCCTCTTCAAACTTAGAAGCTTCTGTAAGGCAAAGGACACAGTGGGCAAGACCAAACGGCAGCCCACAGACTGGGAAAAGATTTTCACCAATCCTATATCCAACAAAGGGCTGATCTCCAAAATATACAAAGAACTCAAGAAACTAGTCAACAAAACACCAAACAATCCTATTAAAAAATGGGGTTCAGAACTGAAGAAATAATTCTCAATAGAGGAAATCAAAAAGGCTGAAAGACACTTAAGAAAGTGTTCAACATCCTTAGCTATCAGGGAAATGCAAATCAAAACAACTTTGAGATACCATCTTACTCCTGCCAGAATGGCTAAAATAAGAAACACCAATGATGACTCATGCTGGAGAGGATGTGGAGAAAGGGGAACACTCCTCCACTGCTGGTGGGAGTGGGAACTCGTACAGCCATTTTGGAAATCAGTATGGTGGTTTCTCAGGAAAATGGGAATTAGTTTACCAGAGAACCTGACAATCACCCTGTTAGGCATATACCCAAATGATCCACAGCCATGCAACAAAGACATCTATTCAACTATGTTCATAGCAGCATTATTTGTAGTAGAAAGAACCTGGAAGCAACCTAGGTGCCCCTCAATTGAAGATGAGGCACATTACACAGTGGAATACTACTCAGCAGAAAAAAAAATTAATGGAATCTTGAAATTCGCAGGCAAGTGGATGACACGTGAAGAAACCATCCTGAATGAGGTAACCCAGTCACAAAAAAAGAGGTACATGGTATGTACTCACTCATATGGATTTTAGACCTAGAGCAAAGGATCACCAGCCTATAATTCACACCACCAGAGGAATTAGGATACAAGGTGTATTCTAAGAGATTAATATAAAGTCCCTCACAGAAGGGGGAAGGGACAAGTCTCCCAGAGCACAGGGGAAGTGGGAGGGGCAGTGAATTGAGAGAGAAGTAAGAGAAAGAGAGGGGGAGGAGAGGAAAACATGTGCAACTAGGAAGATTGAGTATTGAGTCAGGGAAGGAATAGAAGACAGGAGAGAGAGAGAGAGAGAGAGAGAGAGAGAGAGAGAGAGAGAGAGAGAACATAAAAGAGGAAGCCAATATTGGTTTGAAGAGAAAACTGAACCTAAAGAAAGGGCTAGAGACCTACAAGACTGCTACCAACTAACAATTTGAGCAACCATGGAAAGGCTACCATAAATGCCCTTCCCGGATAGTGAGGTCAACAACTAACTTATCCATGGAGCCCTCATCTAATACCTGTTGGAAACAGAAGCAAACACCCATACCTAGACACTGAGTCAAACTAGAACCCAGATGCAGATGGAGAGGATAAGACCAGGTTGCAAAAACACATAGAGACAGCTGACCTGAACAAGGAGGAGCTAAGGGCCCCCAGACTGATAGCTGGGAATCCAGCATGGGACTGACTCAGGCCCCCCTGAATATGGGTCTCAGAAAGAAGGACTGAGCAGTCTAAGGGACCTCAGACAGTGGAGCCAGGATGTATCCCTGGTGCACAAAAGGACCTAGCAAACATATCCCCCATGGAGGGATACTGCCTTAACCTACAGACAGGAGAGAAGTCCTAGTCCCTACTTCAAATGACCTGTCAGATCTTTATTGGGTAGTTTGAAACCTTTAGGCTATACCTTATTAATAAACCAGTATCTGTAGTAACATTTCCATGAGTTATGGGAGCATCTATAGTGAGTCAATCAAATTTGAGGAAGGGGACATGATTTGTGACCATTTTGTCAAAAGTATAGGTGACAGCCTACTACTTTGATCTACAGAACAAGTTCCAGGACAGCCTGGATGAACCTTGTCTTAAAACAAACAAACAAAAAGTAGAATGCTCATAAATATCTTAATAAATTCATAGTATGAGTATACTGTGGGCTAGAGATGTAGTTCAGTGGTGATATATTTGCCTATTGTGAGCAGGGCCCTGAACTCAATTCCTTGAGCCAATTAATTAAACAATTAAAAAAGATAAAGCTATAGTACACTTAATGCCATGGAAGAATGGGCATTTGTCTGTAGCAATGAAAAAAAAATAGGCATTGCAGAAGTAAACATAGAGGACTGGAATTACCGTTTGACAACTGTACACAAGCAGATCATTGGAGACAGAATAACTATTTCAACAAATAGAACTACATATATTAACATTTATGCAAAAAAACATAAAACAAAAAGTAGTCAACCCCATTTATACTTTGCTCAGTAAATAAAGTAAACTCAAAATGGATACTTTGCTCGAATGGAAAACAGAATGATGACATTTGTAGATGACAATAGCACAGAAGATCTTGGAGATCTTTGGCTAGGCAGAGTTGATAGATACACCAAGAAAACACACAACTTCTAAATCAGGCTAACATTGTCTTGAGAGAGCCTGCTACATGAGACATTGTGTAATGAGTTGCAACTTTGTTTAGTACAAAACTGATTAAGAACCACAGTTTAGAGCAGCACAGAGCTGTGTCTCAGCCAATCAGAGTAGCCAAACTCCAGTCAGTAATGGTGAAACAGTTCAGTCCGTGTCTGAGGATGGTGAAGGAGCACAGGGCTGTCAGTGATCCCCAGTCTCTACCTCACTTTGCCTGTTGTACCTCGTTTCCATTTTCTGTCAAGAGCTTTCAAACCACATGCAAACCCACAGCTTTCTCAACCTGCTCTGGTTCTGAGAGCTACTTGATTCTAGGACTGAAATAGTAGCCAAGTAAAATCGTTAAATTTAGTTAGGTGTGTAGACAAAGACTTATAATACACTCAGAAATCTGATGCAGGGGACAATGAGTTCAAAACAACCCTGAGCTACAAAATGGGACTATTATGTAAACAAACAAATGCAACAACCTTCCTTTCTACCAAAAAAGTCCTTCTTTTCTATCAAAGTTTTGTCTTTCAACATCAAAACCTAAAATGTTGATAAAAGCAAAAGTAAATGCTTTCCCTCTGAAATAGCAAATGTAGAAACTACCCCCTCCTTGGAACAAATAGCCAATAAGTTACATACTTAATAAAGGAATTACATCTGAAAATAAGTGTTCAAATCTCAAAATGTAACAAAATATTTTAACAGATATTTTCCCTCAAAAGGTGTTCAAATGATGAGCACAAAATGTAGAAGTACAAACTGAATAAATGGGTTAAAATCTGGCCATTACAAACATCAAGTGCTGACAAAATTGTAAATGTAAATCTCTTACTCTGAATGATTGCAAAATAACACAATCATGCTGTTCAAGAACATGGCAATTTTCTTATCCTCAGATGATCTAGCAATTCTATGTAAAAATATAATCTTCACACAAAACACATATACAACAGCATTTATAGCAGTCCGATTCATAATTGCCAAAAGGTAGAAATAATCTAAAGGTCCTTCAATAAGTGGATGACAAGCCATGCTGGGAGCCATGCAATGGACTGTCATTAAGAAACAAGAATACCTAAAGCAATCACTGTGATGTGTTAACCTTAAACATGTTAGGTAAGTGAAAACAGCCAGGTTTAAATGTTGAATGCCATGTGTGTTCATTTGTATGAGATTTTGGAAACTGTTCTGTGTCAAAAATCAGCAGTTGTGAGTAGTTAGGAATGGGGAGTGTGAACACAAAGGTGTCATAGATCACTTTTGTGTGTATTCTTATTGCATTGTGGAATATTCTCAAAATTCTTCAAATTCAGTTTCTGAGTCTGGTTGATGATCCTAGCCTTGATGCTGTCTTGCTCAGAGCTTTTGAATAAGATGCTTCATTCCTTAATAGACCATTTTCTCAGACATTATGTTATGGCAAGAATCAAAATTCTTTCTTAAGTTCTGTAGTCAAGTGATTGAAAATGAAGTGCATGATGCTTTTCTCTTCCATTGGTTTCTATACTCCTCATTAGAAAGTTACCCAGAAGATTACGAGATGCTGATTGGCCCAGTGGGATATCTCATTCTGCATAGTGTCATTAAAGCCGAACTACTCACATGCTTAAAACTACCAGATACTCAACTTTCTAGCCAATGAAACCTGTCAAATAAGAGAAAGAAATATATAATTACAAGTCATTGTTTCCTGAACAAACTTTTAAGACAGGAAACAAAACAAGGGAAAATTTATAGTGAGATTCTCACCCCAAGGTAGAATACAGAAACCATATAGACATAGAAATCCTTTTCTAAATGGTATGGGTTGAACACTCAGACCCCTGTTTTACAGCCTGCCAATACATAGAATATGACTGTCATTGTAAGTTCTTACATTCCATTTGTTTTTTAATTTCAGAGATTACAGAATTACAATAGGATTACTAGAATTACAATACGGAGTAAAATCTCCCCTTCCAGGAAACCAGATTCTAGTTAGTAGATATACTTCTAGGTCTCTGTGAGAACTGCCAGGCTGGAAGAAGTTGTCAAATTATTTGAAAAATTAAAAACATACTAATTCCATTTCAAATACTCTCAACTTAACAATATTTTAAGTATTGGTGGCCCACCATATTAATCCTTTGAATTTATGAGGATGAGAACTCCCGGTAGCAAGATCTAGAGATTCAGTCCAACACTCCTGTATTCCCTCTCTGTTTCTCCAATGTTCGCAGGACTACTCCAAAGGATCCTCAGTATTATCAGCTGGACTAATGATGCTACTGGATGGAATGCCCATTTATAGAAGCCACAAATACCCTTCTAGAAGACAGTCTTAATTTCTGAAGCCTCCAGTGTCATGTAAAATTTTACTGAATGAATATGTATTTTCAGTTTGTTATCTGTATTTTGTTTCAATAATGCTGGCCAGGAGCCTTGTGATAGAAAAGGAACAGTAGCGTGTTTCCATTCTATGTTACCCTACTATGAGCTCCATGCAAAATCACTCTTTGCAGTACTGTTTGTTACTGTGCAATATTAATAGTCTATGTCTGCCTTTAAAGAACTAATTAAGTAAACTATGATGGAATAATATTGAGCTACAAAAGTAAGTTAAAGTTATCAAAGCTAATCACCCCCTAAGAATACTGTTGAGATAAAAAGCAAACAAACAAAGCCATAATTAGGGTTCTTTCTGAAAAAAAAAGAGAAACAAGTACTGCATTTAAACCAGTAGTCTTTTTAAAAAATAAAAGATGTAGTCATTAGTATTCCTTTGAAAATTAATTTTAAGCAAAGCTGCCAAAGAGACTTATTGCATCAGAAAACTTTCTAGAAGCCACACAGAAACACACCAAGGCAGGTCACCTGGACTACCAGTGTCACAGGATGGAGTGCCTAGCTTTGCCAAGAAAGGTTCTTTCAAACAAAAAAAGAGTATTGGCCTTGGAGCCATGTTTTATGGATTGGAGGTCCATTCCACCTAATCCTAAGAAATCACTGAATTGTAAAACAATCTCCAACACTGAGCTTTCAAGTCAGGTGGGCATGTCTTCATTTCATTGTTTAATTTCACTCCTACTGTCACCCTTTATGTAACTCATTACCCACTCCCTTCACCACCACTGAGTGGTCCCAAACCAGAATAGTGCATATTTATTTTTAAACTTAGAGTAAATTAAAACAAATTTGGCTTAGAGAATCCTGTGACACTCTTTGGAATAATTAGAAAGACCCTGTGGAGTCACAGAACCAGTAGTGGGAAGGCATTTGCTTGCACTGTTGCCATGGGGATCTGCTGCCTCTGATAATCCAGTTTGGAGACAGCAGGAGAGGGAGAAATCTCCCAACTGGGTACACGTATGACAAGGCAGCCAGCATATAAAGTAAATAGTGCCAGGGGGCAGAGCTTTGCCTGTCCCTGTCCAGGCATCATGATAAGGGAGATGGAGAAAGAATCTGCTGCAAGGTGTCTATTCTGCTGAGGTCCCTGCTGCTGTGGGACTGCAGAGCAGGAGGAACAGTGTGTAGGTTTTGCTTTGCAGGCTAGGCTACAGACCTGGTCACTGCCCCAGGGTGATTAAAGCTCAGGGGACCTTCCTCTCTGAGGCCTTCCTCTCAGCCTGTGAAAATCATCAGGCCCCCTCCATGGAGGTGTATTATATTTCCCCCATTTTAATTTTAGCATCTACACTTTAGCAATTTGCATTTAAATGTGTTGTCAGAGAACTTCCAGAAATCTTTAATAGGAAGACCGATTTGCATTTTAATATGCTGTTAAAGAATTTCAAAATATCTTTTTTAGTGTGACTTCACATTACCCGAGGAATAGCCACCATTACAGAAATTACAATTACCTGGGCACACTTTTAAACAGTTAGCATTCAGAAGCAAGGCAACCCTGTTGGACTTAGTTTGAAGTCCCTTGTAAAACAGAAAATCCAAAGGAAAGGGGGAAATTTGTAATCCAAGAGGCCTTAAAAGCAGAATTCAGTAAACAAGCTAGGGACAGAGAGTTCTATTAAAAGAAGGTTTCTATAGGACACAGGAAGGCAAGATGTTTTGCTATTTCTGGCTACCACCATACTCCATTTCTTATGTACTAAAATTGGAAGGCTAAATGCTGAGACAGGTAGAGTCCTTACAGCATGTATAATGGTATTACTGTGCACCACATTTAAATATCTCTCAGGGGTCATCATAACCTTTAATGACTATTTCTGTTTCTGTGGATTCTAAAGAAAGACTGATTAGGTTGCAGAGTCATATTCAAATTAATAAAAGATATTATATATTTCATTCCCTGTACTTCCTCAGAGTCAGTGACTCCTGGTTACTGTTACCATGGCTAAGCAAGGTATTGCCAGCTTTCTCAAATCTACAAACTGCCAACCTTCTCAGTATTCATGACCCCACAGCCTGACTCAAACCAGCTACCTCACTTCCACAGACCCCTCCCTCTCTGGAGGTGTCCTACCATAAATGCCACGCACTTCAAACTATGTTAATGGAGAAGAAACATAAGTGAAATGCGGGTAAAGAGGATGAGGGCAAGGAGAAACTGCAAGGGGCAGAGGAAGAAATCTCCAAAATTTCTTTAAAATATTTTCATCTTTTTTTTTTCTAAAACATCCATGTGAGCTTTCCAGAATTTGTATTTTGTTAAAATACACCTAATATAAAATATAACATCCTAGATACTTTTAGCAAACAGTTCTGTTTCATTCATAATGTTACACACCACAATCCATCTCTACAACTCTTTCCTTTGGTAAAACTAAAACTTAAAGACAATTAAATAACTTCCAACTCACTGTATCCCTAGAAACAACCATCCTCCCCTTCTTAGCATGAGTAAACATTGACTTTTGACAATTCTTTCTGCACTAATTGAAATGATTTGTACCCCCACCCCTTCATCATGTTCAGCAGTGATCATTTGTGATATGCTAGAATATCCCTGTGTTCTAGAAAGAAGCCCCTGGAAACTTTGATTGTAATATTGAGTTTTTTTATTTACATTTGAAACAAGGTTATTTTTCATGTCAATGTCAATCTTTCACCCTCCAGTCCTCTCCTATCACCCCCCAACAAAAACCCAGCCCATCCCCTTTCTGCTCCCCAGGGAGGGTGAGGCCTTCCATGGGGAGTCTTCAAAGTCTGTCATATCATTTGGGGCCTAGGCCCTCCCCCAAGTGTCTAGGCTGAGAGAGTATACCTCTATGTGGGATGGGCTCCCAAAGTCCATTCATATACTACAGATAAATAATGATCCATTATCAGAGGCCCCATAGACTGTCTAGTCCTCCTAACTAACACCCACACTCAGGGAGTCTGGGTCAGTCCTATGCTGGTTTCCCAGCTATCAGACTGGGGTTCATGAGCTCCCCCTTGTTCAAGTCAGCTGATTCTGTGGGTTTCTCCAGCCTGGTCTCAACCCCTTTGCACATCACTCCTCCCTCTCTGCAACTGGATTCCAGGAGTTCGTCTAGTGTTTAGCTGTGGGTGTCTGTTTCTACTTCCATCAGCTACTAGATAAAGGCTTTAGAATGGCATATAAGGTTGTCGTCAATCTCATTATAGTGGAAGGGCATTAAAGGTAGCCTCCCCACTATGCTTAGATTGTTTTCTAACACTGCTATTTCTGTATGTCTGGTTGTCCCAGCCATTATTAAAAGTGACATACTAAGACCTCTATTAATGATTGCAGACTTTTGCTTCTTTCAATTCTGTCAATTTGTGTTTAATATATTTTATGCTGGTGGTAGGTCATTATCAAATAATCATACTGCACTAAATCATTCATTAATATATAGTACTCTTTGTCTCTTATCTACTTTTTTATTTAAAGTCTTCTATCCGTGTTTGCTAAATACTAGCAGCTATATTAATCTGTTTTTGCTATAATTTACATATATCTTAACATTCATTTACTTTAAGTCTGTTTAAATCTTTGGATCTAAAATTTTGTAGAAAGCTTGTACCTAGCCAATTCATTTTCGTCCCATTCTTAATATATTTATTATGTTTCTTTTGGGTAGATAATTTAATCCATTCTTACTTAAAATAATGACCAGCAAAGGTAAGGTTTAACTTCTGTTATTTTGTGATGTGTTCCTTGTTTTCCTTGTATATTATGTCCAGTATTTCCAGGATTATTGATAACATTTGTATTTCATTGGTATCCTTAGTGAATTTTTTTTTTTTACCAATCCCAGCTAAATACATTCTATGGGAATTTTCTTTGTGATTACCATGGTTATCAAACCCAATTGCCCAAAGCATGGACTCACTAGAATCACTTTATTTCTGTCTTAATTCAGAAACATCAAATTCTGTTTCTTTATTGAATTATGTGTGGGTATAAAAAACTTACATGGATATACACTGTATATCAAAAATATAAACTACTCATTCTTTTAAATGCATTCACCCCTTGGATTATGTAGAAACCAAAATGCAGGGTTGACAAACAAAATTTATAATAATGCTAACTCAGACTAATATGCTTTCCTATATAAATTTCCAAAATCATGTCCTAAACAAACAAAAGAATTATAAACTGCTACAAAGCACACTGAAATTGTGTTACCTGAGTATTCACCTCCAGGTCTTCACACAGATTTTAGTCACTTTTCTGTGTGTTTGAATCCCTTAGCATTGCTTTGAAGTTTGCTTAAAATATGCCTTGTTGTCCTTTTGGCTTATCTCACTTCAAAATCACTGAAAAATTGCATGCTGAAGTTCTTATCTTCTCATCTTTATCTTCACATACAAATATTCTCACATTTCATGTTGGTCTACTCGGTGATATCCCACATGCTACAGGCTCTGTTTACCTCCTTCTTTCCTTCCTTCCTTCCTTCCTTCATTTCTTCTTTCCTTTCTGTCTTTGTTTCATTTCCTTAAAGTAAGGATTGACCCAAGACCTTATACAAGTTTTTTTTAATTATCTCTGTCTTTCTCTTTCTCTCTCTCTCTCTCTCTCTCTCTCTCTCTCTCTCTGTGTGTGTGTGTGTGTGTATGTGTGTGTGCGCGCGAGTGCGTGTGTACCTGTGTGTGTGTCTGTCCGTCTCTCTGTCTCTGTCTGTGTGTGTGTGCCTTTCTGCCTGTCTCTCTTGCTCTGTCTTTCTCTCTCTCTCTCTGTCTGTCTTGTCTGTCAATCTGTCTGTCTCTCTCCTTCCCTCTCTCTGTCTGGCATCTTCCTTTTCTCCATTTTCCCTACTTCTCTGCCTGTACAAACTCAATAAAGTGCTTCAGTTGGCCTTAAACTGTCAATACCCCAGCGTAGTACATGATTACTCACTTTACCCAGTATTTTCCTCTTTGTTTTGAATTTCCATCTTCTGTCTTCATTTCACTTATCTGCTTGGTCAAGTCTGCCTTGGAGATCCTCTAGGAAACTTTTTATATTTCTAATATTGTAGCTTTTAAATTCAAATATATCTTTATTTCTTTTGGGGTATTCTACCTCTTTCTTGTTATTTCTACTTTTTCACACATTGTTTTCTTGATTTTAGCATCTCTAAGACAATAGTTTTAAAGTCTTTGTCTAATAAATCTTACTCTGTGATCTTTTTGTCAATGATTGCTGCAGAATTTCTTTTTATTTTAATGGACCAAAATTTCCTGATATTCAAGGAGTAAACTTTAGACTCTATAATGTAGTAAACTCAGGATACCACATTCTTTCTTTCCCAGGCATTACAGTGTATTTTTTGTTTATAGGTTGTTGGTTTTTTTTTTCATCCCAGAGCTGTCTCTGTGCCAAAGATAAACCTGGGGTATAAACCTAAGGTCTTCTGGGATTTTTCTGGTTCTCCATCTTCTCTGTGCAGGCACAGGCACCTAGACCTCTGTTAAGTTGCTTTTGTCTGGCCTGGTATTTGATGTCTGGTGCCCAAAACAGCAAAAAATGAGTGTAAGAAAAATGAAAGTCTCAAGCATGCTAACCTCTCTGGGAATCACTTCAGGTGAAATAAGATGAACATCTGAGAATTTGGATGGAATGTGTGACAATTGCTACCTGCTTCTCTTCCACCTTCAGGATCATAAGCAGTAATCAGCCACCAAAGTCCAGGGCCTGGATGGTTGGAGGCCAGGGTGCTTTTTTGGTCATCCTGTCTCCTGTAAGTTATATAAAAAGTATTCCAATATCACATGCACAGCTGCCTACCACAGACCAAGGTGAGGGAATAAGGAGTGATTACTATGATCATAATTGAAACAGACCAGAATTATATATATAAGATTTCCTTTGGGAGTTGCAACATTGAATAGACTTCAAAGTTCCAAATTCATTACTAAAAACTCTCCCAGCACAATTGTTTAGAACGAATGATAAACATCTGGGAGCTAGTATTCTGTACCATTCCTAGAGCTGCTCTGTCCATGTGATCTTGAGTACCTTATCTAGAAGCCCTGAAATGGGTTTATGTTGTACGTATTTTGTACAAGGAGAAGCTGAACTGCAGAAAATCAAGGTCCATCAGCTCAAACCATTGGCCACTTGAGGAAGAGTGTCATTCTCATCTAGTTGGATAACTACCTGTTTATTATGTTTCTTCTAATGCTCATAATCATAATCTGCAAGAACCTTGTATGGAGAACTGAGGAAACATGGGGAATACTGACACAACTTGACACCATTCAAGAGGACAAATCAGGAAGATTGATGCTATGAGTTCTAGACAAGCTTTGTGCAGCCTTGTCTCAAAGGATACTACAGATGGGGAAAACTGAAGATACATTAAATATATTCCATGAAAATGAAAAACAAAGAAAATATTGGAATGAAAACTCAAGTAATCACTTATCCATTTATTACATTAATATCTACTGCATGCAGTCTGCATGCCCACAGGAAAAACTTTGCATAGCAGGATGCCAAGACAAGGCAGAGCATAACTGATAGAAGTTAGATTATAAAGTGTCCTGCACTGTGTTTCATCTTTCTCCCAAATGCCTTTCATTTACTAACAATCCTTAAAAGAACTCTTTGAGGTCAGAATAATTAACCAGAGTGAACACACAATAAAGTGAGATAAAGAAGGAATGAAAGTAGTTGATGTTAGTCCGCTTGGGTGATAGAGCTATCATCTATTGGTTACATTGAATCAGCCCTGCCTGGCTTCTGTAAGGACCTACCTTTGTGTAAAATACTTAAGGATGTTCAGTGGGGATTGGGATAGAGTTTTCTGAATCACCCACTTTTTTCCTGTTCATTCATCTTGTGACTGAAGAAACACCTTTTAAGATTCTTGTATCCAAGTCATGTATACCAAGAAATACAAACTAACCAATTTAAATATGCTGGGTGAAATTCATAGTTAAGGGTCAGATGGACAAAATTTTTTGTCATAGAGTTTAGAATGAGAATCAGCAAAGACTGCAAATAAGGATCCATTTCGCTGGATTCTTCCCAGAGACAAGCACAGTATCCAACTGACAGTTGTTAAGGAAACACATGCTTATTGGATCCCTACACTCTATACCCATGGCCTGATGGCAAGACACAGAAGCTGGACGTCATACACTAGGTGGGAAAGTATAGCAAACTCACATATTTTTCTCCATGAAGTGAAAATACTAAGAATAAGTTTGGGGAGAGAGGGCCACCCAAATTCCTGATATGCTTTTATTTACATTTCAAAAACAGCTTCTCTGGCTTCTGAGGTGATTCTATTGTACTTGATGAAGCATTGCCACAGTGAATTATTCATAAAGCCACAGGAATCTACAAATTCCAGTGAATGAATATCTCTCACTCCATCATCTCCTGAAAGGCTGTTTGGTGCCATTCTCCGCTCCCTTCTGGAGACATTCTGGTTATGATTCTCTGTGGTTGTGATTGTCCATTCCTGTCCCCCTCCCTGACAATAGCCCCACTGTCAAAGGGAGACAGGATGTGAAGGAGAAAGCCAGTCATGGGGTCTCTCTGAGTTCTTCAGTGTCTCCACACTGGTAAAGGGAAGATGAAGAGGGGTGGGGACTGGTCTCTCTGTATACACATAGAGAAGTATATGTATACATGTATATACACATATAATGTGTATGAATGTGTATATATGTATACATATATATATATATTACCTAAACAAAGTCTATGCTTATCACTTTTTGAAGTCTCTTCTCAACCACTTAGAAGCAGACCACTAGAAAAAAAAATTTAGACAATTCCAAAAGCACAGTGGAATTTTTTTCCTTTTCTCTTTCTCTTTTCTGATGTTTCTGTCCTCTGACCATACAAAAGAACCTTATTCTAACTCTGAACTATTAAGAGTTTCCTCTTTTCATATATGAAAGCCTTTTGAAGCCATACAATTCTTTTTTGTTCTGTAAAGGGAAAATACTAAAGCCTAAGTGTCAGACATACCTAGCTTTGAATTCCACACCTACTCTCGTGTGAACTTGAAATATGACAGTGAAGATTGGTATATGAAACATAGTACAAATATGTCTTGGCTATTTACTTTTGATAATGTTTTATTTAAATTTGAAACATGATTGTTTTACATGTCAATCCCAGTTCCCACACCCTCCCATATCCCCTGCCCCCCATGAACCCCATTATATCTCCTTTATGCTCCCCAGGGAGGGTGAGGCCTTCCATGGGGAGTCTTCAAAGTCTACCATATAATTTGGGGCAGGGCCTAGGCCCTTCCCCAAGTGTCCAGGCTGAGAAAGTATCCCTCTATGTGGAATGGGCTTCCAAAGTTCACTCGTATACTAGGGATAAATACTGATCCATTTCCAGAGACCCCATAGACTGCCTAGTCCTCCTAACTAACACCCACATTCAGGGAGCCTAGGTAGGTCCTATGCTGGTTTCCCAGCTATCAGACTGGAGTCCACGAGCTCCCCTTGATGAGCAAAGGGGTCAAGATCATGCTGGAGAAACCCACAGAAACTGCTGACTTGAACGTGTCTTGGCTATTTAATAAGTAAGCTATGTTTGTTGGGTATTCTAAAAACCAAGCACTGTTTTGGGTACAGAGGATGTAGCCAAGATTGCAGCTCCATAGCTCTTCTGGGTACCAGTCATTAAAGTTATTAGCATTTAGACTGAATGGGACTAGAGGGCATGACCATGAGTCCATTTCATGGTCACAGGTTGTTCATTCAGCTTAATTGTATTGCTTAACAAAGTGCAGTAAAATCATACTATCTCCACCTGAATCACTACACAATATGAAAATCAAGTAAAGGTGCAGGCAGCCTTCGCAACAGAGAAACTTTGGAGACAGAGAAGACACTGAGTGAAGATTAAGTTATCATTTTGTTGTGTACTCGTTATTGTTGCTGTTTGTTATCATTATTTTTAAGCCGCTTACCTGTTGATGGTTGATGTAATAATAATCCAACACTCTAATGTCCTTATGTTTTAAAAAAAAAATGTGAATAGACATTTGTGACACCTGTACCAGTCTTATAAGAATGCACTTATCTACCCACACCTCTTTGACTCAATATTCAGCAAACAGATTTCTTCTGGTTTAAAATTAGAACACAATTCAATGTGCTATGCTTTTGTTTTGTTTTTCTGCATTAACAAGATAAGGCTGCTCAAAAGGAAAATATATGTCTCTGGTAAAGTTGTTAAAAAAAAAAAAAAAACAACAATAAAGGTTTAATCCTTAGCCATTAGGAAACTGAAAACTAAACCACACTGAGGATCCATCTCATTCTAGTCAGATATTATCAAGAAAACAGGTGACAATAAATGTTAGCAAGGATGTGGAGGGGAAGTAGCCTTTATATATTGCTGGTAGGAATGTAAACTAGTATAGTATAGTATACTATGTTAATAAGGACATGGGCTTCTCAAACACACTAACACTGAAATACCATCTCCCACGGCTACATCACTCCTGGCTGTATACCTTTAGGAACCAAAGTTAGGTTACAGTGAATATCTGTTCACAACCTTCTTTACTGCAGCATTATTCACTATAGCTAAGATCTGGAATCAGACTAAATACCTACAAATAGACCAATGGAAAAAGAATGTGCAAAACACAAAGCTGTGGTCTGCTGGTATTGGCAGGCAGGTCCCTTAGGAGGTAATTGAGTCCAGAAATGTCGTGATAGCAAAGACATCATAATGAGATCAATGTCCTTACAAGAATAGGAAGAGACTTATCTCTCCCTACTATGTGAGAATACAGCAGGAAGTCAGTTGTGTATATGCAAGAATGGGAGCCCTTGAAGGGCTCTCTAACAGGGCGAACATTACAAACATGGTGCTGACAGGTGTTGCTCACCCCCTTTTCTCTTCCTTGCTAAACTGTTAGATTATATTCCTAAAGCTAGCCACTCAGGTCCCTCTCCTTATGTGGCCACTTTGTTATACCTGACTAATACTCCAAGGTAGGTCTTGCCATCAAAACACCAAGGTCCAGCAATCAAAATTCATTGTTTTGCCTCACTAGCTAACACGTCCAGTCAGGACCTACCAACTTACCCTAACAGGGATTCCCTCTTTTTTCTCCTTAAAAACCACTCTTGCAGAAATAGCTACTTTTTGTCTTTGTCCAATCCAGTCCCCCACACCTGACTTGCCCATCTGGGGTAATAAATCTCTTTTGTGGTGAAAACTTAGTGTATGGATGTGGTCTATGCTGACTCTGAGGGGCTCCTTATAGCCCTCATAGGAACTTCAACCATTCTCTTAGACCTCCCAATTTCTGTTGTTGAAACCACCTAATGGATATTATCACTATCTAAAGTATACCATTTGCATACTTTATTCATCAACATCCTTTAAAAGGACAGAATTTATAGAATAGATACATGTTAGAGAATAGATGCAAGTTATTAGATTTTTTACATGATACGAGATTGGTAATCCAACAACAGTTTCCTACCTTTCAAGAGTCTGAGAACAGCTGCTCAGAGCACAAGGCTAGATGCATCACAGCATCCATCTGGGGCTAATGCCCAGGAAGACTCCTAGAGAACTATGGGTCTTCAGTCCACAGTGGAAAACTAAAGATGCAGGTGCTGATGACAGTGAAGGATAGAATAGTAATGGGTACTACTACAAGCAAGAGGCATTGTCTTTTGTTGTTGTTGTTGTTTTTTAACATATCGATCCCAGTTCCCTCTCCCTCCCTCCTTCCTTCCCTCCCTCTTTTCCTCTCTTCCCTCACATGCTCCCTGACCATACTCCCTTTCACACCCCCCCACTCCACATGTAGGGTGATGCCATCCAGGAGGGGTCATCTGTCAAGTCATTTGAAGTAGGGACTAGGACTTCTCTCCTGTCTCTAGGTTAAGGGAGTGTCCCTCCATGGGGGATGTCCCCACAAGGTCCTTTTGTGCACCAGGAATACATCCTGGTTCCACTGTCTAAGGTCCCTTAGATTGCTCAGGCCTTCTAGCTGAGACCCATGTTCAGGGGGTCTGAGTCAGTCCCATGCTTGATTCCCAGCTATCAGTCTGGGGGCCCATTAGCTCCTCCTTGTTCAGATCAGCTGTCTCTATGTGTTTCTGCAACCAGGTCTTGTCCTCTCTCTCTGCATCTGGATTCTAGTTTGACTCAGTGTTTGGTTGTGGGTGTTTGCTTCTGTTTCCAACAGGTACTAGATGAGGGCTCCATGATGGTGGATAAGTTAGTTGTTGATCTCATTATCAGGGAAGGGCATTTATGGTAGCCTTTCCACTGTTGCTCAAATTGATAGTTGGAGTCAGTCTTGTAGGACTCAACATTTCTTTAGGTTCAGTTTTCTCTTCAAATGTATAATGGCGCCCTCTTTTATGTTCTCTCTCTCTTTCTCTCTCTCTCTTCCCCCCTCCCTCTCCTGTCTTCTATTCCTCCCCCTGACTCAATCTTCCTAATCGCTTTCCTCTCCTCCCCTTCTCTTCCTCCTAGTTCCCTCTCCCCTCACTGCCCTAATCAGACTTTCTTATATCTGAGCCAGCACAGAACATTGCTATACACCCTAGGATAAGGGATCCTACTCTCAGCTAAAATTCTTCCTGGAATTACAGCCACAGACACCCTCCCCCGTCCTAGGTATGTTTCTTAGTCCAGATCTGGTAAAGTTGATAACTAAGATTAGTCTTCGCACACATCAACTTTGTGTGGGATTTCTCTAGTCCTCATATCTCACAACTCTTAACTGACGTATTTAAAATTTTACACCTTCTATTTCAAAAACATTCATTAAGAATTAAACTTTGTATCTTTATCCTACCTGGGAAGTACCATAAATGAAAAGAAGAAAAGAATCAAAATGAATCTAATTAACACAGTAATACCAAACTCTGGACAGGCACCATTCCCTCTTTAAAGATTCAATTCTAAAGTGGTTCATTAATAAAAGAAGGTTATTAGCAAAGGTTAGAGGGAGCAATGCTAATCAGGAACCCAACTGAGGTTTTCTCTGTATAATGATTAGCAAGATTAACGAAGAACCATGGCTGGGATGGGGGGGATTATGGAAGGGTCACTCTGTCTTGTTTGATCCTGATGGTCAGTCACTTACAAATATCTACTATGCATGATGTCGACATGCTTTGGGATCCATTGCCCTAAACCAACTAAGTCACTAAATTATACTTTGCCTGTAAAGAATTCCTAAACTGTAGCATTCTAAACTGTGCTAGTAATTTATTACAGTGATTATTAAGGCAGCCATACATGCTAGCTCAGTGTGATTAAAACAACTTTATACATGTCCTAATTATTAACAGCGCCCTTTCCCCACACTCAGATGTGCCCTAACTTGTCCTGACAAATCCAGGTCTCTTGCCAACTGCTTGTCAGTACCCAGTGCACCAGCTTCTTGACAGTGATTAGAAATAGGAAGGGAGGCAATAGCCCCAGCCCTCAGAACTCAGCAGCAGAACATTTGGGGGGAGGAGAGCATCTTACTGACTTTAAAAAATATGCTAAGAGTATAGAAGATTATCTTTCGACACCATTACACTGACAACTTTTTGGCCAGTCGTGTTTGGTTCTATCCTAGGTCTCTGGGGTATAGTCATCAGAGAGGCTTCATCAAGCAACCAGTGGAAACAAATATAGAGACCCACAGCCAAACATTATGCCCAACTCAGGGAATCCTGCTGAAGAGATGGAGGAAGGATTGTGGGAGCCACAGGAGTCAATGACATCACAAGAAAATTGACTTAGTTAACTACCCTGAGCTCATAGAATCTTACACAGACCAGGGAACCTGCATGGAAGTGACCTAGGCCTACTACATGTATGTGGCAATTGTGTAGCTTGGTCTACTTGTTGACTGTGGGGCTGTCTCTGACTGTCGCTGGCCTTTGGCATCCTATTCCTCTTACTGGGTCACCTTGCCAGCCTTAACACAAGGAGGGGTGATTAGTCTTGCTACAACTTGTTATGTCATGTTTTCTTGGCATCATGGGAAGCCTTCCCTTTTCTCATTAGAAATGGGGGAGGGGTGGATGGGGGTAGACGGAGGGGCTAGGGTGGGTGAAGGGACTGGGAGGATAGGAAAGAGGGAAAACTGTGGTCAGGATGTAAAATAAATCAATAATAAATAAAAGGCACATGAGTTTTTTTAAAAAAAAAAAAGTTAAAAAACGATGTGGTAAGAGTCACATCATGAGTCATGTGCATAGCACCTGATAGAGATCATAAAGAAGGACAATGAACATCACAGGAACACATCGGGTTCCTGATCTTGGAAGGCAAGAATGCCACCCTCAACTCATGTAGAGATGAATGGTGCTAGGCAGGTCTTTTCCCTCAAAACAGCATTTCATTCTGTGATTATGAATGTTAAAGAAAGTCGTGTGGTGATTAGTAAAGTGAGGGGCAGCAAAGAGGGCTCAGTGGTCAAGAGCACTACCTGATCATGCAGAGGACCCGGGTTATCTTCCCAGCACAGCACCTGAAGCTGTCTATACCTGAAGCTCCAGAGGATCCATTGCCCTCTTCTGGCCTCCGAGGACACCCACACACACATGCATGGACAAACATACACACAAATGAAAATAAATCACTTAACAGATGAAAATTAGAAGAAAAACTGTTTTCTATTCCATTTTCTTCAGTGACTACAAGATGTAGGAAGACCTGTTCCACATGCTCAAACACTAAATGTGTAGAGGAAGGCAGAGCAAAGGTATCTTTCTATAATTTATAAGTTTTAAAGTGTAAGGCTTATCACCTTAATGTATATAATTTTTACGTTTTTATGTACTGGTTAAAAAGAAAAGTAATTATTAAAATGTTTAATCAGAGCATATTACTATCTCACTTCAGACCCATGATAGGTTGGCCATTGTTTTAACAACAAAGGCCATGATATTTCCAAGGTGCCTACATATTGTATCTTTTCTGTGTAGCTGTTTCCTACTAATTTCCCACAGGCTCATTAAACTGTGGTTGGGTTCAAATGTGCCAAGCTCTTTGCCCACTTGATCTTAGATCTATACTTTTGTGGCTCTATCCACAAGGGCACTCTTCCCGCTGTATTTTTGAAGTCTGATTTATTATCATATTGCAGGGCTTAGTAAAAATATCATCTGTTTGGAAGACAGGCCTCCCCTGATACATCCATTCTGTACCCATCTCACAAGATTGTCACCTCTCTATTGACCACAAGATATGTTTCTGTGTATTGTCTGTCTTCTCCATGAAAGGGGGAAAGGGAGATTGCAGCATATACTAGGTCTAACACAATGATGGATCACAAAAATAAGAATCCAGCAAAAGTCTGTCCATTTCACTGGGGGAAGTAGGAGAAAACAAATAAATTAAGTCTTAAATAAGCAATTATTGTTACCATTCAGGTCTGTGGACACATGTCTATAAACTTAGTACAAGAGATGACTTGTCAAATTATTGAAAGAATATGTCCTTCAGAGCAGAGCACACACAAAATAATTTGTCACACTGCAATGAATACAAGCATGGCAGTAACAGAGAAATAGCTTCTGTAAGGTGGTGGGCTGTGGCAATCTTAATTTTGAAACAGCTGCCATTAGGTTAGACTGAACCACTTTTATGCAATTTCTTATCACACAATTCCTACCAAGCAAATGAGAGCATTCCAGAATGGCCTTTATTCCACCCCAGCTAAGTCTCAGTCCAGAGGGTGGCAGTTCTATCAGATTAGATTGCTGCCATTTCTCATCTGCTGTGCTGAGACCTGAGAGAGGTCATCAGTTTGGAGACACTTTCTGAACCAGACTTGTGTAAGTTCTCTTTCTGGCCTCTCGATCATGGCCTTCCCTTTACACCCAAAAACGTAGGAGTAAAATTAGGGGATGGATGTGAAGGATCATTAGTCAGTCTAGGTCGACATAGTGAGATCTTGCCTTTAAAAACTCCCACAGAAACATACACACACACATACACAAAGACAGGCAAACAGATAGACAGACAGACAGACACAGAGAGACAGAGACAGAAAGAGCTTTGGAGGCAAACAGGACTTTCTGACTCTGGCTGCTTTCTGGGTTGGGAGAAGGCCAGCTGGTAGGAGCCTCCTGGTAAAGATTAAAGAAGAAAACTAATTGTTCCCTCAGTATAACTTGCCAAGTGTTTCAAAGAGCCTAGATCTGCCCTGAGTCTGCAAGGTATTTTTACACTTTGAATATCCATATCCAGATTACACAAAAGACTTCTCCAGTGACCTTGAAAAAACCATTTAGGTAAGTTTCTGTGCTACTTAAATGAACCATCTCTATAGAGAAAAGTGGGGAGGCTTGTTCATTTACATATTTAAAAACACTTTGAAATCTGTAGATGAAAGAATTATAGCAGAGCGGTACTGAGGGTGAGGTAATGTGTTGGGTCAAATTCTACCCTTTATAGAAATAGAGAGAGATTCGAGGACACTTGAGGGATGCCTCTGGCACATTATTTTTTCAAATAATCTTCTAAGAAAACCCCCTACTCTCAGTACATAGAATTTTTAATCACTTTTATAAGTTACTAATCTAGTAATGATTTTCCTTTAACATTTCTCGCCTAACATTCCAGCTTTGTGTAAATGGGACCTTAAGGGAATTTGCCTGTATAGTTTATTCTCTATATACCTTTCCTCTGTTGTTAATTTTGACCCTGTATCAGAATGTTGGGGCTCAGCCTGGAAGCCTTCATTGCTGAGTTAACTGGGACCCGAATGGGGTCACTTAATCAATTCTAGATAGATATTTACACATTGAAGTCAGATACCAGGATATCCTCAGGAGGCAGAAAAGAGAAAATTCTAAAGAAAGCTGCCAGTCTATGAGTTAATTATATCCATTTATAAAAATTATATTAATAATTACTTAGAAGATAATAGCAGTGGAATACATTTTTCTTAGGATAATGATCTCTTTCAGCAAGATAAATACAGACTCAAGAATAAGACAAGCAATGCAAATTCTCAAGGTAAAAATCAAGCCCCCCCCCCAAATACAGAAAGAAAAGGAACAGACAGCTGTGTTTTTTCCAACAAGCTTTGGGAATTGTACATTCATTATTTCCTTTATGCTTCACTTGACCTTTTAATTCTGTTCCCTTTGGGGCAGGAACAATAAACAATTGTATTTTTTGCTCTCACAAAGAGCCCATTCCTTGCCTTACTGTGTCTCTTGCCCCTGACAAAAAAAGGGCTGGGGTCCTTGTAGATCTGAACAAGGAAGTTAGGACCCAGTCCTTCAGAAGAGGTTTGATGTTCTCTGTTCACAAAAGCTTTCTGGATTTTAACAGTGTCATCCCCAAATCCCGTCTTCTTGCTCTATCAGTGCAGAAGCTCTCACTCAAGTCCAGCCTCCTACCTAACAGCATCACTGTATAACTGAATCTCTAAAACTGAACCATGGGAATGCTTCACATAAAGCCACAGAACAGAGACTGTGCAAGCAGACACAGTCCCCACGATTTTCTCTAATCTACTCACACATGAATAGAGCAGACATAATCTTCCCAAAGGCCTCTGGATGTCATAGCTCATATTTGCACTGTTTGTGTACAATACTCTCAATTTTGAAGTAACCATCCCCTAAGTGGGCCTATCATTTCATGCTGGCTGAAAAAAATGTAAAATTCTTAGGGTGATTTGTAAACTTTTGTCCTATTTTCTGGTCCATTACCTTGACAACGTAGTATTAAACTTTATGACAGGACACTAGATAGTTGAGCCATTAAATTCCTGCAGACAAACCATCCAGAACAGAGACAAAGTTCTTAGCCGGAAAATGGTTGCTAGTTCAAAACAAGTGGCTTCTTGGTGGCTATAGGGTTTTCATCAACTTTTGCTGGGTCACTTATTTTTATCTGTTTGATTGGCAAAGATTTTAGCAGCCATGATTCCAAGGAAGTGAACTCCGGATACCATCAACACTATCTACTCAACCAACATCAAATGTTTATTGGACAACCACTGAGGACAAAGCACTTTATACCTCAAGAAGACATGTCTTTCTCTGCCAAAGCACTCTTCACTGAATGAATCCAAATGAATACCCATTTTAACCGACTTATCTGGGTATAATATAGACTGGCAGGTTTGATAGTCATAAGGAGACTATGAACAAAATCTTCCAGTAACATAGCTTTGAAACCAGCTTCTGGTTCTTCAATAATCACAGAATCAACCACACATAAATATGGCATCAAAATTCTGCAAGGGCTATGAAAAAGTTTGGACACATCACTTGTTTGGAAGAATATCTCAATGAAGCAACATCTGTATTCATGTCTGATCCCTAACACATGGACTGTTCTCGAAAGACTATGGTAAATAATTTTTTTTTCTGTGATACATGGATAGTTCTCTGATAGGATTGTGACATAGAAAAAGAGGGACACTGTTCTGTTTTGTTTTCTGTTGCTTTGTTAAACACCATGACCAAAGCAATTTGAGGAATAAGGACTTTAATTTATCTTACAGATCATAGACCATCCAGGAAAAATGTCAGGGTAGGGACAGAAGGAGAAATATAACTAAGAACCATAGCAGAAGCCATAAAGGCACATTATTTACTGGCTTTCTCTTCCTGGATTGTTCAGTCTTCTTCCATATATTACCCAGGACCAAAGGTGGCATCACTGGCAGTGGATTGGACCCTGGAACATCAATCATTAATCAAGAAAATGCCTCCCAGTCTTGCCTATAGAAAATCTAATGGATACAATCTCTCAGTTAACATTCCCTATTCCCAGATAACTCTACCTTGTTATCAAGTTGACCAAAGGGTTGGGAATGGGCAAAATAAAACTCAGGTAGGATTGTTATATTTATTTGCAAGATTTTTTAAGATTAAAGTTTGTGATGCACTTAAAAAAGTAGCTGTGCAAAGGAAGTGAGGTCAAACTTTTAAAAGCATAGAGGTCAATGTCTTGTAACACAGTAAACATTCAAGAAGAATGAACATTTTCTTTAATTCCACTCTTTGGAATCAAAGCATGTGGTAGTCAATAATGAGACAAGAATTTTAGTAACGATGCACTATCATCCTATGAATTTGTATATATTACATTCATGGTTTATTTAATTACATAGAAAACACAAAACTATGTACGACATTGTATTATTTAATCACAATACACACTGATTATACATTTAATCCTACGAAAATAAGCATTGTCTCTTTACCTATGATCCTTTAACACAAGGTTTGTTGGCACCCTTTAAATACTCATTTTAAGGATATATTTAATGTTGTATCTGTATCTTTCTAATTATTAACTTGAATAACAACATAAGCAGCAAATGATCAAACCCTGACACCTACAGTCTCACAGATTTAATTTGTATATCCTTTAGTTTCAGCTTTTGGGAGTAGGAACCACAGTGTGTAGATATTCCCTAGAGACTCAGCGCTGCCTTCCAGGCTTCATGCCATAGTTCTTCCAGCCTCACTTCCCACTAAGTTATTGAGATTTGTCATTTCAGAATCCCTTGAACCTGGGGTGTTGTTTCACACAAAGATAAAATTCTATATATGTCTGGTGCATAAAAGAATAAAAAACCATATATGTTGGCAAAATTGACTTTTTGGGGTACAGCTCTATGAATTAAGGTAGATATAGTTATTCAGTCAAGAGGCAATTGTGGTTAAAGTTGAACTAAACAGCTGCCATCAAGCATAGGTTCAGTGAGTTCTTCAAGGGTAGTGGGGCTTATGGATAATGCTGTGTTTTCCCAGGTCAGTTGCAAGCACAGCACTGCTCAGCATGGCAGGCTGTAAAGTCCAACAACAAATACTATCTAAATCTCCATTTGTTCCTTTGGATGAGAGGAGGACTCGCCATTGTTCAGGAACATTTCAGGATGTGCAAACATGAAAGAAAACTATCTTTCTTATTGGCTCACTAGCTATAGGAGATCTCAGTTGGAATTGGCCTGCTTGTACAAAAAGCAGTTAATCTTGTTATTACATTTACAATAGAGTTTCCTTACAGTTCTATTAAGTTGAGGCTCCTCTGTTATAGTGGTGACAGAAGTATGTTAGAGTAAAAATAATTCTATAATCATTCAATATATTCAAAGACATATGTTTCCAAAAATGTGTAGATAAGTAATACTTAAAAACTCAGAACCTCTTAGAGATACAGCTATATGAGTAGGTAGTTTGACTATGCAGTAGAATGATAAGCTAGATATGAAATTTGGCAGGCACGATCTAGAGGGACTGAAAAGATGTCTCAGAAGATAAAGCACATAATGACAGGAATGATGGAATTCAGATCCCCACCACCCACAAGAATGCAGCCAACCTGTGATTCCAGAGCTCTGAAGGTAGAGACCATAAGATCCCTGTAACTACTTATCTATCTAGATTAGTCTATCAACAGTCTAGGTTCAATTGAGAACTCCAGCCTCAATAATTGAAGGGAGGAGAGACTGAGGATGATGAGCAAGCAGCCTTAGGCTTAGGTATGTACAGTTACCCATATGCAGGTGCACCCTCCCACAACATGTAAGACATATGCAAAAAAATGACCCTCGATACTACTTTTAGAAAAGTAAAACTTATCCCCATACTGTTCATCCTGTGTGTAGGATAAACAATATTTTGTTGCTTTGACAATGTTGTTAGGAGGGTGCTCTTTCCAGGGGAGCCCCAGGGAAAGTCAAACAGACAGTCGCTATTAAAAGACTCCTTAGGGATATTTTAAAAGTCTCAGTAGCTAGTCTTACCTCATTCAGTCCTTCCTATTTCAGTTCAAGAAATAATGAATCTTGTTTTGGAAATGCCAGACAGTGGGAGACTCTCTTTGATGAACCCTAAGCAGATTCACTCAGATTCACACCAAACAGGTGTTCTGACAGTATTTCTTTTACAACTAGTCATTGCAATTTTATTTCATTAGGAAGAAAACAGGCAAACAGAAGTGTGTGGTTTTGGCTGAAGTCACTATGTTTACAATAGTTGGAAATATTCTTTGGTTTGGAATACAAATAAGAAAATAATGCAGAATGTGGTGTTTAGGGTCTTACAATGAACCATCACTGAACCTTTTCCTTGTTTTGTTTTAGACTCATCTAAATGATTCTCATAGGCAATACCCAGATTGTAGAGTTGAGTTTAATTAAGAGTCATGTATAACCCAAATTTGTGAACCCAAATTAGATAATAGCAATGTAACCACCACAATTCTATTTTATTTATCAATGGAGGATACACACACACACACACACACACACACACACACACACACACACACACACACACACACTGGTATAAAATGGGAAATCAAAAACAGACACCCAGCCACATCTATGACCTACAACAAGCCCGTCCCTGACACCAGACCAATACCACATGCTCACCTACGCCCAAATAGGCATGGTCAGTGCCACAGGTGTGGCTGGGTGGATCTCATTACAGTCCTGACCTAGTAGTTACACATTAATTGTCTCTGTGTGAGACTTAGCAAGCAGCTAGTTCAACATCTGTTTATACCAGTAAGTGGTTGGATGTCCTCACCCTGTTCACTTATGCCTTCCACAACTCCAATCACTTGTCTAAAACAAACAGGCACTCTAAGGATTTCATTATTTATTACAGGATATGATTGTTTTTATTTCTTTCTTTGCCAAATGTTGATTAGTTTTATAAGCCCCTATATTGTCTGAAACAAAATGATCATAGAGTCAAGCTCTTTTCTAACTTTTCCCTTTTCAGTCAAAGGCATGCTGGGGCTCTTTGCTCAGTATCAGGAATCATGAAGACAAATGGCTGATGACACATGGCACAAAAATTAAAAGAAAAGAAAGTCACTGTTACTTGTAGTGAGAGATCCACCTAGCCACCTCTATGACCTACAACAAGCCTGTCCCTGATCCCAGACCAAATACCACATGCCCACCTACGCCCAAATGGGCATGGTCAGTGCCACAGGTGTGGCCGGGTGGATCTCATTACAGTTACTTTTAGAAAATGCAAACAAAAACCACAATAATATTCCCACTTCACACTTGCTCATACAAATGTTATCGAAAAGACAATGTTGCAATGAGGAGACAACTCAGTGGGAAAAGGTGTTTTCAGAAGCTTGAAGAGCTAAGTTCAAATCCCTGGAACCCCTGGAACCCATGTAAAAGCCAGCTTCAGTGGAAAGTATCTGGAATCCCAGTACTGTAAAGAGATGGCAGGTGAGACAGAAGAATTACCAGAAGCTTGCTGGCCAATTAGTTTGGAAGGTGAGAGACCCTTCCTCAAATAAGGTGAAAGGCAAAGAGTGACACCTGAAATTGTCCTTTGATCGATACAAGTGCACTGTAGTCCACACTCAAACACAAAAACATGTGAGAATACACATATACAATTTTAAAAAGAGACAAAGTTAACAACCAACAACAACAAAAAATTAGCTTGCTGCCCTGTTGACAAATGACAAGAAGGTTCACTGAAAAAGAAAAGGAAGCAGTAGCAAGCCTAGCTCTGGACACTTACTAAAATAGAAAATCATTTCAGTCATAGAATCTCAAAGAAATATTTGCATTATTAAACTTACTGCCACACAATTTAAAATAGTGAAGGTGTGGAACTAATGTAAATGCTCAATTACACATGAAAAAATAAGGGAAGCTTAGCGTATACACAGACAGACACAGTACTGTTCATTTTTCAAATGAAGGAAAGTCTTCATATGCAATGACATTTAAAATATAAACCTTGGAGGCACCACACTAAGAGAAATAAGCAAATCAGAGAACAAATACAGCATGTGTCTTCTCACATGAGATATTTAAAATAGTCAAATTCATTGAATCGAGAGAATGGAACAGTAGTTGCTACGGGCTGGGGAAAGACAAATGAGGAATTACTGACCAGTGACCAGAAAGCACTAGGGAAAGTTGATAGAATGTAACACATTTTGAAAGGGTTAGAAGACCTTCTGACTGGGTGATCACTTAATTCTCAAATGCATGGAGGATATTCCCTGGTTAAGGCCATGTATTTCCTACCTACAATGGCATTCTCTGGAGGTTTACCACACCCTGGATACACAGGTCAGTAGACAACAGTTATTACCCTAGAGAGGCTGATCATCAGCTGCTGACTCCTTCCTCAAGTCCTTGGAGAGTCAGTATGATGGGGATTTCCTAAAGCACAATGGACAACAACCTTCTCTTTCTGTAAGCCTGAAAAACAAGCTCCAGGGCTTTTACATGAAAAGGAAGCTACCTGCCAAAGATTTCATGTAAAATGCTTCCAAATTTCACTAGCATTTAATATGTATTTTTTCCATTTATCTATTCATTCACTCTTAAATTCATTTATTGTAGTACTGGGAGTTGACCTATGGCCTGGTAGATGGTAGGCAAATTCTCTACCACTGAGCTACAACCCCAGCAGAGTTGAACAAGAATTTACATAACAACCATAGTCTATAATAAATGGTACAGTTCAGTCGAAGGCAAAGCTCAGTGGTAGAGTGCTTGCAAGGCATGTACAAGAACCTCAACACACAAAAAGATACATTTCACCAATGCAGAAAAGCCTTTATAACTTCCTTTTCACTGAACAGTTATATCTTTAGAAATATTCATGTGTCCTTTAATTATTTTTAATTAAAACATGATTAGATCATTTCTCCCTTCCATTTCCCTTTCTTGCAAAAGTACCTGCATTATATTCTGAAGCCAAATATTTGTAACAAGCTTATTCATGGACCAAAAGGGGGGGGTGAGTTGAGAAGGATGCAGTTACTGAAATCATAGGAGATTGATCCCTGTTGGGGAAATGAAATATATTTGATTAACAGGCAATCAGCTTGATAAGCAAATGTGCATTTGCCTTTGCCTCACCACCACCCTGGAGCTCATGAAGACTCAGCAGCACAAATACTACACACATAGTACCTGTTAAATACATGAAGTATGTAGGCAAGGCTCTTGTTATATAATTGTTCATAAACCAAAACAATTAGTGATACCCAGATTGCAAAGTTTCATGACTAGAAAGTGGTTACTGTTATCAACCTACGATATATAGCTATTTAGTATATAAATGCAATACAGGTAGGACAGAATCAACTCATAAGTGGTTGTGTAGTAGAAGGGAATATGCTGGCTTGGGAATAAAAGGGGGTCAATTTAGGGCATGCATAAAATATCCTAGATGTACCTAGTATTCCTTTCTCAAATAGATACATCTAAATTATAGTACTTTTAATTCCATTTACTTTATTAAGATAATTAGAAGCAGGTCTGACTTTTAAAAATTAGTTCATATATATTCAAATGGGTTCCTGGTTTTAGAGACATCAGCTGATAATGAGGATAAGAAAGAGGTTACAGGGAGGGAAAATAGACAAAGAATCTGCTCTGGGTGGTAATACAGTAAGCCAAGCTCTAGCCACTGAGGTGCAGATAGTAAGGGAGGATGAAATGTCATTAGTCCAGCCTGCACTAGGAGAGTTGCCTGCTGTATGTGATCTAGTTAAAGACACCCCCAGAAAAAATGTCCCATCATGGGTTTCTGACAATCTTTGTAATCTTCTTACAGTTCCCAAAATTCAGAGGAATGGTTGTATTCTGATTAAACCTCACTATGGGGAAAAAAGTGACTTCAAACTGGAGATGCCTACAGTGAAGCAGCATTTGTTGGACATGACACACACATGCATAGGGGTTGTGACTGGAAGTTCAAACCTATATATAGGACCCTATCTGCCAAAATCCCAGAGTGAAGAGAGAAAGGACTCATGAAAGGACACCTTTAGCCGAGTTTTGGCAACTGACAGCTGCTGGCAGAGTGAGAGTTTTCTTAAGAGATGTGATCCTCAGGGGACTACAAATGCTCCATTGGGTGGCTCCATATCCATACCCATATAGACAGCACTAAGTGGACTCCGTGGGTTAAAAACAGAGCATGTGAAGTGGAAGGGAAAAGCAGCATGGAGAGATGGGAGAAACTGGAGGGAGAGACGAGGCTGTACTTGATCAAGCCCATAATCTGAGAGGCCAACTGCCCTGTCTAGGGCATTAATCTCATGCGAAGCCTTTGGACTCCTCAAGTTTTTCTAGCCACTTTGTCAAATATTTGCATCTGAAGAAAACTGACACAAGGAAAGTAAATAATTGCAATTTGGAATATTTATAAAGTCACTAAAATTGAAAGAAACTCCAAAGGAACTTTAGATAGCCCTGTCCAGCAGGTTATTTTGTCAGTATTATTTATATAGCCTGGGACCAACTTAAATAAATGAATAGTTGGATCTCACTGTTGGTCTGAGTAAGGAGTTAAGACAGGTGAGTGAATTCTGGAGATCAAGAGACATACAATGCTAGCTACACTACTAATTCAATACTGTATCCTATTTTCAAACTTAGGCCAGAATAGCAGTGACTTTTTGGAAATCCTTTTGCCTTAGCTTCCCTAGTGCTAAGATAGTAGTGTCTTGTATTTCAGTCCAGTTTAGACAACACAGAAAGACCATCTCGAAGAAAGAGAAAATAAAGAATGAAAGGAAGGAAGAGGGGGAAAGGGAGGTGGAGAGGACAGTAAGAAAGGGAAGGGAAGGGAAGAATAAAGGAAGGAAGGAAGGAAGGAAGGAAGGAAAGAAGGAAGGAGGAAGAAGGAAGAGACAGAAGTACAGCAAGAAGGGAGAGAAAAGAGAGGGAGGGGAAGGAGGGAGGAAGGAATGAAGGGCTGTAAATGGCCAGGAAACATGGAGAACAAGCAAATACTAGGGGGAAGAGAGGTTTAAATATCAGATTTTTCTGATGTATTCAAAGCTTTTCTTGGTATTACCATCCTAGTTTTCAAAGAGCTCTGGTATAAATATCCTGTTTCTGTACTTGTAAACCAATTACAACTCTGTTCAAATGATAATAATGGTACCAGTTACTGAAGTTTTTGTCGGGCTTTCAGCTAATAATGAGGATGCACTACCTCATGATACTCAGTGAAGTCTTTGATGTTGATAATGACATTACAACTGAAGAAATGGGAGCACACTTGACTAAGGGTATGGGGTAGTAACCTGCTCACATAGATTTCTCAATTCAATACTTAAACTTCAAGCTTCACTTTAAGTGACTTCAATTTTATTATCTCTTAGAAGAGTTCAAATTCTGATCAAATTGAACCTGGCTCATACATCCCATTACTACTGCTACTATCATCATCACCATCATATCTCTCTCTCTCTCTTTCTCTCTCTCGTTCTCTCTCTCGTTCTCTCTCTCTCTCTCTCTCTCTGTGTGTGTGTGTGTGTGTGTGTGTGTGTGTGTGTGTGTGTGTGTGTATGGGCAAATGGATTCTATGGTATGCATATACAAATCTGAGAACAACCTTAAATAGAGGATTTCACCTACTTACTACCTTCAGATGGGGTATTTGTTGTTGTTTGGTACTGGTGATGGCGCTATGGGAGGGTGGTACTGGGGGGGGGGTGATGGTTAGGGGGGTGCTTCTAGTGTTGGTGCTGATGCTGGTGGTGCTGGTGTGGTAGTGGTGGTAGTGATGGAGGAGGGTGAGATATGGTGGTGGCGGTATATTTCCTATCAGATAAAGCATGCCAGCTGCTTGCCTCAGCCTTCCTTCTCCTTGTAGACGCTCTACTGAGACTGGCTTTGCATGAATTCTAGGGCTTCAAATCCAATCCTCATACTTGCATGAGAAGCACTTTGCCAAATGATCCATCTCCTCAGCCCACATTCTCATCTTTTACAACCCTACAAATGGCATTTCTGCATCATTTATGGATGGATTGCACACAATTTTTAAACATATATAAAAATATATTAATTGTAAATGTTGATATTTATTAGCCAATTACTATGTGATAAGAACACTGTTTTGCTAGTTATATTAATATATCATGAGTATAACTTTATGCAATAATACATAATGAGAATCAATGACCCCACAAAACCCAAAGAAACAAAATCTTGGTGCAGTTAAGAAAAAAGAAGCCTTAAACTCCCGACTCCAAGGAGCAAGCTTTGAACTACAGGCTCCAGGCTGCATTATTTGTGAAAGGGAGTTAATAAAGGTGAAGGATTCCAACATTTGTGTCAATTTTAGGACTTATGGCTTTAGATGCTCTAGAAGCATCCTTGCTTCCTCCCTGCACTCCCGCTTCCCCAAGCACCACTCTACTAATGTGCACATTATTCTTGCCAATGGGTAGGTTATCACAGAAGCAGACACTGCCAAAAAGCTAGGGTGTGGGGAGACCTCTCCTGTACAGCTTTTCCAAAAATAACCCAAGGTGGAAATGCCTCAATCCCCTCACCTTGTAGTGAGGACAGTGGAAAATGCTGTGGTTTATGGAACACACTCAAACCATACATTTGTACATTTGTTCAGTCTCCTCGAAGATTTTCAAGCACCTAAAAGTTGTGAAATAAGACAAATGTTTGAAAAGGAGAGTATTCCTGGGAGACATCTTAGTTTCCCTGGTACATTAATAGTAGTCAGTCTGAGAAATGTGTATCTAAATTAAAGAAAGTTATTCAAGCACAGGAAAGTTAAGAACATTAGTAAATCTGATTTTGGTTCTAAAAATAGGCAAAGACTGGAGTCAGCAAAATTTGAGACCAGTTCTAATTTTATCTGACCCCTTTGATTATATTTTACTACTTCTGACAGACAGTGTCTGTGCCTGTGGCATCTAAAAGACCTGGCATAGTATCCAGAAAGAATGCAGGCAATAGGGGCTCAAGGTCAAAGACCTAAATTCAAGTTAAGAATAAGCTTGAGGAGTTAAGTGGACACTATAGGCTTTTTTCCATAAGCACAACAGGGACAGAAAAGCTTACAGAACTTACACTGCTGATATACTGTCAGTGTTTGTAAAATATGAACCATGAAATGTATTAACTTATGTCAGAGCAAAATTATAGCCAAGGTGAAGACAATATTTGATTTTAAAAAAAAACTATTATTATAGAACAAGAAATGTTTTTTCTATTTGCTTTTTATCTTATTTCCATTCATTTATTTGACAAATATTTAATGAGTATCTAACTCTATGCAAGACTGCCATGAATATAGTACCAAACAATTCAAATAAGACATCTGAGAGGAGGGGATGAGGCAGGAGTAGTCAAAGGATATGAAAATGAGTAAATGCATTATGCCAGAGGATGAGAAGTGCTGTTAAAGTAATGAGTACAAAAGAGATTTCTGCATAAAGAACAGTGATACACACACACATACACACCCAAAAATGTCATTATTATGAAACCCATTGTTTTGCATGTTGAAGCAATTCATAAATAAAAGGAGCCTTCTGATAGAACACATGGGCTAGGATTATAATAATCATAAGCAGTCTTTAGTGCAAAAGAAATAATAATGAGAAAGGAAATATTTCAGAAATAAAAAACAGTAACTACAAATGCAAACTGATTTTGGCACATTCAGAGCAAGACATAATACACCAAATACAGTATCACAATGAAGGAGAAGAAGACTGTTCCCAGTAGGATGGACTAGGTAAGTGTGGAAAGAGTCTTGGAGCCATGGTACGGAATCTGGATTTCTTCTAACCCAGTGAAGGAGGACCTATTCAGGGGTCCTCAAAAGAGTGACTTAACGCATAGTTCTCCAGGTGATGGCCGTGACTGAAGCCAAGGAAAGCAGAGCTTTCACATTGTGATGGTGGTTTTCTCTGTTTGCTTGTTTTTTTTTTTTTTTTCTGGTATGAAGGAGAAGTAATATTTGGCTTTAAGGAAGTTCCTCCTGGGATCTGAAGATGTTTAAGAGCATGGCTCTTCCAGAGGACCTGAATTTGGTTTCCAGCACCCATCTTAGGTGGCTCACAACGACCTGTCACTCCAGTTCCAGGAGATCCAGTGCCCTCTTCTGCCCTCTATAGGTACCTGCACACATGTGACATATACTCATATACATAAAAATAAATATAAATAAATACCCTCTAAAAACAGGGGGGAAAAGCTCATCCTGAGGTAGACACTAGCAGTTCCAGGCTGAGATTGCCTTCTACTCTATGCTACCCACCATTTTTCCCTGTGCACAGGTGGCATTGGACCCTTGCTTTTGGGAATTCACACTATGACAGCATACTTGCCTTGTTAATTTCACCAGCAAAACCTGAGGGCCTTTTGCCATCATCTCTATCTATCACTATCACAATGGCCTGAACTCCTATTCACTTCTTCCCAGATGAATTTGAAATGGCCCCTAACTTCTCTCTGCTTTCAACCTGTTCATCTTCCGTCTATTTTTAATACAGCACCTGTGGAGCCTGTTAGATGAAAGTCAGATGATGCTTTTTCTCATTGCTCTCCCATCTCAAAGTCCAAATCAAATACCTCAGGGTGTCCTGTGAGGCCTAGCACTGTCTAGCCCCCTTCCTTCTCCGTCCACATGTGCTCATTTCCTCATCTCAGCCTCACAGCTGTCCTGCTGTTCCACTGACATCAGGCCTTTGCTTTTCCTGGTTCTTCCATACAAATTACATTATTTAGATGTCATATGACCCTCTTTCTTGCCTCTTTCAAAATTTTCTGATGTTTTGTCCTCTTATTCGGGTCCTCCTGAGTCAACCGTTCTACCATGGCAATAGCTCCCAACAGTTTCTTTTTGAAACTTCTATTCCAGGCTTCTCGACACCATGCATTTCAATCTACCACTTTATTTATTTTCTGACTAAACATAAGCTCCCTAAGGACAAAGCTGTCTGTTTAATTTACTGCTGCATTCCCAGGGCCATATAATCATTTATGGCATAAACAAAGAATCTGAACTTCACACACACTTCCTAAGTGGCATGCTACTACACACACACACACACACACACACACACACACACACATACACACACACACACCAAGCCTTGTTCATTGGGTGTGGCTTGTGGGGGAGGAATAGTGAAGGAAAGATGGCAAGAAAATGAGCATTATAAGGAAGTTTTAAGGGAAAGAATACTCTAGTGTGCCCACTGATGGCAACACTAACTTGGTAAGAAGATAAAGAATCTACACATGTTCACTATCACTTTGGCCTGGTTTTACTCATATTTTTATATCTCCAATATTGAACTGTATAAAGATTACCTTAGAGCAGTGGTTCTCAACTTTCCTAATGCTGTGACTCTTTAATTCAGTTCCTTACGTTATGGTGACTCCCAACCATAAAATTATTTCTGTTGCTACTTTGCAACTGCAATTGTGCTACCCTTATAAATCATATTGTAAATATTTTTGGAGACAAAGGTTTGTCAAAAGGGTCACAATCCACAGGTTGAGAACTACTACCTTAGAGGGTAAGTCATAAAAATTATTTTAATGATGATGGAACTTATTTCACAGGAGCCCACAGCAGAGAGACTTTCAATTTTAAAAAGGTGTTTGAATTTTTTTGAAGTCCATGATCCTTTAAAAGCTATATTGTTTTATATTATGATACTAATGTTAACATGATATCTTGGGAATAAACAAAATGAAAATTATAGTTTCATAATGAAGTATCTGTCAAGTAGGGAAGGGGTCAATTGTGCTAAATTTTTTTTGTTGCACTGATATAAACTAGGGCCAGGGGCTGGAGAGATGGCCCAGAGGTTAGGAGCACTGGTTGTTCTTCCAGAGCTCCTGAGTTCAATTCCCAACAACCACATGGTGGCTCACAAGCATCTGTAATAAGATCTGATGCCTTCATCTGGCCCACAGGCATGCATGGAGGCAGAATACTGTATACATAATAAATAGATACAAGCTAGAGTCATCTGGAAGGCATGAACCTCGATTAAGAATTGCATCCCTCATATTGTTCTGTAAGCAAGCTTATGGGGAATGTTCTTGTTAATGAGTGATGTGACAGGGCCCAGACCACTGTGGGCTGTAACACCCCATAGGCAGATGGTTTTGTGTTGTGTAAGAAAGCTGGCTGGGCCAGCCAAAGATTAAGCCAGTAAGCAGGCAACATCCTCTGCTTCAGTCCCTACCTCAGATTCCTGCCTTGAGTTCCTGCTCTGACTTCATTCATGATGAACTGAAATCTGTAAGATGAAACAAAACAAATGTTTTCCTCCTCAAGTTGCTTTTGCTTATGGTGTTTATCAAATAGGAAACAAACTAGGACAAATAGCTAGAATGTATTGGGAATTTTGCATGATACCACTACACCAGCAGCACTGTTTTGAATGTATTAAAAAGTATTCCAGTTTGCTTCTAACCATCTCACCACCTGCTCAAAAAAATGTATTATAATCACAGATTGTGTTTAGAGATGCAAGTGGCATGGTGGGGATAGTTTCTCAATGCTCCATGATGTCCAGAGCATCCGCTGGGAAGATTTGACGCCCAGGAACTAAAATAATTTCAAAGTCTTCTCATCTGTGTGACCAACAGCCAATAGTGGCTATGGTCTGAGACCTGGCCAGGTTCTGTGTGGCCTCTCTATGACTGTGCTTTCCTAGCTAGAATGGTTAGGTTTTTACAGGGAAGTCCAGGGTCCAAAATAGAAGCATCCAGAAAGGAAGGTAAAAGTAGCAATTCCATTTAGACCTGGTGTTGGAAGTTGCATGCCCTTTTACCACAGTCTGGTCAAAGCAGTCAGTCACAATTCACAGAAGAGAGATAAGCCCTAACCCTTAATATCAGAGTATCTGGTCTCACTGCCAAGGAACATTTCAATTGAGAGAAAAAAGTTTTGTGGACATTTAAAAATATTATAACATCAGAAAAAATAGGATAATTGTTAATAACATAATTCAGCTTCCACAATATCCCTGTATGGATACTTAGTCTCACAAGTAGGATAAGAAGAAAATGAATTACAGGGAGATTAAATGATTTGCTTGAGATCACACTGTTGGCATTTACTGATGCTGAAACCCAAAGTAATATAGAACTGACTCCAGAGGGGATGCTCTTCAGAATAAATCATCTCCAGGGCATGAGGATAAAATACTAAGCAAGCTCAATAAATAGCATGATGTGGAAGTGGAGGAATGTTCTAGAAGCCAGAAGGCCTAAAGAAGGGAAAGGGTTAGAAAATAAAAATTAAAATAAATGAGACATCATAATAATTCTTGCCAGTGTTGGGGTTCCACTGTAAATGGGGTCATCTCAGGGGATGTGGCAACTGTTGTCAATATCATATTAGTCAATCCTCCTATGTCAACACAAAACAAAATATAAAACAATAATAAAACTTAAACAATTTATTTATTTATTGTACATTTTACTTTAAGTAGAATTCAATTATTTGAATAGTCCCTACTTTATTTCTTCAAAAACATATTTAATACATATTAATTCAAACCATATTTGCTGGTTTTTTAATCCTAAATAGGAACCATTTGTTAATTCAGCAAATGAAATAGTATTGTTATTTAAAATAATCCCTGGGACTATATTCAGTGCCCCCCAATAATCTACTCATAGGCAAAAGCTCATGAATCCTATTCTATATGGAAAAACACACATTGTGTCACTCCTCTGAACAGAATTGTGGAAAGTGGAAAACTGACCTAGTGGGCATGAAGCTTGATGAAGAACAAATGGGCATTACCCAACGTCTGTGATAGAGCAGCATCACTCATTGTATAATTACTGTACATGGCAAGTGGTCACATTGTCCTTGAGAGGTTGTGCAATGGAAACCACTTACTATACAAGCAAGGCAATGAGAAACTTAGTTCAGATCTCCAGCTCATACATGACAGTTGAGAATATCTATAACTCATTGCTGGGTGGAGGACAGTCATGGGCAGATCTCTGAAATTCATTGGTCAGACATTCTAAACAAGCTTCAGGGTCAGTGAGAGACTCTATGACAAAAAGAAAATCTAGCAGAGAATAGTAAAGGTTTATACCTGACTTTAATATCTGGCCTCTACATGTGCAGGCATGGATGTACACACACACACACACACACACACACACACACACACACACACCACAACACATACACAAAAATTGGCAAACACACGTAGCCCTATACAATTCTGTGCAATTGACTCAACAACCTTCAAAAGTTTTTACTTTATGTTCTTGTTTTGTGCTTATTCTTTCTAATGTACAAATTCTAACTGGCCTCATTCCATATATCAGGATGAACTTGAACTCATGGATGCTGCATCTCCTTCCTGAGGGCTGGGATTAAAAGTGTGCACCACTGTGCATGGCTCAAATCTGCTTTTAATGCATCCAGTGTATACCTCTATTCTCACTACTGAGACAGAACTCTGTAGCAACTATGCCTTAACCCAACACTGTAACCCACACTTCAGAACTTTATAGATCATTTGCCCCAATCTTCTCTTTTAATTAAATCCATTAGTGTCTATCATTCCCTAAAAGAAGTTAGTAAGGGGTTAAACTATTTTATGTGCCAGGAATTAAAATTATGAGTCATCAAAGTAAGAATCACTGGAAACTTTCTATGCTTTGGTTGGAGGACCTCAAAGAAGCTACATACCTTAAATGAATCAATATTCATAAACAAATTCCTCTTCATCTTGAAATGGACTGCGATAACACTTTAATTTGGGTTAAGGTTACCTAGGACATTTTAGTGCCCTTGGCTCTATGCTAAGAACAAAAATAAACCATCTCTGGGGAAAAGCCATCAGAGATATCACTTTACTGTGACATTTTCTTCAAGTTGGTGTATAATTCAATAAGAAATAAAACACTCAAAAGAAGAGAAAAGATGGCAGATAGAAAAAAAGATCTTTTGAAAGGTGATATAAACAAACCCTCATGAAACTCAAATATTAAAGTCATTAGACACAGACTATTTTTAAACTATTCAACAGTGCTAAAACATACAACTAAAAATTCTTTACAGAAAACTGGAAACTGTTAAAAAAAGAAACAAATGATGAGCATAAACCTGTGAAACAGGCAAATCAAAATTAAGATTCAGGATGATTTAGAAAATGTAATGAGCCTTGATGAAGAAAGAGTTAGTGAGGTGGGACATATAGATTAGAATAAAATACCCAATATAGCACATGAAGGAACAAAAGCTAGAAAAATGTGCAGACATGCATTCTAGTCAGTAAGATCCTGTCCCGCTGAATTTGTTATCTGTGAATGCTAGAAATGAAAATGGAAGTGTGGTCTGTCACAGAGTAGAATCAACTTTCTTACTGCTAGAGAATAAATCTACAGAAAACCAAAGGCAAGGAGCTAGAGCGATTCACATGCCAATGAATCACAAGTTAGAGATATTGGTATGAATGTATAGTTTAATATGGATACAAATTACTGCTCTGTCTGTGTACTATTACTTCATGAACTATACATTATTTATAAATATCTACATACACATGAGTTAGTTTACATAAGTGTTTAGCAGCTAAGAAAATCTAGAAGCAAATCACCACACTAGTAGTGAACATCTGTGGCACCCAGGTCTTGATTTATAATACCATTATTCACTAACAGAAACCAGGGGTCCTCTAAGCAATGACTAAGTGAACATTTTGTGCAGACGCATTAAAAAAACCTGTGAGACTGTGTAGTTCAATATTAACTGTTTTCCTCCAAAATATCAAACAACACAGAGGAAACAGAAAAAATAAAATAAAAAACACCAACAGAAAGAGCTACCAATAGCCAATGCTGAAGCAAGCTGATTTACAAATAAAATAGTATTTCTCAAAGGATAAGACAACTGCCCACAATAGATGAATTATTGAGTAAATAAATAAGTAGTGGGGAAGAGACTAACTTATTCCATTCAAGAAAAGAAAAATTCGAAATAGTCTATGTGAGCAGTGCCTTTGAGGAGGGAGCTACTCCTCACTTCTGAAGATGGCCCAGACATATGACTAGAGACCAGAGATAATAATATGGGAAGGGAAGAAATAATAACTATATACTGGAGAAACCTGACAGTGACTACCTTATCAAATGGCTGAGATCTATGTCTACTTTGACAAAACCCTGTCATACTGATAATGTATATTTTTGACACAATGCAAAAAAAAAAAATTTCATTCCCAAGGCCCATCCTCCATTTAATCACTTAAAAAATGCCAACAAAGAGGTAACTACGGAGAAAAGACAAATGTAGCATGGCACATTAAATAGGAATTTAAACAGAAATAACCCTAATCAGTGAACAGTGAGGAATTATGGGTAAATTGGGGATTTTCACTAATATCATGTCAATTATGCTTCATTGATGAATATCAGCAACACATATGCAACTAAAATATGTAACAACAGCAATATTAACTTGGAAGTTGTCAGATGTTATTAAAGTGAACAACTATAATACAGTATACAGTTTTAGTAATTTATTCAATAAAAATAACATTTTATATGGTGAACTACTTTATCCTCTTCTACAAAAAAGCCAACAACTAGTTTTGCAAGCCAGACTAACATGACGACGCTCTGTAAACCAAGGTGTTGATACACTGTCCCTAGGTAACTAAGGACTGCCTAGGCCTAGAGAATTAAAAGCAATGTATCTTGCTTTTAACATGGCTTCAGATATGAAATTTGAAATAACAAGTTCACAAAAGATTAAGCACAGCACTGCCAAGATAGGTTTCTTTAAAACAAACAAAAAGCACCTCTAGGTTGCCAGCTTTCCTCCTGAATTTACAACTTTTGATTTGCAAATGGCTGTCCCAGAAAAAGAGTAGAGCAAAATCCTCTTGTGCATGGTTCCTCAAGAGAATGGAATGGTGCTGTTTATGTCTCAATTAAAGCATGGCTGCCATATTGGATCACAGATGTGGCACCCTTTAAATGAAGGAAGGCATTGAAATTAGATTCTATTCACATTTCACAGAACATGGGGATTTGTTCAGTTTTCTTGGGGGCGGGGGGTGATGGTTGAATTGTAATAGTGAGATCATACCTGAAAGAACATGAGTTAATTCTCCAGAGTTGCTTAATCCACTCATTCAGAAATGGCAAGGAACATGTTATTTATGCTTCACAGGCAAACATGGGATTCTGGGTTATCATACTGTGCTTGCTTCTGTCACTGACTTACTATTCATTTCAAATCATGAAACCATAAAATCACCGTATTCAAAAACAGAGTGGTAGCAATAAAATTACGGTCCCTTCATTTTTATTCACACGTGGCTTATTTGACATTTTTTAAATTAAAGGTGTCAAAATTTTTCACTAAAGTTGGTGACTAAAGGTATCAAGTGAAACTACTGTCCCTTTAAGTGGGATAATTGCAATTTCCTGTCTATAGACTAAACAAATGCCTTCTGTGAAGAATAACTCTGTTGCAATATCCTGTTGTTTCCCAACACGATGAGTGCCTCTGTTATAAACTTTCCACCTCACACATAATGAAAGCTGTGTGCCAGGTTTCCAACCTTGTCTTTCAATGCTCTGAGAAACACTTTGAGAGCATGAGTGAGGGCAGAGAGGAGCTGCTATTATTTCAAATGCTTTTTACTCATTCAGTGCCCTCTTTTGTGCACCACAATCCCCAGGCTATCAAAGCAGAAAATCAGATTCAAACAAAAGCTCAAGACCCCGTGGAGTGAATTTCAGGGCAAAGAGGACCTCTGACATAATGCATCACTGGATAGAAAGATTCTTGTCTTGCTCTGTGCTGTAACAGTTTGAAGCATGGAGATAAGATATAGGGAACTGAGCTTACTACTCCCCCACTCTGGCCCTGCTATCCCAATCCCACTTTTACTCTCAGTGAAGGTACACCTCTTCTTTTATTTTTTCAAGACCTTTAATAAACTCAGAGTGCTTAAGTTGACACGTCCAGAAGCACATTACCTCCCTCACATGTTTCCCACTGACACATAATTCCAACCTAATCATCATAAATGACCATGCAAGTCTCAATAGAAAAAGGAAGGCAGTAATTGACCATATACATGACAAGTACCAGGATCCCATAAAACCAGGCTAGCCAGGGAACTACTATGGATTGCAGACTATGGACAAATGACAGCAAAGAGGATGTGGGAACACCAACAGAGGGCTGATCTCCACTACATATAAAGAACTCAAGAAAGTAGACACCCTAAAAAACCAAATAATCGAATTTTAAAGTGGGGTACAGATCTAGACAGAGAATTCTTAACAGAAGAATCTCAAATAACAGAGAAACAAGTCAAGAAATGTTCATTGTCTTAGCCATCGGGGAAAGGCAAAAATGAAATGACTCTAAGATTCCTTCTTACACCTGTAAGAATGGCCACGATCAAAAAGACAAATTATAGCTTATGCTGGAGAGGAAATGGAGCAAGGGGATCACTCCTCTACTGCTGGTAGAGTGCAAACTTGTACAGCGCTTTGGAAAATCAATATGGTGGTTTCTCAGAAAAATGGGAATCAATCTACCTCAAGAACCAGCTATATCACTCGAGCACATACCCAAAGAATGCTTATCATACCACAAGGACACTTGGTCAACTATGTTCCTAGCAGCTTTTTCTGTAAAACCCAGAATGTGGAAACAAATTAGATGCCCCTCAACTGAAGAACAGATAAAGAAAATATGATACATTTACACAACGGAGTACTACTTGGTTGTTAACATCAAGGGCACCAAGAATTTGAAGGCAAATGGATAGAACTATTAAAAAAATTATCATGAGTGAGGTAACACAGACCCAGAAAGACAAACATTGTATATACTCACTCATAAATGGATATTAGCTGTAAAGTAAAGAATACAATGCACAGACCCAGAGGCTACATAAGAAGAAGGGCCAAAAGGGGGATGCTTGGATCACCCAGGGAAGGGGAAATACAGGAGAACTCCTGATTGAACTGGGTTAGGATGGGCATGGGAACTTCAGGGATCAGGTTGGGAGGTGGGCAGAATGGGAGATTGCTAACAAAGATGCCTGGAAAGGGGACCTTACAGAGTTTGGTAGAAGACTGATGCAAGGGAAATTTCCATGATTCTATAAGGATGGCCCCAGCTAATACTCCTGGCATCAGTAGATGCACAGCCTGGACTGGCTATCCCTTGTGATGGAATTGGTGACTGCCCTTGATTGTCAGCCAGTGATGGATGGAGGCAGAGTCAGAAACTCATCACCAAATATTGGACCAACCTTGGGAAGACCTGCTGAGAAAGAGGGATTGTAGGCCAGAGGTGTCAGGGATATCCGAGGAAACTCCACGGAAATGGCTAGCCTGGGTCATGGGAATGAACAAAGTCTGAACCAACAACCAGGGAGCCTACATGGAACAGACTTAGGCTCTGTGCATATATGTGATGATTTTGTAGCATGGTCTTCTTGTGGGATACCTGGCAATGGAAGCAGGGGCTTTGTTGGCTCTTGGGAATCTAGAGTTGGATTGCCTTGCTTAGCCTGAATACAGGGGAGATGCTTGGTCTTCTGGAAGCTTGATGTGCCATGCTTTGCTGATGTCCATGGGAAGCCTGCCTCTTTTCAAGCAGATACAAATGAGGGGTAGATTGAGGGAAGTAAGAGGGGAGGTGGGAGGGAGTAGGATAAGAGAAGGGAGAGGAGGCTATGGTCAGGATGTAAAATAAATAAATTATTAAATAAATACAAAAAGTAAATATTTGAAGTTGTGGCATTCAGTTTGAACATACAAAATGATATTTAGTTAAAAAAAAGAAATTAATGATGAGGCCAGCCCGGTGGTGTACACCTATACGCCCAGCTACTTGGAAGAATGGGGCAGGAGAATATTTTGAGCCAAAGAGTTCAGAGTTGTCACAGGTAACATCCCAAGAGCCCACCAATCTCTTTAAGCAACAACAGTGCCAAGATCAACTATTAACATAAATATTGGAAGTATTCCACAAAAAAGAGGATGTGGGAAAAAGAACTATATCTTTAACCAAAAAAAGAAACTTAGTGAAAAAAAATGATAAAATACATGTAAGTTCTGTACTTTAGCTAATAATATCATATTAAGGTTAACTTCTGAGTTTGACATCTATTGTATAGTTATCTCAAATATGAACCTGAGGAGAGGCTAGCACAGGGTCTCTGTGTGCGCAGGTCTTTGCTATTGGTTCAACTCTTCTGTTATAATAACATTGAATCTAAACTTCAGAATTTGCTAATACAAACAAAAGTCTTCACATATTGGTGGTAAAAAAAAAAAAGGAGGAAGGAATATATTTCAGGAGAGAAAAAGTTTCCTAAATGCTAAATCCTCAGAGGATCTGAGTACTCAATGGAATGTTGGTGAAGCAGACAGGGTAAAAAAGTGGCATAGTATGGTTACTAACATGGACTTTAGACTCAGAGTGTGAAATCTGACTTTAGTGTTTACTAGCTGTGTGTCTAATGCCTCTTTTCTTGATCTCTCTGAGCCTACATTTTCTAGAATGGAAAATAAGAATGTTAATGGAACCAACGTCTTAAGGTTGTTAGGACAATCCATGGAACCTTAGCATGCATTTGTCATATGACAGCATCAATAGAAGCAATTCATATTATCCCAGAAACTGGCATCCATTGTGCTAGTTTCAAATGTTTATACCTAGAATGAATTAACAATATTCCATTACATTCAACCTTATCTAAATACTATCCTTCCTTCAAATGCTAATGAGCTCTCACTGTTCTCATGAACCAATAATAAGTTTTCTAATCCCCAGTTTTTAATGTGGTCCACACTAAATATTATTGCAAATAGTTGTCACTTTCAGTTATATTATAAAATCTTCGATATTGGGAACAGCCTCTTTTCTTCTTATATTTTCTTCAATGCAATGTGCATTGCAGACATTCAAGGAGTCTTGATTATTTATGATTATGACATTTTCAAGTGTCTCTAGGGGAATCTAGCAACACATAGATTTAGTCACTGGGAATTTGAAGACTTGTCAAAACAGGATTTAAGGAGATAAATATATAATTAAAAGCTCTTTAAAGGAAAAATGAAAGTCTTTCAGAATCCTCTTCACACTAAATGCAAACTAAATTAGATTCTTTGTCACTGTCTCTGGGGTTTATATCATATGCTTTTGTCCTGTAAGGAAGATAATTTAAAATAGTTTTTTTGGGACTTCTATAGACATTCTTCTTTGGATGAAATCCATTCTCCCAGGAAACATACTCAAAACTTATAATAAATTCTAAATTTTAATAACTGTACCATGGGTACACCCAATACCAGGAAGAGCACATTACTTAACAACTCCCTTACACAGCATTGTGGCTTCTTAAGTGCTGTTAAGCATATTGTTTCAATTGATTCTCATAAAAACTCAGGGAAGCTATCTGCAAAGTATTATTTCTTCGTTTTAGGTAAGACCATTGAGGTCTCTCCCTAGGGCTCCCTCGGAGTGCCCTCTCAGACTCATGTACTTGTTATGATCAGAGTGACAAGGTAATTTTGAAGAACTGTAATCATCCATCTGCCTGTCACCTCTCTGGACTTCAAGATGCTTACAGGAAGGTTTCTTTTTACCCTGGTTGTGGCCCTGTGTGCCTGCCAATAGGAATGAACTCGAGGACCATTTATGGAATAGAGTAAAGGGGAAAGTTCAGAAAATTGAAGAAAATTGATACGGAAGAATTTTCCAAAAGAATGTAAGCAATTTTCTTGGATAGGTGAAAATTGTGTGTGTGTGTGTGTGTGTGTGTGTGTGTGTGTGTGTGTGTGTGTGTGTATTAGCATTTTATAATTCATTTCCTTCCAAGAGAGAACACAGCTGTGGATGAGACTGATACAAGGTGATCCTAGGGAAGGGGCCAAGCCCACCTCCAAAATGACTGTATGAGCTCAGATGATCATGGCGGAGCATGAGGCCAAGTTTCAGCCTCTGTAGATGAGGCGGTTTTCATGAACCACTTTCAAACTCAGCTCTATCACACTCACTAGGTAATTCCCACTTCCTCCAAAGAAGTGTAGAAATGATGGATACTGACTTAGAGTAAACAAACAAGACAGAACACAGTCTCAGAAATGAAATCAAGTGGGGCTTACTGATTCTCAGGGTGATGGCATATAGAATAAAAGCCTATTGGTCACTAAGTCCCTGGGAATCTTCAAGAAGACAGTAAAAACTCAATATGAAATAGCTCTCTTCCATTTCACAAAATATGCAATGATCTTATTATCCTGAGTTAAAAACCAACATCCAGATGTTCATTCCTGCCTCTGTCATGACAACAACATCTCCTTCTATGGTCTATGACCATGTAGGTGCATAAACGTCACCTTCAAAAGCAGAAGCATGAAAATGTTTACAGAATGTAAGTATTTTTCACAAAGCTGGCAGAGGATTTGTTCTCCACAGCGAAACCATCAATTTCTCCATTGCCAGGCACTTGTTGTTGTGCCTGATGCTAAGCAACCAGAGTCAATCCAGGAGGCTGTGTACTCTAAAAAGAGCACCTAACAGCAACTTGAACAGACATTACTGTCCCTGATTCTTTCATGCTCTTCAGTGCAACCTTGAACAAGTCATTTTGGTTTAGCTGGTGTTCTGTCTCTTCTTTTCTCTAAAGTGAGCATAGGCCTTCCAGGATCTAAATTGTGCTGTGAATTTGGTAATGTACACTGAGAAGAGAATGGGGAGAGAGAAACTTGGTCACAAGCAGACCTTGCACTGAGTTTTCTTTACTATTAAAAAAGAAAAAAAAAAAAGCAAAAACCTGGCAACCAAATGCATTCAACTTACAAGTGACAATCTGGGTCAGAAAGAGGAGAAATATACATTAAAATAAAAGATTGCCTACAAAGGAGGAGGATTAGGGGTTGAGAGGCACTTTAATAACTGGGGGGGGGGGGTAAAGTCACAAAAGAAGGATGATACAGAGTCATTAATGTTCAACCTGCTTAAATAAAAATAGCCAATAAGTTTGCTGTTTTGACCATCTGCATCTGATAAAGGTAAGTTTAAATCCTGGAACCATCTGCTCAAGTGGAATTTAATACTGTATCAATATGCCAAATCACAATTAAAATAGTAGTGACAATGGGCTTATGCCTCAGGATCAAAAGAATGGCCATTCTTTATTGGTTAGAGTCTGGTTGACTTGAACCAACTGGATCAGAAATTATTTCAGAAGTTGTCATTCACCCTCAATGAAACCAAATAGAAGCAAGTCATTGGCTGATTCATAAGCAACCAGACTTTTGGGCTAAGGGAAGAGGCAAAGAATAGAATGTCAAAGAACCTAGGATATAAGGGACAAGCAATGAAAGTAGAACATCAAAACAGAGTTCAAGTTTCTCAGTCTAGTGTTTATCACTGGTACCTAACTGGCCTGTCTTGGAAATTTTCAGTTGGAAATCAGGTGTTCCGTTGAAACACATGTTCAAGAGGATAGAGAGATAGTCAAAAACTTGTCTATGCATGTATGCAGACCTGAGTTTGATCCTCAGACTCCACATACAAAAGCTGAGTGTACTAGTAACCTCAGCAGCGGAGAGGTGGAGGTAAGTGAATCCCTTGGGCTCATTGGCTGCCCAATCTATCCTAATTGGTGGTCTCCAGACCACTGGGAGACCCTGCCTCAAAAAAAAAAAAAAAGCAGACAATGCCTAAAGTTGACACTAGACCTCCACACAAATACATAACATATTCACAAACACATACACATACACGATAAATCCTTAAATTTTAAGATTTTCACTATCATCTAGTCCAAAGATCTTATTTTACAAATAAAGAAACTGAGGCCCACCATGCTATAAATATTGCTTAATTAATTTATCCAATTAATAGCAAATCTACTTCCTCTAAGATCATTGTTTCTCTCACATGCATCCCAGACCAAAGTTAAATGCATCCACCAAGACTGTTCCCTTCTGACAAACCAAACCACAGGCTTTCCAAGCCCTTCATGCCAATAAGGCCTTTACTAAATTACCAAATCACATAAAACTATTCCTTCAGGTAATACCTTTCATATTCTTTAGCCTCTGTCATAAAATATGAATGGTACACATTCTCCATTTCTACACTATGGAAGATGTGTGTCCACAATATTCAGGTGTCATTGAAGAGATGATCATTATCATTCTGTTCCAGACACTCCAGATTTATACTAGTTTCTCAAAATTCCATGAAGTCATCTTCAATGTTCATGTCATTTCTTCTATTAGGATGACTCCCACCCAATTCCAAAACTGCAATCACCAGCCCAAGTGTCTATTCACCTTTGAAGGCCTAGCTGCATGCTGCCTCAACGCCAAAGTTTTGCCTGACTCTGCTCACTAAGCAAACGGGATTTTATTCTCTACACTTTTTAAACTTTGCTCTCAGATATAGCACTAATTAACATTTGATAATTATTTGTATGTGTGATTCTTTTCTCCAGGAGACAGCCAACACTTCATAGGCATAACTAGCGTTCTATATATCTCCAGAATCTAATAGAGCCTGGAAAAGGGGGCCCTTAGGAAAGGCTCTGTCAGCTAATGATATCAAACATATAACAAAGTCATTTCCAAGGTCTGCACCATTTTTTTTTTCTAATTCTAGACTCCATTGACTGACAGTAACTCCAGTATAAAAACCATCATAGTGAATATTGGATCAATAGTTTTAAAGCACGCAGAGATGAAATAAAGAACAGAAAAGAAGGGAGAAGGACATTCATATTCTCATTATTTAAATTACTATGATGAACCATTTCCATTTTAAAAAGGGAATTGGATATTTAAAATGCCTTCAGCGGAAAGGAGTCTTATTCCCATAGGAAAAGATTTTCAATAAGGGATCTCAAAAGACATGTCTGAAGGTTGGTAAGATATAAAGAACATTTTAATATAACTTGCCTTTTTAAAATATTTTTAAAGCTTTTTAAAAATCTCATTTATACCACAGTGATGGATATGTACAGATTCCATATGTCTACACTAAGGGAGTCATGTGTCCATGATGTTAAAGTATACTGTGACAGAAGCTAACATTTACTGAGAGCTTATCATAAGCTAAGCACTTTGTTGTCTCACAATCATCATTTCACTTAATGTTCTCACTAACTCTCTCAAATGGGTACTATCATGACCTTCTGTAGATGAAGAAAATGAATCATCAAGAGTCTAAGCAACTTCCATACTACACAAGGACAGACACAAAGTATATAGAAGAATAAGGACCTGTATCCAGGTAAGCTGACTCCACACAAATTAAGCTATGATAGTAAACATCTATAAACAGTCTCAGAGAAGCTAGGTTAAGTGGAAAAGAGAGTGCACCAGCTTCCCTCTCACTGTGGATGGGGGAGCCATACATTTTTGGGGAAGATACATAGACCCTCCAAAGAATATGGAAGAATGCGATCTTAATGATCCCTGGTCATAAGGAATGCATTGCTAAAAGGTGGAAAGAAGAAATCAGTACTTCCTACTTCATACATGAGAACAAGATTATCATCTGCACAAAATGATTATCCCTGAAAGCATAAGCAGAGAGCATTTTATCCCATCAGCTGGGTGTGCTTGTATATTTTCATGGACCAGAAATTGAGTTCAGCCTTAGTGAGGCCTAGTGTGCATATTTCCTGGCAATTGTTTATTTATTGCTTATTGGAAGGCTTTTAGCTTTCATCTACAAGACACAGAGTTAGTGATGTATTTCTTTTTCAACTAAGGGAGAGAGACAGGAAAAGGCCAAGGTTCCTTTGGATATATATTGGTTTCTGTCCTATTTCAGCAATTCATTTTCAAACCATAATAAGTTCTGTATGCAAAAAAAAAAAAAAAAGATTTAATGTGTGTGGTTCCACCCACCTACAAAACTTCTCTACATAGTGCTCTGTAGTATTCCAAATGTTTTCATATAAACAGCATCTTCTGCAATATACAACAATCAAGAAAGGTGGGTGTCTGGAATTGCCCCCCATGTATATATATATATATGCATGGCTTTGTCTCTCTCTCTCTCTCTCTCTCTCTCTCTCTCTCTCTCTCTCTCTCTCTCTCTCTCTCTCTCTCTCTCTCCTGGCAGGTTTTGTGTATCAACTTGACACAAGCTACAGTCATCAGAGAGGAAGAAGCCTCAGCTGAGGAAATACCTCCATGAGATACAGCCATAAGGCATTTACTCAATGAGTGATCAATTGGGCAGGGCCTAGCCACCATAATGAGTGGTACCATCCCTGGGCTGCTAGTTCTGGGGTCTATTAGAAAGTAGGCTAAGCAAGACATGGGAAGCAAGTCAGTAAGCAGCACCCCTAGATGGCCTCTGCATCAGCTCCTGCCTCCAGGTTCCTGCCCTGTTTGAGTTCCTGCCCTGGTTTTCTTCAGTGACAAACAGCAATGTAGAAGTGTAAGTCAAATTTCCTCCCCAACGTGTCTTTTTGTCATGGTGCTTCATTCCAGCAACAGAAACCCTAATGCACTATCTCCTGTTTTTTCAACATTTATCACATAGCTGCCCATTTTTTCAGGCTCACAATGCTGATAGAGGCACAACTAGACTGAACAACTTAAGCTTCTGATGCCTCTTATTAAGTCATTATACTAATTTGTCGTCAGAAGTGAATCTACTTATAAACCACTTTTATTAGCACAATGTGTGTGATATTACCTAAAAAACTTGCAATAGCTGGGATAGAGATGTTACAGATGGTAAATGTGGTAGGATTTGACAAAACCAACTTGAGTTTTTAAAACATGAAACTTTGCTAAACCACATCTTAACAAAAACAAACAGAAAAACCTGGAATATGGACTGTCCCTTATGGGACAATGCCAGGAAACTGATGCTCATGGCCGAGCCCCTTCCAGGTAAGGAGGTTTAAACAATACATCTTGACTTTGAAACTGGAGCCTCCAAAGTCTACATCAGATGTAAAACAACTCATTTTCTCTCCATCACTAAGACTTGGCTGCTGACACAGCACCTGTTTGGTGCTGGATGCTGGGGATGAAAGCGCTTCTGCCCAAAGTAAACTGCAGTAATTGGAGAGTCTTTTCTTCACAAGGATATTTCACTCCTGCTGCATTTTTTAAACCCAAGCAGAAAATACTGCCATTGTGTTTTAATCCTGGGAGACTTTTGTGTGGTAAATAATATGGTTTCCTAGGTACAAGGCTGATATTGGACAAAATAAATGGTGAGTACTAATTTGTGCCTTTTTATTTCTCCCCTTCCCTGGGATTGACTGCTAGGGCAAGAAGGGATTTATCTTAACTAGATAAAACCAGTCAGCACAATTTAAACAGCTGGACAATTCCTTCTTATCGTCTTAGGTAAGCTGGCCCCTTTTGTGTTCATTATCTCTCCTGTTTATAGATGATCTAAAAGGCCTGAAACAAGAAAAAGCATAGTGTACAATGGATTCCATTTCAGGTACAAATAGTGTAATAGCATGGTCCTTTGGGACCAGACTCTGATGGATGGAAACTGAACTCATTATCACAAAATTCTTTGTCTTTTACAATAAAATAAAGAAAGGAATTGAAAGGGGGAGGTGTGAGGAGAGCTGACAAGCAAGCCTCCAGCATCTCTTTCCTGTCTTCTTCTTTTGCTCAAGCTTAGTAAGAATGCTCTGATAGGCAGGACCTCCTAATGACTGCAAATCTCAGATACCAAGAGCTGACCTTGATGGTACCAAGGCCTTGGGATGTCCATTTAAAGATATTAGTGCAATAAATTGAAAATGATACAATCAGAATATCCCTTATGATTGAAGGGAAAAGTCAAGAACCACAACTTTTGACTCAGCCTGTGCCCACAAGGACAACAAAAAAATGTAGGTTGAGGTTGATATCACTAATATCTGACAGGTGCCTTTAACATAAGTAAGCCCATTTAGAAGAGTCCTTTCAAGCTGGAACTATGCTAAGTATCAGCCAAACACAAAACTCTAGAAGACAATTATGTGACCGAGGGTCAATGAGTGAAGGACCATTGCCATGATTGAAACAAAAATACTCTAATTTTCTAAAACTTCCAGTCTGTTGATAGATCTGTATGTTATATGCATGGGCAACTCAAGGCTCTTTTAAATGAGAACATGCAAACCCATGCTTTTCAAGGCCAAAGTCATTAGCCATATGTGGCTACTAAGCCCACAAAATAAGGCAAGTGTTTCAAGAACATAATATTTATAGTTTGTTTATTGTTAATGACTTTAACTTAAAATTGAAGCAATTGAATGTTAAAACTATGATGATGTAATTTTTCTGAATTGGTTCAAACATTTTATTCTAGTTTATTTTAGTTTTCATTTGTTTTATTATATTGTGGTTACTATAAAATATATAATTACATGCATAGCTTCCTACAGGTTTCCAATGACTGCTCCAAAGACTATAAACACTACATTTGGGAGAGAATCAACTAGAGATGTTATCAAAGTGTACTGTTCTCCAGAATGAAAAACATATTATTTGGTAGCCTGCCTTCTGACAGCACAGACAGGATGGGAGGTCAGGCTCTAGAAACCCATGATCTAAATCCTAGCTCTTCCTTTCATTAGCTTTGTGACCTTGGACAACTTGCTTTGATGCTCTGAGCCCATGACTTTTCATGTCCTAGTGGTGAATCTAAGATAGCCAGCAAGTAAGGACTCAAAGACATGGGCAGTTACCTTCCTATTGTCTTTAGAATATGCCATTTGAACATTGTTGAGAGCGAATGTAAAATTACAAAAAATATATATATATATGTTTAAGAAAAACAGTGGAACCTTGACGTATATGTACAAATTACATGTGAATAATAATCTATTTTTTGACTAACTATTAGCTGGAGAATAACTCCCTCTTTTAATTGGAAAACTAATAATGTTGTTGGGAACCTTGCTCACTGCTGTATAAGATGCTTTGATTTCTGGAAACTCAACACCAGGCAGGATTAAAGGTACAGCAGTGAATAGGGAGCAACTATCACCTTCATGGTTATACAAAATGCCAATGCTAGAGATACATCCTGGCAATGATTTGAATTAACATTCTTGGCTCATTAGATATATTTATTTATTTATTTATTTATTTATTTATTTATATTGCACTCTATTACTAGACCAAAGCCTTGTAGGGAAGATGAGCCACTGACAGGGAATGACAATATGAGTATGAGGTTGAAATCATTAGAGAGTGGAGGAGGATCTTGGAGGAGTTAAGGGAGAAAAGAGAATTCAATCAAAATATAATGCATAAAATTCTCAAAGAATGAGTAAAAAGTGAAAAACAGTATAAAATCCATTTAAAATAACATGACAATATTCATAACATAATAAAATAGCATAATATTCCTGTATTCACTTGTCTGTTAATATACAGTGTAAGCTACATGAGACAGGGAAGCTTTGTTCATGCTGAAATACAGAATGGGTGCCCAATAAATATTTATCAAATAAACAAACAAAGGCAAGACTTAGTGAAGCTTGAAACTAAAAGGAAGAAATCTGTGAGAATACGTCTAATATATATGCTTAGAACCAACTAGTTAAACATTTTAAAATGTCATAAAATCACCAAAGAATACTGATGTCAACCTAGCCATCACTTAATTAGCAGAAAACACAGATATGAATGTTCTGTAGCTTCCAGGTCCCCAAATGCGCCTCTGCCATCTAGGATGAGGGCTGGTAGGTTAACGTGCTGTGGTGAATCCTCGTCACCTGCTCTCTCCAGTGTTCTATCTGCTCTCCGCCTAACCCACCACCAGTGAGGTATAGAGAAGACGCTGTGTTTCCCTTGATTCCGTGCCATGGTCCTTGTTTGTCTTTCTCCCCTAGCACTGTTCCTGTATGCTGTGTTTGATAGGCTCATTCTATTCTCTATGAATTTGCTAAACATTTGCTACATAGAAATCATATACTCATTCATTTCCATAATGTCTGGAACATTGCCATGTTATATGTATGTAGCTGCATAAATATAATCTGTACATTTATACCTTTTTTAACTGGAATTACCTAATGAGAAACAAATAATACCATGCCTAATTACACTTCCTTTTCTAGATAGTATCTTTGAAATATACTTCCCACAATTTGTACAGTTTTAAACTATGATTTTTTTTCCTTCCTAATTGAAAACTCACTCAGCTGGCAAAAATCCAATGATACCCACTTAAGGCTAAGGATTTTCCTTTTACAGCTTAGAAGAGTATTTCCATCTTTGTCTCAATTATATTAAATTCATGAGATATTAGGTTCTTATCACCTATATCTGCATTTTCATTTTCAACTCGGTACTTGTGTTTTGCCCCATAATAAGGAGAGATGCCATAAAACATTAAAATAATTAATGAAACATATTTGTGTCAGCACAGGTAATGATAGCTAAAACCGAAATCCACACAGGACGTTTATCTTTCTGTCCATGAAGCACGGGCCAGTGCAGAGAAATGCTCTTTGGAAGGGGCCTAAATAAACCAACTTTGGGGTTCTAGTGGTGCAGCTTAGGAATGGAGGGTATAATTAGAATGTGTAAGGGGCTGGTTTCAATGCCAAGGATCTAAATGAATAAATAAATTCATAACAAATAATAAAACTCTGTATGTAAATGACAAATTGGTTTACAAATGAAAGAAAAAAATCTTAAAATATTTCAGCTCCTTTCATTGTTCATGGAACAGAGACAACAAAGCATACCATTATTTTGGAGCCATGATGTGCAGTAGGCAAAAGATGCATCCAAAATGGAAACTTTAAATGCTAGCATTAATATTTCCTAGTATGAGGAATTTGCACTAAAAACACTCTGGCCTTCTATTTTGCTCCCCAAAATAAAGGGAAGAAGAAATAATTCTTGGTGCTTACAATGACCATATAGATGACCCACTCCTATCTTTTAAATTCAGACCTTTGACCACCCACTTTCACAGCCATACCTATATCCAGTTATTAATGTCTTTGCTACACATAAGTGCAAGTGTTAACAGTTGCCCTCTCCTGTCATGTTTCCAGGTCATCTAATCCCACTACTCAGTTCTATATGACTCTATGACCCCTATGAAAAATCAAGTTCATTGATACTACACCTTTTCATTGTCTCTGATTTCATTCACATCCTATATTTCTTACACAACTTAAACTCAATGGTCTATTATTTTAACAAGTCTCATGTATTTCATCAACTCTTCATAGGTTTGTGATGACCCTAACCAGTGCCATAGGATTATCTGTATCTATATATTGCCTGTACCCATGTAGTTGGATATCTTGGAGGGAAAATGAGAAATCATACTGAATGAGGTCATTTTAAAATATGACTCCACCCAGAAAGACAAATATGTTATGTATTCACTAACAGGAGACTATTAGCTGTTGAGTAAATGATAATCAAGCTTCAATCCACAGACTCAGAGAGATTAGGTAAAGAGGAGGGCTCTAGGGGGATGCATAGATCTTCTTAGGTAGGCAAAATAGAGAAAATTTTGCAAGTGGACTGCAGGCAAGCGGGGGGAGGGAGTGGGAGGGGTCAGATGGGGATGGAGAGAGAGAGTAGGACAGACAGCTGGAATTTTGGAAGTTTGGGGATGGAAACCTAATGGAGTGGAAGCCTACTGAATGTTATTAAGGTTACCCTAGTGAAGACTCCTAGTAATGGAAGACAAGGAGTCTGAACTGGCCATCTTTTATATCCAGGCAAGGCTTCCAGTGATGGGACTGGGTTGTACTTGGCTGAGTTGTTGGCTGAGGGGGTCCAATGGAGATCCCTAAACAACCTAGGCTAATGCTAGGACAGAAAGTCACTCTATGGAAACTGACAGCAAGGCCCCATTGCAGAGGACAACATCTACACAACTAATTGAAGGTGGAGAGGTCAAGCTGGTGCCTACATGGAGCATTTACCCCTATGTTCTAGCCTTTTGGGTATGAGAAGATGTTCTGCAGGCTTTTAGAAGGAGCAACTTGAACCCCAATCCAGCCATAAAACCTTTGGCCTGCAATCTGTCCTTCCTGTAAGATGTGCTGGGACAATGGTGGTGCAGAATTTGCAGGTGTGACCAACCAAAGTCTAGTTTAACTTGAGGCCCATGCCACAAGAGGAAGTCCATGTTCTACACTGCCTTCTTGGCTAGGACCCAGACTGGATAGCCTGGAAACCTAGGGTCGAACCAACCATGACTGACAAAAGAAAAAGAAAGGGAGAGAGAGAGGAGAGGGGAATGTAGATTTATATATACATACATCAATGAAATTATTCCTAATGATATTCTGCTATACTCACAGATTGGTGCCATATCCAGTCATCATCAGGGAGATAGAAGCAGGGGAAAGCAGATGCAGAGACCCATAGCCAGGCATTACATGGAGAGAGAGAGAGTAAGTAAGAGGTCTCCATTGGGTCCCTACCCTAGGAGATTGGGGGTATCCCACAGAGGAAGGGAGGAAAAGTTATAGGAGTCAGAGGGGATGGAGGATTCGAGGAGAACAAGGTCCACTGAATCAACTAAGCGGGGCTCACGGGAACTCTCAGAGATTGAAGCGGCAAGCATGGGGCCTTCATAGGTCTGCACCAGGTCCTCTGCATATGTTATGGCTGTTATCTTGGTGTTTCGTGGGACTCCTAACAGTGGGAGTGTGTGTATCTCTGACTCTGTTGCCTGATCTTGGGACTGTTTTCCTCCTATTCATTTGCCTTCTGCAGCCTTGATATGAGTGTTTTGCCCTATCTAACTGCATCTCATTTTATCATGTTTGTCTCTTAGAGGCCTGATATTTTCTTAAGAGGAAACAGAAGGGAAGTAGATATGGGGGAGATGGAACTACAGGAAGAAGGACTCCAAAGACAATGGTTATGTGAATGGAGAATGGTCCAGTTCTGAGTGACAGAAGTGGATTCATGTGGTTAAGGGGCCCGCAGATGATGAGAGTGTCCAGACTGTGGAGTTATGGCCTGGCTGTACATATGACAGAAAGGATGACTCTAGGCAACCCATCTTAAGCCTCTTGGCTAACAGCAGTCACTACTAACGGAGAAGAGGGAAACTGGGAGGAGAACAAGGGTTGGAGGTCTTAATCGCAACTTAGACTCTGAACTTCATTAGACATGTATGTTGATATACGTCAAGTAGCAAGTTGAATATGTGTGCCTGGGACTGTGAAGTGTAAGGCTGGACTTAACATACCACTTTGGGATTAGCCACACAAACTTGGAGAAACTGGATGAGAAGAGCAAGTGAGTAAGACAGGACAAAAGACAGGAAGATCATGAACTAAGGCCTGAGTCTTCAGAGATTAAGATCTGAGAATTAAAGGGAAACTGCAGAGGAGGCTCAGAAGGCATGGTGAGCTAGATGGAAGGAGAGCCAAGTATCCCGAGACTGAAGTGCAAACACAGTGCTTTGAGTAGGAGGGAATGGTTAACTAGGGAGAGATTGGTTAAACAGGTCACATACTACTGACAGTGACTTTGAGGAGTAATAGCCTTTAGATATGCCAACACAGAAGTCACTGGTGACTTTGACTGCAGTTGTTCTGGCCAATTGGTGTGAATGAAAGTTTCTTTACAGTGTTTTAAAGAGAGACTAGGAGTGGCAGAAGTTGGGAAAATGAGTGCAGACAGCCCTGTGAAGTCAAATATAGAAGTTAGGCAGGACAAGAGGGAGTGAGAGTAAAGGAAGAAATGATTTAAGATGGTGGATAGAACAGTGTGTTGTGCTGAAGGGAATGAGTTTGTATCTGGGGACAGGCAATGTAGCTATAGTGATAACTTTGGAGAAGTAGGTAAGGCAATGGAAGGCATTTAAAGTTCATTATTGGTTTATGAGCCTTGCTTGTTCATCCACAAGAATAAGATATATTTATTGTACATAAAATAATAATACCAGTATGTATTCATATATATGTTGTAAGGTGGGGTGTATATGTGTGAAGATCATCATAAAAATGGCAGTCTAGTGCTGTAGAGGACTGAGTCAACTAGAGAAGTGTATTATTGACTAATGCCATCAGGACTCACTTGAAGCAATAAATTTCAAGTGAAGCTATAATATGGGTATTTTTTTTTACTGAAAATAGTTTCTCTCATATAATATGCATTACCACCACAGTTTTAACTCCCTTCCCTACTGTTAGCTACTCCTAACTCCCCTGGCTTACTTTCAGGCTCATGTTCAGCTACTCCTTTTATTTTTTTATTTTTATTTATTATTTTTTTTTTTTTGAGACAAGGTTTCTCTGTGTAGATTTCTAGATCAGGCTGGCCTTGAACTCACATGGACCTGCTTCCTCTGCCTCCCGAGCGCTGGGACTAAAGGCATGTGCCACCACCACTCAGCCTGCTACACCTTCTTATATAACCTAGGATTATATGTCTACCTAGCAGAGCTAACTTTCACCATACACATTGGTCTAGGTCCTTTTCCATCAACTAGCAACAAACAAAATGCCCCCACAGTCATGTCCAAGGCCATTCTATGGAGGGCAATTTGTCAAATGAGGTTCCCTCTTCCAATGTTACTATATGTTTGTATCAAGTAGACACCTAAAACTAAGATTGGAAACCAATGCACCAACTTCATTCTCATTTTTTACTTATATATCACATTTTCCTTATTCATGCTGTTTACTATCCACATGGCACACACGTATGCACACCAAAATGTAAGTTTTTAAAGGCTGGAAATTACATGTATTTTATTCAGCACTGGATTCTGTTTGGACTGTTCAAATAAAATGTTTCGTAAATGATTTTTCACATAAAACCCTTAATATAAAGCCTTGCAGAGATAAATTATCCCTATAAATATTAGCTATTTTTATAAAGGCATATAAACATAAATTCTGCTTCCTCAGAGTCAACTTTATTAACATCCCAGGCTCAATCTCACAGTGGAAAAAGAAACGAGACCCATTTTATCATGAAATCTTACTAGTGATTACTCTAAGAGATTTAAAACTACTAACCCAAAACAATAAAATAAAATAAAAATACTAATCCATGGGTAGGACTTGTAGTCAGACAGACTTGGCAGGCAGTCTGAATCCTGGTTTTGTTATTTGCTAGCTGTGAACTTGAGTAAGAATCTTCCTAGGTCTAAGTTTTCTTGTCTGTAAAATGGGAAAGGCCCATCCTGCTGCCCTTCCAAATTGTTGCCATGATGAACCCTGGTGTTCTAAAGAGAGAACATCATGTGCACAAGCACTTTTGATTTGCATACATTCAATGGCATCAATAACTCATTTTAGGGACAGGCAAACAGCTGGATGTTGAAAAGAAAAACCCATTAAAAAATGAAAATAACATTACATGGTTTTTCCTCTGTGCTTTTAAGGTGCTCACCAAGATTTGAGAATGAACTGCTTTAAGAAACCCAACTAGTTTTAAATTCAAGAATGAAGTTTTCCCTTTAGTGTATGGTTGCAGCACTGGCCTCTAAAGTAATGGAGAACTATTATGAACATAAGATATAGAGAAGTAAGTTTCCTATTAACTCCCAAAGCACAAACAGGACAAGTTACCCAAAAAGAAGTTCATTTTGTATCTGTGATTTACCCAGTGTCAAGACAGTCAAGTTTAATGTTCCTTTTCTTTAAGAACCATGAGTGCTTGTCATGTCCCCATCTGAGTCTCTGTCTTGCTACTAGTTCTAGAACTAAAGCAAGCTAATATGCTCTTTTGGCGTGTGTGTGTGTGTGTGTGTGTGTGTGTGTGTGTGTGTGTGTGTGTGAGTGTGTGAGAGAGAGAGATAGAGAGAGAGAGAGAGAGAGAGAGAGAGAGAGAGAGAGACAGTCTGTTATTTTAGTTAGGTATTCAATGGAATGAAGGAAAATAAGATAAATTCTCCATGATCCATTTCAAATGTTTCTGACATCTTATCTGTACTATGAAATCTTGTGCCTTTTCATATCTGTGGCAACTAGAAAATCAAATCTGTAAAAATAATGCTATGTGGGAGTCTCTGGAAGGAGAGAATGCATCCCAGAAGCTCTGTGTGGGTAACTGAGGACAGATTTGCAGACTTGGGCTCAATCTGCTTTAACATTTCTGAAGCTATACCATGGGGAAGTCGTGTTCATAAGACTTGAGATTTGAAAGGGAGAAGTAAGGAAGTAATCTCTGTGGAACACCTTCTATCATCCACAAACCCTACTTCAGGCTTTATATGGGATTCCCTTGAATAGCTACTTGACAGCTCTGAAAATTCAGCACTGACATATGGTATTTCTGTGGTGTTTATGGCATGACTTAAGAATACCAGAACAAGTCCTATGGTGGTGATGCATGCCTTTAATCCAAGCACTAGAGAGGCAGAGGCAGGCAGAGCTCTGTGAGTTCAAGGCCAGCCTAGTCTACAAAGTAACTTCCAGGACAGGCACCAAAGCTACACAGAGAAACCCTGTCTCAAAAAAAAAAATCAATAGTAGTAGTAGTAGTAGTAGTAGTAGTAAAATAAAGAATACCAGAACAACGATGGTCATGGCAAATGAGATTTGAGTTATACTTACACATCACGGCCCTGTAATCTACCCTTAAGTCATTGATGATATGAACTAATGAGCTTTGTTCAAACATAAAGCCAAATAGATGCAACTTGATTCATCTACACAGAAGTCCTTCAGTTTAATAAATACCCACTAAAAGTGTGATCTTTGGTAAGTTTCAACTCTCTGAACCTCAATGTCTCATTGTAGAGGTTTGGTCTGAATCAAATGAAAAATCTTTTACATAACATTTGGCATAAAGTTCAATAAAAAGTTCTCATGAATGCTGTTAACATCTGAGAATTTAAATGTATGCTAATGTATAACCTTTATTTCTATCTTAACTCAAGAAGACTTCAATAGTGCCAAGTGTTAGTAGTACATGCTTTTAATCCCAGCACTCAGGAGGCAGAGTCAGGTAGATCTCTGTGAATTTGAGGCCAGCCCGATCTACAAGAGTTGTTTCCAGGAAAGCCTCCAAAACCACAGAGAAATCCTGTCTCAAAAAACAAAAACAAAAAGGCATCAATAGCAAGCTAAACTAGTGATTATTTGACTAGACTGTATCTTCTTAATTTCAAGAAAACTTACTTTCTCATAACAAATAAACAAATTGCCAAGACAAAGTGTATATTTTAAATATGAAAATATATCTATGGTGTCAAGTTTTTAATGTGTGTTTTTATATTATGCTTTATGTATGAATACTGCTGGAAAGAGAATATTTATGTTTTAATATCCCCCAATGCAGTTTTTGTCTGTTTATAATCAATCCTGAATATAAAGACAGAAAGCAGCACCATTTTTTTAAAAGGGTTTATTGTTTATTTATTTATTTATTATGAGTACAGTGTTCTGCCTGCATGTGTACCTGCAGACAAGAAGATGGCACCAGTTCTCATTATAGATGGTTGTGAGCCACCATGTGGTTGCTGGAAATTGAACTCAGGACCTCATGGAACAGCACTCAGTGCTCTTAACTCCTGACTGAGGCATCTCTCCAGCCCATTTTTTATGGGGTTTGGTTTTTTTTTTTTTTTTTTTTTTTTTTTTTTTTTTTTTGAGACAGGGTTTCTCTGTAGCTTTGGAGTCTGTTCTGGAACTTGCTCTGTAGACCAAGCTGGCCTGAAATGCACAGAGCTCTGCCTGCCTTTGCCTCCTGAGTGCTGCAATTGAAGGCATGTGCCACCACCACCCAGAAATTCCATTTTAACCAAAGATTTTACCATACTTTTTAAGCTTTTTGCAGGAAATACAAAGTAGATTAGTCTCACAGAATAATATACAAATTTAGTATTCGTGATACAGAAAAAAAATCCAAATTAGCAGCATATGAAGTCAACCCTAGAAACCATCTTCATGTCTTCTCATGAATAGAAATAATTACCATTGCTGTGTTGTTATAAATATACATTTAAAGTGCTTAAGAAGATTTCTTTGAAAAATGTCAATGATAAAAGCAAATTTTTTTAAATTTTCAACTTTTCTCCTTGATTTGCAACAGATTCTGTCTAACAACTAAACCTATGTCAAATGAAAATTAAATGAAGATGAACCCAATAAAAATGCAAAACTAAAATTTTTCAGAGAAGGAAAATCCATCATTTGTCTAGAGTATTTGGTCATGTTTCTTCAAACCAAATACTGTGGTTTCTAGGTTTCCTGGAATTTTCCCAAGGGCAGAAAAAGGAAGTAAGCAGGAATTAGAATGAGAACTTATGCTCACTTCTCAATTCAATCAAAATAGCACCACTAAAAAGATTGTGTATGTTGGCTTTTACCCAGGACTTCATTTAAAGTCTGATGACTCAGAGGAAACTGAGTCATAAAATTATGATATTCCCCTCTATCCAGCTGGGATGCTCTGATTTTGTAAATCTAGTTGGTTCCCTGCTGTCTTAGTTTGCTTTTTATTGTTGTAAAAGTACTGATCAAAACCAACTTGAGGAAATGGGGCTTTATTTGCTTATGGGTTGTAGCCTACCATGAAAAGAAGCCAGGGCAAGAACTCAAGACAGGAACCTGGAGGCAGGAACTAAAGCAGAGGTCATGAAGAAGCATGTGAGGCTGGTCACTTGCCAAGGGGTGGCACCACTTAAAGTTGCCTGACTCCTTCTACATCAATCATCAACCAAGAAAATGCCTGACACTTGCCTAAAGGCCAATGTGATACAAGGATTTTCACAGCTGAGCCTTCTAATTCCAGGTATCTCGTGTGCAGTTGACAAAAATTACCTAGCATGTTCCCCAAATATTCAAGTTCCCATCCAACATTATGACCCAGAGGCTTTGATAAGGCCTGTTTTTATTCATTTGGCTAGTATCTGCTCTATGTGTGATCCCTATACAAATAGAAAATATCTGCTCTATGTGTGATCATTATACAAACAGAAAAAAACAGAGGACACTCAGTACAGTCAAAACTGTATGCTACTCGTGCTTATATCATTAAACATACTTCAATTATACCATGTTGTGTGATGGTAAGCTCCTATCTAAGCTTGTTTGCCTATTTCAGAACATTAATGTTTAAATACTTCTTCACTTTCAAAAATAACAGATTTACTCTCTCCTTAATTGTAGCCACCTATCCTTGAGTCATTTTTCTGGATGTTTAGTCAAACTATAATAAAATCTGTCTTGATGACAAACATTTAATCAAGGAACATAATCCCTTAACATGAGTTGTGCTGCTGCTAACTCTTTTGTGAGACAACTGAATTGGCCCACTGTTCATGCCATGCATTTAGGGTATCTGAAGGTTGGAGAGTTTAAATAACCTTTGAGAGTAACTATCCCTACTTCATCGCAACTCCTTTCTCTAGCTAGGTTCCCTTTTTCCTTTCATTTCTTTTTTCTTGTCTTTGTTTGTTTGCATTTTACTAGATAGATCTTTATCTGTGGTGTGTGTGTGTGAGAGAGGGGGGGGGGAGAGAGATCATCAGTGGCTTTTATATGAAAAGGGGTTATACTACCATTTCACATGGTAGCATATGAAGGATAGAGAAGAAATAGCCAATTATCTGTTCTGCATTACACTAGGTGTTGAGGATGCAGAAGAGAAGGACAAACAAAACTGCTGTCTTGATAAAGCTTTCGGGAGAGAGAAAGAATCAGACAAATGGTTACATGTGTAAGAAATCCTATCATGGTAACAGGAAAACAAGATGTTATGCAGCTAGACACTGGGTAGACCCTGACTACTCCAGCTGTGGCAGAACAGGGCACCTTTCTAATAAAACCCCACGAAGGCCTGACATTGAAAGAGGCATAAAATTCGGAGTGGTGAAAGGTAGAATACAGTTTTGGGGGAAGAGGAGACACAAGTGCAGCATCTTGAAGTTCAAAGGAAACTGGTCAGATCTAAGAACTGTGGAAAGCGCAGGGTGGGGAATAGTACAAATGGACAAATGCTTTTAGAGGGGATGGGCATGGTGAGCATGCCAAAGGAGCTAGAGAAATGGGCTACATTGATTTTGTTCTCTCTTTGGAGCATGAAGTATATGGCAATTAGTCCAGAGTGAGACCCAGTGGCGAGCAGCTTGGCTTCTGCTCCACCATGGGCAATGTTCTCTGTAATGGGTTCACCATTCATTGTCTTCGTGAGTCTATTATACAAACCAACAAAATTTATAATGGAAATGTGGGGCTACCAGCTAGTCTGCTATCTGGGGTGTGGCTGAAGTTTTACCTTGAGAGAAGCTCCCTCACCTTCTGGTAGCTGATGATTGTTCAGGTACGAGTAGGACTTTCCACACATAACAGAGGTGACAGTTAAGGTAGCCTAATAATGAAGAGCATTCTACTGAAAGGGTGTCTTTAGAAACACTTCACTGTGCGCGCGCACGCTTGTGTGTGTGTGTGTGTGTGTGTGTGTGTGTGTGTGTGTGTGTGTGTGCAGATGGTACAGATGAAGTAAAGTTTGAAGTGCCTGTGGATTCCAATCAATGGAGTTTGTGCAGATTGTCAATAACATCCCCTGCAGATTGTGGAGATGTACCAGAAAAATCATTAGCATGAAGAGTTCATGAATCAGAATCTATACACTTTGTATGCAGATTTGACATTTCCTACCCATCTCAAGTAGACAGGTCTCTGAAATGATACTTTACACGAGATGGACCCTTACCAAGGAGGAATCAAAAAGGTCTTTGCAAACAAACACAGATAGTATTTTATTACTTTAAACTTCAAAAGCAGGTTTAATGCTGTGGAAAGCACTACAGAATGTCAGTCACCATATCCCTATTCCACACAAATGTCCACCCAAAAAAGCAAAGCAAAATTCTTCATTTGTAAGATGTAATTTTCTTGGAGAAATCGAAATTAATTCATCCCCATTCTGTTGTCGTCTGACATAGCTGAACTCTAAGCAGGTGCCTTCTGTTTAAAGAAGAAAAGATTTCAACTAGCTGACTAGAAATCAGTTAAATGAAAACTGAGTCCTATTTTCAATAGCATTGCTGTGTAAATGTGCTGGAGCATGCCTATAGGAAAATGGCTTCAACAGATGCAATTGGATGTTCAATCTATAAGAGAGTGACCCATGAGATCCATCCAGTACTCAATGTATTTTATCTGTCAGGTGGGCTCTTTCTGTCTTTGGAGCATTTTCAGAACTCCTTGGACATTTCTCTTTGCTTCTGCAACAGTCCAGCACACATGAGCACCGATTTTATTATCCTGATCACTGGAATTTCACTCTTCTTCCAGGGTCCCTTTAAAATAAGCATTACTGTTGCTTGAACTTAGTTCCCTCTTGCTTTGTTTACTTGGAATGCAATGTTGACTGGGGAGTTCACAGTTTCCCAAGGCCTGAAAGTCTTAGGCTTGCCTTCTATTTTCCTGAGTGCAGCTGGTTCATAAGCACACTGTATCACATTCACTAGGAATGAAAGGTTGCTGTGCATCAGGCAGGGAAATGATTATAAGTTTCTGCCTCGCAATAAGGCTGAATAAAAATAGAAAATTGTGAATTTTCTCATGTGGAGCAGTTTCTGAATAGGTCACATGTTAGCACATGCTGATCAACAAGCTCATTTCCCAGTCATGTCAGAACACAGAGCTGCATACAATGTGGAGTAAAATGTCTTCTTTCTGCTTCTGGAACAATTTAGATGATCCCATTGTCACTGGCCTACCCAATGCCCATTTCTTCTGTCACAACGAAGAATACTCTCCAGGATGAGATTCATAAGGGAAATTCTAGTTCTTTAGAGACTGAATCTATAATTCAAGTTGTATTCTTAATTTTCAATTCCAATGTATTTTTATCCTAGACTCTGAAAGCCAAGGGTTGAAATGAAGTTGGGGCAAGGCCACTGTTAACAGTTTCCAGTGTGGAATGTAAAACCTTAACTTTGCTAGATTTCTAAGACCTTTCTTCTCTCCCTCTTTAAAATATTTATATAGTCTTATTTAAATTTGCTTTTAATTAATACTTAGAAACTTTCATACTCATAGGATACACTGTGACATTTAATTTGAAATCTTTTGTTAAGCTTTGCCTTTATATTTATTCTTATTCAGTCCAAATGAATAGTCAGAATTTCCTTCTATCAAGTATACTTCTACATAATTTTCATTTGTACAATACTTAGATCAATAAACTAGACAACAAACAACTACCAAAATGAAGCAGAAAAGTTACTTAGGTGAAGCCCTGTGACTATTCCCTTCCAGAATCACACCCTGAACACTGCCTGGTGCCAGGCATTTTCTCATGTTCTTTGTCCATCAGCTGTTTGAGTCTCACAACCATCTCAATCAGCTACTATGTTTCTTAACCCCACTCTCAGGTAAGGAGACCAAGGCTTTGCCAGGAAGGTAATTTCCTCAAGTCAGCATCACTAAGAGGAAACAAACAAACAGGGATTTGAACTTGAGTGCTATTTTAAGGACAAACAGCACACTTTTCACCTGTGCTCCAATCATCAGGCCCTTAACCACAGTGGTAGGCTGCCCCTGGCATTAACGAATATGCTCACCAATGGGAATCAAGGAGAGTGAATGGAACACTTGGGCAGAAAGAAAATAAAGAAGGCAGGTCTCGTAACACATTTTGTATTCGGTCAGTTTCTTTGCCTAGTATGAATACTTCATCAATTCTACACACTTTTCTGAATCCTGCTTCCCCTCTGGGCTTTTCCTTTAACACCAGTTCCACCAGCATCAAATTTCTCCTGCCGGGAAGGACCAGCTAAAGGAAGCACAGGAGACTTTACTGCTGGTAAGTGTTCTTCTCATTTCCCTGGGGCTGAAATCAATGGGCAGGTGCTAAGAGTAGAGTAACTTTCTGTGACACTTCCACTCTATGTAAAAGGAGTACTCAATGGGCATTAGCAAGAGTCCTTACTAGCCATTACACTGTTAATCACACCACCACGGACCTGACCGCCAGCATTTCTTTTAAGAGCTATTCTAACAGTATTCCCAGTCAGCGGCATTTATGGTCATGGCAGAACACTGCAGTCGGCACTTTTCCATTTTTTAAAAATAGATTTACAAAGTACCTACCTGAGTGTTAGTACCAGGAATTGTGATGAACCTAGAGTTTCTATTTTTACAAAGTTGAGATATAGAGATAGGCAGATAAGCAAGAATAACATATTAGGATTGGTGTTATGGTAGAAGAAATTAGGGCCCTAGGAGGCAAGTATAAGGCATGCCTTGTCCAAAAATGTGACTTCTTGTTAGGACAGGTGAAGGCAAGGTTCCAAGCAGAGGGAACATCATATGTGAAAATGAAAAAGCAGATTTAGATTAAAAAAAAAAAATCCAGGAACTTAATGAGATGTAACCCAGTGATCTTAAAACACACAAGTGAAATGGAACAGAAGAGACTAGAGAGCGAAGCAGGGGTCATTTACAAAATACAGGGTCCTAAAGCACAGTAAAGACTTGCCTCAAGAGTACTTCATGGTGGTGGAGTAGAAAAATGGTGTGGTCCAACTATGTTTTCAAAACCTTACCATGTCTGCAGCACAGACACTAGTCCAAAGGTGACTCTCAAGTGCCTTGCAATTGTCTAGAAAGGCAACCCTGATGACCCAGACAAGGGTAGCATCTTTGGTTATAGGAACACATAGAAAGGATTTCTCAAGGACAGGGAAGAGGGGAAGAGGAATTACAGTGAATTAGAGAGGGCCACTGGGAAGAATGAAGGCTTGGGATACATTCTGGGGTTATTATTCCTGAAGAACTGGGTGACTGAAGATGCCACTTAATGACATTTGGAAACATACAAGTAGAAAATACTTGGAAACAGATGGTGAATTCAATGAACCATCACTACAGCTGAAAGAATCCTTGGATGCTCAAACACAGCATTAGAAAGGGTAGAAGGTGACTTCTCCCACGCCAAATGATTTCTACTCACAGTGCACATCCTGGGAAGCTCACTGAACTCCTAAAAGCAGCCTGGACCAGTGATGACAATACCATGGAATACTAGAATTCTTTTGGATGACTGGAAGGGAAAGTATGCTGCCTCTTATAATGCTTACTTTGTTGAAACAATGGACTTGGAAAGTGGAGAGGATAGCACCCATCGCTATCTATTCATATAATAAACCCAAAAGCTAACAATAAAAGTGTGCCCTTATTTTGTCTCCCCAACAGGTAGTTTTCCAGTCCATCTATGCAAATTAAAATTCACTCTCTATAAACAATGAAGACTGGCCAGAAATACTGAAACTGAATTGACCAATCGAAACACCTACATCTAATGAGTTAGCAGTGCCTAACCAATGGGTTGCACAGAAGTCACATGTCATGCAGCATTATTAAATTATGAAAGAGTATAAGGAAACTGCATCAATTAAACAAAACAAATATGCCTCATCTAGACACTGATTCTCACAAATCAGCTAAGATAATGTGAGGAAAAATCAGGAAAATTTGAACACTGGCTAGATATTTGATAGCAAAGATATTGGTTTTGTTTGTAGTAATTGTATTGTGTGTGTGTGTGTGTGTATGTGTGTGTGTGTGTGTGTGGTTTTATTTTTTTAACTTATACAAATACTGGCTATAATACTCATAGATGAGTCACAAGACCAATGTTATCCAGAACAGACCAGAGGTAAGGTCAATTAGAGCATAGATGTAGGAGAATTTCCTCATGCTAACAATCACAATAATCACGAGATGGGTGTTAATTAGACTGAAGCCTCTTGCACACTATCTCTGCATTTGTTTACACTTGAAATAAAAAAAATTAACAAGCTACCCAAGAACTATGAGGTTTAAGAAAAGTTAAAATGAAATGTGAATAATGAAGCAGAGCTTACTTATCCATTTTAAAGTAATGGCTTTCAGAAATGTGAACTCAAAGTGCCTGAGCAGTCAGCCATTCCTCTTCTCCCCACGTTTTATGTTTGGATGGATTCCACATTGGGAGTGTTTTGGTGCACTCACAGCCCTCTGTGTTTCAACTTTATTTGATAGGATCTAAATCTCATTAGGCTTACTCCTCTCTTTCCAATTGTATTTTTAACTTTTCAGGACATTTGTCTTTGTTTGTTTGCTTTTTTTGTCTGAGACAGGATTTTTTGTGTAGCTTTGGAGTCTTGTTCTGGAACTAACTCTGTAGACCAGGCTTGCCTCGAACTCACAGAGATCCATCTTCTTCTGCCCCCCTAGTGCTTGGATTAAAGTCATTTTCCACCACCCCCTACCTTTTCAGGCCTTTTGGAAGCGATGTTAGAGACTTGTCCTCTTCCCTTTCTTCTCACTGACTGACATCTTCCTTGCTGCTGAATTCATTCAGTAATGTCTTAGTCCCAGGGATAAGCTATTTTAATCACCTCCCACAAAAGATTGAAGCCAGGTAACAGATCTTATTTGGAATAGAAGTGAAAACAGTATAAAAATTTATTTCTAACATGCTTATTCAACTATTATATGGAACCCATTTCTCAGCACACAACATCTTAAAGAAATAAAAAGAAAATGATGTCATCCCCTCTGTACTGTGCCTTCCAATACATGCCTGACATTGGGTTTATGCTGACTTCCTCATATTGCCTTAGACTTAAATAAGTTATGATTTGTTTTTAATTAAAACTTAAGTAACCTGGAGTCTTAAGAACATTATTTTCAGGATAAAAGGCTGCCTGGTACACAACTATGGGAAGTTGTCGCATGTTCAGATACTTCTGGGAAAAGTAATGGCAGACCTCAAGAGCATTCTATGTATAACAATAGCACAAAAAGTTTTCCTGACAACAAAGCCTAGTTATAGCATGGGGAGACGAAACTTGACACCCGGAAAAACTTCAACAAGGAGACAAGAAAACACCTGAGTTGCAAGGGCAGAGAAAAAGTCACAGGAAGTAGAGATACAGAGAGCAAGCTTCCTTTACCCCATAATTTGGGTTACGCTCTGGTTTACTTGAATGTACCAAAGCTGTAGCTCAATGAGAAATAAAAATTGATGCCACGTTATCAAGATAAAAGGGAGCTACCATCCTTTCGGGATAGATGAACTTCCGCTTCCTCTTGTTTTTCCTTTGCAAGTATACCCTTTATTTGAAGCTTTGTGGTCAATATTGCAGAAATGATTCACAGTGGATACAATCACCTCTTCTCAGTTCATGGTCTGAATTGAGTTCTAAGTGGGAAACAGTTGCATGATCTACTACTTTTCGACAAAGTCTTTTCTTAATCAACAGCATATGTATATATGTGTGTACATATTCAAGAAATTTGAGACCTTTGTTGGTGTGACCCTTTAAATTGAGGGAAACAAAGTGAAAAGAATAAAGGTTAAAAACACATCCATGTGCAGTCATTTGTATAAAAGATGGTGACTTGATAACTATTTGTCCAATTAAAAGAGCTCAGACTATACACATAGTTTAAACACTATCTTATGAACTAAACTCTCTATTTGTGGCCATGCTGTTTTATTAGAACTAAATGTTTTCAATCCGTCCCACCACCACCGCTTTCAGATATTCACCTGAAGTTACTCTTGAGGTTCAGAAAACATGTGTAACAGTCTTCCCACCCTCTCTTAGAAAAGGCCATAGAAAGCCAGTGTCCCTTCCTTTCTGTACACTTGTGATTTTATTAGACTAGGGCCTCTGGTTTTCAAATTACTGAATGGACACTTTATTTAAAGGTGAGCCATGGAACACTGACTGCTGTTTACAGTGCTACCTTTCACGACGTCCTTGAAGAACAAGGAGGTGGGATTTAGCTGATGGGGTGAAATGGCACCTTTTCGTTGTTTTAAATAAAGGTCAAAAGAAAAAATGTCTAAAATATCCTGTGAGTCCATCCTAGCTCAGATACTTCAGTTTTATGTTACTGTCATACTCTTTTTTTAGCAACTGAATGAGACAGCTTACATTTCTTCTGCCTCTCTTAAACACTTGCAGATACTAAGTGGCTTTCTATGTCAACAAAACACTGGGGATTAACTGATGCTGACCATCAGTTCTAGACCCACATGAAAGGATAAAGGAGACAAGAATGCCATCCATCTAATCTGTTGATAAATGGAATTTTACTCTTGCAAAACATGGGTGAAAAATAGGCAAACAGGAAAATGGAGGATGAGGTGGCGGTCTTCACTTCCATGGCTGTTAACCAAATCAATACATTAGTTCCTTATGTTCATTTGTTGAGGAGACGTGGATCAAGGCAATGGATAGAGTTAATTCCTTGCATCTAAGGTGTGTGTGTGGGGGGGTGAATTTACTACCATTAAGTTCAGGAAGAAAATTAGTTCCTCTGAGAAAAGCATCTTTGCATGCAGTCAACTCCGTGCTCTAGAGCACTTCCCATGGTTTCGGCCCATTAAGCAGAGCACAACAGCTTGATGAATTAATGCTTATATAGGCACAGTTGGCAGCTTCTAATTAAATAATTATGGCTAAGCAGCTGCACAGAAGCTGTTATGCACCCTAGAAAGCCAGCTGTCAGTTTTATTGGTCCTAAGACAGAGGAAGAGTTAATACCTAGCTCTGGATGTCGGGTACAAAAGGGAAGTCTATGATTTGCAAAATATATTATACTGTTAGTATGAAGCTCCTGTGGTTGTGTTAGCCTATCCATAGAGATGGAGAGCAAACTACTGCTGAACAGCTAAACAAAAGAAGCAGCAATTATATGATCAGGAGATTGGAACATTTCCACAACATTCTAAAGAAGACATAGTGTCAGACAGATAAGCCCTTGATGAATACAGAAACACTGCTGACCTAGATGGCAAATGCATCAATTGGGTGGGTAAATAATTAAAAGTCAAGTGCACAAACCTACATTTGAACTATCTTTAAAGCATATTTTTCCCCAAAGTTTGAAGAAGAGAAGAAGACATATGTTCTACAGGATTACAGATAGTGACAGCCCCTAACAGAAGATTTAAAATCTAGAATCTAATCTCTGTATCCATGGGAACTTTGCCAGGCAGAAGAAAGCAGTATTTGTTGATTAAGCTCTGGCCTAAATGAAGATGATTGCAAAGGTCACATTAATGTCACTGGACCAATAATGTTTGCTATTCCATACAAATCAGCAACCTCCTAGGGTTGATTTATTTTTTCTTCATAGGCCATCTTGCCCATGCAATCCACACAGCCTTACTTCCGAATAGATATGTGATGATGACCCAGTTTGAAGAAACTCCACATTCCATTGGTTTCTCTACCTGCACAAACTTCAAATGGAGAAACACAACTATAGGCAAAACCTGGTTCAAGAAACTCCATCTTCCCTTTATATTTAAACAAATGTAGATATCTTAATCCTGAGTTCTGAAATTGCTTTATAATTAGCAGAAAGAGCCAGGTGGTGTTGGTGCATGCCTTTAATCCCAGCACTTGGGAGGCAGAGGCAGGCAAATCTCTGTGAGTTCAAGAACAGCCTGGTCTACAAGAGACAGTTCTAGGAAAGTCTCAAAAGCTACACAGGGAAACACTGTCTTAAAAAACAAACAAACAAACAAAAGTCAGCAGAAGGAAATGGAATGCTAACAATGAACTCAACACCCAAACCCAAATCCTGTTGAAAATCAGCAGTTAAACCAAGTATCATGCTATATATATCCCAATTTACTGTTCTTCCTCCAAAGACCAGCTTGTGTTTCACAATGTCCATCCATAAAACAAGGCTATCCACACCCTAAATGTCCATTTAAGCAAAAGGACAGACTTGGAGAGCCCTACTTGAAAGGCACTGACAATCACATCTCCTCACATATACATACTCATTATTTTTTTTTTTTAATGTCAGGAATTCTATCAACTCAGCATCTAAGGTGTTTGCATGTGACTGGCAATTCTCAGGGATCTAGTACTTTTTAGGTGAATCTTAAATGAAGTTAGGCTAAATTAAGCCTGCAATGCAACTCCAGTCTCAGCAGAAGTTAAAGAACGAAACAACAGATTTGCAAAGCCTGTAACAGTGGATTTCAGACCTGGGGGAAATGGGGGCTTTTCAGCAGTCTGCACTGCCATCTAGCCAAGACCACATCACTCTGTACAGCATCCATCTGTGTTCTGAAAGCCAGTAATGAAAGCAAGCTTCCAGCAATCAGCTTCACAGACCTCAAGAGTTTAGCTGAGAGGACTGGCCTTAGTCCTTCTTCTGAACTGACTCTCCAAACCTTGTGAAACATCAGCCAAGCTCTATCAGCAATCTCATCTTCACAAGTCACTATCTAGGAAAAAAAGTCACACATGCTTGTTTCTGAACTCTGACAGCATCATTGGTCCCGTCGAAAATTTGAAGTCTAACTATCCTGTGACCTCCAGGATCCGGTAAGGAGCAATAACTGAAGTGTAGCCTCTAGGACTCTATAGTTTCAGCACAGCTGCAATCCCAAACTAGTATCCTTGGACCCTAACAAAACACGAGACCACATACATCTGTGAAGTGGAGTCAAATACACAAAAATAAATGGAAGCCTTCCTACTTACGATAGAAGACGTATTCGGTATAGCTTGACCAGATCTTATCTTCTGTGTACTGGTTGACAAAAGACGCTGTCACCGAGGAGTTACAGGCCACCATGTGGAATCCACACTCTGACAACATGTCAAAAGCTCTTTCCAGGTGTTTGAACTTGAGATAAAATCTGGAGGTGTATCTTTCTGGGGCTCGGTCAGGGTCTCTGCTTTCATTCAGAGTTTCTCCAAAGACTTCCTTTGCCAAGGAAATCCTTCCGCAAACCAAAATCCGGGGAACTCTCCGAAACTTGGCATCTGCTTGCCCCTCTCTGCCCAAGGTACAGGATCCCCTGTAACCCACAGTAATAAAACCCCACTTGCGGTCATGAGGGAGCAGTGAAGATGTGGGGCAGATTCTTGGGTCGCTTCCTTGGGAGCCATCCTCGAAGTCACTGTGGCAGAATTCATCCGGGCTCTGCTTGACTTCCTCCGGGGCCAAGAGCTTTACGAGGTCCGGGAGCAGGAAATACTCAGCCTCTCTTTTCAGCCTTCCCCGTTCTGGAAAGTGATCAGGCAGGACTACCTGCCTGTCCCTGAGAAAGTCCAGAATATAACGGAATAGGAAGCCATCTCTGTCGATGAAAAACCTTCCCTTGGAGTCCTTGGCCAGATCGTTAGCGTTGTCTCTCTTTGGGGAAAACATTTTCCACAGGAGGGAATGGGGGATGCTTATTAATGTGGAATGACGGGTGAAGTAAACCTGGCCCCCAACGTTCAGCTCTATGACTTCAGGGAAGGAGTTGGGAACCGTGGCCCCTTGATCCCGAGGATAATAACGACTACAGTTCCCACTCAGAGCCATTGTCCCTTTTCTTCTGCAGCTTCCTGGACTTAAAGGTGCAATCCAACCAAGTTACAGCCTCAGGCTTTGCATCCAATTGTAAGGGAGGGAAGAGGTGCTAACTTGTTTACAGTGACCTCCTATTACCGGCTTTTGCTCTTTGTTCCCCCAACAAAGCAAAATTTAGGAGAGTCCACAGGTGAAATGATGCTGGACAGAGAGTTTAAAGCTGTCTGGTAGTGAGCTACCACTTCACAGGATATAATAATCAGCTTGTCTACATTCGATCTTCCATTAGGCCGTCTAGGCAAGAAAGCCAAGTGCCCAGTTACTCAGAGGTCTGTCTGAGGGGAGAAGAGAGAAATTATTTCCTTAGACCCAGAATGAGTCAGAAAAGGAGAAATCTCTGGGGAGAGCAGAGAGGGAGAGAAGGAGAAAGGGAGGGAAAACGACAGGGAGGAGATTATTTTTACATAAGCATCCTGTAACTATTGACTTTAGTCACTCCTTACCTGAGTTAGTGCTTCCCCCAGACTGCACTGTCTTTAAGTTTATCCTATGCCACTGTCTCCAGCCAACTGCTGCTCAGATTCATCCTGTTTGTAAATCTGATGTAAAAGGCATATGCAATTTTCAACTTCCAAAGAACCCCGGTTTTTTTTTTTTTTTTTTTTTTTTTTTTTTTCCCCAGACAGGACAGAGAAAGCAGTGAAGTCTCTGCGCTTACCTTAGCGAGTGCTGGAGACTCGGTTCTTGAGAAGAAATCTCCAGAGCAATCAGGAAACCAGAGCCAGGCAGGGTCTGGATCTCTTGTCAAATCCCAAACAGGTAATGGACAGATGGTATCAATGAAAAGTGCCAGAGAGAGGGGATCTCGGGGAAACAAACGATTCTGCACTGCACTTAAGAGCTCGTAGATGTACGTTTGTGTATATGTGTGTACATATTCACTCCCAAATGTCTACTTAAAAACGGATCGGAAAAAAAAAAAAAGTTGAACCGTGAGGAGGTTGAGTCGAAGAAGTGAAACAGAGAAAAATATATTCAACCAAAGCTTCGGCAGGGAAAACAAGAAAGACCAAAATCCAAATCTTTACGACAGATCCTTTACACCTGGGAGAGTTGCAAGAGGTACCTGGACTTGGATGCGTTCAGAGAGCCTGGAAGCACACAGACAGACAAATGCGCCTGGCCAGGGTCTCAGCAGCCATCCCACCTGCCGGCAAGGGCAAAGGGACGCCCATATCCCCGCCAGTTAGGAGCAAGAAGGAGCCAGGGCGACGGGGAGATGCCTGCCGGGCTCGGGTTCCGAAGCTGGGAGGTCCCACGATGCCAGGAGCAGTTCGGATGCTGTTGTGTGAGCAGTGCAGGCAAGAAACCATCCAGGGAAATGACTATTACATCATCTTAAAGGAATAGGGCTTAGAGAGAGCGGAGGCAGCTCAGAGTCACGTCCTGGGCGGTGACAGGTTGCCAGCACTGACGGGGACTTGGACGTGGCGCCCGCGGTGGGCACTGGACGGGAGGCGCTGGGTCCTGGTGCAGGGCGGGGACGCTGCTCCCCACCGGCCCCCGTCGGACCTGTGATCAGGAGTTTGCACAAGCCACCTCTCAGCTATTCCCTGCCTTCAACTCCAACGCACCCCTCCCCGCCCCCATCAATTACCCTCCACATTGGCAGTGATTTTCATTTGAAAAACCCCCGGACGAGCTCTTCAAATGCATGGCTCTGCAGAAGGGCTCATGTCTCCCTCTAAACCATTTTCCCTTTAATCTGAGGAATGTTCAAGTTACAAAGTGTTTTGTATTCATTCCTTTTAAGCCTTTGATTACAGTCGTATTCAAATGCCCTTTCCCCTTCATTCCTTAGGCCAACACAAGCGTGCGTATACACACACACACAGACACAGGCACACATGCAAGATCGAAGATGCTTTCTCAGAATGTTCATTCAAACGTCCATAAAAAGCTAGGAATTTTTAACAGTAAGTCATTATCTTGACTTACCTATAAGAAACTGCTACCGGCAACCTGTTCTGAGGCTTCCTCCTTGCTGAGACTCTCTTTAGATGCGCCTGCCCATCCCAACCCATCCCAAGAGTACTCCCATGGAAGACACGCCTGCTAAGAGACATTTTACCCCTGTCCCAGAGGGCTCCGTTAAGTGCATCATTAGAGTTTCAAGAAGGCATTTCCAGGGCAACCTAATACACTAACGAAGTGCTTCCAGTTGAGCCTGCCAGTCAATAATGGCCCAGCTAACTGCTTACAGTAAGTCCCCCATTTCCCCTTAAAATTCCCAAGTCCTGGGCTCACATCCCTGATAAGAAGGCACCTTTTCATCAGTGAATAACACAGGTGAGGCACACACCACTCCAAACAACTGCTAATTTAAAAGCTGAAAATCAAAAACGGAGGTGAACATATGAGCTGAATACATTTGAGATTTGTGTGTTCCTTGCCAACTTTTGCACCATGAATCAGCTTGAAGGTCTTTCAACAACAGACTAACTCTTTCTCTCTCTCTCTCTCTCTCTCTCTCTCTCTCTCTCTCTCTCTCTCTCTCTCTCTGTGTGTGTGTGTGTGTGTGTGTGTGTGTGTGAGTGTGTGTGTTGTGTGTGTGTGTGTTTAACAATGTCTTCTTTCAATAACCATTGGGTTACTGAACACATTCAGAGTATTAGCTCACTCCCAACCCCTGATTCTAGTTGACTTTGCTGCTTTAATGCATTAACCTGCGCTCCCTGGCCTCCTTTGCCTGGATTTTAAAGCTGGCTCAATTAAGGAAAGGTTTATTATGTGATGCGCTTATATCGCCATCTAGTGTCCAAGACGATCAGTACAAGTCGGTATATGGACATTTAGCGGAGTTAAAAATGTTATCTATTATTTTTTAGACCACCCCGAGCCTTTATACAAAGTACTTCAAGACAACACATCGAGGGGATACTTGCAAGTCAATGACTATTGCACCACTACTCATTAGTCTAAATTTTATAACCAGCATAGGTATCAGTCAATAAAGGTGTGGACAAAGAAAACATCACATACATAAACACACACACAAACACAACACACAACACACACACACACACACACTGATTTAAAATGTTATCTATTTTTAAGTTTTTATAGTGAACTGAATTTACTTTGTATTAATTATTCACCATGACAACAAGAAAAACATTTCATTTCCACCAGGTCAGAGAGAAAAGAGTGGATCTGAGTCTAAGCTGCCTCAAGTATTGGTTTGGTTGACTAAGAAAGCAAATGAATGCTTGGCTTCTGTCGATGCTGTTGCTGCTGAGACAAGGTCTTATGTAGCCCAGGCTGAACTCAAACTTGCTGTATATCCAAGGTCAACTTTGACCCTCTGATTCCCCTCCCTCTTCTTCCAGGACTGAGATCACAGGCACCACCATACCTATCCTGTGTGTGTGTGTGTGTGTGTGTGTGTGTGTGTGTGTGTGTGTGTGTGTGTGTGTGTTCTCATGTACATGCATGACAATGGAAATGTGAAAACAGACCCCCACATGTGAACAGTGGAGACTCTACCTCTGAGATCTATTTTTATTCTGAGCCCCTGTGCTTTAATTTTTAAAAGTGTAACAGCACATTCTGACCATTTCTTCAGAGCTCAGGTGTCAAAGTAGTCTCTTCATTAGGGATTCTAGAGAAGTAGGGAAGACAGCTGATTAGAAAACAAGAATTTCAAGATTATGATGCATTTTAATGAACCAGTCACTTGAAAGAGTTTCTAATATTAATTTAAATCGCAAAGCTGAAAGATTCTACAATCTCAAAGAAAAAAATGTTCTCAATTCAAAAATGTGAGTACTAGCCTGGTGTGGTTTAATTAAGCAGTCCTTTAATCCCAACACTTGAGAGGCCAGGTGGATGGATCTCTGTGAGTTAAAGGCCAACCTGGTCTACATAATAAGTTCCTGGACAGTCCAAGCTACATAGGGAGACATCGGGGAAAAAAAAAAAAGAGGAGGAATCTGTTGATTGGTCTTTGTTTCATAGGTTACATTATTTTCAGGCCAACCACTCATTTGAAAATAATAACTATTATTAGTTATATCTACTAATGGGTTTGCCGCTGTTTCTATTTGTGCATGCTGCACTTTGCTCGATTCTACTTTCCCAACTCTGAACCTTTCCTCTTCCTCCCTTTCCCATGTCTGCGCATGCCTTCCTAAGAGCCATTCTACTTTCAGGTCATCATTTTAAGACTTTTAATTTTTTCTATTCTAGGTTCCACATATGACAGAAAACATGATAGATACATTTTTCTAAGTCTGACTTACTTCACTTAACATGATGACTTCTAGTTCATTCATTTTCTAGCAAATATGTTATTCATTTTTATGACTATATGAAACTCCAGTGTGATGTGGTGTGTGTGTGTGTGTGTTAAAATTTTCTTTATCCATTTGTTGATAGACACCAAGATTGATTTCATAACCTGGATACTATGACTGCATTACAATGAAAATGGATTTGTAGGTGTCTCTAGTGAGTGTGGATAAGATTCTATCTGGTATATACCTAGGAGTGGTATAGATGTATCAAATGGTAGTCCTATTTTCAATTTCTTGTAAAACCTTTAATGACAAAATTGATTTCCATTCCCACCAACAGTATGTAACTGTTCCTTTTTGTTCTGCATCCTCACGAACAATTATCCTTTGTCTGTTGCTAATAGCCATGTGAATGGAGTAAGAAGGGCCATGGGTGTAATTTCCATTTTGGAATATTTGTTGACCAGATTATTTTTCTTGAAAAGGGTCTTTTCAGACAGTTTGCTCATTTTTTTATTGACTGTCTTGTTCATTCATTGTTATGAGCTTTGAGTTCCTTATATGTTCTTCATATTAGTTATCTGCCACACAAGTGGCTAGCGGAGATGTCTCTCCTATCCTTTAAGCAGGAACAAGAAGTTCCTCAGTGATGTTGGAGAATGGACTGATAGCACCTAGCAAATTAACATACACATAAAAATGTGCTTTTGACATCTCAACAGAGCCTCTCAGGCAGAGTTAGTGAATGAGAAGTGGGAGGCAGTGATTCACATGTCATAACACACTCCAGTTTTTAACTGCAGCAGTCCATTTTGAAATGAAATTATACTTATATCCTTGGAGACATAGTCTGGGGACTAAAAAGTAAAATGCTCACCCATGCACATGAATCTAGAACCCATGACCACCTGAAACACAGTGTCAGTTTTTAACACCATGAACACTCTGTATTTCCACTATTTTATTAGAGTTCTGTGCTGACTGTGTTCTCTTACTATAGTAAATGGCTCGTAATTGGCAGCAGGTTTGCTAGCCCTCTTAGGTACCATCTACATTCTAATCTACCATGTGCCTCAAGAGATCAGCCTAATCTGGGCCTCTGTTGCCTCAGGAGTGGCCACAATTTTGGTTTGAAATTGGTCTGAAGCATATTAATGTAGACCCCAAATATGTAGTACTCCCTATTCCGTCTGTCTCTGGGACAACAAGGAGAGGTGAAAGGTAAGAGATAAAAGACTTGAAGGAAGCATAGAATATGGACAGACTTCAGTAGTGCTAAAGGAAGCGAGTATCTCCTGGAGGCTGGCAGTAAGATTGGCTCCTTGGTGCCTCAAGAAAAGGCAAGAAGCCAGGTCTAGTCTGTAAGTGTATTCCTGTCCTTCGTGTGAGCAGATCACACTGGTGGTGCTATTATTCCCTTCTGGCAGCTCTCCACTGAAACATTGTGTTGATGGGACATGCAAACACCAAAGGCCAAACACTAGATAGCAACATATTTCTTTTAAGGGAAGAGCACAGAAGACTGTTCATCCTGTTCTTTGTAATAGTCAAGCATGTAGCACATTGAAACACTGATTATGTAAATTGAAGAAATGTATCTTAGTCTGTGTCTCATTCCCTACATTTCTACACCCCTGCATAGCTGAACTGTTGAAGGTACATTTTTAAAAAAGGAGCAATTTTAATTTAGGGATAATGTAATCATTCTCTACACAGAACACACTCAACTTTCCTCTCCCAGCTAGCAGAGGTAGCTTTTATGCTGCCTTGCTCTCAGGAAGAAAATTGGCCTCATAAACCCACTCCCGTTGCTATGGACTCATCATAGTATGCACCCTAAGCTCTATGGCATTGTCACCATCATTTGTGATGGCTGCTCTCTATGGAGGTTTCGCTGCGATCATTATGGAGGTTGCACGGTGACCATCAGTCCTCCTCATGTCCTGCTAAACTGGAATCATGAGTTAGAGCAAGAGACTCAGTCTCCCTGCTAGAGTTAAAATGGCGATAAGAAGACCTGCCTCATGGGTGTGTTGTGCAGATTAAATATTACAGTGCACACGGGTCCTCAGGCACATTCCACAGCTCTCAGTGAATGCTTAGTAACTGCCATCAGTATTTACAATGGTGGCAAAAGAAGCTGAGTTCCCTGCTAGACTCCAGCAGAGGCAGGAAGATATTACAAAAGTGGTTCAAGACTGAAATGCAATTCTACTTTCAAAATCATCGCTCTCACTAGCATGGAATGCCAGGTGATGATGAATGTTTATTCGAGCAACTTTTCAGTTTATGGGAAAATTTAGGTTTTTTTGTAAGACGGAGAAATAGAATTTGGAACTAGAAATAAGCCATATCGCAGCGGCTAAAATGGAAGAAAGCACTATCTTTCACCAGGACACGTCACATTCCATACGGACTTTTTAAGTGCTGATGTCGCATCCATTATACCACTAGGTAGTTGAGGCACAAAGCTCTGTGACAGGATTTCATAAATCCAAAGAAAGATTGTACCAGTGGATAAATAATTGAACATCTCGGAATTCTGAGGCCTGCCTTTTATTTCCTTGAACACGCCGTATGCAGCCTTTGGGCCCTACAGTTCATATAGGATGAGAAGGAAGCGTTGACATCGGATGGCCTCTGCTTCCTTCAATACTGTCTCCCCTTAAGGATGATGTGTGATGGCAAAGTGAATATAAAACACAGCTGCCAAGTCTTCAAGGACAGTCCAGCAAATGATTTGCTGTGTCAGAAGCAAAACATGATGGTAACAAATGGAGGCACTCACGGTTAGTGCAAAACCTGGCACTAACTGAAGAGTTTAGAGGAGCCCTCAGCAGGCGGGTTGGACAGGGAAACCCGATGAGGTCGTCCATTCTGGCCTCGGTAACAGTTTGAAGTAAGAGTGGCAGTTCACATGCTTACATGCTGCAGTTCTTCCCGAAAACATTCTTGAGGTCTAGACTCGGAATACAAACAAAGATAGAAACAGCTTGTATCACCGTGGAGCTTTTGACTAGAATAAAGCAGAAGAAAGCTCTTCCAAGTGAGGGGTCACTGAGATGTTGCTGTGAAGAAAGCACTGTTGTTAGGGGGAGCCATGCTGTGGGCTCTGGTAAAGACTGGGGTGGTTTTAATTGGGGTGGGGGAGGCGATGAAGAAATACATATTTCTGTAACGGAAGATGGAGTCATACTTTTCAAATTTCTGTTCAAAATGAAGAAGATTTTTCTGGAACAAATGATGAAAGTTATGAGTGCACATTTTGACAACCAAGTTAAATAAATCCAATTTCCTTGAACATATTTGAAAACTAATCTTAGCATGGCCCTAGCCCGTCCTGCACTTCCTCCTTCCCCCCCCCCCCCAACCTCCCTGCCATCTCCAAAGTGCTGGGGACCAAACGTAGGACTTAAGCATGTTAGGCAAGTACTCTGCCACTGAGCCTGCTCCCCAGCTCCCAGTTTTTTTGTTTTTTGTTTTTTGTTTGTTTGTTTGTTTGTTTTGTTTCTTTTCTTGCTTTTCATATTTTGGGACATCACTTTGCACTAGCTTTGAACTTGGAATTCTCTTGCTTAAGCCTGTGTGGGACTGAGATTACACAATGTTCCGAAATGCCCAGATCAATTGAATATTTCAAATGGATTGGGTAGTGAGAAAAAGAAAATATAGGTGCCTGACTGTCAATCAACTATTTCTAACATTTTAATGAGGGAAAGGGAGTTTGCGCTTGTTAGTTTTATGTCAACATGACCATAAGATAGAAGGAGCCTTAATGGAGAAAACGCCTCCATAAGATCTGGCAGTGAGACATTTTCTTACTTAGTGATCACTGGGGGAGGGCCCAGGCCATTGCCGGTGGTGCGATCCCTGTACTGGTAGTCCTGGGTCTTATAAGAAAGCAGGTTGAAAAAGTCAGTAAGCAGCACCCCTCCAGGGCCTCTGCATCAGCTTCTGCCTCCAAAATCCTGTCCTGCATAAGTATCTGCCCTCACTTTTTTTTTTTTTTTTTTTTTTTTTTTTTTTTTTTTTTGTGAGAAACTGTGAGTGAAATAAACTTTTCCTCCCAAGTTGTTTGTTTTTGGTCATGGCATTTCATCACAGCAATAGTAGCTCTAACTAGGACTGGAAGAAAGACAGTCCTTTCCCTACAATTTGCTTAAACATGCTGTGTTCATTCACTAAAGATACTTATTATTTATTATTATTTCTACTTATTATGTAGTGTATCTCTTTACTGTGAAATGATATAATTTGTATGCCACTAATTCTCATTCTTCAGTCTTCTTTCTAGGAAACCCATTTTTTTTAAATGATATCAATATTGTCATCCCAAAATATTATATAGAGCTGAGCAAGCCTAGATATGAAAGTTAAAGCATTTACCTTTTCTTAAACCATGGAAATACTTTATAATAATATCTCTCATTTCTTTTTAGCATATACTTTACTTTTCAATGGCATCTATTAAATGTCTTGAAGAAATTTGTTGGAAGCACGCTTAAAATTCCCTAGTTAAAAAGAGAAAACTGAAGCGCTATGGGAAACAGAAAGCTACCTAAAGGTGAACTTCTTTATTGAAACTCTAAGGAGCATCTTGCTTAGCTTGAAGTGCCCACTAAATGAATGTTGATGAGCCAAACAGTGACATCTTGCACCACTGTACATTTCCTGGGTTTGAAGTCAGAGAGGCGCTCATCTTGAATTTATTTAGAACTGCTCTAGACCAATCAGATTCCCTAGATGACAGAGGCGCTCAGGAATAGTTTATATGTGTGTATAAATTGTAGTCCATTGCTGCAACCGATCATGGGGATAATGCATATTTGGTTCCCAGCCATTTCAGACTAAGAGCTATTGAAGTGGTGCTTCCCAATCTGTTTACATATCCTACCAGGTCCCCTTTTTTTGTCATTACTTGTGTGCCAGGGCAATCTGGTTCAAGATGGCTAAAGGTGTGTGAGCCACAATGCTGGTAATTTTACAAAGTGGCAAGAAAGAGGCTGGACAGGAACAGGCAGGCTTAGCTGTAACAGCACCAAATTTCTCTAAGAGTGCAGTCTAAGAAACCCAGATCAGCAAGTAATTGTTGCCTGGGAGAAACCCTATGAATCACGTAGAGCAGCATAAGCTCTCTGTCACATAGAAAGATCAGAAAGATAAACAGAAGAAATCTATGGCATATTTCACCAGGAGATTTTCAGAAAAAGAAGGATGATTTCCAAAGACTGACAATACCATGTCCCTAGGGAACTGTAAAACACAGCACCATATGGGTTGTGTGAGCATTCTAGCATAATGCTTGTAGCCTGGGAGTTGGAGATAAGAGAATACCAGATACTCTTCATATTTCAGCTGCTCAGAAGATCCAATAATGAAAACTGGCCTGATGATTTGGAGAAGCTGACTTTGGATAAGGTTTAGCAGTCCTCTAGTGCAGCTGAGTAACAGACTATCTGATGAAAGAACAAGAGTCAATTTGATCAGTACAAAACAACAACTTCAATAGAGTTTTGGCTTACTGTTAAGTTTGGGAAATAAATCTTCCAAGAAATATTGAAGTAATATGAGAACTAAAAATTACTTTCTGGGGTAGAGCCAGCAAAGTTTCTCCCAATCTGTAGCTGGCTGCTCACTCTATTGAGTTTGTTTTGCAGAAAGTTTTCTAATTTCACGTAATTTCTCTTTTTACTTTCATTTTTCTTCTTTATTTTGTTTTTGAGATAGGGATTTTCTGTGTAGCCATGCTGTTCTGGACCTCACTCTGTAGATCAGGCTGGTCTTGAACTCAGAGATCTGCCTGCCTCTGCCTCCTGAGTCCTGGGATTAAAAGTGTGCACCACCACCACCCAACTAATTTCATCCATTGATTCTAGAGGCGATTTCCTATGTTAGGACTCAGATAGGAAATTGATATCTAGAATATGTAAGGTAATGGAAAAATTAAATACCCCCAAAATCCAAACTGCCCAAACAAGTAGACTAATGAAGTCAACCAACAGTTCTCAAATTAGGAAATATAAGTGGATAATGACTATTTTAAAAATGAGTTCCAAGCCAAGCGGTGGTGGTGCACGCCTTTAATCCTAGCACTCAGGAGGCAGAGGCAGGTGGATCTCTGTGAGTTCAAGGCCAGTGTGGTCTACAGAGCAAGTTCCAGGACAACCTCCAAAGTAATACAGAGAAACCCTGTCTCAAAAAAAAAAAACAAAAACAAAAACAAAAAACAAAAAAACAAAAACAAAATAAATATGCATTGCAACATCCTTAGCCATAAGGGAAATGTAAATAAAACTGATTTTGAGATTCTATCTCACCCCAATCAGAATAGCTAAGATCAAAACATCAAATGAGAACAAAATCTGGCAAGGAAGAGCAGGAAAGGGAACCCTTGCTCACTGTTGTTGGCAGTATAAACTAGTGCACACATTGAGCACATTATATGGAGATTTCTACAAAGAATCAACCACAGAACTATCATATGAGCCAGCTATACCACTCCTTGGCTTGTACCCAAAAGGCTCTCTATATATTGTGTGAATGACTCCACCCCTGGGCAGAAGTGAACAGCATCTGTTCACTCACTCCAGTGAATTGATGACAATCCAAAATACAGACACTAGCAAAGTCCAACTTTGTGAACCCGTGAAGTTTTTGTAATTTCACTTTTATACACTTACTAGGTAGTTTCTCTTCAGTCGCTATGTTTTTGGTTTTTTTTTTTTTTCTTTTGAGATTATAATTGTATCATTTCCCCTTTCCTTTCCTCTCTCCAAACCCCACTCTCTTTCAAATTTAGGACCTGCTTTTCTTTGTTTATATGTGTGTACATACATATATATTAGGAATACATATATAAAGTGTCTGCAATAAATACATATATGTGAATGTATACATACACATATATTCCTAAATATATAACTACAACCTGCTCAGTCCATTTAATGCTACATGAACTCATTTTCAGTAATGGATAATCGATTGGTTTGTTTCTCCCTGGGGAAGACTGAGTTTTATTGGAGTTGCTTATAGGATTATGAGTAAAGGGTTACTTATAGGAGGAGTAGAAATGACTCAAAGACAGCTACATCACCAAAGCTCAAGCCAACATAGCCGACAGACCGAGAAACCTGGAAACCTGGAGTTCACTACATAATTTTCAGCCAGCCAAACAGGTTTTAGAGTGTCTCAGACAATTCCGATTCTTGAGGCCTTTTCCAGGTAGCTTTGCTGGTTTCTGCTTCTTCCACAGTTCAGTTTGTCTAAAAGCATCTCCTAGCAGCCCTTACTTGGATTGCTTAGAGAGGGAAAGCCTAGTATATCTGGTTAGTTTCAGGGACTTCCTCAAGCCTGAGTTGTTTACTTCCTGAGTTTAAGGAGCTTCCTCACAGGATGGAAAGTTTCACCTCCATCTTAACATCATGTTGCGTTTTCTCCTTTCTAAAACAGTGTCCTGATGAGCTTTCCCCAGGATGGAAGGTTTTAACCTTAGAGGAAACTGCTACACAATGGTATACTACCACAGATAGGTTTTACTCAGTTTGGAAAGTTCTACTCCATAGTAAATTGGCCCCATTGCTTTGGGAGAAAACCAGCACAAAGTTGTGGGAGTGTTTGGCATGGTAAAACACCTTATACCATAAGTCAGAGAACAATGAGCTAAAGAGAAAGGGGCCAGGGTCTCATAAGCCACTTAAGAAACAATCACCAGTGACCTGAAAACCTATTACTTTACTTCTCAAAATATCACTGTCTCCCAATGCTAGAGAACAAACACTTAACCATGGACCTTTAGAGGGTATTTGACATTCACAGAGTACATCTTTCCACTGGTCCTTAATCCCCAGTAACAATCAAGTCACTTTGTTCTCACTACAATTCATTCAGATGTCCGCTCTTTTCTGTTTATCTTGTGCTTTGTTTTTTTATATATATTTTTTGCTTGACAAATAATATTGATAACTTGCCATGATCCAGGCTACCTGCTCAATCTGTGAACCTGGAAATGAATAAGGTAGATAGGTCTTTGCTTTATGAAACTTCTATTATAGACTCTAACATAGATCCTAAACATGTTGACAAATAAATGATCAAGATAATCCCCACAAGATATATGGTCTGTAACAGAAATAGGGCTCATGAAATGATGTATTGGGTGAGGCCAGGGAGAAGTGGATAAACACTGTGGGCTGGGACTCTGAGACAGAGAATCAGCCATGTGATTTTCTGGAAACTATGTTCTAGAAGTGCCACTCAGAGGTTTGTGGTAAGGCTAAGCTGGGTTTGTTGAAAGAACTGAAATGTTGGAGAATTAGCAGTCAGACAGAGAAAGAGAAAGGGGGTGGTCTGAGGAAATGATAGGAGCAAAGCTACATGGGGATCTCATTTACCACATGCTATGAGAACAGATCTCATTCTAAGTTAGCTGCAAGGGAGGTTTTGTATTCCCTTGCATTTTAAAAGATGACTTGGGATAATGTGGTGGTAACAGTTTGCCAGAATCGCAGCACTGGCTACGTGGAAATGAGTGAAATGAGTTTGCAGGGATCTAGTGATACGCCACGAGTAGCATAGTACAGGGCAAAGGAGACAAGGGGAAGGGAAGCTGGCTAAGATTGCAAGTGTTCCAGGGAACCACAGGGAGCAACAGTACTATGAATTCACTGACACTCTCCCTGCTGGTCAACTGTGTCACCCCCGTTAAACACAGGCTGATGGTGCTATCTTTACAAATATGTTATCATCTACCTTTATGTCTTTAAGATGGATCTTAGCACGTGTTAGTTGTTCATATATGTAGTCAGCCCTATAGAATATAGCCCAAAGTCCTCAGCACAGGCTCAAAACCCTTTCCTACGTGACCTCGGTTCTTCTGGGGATATATTCAAATTAGATCACAGGGAAAAGAGACGGGATGGAGAACTAAGGGAGAGTTCATATTGGAACCTTCCACATACAGGGACAGTCCCAGAAGTGATGATACCTTTGACATATGAAGGTCCAGCATTTTTGCATTTTACACTGTTCTTCAAGTCAAAATGTCTCTGTCACCAATGAAGCAGTCACAGTGCACTATGAAGTGTCTGTGGTCTGAATTCGTATAATTAGCCTTGCTACAGACTTCATCTGTTAGCATGTGTACAATTTCCAGTTAGAATGCAATGGAAGGAATTCCTCACTATGAAATTTAATGATCCAGCAAATTATCTGTAGGGTGAAGTTGAAGGAATATAATATGCATCACATTGAACATGTGTTCACTGCCTCTGCTTCTGGCAACCATTTCTTGAAACTGAAAATTCCACCAAGCCAGACCTGGGACATCGCTGGTATAAACAAAGTGACAGAAGGGGGCAGTGTGAGAACAGTTTCTTACACAAGGCACAAGGATGCTGTCCAGGATGACAATGCTCGGGATACTAAAGGGAAGCCTGATTTCAATTATTTGTGTGTCCATACTTCCAAAGTCTCAAACCACTCCCAAACAAGGTGAGCAACAAAAGCCCTCATGGTACACCGTCCTGAAATATCCTTCCAAGCCTTTTAAGAAAATGACCCCTTGTAAGCATGGTCTCAAGAAACATTAACACAAGTTCAACTTCACACATGTGTTAGTTTATTGCTTGGTCTTTTACAAAAAAGAAGGAAATGGGAATTCTCCTGTACTGATCATATTTTTTAAAAAATCCTCAATAATGTTTAGCATGCTGTCATAGGCAGGCCTTCAATTTTCTCTCTGTCAATAAAAATTATAAGAATACATATAGGTATATGTTCAGGCATTTATTCAAATACAGTAAGAAACAGTAACTGACAGCCTGATCTACAGAATGGTAGAAACAAAAATGAATCCAGGTCCTCAGAATCACTAAGCACACAAGCCTAGAGACATGTCCATCTGTAGAGGGAGCAGACTAGCAATACCCACCCCACCAAAAGGAAATAAATGTTCCTTAGGGAATCCCAGTAGGAACAAAGCTAGCTGTCTTCAAGGTTTAAGAAGTGTAGTGAAGGCTCAGAGAAAGGTCACAGCCAGCAAAGTTGCAATTGTACATTGAAAGATAGGTGGATTCTGAAGAACAGAGGAAAAGGTTCTATGACCACGGAAGAAAAGCAAATACGTATGTGTGTGTTAGGGGGCATCTCGGGAATTGTCAGAGAATGATCTGATCTACTAGAGCAAAAACATCTGTGGGAGCACCAGTGGGCCAGGTGCCAAATAGTTTGAGTTTAATTCTGTAAAGAGTGAATAGACATGGAGTTTCTGAACAAGAAGGACAGAGGTAAGTTGCTCAATAAAGCCACTTCTGTGATGTAATATTGAACTCATCTCCCTCAGTTTATGGTCCTTGCTCAGTGTAGAGACTTCTGCCAAATGCTTTAATCAGTAGCCCACAAAGGGATGTGGCTTTGACACCGAAGTTCCAGTCATTTCAGCTTATGTAGCAGTTTCAACAAATATGTATGGCACTAGGGAGTTTTACAAGCATTTAGTGTGTATCACTAGTGAGGGCTACATGTGCTGGGTGAATAACCCTAGTGAGGATTACATGTTCTTAATGAATAACACTAATGAGGATTATATGCATTTAATGCAGAACACTACTGAAGATTATACTTGTTTAATGCATAATCCTAGTGATGGTTACATGCTCTTAATGAATAACACTAGTGAGGATGATATGAATTTAATGCCAAAACCTAGTGGGTATTATATATTATATATTGAATGCATAACACTATGCATTCAAGTGAGTATCATATGCATTTAATGCATAATAGTAGTGAGGATTATATAAGTTTAATGCTTAACACTAATGAGGGTCACATGCATTTGATACATAATATTAGTGATGGTGAAAGTCACATGTATTTAATGTGTAATACTACTGCATTAAATGTAAAGTGACAATTTGCAAGGATCATTTTTATACCTACATGATATTTTCATTCATTCATTCAATAAATGTCTGTTGAGTGTCCCATGTGTTGGGCATTGCTGTGATGTGAAAATATAGAGAAACACACTCACACACACTCTCTCTCTCTCTCTCTCTCTCACACACACACACACACACACACACACAGCCAACTCCACAAAGGCAACACACCACAAAAAAAAGAGAGAGAGAGAGAGACTTGGAGGACAAGTAGAAAAGAGAAATCTGGAAAGGGAGGAGAAGACAGGGGAGAAGAAGAGAGGGGAATGGGGGTGTGCATGGGAGGGGAGGGAAGGGGAGGAGAGGGGAGGAGAGAGGAGAGATGAAGATTCAGATAAGTTTCTTGCTCCAATAAGTAAGTGTACAGGTATCAGTATGAATGTATAGAGTCAGAGTCCAAACCAGAATTCTTAACCCAGACACAGAATCTGAATTTAGAGATAAATAAGGCAGGGACTCTGCTTTGTAATTGTTTATATTCTAGTAAAAGACACAAACTTGTAAACAAATAATTTCTGTGTGGTCATCTGAGCTGTAATTCAGGTAATAATAAAGGAGACAGGAAAGGAACAGTGACTAAGGGGTGAGGAGTCATCAAGGCCAGGCAAGTTCATTTGTGTTCGTATGATTCATTGCTCTCTCTGGGTCTGGTTACCCACATCTAATCTCTGGCTCCTGGGGCTGCTTTCCAGTGGATTTCCCCTGCTGTGGTTTGCCATCTTCATCCTGTACACAGTAGTCCTGACACGGAAGCTACAGGAAGTCTTCAGAGTCACTTAGGAGATAAAAGAAAAAGAACAAGATGGGTAAGGAAGGTGGTAAGCCTGTCAATTAAAATGAGATGACTGCACCACGGTACAATACAAAAAGAGAGATTCTGGCAGAGCAACCCCCCAAAAAACAGCAGATGATAACTCAAAGCCATGTGCACAGCTGTCCACATCCACACAGTCACTTGGAAAGGAAGACTGTCTTCCATAAACACCCTCATTACCTAGCATGGTTTGTTTTAAGCTTTTGCATTCTTAACCCCGGCCCATATAGCATCATTGCAAAACATGTGGATTCCCTGGAATTGTACTCAAATTCCTTTGTACCTTCTGCATTTTTTCCCTAGAACTTACAAATTCATCCAAATTTCAAAACAGTGTCATATTCCATAAATAGATGGTAGACTATTTTTTCCTTATGACTTTCAGAAAGGTATCTGGAATCATTTAGGAGGTCCCCAGATTCTAATATAACTCAGCATTTATTCATCATTTTTTTATCAAAGGATATGCAAATCAATGGTGCACATACTGAGGTCACCACATATGAACACACCATATGTTGGGAGTTACCACTAATTAAATTGTACATAGGTTTCTTCTCCTTGAAACTTCTGTATAGGAAGATTGTCTCTTCAAAGAAAAGGTCAAGTTGTTATTGGTTCTCAACCCATGAGCTACAGTCCTGGGCACTTGTTGAGCAGGGTGACGTTCCATCACTCCAGTGGAATTTCAGGTTCTGCCCACCCCCTACTAACCAGTCCTTACCATTCACAGTTCACTTCTTTATTCGTTGACACTTTCTCTTCATGTGTATCCTTCTGTCCCTTTAGGTTAGTCATTGCCTTGCTAAATTTGTTCTATACACAATGAGGTGTTGGGGACACTAGAACATCTTCCCACTTTTTCCACCTCTCCATAAATGCTCAGTCAATAAAATTTAAACTTGAAGCTATGAAAAGAAGCTATTTCTCTCTCTTATTATCATTCTTTAAGTTTAATTTGAAGAAGTTACTGATACCATAATTGATATTCCAGACTTTAAGATAAAATCCTGCTATTTTCAACCCTTCCCTATTTAAAATAAAACAATGAAAGTAAAAAAAAATGATGAGAGGAAAATGAAAATTAAAATGCCACTTGAATGTTTGTATTCAATAAACGCAGTAATTATTAGAATAATAACGAATCAGAACAAGGCATTATATCATTGACAGGAAATTTTCATAAATGATCTACAATCCATGGCTGGGAAAATCTTGGAAAAATTACTTGTGGCAGTAAGTGTTTTTTTTTTCCTTCATATCTCTCACATGCATACAATTTGTGGTCTATGTAGCATTAAGCTTCTGTTTATATGGAATTTAGGAAACGTCCTAATGAATGTTATAATTATCTGAAGATCATATCTGTACCCACCACTGATATTCTAATCTTGTTGCATAGCTATTTCCTCTGGATTGAACCCTTTCCTTCTGGGGAGAGAAGCTTGGGCAACTTATTTGCTCAATCAGCTCAGTAACTATAATATTCCCAAGGCCCTCCCCAAGGTTTTATGTCTGACAATTGCTGGGGACAGGAAAGTCTCCTGCTGGCCAAGCTGCTGATATTCAGGGAGCTCCAGTGAGGCTGGAAGTGTCTTCTATGCTGGGGTGGTCTTTCAGTGATGCCTTTGACTCTCCCATGTTTCTGTAATCCCTCATTAGTTCGCTAAGTTACTTTTGGGCACAACTGTTTCTTGGGTCTGTTGCCTGTGCCCTTTTGGGGATGAATTGTCATTTGTCCACATCTCAGGAAAAGTCACAAAACACTTTTTTACAAAGGAAGAAACAAGGCTTACTTGTATTGCCATACCTCATCACCAACATCTGGCACAGTGCCTGTTACAAAAGCTATTCAATATAAAGCCAATGAGTGGATACGTGAACTAATACATTCCAATTGGGCAAGTATGTGTGTGTCATTTTTATGGTGAGGAAACTGGGGCAAAGCAAGGTTTTATGGGCAATACTCCAAAATAAGTGGATGACACACTTTTCTTGTTTCCTCCCCACTCTCTATTGAGAACCATCTATTAGTATAGCTTCCATCATTACAATAAAGCATGGCATCTCTAAATGGAAAACTGAAAAAATCTTATGTAGATCATTTTTTTGGGCAAGGTATGACACCTTTAAAACACATTGAGCAAATTACCTTTGTCTGCTAATTCAGAACATGCTAAAAGCAAAACAAGGAGAGACCATAGTGTTTGCCTTAAGTAAACATGGCTCACAGCTCCTACATTAAGAGATGGAAGAAACTTTACGACTATTTCTTAAAACCACAATATCATTCAAGAGTTAACACAGAGAAGTACTGATGTTCATGATGATGAATAATTCTGATTGCTAGCATAAATAATTTACTGTTTAAAATTTCAGTTGTGTTCCCTTAGGCACTGGATAAGGACAGTAATCTATCAACCCCCCTCCACTCTTTTGTAAAAGTCTAACACAATTTGGCAAAACTGACCTCATATTTATGGTTTTGCCTTTATAATCTTTAGCTTGTGTATACTGAATTTTCCTCCATTTATTTGATGCTTTGGCCAAATGAGGGTTCTGAATATCTTTCCTAAAAAGTGAACCTCAGATATTGACATAATTAATGGGGATCAACTCAGATAATGAGCTCCTTGTAATAATGTGAGAAATTTGCATTTGATATTCAGTAATCTGCAATATAATCCCATGTAGAAGAGACCACCAAAATGAAAAAAAAAGAAAGACATGTTGGATTCTTTGAAAAGATTGAGTGGGTGAAAGAGAGGCAACATCATGCTAGAGTTAAGTATATAGATTCTAAGCCAAGCCTGCCTCTCAATCCTGATGCTACTACTTAAACGCCATGTGACTCTAAACAAGTATTTATCTGTACCCTTGTCTTCTGCAAATTAAAGACAGTATCTACTTCATTCACAGATATTTTATCACTATATTTATATAGTGGCATAGTATACCAAACATCAAGGGGAACAGATTTTATTATTTGCTAATAATGTTTTGGTATGTGGAGAAAGCTGAGAACCTACGTGTCTCTTTTTATCAGGTAACCTGAACATTTATTTCACCAAAGATGCATGATATGCTTCGTATCACCATTATTTAGAAAATGCAAATCAAACTACAGTGAGACATCAATTCATCCCATTGGGGTGTGGCTATGAAGTAAAGAAAAGAAACAGGCATGGAACAGGATACTGAGAAATTGAAACCTTTGTACATTGTTTAGAGTGTAAGATGCTAGTGCTGCTATGGAAGATGACATGGTAGTTTCTCACCAGCTTAAACATAGAATCACTTCATGTTCTAGCACTTCTGATTGTCTAAAGCCATACCACTCTTGAAGGTACCCAATCCCATCTAAGTACATACACAATAGAACAGAAATCAATGTGTCAGATTGTACACCAATCCATGTTCAAGGCAGAATTTTTCACAAGCACTAAACAGTGGGAGCAACCCTGTGTCCATTAGTGAGTGGTTAGATAAATAAAACCAGGTATACACATTTACAAATATAGCTTAGCAAATATTTTCTGAATACCCACCATTTTCTAGAAATGGTTCCTGGTCTTTGGTGAAGAAGATTATCTTGTGTTTCTGATGTATTTTAGAGGTATGTGATGGAGCAGTAGCACGTAGTTTAAGAGTTCTAGCTGGCTGTAGTCTGTAGGGCTATTTTGTCCAGCTGTTTTGAATGTAGAATCTTCTTCGAATCCCCCCAAGACAGCGCCCCTTACCAGCAGGAAGTAGCTTGGAAAGAACGACGCCCAAATTCCCAAATATTGTGTATAAATGTTTGTTTTCATTTAATTGGACTTTGTTATATAAAATTAAATAAAATAAAAAAAAAAGAGTTCTAGCTGGATGTGTTACATCAGACAAGTCTCATATGCCTTGAGTCATCTTTTTCTCATTTGTATACTGAAGCACAGGTGGTGAAGGAATAAAATAATACTCTTCCTTCTTACATTCCAAAAGATTTGAAAATTATATACAAATGGGAAGCAAAGAAGACATCAGAGCCAGTAGGGGGCAGAAGATGAATGGGATAAACACTGTCCTGATGTGAAATTTGAGAACATGTCATCATCTTACTATGTATCATGGAAACCTTAAGTAAAAGGCAAATATTCAGTGTAACTGATGCACAGGGCACATGAAACAGACTAGTTATCCACCGTGCATGGTTCTTTAATGAAAGTGTTTAATGTAGAGGCCATGTTTTCATAAGGAATACCCGCAAAAATTAGAATAATTCATTAGCAATGGAATGTCATCTTGAAATGCACTTAACAATTCTAGGACTGGGACATCAGAAGAAGTACAAGAGAACTGTCAACACAGACAACCTTGAAGTCATCCTTCACTCACATATCAGTGACTAAGACAGATTCAGAGTTCTCTCACTGGAGGGTGGCTTTTGACCTGTACCCCGCTTTTATTTGTTCTTGACTTTCCCTCTGCCTATTATATAAATTTAAGCCACATAATATGAACCCGTGTTGTGACATAATTTCTACAGTTAAGCAATGAAAAATATACATCATGTCAGTCACTGCTCTTTCATGATGACAGTATCTTAAAATCTACTCACAGTGAAAAATGACACCACCAGTTGATGTGTCAGTGTGGGTGAGGGAAATCTCATGGGAATGCACACCTACATGAATAGCTGAGAAATTAATGGCTGCTAAGAGAGAAGGAGTCAGTCTTATTCAGGGATAAACCTATGATAGGTTATTCAGTCCCAGTGAGCAAATGCACATTAGAAAGAGGTCATGCATTTGGAATTCTCAAAGTCAATCTACCTATAACTCCAAGTGCACCATATAGCCATAATTCTAATCTGATGATTTATGTATTTTAATATCCCTCTTCTACCTCTGTAATCATCTACCTATTTTTATATATTCTTTTACATGTAAAAGAGAGCATGCTGTGTTTTTTTTATCTCTGTTTGGCCTTCAATTTCATTCATATATTACAAATAGCAATTTAAATAACCTAAGTGAGATATCACTATGGCTGTAGAATATTTGTGTTCTCTCTCTCTGCCTCTCTGTCTGCCTCTCTCTCTCTCTCTCTCTTTCTAGGCTATAGATAATAGTGTCATTGGCAAGGGGCTGATTTCACTTCCTTTGGAAACAACTTTTGGGTAGACATTCTACTAATGAATACCAGCCTCTCTTAATACAAAACATTGGCTGTTCTTTTGCACTTTCATCCTATTGTAAAGGGGATATTTTAATGCAGGTTAAAAAAGAAAAAGAAAAAAAATAGCGTCTTCCTATGAAAAGGCAAAAGGTACAGTCTAATTCCACTTCTCTTGAATTTGGGCCAGTCTTTGAGATGTATTCCTGTCAATGGGTACATATAAAGTATGACTTTCAAGTCTGATGTATAAATGGAGTGCAGCTTTTGGCTGACTCACAAGATGCCCTAGGAATCTTGCCATTGCATTTGGACATGGTTCAAGTCACCAGAATAAGCCACCTATGGATGCTCTGATTGAGAGCTCTAGATAATCCGCTCCCATCTCAGCTCTAGATATGAGTAAACTTTCAGATACTAACACCATGCCTTCAAGCCTAATTGAAGCTGTGTGGAATAAAGGTCAGCTATTTCTGGCAAGCCCCTGCCAGCCCACAGGTTTGTGAAAGACTCAGATGCGACGATAGGTATTTTAAGCCATAAAGTTTTGATGTTTTGGTTTTCAGTCTTTTATTTTTATAAGTAAAGATAACTCAAACATTGGATGTGGTATTTGAGAAAACAGCATAGGAACTTAGAAGTAGATGATCTGGAAAGTAAATTAAAGCTTCTGTAGATTCATCTAGGCATGGATCCACTGATCCCATTCTAATACAGATCAAAGGACTTTCAAGATACACTATCCTGCAGTTCCTAACCCTATGTGCCATGAAAACCAGTGCCATGAAGACCATGTCGTGGAAACTGATGAAGGCTTCTCATCTATGATACTCTTACCACTGAGAGAAAGGACATCCACTGGCAGATATTTATAAACATTCTCTCAGGCAGCAAGCCTGCAAATGTGAGCCATTTCTTCCTCAGACATTCTACTTCACAAATGAAAATAGTTGAGTCTGGCTTTCTGGAAACTACATAGTGACCTTTCCAAAATACATGCTGTCTTAGGCTTTTTATTGCTGTGAAGGAACACCATAACCACAGCAACTCTTATAAAGGAAGACATTTAATTGGGATTGGCTTGCAGATTCAGAGGTTCAGTCCATTACTGGAAGCATGGTAACCTATATAAGGCAGATAGGATACTGGAGGAGCCTGGAATTTTACACACAGATGACAGGCAACAGAAAAAAGAGAGTGACACTGGGCCCAGCTTGAGCATCTGAAACCTCAAAGCCCAGTGACACATTTCCAACAAGGCCACACCTACTACAACAAGGCTATTTCTTCTAATACTGCCACTCCCTGTGAGCCTATGGGGACCATTTTCATTTAAACCCCTGCATTTGCCTTGAGGAATAATTTTTTCCAGGTAAAGGACAGAAAGTAGCTGGATTGCAGCCAGTCTGCAAGGGGATGAGAGACTAGAGCTTTTTCAAGCTTAAAATATCAAGAAGTCTCTTGTATGTGGCATTAAATGTCTCAATAAGTATTTGCTAAATAAATAAAAAATACCATAGCACATCATAATTCTATGTACTGGAGTTTGAATATAAACTAGGCACCTTAATGGAGTGTCCAGTATAATTAGATTGTTCCCTTCACTTAGCTTCTAATCTTTATCATCTACCAGCTGAAAGGGACAAAAATAATACCAGGTAAATTTGACAACAGCCATTTTGGCCATGATTGACCAAATCTCCTTTGATCATCTTCAGCTCATCTTCTTAGTGAAATAAGAGGCCATCCTCCCTAAATAAATCCAGGTGACAGACACACATGCTATAATTGCAACTGGATATGATATTGGTAATAGTTTATGAGTCATATACACACATGGCTTTGGGGGGGACAGTATGTAAGGTAAGCCACACTGGGGTGACTCTTAGGAAGAAAATACAATGATATGGGTTTCCGAATCTAGAGGATGAGATGATCTCAGGTACCTATGGCTGAAGGAAACTCTTTGTTTACAATTCACCATCTTATAGAGGGCTGAAGACTAGGCTGTGTGCAACCGCTTGTCACATAAACAGAGGAAGCCATCCAGTGGGGAGCTTTTCCTTTGAAGGGTATATCTGGCAAGAACAGGGGAGCTGATAATTATAACCCTGGGACTCTGGGAGGATAAGAAAATGTCAAAATGTCAAGGAAACATTTGAACTCTTGGATCTTTATAATATATCCCTTTAGTTATTTTTAAGCATCAACTGTAAAGTCAGAGTGGGCATGGATGCTTTCCTAGGCACATTAATTCCCACATGTGAAGCCAGACAAATTAAGTCATTTTCAGAGACACTCGCTGTCCTGATTTTCTGTGAAGAGAGGTCTTTTGTTTATTTGTTTGTTTGTTAATGTTAGAGCTATCTTAGCAATTTCAGGCTAATCTCTGGGGAGCCTTTCTACATTCTGAGCATGATATTGAGACATTCAATTTTAGGCAGGGAGAAGAGGAGTCATTATGTTAGTATAGAAGTCGATCAGGAATTAACAGGAAGAATACTTGGAGAGGCAAGCAAATTAAGGCTATTTTTTATGTACTGGGGAGAGATGGCACATGCCAAGGTGTGTGTGTGTGTGTGTGTGTGTGTGTGTGAGAGAGAGAGAGAGAGAGAGAGAGAGAGAGAAAGAAAGAGAGAGATAGAGAGAGAGAGAAAGAGAGAGAGAGAAAGAGAGAGAGAGAGTCTGCTCTTTCCTTCTACCACTTAGATTCTAGATATAGAACTCAGGTCACCTGACTTGGCAACAACTGCTTTAACCCACTGAGTCATCTCATGGGCTAAGAAATGCTGCTTATCAACCTTAAAGAAAATACTCTTTTAAATTAAAATACTCTTTTAAAATCAAATCTCAGCATGGCTCAAGGACTGTTTATACTCCCTTCCAATGGGAAAAAATGCACTAACTTAGATGATAAAGGATTTATGACCTTCATTAGATTGTGTAAAATTAGGAATGCAAAAGAGTAAAAAGCATCTTAACTGTTTAATGCAAAACAAAATACAAAAATGTATTTGCTCTTTATTTCCAGAATTAAATGTATACTTTAATGAAAATCATCAGTTTAATTTCAAATGCCTCTGCTTTTTTTTTTTTTTTTAAGTAAAATCATTTTCATTAAAGGAAGTGTTTAGATGGTTTTATAGTAAGTGGCCTTAATAACACAACATACATGAACAGCATTATGGTTAGGTTACCATAACTCTTATTTCCAAGAAAGAAAATAAAAAGTGAAAACAGGCCTCTTTTAAAAACTCTAACATTCATTCTTAAAAATCAGCAGAAGTGGAAAAAGTTATCCAAACTATCTGTGCTTAAGAACTTGTATTCCTAGCCATTAGCATCTCCTTTTAGCAAGCATTTGCTCATTTATAGTTCAATGATGTATCATTTTGTTTGAGAAACTGACAAAATGTTATTTCAGGACTTGAGTTTGGTGTGCATTGGACTGTCTTTAAACTCAATTGACAGATATACTCTGTACCAAATAGTGAACAAGACCACCAGAGTGTAGCTTGGAGACTCCATTTCTTTGAAATTTCCTCAATATGGTAATACTCTTGGCAATCCTGACAACAAATGGATATGGGCATGGAGATACAATCAAAATCATCTGGGAATGTGTATAGGAAAGGGCTTGGTCTATGTGTGGACAAAGAAATACAGTAAGACTATGGGGCTGTGTTATGGATTCACTGCTTTTCCCAAGTGCCATGTTAATGTTCATATTTCCGTGGTGAGACTGAAACTTCAGGAAGAGCCTTTAAAGAGGCAATCAAGTAAAAATCATATCCAAAATGCCTTCACCTTCTAAGAATGGCTGGTCTTATGAAAGGCAAATTGGGACACAGACAGACCTGCAATGAGGGAGCTCTATGGGGGCAAACAAGTAGGATTCTATGCAACATTAAAGTGCATCTTTAATTACAACAAAAGCATGGGTATGCCAGTATCATAGTTTCTATGGCTCATGCATCAACATTATTTAAAACAGCTCTTCATATGCTTTTATTTTTTTAAACATTTCTTTCTGAGAACTTGGGGAATAGTTCGTGTAATGGAAATACGCCATTTGTGGTGGACTTTAACACATACGTGGAAATATTATTAATACGTATGCACACGCATTCATGCTGTAATATCTTAGCTAATTAAATATGAGCTTACTTATGAACTATTGTAAACCAGCACACTCATTGGTCAATTAATAAATATCACTTCTTAGGCCGAATAAACAAGACTGCACCTTTTTAGATTAAGTATTAGCAATTGTGTGTAATGTACTCTGTACGCCAGTGAATGATAAGGATAAAATGAGACAATGTGAGTCCGAGCCTCGGACAGGCCACACAGTGTGAAAGCTGGCCACATGGCCATTTTTTTACGCTTGTCTTATTAATATACTCACAGTGACAGTTGCTAATGAGTATCACGTAGTATTTACTGGTGCCAGTACTAAGTTTCCAGCGGCAAACACAGAATGATCTTAGACTCGGAGGCGCTGCCCGAGTCACCCAGCCTTTCTGTCCTTTCTTGCCTCCTAACTAGCAACCAACCACTGACGCTCGGCGACACTCCAGCCTCCACTGCTAACCCTTGCCGGAAGCAGTTTTCCTGTTCCCCATTGGCCCTCCACAGGGCGAATCAATCAAGCCTGCCAATCTGTAAGTCCCGCCCCCACCTGTCACACACACACACACACACACACACACACACACACACACAACCCGCGAGCTCAACCAAACACGACTGCGCAAAAAAAAAAATCCCGCTAGCACGCCTGCGCGGGCGTGCGTGCCCCGGAAGCAGTTCTTTGGCCGGTGACACGTAGCAACCGGGCTACTGCAGGGTCTGGCCCTGAGTTTGGGGGTTACCAGGGGCCGCTGGAGCTGCAGCCGCCGCCGCCGGAGCGTTCGGTGAGTGTCCCCGCCCGTGGACCCCCTTCGGCTTCTGGCAGCAGTCGTGCGAGCCGACTCCCCGGTCTGCTGACCCGGGCTGCGGTCTCCCCCTCGGCCCCCCGACTCCCTCTCGAGACCCTGGGGCTGCGCCGCCTCTGTTTTTATCGTGGCGAAGCGGCGCCTCCGCAGGACCTCGCCCCCTGCCTCAGGCCTGTCAGCTCCGCGGGGTCCAAGGGTCTTCTGGGACCTCAGCTCTCCCCACCCCCACCCCCAGGCCACCTCCAGGTGTTGATGCGGGTCTCAGAAACGCTTGCTGCCTTCTGGGGGGGGTGTTCGCTTAAGCAGAGCACCACGGACAAATCCGGTCGGACCGAGGGTGTAAACGGTGTTTGCCATCGCTCTTCTGTTGCAGATCGGTTGCAATGTCAGGCTTTGATAACTTGAACAGCGGTTTCTACCAAACAAGTTACAGCATCGACGAGCAATCTCAGCAGTCCTATGACTACGGAGGAAGTGGAGGGCCCTACAGCAAGTAACTTTTCAGCTTTGGCAACTTACTTAGTCCATATATAGTTAACGGGGTGAATTATTCAGAGTGTCTGGTTCTGCCTTTTAAATATGAATATGTGAACTTGTTTCTTCCTATTCGGGAATGTGATTTATTGCCCCCCCACCGCTTTTTTTTTTTTTTTTTTTGGTCTGGAGAGATGTGATATTTGGTTTTGGTTAGAAGGGTTTACCCTGTGTATAATTTATTTTTCTGAAAAGAAAAAAATGTCTCCTAGAGTGCCAAAGAGGAAAAAGTAGCTTGTTGAAATAATATTTACAGATGGTCCAGCTGGGTGCTTCGGGTACCTAGAATATAAGGCTATTTATTCACGAAAAATGACAGACTCCAATGACCCGAGCTAGTGAGAGATAACTGACTCAGGTCTGACAAGTAGGGAACCTGCTTAAGACCAAACTAGACTCCTTTAATATAGGTGACAATGGTGCATCTGGAACCATATATGAGGCCACTGGCAGGGGGTCCAAGATCTAACCCTAATGCACAAACTGACTTTGTGGAGCCCATTCTGTATGGAGAGATACCTTGCTCAGCCTAGGTTGGGAGAGGGGTGGTCCTGCCTGAGTGAGACGATGAGACAGATTTAGTAGACTTCCTAGGTGAGGCCTTACCCTCTCCGAGGAGCAGATAGGAGGTGGGACTGAGATTGGAATGTTAAAAAAAAAAAAAAAAAAATTAAAAAATAAATAAATGGTCTTTTGATAGCTTATTTGGTAAATGAGTCAGTGTGACTTTAAACCTTTATCAACAGCTATTGAAAGAGCTCTGTGACACAGGATAACAGGGTAAGCTCCCCACTGTGAGTCATCAGGTGACTTTGATGTGGCAGTTGATACTAATTTTCATTACTCTTCATATAGAGGTAGTATGGTTGGTGCCAGAAGTTATCAGCTTATGGTTGTAGAAGAGAATTCAAAGACTAGGTTCTGAACTGTTAACAGTACGATCATCTCTAGTATCTGGAGTTTGGGATACTTTTGAAGATTTTCAGCTTGTCTTTTCTAGTCTTCTAGACATGCCCTTAGTCCCTTGGATGGATGACATAAATCTTACTGGTCTACACTTGAATGAAGGAGTTTCTTGTGCTTACCCCCTTTCAGATGGTCTTATATCCTTCTGAGAATCTTACAACAGTTACAGGAATGGATATACTCATAAATACCCATATAAATGTGCATATAACCTCATATAGTTTGTGTCATCTGTGTACATCTGCGTATCAGATTTCATAAAGACTATTCTGGGATGACAGCAAAAGAAAGTTATGAGCCCAGTCAATCCATGAGATACAGGCACTACTAGAATCTGTTTATATTAGTGGATGTAAATAAATGTACCTAAACTTTTTAAGCATAAAGAAAATTCTGGCTGTGTTTTTTTTTTTTTTTTTAATAACCCAAAGGTTATTTGAATCTACTTAATTTGAGGAATAGATAGGTAGATAGCATGTTAACCTGTTGAATGAAAGGAGTATAGAAAATACCCTCTATGAATTAGGATTATTCTTTCTGTTAAATTCTCAACTATATGCCAATTACTTTTTTTTTCCAAATCGGTTAATTGGGCAGAATTAGAAAAATCGTACCAAGAGATTTCCGTTCATTTATTAAAATACAGTATTTTTACTGAGAGCTTTGTGTACTTCAGAGCAAATGAATATAAGCTTGATCAGAATCCACCTGGGAAACCCCTAAACCAGCAGAACCTTGAAGAGCCTAACTGCAATGGTGGCCTTTTTTGACCAAATAACCTTTTATCTTTAGACTAATTAGAAGTTTTCCATTTAGAGTGCAGTTTTGCTGGTTAATCTCTTTCCAGTTTTGTGTGCTGGCTGTGTGTTTTTGTAACTTAAATCTGCCTTGTCCTCTTGCTACACTCAACAACTATCTGATGTTACTTTTCCACAACAGAGGATACCCTGTTGTTGAGTATTCTGCTTGCATTCTCACCAACTCCTGTGGCAGAAAGCATTGCTTCATACCAGTGGAGATGTTTTAATAACCATAGCTGTCAGCTAGCATATACAGGTTTCTTGAGTTACGCTTGAAAAAAAGAAAAGTATGGTGCCGAAGTAACAGTACATGTGAGTTTTTAATGCTTTATTGAAAACTTAGATTCATTTGCTTCTATATGTGCCTGCAAATAGATCTGTCACCTAATTATATTTTAAATATTATCTCAACTTACCAACTCATGTTCTAGTTGCTTCGCTAACTTGTTAACTGGAGTCAGTGATAACTTTAGTTAGGGAAAATCTAGGTTCAGATAACATACTAGCTGGATTGCCTTAAGAGTTTGACTTATTAGCCTTGCTGCAGTTCTACAGTTGCCATATGAGGTCAGCTTGGACGTTTTATGGGTTCCTCTTACTAGTATTTCACCATGTCACATCGGTAGATCCCACATAGTTTTATAGAGTCACCCCTAAAATATATATAGTCATACCAGTCACTTACTTTTTAAAAGTAAGAGCAGTTATATATTTGTTTTAACTTATCTTTATGAAACATTTTTATGAATGTAAGTAGACAACCTGAGTTAAGAGGTTTTATCTGTGCTGTTGGTATGCAGAGCTTATGACGGTGTTGATTTAGCATATGCTGCTTTGCCTGCTGTGAAAGTGTTGCTGTATAAACGATGCTTGCCATAACAGTTTGGTTTGCAATCAGCAGTGACTCAAATTGTTCAGAACAGGTCCCGGCAGGATGGGGATGTAGTAAGTCCCACAGTGTTGTCTTTCACGCTGCATTTGGAAGATGGAATGACATTTGGAAGATGGAATGACAGTCCCACCTTTGGAGTGGTATTGCTTGCTTGCAGTACCTCTAGTTTGTAATCAGTGGTCCCCACTGTGAGCTCCAGAGTCTACAGGATTCTTCAGACACCTTTTAGAGATCTTCTGTATTCAGAAATAGTTTTCATAGCAATATTAAAGCATTCTGTGCCTTTCAAATATATTAACAGTTGCACTTACATTGCAAAGTAAAGTGTATAAAACTGTTGGTACCTGAATCTGAATCAAGAAACTAATGTAATTGTCATCACCGTATACTTGGGAAGGTGGAGTGAGGCAACTTCATTTAAAGATTCACCCAATGAAGCAAGAAGAATTGTGATCATTGTTCAGTCCTGTTCTTTAGTACACATCTCTTTAGTATTCTGTGTCACAACACTTCTCTTCATACTGAAATTACACTGTCTCTAGGAAGATGCACAGGCTGCTTAATTTGCTTGTTCAACTACTTGCTTTTCATGGAGACCATATTTATTTGAAACAACAGACACACTGTGTTTTGTCAGAATTTAGTATTTCACAGATAATTTTTCAAAAATTAGCAAGTGAAGAACAGCTGCTAGTACTTGTCACAAGTGGTCAGTCTCAAGTTTTTAGACAAAATGAGAATGTTAGAAAACTTGTATTTATCATCAGTAACTTTCTAGCACTCAAACTTTGTTTTTTTGTTTTCTGATGAAATTGGGAACAGTTTTTTAACAAATGTGATATTCTAGAATTGAATACAGAAACATTTGAAATATATATATATATATATATATATACATACATATATACATACATACATACATATATATATAATAATTTTAAGTGGCCAGTAATGTTACAGAATTATATGAGAAATGCCACCCATTCAAAGTGCAAGACAAATCAATGTATTTTAATGTAAACACACATAAAAAGTTCATTGATTCTGTTTTAAGTTCTGTTTGCAAATTGAGTTTTCAAAACTACAAATGTAGCATTAAAAATATTTTTGATCATGTATGTTGGTGTATAGCTGTAGTCTGAGTTGAAGCCAGCCTGGTATATATAGTGAGCGCCAGGTTACCCAAAATTATTTTATTCTGAAGTGTAATGTAGTTAATGTTACTTTAAATGAATTAATAATTTTTGGTTCTTTTTGAGACAGGGTTACTCTGTGTAACAGTCCTGGCTGTCTTGGAACTTGCTTTGTGGGCCTTGAACATGAGGATAGATACTTCCTCATGCTTCCTAAAGGCATGTGCCACCAACCAGCTGAATTAATAAAAATTTTTAACACCTAATTTCCTTGATAGTAAATAATTCCTAAAATAATTTTGGTTTGTGGTAGATTTTAAGACTGTAAGGAACTCTTAAGACTTAAGCATTTTAGAACCAGTAGCTCTACTGTGCTCTTCTGGTTTTCTTTTGTATCTCCTCCCCTCCCCCAAGAATAAACTACAGTCTGTTTAATCAGCTTGTAGAAACCTCTGTATGGAAATTTTTTATGGTGCCATGGACTCTGATAGATGCTGACAAATAATACATCAGCATAGTATGTTAAATCAGGAAAAGAAAATTGTTATCCTTGCTCAACTAGCTCATCCTGATTTTTAAAAAAAGGCTGTTCTTGTGTGAATGGGTGTGCACATAAGAAGAAAGCAACATGTTGTCATTCCAGAAAAGCTGGGAAACTGCAGGTACAGATGATGTAATCTTGAAGTAATTTGTGTAAAGAAGGATTTTGAAGTAGTGTTTATTAGTTATTAAGAGTTGGGTGACCAATGGAGTTAAGTAACCAGGTTTTGAACCACAGTGTCAAATAATTTTAACACAAATTTCAGTTTATATATCTCAGTAGTGAGGACAATATAGACTCATTACATAGGCTTGTAGTTAATATGAGATAGTTCACATTAAATACAGTGGTTTGAACATAATAATGTGGAAAAAGTGTATTTAGGACATTTGCAGTAGTTAAAATATACTTCCTTGCTGGGCGATGGTGGTGCACGCCTTTAATTCCAGCACTCCGGAGGCAGCGATAGATGGCTCTCTGTGAGTTAAGGAACTATAGATCTAGTTCCAGGACAGGCTCCAAAGCAAAACAGACACACCCTGTCTCAAAAAACCAAATACACACACACACACACACACACACACTTCCTTATTACAATAACTCCTTCTAGAATTAGCCAATGATTTTTAATTTGAAATTTTGTTATGTTTATTCAGTGTTATTGATCATAACAATTTACCACTACCATTTTCCGGCTCCTTGTTCCTTCTAGCCATCTCCCTCCCAACTTCATGGCCTCTTTTTTTTATGGTTATTAATAACCTCCTGAGTCTGATTAGTACTGCCTTATGCACATGGGTTTGTGGCCATCTACTGACTGGGTCATAAGCAACTTACTTGCCTGGTAGCTGTGTCCTCAGCCAACGGCTTTCCCAAAAGGGTGGGGCCTTAGGGGCCCTTCCCCTTGCCATGGTAGAATTTTTGATGGCCTTGATCTTGTGCAGGCTTGTTCAAGTAATCACAGCGACCATCAGCTTCTGTGAGGAGCAGCCGAGCCCAGTCATCCATAAGTCAGCATTTCACAGCTTCCTCCTGTTTTCTGGTCATTCTGTCCCTACTTCTGAGTCTTGAGTGGTAGGAGATTGATATAAGCGGCTTGTCCACAGCTGAACACTGTTATTTATATATTTATACTTGGCACTTTGACTAGTACTGAGTCTCTAATTGACTGCAGACCAAAACTGAGAGCAAGCACCAGTCTGTGGGTATAAAGCATAAATATTCAGAATGTAGTTTCTATATGGCCATTTAGCAAAAGAACAATAATAGGTTTCCCCTATGATCTATGATCTCCCTAGCCATAGGCTTTTGACCAAGTTTATGGTACCAGATATGAAATCCTTCCTGTGGAGCAGGCCAGGCATCCAATCAGAAAGTAGTTATTCCTGTAACCATTATGTCACTTTTGCATAGTGGGCATAGCTTGCCAGCAGGTAAGTATTGTGTCACCAGGTAACTTCAATGAATTAAATAAATGTTGCCTGACATATTTAAAAGTACAAAAGTCTATATGAAAATCCAGTACTCTGCATCTCCCTAGTTCCAGGTTTCTGCTATGGTTAGAATTTTCTCATGTATACTCTGGAAATAGTCTAAGTTATAAAAGTGTGTTTATTTTCCGTAAAGTATGTAATGTGGTATTTTCAATGTTACTTTTTTCCCTCATTATTTCTTGTTATTTATCAGTATACATAAAACTACTTTATTCTTCTTAGCAGGTGCATAACTTCTTATGCACATGTTACATTATATTTACTTAACAGCTGATTTTCTGCCTTTTGCAATTGTGACAATACAGCAACAAATCTTATATTGAATGGCAAAACTGTATATTTTGCAAGTATACATTGTATGTACTATTAAAATTTCTAAAAATGACTTTGGATAGCAAAATATTTACCGTTGCTTTAATTTTTAAATTTAAGACAATTAATTTAAAATCAGTTGTTTAAAAAAATCTTAATATAATGGTTATCATTACATTTTTGCATTTTTTACACAAAAATCAGGAAATCAAAAACAAGTAGGCTAAATATTTCTAGGCTTTGATTTAAAATATCTTTAAAATAATTATTTTAATTTCACACTACTCAGTATATAATAAGATTAGTCCACTGGAACACTGGACATACAGTGAGACAGGTATTTACACACAGGGCTTTAGTGCAGTTGTCTTCCCTCCTAGTCACTAAAATGCCAAGGTACAGTATAGTGTTCTTCCTGAAGACTTGGGGTTTAGTGTAAATCTAGGGAGGCAGTAAGTGGCCATTCACTGAAACTTTAAACACAAGAGACCTAGGATCATAACTTTTTGTTATACTAAGAAAGCTTTTTACAAAGGACATGCTTAAAATTGATGTTCCCTTGGCAGGTCCTCTCATTTGCAAACTACCATCCTATGAAGTATAGGAAAGAATAATGATTCCATATATATCCAAATTATGGAAAATCTCTATCATCCTAAACCTTCATTTATCGTCTGCGGCATGCATTTATTTCAGAGTAGTTTATTGTAACATCCTTTCTGTGTCACTAGGAGGGGAAGATAATAACTGTGGCTTAAATATTTGTTGATACCCTGATGTTCAAAAGTGTGATAGTTTATCTGCATGTGTGCTGACATAAATGCTGACAGTAATAGCATTCTCTGTGAGAACATCCTTCTCATTGTGGATTGTCAGCCTGTCAGTCACGGTTTCTTTATGGATGTCCTAGAAAGGGATTTGGAAATAATTAAGTATTCCTTAGCTGTCAAGGAAAAAAGAAAGAAAGGAAGGAAGGAAGGAAGGAAGAAAGAAAGAAGAAAGAAAGAGAGAGAGAGAGAAAGGAATATGAACATACTAACTGTCAATAATTGGTTAAAATACTGAGAGTAAAACTTAAAGTTCTCTTCTGATGCACAGGCAGTATGCTGGCTATGACTACTCGCAGCAAGGTCGATTTGTTCCTCCAGACATGATGCAGGCACAGCAGACATACACAGGGCAGATTTACCAACCAACGCAGGCCTATCCTCCAACTACATCTCAGCCATACTATGGAGACAGCTTTGAGGAGGAGCCTCCTTTGTTAGAAGGTAGGATGCAATTGGTACAGATTGAAGACCCTGTCTGAAAAGCATGAGGCCAGAAATATTTCCCATGTTAAAGTAGTTAGAATTTTCTAGGATGTCTGTCAACATCACTGGTTTGGCACCCTTAATTGGAAAGTCTGAAATGCTACCCCTTGCTTTGTTTTTCTCTTAGACAGGATTTTGCTATGAAATCCAGGCTGACCAAAAACTTGTAGCAGTTCTCCTACCTCAACCTCACAAATGCTAGGATTATAGTATTTGTGAACATCTTAAACATTATATTGGTGTTCAAAGCTTTGAATTTCAGAGCATTTCAGATTATGGATTTTGAGACTAGAGGTGCTCAGCATATACTCTAGTCTTCAGCCGGTTAGTGAACAAAGCCTGAATTGGAGATGTTGTCCTTTCCTATGAAAAAACAGTAGATTACCTTTAGTCAGTAACTTATTTAGAAGAGAGTTTATATTGGGCCAAAAGGGACATTTCTTTGAAGAAGTAATAATTAATATGACAATGTATTGGCTGTTATTTCAGATTATTAATTACATTTTTCCCATGGACGTTATGAAAGCAGTTAGCATGGTATTTATAGTTCTGTGCAAATAAATCAGCAGAACTGTTGAATGCATAAAAACGTGTTGATTCACAAATGATACTACAGAAATATGAACACAGATGCCTAGAGCCATAATTATATGTAATCTCTTGGGGTACCTGGGTATTCCTGCAGCCCCAGGTAAAGCATCCCTTTCGATAGCCATGTCCACATGCTCTTGTTCTGTGAGTATGAGGTAGAATGTGTCTGTTTCAGCATGCCCATACCCTTTCTAAAGCAGAAGTTAGGCATCAGCAGAATCAGCAGCATGTAGAACGGTCCAGAAAATAGTAAAGTGCAATTGACCATTGCTGTACCTTCTTTGTTTAGTGTTGTGTCCTGTTCCTAGTGCTGACTGATCCTAGAAAACACCGAAGATCCTAAAATTTGTAACAAGAATAACCAGTGCTGAAAACAATTTTAAAATGGAAGAAGTAGCTATTTGTCTTTCATTCTGAGGAGTAATGGGCTTTCTAGTGTAAACATTTTAGGTAAATGTCTGTAACTGCTAATGGCATATCACAAATTCTAACTGACTGCCTCTTTTCTTTGTATCTTAAGAGTTGGGTATCAATTTTGATCACATCTGGCAAAAAACACTAACGGTGCTGCACCCACTGAGAGTAGCTGACGGCAGCATTATGAATGAAACGGACCTGGCAGGGCCTGTGGTGTTCTGCCTTGCCTTTGGAGCCACGCTGTTACTGGTAAGACTGAAGAATTCTAATTATTCTATCAGAAGACATTTGGAACCTCAATCTTTGATTGATTTTAGGATTTAAACCAATTCCTTATTTTATTATGAATAGTTAAGTATTGGGCAACATATGTAAAAACTTTCTTTTTGAGCCAAGTTTAGAAGACAGAACACAGGTGTAATCAGAGCCTTGAGAGACTAGCAAGAAGATTGTGAATTCTAGGCCAGCCTGGGTTGCATATTGACATACTATTTCAAGGACAGAAAAAAAAAAAAAAAAAAAAAAAATACCTTGTAAGAAGTAGTCCAACTGTTAGGGGAAAATATGAAAAGGTAAGCATCAGAATTTCTTACTTTTAAGACGCTGACAATAATGTGTTTTGTACTTTAAAAAGAAAATAGAGATAGTGGTTTTATTTAATCTTGGCCTAGTTTGATTTATGTTCTGTGGTAAAATACCAAGAGGACTTAGGGCTGGTGGACCCTAAAGGAGAAGTGGTTATGTTAGCTCAGTTCCCGGTTACTGTCTGTCCCATCACTGCCTGAATGTCCAGATGTCAGGGACTGCAGATAGTCTCTTCCTTCCACAGTCCTGAGCAGACAGAAATAGATGCCTTCCTGCCCATCACTCAGCTCTCCGTTTCTACACAGTCAGAGCACAGACACAGGGACTAGTGTCAATTGCGTTTAAGGACAGTCCTCTTCCCATGTCAGTGTATTCAAGGCGGTCCCCCACAGACATGGCCATAGACTAATCTGAATAGACAGCAGCTCATTGATTCTAGGCTGTGTCAGGGTTAAAATTAGCCATGGCAAATGTCTGGGACTTGGTCAGTATTTATTGTATGACTTTCCTTTACATTTTAACTTCTAATGAATGAAAATATTAAAGAATGGCAAGTTTTTATCTCTACCTCTTGGTTCCCCCAGAATATTAAAGTATATTGAAAGAAAAAGTTGCTATTTGTTTTCGCTTAATCTGAATTTCAAGAGATAAATAATGTTATTGATAGGAAATGATATCAATACTAGAAGACCTTGGCTTACATACAGTCTTCCACTTGACCCTTAACCTGACAGCTTAGTCCTTCTCATCTATTTGGTGGATAATAACCTTTTGTTGCCCACTAGTCCTTAACAGGCTTGTTTTGATGTGCCATCACACCCAGTTTGTTTTGAAGAAAAACAGACAGGAAGCTGAGCATGGAGTCTTATGCCTATACTCTCAGCATTTCAGAGGCTGAGGCAGGACCATTTCTCTGACTTTGAGACTAATCTGGGTTAGAGTGAAGCCCTGTCTCAAAACAAAGGACAAGAAAACCAGGACAGGCTATGCAGCAACACTTTGCAAAGTTAAGAGCCCTGTGCAAAGTAGAATTTATTATTTATTGCTCCATTTATTCATTCATCAGTGAACTCAGCTTTTTCAAACTGCCACAGCTATATCGGATATTTACAGGTAAACACTATGTCCAGCAAAGGCCTCAATCTGTAGAGGCATTCTCAAGGTTTAATCTTGTGTAACAAAAGTTTCACAAAGCAAAGACCCCCTTCTTGAGATTTGTCTGCACACTTGTTTTCATGTGGGAAGGTTATAATTTACCACATGACTGCTGTCTGAAAACCATTCAATAATTTATCTTAGACAAGGTCTCACTTGTATAGCTCTGCCTGGTCTGGAACTCACTATGTAGATCAAGTTAGCCTTGAACTCAGAGATCTGCCTGCCTCTGCCTGAGTCTGGGACTAAAGTTTTTGCTGCCATGCTTAGCTAATATGTTTTTTAAGAGCAGGACTTCCAAGGTGTATGCTTTTGTTTTTAATCAAAGAACTGTAGAATCCAACATAGAATTTGGAAAAACAATGAAAAGAAAAAAAAATTCCTTTCCGTCATACTCACCTGGTTTTCTCACCCTATTCCCTGGGCCCTGGCTTTCCTAGATTGCTTGTCCTTTTATTTGTTCAGTTGTATGTTAAGCTTAAATGCTACCAAGAAATATAGTAAATTCTGTGTTGGGAAATGATGTGTCAAAGTTAAGAATTTGGCATTTGAAGTCAGGACCTGCACAGATTCAAGCCAGAAAGGGTCCCAGCACTGAGGGAAAAGTGGTCGTGGACTTCTGCTCCTGACCAAGAACCTGTCTGTAATTGGTTCTCAACAGAAAAGGGAAAATTTAGTCTTTGCCAGTAGAGTCTCACTGGGTATATTAACCATACTTCAGGGTGTGCCCCATGCCCAGGAGTAGATGGTTAACACAAAAGGAACTCAGTGGTGTTTTTGTAGGACTTTGTCTCATACAGCTTTGCTTGGGCATTTTTTGTTTGTTACTTTATTTTATTTTGCTATTGGTCTTTTGCTTGAATATTTTAGTTTCCAATTTTGTGGTTTTTGTGGGTTTATGTGTTTGTATGTGTTGTATATTTGTGTTTGTTTTAAAGAGATAAAGAAAGGATATTAAGTAGTGTGGGGTATCTTGGAGGATTGGAAAAGAGAAAAGTTATGTGTACTCAGAATATATTCTATGTGTACTCAGAATATATTCTGAGGACATTTTTTTATTATTATTATTATTAAAATAGAAGAGTGCGGAGCCTGTCTGCTTTGTCTCCTTCCAATACACTTCTGTAGACTCTGGTGCCTGTGAATAGAGTATTTTATGCATGTGTTATTTAATGTGAAATGAAGCCCCAGTGACACTTCTTATTGTGACCTATTTTCTTTTCTTTTCTCATAGGCTGGCAAAATCCAGTTTGGCTATGTCTATGGGATCAGTGCAATTGGATGTTTAGGAATGTTTTGTTTGTTAAATTTAATGAGTATGACAGGTGTCTCATTTGGTTGTGTGGCAAGTGTCCTGGGGTATTGTCTTCTTCCCATGATCCTGCTGTCCAGCTTTGCAGTGGTATTTTCTTTACAGTAAGTACTGATCTTAAACTGAGATGTATTTGGCCAGTTCTCTGTAGTAAGGTTTACTTCTCCTTCAGTTTGAGATAAAACCTTGGTCCAGCAAACTTATCTATTGGGCCTCATATAGATTTGAACTTTGCTATGTGTGTTTTGGGTGATGAACAAAGAAAGTGAAAATGAGATTTGAACTCTTCTATACGATCTCAGTTTTACCTTGATCAAGAGTATTTACTAGTGCTATAATGAAGTGAATAGTTGTGAACATTAAATAATACATGGAAAAGTTCGGTTCATTCTTGTTACAATAATGTTTAGCCTCCTTGGTATTCTTATTATGTCAATCTGGAAGCAGTTGGGCTTCTTGAAAACATATGATTAATAAATACACATGTAGTAATGGGGAAAGGGTATGCTTTATGTATTATGTATTATAAATGGAGAGAGGCCCTGAAAGCTATTGCACCCGTCCCAGCAAAGGGAGCCGGCCCTAGTGCCAGTAGTACCAATGCAGGGAAGCAGATAATTGATTGCACTGTTCACATTAAATGGGTGAGCATTCTGGAAATCACTATGCAAGCATATCTCTGAGTTTGACAAAATAGTCTTGTTTCTGCACATGTCTATAAGTGAATTTAAAATGTCATGAGGCTTACCTAGTGCTGTACAGACGTGCTAAACCTTGGGGTTTCCACAAATGTATGGTAGTGTGGCACTGCACGTGTGCTTTCTTCTGCAAGACAACGCATTAAAAACCCCTTGTTTCAGAATAGGGTATAGGTGTTTGCTTTGGTTTGGTTTCCAATATCCAATCTTAATCTTACTCATCTTTCCTTTTTTTTCTCCCCCTGATGCAGAGGAATGGTAGGAATTCTTCTCACTGCAACAATTATTGGCTGGTGTAGTTTTTCTGCTTCCAAAATTTTTATTTCTGCATTAGCCATGGATGGACAGCAACTTTTAGTGGCATACCCTTGTGCTTTATTGTATGGAGTCTTTGCCCTGATTTCCGTCTTTTAAACTGATTTGTCTGGGATGAATTCACAAAAAAGACCTCGGACTCTTCAAATTGGACCAGCAAACTACTGCAGTGCAGTTCATGCCGATTACCAGTAGCCTGGAAGCAGCAGAAGTAGATGAGCCTTTCATTTATCCATTCGTACAGGACAGTTGAACATTGTGTGGAGTCACCTGCAGGTGACTCATTCGCTCTGTGTGTTTGTTCTTATACAGCTAAGAAGTACAGTTTCTTTCCTGATCCTGCAGCATTTGACAGACAATTTTTGTCTTTACAAATTATATTATGATGTTTTTGATAGATTTTTACCAACTGGGAAACCAGCCACACAGCTGATAATCTTTCTGAAAAAAAACCCAGTTACAGTAAAGAAGAAACAAGTCTTATTGCAGAAATATTTTTTCAGTGAATTAGGAAAGAAAATACTTGCTCTGTCCTTAAGTGCACTGAAGTAAATAAAGCTGAACAAAGCAGAATCCCAAAGCAGAGCTTTATGAGTTTGTACTCCAAACATTTGACATTCCTATAAATTGTCTCATGAGATCTGTGCTGGAAGTCAGAGATACAAGCAGTTCACAGTCTATCTCGTGGAGATGAAATGTGAACAGCTGTTTAGACTTCAGTGCCAGCTACTCTGGATTGGCCACATGATGCATAGTTCTGCCCACACGTCCCAGGAAGAAGAAATCACTAACTTTTTTTTTTTTTTTTTTTTTTTTTTTTTTTTGGAGAAAAAAATATTTAAAATTTCACAATTTCAGTATTGCAGTTATCAATGTATAGTGAATTTGATGCTTATTAAATTTTTCCCAATTAACTCTGCTGTCGAGTTATTTTTACTAAACTACTGTTCTCTGTCTTGTTTTCATTAGGATTTGATTTTGACTCCTGATTTAAACCAAGTTTTCAATATAGAAGTCATCTAGTATAGAACCACACAAACACGAAGTAAAAAGCAGTTTCCTTCAAATGATGATGTTAGTTAGTTCCTGATGTTAAACTCACTTGGTTTGTGTCGTTTGTGTCATTAAACCGTCTGATGAGAGAATCTGGGGAAATCCTAGCAATCTTCTGTGTAGATTCCAGGCTTTAACATCTCAGGTTCTGGGCAATATTCTGTAGTAGTTATGAACAAGGATGGAATTGGAAATAAAGTTTGGCCAGCAGCCAAAAAAAAAAAAAAAAAAAAAAAAAATGCTAACCTAGTATGCCAATGCTTTATTTTAGAGTAAGTTGTCAAGTAGAAAGGGAGCCTCAGGCGTGTTCTTCCTTTATTCCTGATAGTCTGGGTTTAGATACTGATGGTGAGTTTCAGCACATTTTCACACTCAGCCAGTCACTTTGAAGCATGTGTCCCATCTTTTCATAGTCCTTTCCCCCTTCTCTGCTTCTTTGTTTGCTTTTGGAGACTGACTGTTGAAACAGGATTTCTTGCAGCCCAGGCTGACCTTTTAGCTCCTAATACTGTTATTTTCAATTCATTTTATATAGTTCTTATTGGGGCAAATTGGTGAAGTCTTCTGTTAATATGCTTGAGAAATTATCTCATACTTGGTTATATTTAACCCACTGTTGTCCAATTCCCCATATAAATCTAATTTTCTTATCATTTGTTGCTTCTCTTCATCAAAATCTTTTTATTTAAATCAGTATTGTATGGTTCTGTGGTGGTATTGGCTCTGTTGTATTTAAATGTACTTGTGTACTACTGGCATATAATTTATTCCTGTGCTCAACGAAGCAGGTACCAAGATAAGAGATTTAACATTTGATTATTTTTTTCTATAAATATGGCTACATAGTGGAATTGTATCTGATACATCATTTAATTTAAGAATTTGCTTAGCACATTAGTATGTATAGCACTTTCTCATGAAACGCCAAGTGAAAAGCAGTGTAATGTAACCAAGTGTATGTGTATGTTGAAATCTGATACAGTATGTCTCAGAAATCTTGTGTGACAGTCTTCATTGAGCACTTAGCATAGCTTACATTCACCATTTGAATAATTGAAAAGCACTATGAGAACAACAAATTGACACATTTCATACCTCACACTTGGTCTTATTCAGTGAGTGGAATGATAAGTGCACTACTGAGCAATTCATGTATACCTATGTGCATTCCAAAGTCATATTTTACACGTGGTTGGTTAATTATACCTATGGTGTAAGAGCATATTTTCCATCTTTGCTATAATTCTGTTTCAACAAACTTCATTCTTCATGTGCTGACACAAAGTTTGCTCATCTTTTAAAAATCAAATCTACAAAGTGAGTTTCATAATAACATTTTGTGCATTTATATTAGGAATGTTGATAATAATGAAATCATGTTATTTGTGAGTAAATGGACAGAACTGGAGTTCATCGTGTTAGATGAAATAAGCAATACTTAGAAAACTATCAGATGTGTGAGGTAGAATAAAATGAAGAAAATAGAGTGAAAAGGGACTGTTGTTAGATAACAGAGACCAGTGGGAAAGGGCTAGGAGCTATAGTGGTGGAAGATGGGGAGGACTTTAAAGTTCATTTTTTTTGTTTTGTTTTTCTCTGTCTTCTTTCTTCAGTGGTTCTCATGAAGGGTAACAGGCCTATACCACCACTCCTGGTTATAAATTCTTAAATTTTAAAAGACTCATCAAATATTCATATGTAGAATGAATATAGTAGAAGATTTTTGAAGTATGTTTCTAATGATGAGTTTGGGCATCCTGAAATAATATATAATTGGTATTTTCTAATTATGTATTTTTAATCTTAAACATCAGTCATAATTGTACTCAAATATGCTCTAAAGCCAAGTAAGGTCATTGTACTGTCCTGTTTCTGTGACAGAGTACCAAGACCAAGGCAACTTATGGGAGAGTTTGTTGGAGGCTTACAGTTGCAGAGGGTTAGTGTCCATGACCATTACAACAGGGAACATGGCAGCAAGCAGGTAGGCATGGCTCCTGGAGCACCCACTACCTGAGAACTTATATCCTTATTTGTAAGTGCATATATAGAGAGTATTAGAGAAAAACTGGGAATGGTATGGGCTTCTGAAACCTCAAAGCCCAAGCCCAGTGACACACCTCTAACAAGGGCACATTTGCTAATCCTTCCTAAACAGTTCCACTGGGGACTGTGCATTCAAACATGGACCTGTGTTAAGGCCAGTCTCATCTAAATCACCCCAGTCCATTATCTTTAAAATTAGTTGTTATCTTAATAGTACAGTGCCTTCTCAGAAAGACACCTTCAGTTCTGAAATGATGTCATCTTCCCCTATATAAATAAAAACATTTAGACCTTTGAACAAAAGAGTAGCTATAGATGTTATGTATTCTCAAGGATACTGAGTCAGTAGCAAAGTGACAGATTGAGACCATATTTGAAGATGCTTCTGTCAATTCAAATTCAGCAAGTCTACCCAAGCAATACCTCACATTCAACCTGTTTTTGCCTGGTGTTCACTGAAATGTTAAATCCATTTTTATAAACCCCCAGGATATTTTAGAAATAAAAGCTTAATTTCTCAAGTAGTTTATCTCATCGCATGCTTGTTTTAAAACCCAAATTTCAGAAATAAAACATTTACTATCAAAAGCAAAAGACACAAGTACTTTCTCAATAGTACCCTCCATATTTATATTAGTTAACAAGCATTTTCGCTTTCTTTAAAGTTTATTTAGGATTGTGTTTGTGATGGCTTGGGAATAACAAGACATTGTTGGCATAAGGAAGAGTTGTCTTGTTATGCTTTTCATGGGTAGATGAGAATAGCCTGTCCTTAGCTTATCCCCCCCACATGTCCTGTGTATTTTCAAGCTGCCTTGAAATAAATAAATAAATAAATAAATAAATAAATAAATAAATAAATAAATAAATAAATAAATCCCAATCTCATGTCTCTGGTCTAGGCAGTTACTTCTGTTTTGCTATCCATGAATTGCCCTTATTCAGCACCAAACCAGGTGCAAAAGCTAGACTTGAACTGCATTTCTATTACTTGGGTTTTAAGCTGTTGCTTTACTCATTAAACCCTTAAAAATAGGGAAATTGAAATTTTAGTTACTAAATTACTGACATTTAAGGGTTGAAAGAGTCCTTAGTCAAAAGTATAATTAACAAATGTTTCTGAATAGTTACAAAACAAAAAAAAAAAAAAAAAAAAAAAACAAAAAAACCCTGAAGTATGAGCTTTGGTGGCAAGATTGTGGCTTTTGCATCACAGGTAGAAATAATTCCCCTGGCCTTGTGCTCAAGTCCCACTGCAGCTAATGAGAACATCATCAACTGATGGAGCACAATGTCCTGTGATTGTGCAAATACATTAAAATGATTACTTATTCAAATGAGGACCAATTAAAACAGAGCTGTTCTAATTGAAAAGCACAAACACTTTCTTAAGCACATCAGGTTCTGAAAATTAAGTATTGCATTTTTGTGAGCTTAACTAATTAGGTTTGCCTTGTGGTAAATAAATTGGTCTATTTCTGAAGTTAACACTAAATCTTCAGAAAACCTGCAGGGTTAAAAACTTGTCAAACTTGTGGCACACAGAATTAAAAAATGACAAAACTATTCACTGAAAATATTTTTCTTTATCCTGAAAGTAGAGAAAACAAAGTAGTTACTGAGTTGAAATACTATTCTGAAAATGTCTGACAAATGTAATGTTGTATTTGTAGTTTTCAGTTTTCTGGTTCCTAATAGTGCTGAAGACCTTGTTAGTCTATTTTAGACCATTAATAGCCCAAGGGGATTTTTTCTTTTGTTTTGTATTTTTTTTTTTATTTTGCTATGCTTTAAAATTCAAAATGGGAACATGTTTATTCCATTTTCCAGTTAAACCATCATGTAAAAATTAGCACTTCAATACACCATTGTAAAAGGCACATTTGATAAGCTATTTGTGCACACAAGCTCTAAAATATACTAACAAAGTCCAAATATAAATATATTTCACTGATGTGCATTTCTGGAAGAGGTAATCTTCAGAGATAGGTCAGTGGGTGCCACAGGGTGACAGGTTCGTGAAGGCAGCAGAAGGGGTTGGTGGGAAGTGTTTAGTAGACTCACCTTAATGCACATCCATTAACTGGAGTTTCTCCATCACCCATTTGTTCCCTTTGGAGAGGGAGGCATGTTTGTATGCTTTTTGTTTTTTTGTTTGTTTGTTTTGTTTTCTGTCAAAACAGGCTAAAGTCCTTCTGGGAAGAGGGAATCTGAATCGAGAAAATATTTCCATGAGATTGTCTGGAGGCAAGTCTGGGACATTTCCTTGATTGGCACCACTGTAGGCAGTGCCACTCTGGGCAGATGTCCTACATTGTATAAAAAAGCAGTCTAAGTGAACCTTATTGGTCATCGTCTCTCATCCTAGCTTCAGCTTCAGTGAGCAATCACTGAAATACTGGCTTGGGTCTGCTCCTCAGCAGGCCTAATATTCTGTCACAGTGTTGTTTCTGGGACTTTTTCTGATTGCCTTTTGACTGTTCTCCAAGCCCAACACCCATCCTTTATATCTAACTTTAATCCTGTAGTTCAGCTCAGGACATGAGTCTTTCATGTGTTATAGATGTGATTCCATGTTTGTTTGTTCTCCCCCCCCCCCCCTCTTTGGTTAAGAGGGATGTATTTCCTGCATGCTTTTGAGCTGACATTGGAAAATACATATCTGAGTACTAAGCATGCTAATGACTTGGAAAGATCTTGACTTCAAAAGACACTTTTGAATTTTAGTTTTCTCCATAAAACAAAGTTTTATTAAATTCTTTAAGGATTTTCAGTTTCTTAAATTCTGTGACTTCTGAGGAGGTTATCAAATCCCAACTGTATTATACGTAAGGTATGTTACTGGCATGGCAAAGTGCTCCTGGTATTCAAATCTTATTAGAGACCTGGATATCTTCTTGGTAAAGTATATATAATAGATATTATAGCTATGTACATATATTTGTCACCTAGCATAGACATTTTCATAAGTGAGAGGATTCATTAATGACTCAATGATCTTTTTCAAACCTCTGGAATGGCTTGGGTGAAATTGAGATACACCACACAAAGAAAACAATTTTTCTTCAGTAACTAATTACAGTTTTGTCTTTTCGGTATTTTGTTCTTCTGTTAGTCAGACATATCACCCATAGTTTGGCATTTTATCACTAAACTGGTTCCTTTCTTTTGGATTTCTCACTGTGCCTCCAATATTAAAATAATCCAATTAGGGAGCCAAGGGCATCATTAAATATAATTGTTTCCCAGTTTCATCTATATATCTTCACGTTCCACAATTCCTTTCTTATTTACAGTTTAAAAAATTTCACTGTGCCTATGTACCACATTTTTATTACTCATTCATCAGTTGATGGGCATCCACACAGAAACTATTTCTCAGCTATTGTGAACAGAGCAACAATGAACATGGATATACCTGTGGAGTAGGGTAAGGGGTTCTTTGTGTATATGCCCAGGAGTGATAGAGATGGCTCATATGGTAGTTCTACTCTGGGATTTCTAGATGCCTCTACACTGATTTCCATAGTGATTACATAAATTCATAGCTCACAAACAGTGGATAAGGATTCTCCATGACCTCACAGCCTCATCAGCATTTTTTGCCATCTGGTATATAAAGGGGAAAAAGAATAATGGAACGGGAAGGGTTAAATAAGGTTAGGATGAAGGGGGAACTCAGGGAGAGATAACATTAAAGTCCTTCTGAAATAGTTACAAGAAAAACTACTTCATAAGCCTCCTCAATTGGAAATATATATACATGTAAAGTGATGTTAAGTGGAGTTACTCTATAACGGGGAAACCAGCCTCCTATTGGATACTACAGACCAACAAATAAAAAGCCCAGTATTGGGAATGGGTTACCTCAATTGGAATAATTGGCTGATAATGTTCCAAGATAATGACACAGAGACTTATTATGAAAGTTTGGCCCTAGCTTAGGCTTATAACTAGTTCTTATAACTTAATTAATGTGTTTCTATTAATCTAAGTCTGTCACCTTCCCTCTGTCGTATATGTCCAACTTGTGCCACATCCCCTAGTATTTTACATACACCTCGATTCATCCCTCTGACTTCATCTGTCTCGAAGTCCTGCCTAGCTGTTTAGCTTTTCATTATACCAATCACAGCAACATATCTTCACATAGTGTACAAATATTCTACAACACCCAGATATTATGGAATATTGTGTTTGCTCTTAGTTGCTCTCTAGAACTTGACAGTAAGGTACTATTAAGACTTCACATACTTAAGTCACAGAACATGAAGAAATCAGGCTGGTACTCACCTGGAAGCTTCATCCTTCCTGGCTTGCTTTTTTACAATGCTAGAAAGTGCTGTGTGTGCTCCTGGGGGAGAGAAGTAATTACCAGTGTTACCCAGGTGTGAAACTGCCTGGTAAGATATGCCCACCAATGTAATAGTGGCATGAATGTTATAGGAGTAACCAACCACTTTTAGGTTCTTTCTAAATATGGAACTCATACCTGGCACTGTTAGCTGGGACAAGAACCTTTGGCTTATTAAGACATAGAGTCCAAAGGAGGACATACTACTATTACTCTGCTGAAGGAACACAATATTAAACTGACTCCTAATGGTGTATTCTTTGTTTTTATTTTTGTTTGTTTTTACACCCTGACTGTGGTTTCCCCACCCTCCTCTCCTTCCAGTCCCTCCTTCCCACCTCCCCTTTTCCACCTTCATTGACTCCTCCATCTCTCTTCAGAAAAGGGCAGGCCTCCCTTTGATATCAATTAAGTTGCAGTGAGTCTAGGCATCTCTGCCTCTATTAATGCTGGATGAAGCAATATCATCATAAGAAAAAGTCCCCAAAACAGGCAACAGAGTCAAAGACAGCCCCTGCTCCCACTGTTAGGAGTCCCACAAGAAGATCAAGCTACACCACTGTCACATATATGCACAGGGCTAGGTCAGTCCCATGCAGGTTCCCTAGTTGTCAGTTCAGTCTCTATGAGCTTCTATGAGCCCAGGTCAGTGCTGCTATACCTGCAGGTCATTTGGGATCTGATGTTTGCACTATGTGTACTCATGATGAGTAGTCATGGCTTTATCCAGAAAGTAATTCTGAAATTCCAAAGACATGACAACATTTGAACAGGGTTCACCCTATCATCTAATCAATTTTCATCCCTAAATGCAAGCTAGAAAAAAATATGTATATTGTATTTACCTGGTAAATGAAATAAAATTTTGGATCATCTCCCTCATGGTTTCTTTGTTTTGTTTTACCACAAGTCAGAAAAACAGCTATCTCTGAGAGGGCTGGATTCATGAATTTTGCTCCAGTTCTGAAGTTAGGTGGACAATTCTCCCTCTGGTGTGATTTCTTAGATCTCAGAACATCATGGGCCTTGTCCACACCTGATGTTGTTCTACAATGCCTGGAGCAATGTTATTTTAATGAGTTCCAGGGAAATCCCTCTGGGTCTAGCAGCAATGTTGCTTTCCATGTGAGAAGGCAAAGCAGGTGTGCCTGTTGCTTTTGCAAGCTGCAGAATCTTTGGCTCTGACCCTGATATATCACATGGCTCTGAATGAAGAATGTTTTATGCTTTTTGTTGAATGGTGAGAAAAATGATGTCACTGTCCTTTTCACAGGCTAGAGGATCGTGAATCATGTTTATGGAATGTTCTTAAGGATCTGCAGAGGGTGCCACACAGGAAGGTACTGTCTGTAGATGATAACCACTGCTCTGTGCTCCTCAATGGGCCTTTGTGACCTGTGACCTGGTTGAAGGCAGAGTCCAGAGCAGACACACTGAAGCAGAGGGCTGACCTCTGCTCTATGCAGAAGTTGAGTTTCCTTAACCTATGCACACTAAGACAATGGGCAGGTTGGACTAGATATACTTGTGATGCTACTCTGCTCTCTATGTTGGGAATTCTTCTTGTCAAGAGAAAGAGCTTAAAACCCAGTTTCCCCACTGGAATCTTGAGGCTGTGTTTTCCCCTTGGCCTTTCTTTATCCATCTCTAGGACAAGGATTAGTGTAGCAACTGCACCATGGGGCCTTGGGAATTAATGGAATAAAAGAATGCTGGGAAGTTCATTTGATACCCTGTGAACTCAAAGCATGAAGGAGTGTAGATATTAGCTATCGTGGTGGATGCAGAGTGTCAGCCAGTTGGCAGCAATACCCCAAAGGACCTTGGTCAATTTTTCACTTTATAATTGAGAATGTGAATAGTGTCTGTGGACCACATTTTAATGCATTGTACTTAGTACAGCATTTGCTTTTGCTAATAGAGATATTTTTTTCTCTTTATTTTTATTTCACACGCATGAGAGTTTTGTCTCCACAGGTCTGTGCACCATGTGTGTACAGTACTTATGGAGGTCAGAAGAAGGACTTAGATCCCCTGAGATGAGAGTTACAGGCAATTGTGAGCTTCCATGTGGGTGTTGAAAATTGAATCTGGGTCCTCTGGAAGAGCAGCCAGTGTTCTTAATCACTGAGCATTCTATCCAGTCCATCTTTTAAATGTTATTTTGCTACAAATTTCTCTCCTCTTGTGCCAGATGTACATTTCCTTTGTTTGCATATAAATTATTATCTAGGCTTAGGAGCATTTGTGGCAGTAAAGGTAACCCTGTTGGGGCTGGAGAGCATACTGCTCTTGCAGATGGCCTGAGTTGGCACATACCTCTTGTAACTCCAGATAGGTTCCAGGGGAGCCTATACCACTGGCCTCTGGACAAACTTGAATTACACTACCCACACACATACACATAATTAAAAACAAAATAAATATTAAAAGTAAATATTAAAACATTCTTTTTAAAGTATCAATCTTAGCTGGTAGATCAGTGGATAAAAATGATTGATGCTCAAATCTCATGATCTAAGTTTGGAGCTGGACTGCCAAGCTCTGCTTCTACATAAGCTACATATGATAGCAGAAATGCCCGTAATCCCTGCAAGCCCATAGCTGAAAGGCAGAGGCAGGAGAATCTCTGGAATTGGTCAGCCAGCACCAGGGAGGAAAGGCAAGGACTGACCACCCTCCTAGGATTGTCCACCGACCTACACACACACACACACACACACACACACACACACACACACACACATACACACACACACACAATGCCAAATTCACCCAAAGAAGCACACACACGAACATTCAGATTTAACAATATCAATATGGACCATGTTGTTATTACTCTCAACTGGCTCATAAAGTTCCCTGCATGCACCTCATAGCAGAGACTTCTTTTTTTAAACTATGTTGTACATTTGCATATTAACTATGTTAACATGCCCTTGTTAGGTTTGTACAGTTTTTGCTTGACTAAAAATGAATGCCGGGCTGAGCAACTTAGTAAGCACACAAGACAGCAAGTTCAATCTGATTCACTGTTGGGATTTTCTTTGTTTTGTGAAGATTAAAACAGCTGAAGAACAGCATGAGGGCTTAGAAGTTCCGACACATACTTTGAAGGCCTGCATTAAATATGAAGCCTATATTTATTTTAATTGTACTTGGGCAATATCTCATTTCCACTTGAGTGTTCTGAGCTATAAATAGTTCTAATTTGTTTACTTTGTGCAGTTACAGGATAATTACAGGGGAACAAGCCAAATGATATTATTGCAGTAGTTGGCTAAACTCAATACAAGAGAAGTAAATGAAATGATTGCTTTTTAATTTCTCCTCCTTTTCACAGGGCCATGAGCTGAAGTGACAGTCATAAGACTTCAAGAATTTAATTTGTTTTGAGAATCACCAGTCTTTTCTGTGAATGTGTCCCCATGGTTTACACTGGCTTCAGTGTTGTTGGGTGTTTCCTTCAGAAAGGAAGCACCTGGGCCCTGCTTCCCTGCAATATCTACTTCATGAGCCATTGTTTTCATGAAATTTGCAACATCATGGGCTAGTCAGTTGTTTCCATTTACCTCTCCAAACTGATGACAGTAATACACAGATATGCATACTGACACGCACACAGAGACACACACAAATAGAGACACACAAATATACACAGGTACACACACACACTGATAGACACAGACACACATCCTAGACTCACACACAAACACATGAAGACATGGACAAATACAGACACAGATAGATACACACAGTCACAAACAGACTCCCACAAAACACACACATACACAGAGGCAGAGACACACATAGAATCACATGCAAACAAGAAGATACACAGAAAAGGCAGACACATTCAGATACACAGAGATAAACCCACTCACAGTCTTGTTAGAGGAGCTGTTTTATTCTTCCACTGGGAAAATTTCTGTGTGTTTACTTCAACAAGTCCTCCAGCTTGCCATTGGATGAATCAGTCCTCAGGGCAGGACCTTCCCTCAGCTGTTCTCTCTGTCCAGTTAGTCTCCTATTTCTAGATGTATGTTTCTATTGGGAAAGGCGTTGTTTTCTTAATGTGCAACAAGAGGATGGTTACGAGGCAGTGCAATAAAAAACGATTATTGCTGAAGTTACAATCCCCCATGCTGGAAATGTGGCTGAAACCATTCCCCGTGTGCCATATGTTCCTTCTTCATTTGCCCATTTGCTGTTCTCAGGGCTCTCGATCGCTGGTCTGGGTAGCTCTCTTTGATTTTCTCTTCTACTGAGTCCCAGCAGTGTGGCTAAGAATGGGCTGGACTTACTTTTGATTGTCCCTTAGTGGTTGGCTGTCTTTGTCAGAATTTGATGCAGCACAGCTTTAAACATCGTCATACAAAATAAACACAAAATCAAAAATGGAAAGGGAAAAGTATATACCAGTGGTCCTCAACCTCTCCATTGTTTTGGCCCTTTGAAACACTTCTTCATGTTGTGGTGACCCCCAACTATAAACTTACTTCATTGCTACTTCATAAGTGTGATTTATCTACTGTTGTGAATTGCAACATAAATATTTCTGGAGACAGAGGATTGCCAAGGGATCACGACCCACAGTTTAAGAACCAACCCTGGTATACACCTATAAATAAGCCTGAGATCAAACTTCAGCTATAAACTTTTAAATTGTATTTTAATATCTGCTGAGAACTTTCTAATATACTAAGAAATGTACTGAGAAATGAAAACTGTTTTATTCCTCTGGGTTCTCCCAGATGGGTTTTCCTCTTCATACTTGAACAACTTTATATAGTATACATGCAAAATGCTAAGGGCTGAAAGTGTAGCTTAATGAGAGAGCAGTGGCTAGCATCTTCAAGGCCTCGACTTCTGCCTCCCACAGCCAATCCCCAGTAATTTCATCCAGGTTTCAGCAAATAAGAGTTTGACTAGCAACAGGAAAACTTATCAAATGTGAGTTCATCTAACATTAAGAATCTTATTGCTGTATATGGATTTCAGCAAGCAGTGAGGAAGCCCTAGGGATCATCACAAGAGTCCTCTCTCTCTCTCTCTCTCTCTCTCTCTCTCTCTCTCTCTCTCTCTCTCTCTCTCACACACACACACACACACACACACACACACACACTACCCTTTCTCTCGCTCTTGTTCTCTTTCTCCCTCTTCCTCTCTCTCCTCCCTTCTGCTCCCTCTCCCACCCTTCCCTCTCCCTCTCTCCTCCTTTCTCCCCACTTCCTTTCCCCTCCCCTCCTCCACATCCATCTCTCTTACACACATTCCAGTCACTGAGACTGCTAGGTCACTGGATTTCCTCTCTGCTCAGCCTTTTATGTGTGCACTCTACACACACAAGTCTTCACTCTTTTCTCTCTTTCCTAAGCTCCTTCCTTCGTGGTACTGGCTGGAGCCATTGTGTTTAGACTATCCATTCAGCAAACATGTATTAGTCCTTGACACTATGTCAGGCACTGTAATGAGCACACCAGGGTTTTGACAAAGAGGCGATCTTATCCCACTCACAGCAATTGGTGTAGTGATTGCGTCTGAATTGCAGCATGCTTCCCAATTGCTATCTCAGAGGCTAATGTCTCCCCTTCAGGCCACGGATTACCACCCCCTAATACACATCGATCAGTCTTAGCTGAATTATATACAGTACCATTTAAAATCCTTACACTATTTATGCGGAGCATTAAAATAAAAAGCTGCCAATTGCAGCTACTGTACTTTGTATCCTGACTATCCACTTGCCAAGAAAAGAGCCATCTCACCCTCACCCATTGGCTTCATTTTCTCTAAACCCTGCAGGAACCAGCTGAAAGGCAGGCGCCTAGAGGTTCATGGTGCCACAAGCAGAGTCTGCAGACTGGAGTGTCCAAGACAGTGAGGTCTGGAGGTTGATTTCTTATTTGAACAGGTGAAGGTCAATGGCTGTCTAAGCCACAGCCAGGTTCCATACTCTCAGCTGTGCATCTGTAAGTATGTATAGGTACTAATGATAAGCCAAGCAGATAATTTCAATCTCATCTAAGATGGAAAATATTTCCCGATGTACTAACCTTCATTTCTTTCTGCTTAAAATATGTCTTGTCTTTTGTGATTAAGGAAGTTATATATGCATATAGATGTACACACATATATAAGTATGCATATATATTACGCATGAATATAGATAGCAGAGTCAAAGAAGTGATACATGTATATTTATATAAAACAAATTGACTTAAATAAGAACAAAATGTGTAAGATAAGACATTGAAATCTCTCAGACAACCCTGATCTCAAGTTTTAGGAAGAGAAGGTCTGACACAAAGAATCAACTTTTCACCATCTCTGTCCCATTAGTATTTCTCCTTTCCCCAGGAATCAAGAAAGTAGAGATGAAATTCCAATGTAGATTACTCATTCGTGCAGATTTCTACTCTCAGTAACATTTCTAAGATGAAGAAGAAAGGAAGGAGACGCAAGAGAAGGTATTAGACCCTCTGCTGAGGAGGGTACACTGCTTGCCCGAGTTAAGACCAATCACACACATCTCCGGGCTATGCTACTAGCATACATTCACTTTTTCCACTAGGTGGCTCTGTAACCCACCTGATGGAATTCCACTTGCAAGCAGCCCTGGAGAAAAGGAAATTTTAGGGTAGGATCACTGTACTTTCAGGTTGTTTCCCATTCGCTTGAGCTTGTGTCCTGATAGAATCTTATTACAAAGTCAATATTTACTATCTCACCAAGGCTGCCTGTGTGCACCTGTAAGAGAGGGAATAGGACCACTTTCAGTTATGAGGCTGCAGGCTGTTCTCTGACAAGAGGAAGCCATAAGCATCCTTGTCCTGGTAGCAGATTGGGATATTCCCACTCTTCGCGGATGCTACCACATCTGACATTCACTCAATTACACTTGGTGATTCCTATTATTATATTCAGAGAGTTATGACACTGAAGAAAGAACTGAGGCTACAAAATCCTTGAGAACTTTATAGTCCTATGGGGAAATCAACAGGCATCCTGGGCCAGCTCTCCTGTGGGGCATCTCTTCCCTGAGTCTTTGGGTATCAGATGTCTGACTCCATTTCTGGCTTCCTTCCAGACCTGAACACTGTAGCCGTTGCTCACACAGATGGATCAGTAGTGAGCTGTCAACACAGTGAGATGGGACCTGGGGAATTTCACTGAGAATACTCAGGAATACTTCCTTCCTGAACATTCTTCTTGACTGAGAATACACAAGCAGGAATCTTTTGAAAGTATATTGCCCTTACATTGAGTCTAAGGTTGATCTGGTATAGAGCAAAGCAGACCTGAAGCATTAGACCTCAGCCTCTTGGTGGAATCTGAATCCTTGAATCAAAGCATTCTTGAAGCTAGGCCTATTCTTAAGGTGTCAATAGATGTCTATCTTGTTTGAGTTGACTTTTCTATCACTTGTACCAGAAGGAATAATATATGATATAATAAGTACAAACAACATTTCAATGCAGGTTGATACTTGGATGAGAAGATAGAGGTTAGATAAAATCATTACTTCCTCAAGAGTTCATTTATTTAGGGTATAAATATTCAACACCTCATTAATTTACTAGGGCTGTGATTACAAAGCTTCAAAGACTCTGGCATAAACAGCAAAGCTCTTATTGTTTATGTCTAATTGTTCTGGAAGCTGGAAATCTCAGCCTGGTGCTCAAAGAGTTAAGAGTCCTGAGGCTTTCTCTTTGGTGAGTGTCTTCTATCCATCTTTTCATGGTCTTTCCTTTCCACCTGCAAGATGAGTGATGTCAGAGAAGCCCTTTGAATAGTGGGTAGAATTCTAGTGAGAAAAATATACAAAGGAAGGATGCTGACAGTGTGATGATTTAACCCAAACTACCCTGAAGGCTGAATAAGTTGCTAGTGACCTCTGTGATTGTTAATTTTTTATCATCAGCTTCACTGGATTGAGAATTACTTAGAGAATTAAGGAATACCTGGGCGTGTCTGTGAGGGTTCTTTTGATAGGACTAACTGATGGGGAAGGACCCATCCTGAACGTAGGTGGGCCATCCTCTGGGCTAGGGGCTTGGACAGAATTAAAGATGGAGGGGAAATCAAGCTGAGTGCCAGCATTCACCTCTCTGCTTCCTGGTCTACTAAAATGGGAATTGCCCCAGCTATGTGCTCTGGTTTCCGTACATTCTTCCATGTCTTCCCTGACATGGACCATATCCTTCAACTGAGGAAAAAGAAACTCTTCCCCACTGTGTTAGTCACTCTTTGTTGCTATGGTGAGCACATGACCAAAAGCAACTCAAGGAAAGGAAAAGGTTTATTTCATCTTATAACTTCCAGGTCACATCCCATCACTGAGAGAAACCAGGGAAATACCTAAAAGCAGGAACCTAGAAACAGGGAGTGAAGCAGAGATCCTAGAGGAGTTCTTCTTAATGGCTCAATTGTCATGGCTTTTTCAGACTGCTTTCTTATACCACCCAAAACCACCTGCCTTGGGATGGCACCACCTACAGTGGTCCTCCTGGGTCCTCCTGTAGTAATCATTTATCAAGAAAATACCTCACAGACTTCCACACAGGCCAATCTGATGGAAGCAATTCCTCAACTGAGGTTCCCTCTCCCGAGGCCCCTTAAATTGCACCTTGTCATGGACTGGGTCACAGCAGTGAGAAACGTCAATAATACAGCCCTTGCCACTCCCTTTCTGGTTTCAGTGTCCATGGCTCTTGACAGACTCTGTGACATGTTTATTTTTAACTGATATGTGGAGGTTTTATGTATCTATGGCATCCCATAAGATGCTTTATATGTAAATATGCAGAAGGTTTGAATCTGGGTCAACTTACCTATTTCTTTTACATCTTATTATTATTATTATTATTATTTATATTTTTCCAGGTAACTCCCAAAGATTTATTTACCTTATTTTATGTGTATGAATGTTTCACCTGCATGCATGTATGTGTACCACATGTGTGCCTGGTGCTAGTGGAGGTCAGAAGAAGGGGCCAAATTCCCTAGAACTGGAATAAGAATAAAGAATGGTGAGTGGAGAGGGAACTAGGAGAAAGAGAAGGGGAGGAGAGGAAAGCATGTGGGACTAGGAAGATTGAGTCAGAGGAGGAAAAGAAGACAGAAAAGAGAGAGAGAAGAAGAAGAGAGAGCAAGAGAGAGGCCATAAAAGAGGGAGCCATTATAAGATTGAAGAGAAAACTGAACTTAAAGAAATGTCCAGAGACCTACAAGACTGACCCCAACTAACAATTTGAGCAACACCGGAAAGGCTACCATAAATACCCTTCCCAGATAATGAGATCGATGACTAGCTTAGCCACCATCATGGAGCCCTCATCTAGTACCTGTTGGAAACAAAAGCAAACACCCACAACTAAACACTGAGCCAAACTAGAATCCAGACGCAGAGAAGGAGGACAAGACCAGGCTACAGAGAGACAGCTTACCTGAACAAGGAGGAGCTAACAGGCCCCCAGACTGATAGCTGGGAATCCAGCATGGGACTGACTCAGACCCCCTGAACATGTGTCTCAATTAGAAGGCCTGGGCAGTCTAAGGAACCTCAGACAGTGGAACCAGGATGTATTCCTGGTGCACAAAAAGACCTTGTGGGCACATCCACCATGGAGGGATACTCCCTTAAACTAGAGACAGGAGAGAAATCCTAGTCCCTACTTCAAATGACTTGACAGATTTAGATGACCCCTCCTGGATGGCATCACCCTACATGTGGAGTGGGGGGTGCATGTGAGGGGCAGAAAGAGGGAAAGAGGGAGGGAGGGGGAACTTGGATCAATACATTAAAAAAAAAAAAAAGTTGTAAGCCACCATGTAGGTGTTGGGAATGGAACACAGGTCCTATGCATGAGCAACAAGAGGTGTTATCTATTAAGGCATCTCCCAGCTTCTTTTCGGTGAGATTAAAGAAGATGTTTTCTTATGCTCAGTCTTCCTCATTTATTTCACTGTCAAGCGACCTTTTAGATTCCCATGTTTACACCCACAGATTAATTCAGCTCTCAGCCTTCATCAAAGAAACTTCTTATTACAGCAGGCAGTCATTAACATAGACTTGTATCTGCTCAAAGTAGAGATGATGACAGTGAAATGCTCAGCCCTAAATAGAACATCTCTGTCACCTCTTCCAAGACTCAGGAAGAGGGGACCAAAAGAATGGCTAGAATGATTTGCTGCAAAATGATGAGTTCTGGATATGGCATGGCTGCTAATTCATGAATTCTCTGCAGCTGTGGTTACCTACACAAGCAGAGGCTGTCAACATCCCATCAAGTATTGGGGAGGGACCCACAAAGGTCCCACCCCTTCCGGGGAGACTATTAGTACTGATAGCTGCTGGGGAAGGTGTTGTCATTTTCTTGAGTGGTATAGCTATGGATAAGTTGCCCATGCTACACTGAATATCCTCTCACACATGCAAAAAAAAAAAAATCCTGTTAAAACTCATACCAAGAAAGTATGAATGTCGGAGGGTCCCTGTTTGGGAGATGAGGGCTTCAGTAGCAGAGGGAAGAAGGATGAGAGAAGATGACACGGTGAAATGACTAAACTTTGTGTGGTGTGTGTGTGTGTGTGTGTGTGTGTGTGTGTGTGTGTTAAACTATCAAGAATGTGTTTACAAAGCTTGGAGGCTTTGCGATTCTTTTCCCGCTTCAAGCTAAAAAGTGAGCCTCACAGTTTTATGGATATTGACATGTGTTGTGAGGCCCCTGGGTAAAAGACAAGGGACAAAGGTGCTTCCAGAATTTTTCTGTACTGTGAGAGGGACAGATGGGATTTATACACGTGATGGAGACAGATGTGTTACAGGCTCAAAGATCCATCTGAGGGAACCCAAATCCTTTATTCTGAGCTAGGTCCTCTGCTTATAATTTGTATTTGTGCAACTTGGTGTTATTGTGGGACTCCCAACAATGGGAGTGGGGGACATCTCTGACCCCTTTACCTGCTCTTAGGACACTTTTCCTCCTGTTTGGTTGCTTCCTCTAGTCCTAATAAGAGGGTCTGTGCCCAGTCTTGTTAGGCCATGTTCAGTGGATAACCTGAGAGGCCTGCTCTTTTTTTCTTTGAAGAGATATAGAGGAGTTGATTTGTGGGAGAGGGGAGGTGTGGGGGAAGGACTGGGAGGAGTGGAGAGAGAGCACTGCCTTTTATTTCCTCCATAATAAATCTATGGTAGTGTCTTCTCCTTTCCACGTCTATTTTATCTGCCTCATGCATCACACACAGCGATTCATTGCAACAAGTGATATTCATCAGGAGTTATATTTTTCCGTCTTAAATATTGCATCCCACTATTGTTCAATCCTCATAGCATCCCTATGAGATACTATAGGTATCTTCATCACAGATATTAAAAACAGTTTGGTAAAGATTCAATCCAGGGTCCTACAAGATTCTTACAAACACACGCACACATATGCATATGTAAGAATCCAAATATATGATATATATGTGTATACGCACACACATATATGTGATTGTGGGGGGTTATATGCATGCAAATATAGATACCAGAGACCAACTTGTCACAGTACATTTTCTTCTTGCACCTTGTGACTCCTAAGGACCAAATTCAGGTTATCAGCCTTAGTGGCAACTGTCTTTACTAGCTGAGCCATCTTGTTGGCCATCAAGCAACTTAGAATGGAAAATTAGCCAATCTGATTGAGTATTTCAATCAGCTTTCTGCCTCTGTGTGTACTGATCTCTGGACTCCACCAGAAAGACAGGAACCTGAAAAGACACTGAAATGTAGACAGCAATCCCTTGTTGGTCATTTTCTGTGAAGCAGGACTCCTATTAGGCTCTGTAAATGATAGGAAAGGCCACTCCAACTCATCCCTGACAGTAAGAGAGAAAAAGTTTTCTGTTTTTATATATGAAGTAAATGAAATTCAGAGAGCCAAAGAGACTTTCCATGCTCAAGCTAGAATCTGGATGCGTATTTGTCTGAGTCAGAATGAGCCTGTGAGATATGGAGGAGTAGCTGCCAGCAATTAGGAGGCTCTTCCACACACTGCTCAGTCATGGAGAGTCTATCACCAAATGTTTGTGAAGTACTCACTGAGGAGCAGATGCTGGATGGAAGAAAAACCAAGCTCAGCACCCAATGCCATCTCCGCCACAAATCCATCGTGTGTGTGTGTGTGTGTGTGTGTGTGTGTGTGTGTGTATCTGAGTATATGTCTGTGTGTATCTGAGTATATGTCTATGTGTATGATATATATGTGTTTGTCCATGTGCAGATATGGTTCTTTCCTTCTACCTTGTGGTCCCTGTGGGATTAAACTGGAGACACTGGGTTTAGGGGCAAGCACCTTCATTCTACAAGCCATCTCATTGGCTTTGTTTGAAAATTCTATTATGAAATTTCCTGGTCCCAGGTACTTTGTTATAGCAACGGACACACTAAGGCACTTTGATTGGCATATAAATCCAGGTTTTCTACTCTCTCGTGTCTTCCTTTATTTCTCAACAGTCAGTGACTTGGAGTAAACAAGTTTTTCACCTTGTCTTGTGATATAGGTAAATTTATTGTAGCAGTTAATTTTCTTTAGCAGCCTTTAAAAGGAGTCTTTTTAAAAGAAAACAGTATTGTTATGAATATGTATATTAATTAGCAATATCATTAAAATAAAATAAATCTAAATTCTGTGTTAATTCACAGACATTTTAAAGTATATATGCACCATTGCATGTACCAAATAACCTTTGGTACAGGAGGGTCTTTGTATGAAGGATCTCATAAAGGCACATGAGTTCTGAATCCCACAAGCCTACTTCCTTCCTCTATGAGGAAATGATGATAGGTCTTCTCATAAAAGTCTCATGTGGCCCATCACAGCTATTAGGATTCAAGAGTGATGGTGGCCATGTCTTACATGGACTAAATAGCTACTCAACACAGCTATGCACTGTTCCCAACACCAAGAGAGACCATCAGTGGATAAATTGCATGAAGACATGCTTTTGTTATCTGTAGTATTCTTTCCCCAAATCTACAACCTTAGTTTAATCATTAGAAAATACCTAGTACCTGATGGAAAAAGAAGCAAACACCCATACCTAAACACTAAGTCGAACTAGAACCCAGATGCAGAGGGAGAGGATAAGACCAGGTTGCAGAAATACACAGAGACAGCTGTCCTGAACAAGGAGGAGCTAACAGGCCCCCAGACTGATAGCTGGGAAGCCAGCATGGGACTGACTCAGGCCCCCCTGAATATGGGTCTCAGCTAGAAGGACTGAGCAGTCTAAGGGACCTCAGACAGTGGAACCAGGATGTATTCCTGGTGCACAAAAGGACCTTGCAGACACATCCCCCATGGAGGGATACTGCCTTAACTTAGAGACAGAAGAGAAGTCCTAGTCCTATATCAAATGACTTGACAGATTTACATGACCCCACCTGGATGGCATTACCCTACATGTGGAATTGGGGTGGGGGATGGGAGGGGAGGGTGCATGTGAGGGGGCAGAGAGGGTAAGAGAGAGGGAGGGAGGGGGAGGGAGAAGGGATTGGGATCCACATGTAAAAAATACATAAATAAATAAATTAAAGTAAAATAAAGCAAATACCAGACAAACACAAATTGAGAACCATATAAGGAAAACATCTAACCACTATCCTTTAAAAGTGTCAAGGTCATGACCAACAAGGGAACAGGATATTGTCACCAGTCTAAAGCACTTAAGGAGCCATGATGACTAAACACAACATGGTATCCTAAACTGGTTGAAAAGCAAAATAATAATTCATGGAGAAACTGGGGAAAGCCTTGCTTCATTTATGGGTATTGTGCCAACCCTATTTGTCCATTTCTTGATTTGTACAAATGAATCATGGACTTGAAAGATGTTAACATTACTATTAGTGACTAGGGAAGAGTATGTGGGTGTTCTCTGCATTTTCTTTGGAGTTTTTCTGAAAATCTAATATGAATTCAGCATAAGAGATTAATTCTAGTGGAAAAGAAAAAAATATCTGATATCATCAAGAGTGAATAATTTTGAAAATTCTCAGACTTTCTAAATGGCAAAGATACTAAAAGTCAAAAATGGTTGTCAATTAGTGGGCTACAGAAAAGGGTGAGATGTGTCTGTATTACTTTAGATTAAAACCCAGGAATATTGAAAGGTCTGTGTATTGTGTCTCTCTCTCTCTCTCTCTCTCTCTCTCTCTCTCTCTCACACACACACACACACACACACACACACACACACACACACACACGGAACCTTTGCTATTTTCTTTCTCATTTTTTTTTGCATTCAATGTGATTCTTTTTTAAAATCACATAAACATATTATTTGCATCAATTGCTAAAGTTTGCAGAAGCCCTTTAAACTTAGCCCAAGAAAAGTGCCTGGGTTCGTGTAAGACCCGGATGTTACTGTCTCTGCTTCATATTAATTAATGGAAACTCTGTCACTTGTGGTCAGATATTGCTGGTCACATAGCTATGCAGTCAACTACAATCCGGGGCCTTTGTTCTTAGACACCACAGTGTGTCATTTCTCCCATTGACCGATAACTCTTTGGGACTATTGTAGTTTGATCTCAGTCATCAGAATTTGCTGGTTCACAGAATCTTTCTGTCATGCTATCTGAACATGCAACATCTCACTCCCTAAACCTCCCACAGATCGTAGTTCACTGCCCTTCCTGGCAAAGTAGATTCCAGGCAAAGAGGCCTGTGTATCTCCTCCTCTCATTTTGTTTGCTGTCATATTGTTACCAAGATCTTTAAACAAAGCAAAGGTAAACGGCAACCACCAGACATTGTTAAATAAATGCCAAGTCATGTACAAGGAATGTTCAAGTCTTTATTTGAAACCCAGTAAATTGGTCTGTAGTATGAGCACTCTGGAGGCCAAATTCAAAGGATTGAGTTCAAGATCAAGCTGGCCTATCCTATCTCAAAAGGTAGCCGGATCCTATCACAGAAGTAATAAAAAATTAAATAGAAAATACTTAATTAATTAATAATAAATTGAGTTGGTGTCTATACTCTATATGAAGAACATGAGCAATGTAGAACACTAAATGAATTATGGTTTTCTTTTCAATTTGTGTTGCTTTTATTATGTATTTATTTGTATATACTTGTGTGTGGGGGTATCATAATACGGATGCAGAGATCAGCAGACGACTTGAAATATTCAGTTCACTCCTCCCATCAGTGAATCCCAGGGTCCAAACTCAGATCTTCAGGCTTAACAGCAAGCATGTTTAACCTTTGAATTATCATATTGGATGAGATTGAATTTTTAATATGAAAAAATATTTAATATGAAAAAACATAACATATTGACTTTGTTTAGAGGGTACAAAAATAAACTCCCATGAATTTGTATTACCCAAGTGCTGAAACCAATTTCCAAGTGACTCCTATGTCCTTCCTGGTCAGTGTGACAGCTGTGATACCCTTCTAAAGATCTTCCATCCACCTTACTGTCCACTGGCAACATCTTCCTCACAACCTTCCTGCTTCCTGGGGATTTCAAAATAGAGTTTAAAGCCTTTAGAGCTACAATAGAAGTTAAGTGTAGAAGTCTAGTACTTCTGGAATGGAGAACATGTGATTTTAATGGCGATTTCCAAATGAAAGGCACTGGGATTCTTTCCAAAGTAAAGGAGACATAGGGGAAATGAGTTCTTCCTTCAAAGTACTGTGTGTGACTCTTCTTGTGGCAGATGCTGCTGACAATCACAGCATTTAGTGAGCATTTGCTTAAAGTCCAAACACCTTAAACCTTCCCTTAACATATTGTGACACCATGAAATCAATATACCAGGAGCTTTTGCAAGTGTGAGAGATCCTTCAATTACATGGGTTTCATTACCTAAGAGCCCTAAGGGAGCCTTGCAGAGCAATATTCTTTCTGTAATCCAGAAGGATCCAAGTTATATGCCTACCACCCACAGTTTGGAGGCAAGAGAGGGGAGAGGAAAGGCCCTTAATCAAAGGTTTGTTAAGACTTTTCACCTCTAAGTGTATCACCTCCCCTGATGACCTGCTCTGAATAGAGAAGCAAGGCCCATTCATGTGCTCTCAAAGGGCCTGTTTGGACTGGATGAAGCTGGCCTCTGCAGCCTTCACTTATATGACTGACCGGGCCTTCACAAGTGATGATCATGCTCAGTTGCTTTCCTTTACTTTGACCAGTCTGGTCTGTTCTGCTCTTCCATAGGCTAGTCCTATGGATCCCTCAAGAATCCAGCTATCCAATGTTTCCTAGGGAAGCCTTTGTTGACCTCTGGGACAGCTTTGGGTCTCCTTGCCAAATGCTGCTGCTACACTGCTCAGCTTAAGAAAGACAATGAGTTCATTGCATTTGTTTAGTCACTCGTACTCATCTATAACACTTACCTCCATCCCTAGATTAAATGTTGCAGTAGAAAAGAGAATCATGTCATGTGCAAATCGTTACCCACAAATGCTTAGAATAGTGCCTAGCACATAGGACATGTTCAATAAATGTTAACAAATGTATGAATGAATTAAAGGGGTCCTGGGAAAACCTAATCCAATTTAATGTTCAGGAGAAGAAACTGAAGTCTAAGTTGTTTGACTTCCTTGTTCAAAGCCCTAACCAAGAACAAAAATAGAGATAAAACCCAAATCTTCGTACTCTCCCAGAATACTTTTCTGTCCTAAAAGAAAGTTCATAGTCTAGTGACTCATCACAGCAGAGGAAAAAGCAATTCCTGGCAAACTGCTCTGGGTCTTAATGAAGTTTCAAGCTTGAGTTTTATAGAGTACTCCCTTTATTTAAAGCAAGTCCCGTAGTCTATGTTTGTTTCACCATTCCTCAGTTGCTGGATCCAATGTTAATTTTCAAGAAGAGATAATGCGGCAGTTTGGCAAGGCTCTGCTGAGCCAGCGAGCATTTAATAGCGTCACAGATGGAATCATTTGCATGTGGGAGGGGGATTTTTTTTCCCTAGGATTTTGTCCCAATTAAAAGTTATCAGTTCAAACCAGGTTACCCATTACAGCAAATAGAAATTTGCACTTTCTCCATCCTGAATACATTCTACTTTTTCTTTAGTGCACTCATCTCTTGCTTTCCTCTCAATCTGATGCCCTGAGAAATATTTAATAGCCACTAAAAATGGAACAGCTACAAAAATCTTTCATGACTTCCCAGCACATTAAACAGGCTACAAGTTCTAAGAAGCCAACAGACATAACAGTCCTCTCATTTCTTTACTGTCTGAGGGAGAGTTCATGTCAGGCGAGCATTAATTAAGTGACTCTGTAAGCTAGATGTGAACAGGGCATGGTCCCTTCCCTTGAGGCCCCCCAGAAAGGCACGGAGAGGCTCAGTTCGAGCCAAGTTCTAAGTGCATCTGATAGAGAGTGCTAGATAAGAAGGGGAAGAATGAAAGGGCCATTTTCACCTGTCTGTCCCCAGGATAATTCTTCCATAAATGAGTGAGAAGGAACTGATTTGCTTCCTATAAAAAAGTAGGCTGACTGACTAACTGATTGTCATTTCAGGCGGGCTGTTTTAATTGAGATATATACATATATACGTATATATGTATATATGTTAGGTATACCCTCTTTAGTGGGTATTGTTTAAGATATTGTTCATGGTTTTCAACACCTCTGGTAGTCCTCTGCTACACTGACACAGCTGGCTTGTTTAACTATTAGGATACTGTAGAAACTTCTGGGCTCTGTCTTGGACTGATCATGAAGATGCTCAAGTAACCCTACAGAGAGGCCCACGTGATGAGGAACAGAAGCATCCCATCAATAGTCAGTGAGAGTCAGAGCCTTTTTAACACCCACATGATGCTTCTGCCATAGTTAGCCCCCAGATGAAAGCCATTCAACAACATGATCCCCAGCATCTCAGATACAGAGGTCCCTATGCCACAGTGCCATTCCTAAATGCTTGGTTCACAGAAACTCTGAGATAATAAATGTTTGCTTGGTTGTTTTTAAAGCCATTGTGCTTTTGGTATAATTTGCCAAATGCATTACTGCAAAGGTTGAAGAACCTATTTTAATTGAAAACACATAGCCATTTCACTATGATTAAGTTGAGGCCACCACAGAATTGTAGATATTTAGAGGAAGGGAAGAAGAAAGAGGTATGAGGAGTGTGGGTCTAGGCAGCACAGACAGGAACACACTTGGGATCTCCCGAGATGTTGCCTGGCAGGTTTTAGGCCCCAGCAGCATTTTGTACCAGGGTTGGCTCACTATCCTGAGGAGCTCATTCAGAAGCAGTGGAGGCAGCAGCAAGAGTGATATATCACCAAACACATCAAATCCACCAGAAGTCCTCTTTTGCAGTCAAATTCCACAGCTATCATTTGCAATGGGCTTCATTTAAATAGAGGGCCTCTGTATATATGCAAAAGATACAAAGAAGAGAGGGAGGAAGGCATTTTGATTTCTTTTATTCCAGAATTGGGCTCTGCTGTGTAGCCCTGGGTCTTCTGGCTGTCTTGCCCTTGTAGGGTTAGTCCATGTAATATCATACAGGTCTCCTGAATCCAGAATCTTTGTGCTGTGTTCTGAAGGGAAATATATATGGTGCACGTTTAGTGCTGGTTAGTATTAGAACTTAGGTAGACATTATCCATGAAGAATGTTTTCTCCATGACTTATTGTAACCTGTACTTATGTTTATTTATGATTCTAGAGGCAGATGACATGGGCTTTAATTGTAACCTTGCCAATTACTTGTTTGTATTGAAATAAAGTCATAATATGGCTGTGAGTAGTAAAGGAGTTTATATACATATAGCACCAATAACAGTTACTGGCAGAAATTTCATGCTGTATAAATACTTTCTACTATCATTTGCCCCCTCAATAGCACATAAGAGTCACAAATACAAAGGTCTTATCTTTTGCATGTGGTAGTACCAGATCCAAGCACATAACCAGATCTGCCAATGTCTCCTCACCAAAAGTGAACATGGTGATCAGATGTTGCTACTCTGAATAATTTACAATATCCCCATTACAGGAAATTTTTCAATGGAATTTTTTTCTTTGTGTTCTGGTCAATTTGCTCAGAACCATCTTTCTTCTAAGATCTCAGTCTCTCTAGATACAGAAGCTGAGCTGCAGTTCTTATATCTTACTCATTCACTCCTTACACTATTTTTATACTATGGTTTGTGTCTGTCTTTGCATATCCAAACACATCATTTTCAAGAGAAATGATGATTGTCAGATTGGTAATTAGATAGATGATAGATAGATAGATAGTTAGATAGATAGATGACAGGTAGATCAGATGATGAATATATAGATTATAGATACATAACTGATGGATACATAAATAATAGACATATATAGAATTGTGTGTGTGTGTGTGTGTGTGTGTGTGTGTGTGTGTGTGTGTGTGTGTGTGTGTGTGTAGCCAATAGGCATCAAAAGTGTGTGAACATGGTTCCTCCTCTAAAAAGAAGCAAGACAGCTTAGAAGGTAAAGGTGCTTGCTACACATGCCAGACACCCTGGGTTTTCACACCATTTACTGAAAAGTCTAAACTAGTTCATCTGGAGCACATGTAGAGATTCTACATGGGGCCTCGCATAGAAACTGCACATAGAAAATGAAGTTTGCCTGAGAAGTGCCTTGTTCGCTTCTTACAATGACTGTGCATGCTAAAGAGAATGGTATTTATAACTCAGGCTAACTGTAGGAATCGATAGAATGATACTGAGTAAATGTCTGTTGCCAGCTGCTGCCCCCAAATCTTGCACATCTGTCATCTGGCTCTTCTGACCCTCCCCTTATCACTCCCTACTCAGGAACTAAAGGCTCTTTGTTTGGGTCACTGCACCCTGACTCCTATGGTTCATGATATTTTCAACCAACTCTGCTGTGCTCAGGTTACTCACAGCAGCCTTTCCTCAGTCCTGACACTGTCCTACCAGTGTCCACCCAACATTAGTCCATGGTCGTATCTCAGATCACAGCTTCGAAAATACTCCCTGATCAACCTGTACAAGGTCTTTTTTTTCCCTTTAATTTTTTCTTATGCTTAAATTTTGTTTTCATTTTTGTTTTTACCTACTATATTTGTTAAAATTATCTATCATTAAGTTGCTTGCATTAAGAAAATGTAGTGTCCATTAGCATCCATTGATGCAAGGATCCTCCTATGGGTATCCTTTTCTAAAGCAGTTAGTATGTAAGCCTTTCAAAGTACATGCTTTGTGTGGATATATTCCCAGTTTGTTTGATGGTACTTTGTTATAGATCCTATTAAATAATCTCTCCTTTTTTCATTTTGCTATGCATGCACCTATTTTTTTTTAAAATTACTACTACATATAAACTTATGGAATGAGTAGACCTATTACATTTTTCCGCATGCCTTCCCCAGTGAGGGATACCTCCAACTCTTTGTCACTACAGATTTATCTGTTGAATCCTTTGTACATCCAGAGGCCTGGCCAAAGAAAGAAATCCACTGCCATGTGGGCCCTGGAGCAGCATCAGTAGGTCATTAGGTTTATCACAAGTAAGGGCTGATTCCAACAAGTTAGGCCCAAGTACCATTCCTAGAGAAGGGATCTGAACCCCATTGTCAATATGTGGAGTGTCTTGTATCTCCAATCATTGGTGATTTCCAGGTTCTAATTTCTACTAGTTTAATGGCTTCTGAATAATATTTAATTGTTCTAATCTGAACTCATTTTTCATTATTATGCTTTTAAGCATTTCATCACACGTTTTGTGGGAATCTCCTTTCTGCAAATTTTCTACTTATATCAGGCAACAACTTCCAACCTTTCTCTTCTTGATTTTTAAGAATTTCTTACATATTCTAGAAGATACTAGTCTTTGTCTTGACTTTACAAATATCTTCTCACACTCTGTCAGGTTTTTGTTAAATGTATTCAGGGTATCATTCACCGACAGAAATTCTATCTTTATGTACTAAAATCCATCTTGTTTCAAGCCCTCAAGTTTATGATTTGGAGGTTTGTTTCTGATGTGTCTCTTCTCTATGTTGGTCTTACTGTTCTCCACCATGTATAACTTTCTTCCTTTAGGCATGGGAGGCAGTTGCCATCTTCCCCAGAGATTATATTACCCCAGCTGTGCAACTAAGTCATCAAAAGCCATAGGCTCCAGTCCTACTGGCCCAGCTTGGGTTCACCTGCCTACAATCAGTAATCAGGAAAAGGTGAGCCCAGTTTACTTGGAAGCTCCAGACCAAGACAGGTTAACCACACACTCAACAGAGAAGAGTCAGGAATGGGTAGTTTCTCAGAGCAATATCAAGGTAGGTAGCATTTTCAAAGGCAGAGAAAGAAGTGCTGGGCAGGCCCAGAGATATACTTTATAAAATGTAATTGTTTTTCTTTGCTCATTAGATACATTACACTATAGCATCCTCCAGACCACTCAGACCTAAACACTTCTTAAATGTTCCACCCTGGAAACTCTCTAGGGCATGAGTTGCAAAATGGGTATCTCAGTCAGGAAGAGATCAACCCAAATGAGACCAATGATTAGATTCACTAAGTGAATTCTAAAGAACGCAGATTTGTGGGCTTTTCTGCAGCCCTTCTGAGGTTGAACCTTGCAGAGTAGACACCTAGAAGTTGCTTTAATTCAGCATCAGCTGCCAGTTGTCAGCTGGAGAATGACTGAGCATTAGAATCCCCTCACTTCATACATGAGAACTCTGGAGCCCAAGAGAAGCATAGTGGGTATGGGACCCGGGGCTGTTGGGCTGGGTTAGTGTGTGCACTTCTGCTGCTGGACTTCAAACACCCTTTGAATCCTTTGCAAAGGGGCTGTGAACATAAATACAACTACTTCAGGATTTACCACTTGACAAACATGTTCAGGCTCTCATCTCTGTGCTTTATCTTGTCTAGAAATCCAGGTAGGCTTGCAACCATGGAAACAGAGCCTAAAATCCACAGCAGGTCCAGCCACAGCTGCCCTGGACCCTAGACAGCAATCTTCAGGCTCTGGGTGAAGGTGTCCACAGCTTCCTCAGCACTGCAGGTGTTCCGGATTCAGTCTTTCCGCCTTCAGATCTTGGCTCTGTTACTCACCAGGTGCATAGCCACAGGCTATGTGCTTGTTCCTGCTGTGGAGTTGACTGTGTCTCAGGGGCTCTTTGTGAGTCCAGAGGCCAGAACCTCACACAAAGGAAGTGCTCAGCAAACATCAGTTGTGAGTCTTGCTTAACAAGTCTTCTGCATTAATCCCTGCACAGTGAAATCTCTTGGGAAGGGAGCAAAGCATGGATTCCATCTACCCCCATGGCTGAGTCACATGAGTTAATGTGGAGAAAGTTGTGAAGTACCCCTACAAGCTGGAGATGAGATCTGTCTAGAACAGGAACCACAACCCTAACCTGACTTCTTATGTCTGTCGCAAGGCAAGCTAGGCACTCGTACTGAGAGAGATTTTGTCCCTCTGCAGCCAGCCCTGTGCAAACTCCCCCACAGTCCACATAAGAGGCAATCCACATCAGTATGGCTCTTTGCCTTTATTGGGTTCCATAGGTGCAGGTTGCCATTCTCTGTTGAGGAAGAGTCATCCAACCCCTCCATCCTGAGCCCCCATGCTTTATATTCTTCTGTGTAATTATCAGTTAAGAGCAGTACCACTTACTGGTACTGAGGACAGGAGGCATGACAGGCCACACAGTGCCACGTGAGGAAACCACCAGCCCCAACCAGAGGCAAAGGCAAAAGTGGGAGGCATGATGATCTCCATCTTAATTGCAGATTCTATTGAAAGCAGTGGGGCAGGGAAACAGTTCAGGGGTAGCTACATTGGCTGATTTTATTGGGCTCTGAGGGTTAGCCCGTCAGCTAGTCCTAGGATGATTAAGGCAGCAGCATCTTATTTCATCAGCTATAAGGGCCCTAGTAGAGGGTTATGACTGTGTATTCACTCCTACATCAAAGGCACATTCTTGGTTGGGCCCTTTACTCTGAAAGAGTTGGCTAGCTTTGTGAGAAATAGTCTCCAAAAAGTCAGAAAGCAATTTTTAATATGTCAAAGTGTTATGATATAGACATAGAAAATTTTTAAATGTTCACAGTACACCCCAGAGTCTAGACTCATCTTGACAGTATACTGTTTCCAATCCATAGTTTATCTTACTTTCTATACAATTCATTGAGTTAAAATGTATTCTTACTCAGGTCATTGTAGAAGCATAGGGATGATGACCGTATAGTCTGCACGTGACCAGGAACAGTTGCTATTTTTATGGAGTCTCTATTTTGTCTCCATAATGTGAGCATGTGGGTGGAAGTAAGTCATTCTCATTGAGTCACAATGAGTGAGCTTCTCTAACACATCATCTACTTCTTATGGCATCTCCACAACTTTACAGTTCCTTATGGTATTTCCTATTCAGAGTGAGAACAGAATTTTTTTTTTTGACTAGCATTTATAAACTTGATATGCAAAAAGATGGTAGGTTTTAGAGATTTTGGTGAAAAACTACTAAGAAGAAACTGACATGTTTCCCCTGGCATTTCCTGTTAACCTCTTAACTTGTCACTACATTGACCCACCGAGCCTAAGAGAGAGATAGCTTTAGGAAGAAGACACATAGCAAAAGTTTTATATGAATGTTAGAAAGATTGCTTTGGCATTTCAATTTTTATAACCACAGCTTTTGTATTTCTAATGTTAGGAAGAGGTAGGGAAGAGAAAATCCTAAACATGTGGGAGCAAGCATTCCTAACCTCTCAGACTAGGAGTTTTCTGAGTTAGGAATCCTCCAGAAGAAGTAAGAAAGGAAAGCAACTTAGTCAGTGGCACAGGTCTGAGAAAATGGCTATTAAACCTCTTTCCTGCTATGTCATATCTAGGTAGATGCAAGTCTATGCAGGGTACAAAGGCTTGGAAGATCTCAGAAAAAAGAACACCTTAGACCAGCTTCTGGTTATGCCCTAGGTAAATGGTACTCTGAGTAGAAATTACTATATGATATTTCCAGGAAGATAGACTTGGGATAGTCAAGGATAAAGATCTAGGAATGTCTTGAGGAGAGTAAGATGTTCTCCTGCTATCGTTGCTTTCCTGCTTGTTTCCCTAAAGCTGATGTATTAAAGGACTGAGGAGCAGTTTATGGCACTACTGGGAGGTGGAGCTTAGGAAAAGGAAGTGACGTCATTGAGGGCATGTCCTTGAACAGGATAATGGAACTCTAGCCTTTCCTCTGTTTCTCTTTGGTTTCTAGCAATCATAAGATACAAAGGTTTCTGCCATTTGCAGTCTACTAAGATATTTACCTTGGCATATGACTAGGGACAGTGGGGCCGAGTGACATAAACTGAGATGGCTCAAGCTGAAACCAAAAGAAATCTTTCTTCATTGTAACTTGATTTAGCCATATAGAAAAATATTTCGTGTGTGTGTGTGTGTGTGTGTGTGGTCAAGCCTATGGACTCTCTTAAAAAATTTTTTTTGGAATGTGTAAAATTAATAAGACTACAAAGAAAGACAATTTTATATATAAAGATATTTTTAAGAATAGATTTATGATGCAGTAACAAATATGCTTTTTACTTATGCATTAAATAATACCAAAGAACAATGAGAATAAATACTATTTAGAGATAGCTACAATAAGTAATGCGATATGAAAGCATTTGATTTATATTGATTACAAAGTCATAGATTCTGATAATATTGACATATAACTGAAGAAGTTTAGCTAGAGGTTAGTGAATTTAACAATATGTTCTCCCCATCTGAGCTCACTGATCTGGGTTTTTCTCTTGAATCTTCAGACTCTGTAGACTCTGTCCTACACAGCTAAGTCTTGATTGATTGGTGGATTTAGTCTGAACCATTTCAAAGCATCAAATTACAAAAAGCTGGGGGTTGTGAACTCTCAAAGCACTCAACTTTACCATTTCACAAAAGGTCCAAGAGATGGAGAGGATGGTTAGAGCTAGACAAATGCATCTGCCAAACCACCCTTGATAGACCATAATTCTAGAAGAATATAAATGAAAAGTGCCTAAGTTTGTCAGGTTCTGCATTTTAAAATTTTATTTCTTTGGCTGTTTCATACATATCTACTTATTCTCTCCTCCCACCTCCCACCTTCTTCTAAATCCCTCTCTGCTCCATCTGCTCCCTACCCAACTCATTTCTACACTCATGACTTTCAGTATCATTTAGTTTAAAAGGTCCTGTGTGGTTGTTGGGTTGAGACGACTGTCCATAGTTACTTGATTGTTACATTGTTACTACTGAAGGCAATGACTTCCATTTTCCTAGAATATACTTAAGACATAGTTCAATAATGAGCTGTAACTGCACTTCCCCCTACCAAGTTTCTCCCTGTCTTTTCCTGGCTATTGATGGGTCCAATCTTGTGCAGATTCAGTGCAGTCATCTGTAATTATTCAAAGTTCATGATTGCAATGGCTATGGATTTCTCTCTCTTGAGTTGCATATTTTACATATTAGTTCTCATTCAGATATATACTTGGCAAAGCTTTCACTATGCAGGATGTTTCTTCATTCAACTGGATGTTCAGAAACGTCTTCAGTTAAAGAGATCCCATCTGTCAGTTATTGGTATTATTTTTTGAGCAGCCAGAGACCTATTTAGAAAGTCCTAACCTATGCCCATAAATTCATCAAAATAGTAGGAACACTTCCAATGTCCCTCTATGAATCCAGCATTACTCTAATACCCAAACCAGAGAAAGACACAACAAAAAGTAGAACCATAGATCAATGAACATACATATAAAAATAATCAGCAAAATACATACAAGTAAAAACAAACACTGTTAGTTAGGGTTTCTATCAGTTGATAAATCACCTTGGCCAAATCAACTTATTTTGGGCTTACAGTTCTACAGGGATAGGGTCCATGATGGCCACAGCAGGTGGCAGACATGGCAAATGAGAGCTGAGGACTCAGATCTTAACCCCAAGCAGGAAGCTGAGAGAGAGAGAAAGAGAGAGAGAGAGAGAGAGAGAGAGAGAGAGAGAGAGAGAGAGAGAGAGAGAATAGCAGGAAGCTTTTTAACACTCATCTCATGACTTAGTATCTCCAGCAAGGTCACACTTTCTGAGCCTGCCCAAACAGCATCATGAAATAGGGGCCAAATATTCAAATGCCCAAGAATATAGGAGACATCTCATTTAAACTAACACATACACACACACACACACACACACACACACACACACACACACACACACAAGGATCATGCACCATGATTGAGTTTGCTTTATCCGAAGTATACAGGGACGGTTCCATATATGCAAATGGCAGAAACCTACATACCTCATGATAGCTAGAAACCAAAAAGAAACAGAGGAAAGGCTAGAGTCCCATTATACATTTCAAGAACATGCCCTCAATGACTTCACTTCCTTTTTCTAAGCCCCACTTCCCAATAGTGCCATAAGCTACATATATTACATAGATGAATGTAATTAATACTATAAATGGACTTAAAGACAAAAAAGTCACATGATTTTTCAATAGAAAAAGAAAAGCCTTTTTAAAAAAAAAACTTAGCATCACTTAATAAAAATAATGAAGAAATGTGGCTTGAGGAAACATAATTCAAAATAATGAAGACTAAGTGGTGTGTGACTGTCCATATCCAATATCATGCTAGATAAGAAAAAAGGTAATCCATTAAAATCAGAAAGACAATAAGTGTAGTTGTTTCTATGAGAATGGCCCCCCATAGATTCATATGTTTGAATACTTGATCCCAGGTGGTGAAACTGTTTGGGAAGGATTAGGAGGTGTGACATCACTGGGGGCAGGCTTTGAGATTCCTAAAGACTTGATTCATTCCCACTGTGCTCTCGTTCTGTCTCCAAGGCTTGTGGATAAAGCTGTGTGACCTCTCAGTCAATTCTGCTACCATGCATTTGTCCTGTCATTGGGGGGGTTCTTATCCTCTGAAACCATAAGTCCAATTAAATCCTTTCTTTCATAAATTGCCTTGTTCATGATGTTTTGTCACAGCAATATAAAAGTAGCTAAAACAAAAAGTTGTTCATTATTTTCATTCCTATTGAATATAGAGTTCAGTGTCCTAGATAGAGCAATTAAACAAGACAGGGAAATAAAGGAATATAAATATTAAAAGCAGCCAAAGCATCTCTGTTGTAAATGATATGAGATTCCACCAAGAAACATTTAGAAACTAGCAAACATGTTCAGAAAAGTGGTGGGATACAAAATTAACATACCAAATTCAGTAATGAATGAAAAAAACACTAAAAACAAACCAGGGAAACAATTTCAATTACAATTACCACCTCAGATAAACAAAATACATACATACATACATACATACATACATACATACATACATACATACATAGCTGTGGAATAAACTTAACCAATGAGGTGAAGACCTATAAAATGAAAAATTTAAAACTGTAAAGAAAGAAATTGAGGAAAACAGTAGAAAATGGAAAGATCTCCTATGTTTGTGGATAGATAGAAGTAATAAAATGAAAATGGCAATCCTACTAAAACCAATTTATAGATCAATGGAATAGAATGTAAGATCTAGACTTAAGTCTACAGTTACTGTCACCTAATTTTTGACAAAGACACTATCTTAGTTAGGGTTTCTATTGTTTCAACGCCACAACCAAAAGCAACTTGGAGAGAAAAGGGTTTATTTGTCTTACACTTCCATATCATTGCTTATCATTGATGGAAGTCAGGTCAGGAGCTCAAACACCTGGAGGCAGGAGTAGATGCAGAGGGCATTGAGGAGTGCTGCTTACTGGCTGGGCCCTCCCCCATCAATTACTAATTAAGAAAATGTCCTACATCTTATGCAGTCATTATCTTATTTGAGGTTCCCTCCACTCAGGTGACTTTAGCTTGTGTTAACTTGGCATAAAACTATCCAGTACAGACACAAAAAATATACACTGAAGGAAGGAGCATCTTCAACAAAGTGTTTTAAAAACTGATATCTCTACATAGAAGAATGAAACATGATCCATGCACAAAAAATTCAAGTCCAAATAGATGAAAGTCTTCAGAATAAAGTTGAAATTCTGAAAAAGCTAAGAGTTGTAGATTATGCTAAAACATACAGGACCTGCACTGTTGAAGAATTCTTGAGTCTTGCAAGCTAGGTAAGCTTCTTAAAGATCATCTATGCCTTTACTCCCAGCAGTCAGGAGGCAGAGGTAGTAGGCTCTCTATGAGTTCCAGGACAGCCTGGTCTAAATACTGGGTTCCAGGACAGCTAGGGCTATGTAGAGACTCTGACTAAAAAACAGAACAAAAAGATCATTTGCTATGCTCCCTGATGCCTTTATGAGAGAAGCATTTGGGGTAAGGAGAGGGGAAGGCAGTATATTGACCTTGGCTAGGGAAAGAGCATGAGTAATGGCAGCTGTTGTTATTATTACTATACAAAGCTTCCTCCTTATATTCTAATATGTATCTTAGTAGACTTTTAAAAAAAGAATGTAGCTTTCCAAGGGCTTGGGAATGAATTAAAAAAGAATGACACAAGAATATTTAAAATGAATAGTTTGATAGTCAAGAAGCAATCAGGAATTGTATTAATATTAATTAATATTAAAGGTATTCAATATCAGATTTAATATGCTTCCTAATATTTAAGAAGTCAATAAGGCAAACTTAGACATTAGAGTCCTGTAAACAATATTCAAAAATACTTATTTTCCAAGAGTTCACTGACTTGGGATTATTCTCTTGGGAAGGGAGTCTTTCCTCATTTCCTTAGAGTCAGCGGTGTCTCTTTCCTCCAGGGGTTCATGGAACTGGGGGGAGATGATAAAGCCCGCTGGAGCGTTCCAGATGCTGTGACTCTTATACCAAGTTTTAATCACATGGATGAAATAGAAACAAAGAGTTGGTATACTTCTCACAAATGTCTTGATTGCATCAAAGCAAATGTGCAAGGTCTGGCCTTCTCATTACAAGTGTCAATGGTTTAACTGAGGAGGAAGACGGTGACAGGGACCAAGGCATGAACTCACAGCACCATGCTATGCACATCTTGCCCGGTTGTACAGCTTTGCCTACTAGTTGTTTCCAAACTACATCTCTAGATATTGTTCAGTGTGTTTTACTCTGTCCTAGTTGTTTGATCCAAGGGAACCTGGTGACCTTGGCTAATCAGAGCATTTTCGCCAGGAGTTTTAGAACTTGGTTCTAGAGAGTAAAGTCATTCTTTCTTGGAGGCAGAAGAAGCAGTGAACTGTAAAGCTTATACAATGTCTCTGCCACACTCCGGCTATGCACACAGCAAAAAAGGACACAGGAGGTGAGAAAAGGAGTGGAAGGAGGCTCTCCAACTGCATGTGGTTCTGTTCCAGCTTGGGAGCTGTAGGTCATGCTGGGTCATATAATTGACACAAATTATTCCAGACCAGGGCTAAGTTAAGAGTACATTTTTTTCAGTACAGGAAAGCCATCCAGGCTAGTCACATGGTTGGTTGACATACAGAATGTACTGAACAAAGTTTGGATATTCCATTAAGTAACAAGAAGCCAACACTTCCAGCTCCTGGTACAGCCCCAGAGGGAGCAAACTGAAGCAAACAAACCAATTTAATGAGTGAGATCCGAGCTTTATTACAGACCCATTATACTTCCCAGTGAATCGCTCTTTCTCCCGAAGAAACAAATTGGAGGAATATGAGGGGGAAAAGTAGATGAGCACTCAGTGAAGGATCATTTTCATATTGCCTTTCAGTTGGGGGAGGCTGACTGTAGCTTTGCAAGCCCACATCCATCTAGTTCCTGTTTAGAGGTGCCTGAATCATTGATGCCTCTCGCAGCACAAAACTATATAGCAGTCGGACTGCAGAATTTATCATCTGCATAAATGTGGATGGGCTCGTTTCTTTCATCACTGTCATCTTTTATGTGAATGTAATGCCTGTGCACTCTGTGCAGGCTTTGCTGGGGAACTAAGCACCCTAATTTAGCAGCTAGAACTCACTAGACTTTAAGAAAACAGTCTGGAAGCAAAGTGGAAAAATTGGCTCTCCCATCTTTGGATGCAAAGGGAGCATTGTCTGCCTACCCTTTGGGACTTATTCACTCTGCAACTATCCCTAATGTGTTTTGTGAGCACACTATTTGTCACGTACTATTGTAACTAATTTGCATGAAGAAGACAATTTGCTTCTCACGGTTTTCTGATAGATGATTCTGCTATGTGCATCTACAGGTGAGCACGATTGGATTCATCTGTCAAATGAAACGTAGTATTTGAGCTCAGATAGTGACAATTTAAGGTGTCCAACTGTCCAACTACCAGGCTACGTTAACCAGGGGTATGCACATACATTTATATATGTACCTGGCACTTAGGTTGGTATGGCAAGCAAAACTGCATCACTGCCTCCCTCCACAGAGCTTATTTTCTAGTGGGGAGAGGGATACATTTTATAAGATGGAAGAAGAAATGGGTGATGGCTAGGAGGTTGATAAAGGATTTCCTGATGAAGAGACACATGTGTGAAATAATAATTAGGTACTGGTCAGACAAGAAAGAAGAGGGTGAAGAAAAATGGACAGACCCATGCAAGAGCATCCACAGGTTCCGAGGTGGGAGTTTCCAGGTAGTTCCAGATGGTTGTGATACAGAAAGCTGAACAGGTTGTAGAACGCCATGAGTGAGCCTAAGAGGACAGAAAACTACATCTCACTGGGAAGAGTTTGTTTCTAGATCTAGGAATAGGATGAGAATTCAAGACTAGACTTTGCTTTCTGCTTTTCACTATAACTTGGGTGGATTGCCTTGAATAAGGACTTGTGAGCCTGATGACAATTTCTGTTGCTCAGGGGGGAAGGTTTAGGAACATCCAGAAACAGAGTGAAGGCTGCAGATGACTCTTCATTTTTTGTTCTACAGCATCTGCAAGGGTATGAAGACATGGACTTTATACTGGTCATGGCCACGTAAGGAAGGAAGCCACCATCTCATGAGTATTTTCTTGTCCCAGAAAGTATATGCAGTTGCATATAATAATGGTCTGCTACCTACTATCTCTCCTTCTCCAGCCCAGCATGTAGACTTTTAGCATACCACAGGCACCTTTACTTTCATCCTGTCCTAATAGACAGAACCCTCTTTAGAATTAGCTTGTACCTCCCATTTCACAATGGAAATACTACAAATATGTACTTTACTTTATTCCCAACACTGAGTACATTAAATTGTTTAGATTTGATATAGTATTCACTATCTCAAACAAACAAACAAACAAACAAATGAGCAAAAACAAACAAGCAAGAATCCCACACCTCCTTACAGATGTGGAGTATTCAGGCCAGAAGGACTGGCTAAGACAGGATGCCCCTGTGACACAAGAGCCAAAGCAGTGAACCAGCCTTTGATTGGAGAATAGTATAAAGCCCTCAGTTTATCTCCTGTGCTATCTACAGTATTGAACTCACAGCTCATGGACTCCTGTCTTCCTCAAATGTGGAGTGGTCCACTTCATGGCTATTCCCTCATTTGTTCTCCTTTCCAAAGGGGCGAGCCCTATTTCCATGTCCACAGACTCAGTTAATTAGACAAAGGACACTGTAAGCTCACACACACACACACACACACACACACACACACACACACACACACACACACACTGCATTGTCTGTCTTCCACTGTCAGTTTCATCCAGGTGAAGGTAGGTCTGCCTCTGTAACACTTCCAAGCTCCTCCATTCTGTTTCCCCACCAGCTGGCTCAGCTTGCTTGGCTCAGCTGGTCTCTCCTGCTTCTGTGTGCACCTGGCATTCTGCCATACCCATCATGGGAGCATTCTGCTGCCTCACATTAAGTCATCCTCACTCTTGATAAATTAATGCATGCTACTTGACCATCTCCTGTTCTGTAATCAAGTGTTTTAAAATGTGTCTTGGACAAAGAATGTTTGGGGTTCTTGAGTCTCACAAACTCAATGGATCTTTGGTATGACTCAGGCTATTAGTCCTGAGCTCTTGGGCCTGAGGGATGTCTCAAATAAATGGATTTATGCCCCTTTCACAAATAGCAGCAAGTTATGAAGGATGACAACCCCCAAAATCAGGGCTAGACAAAAGTTGGAAAATATCACCCAGATAATTCTTTATAACACAAATTTGAGAAAGGAAGGATGAGTTGTTTACACTGAAACTACATGAGGGATGAGATTAGGTGAAACAAGGAAAGCCTTGGGCTAGGCGTATAGCCCTCAAGGAGAGCTATTTTCCTTTGCAATATTGGGACTCCAACCCAGAGAGCATCACATGCTAAAAGAAATGTGCTCAACCTTGAGAAATAATTGTTTCTGCCTTTGTTCTGTAGCAGGGTATGATGGGTTTGTGTTAAGGTTTTAGCATACATTGAAGGCCATGAGAATGGATGGAACTGGGGGATGTAAGTCAGACACAGGGAGACAAGTACCACAGTGTCTTTGTATGTACAAATCTGTGAAGGTGACTCAAAGATGGAAGACAGAGTATTGAGGAAGCAGATGAGCACTTTGTGGGAGGCACAAGAGACGGTAGAATAACAGGGTAGTGGAGCAGCATGGCTATGACCACCTCATGATATCAGTGTAGATGGAAATGTCATAACAAATCCCATTCAGTTGTGCAATTAATATGATTGATTGTAACGAATAAAGCTCACAGCATTTCTTTATTGGAGAACATCAATAACGGGAACACGACTTAGAAGTGGAAGGAACTGGGGTGGGAGCTTCCTATTGCAAAGATCTTTGTAGGAAGAAGGGTAAACACCATCAAAGTGCAATGTGTGCTTGCATGGGATGGCATAAGGACACTCATTAATATGTGCAATTCCTGTATGTAATCAAGGGAGTTGCAGAGATGCCCCGGCAGTTAAGAGAATATGCGTTCTTTCACACTCTGCGTTTAATTATCTGCAAGCACATTGAGAGGGTTACTCTGCCTGTAACCCTAGCTCCACGGGACTTCCCTGGTACACACATGCATTCCCCCCCCACACACACACAACATATACACACAATTAAATTGAAAAGTTAAGAATAATGAAATAGAAAGAATGTGAGCGGGTCTTCTCATTTCACTAGTAGCACAGCATCCCTATCTCCGCTCTCTGTGCTCTGATCACTATAACCAAACCAAGAATGGCTCAGAAGTTTTCTCTCACCAAGGACAGAGTCCCTGCTGTGGGGTGTGGAACCAGGGCAGAGGGGATCGATTAAATCTACTGGACACAAACATGCCCAGTTAGGATTTGCACTCAGCCATGCCCAGCTTGCCATGTGGGTCTAGGTCCAGAGGAAATAGTTGTGATAAGAAAGACCCAGGAGAGATGGGAGCAGAACATACTGAGAAGCAGAGGTGGGGACAGTCAGCATATGCCTTCCCTAATGCCACCAACACCGTGAGATACATAAGACACCAAAGAACAAGATGATGTCAAAGTTTAGGCAGTTAGAGTTAGTTTCTGTGGAATTCCCCCAGGAGGCTCCTAATACTATTGGCAAAGTCTTTCCAAGATACTCCAAGGAAAACAATGAAAATGTAGTTCATTTCTGAAACACCTAGAAACTGTTTACATATTCATGGGGGTGACTATGCAGGCATGAGATTCATTATAATGCATGGCAGAATGGGTGTCAATCAGAGGCTGACAATTGTCTTCAGAATGATTTCAAGTTTTGAAACTGTGCTACCTGTTTTATTTAAAAATCAAGGAGATGAACTCAGGAAGTCTGGAAGATAAGGTCTGGTTTGTAACACCAGTGACATAACAGCCAAAATACTAATGATCATCGCCTCATGGTTTGAAAAATGCTTTACTCTCCATTTACTCATACTCCTGGGCTAGGTAAGATGAGGCTGTCATCTCTGTTAGCTTCATCTTACAGAGGAGGAAACCAAATGTCAGAGAGGCTAAGTGGCTCCTCCAGGTCTACACAACTGGGCAGTGATACTACTAGGCCTGGACTCAAACCTTCTGACCTGGGATCTCAAGTCTCCATCAAAACCCTATGGTGCTAAGGAAAACATTCAAAGGGATACAAAGGACCATGAGTCTGGATGAAAGTGATTTCACAGATACAACTCATCTTTCTAATGAACAAGGACTTTGTATCCTCAGAGGACCGAGCTGCATGGTATCAGCACAGAGACAAGACCCACTTTGCCACAGCTATTTCCTTTCCTCATTGTCCCTCAGGAACCACAGATGTTAATCTGACGTCACAGGGCTTAAAGGAGTGAGTAGCATATCATGAGCTGCAACAAATGTTGGCTGAGTGAATGAAAAAAGAAGCAACTGAATGAGGTGAAGAGAACAAATCTATTAATTGGGCAAGCCTTACGATCAAAGTACATTGTTTACATGTGTGGAATTTCCCAGTGAAATTTGTTCCACTAAAAGCTGCGAGGTTATCATCTTGGAGTCTTAACCTCCACAACAATAACCTTAGATTTTGGGAGAACCATGAAAGCTCAGACATTTGAACAAGATTTTGTGTACTACAGACATTTTCTTTGAAAATATAGCATTGGATATGTCAGAACCTCAAAGGGATGACTGAGCCAAAGGTTACAAATATCGGTGCTAACACCAGAGGGGAAGCAAACACAGCCCAAGAAAAGTCTTCCTTTTGTGACCTAAGGGAAACATTGCTAGTATGTTTTTTCACTGAAAGACTGATATGGGTTGACAGTTACCCTTGAAAACTCTGAAACCACATTGGCATTTAAATGCCATTGTAACAGGATTGACAGGTGGGACCTTTAAGAAGTATTAAATGACAGGTGTACCGCTCTCATGAATGTATTAAGGCCTTCCTGGGGAAGTAGTTTAAGCATATCCTAACCCTTGCCCTGAAGTGTCTCCCTCCATGTCAGGAGTCAGCAAGAAGTCTCCCCAGATGCCATCATCTTGGCAGTAAACTTTGTACACTCCAGATTCATGATGAGCAAAATAAATTTATATTCTTTAGAAATTACCTAGTTAGTGGTATTGTTTTAGGAGGAAGAAACAAAGTGAGAAATCAAGCTGAGACAGTTAAAGTCTATGAAAGAGAACAGATATTTGGTTCACTTTTTGTGGTATATTGTCACAGGAGGAAGTTGATGGGAAATTATTTTGGGGGGCTTTGTGGAATAGAGAATGCCTATAAGCTAGATCTTTTCTACCTTAGTTTTGGAATCTTGAGCCAGAGTTATTCCATTTCAATTCCTTAATATTTATTTTTCAGCTTGTATTTAAAAATAAGCTTGAAGCACATGTATTTGGAAGTCTGTGAGACAATCTCTTTGAGGCAGCAAATTGGATGATATCCGGAACTGCCTTTCATCTGTATGTTTATAGCAGCATCTAAATAACGCCAGTGAGAGAATACCACTGTGCTTGGGTTTCTATATGATGAATTACATCTTGTTGTTATGGTAACATATGCACTAAATATAGCATGAAGGAAAAGGAAGTACAACATACAAGGCAACATGAAATTGTTATGACAACAGTAGTTTCATAAACAAGTAAATTAATGTTCGTGGTTTTCTTTCTTCCTATAATGAGTTTTATGGCCTACACATAGATCACATCTTCACCCCCATTTCTGTTACCACAGCAAACAGTGACAGTGATGCACTTAGATAAAGCTCTCCTCCCTTTGGGAAGAACAGATCAATTAGACTGTATCTTTCTATTCATTGATCTGTGTGTGTCATCTATCTATACTATATGAGACAGAGTACATATTAGCACTAAAATTAGCATGTTTAGATGCAGACCTAGAAGAGCCTGGGTGGTGAGACACAGAAAAGATTAACAAGATTATCTTTACTTCTGGTACTCATACATGCACAGCTAAAAGTTTTCATGTTTTATTAAGATATGGATTGCATACCATAAAATTTACCACTATAATATGTCCTGTGGAGTATTAGTACTGAGTTGTACAGCCACCAACATGGCCTAGCTGTACAAATTTTATTATCCTATCATGATACCCCATGGCCCTTAGAGGTCATGACCCCTTTTTTTGACATCCAAAACCTTTCCCTAGTTTCCAGAAATCATTAATATACTTTGTGTATCTGTGAATTTAACTGCTATGAACTTTTCACATAAATGAAAGCATATTATTTGTGGCTTTTTGTTCCTGGTCTCCTTTGCTTATCATGTTTTCAGATTTCATTCATGTTCTAGCATGTGGTAGTATGTTATTCCTAAATAGTACTCCATTTGGTGAATAACAACCATTTTGCTTACCTATGGATTGACCAATAAATATTGAGGCTGTTTTCACTCTTTGATTATTATAAACAATGTGGCTAGAAACATTCATGAGTAATGTTGTATGTAGACAAACATTCTAATACATTTTGAGTATCTCCTACAACTCAAGTTGCTGTATCACATGTTAGGGCTTCCTTCAACACTGTCAGCAATTACTCTAATGTTTCTTACAGTGCCTTCGCCAATATACTTCGCCACTAGCAATGTAGGAGTGCCCTCAACTTTTCTCATCCTCGCCAAGCCTTCAATCATTTTCTATTTTAATTATGGTTTGAACAAGGTTTGCTTACTGTGGAACTCATGTATGTGTTTGGCCTTTAAGAAAGAGTTAAGAGGAGGCATTGAGGAACAGCTCTATTGTTGATCACTTGCCTTGTATATGGGAGAACTCTGGTTCAATCTCCAGTGTCACAAAATGGTTGGGGTGAGGGGCGAGGTTATTAAGATAGTGCCTCCTGGTACTGTGTTAGTTTTTGTTTCTGGGTGACTGGATTGGTCACTGTGACAGCAGGCTATTGTAATGTGAGCTGTATCCCCACCTCACTTTGCCTCTTTTGAGTGAATCCTCTTGTCCCCCAGTTGTGTACCATGGTGTACTCCTATGCAAGGCCCTTGCTGAGTGCAGCCTCCTGCTCTTGAACTTCTGTCCTCAGAACTTTAAGCTAAAATAAATTTCTTTGCTGAAAAATTACCCAGTCCCAGTAATTCTGTGATAGTAACAAAAGTGAACTAAGTCAAATGGTTTTGATTTTTATTTGTCTCCCAATCATATGCTAATGCCCATTTCTTGTGTTTATTTGAGAAATGTCTATTCAAATCATCCCCACACTTTTAACCAGATTTTTGTAGATGCCTTAGTTGCTATGAAGGAGTTCTCTTCCAGTTGTTAGTTTATTGGATCGATAGCCAATGCTTATGTGTTTTATTTTTGTAAAATGAAAGTATTATGTAATTTGGAATAATTTTCTAGGTTCTGAAAGAAACTTAATAATAATTTATCATCTTCCTGGGTTAAAGTTGAATTTTTAAAAAATGATGATCAAGGAAGCAAGCAAGGCTCTTATTGAAAACGGAGGTCCCCCAAAATGTGCTGTCATTTTTTTTATATGTGTAGATAACAGGATTATAAGATTAGTTATAATAGTGGACCAAAGACTACTACACTGTAACATTTGGGAAATGGTGTAGTGATTATTTCTTCATGTTGTAATTCAAGACTTTTTTTTCTTTCTAATTTTCCAAATTTACCTAAGACATATAGGAATTTCTGTTAATATTTTGTTTTTCTTCAGGTGTGTAGGAGAAATAGGAGCTACCCACCATGATAGCATAGGAGGACAAAAAGCCCAGCTCAGTGGTACCAAGTTTCTGGTGGATCTGATTGGTTGAGGAGTGAGTATGACTAGGTTCCATTTTGAAAATTTAAGATTCACATTCACACCAAAAGAAACATTTGCTTTACCTGGGTTCTGTTGAGATTCTTGGTGTAGCCATGTTACAGAAAGTGTTTCAGCACAAGAAAGACTCGAAGTCACTCTGTAGCCAAGGCAGCACTTGGATTCAAGATCCCCCTGCCTTACCCCCCTGAACAGATGGGATTACAGACTGTAGAAATATATCTGTCACCTGAAAGTTCAAAAATCATGATTACTGAGAGGTTAGGTGAATCCTGTTTATGCTGTGCTTTGGTTACATTCGGCACGAATGGTTCGTTTCAGGCCACGAGTCACTCCCTTCTCTCCAACCACACTGAAGCTTTGATAAAATTTTGTGTGGCTAGTATACAAGAGGATCATATTCCCAGCTGGTAAAAATCTCTATTGGCCCCCACTTCTCTTTATATTAAAGATTCACGTAGAATAAGCACTAGGGGCCCGTGCCTATAAATCTCAGCAGCCAGAGGCTAAGGCAAGAGCATTTCAAAGGTATGGCCAGACTAAAACACAGAAGAAAACTGCAGTTCAGAAAGATAAGAAACAATGAAGGAATGAGAGAGGGAGAAAAATAAGAGGAAGAGAAGGAGCAGATACACAACTTCTCTGGAGGATGTTTCAAAAATGTCTTCCATTTAAATAGCTGTGTGAATATGTGATGCATCAAATTGCTGCAGCTCTTTTGTGACTATGAAGGAATGAGCCCGTAGGTAAGAGTGAACATGCGAATGATGGCAGAGCAGAATTATCTCTTACACAGTAAAACCAATCAGTCCGAATGGCCTATGCCCAGTCTCACTTCTTAAATATGGTATATTACATCAATGAGTTCCTGTGAAGCTGAAGGAGGGGGAGGGGTCTAGCTATTCTGTGCTCACCGTACTTTGCATTCTGATGTAGGGCTGTATTTCTTAGAGGATGGGACACATTATTTTAATTTGCACAAAAGTGCAGAATTGGCATTTGTAAACCATGGTTTACTCTCCCCTGCAGTGAGAAGACTTTAATTTATTGTGCATTCATGACATGTGCCTGTAGTTTTCTGTTTAGCTTATGTGTTACCTGATAGTGAATTCCATGAGGGAAAAGACAATAGCTTATGAACCAATCCATTCAGCATGGCAGGCATGTAAGCAGATGATAATTTTAAAATGTGTAATGACCAAGGAGTCTGCTGATTTTTATATTATACAGTTAGCACTACCATATAATATGCATACAAGATGTCAAACATCTGGACACATTAGAGCATCTGGATGAATGATTGAATATGTTTTCATCTTAATCGGGATGCTTTGCCATCAAGTAATCTAACCCTGAGGTTAGCCTGCAACACTCGGGGGCCCTCCTGCTTTTGTTCTCAGATGTGGTGAGATGCTGAATTGTCGCAGATGAGTGATGGCTACTCAGCATGTCATCCTAACTCCAGGGAATTTCCTCCAGCCAAGATTCCTTTGAAAGGTCTTCCCTTGTTCCAGATGTTGCATATATGACAAGATGTGTTGTAGCACGCTGTTGAAAGCATATTCAGAAGAAAAGTCAGAGGAGGGAAACAGTAACAAAGCCAAAATTCCTTCGTGGAACCAGAGGCATTGGACAGCTGTCTAGGTATTAATATAATTTGATGTCTTTTTTCCTCTTTCTTTGCTTTTAAGCATGTCATCTTCATATCTGCACCTCAAATTTTGTCTGGTATTCTGTGACACTGTGAGCATTCTCTCAAGACTAGGTATTCCTACCAAGTGAGGCTTAGTGAGTGAACAACACCTCATTTCAATACTCTACCCTAACTTATTTAACTAATTTCCTGATACTGCTTACTTATTTTTGATGCTTTGTTGCTAAGGCAAACACTTTGCATATTATTTGACTGGTTTCTGAAGTCCTAAACCATGAATAATTGGGTCAAAGAATATGGACATTTTCTGAGGGACTTTCTGTTAGCTTTATATTGCTGAAATGACAAGTTAGAGCATTAGTAATAGTGTCAAATAATGCTCATTATTGATGTTGCAGTTCTGAAGATTACAAGTCAGGTGGGATTGGCTGTTTTCTATGCTTGGAGCCTCCAAAGGCTAAAATGAAGATGAGGGTAGGGTTGCCTCCCATCTAAAGACTCAGGTAAGCATTTTCAGGATCTGGTGCATTGCCGGCAGAATTAATTTCCACACAGCTATAGGAGCAGATCATGTTTCTGTGTAGCTGTTGACTACAGCATTCCTTAGGGCAGGGTCCTCCTGAAGGTGGTGTGCCACGCTGCTCTTAAAGGCTCTGTTCTTAAAGGCTCTGGTTGTTACACTAAATCCAGTCAACAATCCCCCTGATATAAGACATACTCATGATCTTAGTTCCAACAGCAAAATCCTTCAGTCCTGTAGAGAAGGGAAACTGAGGGGTGTGGGGATCCTCTCAAGCTCAGGCATAGGTTCTAGTAAGTTCCAGGATGTTCTATAATTGTTTGGACTGTGTCTAGCATTGAACAAGACTGTCTGTTTCCTTCTACTCTGGCAAATTAGGAAACCAGACCACATATGACAAGTGAAGTGGTTTCTCTGTTTCAGAAATGTTCATTAGGTTGCTGATCAAAGTGAATTGTAAAGAGTGTTTTATAAAATGGTCAGTCAGTGCTATGTTCCAGGTAAAATAAATATATACAATCTCATACCTCTCCCTCCACCCTCCTCTATTTCTTCCTCCTAGACTGGTTTTTTTCTTTGCTCCACAGCTTGCTTGGAGCTCTGAACTGAGGGTTGCCAAACCAGATGTCTAGCAGCTGAGTCAAGAAGTGAACACATTCATCAGTGTGAGGAGGTCACCAGGACTGTTGCCATCAATATGCTGGCATGGGTTTTGAGAAAACACCACAAAACCTATCTTTGCTTTTGGCATCCTGTGCCAAATATGCCATAATGTCCTTCACAGATTATTTCACACACACATGCAAGCAAAATGATGCCAGATTCAGGTTATTTTCAAAATAGCGGATGTGAGACCCCAAATTTAAACTTCAGGATGGCTGCAAAGGGAAAACATATGGAAAACCACAGCACAGTGGGGTTTGTAGAAAGACTCTCATAAACTTAGTAAAATAAATACTTCCATTGAATAAAAGTCTCATACTTCATATTTATGGCCTGCTTTATGGGAAAAAAAAGAAGAAGAAGAAATAGCATCCTGACACTCAATTCAAAAGACAGAAAAAAATGTTGGGTCTTATCTATAGACGGCTTTCAGAAGTATTTGACTCTAGTACTTGGATTTGGTAACAAAGGCCTTGCATTCAAAGCCTTTCCTTGCTTTGAATGGGCAAAGTGAATGGAAACTTGACTAAAGTTGTTGACATCAAACTCAGATGATAAATTGTCTGAAACCAGGTTTCCTAGCACAATGGTTTTTTATGCATGTATTGATTTGTTTTTTACGGTGGACAAATTGTATTATTGAAATTAGCTCATGCATGGATAGGACTATTCAACTCATTAATTTCATCTTCCTTTTAAAAATAAGATAATAGGAAAATCTGTATATTCTTGTGGGTATGGGTAACAATAGACATGGGGCTTTGAAAATAATTTTCCATTTCTGGAATTGACTTCTGATTTCATATTCAGCCTATAAAACTGTGCACCTATAAATACCTGTACTTTGCTGAATATGAAATTAAAGTAAAATACATACCTTAAAAAGTGTTGTGCAGTCAAAGATATATTTTAGAGCATTTTAATATGAACAAGATCTTTGAACTTTCAGGTTGATATCAGAGGTAACAAAACTGTAATCTGTATTTGAGGCTTAAATCCTGACGTGTCTCACCCATCATTTTAAACAAAACATAAATTAGTTATGAATCTTTGAAGATGGGAAATTTGCATCAAAATGCAAACTGTGAACTTCTTTTAAAGATTTGGAAAATCTAAAGTAAGCTTATATTGCTGCAGGGGGACAGTCTGGGGCAACAAAGTAGACATCACCTCCTGTAAAACAAAGTCTTCTTTGTCCTGGTCTCCAGAACTTTCTGAGGAGACTGACACTTTCTGTTTCCTATCATCCAATCAAGCAGAGTGTTCCATGAGGATAGGCTGGCAGTACCTCACTTAGTCCGCCATCCTGAGTGGGTTTGATATATGTTTTGTTTTTACAAAGAACACAGTGAAGTCTGATCTTGGTCATTCTCTGGTTAACTATGCCAAGTACTAGTGGATACTGAGTCACTAGCACTATCTGATGTATGCTTCAGACAGAGACATGGCCTTCCACATAGCTCTCCATCTGAAGACTCCTAGGTGTGGCTTGTGAACTAGAGTGGAGGAAGGCATTCCCCATGAACCCAACACATAAGTTTGGAAGAAGCATGAAAAACAAAGCTAGCATGTCCAACTTTTGCAGCTGTAATCCCAAGGGATGGGGTCCTTTTATTAATCACATCCCCAATCTCTGTGAGGCAATCATCACTTTACTAATGAAGTGAGTCAAGACTCAGAATCAGGTGCCTAAAGAAGAAGCAAAGTAAATTGAGTGACAAGAGTCAGCCTGTGAGACCTCCGCAGAAGGAAACAGTGAGTCCCAGGGCACACTCAGAACTGAAATGGGTCCCAGCTTTTGGCAAGACCAGGAGGGCAATTAAATCTCTGGGACTGTGGGGATGGCAACACACGTGTTGGTCATCAACATTCTGGCAACATAATTTCCCAAACAATGCTTGTAGCTGATGTGTGAACAGGTCCCTGTGCCATCTTGCTTCCACAGTCAGTGGGTGTTGGAATTGAGCAGATGCCACCTATGGAAGACTCTGGAAAAGTTTTCAAGTCATATGAGTCTCAGAATTTGCCAGAGTCTGCTAGATATTTTCGAGCTGATGACATTTTCAAAAGGAACCCACATGGTATTGGCATTCCTGTCCCATCTTCGTTTTCAAATGCTGTGGGCTTTAATATATGCCTTATACTTATATGGGCCAGCTGCATTTTAAGTTTAAACCAAGCTTTTTCTAGGTGGTAGCGCTTGGGAAATGAAGTAGGCTACTATAGTTAACCTGTCAAAGCTCCAGTTCTCCATGTGTGCCTATTCTCTGAAAGATACTACAGAGGGATCAGGAAAGAGGCTGCATATTAATGTCATGCTGTGGCTGAATGTTACTTAACACTTTATGGTAGAAGGATCAAACCCTGAGACAAGTAAATAAAGCTGAATTAAGAACTGAGACATACGTCTGTGCTCAGAGCAAAAGATAGTATCCACTATGAGGCCACAAGTCCAAACCTTCATTCAGTCAGGATGCCTTTTGAAAAGTGAGGCGCTAAAACAGTAAATTAAATAACAGGGGCTCTCTTACATAGAGAGCTAGTAGTGAAGCGCTTACTACACAGTGTGATGATGACCCAAAGTTTGACACCAGCACCCACAGAAAAAGCCAGGCCAGATGTTGGTGGCACACTCTTATAATTCTCTCAGTGGGGAAGTAGAGACAGGCACATCCCTCGTGTTCACCATCCAGCCAGCCTGGCTTAATAAGGGACCAAGGTACCAGCTAGAGATCTGGTCTTTAAAAACATGCTAGATAACTCCTGAGGTATGAGAAGTAAATCAACCTCTGGCCTACACACCTCCAACTTTCATATCCTCACCCTGCTATGCACCTGTACATGGGAATATTGATTTGCACAAACACCATTTGCTATGTATTAGCAAAGTAATGCATATATCTATAAAAAGGAGGACTAAAACTCCTATCTATCAAAATACAAACATTTCCAAATGTCTATGGTGTGCCACAGTAATTGCTTTTCATTCTTTCTCTTTTTGTGTGAGTTAAAACGTCTTTTTGTTGTTGTTTTAAATGATTCAGTACCAAAATCTACTTTGCCTTTTATACCCTCTCTCTACCCCTTGATAGCATGCCTCATTTTCCTGTGAATATTATTTCTCATCCTATGTTCAAGCAGTATGTTTACCATGTCTCCATCAGATTGTACATTTTGGGAGTTGATGGCACAGAGCTGTACCAGGACAAGGCCATAGCTACTTGCAAGTGGCCATTGTTAGATTTTTCTGGAATTCTGTAAGCTGTTCATGACAAATTGGCAATACAAAGTCAACCCTGATGGCAGTATTTACAGAGGTCCTGCCACACTCAGGAGGGCCAACTTTCAACATTTGCCAGAACTCACTCCTTCAAGAACCTTCTCCGTCCATCTTACTATCACACTTCTACCATGTTTGGCTTATAGTAGATGTTCAGCAAATATTTGTCAGAAGTGTGAATGATGCTTGAATGGCAATGTGAGTGAAAGTGTCTTTTTCTTTCAGATCATGACTTCTTATGTTTCATTAGTAACTATAAGAGGCAATGCCCCACAAAAGACCTCGGATCCTAAGAGAAGCTGACAATTCTTGGAAAGAAGCAGTTCTGGATCCCCACTGGAATTTAGGTTCCAGAAGTGTCATTAGCAGCTATGATTCCTTCCCTAGACTTTGGGCTATGGTTTCTCCTATTGTGAGAAGAAGCGTTAGCAGTAGGACTTAGGATAGCAGTTCTCTACCTGTGGATTGTGACCCCTTAGTAGTAGAATGACCCTTTCACAGGGGTCATTTAAAACCATCAGAAAACACAGTTATTTACCTTATAATTCACAACATTACTATTAGGAAGTAGCAACTGTTCTGGGAGGAGGTGGAACCTTTAGATGTCCTTGAAGGGCATCTTGGTCCAGCCCCTTCTCCTCTTTTACCTTCCTGGCTGCCACGAGATAAGCAACTTTGCTCCAACACACTTTTTTACTATGAAGTTCTGCTTCACCGTGACTCAGAATCAACAGAAACAGCTAAGTGTGGCCGGACATCCCTGAAACCATGGGTCACCATGAACCTTTCCTCCTTTGAAATAGTTCCTCTTGAGTATTAGTCATAGACACTAAATATATGACTGACATATAACTGTTAATAAATATTATTGAATGAAAAAACTATTTTTTTAAAAAATACAACAGATGATCTTCTTTAGGTAGACACATATAGGAGAGATCAGAAGCTGGGTTTAGTCTGCTACTGGCTTTTGAAAGTAAATTCTCAGTGGACCATAGTTCAGATTCATTAATGTATTGATGCTGTTTTGCCTTTTGTGTTAACCAGCAGTAAAGCAATAGCTACAGGAACCTACAACCCTGGAAGATATAAGTATTCACTAGCTGTCCTTTATGGGTGAGACTCTATCAAGACCCTTGATCGATACAGTCATCTAACAGACACACACTGAAAGCTCACAAGACTGGGGAACTTTTTTTTTTTTTTTGACATCACTAAATGAATCGGCATCAGAGAAGGGGAAACAGTCAATTGGCACTTACCCTAACACCTCAACATCCCATGATGAAGAAGATGGAAGGCGTCAGGCATCCCCTTCTTCCAGGCAGATCACTTCAACTGCCTCAACACATGGATTTCTGAATCATTTCAATGTATCTCAATGCAGATCTTTTCCCTGAGTCTGGAGAATAATTACATTTTTTCCACAGCATTTGACACTGGCACTGAGGGGAAATCTACAGAGCATCTTTAGAGAAGCTGAAAAGTGGGGGATGGCAATGGCATTCTGGAAACATGTTTGGCATAGCCACAGACTTTCATGACAGCAGTATCTAATTATTGCGCTTAACTTTGAGAAATTTGATATTATGCAAATAAACTCCAGCTGCATTTCATGACAGCGCATATAATTTTTACAAAAAATATGAAATCCTTTTTAATATGGAAAGAATCTTTTTCTGACAATATTTGGAATTAACCAAAGATAGAGCCTAATGGGTTGTAATAGCTTAATTCAGTACAAATGTTGGAACAGATTGAAAGACTCTTCCAGATAAAGTCAGAACTGGGTATGTGTATAGGAAAAGGTGCTGTTTTTGCTTTTGCAATCTTAGGTCTTGGGAAGGTCAATATCTGTGCTGGCTCTGGGTGGTGGTGGCCATGATCCTACTTTCTAGCACAGCACATTGGGATTTATGTTTTTAACATAGGAGGGAAAGCCTGGAATCAGACACCCAAGAGGGTCAAAGCTTCAAGCCAATCTCAGCTCTACAGTCAGAGTCACAATAATCACCCACTCATGTGCGCAGCCAATGGTAGGAAGCCATCCCAAAGTGGGGAGGCAAGCGACCCCCACCTGCATTTTTTTGATCAGAGCTGGGTTACATGACTTAACCTAATGTCAAGAAAGATTGGCGAACTTTGAAGGAAAGGAGGAGCGAAGAGGTAACCAGGGGAGTAATGTAGTTTGGTGACCCACATCACGTGAAGCAGAAGATAAACCTAAGGTCTTAAGGATGCTGAGGGTCTGTCTGGGTAACACCTGTGTGATAGCCAGCATTGTACTTGGCCTGCTAAAGTCTTCGTAAGTAGAAGGTAGCTGCTGCTCTGTTTGCAAACATGAGAAAGACCAGGTCACAGAGGCCTGTTCATAAGGGTGTCATGTGATTGGCTTAGAATTTCCTTATCTGTGGGAACTGTGAGTACCTCCTGGACTGAGGCTGTATTCCACAGCAGAAATAGATGATGCACTCCCCTCCTTCCCTGTCTCTCTCTTCCTCCATCAGTCCCTTACTTCCCTTCTTGCCTCCAAATATCTGATACAACTGTTAAGTAGACCCTTCTTTATTAATACCTATGCAGCCTTTCAAATCTGTGCCAAATATGTTGCTATCCACAGGCAGGACACAGACATCAATGGTGATTCCTAAAGTCACACATTTCAGCAAATAACAGTTGGCTTGGTTGTTGTCACAAATATAGCCAAGAAGAGCAGTAGAGGCCCTTAAAGGAAACTTCCTGATTCCTCTCCACCCCTGCTGATCTTCTAGTGGCTCTCAGTGATACAGAGCTGCAGTTGTCCTCTGATGCCAGGGAAGTCCATCTGTACCACCCCATCATTTCCAGATGTGGAGAAGTCCCCAGGGACCACAAAACATGCAGTCTGGCTGCAAAGCATAGGAAGATCTCCTGTGGGTCAAAACACTGTGACTCAGCTGTAACACCTGAAGAAGTCTCAGCAAGCTGCTGTGGGCCAGGTCCAAAGCCTTCCTGGATAGGAACATAGGAATCCATTTAATTCTGCGCTGGACCCCTTGTTTCTCCTTATTGGCAAACTGTTGGAAGAAGAATGTGACATGTCCTAGGGATTAAGATATTTACTTCTGCTGTCCTTTATCTTGGAAAATGTTGAGACACACAAAGACAGTGCCAGCTGCCTCAGGATCAAAAGCTAAACAGATAATAGTATCAGGAATAAAGATGTTTACAGTGTTGGAAATACCAAAGTGGAATTGAGAAACAGCTGTGGTGTGATGTTAAAGCATAAAATACTCTTATTAAAGAATTGCTACATTTGCAGAGTTATGCACAAGCCTCACGGATTTGAAGATGACATGTTATAATGATGGAAATCCCCCCAAGTTATTCAGTAGCTTTGGTACAAGAACAAATTAAAGCATTGTTTGTTTGGGCACTCAAGAGATCAAGAATAGATGAAATACATTTAAATAATGCAGATGGGAGAACTAGCTTTATCAGGGAGATTGGTGGTGGTAATATGGATTCAGTACATGTACATGTTCAGTTGTGTGTGTGTGTGTGTGTGTGTGTGTGTGTGTGTGTACATGCACTCAAGCACATATTTTTACATGTGGAGGCCATTTGTAAAAGTCAGGAATCTTTATTGTTGTTCTCTGCCTTATATTTTGAGACAAGAATTCTCACTGAACTTAGCATTTGCCCATGACTAGACTAGCAGGCCAGCAAACTCCTGGGATCTGTTTGTCTCTCTCTAACCAGACCTGGAGTTACAGACAAGTCACCATCCCTGGCTTTAACATGAATGCTAGGGATGTCAATTCAGGACTCCATGCAAATGTAGCAAGGTAATTTCCCAGACCTCAAGATGCATTGTTATGTAATTATTGTTAAACTGGAGTAGATTAAAACACCACCAGAACAAAGTCTAGAAAAGAAACCTACATACACATGGACAAGTAACTTGTGTAGGGAAACCCCTAACATTTTCATACACTGCCAGAGAATGCTTAATTGAGTTCAGCTAATTAGCAAAGAAGCTTACCATTGTCTATTAAAGCTAAAAACATACATGTCTTATTACACAGCAATTTCCACTCCCAAGTTATATATAGTGTTGTCAGATCTAGGATAGTCATTAAATTCATATTAAGTTAGTCTAATCAAAAAACAAATAAATCTTTAGTATAAGTCATACAATATTTTGGGTACATATATAGCAATGAATCAGTCGTTGTTTACTTGAAACTCATATTTAACTACAGGTCTTGCATTTTATCTAGGAAATAAAATATACTCCACAGAAATGTGAAAACACTGGGCTAGGGATGAACCTCAGTGATAGACTGCTTGCTCTCATGTGTGAGACTCCCTGGCACTTTCAAAACAGAGCAAGAGAGAACGAAGGGAAGAATGGAAGACAGAGAAGGAAGATATTCTAGTTTGATTTCTTCTGTTGCAGTTAAAATATCCTGACAAAAAGCAATGCAGAGAAGAAAGGGTTTCTTTTGTTCACAAGTCCAGATAATAGTCCATTGTTACAGGGAAGTCAGGTCAGGCACTTAAGCATTGCATCATAGTCAAGAGCAGACAGAGAATAAACTCCTAGGTTCTTGTTTGCTTGCTTCTACTTATACATAGATAGCCTCCTTTACTCTAACTTAGTTTAGGACCCAGTCCATGAATAGTGCTGTCACAGAAGGCTGGGTCTTCCTATAGCAATTAACAATCAAGACAGTTGCTCTAGCCGGGCTGTGGTGGCATACACCTTTAGTCACAGCACTCAGGGGACAAAGGCAGGTGGATCTCTGTGAGTTCAAGGCCAGATGGTCTACAAAGTTACACAGAGAAAACCTGTCTTGGAAAAAAAAAAAAAGACAATCACTCTATAGACATACCTATGAGTTGGTCAGATTGACACAAGTCCTCACTATGACTTTCTTCGTAGTTGATCCTAGGCTGTGCCATCTTGGCAGTTAATACAAACCATCAGGAAAGGAAGAGAAGGAAAAGGTACTTACTTAAGGCCAAGTACTTACAACAATGTTTCAACTGTTGATATGAATTTCTAAACAGTCCATCCACAGTACAAGGAATAGATAAGTTGTGACATATCCATGCAATGGAGCACATGACAACAAAAATAGATAGATACTAGCCAAGCCCAGCAATAAAGGTGAATAGAAGTTCTCCCTTCTCACAGGATCCTGAGGCTTTTATATTGGGAGGAGATAGGTGAGGGAGCTTCCCTTACATCTGGTTTGCTGCCTCTAAGTCAGAACCTCAACATTTATCATAAGAAACGTCGCCAGTCCTTAAGCATCTGGAAGAGTTGCTGTTTATTTCTCAGATCTTTGGGTTGGGATTCTCCCACATAATCCAATAAACAGTAGTCAGAAACTACTTCAACTCAGGGAGTCTGAACCCTAGAAAAATTAAGCATTTGATGAAGGAGATCCACAGGCAGAGGTCAGAAGGAGGACCAGAGGCAGGAAGGAATATTAAGCAACTCCCTGGCATGTGAGTTCCAAGCTTCCAGGTGATTTATGAGACAGAGGGTTACTGTGTTGGATTATAAGTATTCAGAAGAAATTTTGTAGTTGTTTTTTCTTTATAGGGAATGAGGATGGAGTCTGAGAAGTTCTCTTAGTAGTTCTAAATAAAACAAAACGTCACCTTTGTCCAATGTCTCCTGAGCCTCTCTGATCTTATGTATGCTACCATCGTGGATCATAGCCCATCTTCCTGAGTGCACTATCCTTTCATCTTTGTGACTCTTTGATATCAGGATACAGTTTGTTGAACATATAAGGAATGAATAAATTTACTTTCGTGAGTTACAAACACTGTGTGTGTGTGTGTGTGTGTGTGTGTGTGTGTGTGTGTGTGTGTGTGTGTACCCTACGTGGCATCTGAAACTCAAAGGAGATTACTGAATTACTACCTAGGGAACAATAGGAAACTCTATATTCTCCTACAGAGATACTTGCTATCTGTGTTTATGGCTGCTGTATTCACAGCGGTATGGAAATAGAAGAAACCTAGATGTTCACCAAATGATGAATGGCTAAAGAAAATGTGGCACATTTGCACAATGGAATATTATTCAGAATTTTTCTGGCAAATGCATGCCATTAGAAATAATCATTCTTCGTGAGGTATCCCAGCTCTAAATAGACAAATGTCACAGGTTCTCTTTCATAGGTAGTTGCTATCTCTGAGTCTTTAGATACATGTGTTTAACTTAGAATACCCATATAGAAGTCAGAGAGCATGGCTTGGATGCTGGGGAGGTGGTGTTACAACATAAGTGTTAAGAAGTAGGAAAGGAAACTAATGAGACAAGAAAGATTAAGTAAGGGGTATGGTGAGAGGGTAGGATGCAAGAGAGATTATGGAGAGAAATAATACTAAAGACATTTGAAAAAGCCACAGGGAAATCTGCTTTTGTAGATGCTTCCTAAAATATACACATATAAAAAAAAATTTAAATGTAGTTATCCTGTAATTTGGAAACAATGTCTCTCCCAAGCAACACAGGCTATCGAATAAAAAGCTGAGTGCCAGGTATAGGGTACTTTTTTCCTAGTTATTAGTCAGTGGGGTTCCAGACACAACTTCAGATATCACACATTATTGCTATCCCTCTTGATTATCTTCTGAACTAGATGGTAAACCATATTGCTGAAGACATCATACTTGAGCTACAGGATGTGGAAGAATCATGCTGTTACTGACCTGGAAGCTTTATCCCTCATGCTACCAGGGGATAACCCAAGTCCCTGTCTCCTAGGATCTCCCTCCCACCTCAACTGTGCACTCACTGACATGACATACTCACCTCCCAATGTCTTTCTGCTCCCCACCATCCACCTCTTACTGGAAGTCAAAAGTGCACTAGGAGAGAAACGCCGCAAAGATCTATGGCTTTAAAGCAGTAGTAATTTCTGAAGAAGTCACCCACTGCAGGATGAATGGATACTAGCAGCTTGTTACCTTGTGGGTACCGTACCTACCTAGTCCTTAAAACAGTAACTCTCTGCTCTGCCGCCAGTGAGGATCACTGAGCCCTGGAAGTTAATTGGCAATAGATCTTGGAACTCCATAAAATGGAGATTAGGACATGGCCTGAGGATGAACAGCATCACTGTCACTGGAAAGTTTGTTATAAATGGAGGTGGAGATACCTTGGCTGATAACCTGTGCTTAAAATGTTCCAAAGACCCTTTTCATTGGACCAGAACATTAATCATCATAAGTTTAAGTTGCAGTCTCATCTAGGGCTCTCCCTTAGTTCTGCACCATGGAAAACAATGCCAAAACAAAAAAAAAAAACAAAAAAAAAAACAAAACAAAAAAAAAAAACAACAACAGCAGCAGCAACAACAACAAAAAAATGTTTCATATTCCTCAAATTCCTGCTCCACTATTTGGGGCTAGAAGTAATCCTTAATCACACAGGGTAAAAGTAACTTAATCCTAGTTCCCTAGCACATGCCAAATATTTTCCACACTGTTGAAACTCATGAGAAGCTCAGCTCCATGTTTCTTTACCATACTAAGATCTTTGTGAACTGCACAAGCCATACCTTTGGCTGCTTCCTACGAGGAGATCAGCTATTGATAGCCCAGGGCCCTGAGATAGGATAAGTAACTGCTATCTATGAGATGTGAAATCTACAGATCTCATCTATCTATTCCAGTCACAACCATTGCTGTCTAGCCTGAAGCTATGAAGGAGTCAAAGCATGCTTCAAGCCTAGGGTTTTGCATTTCCAAGGTTACAGGGAATAGTTGCTGCTTACTTCACAGCTGAACTGTCCCAAGTTGGATTTCCTATATGACCTTATGAAGTTTCTTATAAGGTTGCCCTTGAGTATGCAAATGAATTCTCACAAAGGATGTTCTTGCCTCAAGCAATAACATACCAACACATTTGACATACCACCTGTTTATTTTTCCTAGGGTATAAATGTCCCCTGTCCCCTCAGAATAAACAAGCTGTCCACTGACACAGTCTCCTGAATCTTTTGTTTTGTTTTGCCTATGGTACTCATCCTCATGATCACTCACAGTCAGCCTTATTTCCACTCCTGGGGTCTGACTGGTGCTCAATAGTCTGACCACACAGAACCAAGCAGAACTTGAGCTTGGCAAACCATGTTGCCAGGAGCCCCCAGAAATGCCTTAGAGTAGGGATGGCTTTTAGACAAGGTGAATACATTCACTTCCGGGGATACATTTTTGTGCCAGGAAACAATCTACAGATTAAGAAATAGAAACTTGTGCTCAAAGAAACCACAGTCCACCAAAGCTTGAAGAAATTAAGAGTCAACAACTTAGGCCCTCTACTATCAGACAAGACCTGCTATGAAGAGATAAAGTGGCATGTCAATAAAGGCTGATGGGTAAATAGGGGCCATTGTCATAGAAGGCACCTCATCTCTACTCAGATCCTATGTGGAGAATGATGCAAGGGTAAGAACGAAGAACAACATGCTAATTTGTCCATTAACATACCTACTAATCATGCCACCTACTAATCATGCCACTGTGAATGATTAAATTTAAGCAACTAGAATCTTCAGGCAGGATCTTGCTACATGATTCTGTTGACCTCTATCTCCTAGTTCTACCCCAATCTCCTGGGATATAAGGTTACCAGTTCCCTATGAGATATTGGGATTTGTTGCCAAGATGATGACGCTTAGTATTCTCAAAGATCACAGTTTTTGTTTTTTTTTTTTGTTTTTTTTTTTTTTTTTCTTTTTTGGAATAAAGGATGACAAATGAGATGTGATAATAGGCAATGTGCTTTCGGGGTACACAGAGAAAATCAGGGAAAGCTTCCTGGAGGAAGCTGCTTTTCATCCATTTCCTGAAGGGGAGGAGTTTATCAGCAGAGGCTGGTGAGAATTGAAGCTAAGGCAGAGAGTGAACTTCCATCATGCAAAGCTGAAGTCAATACCATGGGCTGGTTTTGGTGAGGAACAGCTTCCTATTCTCCCAGGACCTGAGCAAAGAACTAGAAGAGTTGTGAGATATTGGTCCCATTGTAAGTAGAGCCTTTCACATGGAGGTGGAAAAGAGGATCCAAGGGATGTGGTATCAGTGACTGGAAGGCTGGAAGGGCAAGGGTTTGGAAAAGGGTTTGGACGTAGAGACACCACCAGTAGGGGAGTCAGAGTCCACTCTAGCTGAGTTGTTACTGAGTTTCTTTTGGCTATCTAACCTTCCTTTCAAACACAGCCTTAGGTTAAGCATTAAGAACAGAGTCAGTCTGACTGGCCTGGGGCTAGAGTGGCCTGCTTAGAGCACTCTCCCTTCCTCCCTCCCATCTATGCTTCAATGCAGGACAACTCCTCCCATTCAGCTTCCAGGTGGTTAGTCTAGGCCTGGAGACAGGACACTTGAGTCCTGTTCCCTGACTGATATATTAGAAGACTGGCAGCCACATTGGTATTATTATTCCTGGCAATAAGACTCCAGCAGTGGCTTTGGTACAACTCAGCACTGGGTTAATTTATACAGAAACAAGGCATTCACACCTGACCAGTCTGTGGCTGGGCTGAGAGTCTGTGTAGAACTGTCTACAGGAGGATGTATTGCTGATCTAGAACAGATTCCTGAGTCTGAAAGAGTTAAAGCCTCAGAGCGGCCTTGCCCCCCACCATGCCTCCATCCTCCCTTGTCTCCTCCCCCACCCCACATCTGTGGAGAACCTGGCTCCCTGCTGAGAAGTCACTGCCAGAAAGGGAAATGAGACTCCACTGGACCCACACACCTGGAAACCCCGGGGAGACAGAGGAACTAAGAAAAGGATAGCTCATTCTCAAAGCTTCCAAGAGCATATCCCAACAAGTCAGGAAAAACAACCATCCCTGCCAGAACCTAGAGAGGCTGAGCTGTCAGAGACCCAGGGGCAGAGAGAAGCAAATCCAGGACCCTGTTAGACACAAGTCTTGACTAAACAGTGCATTGTTCTTTCGGTTTTGGTTGGTTGGTTGGAGGTTTTTGTAGTATAAGTACATCTCCAGTGTTGCAAGGGACAACTTTATACAAAAAAAAAAAAAAAAAAAAAAAACCCTTAAAAATGTGAATGGAATTGGATGCTCCATACTTTATTTATAATCTAGCAGGCAGCCTGGCCCATTGTGAAGAGCGTAATGTACCTGCTCCAGAAGAGCCCTTCACCCAGCAGTTTGGTTTATGGGCCTTCCTAGGGCACAATGTATGCACAGGGACAGTGACACACCTGCTCTTCAGCTACAGAATGGGGCTGTGTCCTTTGGAGCCCAGATGTGTCACCACTATGCTGCTTCTCAAGTCCTAACAGGTTGGTCAGAGGCCAGGGAGAGAAGTGCTGTGAAGTTGGGTGAGGGGGGATTAAAGAAGCCTACTGCTTGATGAATACGTGTTTACAACAGCCGCATTCCCTCTTTGACTAGTTGGAGAGCTTCCACCTACACTGCCTGGCCATCAGGCAAGCTGTTTGCCTTGCTGCTAGAAGTGAGCTGCTGCTGTTGCACTGTGGCAAACAGAAAACATCTGTGGAAAATTCACTAGGGGAAGCTGGGAACCCACATTGCCTGCTGATCCTGCCTCATGCATGTTTGGAAAGGAACACTGTACTTTAAATCACACCCTCAAGGACAAGGACAAGGCAGATCCAGGGTGTGACATAGACTGAGTGGCACTAAGCAGGCTTTTGTTCTGCGTAGTAATTTTTTTTTTTTTTTTTTTTTTTTTTTTGGTATTGTAAAGTGGTGCATTGAATTCAGGATGGTTTCCGGTGCTAGTTGCAATCATCTGAAGCTTAGTTGCCAAAAGAATCCTTGTGCTGTACCTTCTATGCAAGTGTAGTTGCAGTGGGAGGTGCTGTTCTGTAGATCTGCTTCATTTGTTTCCAAGCACACATAACACCTGGGTTTCTCCACCCTGCATAAAGTAAAAGAATATACCAACAAGCGTCCTACAAGAGAAGCCTGTGGAGGCTAGCTAGGAGGGTACTTTTAGTGTTCTACCTTCCCCAGTGCTGGGAGACACAAAATAAGTGTGCGGGGTCCCAAAGGCATAGAGTGCCAAGAATAGCAAAGACACATAAAGAGAAGATAAGCAGGAGATAAATTGACTCTCTACCTTTTTACTGGGCAGTCTCAATACTGCAGTAGGCAGTAGAACATGTAAGACCAATTTCCTTTTTGTTCCCTAATCATGTGTATGTGCTGTGTGTGTGTGTGTGTGTGTGTGTGTGTGTGTGTGTGTGTGTGTGTGTGTGTGTGTGTGTGTGTGTGTTCTTATCCTGTGTTAGATGTAGGAAATGGCACTGGGCCTCTCCTGTGGAAACTGGATCTAATGAAGGCAAATGACTCATTTGCAAGAAGCCAGTACAGAAGCCTTGGGACTGCTGTGCCCTGAAGGAAGTAAAAGAATGTGGTATGACAGAGAGCCATTCTGCAGGCGGTACAGCCAAGGAAGGCCTAGGTAAAGAGAGGCTGAGACTGGGGCCAAGGAGGAGCCAGCCATTTCAAGAGCTTTCTGCTGCACAGATAGCTGGGAAGGAATCTGGTAATTCAAGAACGGAAATGAGATCTGAGTGGCAAGGGGGAGTGTTCAGGTAAATAGGAGGCAAGATTACATAAGGCATGTTAGGTAGGTATAAAGGACACAAAGATAATCTGAAGATTATCTTTGTGAGCTTTGGAAAAATGAGAGTAGAGAAACAAAATGTTCTAAGGTGAGTGGATCAAAGCTTTAGGTTGACATGAGTAGAAATGTTGGATTACAGCTGCTGAGAGCTGATGTTGGCTTGACTACATGAAAGGAAATGGATACAGGGAAGGTACATTAAAGTGAAATGCATCAGATTTAATAATGCACTTGGCTTTGGATTGGGTAACTTGTGTAGACTATGGCACGGTTTATTATAACAAATATTGGAGAATGGTAGTTTGTCAGAGAAGAGGGAAGATCAAGGATTCAGTATGGGAAATGCTAATGTAAAAATTCCCAGTTGATAGCTAAGTGAATATATCAGGGTCCAGAACTCAAGAGAACAATCATTTTTAGAGATTCATGCTTGGAGCTCATGTACATGCACAGAGAAATTAAAACCACAAGACTAGAGGAGGCGATGCAGGAAAGTAATAAAACTCAAGGAGCAAAATCCCACAACCAATTTATCAGTGTGGAATTCAATGTCAGATGTGGAAGGGTAGGGTCCCGAGAAGATGGAAGAGCAATAGGAAAGAATAATGTCCCAGAGGCTCATAGAAGATGCGTCGCAAGAAGCAAATAGGGAGATGCTATGATTGAGAACTAGTAAGTTTTTTTCTGTAAGTAGTGGATTGTTTTATATCTTAGACTAAGTCAAACTTGAAATGATTGTCTTGGAATAGAGGCAACATGCCAATGATACAACATTTTTAAAAAATGCTTTTCTCAATGTGAGTTGATAATATCTCAATTAAAGTCTTTAAGATTTATTTTTATTTATGTGTATGTGTCTGCGTATGCAACATGTATACAGTTGCCTGTGGAGGCAGAGACCAGAAGGGACCACCATTTCTCCTGGAGATGGAGTTACACGAGGTTGTGAGCCGCTCAAAATGGGTACAGGCAACTGAATTTGGGTCTTTTGGGAGAGCAGGAATCACTCTTAACCATTAGATCATTTCTCTAGCTCCTTGTTTACAGTTTTTTTTTAAAAATGTGTGTTTGTGAGTGAAATTGACATGTAATGATTTTGTCTATGTGTCATCATAGATTTTGAAAACTTAGAATAGACTTGTCCTTGAAAATTAAAAACACCCATGAACTATAGTTGCAGAGAAAAGCAAAGAAAGAAATTTAAAAAGGATAAATATAAAATGTTAACAGTGACTATAAATATATATGCTGTGTAGGGAGGTGGGTGAGTGTGTATGTGTGAGTGTGGGAATGTGGGAGTATGTGTCTGTGTGTGTGAGTGTGTGTGTGTGTGTGTGTGTGATTGAGATAATATTAGATAGACTGACAGAATAGATAAGTTGATAATTTAAAATTGCATTATGAATTTTTCCTTAATTACCTGAATATTTGTGTACACATGTCAAACAACTTTAATAGCTTAATATTTCATAATAAGGATTGACTATGATTATAAAGAATTTTGTATATTCTATATTCTGAATAATTCTATTTAAAAGTAATTCATATAAATCTTTTCCAGATTTGATATAACTTTTATAGATTAGTAAAGGAAGGTAAAAAAGTATGGATATTTTAAGGTACTTTTACTGAAACACTAGACATATGAGCCCAAAATGATTTGATATGATAATATATAGTACTATACCTATAGAAATTTGTGTTGTTCCTATGATTATAAAGTGAGATCACGGAATAGTTATTCCTCTTTCATGCCCTCTTATCTGCTTTCTCAGCCACCGTCTGTGACTCCAGAGAAGAATTCAATTTACATTGTCCCACACTGTCTCCATGTGTTTATATAAATATGTCTACATTTAGCTAATTCTTATTGCATACACGTGTGAAAGAAAACATGATTATATTCAACTGTATAAGTCACACCAAGTGTAAGTATTTTTTTAATGTAACTTGGACATATGTGTATATAGCATGTGTGACATGTCAGCTCTTGAATGTGTGACATGTCAGCTCTTGAATGACTGTTTATATGATTTTTAAACTTTAAGAAAACCTTATTCAGTAAGAAACCTCTACATCTGCATCTATTCACTAGTGAACAAGCACTCTCATCATAGACTCTGACTCTATTTGTTGTGGTTTCCTCATGGCCAGTGTTCTAGTACATTTCTTAACCGAATGTGGGTTCTTCTGGCAAGGGCTGCTAGCTATTTCATCTGTTCACACTAAAGGCTATTTTGTCTTTGGACAATCAGATTAGTTAATAACAAACAACTTAAAGGGAATGGCATCTAGGACACAGTCAAGCACTCTCTCAAGGTACAGAAAATGCAAATTAGAGAATATTCATTGAATGGTTGATTATGACATAATCCAAGTTGCTTTCGTTTGGTAGTATTGTCTTGAGAATAATCTTCTAATTTCCTAAAGGTTTATTTGACTGTCAGGTGTGTTTCAGCTAGACTGTTGTAGGCTGCAAGTTTTAAAACAGCTTTAATAATGAGTCCTAGGTTCTAGGGAGGGTAAGTCACTCCCTGTCACAAGAATTGTTAAAAGACCTTTACTCTGGAGCTGATATAGCCTGTTGCCCACAATGGTATTGCCATTCCTACCTCTTGAGCCATCCCTAGCCTGGTGACTTTGTCTCTTCCCTCTTCTTTGTTGGTAGTCTCAATACCAGACACAGTTTTAGCTGTGTCATTGTGAAAATGCCCAGTTATCAGCTCTTTCATATAAAGTTATAAAGAAGCAAAGACCTATCTCATAGATGGTTCTAGCATTGTCTTGCTGATGCCTTATGTAACAGTCTAAATTTATCACATAATGAATTTAAAGTGATCATCTCTCATTCTGCCTAGAAGGTTACTGAAGGGAGTAACTATCCAACAGAATCAGGAGTCAGATTTAGGAAAGAAATAAGCATCGTATATGTGACAATTTGGACATACAGAAATACACAAAAAGCACATTGTCTTACTAAAAGTAAAGTGTGGGGTTATCATAATAGCTATATATAAATTGTGTATACTTTTACAAAAACATGTATTTTATGTGTAAAACAAACATTTAAATTTTCATGTACATGTAGTCTGTACTAAAATTTGCAATGTAAATGACTTTAATATAAAGTCTGGATAATAAGAGAAGCTATATGCATCATTCTTATCAAAATACTTTCAAATCTTCATTTTAAGCAAGAAAGCATACTCTCCTTTGGACTTGAGAAGCAGGTCACACTGTGAGATGTCAGAACTTTCCTCCTCCACAGAATTAATCACAACAACAGAGAATGCGAACAGGCTAGGAAACATGATAAATCATGTTCACTTTCTGCAACGTGCTTTGCATCCTCTAAGGCCAGAGCACCTTTGTGCAATGAAACTGTTTCTCACAAACTTTCTTGGCTAGAACCTTTTCTTCTCCTTTCATGAGGAAGTCCCGCAAAGTTTTTATTGTGCTATCATTGTAAATTATATCAGCTATAAATTCATTAAATGATCTAAAATGCATATGAACAACACTTAAAGGCTGACTTATGGTAAGGAAGCAATTCTTACTTTTAACAGGAGGTGGGGCAATGCTGTATATAATGCTTGGGCAATATGGAGAGTGCAATTCATCAAGATGTTACCTGCTCCCTGAAGGCCTTCTAATGAGAGGAATGATAAATTAACATCTGAGATATCCCAAACACGATAAGGCCTGTGTGTTTGATCTAGCTTCTGATGATAGAAATGAGTCATACATTTCAGAAATTTGACTGCTGGTTAAAGGAATTTGCTTAAAATTTCTCACACAGCTATCAGTCATGGCCATGACCATGGTGTTGCTATTGTCTTCATCTACCTGTTGATCCACACAGTAAAGTAACTAATCTACTTCATTTCATGTTTAGGGAAATGTCTGGCATCTTGCCTACTCTACCCACTTCCTCTCACCCCAAGTGTAGATAGGAAACAATGATCTTGACCTTAAGACTCAATAAAATTATGCACAGTCATGTTAAAGTATGCTGCACAGTGCTCTATAAAGTTTATGTATTGCAGTTGCTACAAATGAGTGGATTCCTTTCTCAGAGAAGGTGACAGAAGTGGGTAGGGGTTCTGCAGGAAGTAATTCCTCTTCTTAGAATAGGATCCCCCACTGGGCATTACTTTCAGGACAACAGATTTTGTGTTCCTGCATTGTATACTCTCTGAAGTTTAGGCTTAAGGGACACTAGCCTGTTAGCAGTAGATGAGGTATTTGAGGTAGCATGGAGTACCCATTGTGTTCCAAATTAAATGTGAAATCCACAAATTTAAGGGTCTGCAAAGGGCACTAGTGTGCTGAAATTTGGGTCTGAAATGTCCTTCAAAATCCTATGTTTTAATGCGTTGGTCCTCAGTTTGTTGCTATAGGAAGGCAATGGAAACTTTAAGATGTAGGGCCAATGGGAAGATATTTTGAAATGATAGGAGTGGATTGTGGGTCTTACTCTGTTCTTTCCTTCCTGGTGCTAAGGTTGGTAAATTTTGTTCTGTAATTGTTTCTGTCATTGTGTGCTGCCACAAAGTAATAGAGTCAATTGTTCATAGACCCTCCAAACTGTGAGCCAAAATCAAAACCTTTTCTCTTGATAAATTAACTGACTCAAGCATCTGTTGCAGTGATAGAATGCTGGGTTGAAATATTTAAGTTTTCATGAAGTATACAGTTTCAATCAGCACTACAAATGGTTACAGCTATGTTCTTCTAAATATTTGCTTAGAGGCAGAAGAATCAGAAGTTCGAAGCCAGCCTCTGATAAATAGCAAATTTTAGGCCATCCAGAGCCAGGTGAAACCTTGATTCCAAAAATTAAACACAAAAACAACAGAAAATGGAAAGCAAGAATTGGCCTTCTTGGGGTGGAATGACATAGTTTTCTGATCCCTGCACTGAGCTGTAATGTAACCCTATCTTAGACATCATTTTAGACAGGCCATCACAGTGATAATCTCCCATCAAAGGTCTTCAAGCTAGCCTTGTAATACAACCTAAGATAATTTCAAAGTCACATACAAGAGTAGGAAGTATGATAGAGAAGGACAAGACAAGAGAAAATTGTGTTTTGTATTCCCCAAAGCTGAATAGTCCCTTCGGGTCAACAGAATGTGTGCCGAGGGCATACTTTCTCTACATCCCAAGTTACTACCCAGCTAATACCACCTGGATATCACAAAGCTAACACTAATCTGACAGCGTCCACCTGGAAGTAGGATTATATCCCATAGGTTACAGGCTCAGCTCTGCAAGATGTGCCCTATTTGGACATCACAAGTGGTAGGACTGGCCTGGACTTTGACTGGCTCTATGCCTGGGTTCTCTCTATCCTCTCTTTGTCAGGGCTGGCTAACAGAATTCAGAGGGAACACCTCACTTAACTTTTATCACACTGGCTCCGAAGGATATTGCAAAGAATGGGTGACTGGGCAGATGGGGGACAAACATAGGGTAAGGAATGTGGGCTGGGATGTGTAGCCTTCATGTCCTTCCTAGGTGCTCCCTGCTCCAAGTACCTCCAAGTGCCTGCTGGTCATGTTGATATCCAAACCCACATGTGGTTTTGTATTGAACTTTTACCACATGGGATGATGGCCTCCACTCCCAGCTCCTTAATCCTCTCTGGAAGAAAGGAAGTTGGGCTGATCCACTTCTACAAAATCGTGGCTTAGTCATCTGGTGACAGTGCAGAGCTGCTCCCATTATCCAAGACATGACAGTGTTTTTAGGAGCTCTGTGGCAAGAATGGATTCAAAGATGAAACATTTAAATGAAAGATTCCCCTAATACTTCTTTTGCTTAGAAATTACATGGGCATTAAAATTTTTGTGCTGCGAACTGGGGCTCAAAATATGTATATATATATATTAAATGTATAAATGTATGTACTATACATCATGAGTAGGTGTTTGTGTGTATATATATATATATATGATTGTAGATATGTCTTGTTTAATTTCCCAATATACTTGACCAATGCCATTATTATCAAAATGCTGGTTTACATGAGTAATTGCATTTTGCCAATGTAAGATTGTGTGTATGAGTGTGTCCATGTGTGTGTGTTTATATACTACTTAACAGTCCACCATTATCTTATATCCATACCATTACATTTAGTGTAGCTTTTATTTATTTCCATTTTTTTTATTTTGGTGTGTGTGTGTGTGTGTGTGTGTGTGTGTGTGTGTGTGTGTGTTGTATGTATGGTCTCGTGTTATCTATACTGTCCCTGAACTTGATATGTAGCTAAAGATGGTCTTAAACTCCCTGGTCCTCCTGCCTCTGCCTCCCAAGTGCTAGGGCAAGTATGATCTAGAATAATGGAAATGGCTACAAACAAAGAAGCAGTTCAGTTCTTCTTGATGTTAATAGATTCCAGAGTGTAATACAACTGGATGAAAAGCAACATAGAGTTTGTCATGTAAAGCCATTGTGTACATTTTCATTCTACTAAATTGCTCACTCATTTCATTTCCATTCTTGATATACTATTTGTGTCTTATAATAAATGTGTACAGAAACATTTAGCACAGAATTTAGCTATTGTTCAGCTACATCCAGTTTTTCCTCAGCTAGTCATATACCAGCATAATCTCAAAATACTTACTGATATGAGTAGTAAAAATGTGCCAATGCCATCAATATTATTCCACATTAAATGCAAGATTGCAATTCCTTTTCATTATTGACCAGTAAGAGTTATGGTGTCTTCTAAGCAGAAAGCAAACACATTAAAGGTAAACAATGTTACAATGAGTCACAGCTTTATTTTGTTGTTGTTGTTCCAAATTAATAGGCCATCAAATTAATCACTTTGTGTCATTTCACAGGCTTGAGTTGAAACTGGTTCTTATTATTTGTGATTATATAGCAGGGCCTCTGCCTCCCATGGGGAGGAAATGGATGGGATTTAACCAGGCCGTCTTCCTGATAACTGTATTTCAGAGTCTATTTTGTGTATTTGCAAGATCAGTCAAAAAAGCATAATGTAAATTATGGGTACTTAGAACAATTCCCTGATTTTACAATCATGAGTTACCCATAAAGACACCCACTCAATCTCAAAAACTGAAATAGAGGGCCATGGTCCCATAGCCCTTTGAACCCCCATTTATATGAAAACAGTTAAGCGGCCTCTGCTAATCTATACTGTGTTACCATAGTAGAATAGCATAAGGTATAAAGTATGTAATCTATAAAGGTAAGAAATTTATCTTGTACTACCCTGGAGACTGAGAAGTCCATCTTTAACATGGCAGCTTTTGGCAAGAAGGTCTTAAGGAATTAACAAGTAGAGGGCATAAGAGCAAGAGAGTCTGGCAGGGTGGGGCAGAGAACATTTGCTTTATTAGAAACACATCCATCCTGAGATAATAATATTCATCTGTGCACAAGGAAAGGGCCTAATCATGGCCTAATCACTGCTTACATGCCATACTTGTTAATACTGATGCAGGGCAGAGGGAGGCAGGTTTCATGCATGTAATCTTTGAGGAACTCCTTCAAACCATCATGGGTCCATTCCCAGTGCTGGCTTAGCACCAGCTTGCACTGTTGGTTCAGTTTCCTGTTCCCATTTCCCTGAGCCCCATTGGTGTTCAGACTGAATTCTGTCCTTGGCTTTCCCCTAAATAGAGTTCCATCCAGTCAACCTATTCTAAATAAATGCATTTTATTGGGAATGCCATTCCTTATCATGAGCACACCCAGCTTTTCCGAGGACTCCTAAACAAGCATTCATTGTCCTTAAGGTCCTGTTTTGTCTTGTGAGCCAGTGTTGTTAAATCTACTATCTGTCCTATTGTTATCATGTTTTGAGGGCCCAGTGCAGTTAGGACCCAGGGTTTTCTCACAAGACTTGGATAAGCCATACTGGGTTAAATGTGCTGGCTGTGGAGATTGTAATGTAGTATCACTATGTCACACTCTTCTCATCTTGCTTTCCTTCAAGTCTACCACATGACGCCCACTGCTTTGATCTCATTAGTACCACTTTCCCCTCTATTTTAAAAATGCATTTCATACACAAAACCAAAGGCAACTATATCTGCACATGGAACACTCTGACAAGTTGGACATGGACATGATATTGTGTATGCCCTTACCTTAGCAAGAACCTTCACCCAAGGGCCAACTGTACACTTGCTTACCAAACCCAGTTTTAGGAAACAGCCCTGCTAATCCAAGAATCCAAGGCCCCCTTGCAACCTTTGTCTGTCTGTCTGTCTGTCTGTCTGTCTCTTCCTCCCTCTAGTCCTCCATCCCCATAATCTTGATATCTGATCACATTCTTCACCCTCTACCATCCATCTAAGTCAGTGGTTCTCAACCTTTCTAATGCTTCGACCCTTTAATAGAGTTCCACATGTTGTGGTGACCCTAACCATAAAATTGTTTCGCTACTCCTTCATAACTGTAAATGTGTTACTTTTCTGAATCGTAATGTAAATATCTGATATGCAGTATATGTGATTTATGATCCCCCAAAGGGTGGTGACCCACAGGCTGAGAACCACTGCCCTAAGTAATAGCAGACCACTCTGATTCATCTTCAGCAAGACACAAGTTTTAGATTGCTCTCCCCAGTAGTCCAGGACTCTGGAAATGTTTCTTAGCAACTTCCCATTCATTAACCCTGGCCCTGCTCCTTGGCTTCAGATTCCCACTGGCCATTACTGATTCAGAGATAAACACAAGCTCTCCATCACTGCAAAACCCATTGCCTTGGTTCTTATACTTATTGCGATGTCCCTGAATTAAGTCTCCTCTGAGCTTTAAAATTGTCATTGAACGGATTTCTTTAACAGCATGCTGCTTTTATGTTTTGTCCATTATAATGGGGGGGGGAGAGAGACATTTCTAAGCACTCAATCATCAGAGTTTATAGTTGCAGGGTAATCAGTCTGTTGGCAGCTATATACCCCTTAGCTGGAAGTCCCAGTAGGAAGCAGTCCTTAGAAATCCCCTCTCAATTGCTATCATTTGTAGCTGATACAATGTAAAATATCCCACACCAGACACCAATCAGAAGTATAAGGTAGCCTACCTTTCTGATGAATGGCTAAAACTCTATGTTTCCATCAGCCTTACTAAGGTTCAATTAAGTTGTTACAGTGGACCACAAAATTCCAGGTAACAATTTGCTTACCTTTACCAGAAATTTTAAAAGGAGGGGAGAGTGGTCAGGGTGCATGTGAGGGGGCAGAGAGGGTAAGAGGGAGGGAAGAAGTAAGGGAGGGGTGGAGGGAGGGAGAGGGAACTGGGATTGACATGTAAAATAAAAAATAAATAATTTTAAAAAAGGAATATTTGATACAGGACTGCAGCGTGAAACAATTAGAAGTTTTACTCTAAACAATAAATAAAACATGCTTGTAAAGGCCAAAAAAAAAAGTAGAGTAACTGTAACTGTGTAACTGGATGTGGTAGCAATGCCTTTAATTCCAGTACTCGGAAGACAGAGGCAAGCAGATCTTTGTGATTGCAAAGTAAACCTGGTATACAGAGTTAATTCCAGGACAGATAAAAGTTACACAGAGAAACCCTGCCTCAAAAAATGAAAATATAGAAGTAGAAGAAATAGAGTAATAAAAAAGCCACGTAAAGATGGAAAGCACACAGAAACTTTGGATACTATATGCTGTTCTGTTATCTTTAAATTGTTTGACTGCTGAGGAAATAACAACTGTTAAAAGAAATACTGATGGATTAATTCAATTTATATATTTTACAAATGGTGACAAAATACATGTCACATGAAAGTAGAGGGAGAAACTACTAGGGGACAATAAGAATGATGGAGGCACAGAAAGGGGGAGAGATGTATGAAAGGAAAATGAACATGAATGAGATACAATATAACTTAAGCAAAAACTGACAAAATAAGACCAATTATTGTGCATGCCATATGAACTTTGAAAATTAATCATAAAAAGAAATCAGAAAGTTGAAACTGAAAAATGTATATTAACTCCTAAAGATAAGTTATTGTAATTATAGGATTAACCAAGAAAATACCTAAATTAGAATGGCAAAGGAAAGAAAATGTAATCAAACCAAGTCAATGAAACTGTCTGGTCAAAACTGACATGAAGGGAAGAAAGGAATAAATGGATTAAAAATAAAAATAAATGAATGAAATGGCAAAAAGAAAAAAAAAAAAAAGAAAAAAAATCTAGTTCAGATCAGCTCAGACCAGATCAACATAGGTCTATCCAGTTCAGACCGGCTCTATCTGGTTCAGACCTGTTTAGACTAGTTCAGACCTGTTCGATCCGGTGCAGACCGGTACAGACCTGTTTTATCCGGTTCGATCTGGTTCAGGCCAGTTCTATCTGGTTCAGACCGGTTTAGACCGGATCAAACTGGGTCTATCTGGTTCAGAACGGTTTAGACAGTTTCGATCCAGTTTCATACTGGGTTGATCCTGTATAGACGGGTTCAGACCGTGTCAATCTAATTCAGACAGTTTCGATCCAGTTCAGACTGGTTTGATCTGGTTCAAACCGGTTTGATCTGGTTCAAACTGGTTTAGACCGGCTCTATCTGGTTCAGACCGATTTAGATAGGTTCTATCAAGTTCAGACCGGTTTAATCTGGTTCAGTCTGGTACAGACCTGTTTGTTCCAGTTCAGACTGGTTGGATCTGGTTCATATTGGTTCAGACAAGTTTAAACAGGTTCAATCAGGTTCAGACAGGTTTGATCAGTTTGAGACTGATTCAGACCAGTTTAATCCGGTTCCATCCGGTTCAGACTGGTTTTATCTGTTCAAGCCAGTTCAGTCAGGTTCAGCCTATGGGCTGAAGATGGAACATTACAGAAGAACTTCAGGTGACTGACCAGGCGGCAAGTTGTCTCTTTTATTTCTAGAGTTTATATATTATCCTTCTGTGGTCTTTGAAGGAGTTGAAGACAGATAGTTATGGCTATAGTTTTCTTTAGTTAAGACTAAAGATAAGTTACATATAGAAGTTCAGACTCACAAAAATAGGATAGATGATGAAATATTTTATTTAAATCTTGCTAAATGTTAATGAACTAAATAATGTTAACTGTGGTTCTTATTTGATAACTGTTTTGTTATACATTTTGCTATGGTAAGGTTAAAACCCTTCTTTTTATTTTAGACAGAAAAGAGAAGATGATGGGAGATGTCATTCTGTAAATATGTTTCTCTTATTGGTTAATAAATAAAGTACTGTTGGCCAATAGGAAATAAAGATAGGCCAGACTAGGAGACTAGGAGGAGAGAGGAAGTAGGAGGGAGGAGATCCAAGATGGAGGATAGAGAGTAGAATGCCACCTCCTCTCTCCGGTAAGATAAGACCACGTGGAAATACTTAGATTAATAGAAATGGGTTAATAATTAAGACAGAGCTAGCCGATAAGAAACAAGTAACTGGCCTATAGCTTTATATCTAAAAAAAAAGGGGGGGGATGATGAGGGGTATCAATGAATAGCCAGGTAAAGGCCTATGGAGGGCAATGTCTGGAAAGGACCCCAGAGTGATCCTTATTCCCTGTGGAGTTGAAATGCACTGCCCTCCTAGATCATGGTTAACTTAAAAGTTCTACAAACCCTGTTCTTTTGTGATTTTTCTGTATAGGACTGATTGATGCCATGACTGGCCAATAGTAATTATTGTAGTTCATACATGACTGTGCCCCTTCAGGCTCACATGGTGAAAAGTTAGCCCCTAGTCAGGACAAGTTTGGTGTGTGCTGGACATTTTAGGATATAGACCTAGCTTAAGGAACTGCATAAGTGGGGGCATGTCTTGGGGCCTAGATCTTTCCCAGGCTACTTCCTGATTCTTGGCTTCTTAGTAGCAGAATGTGAGCACAGGCTCTGACTATGGCTATGTGGTGTTCTGTCTTCCTTCAGGTCTACAGGAAAGGAACTATGCCATGGACTGAAACCACTTCTCTCAGGGGCTCAAAGAAGGCTCCCTTGCTTTCAGTTGTCTGGCCATGTTTTTGTTTACAGCAATGAGAAAGATGACTAATACAGTGATCAAGTTTACCCTGAGCCCCTCTTCCCAGAGAAGCATGGTTGAAACACCAAAACTTTGTGCCTATATCATCTTTCTGGAGAACAGACCCCATGTGTGCTCCTCTCCACAAGTCATCTCATCAGAACCAAACTGGTACTCTTATTTCTCAGAGTCCAGAAATTTCAGATGTGTTCTAGGAAGAAAAGTGTAACCAACAGTGTATTTAGCATCATAAATCGCAATATCATAGCAATACTGCCCATTGCAAATTATATTTTAGCTGTGTTTATACCTATGAGATTTCAGAGCTTTAAAGGAAATTACTGGATACTCTCTGGAGAAATTGTTGGCTTTAATCAACTGCTCATTGAATGGCTCTTGTTTAATAAAATTGACACTGAATAGTGAATGGGCTAAGGAGAAACAATTGCAGTAGCATCCTTATTCCCCCACTAAGAGTCATCAGTACTTATCTTAAGTTATTGATATTTAATATATAAGGGAAACATTTTCATCATGGTGATCAATAGCTATTAGAAGAGAGATAAAGGAGAAGAAGAGGAGAGAAGGAGAGAAGGATGGAAGAAACCTAACATTTTAAAATGCACACATTAGCAAAGAGATACATAATATGAACAAAGGCTAAAACTTCAACTGAATTTATTTTCTGTAGGAAAGTCTGTTTGGCTAAGGAAACAGGAACAGTATACATGACATAGTCACTGTTAATACCAGCGCATCCTTGTGTATGAAAACTACCTTGATGTTCTCGTACACATGCCTTTTTGGAAAAAAAATAAAACAACAACAAAACAATAGAGAGTTGATGTAATCAAGCATGTTACAAATGGAAAGAGTAGAAGATATGAACCCTAAAGTCAGAGAAATCTAGATAGAATCCAGCTGCCTTAATTGTGGGCAGAGTAGCCTCAGGTGAATGAATAGGCTCTCACAGCATCAGGCTCCCATCTAGAAAGTAGGAGTATTAATGTGATCAGCCTTCAGAAGTCATCATTGAAAGTATATGTGAAGGTGTTAATACCAGCTGTGCAACAACTAACAGTGATTGTGGTCACAATTCTGAGTACCAATTAGAAAAGTTGAATACTGCTGCTAGATCTCCCAGTGTGACATTGGATGAGTCACTTTCCCGAGGAGACTCTTCTGTGTAATGAGGACCTGTGAGACTCAAGTCCATCTAGGTCCTAGTGTGATTTACCCAGAAGTCCCTTAGTCCCACAGGGCTAGAGCTAGAAGAGGTTGGTAACACTGTCACTTCAGCATGGTGGTCCTTTGCACTGCTTTAACTGGCACACGGGGGCCTCAAGTACTGAGTAGGGATTTGCTGGCCTTTCTGACTGAGTTTCATGGTCTGCCAGTGCTTTCTTATATACCAGTGTCTTCTTAAATTTCAGTCTTGATCTAAGTCTGGCAGACTTAGACAGATTAGATAAGCCATGACAGAGACAGAGAAACAATAGAAGAAAGAAGACACACACACACACACACACACACACACACACACACACACACACACACACACACACACAAAATCTTTCTCAAGATCAAAGGATAAAAGGGTCACTAAATGATGACTGGGCAGAGCTCAGCTTCTGTAATGCAAGGATCTGGGGCCAAGAGAACTGATGTTCCAGGTCAGGCCCAGAATGAGGTATCCTATGATTCTGGTCAAGTTAGTGATCCTTGTAGGATAATTACAAAATAGGAAAGATGGCCTCAGTTTCAGATGATTGTGAGGAACGATTAATCCAATCACTCTTTCATGCAATTTGTTTAATGTGTTTTCTGGATTTTAAGACACATCTCTAAAGTCTAAAATTGTAATTTATTTCACAGTTAATATCAAAGTAGATTTTTTTCTTCTTTTATTTCCTTGGAAGGTGTGAATGAATCAACGACAACCTAGATTCAAGAAAATTTTGTGATCCATAATCAGTAAAATTAGCTTCAATAATTTCATTTTTATGATTGTTTCTGTTCCACTTCTAGCCATATGAAAGTGTTGTGATGATATTAAAATATCAATACAATAAAAATATAGGCAGTCACCCAGACTTAATAATGAAGTGGTTCATATATATATGGTATTCCATAAAATAAACAACTTGTTACCCCTAGTTAAAGGAGAAATGGACTGTGTTCTCTGGCTAACCATGAGCAAAGGTATATTTTTAAAGAACTCACCTCTTCCTCCTCTGAATTAACAGTAAAGTGCCCTTTTAGTTTCAACCTAAGAAGCTGTCACTGCCTTGTTTGTGTGGTGATAAATACAGGGCCTCTCAGTTTGCCTTCAGTAAGATTGATTTTTATTTTCTAATTGGTTGCTTGATACAGAATAGATTTGACCTCTACTTATGGCTCAAGTCTTGTGTATGAATAATAAGCTAGTGACACTGCTCTAGCATAATAATCTTCTCACCTGGGCAGACACATGAGCTCCCTAGGTACTTTGTGATGCATTAGAATATCAATTCTCAACCTGTGTGTCAAGACTCTTTTGGGGGCGGGGGTCAAAAAAACCCTTTCACAGGGGTCGAATGTCAGATATCCTGCATCTCAGTTATTTACCTTATGATTCCTAACAGTAGAAAAACTGCAGTTATGATGTAACAATGAAAATAACTTAATACTTGGGGCCACGACAACACGAGGAACTGTATTGAAAGGTTGCAGCATTAGGAAGGTTGAGAACCACTGCATTAGAATACTATTGTGACACACTTACTGTTTGAGAAATATTGTTGAAACTTGAGAAGTGCAAAGAGCATGCTAATCATTCTACTTCCTTGCAAAAACAGATGATGAAAATCCCCATGGGAAAAGCAGTCATCCTTTGCTGGAAGACAAGGAAGAGTAAGAGTCTGGGAGAATGAACTCTGAACAGACCTTGTTAAACTCGTTCTTATCTTCTAAGCATCTCACATAGTTCAGTTGTTTCTTCACATCTCACTCCTCTTTGCTTAAGCCAGAATATAAGTAGCTACCCATAACCTTTGGCTTTGTATCTTTTCTTTTCTTTTTTCTTTCTTTTTTTTTTTTTGTGGGGGGGGCGACCTCCTGGGACATGTGAAGTCCCTGTCATTCTCTCTTATGTCAGTTTAACTCTGTAAGTCTCCAAGTCCCTGAGGATGGAGGAGGATGTGTTCTGCTTCTGCATTATTTATGTGCAATAACTCCTCTAAGAGCTGGTACATGTAAACTGCATTTAGACATTCATTTACCGTTAATTCATTGTTGTTATAGCTGTTTATATCTAGAGTCTTGTGTCTTGGTGGTAATGTCAGTTCATTATGTTGCTATTAGTTAAATCTACAATGCAACATTAAATCACAACAAGGAATGAAATTAAAAACCAGTAAGTCAAATGTTGGTGTCCTGTCTACCCAGGGTGAGACTCTGGCTCTTTCTGTTCCCAGTTTTTAATTGCCAGATCACAGAAACAATTGTGGAGATCTCCACATAGCATAAGGCCTATACCTAAAGTGGCTGTATTTAAAAATCAGCACTTGATAAAACAGCAGGTGATATATTGTGTTTTTATAATACATAATAGTAATGATAAATATAATGATTAGTAAGAATAAAGAAGGGCAATTAGAAACTCATTGAGATGATGCCACAGGTCTGTAGACTTGATGATGGCTATGGTTTCACAGACTCACACGTGCCACGAGCTAATTGAATTATACACATCAAGTATATAAGGAATGTTGCCTATCAATTATATCTCCATAGAGTAGTATTAAAATTCAAATCAATAAGATCTAATAAAGAGAATTAACAAAAGGGCTAAAAAATAAAACCTCTAGCTAATCGATTAAACTTTTCCAGATGATCTGAGTTTAATTCCCAGCACCCATGCCAGGCAGTTCCTAACTATCCAGTTCCAGAGAATCTAACACACCTGGTCTCCAAGGGCACCTGTACTTCATGTGCACATACCTACAGGCAGACATATACACCTAGATATAATTAAAAATAATAAAAATAAATTTTTTGAAAAGTAGGATGACTCATCCATCCATAGCTCCATCCTCATGGCTTCTACTCTCAACACCGCTACCTTAAGTGCTCCCATATGACCTGGTCACAGATGACATAAAGGAACACATGCTTACAGTTTTATTTGTTGGTGCATAATTTTACAATGGTGAAATATTTAACACCTGAGTAAAGTATCAAATCAGTCTGATAAATAAGGCCACCTGTGTAGACCATTCTCCTATCAATACACATTCTTTCAACCCAGAAAGAGACTTGTCTCCTCACCCAGGCAGTCCTGGGTTAATCGCTAACCTGAGAGTTAATCGCTAACCTGACTGTTTATCACTGCATGATGCTTTTTTATTTTCTAAAGTTTCCTATAAGTAGAGCCATACACTGTATTTATAACCTCTTCTTTAATTGAGAAAATATTTTTGAAATTGGCTCATATTAATGTAGCTACCAATAGAGTCCTGTGTTCATTATTATGACTGAACAATATTCCATTATAGGAATGCACATATTTGGCCTATCCAGTCTCAGTATTTTATTTTAGGACCAATACGAAATGTTACTATACCTATAAAGAGTTACCTTAGTACAGGTATGTTTGTGTTTCCCTTGGATAAATTCTCAAACCAGAATTGCAGGTCCTAGAGTAAATGTATATTTAATGTTTAAGCAACTGTTTTCCTGAAATGGTTTGTTTTATATTCCTGTGAGCGGAACCAGAGAATGCCAGTTGATCTGTACTTGACATCAATATTTATATCTTATCCATTTCAGTCTTTCTCTAGTTCATTGTGTTTTGCATTACTTTTCCAGAATTATGATGTGGGCACTTTTAAAACACATCTGTGGGGATGAGAACATGTTTTAATATGTTGATTGGTCATTTGCATGTTTTAATTTGTGAATCATTTGAACTTTTGTTAATTTTTATAACATTTTGTCTAATGGTGAATTATCAAAGTCCTTCATATATTTTGAACAGAATTGTATTGTCAAAGGTATTTGTTGTATTTCTTCTAGAATTTGATTTGCTTAATTTTTTTCAACAGTGTCTTTACAACAAGCCCTCAGAATTCAGTGTTGTGTTTAACCATCTATGGATTTTGATAAATATATGATGGCAAACATCCACAGCTGTAATACTATAAAGAACAATTTCACAGTTTTAGATTTTCTTCTGATAACTCCCCTACACCCCAATCTTTTGAAAGTTTTCACTGTCCTGGTTTCACAGAGGTCACATTCTCAGAATTACACTGACATAATCTCATTTAAACCATAATCTCTCTTTGAAATACAATCATCTTAAACTGAGTAGAAATTCACCTTGGTGGACATGTAATTGTCCTTTTTATGGAAAGGTTGTTGATAACATAGATATTATCTGAATGACTTTTAAAATTCTCATTTTGAGAAGTAGAGAAGGTGACAGAAGTGGCTGGCTCTAAAGAAGCAGTGCCACGTATACCCCCAACCATGCAGAAAAGTTAGCTGTCAGAGAGCTAGCAAAGCCCAGGTGTCATCACACGTAGACCGAATCACAGTCCTCCCACTAATGGTGTGTGTGATTTCAACTAATTCCTCAGGCTCCCTGGCCTTCAATGTCCTGATTTTAAGATGGCTATTATGTCAACAAGGTTAAGGTTACAGTAACAATATTATGAGAAAACTCACTATAAGTTTGTAACAACCAGGGAGACCCTCTAAGAAACTATAGGAGCAGATATTATAATCTGAACTCCCAAAGAGCAGTAGGAAGTGCATACAAATTAAAGTCCTAGAATGGCACTCAGGACCCATCTTTCATGATGATGCAGGGCACTGTCTGTCCTCAAGAGTGAGACATGTCTTACCAGTTCTTCACTCCTCTTCATCTCAATGAAGGTACAGAGAATGAAGGAGTGACAATATGAAGCTAATGGCACTGGGCACAGTAGAAGAGTGTCAATATTTGGATATGCAGGAATGCTGTTGCACTTTGCTACATGGAGAGTCAACTGCCATCTCAAATAAAATGTTGAGGTGAAGGAGAGCCAGAGCACAAATGAAGCCTACCAAAAAAGGGGGAAACTAACTGTTTTCTGATTGGATTTGGGGCCTGCTCCACATGAGGGAGTATCATGCCTGGAACTGTAATCCCTACATGTACATGGATATCATGATTTCTGGTTACTCTCTCCCCATCCTTTCTTTCCCTTCTCCCTTACAGCCCCCCATAGTCATTACAAATGTCTCTCTCATGCTCACTACTTTTGTTTTGGTGTTATGTCACTCAGAGTTCTGCTAGGACTGTCTTTGTGAACATGGACTTGGATCTCTTGATTAGAGTGAGCTCACAAGTGGATGCATGACTAGATCTTATGCCTCTCCTAGCCCTGAATCTGTTGGTTGCCCATAAATCAGCAGTAAGTGGTAGGGACCCACTCCATCCGTAACTGACTGTTAAGAAGGCCTGACTTGCATGGGCCTGCTGCCAGTAGGCACAGCTGCTCTGAGTTCATTTGTCTGAGTGCCTAAATTCAAATTTATTCGGTACTGCCTGCAACTTCTCAAACTTAATACAGGGGCACAATGTTTGGGGAGTAATGAATGCCTATGTGGAACTTTCCTTACTAACCATTTTTGCTGATATCTAAGGATATTTCAAAAGTCATTAGAGAAGGAACCATTACAATGTCACAATTTTAGGAGTTGGTGTATTGTATGACATAGTTTTCCCCTTCCAAACACAAGAAGCTGAAAGCATGCATCACACTGTCATCATTAAGAGCTGGAGGTTCTAAATACATTTGATATGTCCCCACCAATTAAAATAATAGGTCATAATCATTATAACTATACTTACTGATAGATTACAATTATTTAATGTACTACCTCACAATAATGTGTATATTTTTAGTATGTTGACACAAACAAATTATATACTTAGCAACAAAATACATATTAAAAGAATATGCTGGGAAGATGACTCAGTGGGGGAAAAAACTCAACACTGTCATTTATTATACTGAATTATTGAAAAATCTTTTAAAATGGCTATACATCTATCTCTGAGCATAAGTTGAGTTCCAAAACTTATTGCAATGCATGGATCCACCAGGCCAGACAGGTGAGAGCACTGTATGTGAAGCATCATACTGTCTAAATGAAGTGCTGTTGTCAATCTGAATGGCAAATATGTAAAAGGCTTATTTCTTTTCCCGTTACATAACAATAAAGATAAAAAGGAGTTCTACTATTTCATAGAATTTTACTTATCCACCTGTTGGCTGATACTTTACATTGTATGAAGCTACTCATTTTTCAGTTGGGACTACAAGAGATCACTGTTCTGCTGAGGAATGGAGAGCTCACTGCGTTTTCAGACCCAGGCAGGCCCCAGCATCCTGCATGGATGCCTCCATTAAGCCACCAAAATTGTTCTATCCTTCCTTTTCTAAGATACAGTCTTACTCTGGTTGCAAAGTATCCCAGGCTTGACTGGAATTTGCAATCCTCTTTCCTCAGCCCCCCAAGTGCTGGTATTGCAGGGGGTTCACCACCATGTCAACCTTCCCCATTTATTCTCTAAAAACTCTTGGTTTCATGTGGGAGATCCTAGCTCCATGAAATTGTCTTTGCAATGCTAATTTAATTTTCCCATTTTACATATCATATAAAATTTTCAGCAAAGGAGAGAGTTGAGCTACCACCAATATTGAAGGAATCAGAGGATTGAATGATAAAGTTGGGAAGTATGAGTGGCAGGATTTGGTACCATCTCTCTTTGATGCATGTCTCTGGTAAGATTTTATCATCTTTCTTTAAAGAGGAGAAATACAAAAGAAGAAGAAAGAAAAACAACCCTCACCCCAGGTAAAGAGTTCAGAAACAGTGGATTTCTTCATTATAGGGACGTGCAGCTTTTTCTTAAAGATGGGTAGGCATGAGAAACAAATCCCACATGACAATGACACTGTTCTTGGCAGTGTATTGTAATGCTGGAGTGTTATTCCTCAGTTGGGGTTTATTTGGTTGTTGGAGAGTCATGGATTCTGTGTTCTAATCTGACTCTTTACAAGGAAGATGATTTCTCATCTCAACAATCTATGCCAACAATTTAAGATCTACCATTTCTTCTTCTCGGTATAAAATTATGCTGCTAAACCAGACCAGCAAAAGTCATTCCTTATCAGTACAAAGTGTGTGATTCTTTCATTTTATAGTCAAAAGGAACTTTATTGTACATACAAAGAAAACATGAGGCTTGGGTAAGCTCCTCAAGTTCATAGGGAATGCTAATGGAACTGGACAAGGTCTCATGACTACAAGGTCAGCAGACTTTCTGCCATGTTAATTTAGGCAGACTGTAAAGCGTCAGCTGCATTTAGGATGGACACAAAAGCCTGAATGGTTATTTAGGTCAGATTCAATGGAGTGTCTCTGGCAGGGCCAATTCAGGGACATATGTGTGCTATCAGTCATGCTAAGAAACGTTTTCATGAAAGTGATAATGCAGGAGAGTTGGTCCATGCATATGGTGCAAGATAACATCCCAGAAACACCGACAAGGAACTTTATTTAGTATTTTGTTTTCCTGTGGTGTCCAGGGTCTGCTCTGTTTTGGATTAACAATAATACTGGAATTAACTCCAAAGGCACAAGGTGATGGGAAACAGATGGTCTAGCCCCCACTTTGTTCTACACACATTCCTTTAGGACTTCCTTCTATTTTGGGGATTAAGAGATAGGATGGAGAACGTCTGTGTACATAATAGTAAGTCAGAGTGTTTAAATTCTTTTTATCTGTTGAATATAAAATAGGCAGAAATGATAAGAGTTGCCACATTATCCTTCATTTCTTCCACAGTCTAATATATTCTCTTAAGCCTAATCCATGGGCCTTCCTCATCCAGTGTACATTAAATGACAATGGCCTACTCCATCTACCCTGAAACTACTATGCAGCAGACTATCAGCTCTTTTGTGAGGCAACAGAATCTACCTTCACTGTGCCCTAACAAGAGGGACTGTTTTCTAAGTATGGAAACATTACACCATGTGTTTATGTGTGTCCCAGAGGTCAGAGGACAACTTACAGTGGTTGCTGGTTGCCCTCTCCCTCCATCATGTGTTCTGGGGATTGAATTCAGGTTGTCGGGCTTCCAGGCCAGTGCCTTAAGCTGGTGAGCCATTTTCTTACTCAAGTCTTTAAGAACTATCCATTCAAAAAGCTTTCAAGAATAGTTCTATTTTTTTGATAAATTTACATAGATACTCAAGCAAATTATTTTCCCCCATGGTGTCAGAGACACTTGAAAGGAGGCCCAGGTTGACCAGGACATGCAATGTCCTTTTAGAAGTGCAGAGAGAATGCTCAATTCTGAGTGGTGCCCTTTGTTCATTCAAGAAATAATTGCCTAGCTTGTCCAGGCAATTAATTCAAATGAAAGGATGTTAGCCCAAATAAGGCATGATTGGTTCCTCTTTTCATTGTTTGTTATTTGACAGAACCAGCCAAAAAGCAATCGTCTGGAAATAGCTAATGTGGGCACAGTTTATGCAGATTCTCTCTGTAAGAGAACAGAGAAGCAACGTCATGTGGACCATCTGGAGAAGCCCCAAAGCAGGTGTTCAAGGAAGATTCTACCATTCTCTGAAGTATAGCTGTCTTCAGAGAGCTTCTTAGAGTTGGTGAAATGCTGTGATGCATGAGGCAAGCCAAGACTGCTAGACAAAAGGTAGTTAAAAGATATTTCAACTAGCAGACTGACTGCCTTACCTTATCTACCTTATGTGAAGGTGCATGTTTTAATTGTAAGCTATTCTAATGGTATAATTTTATATAAAAATACAAATCTTGGATCTTAAGCTAAAAGACCTGCCGATGTCCCTTTTATTTTCCCATGTGGCAATAGTCTAGGTGAACTATGGAGTAGTCTCTCTAGCTAGAATGTCATGGAGCATCTGTCTTTGATCCCTGCCATGTCTTGGGCTCACGTTTGCTATTGCTTATGCTCAGTCTATATCTCCCCCACACCTCTTAAAATCCTTGCCTTAGTAATCATCAGTAAGACACTAGTCTGTGGGTTTCAGTGAGGGGACTTTTCAGGTGCAAGTACAATTCCATATCAGCTACAGTGAAACAGAGACATTACCTAGGTGGGCCTCATTTAAGTGTGAACATGAAGTGTTCTGGTGTCTTGGGAACAGAGAGCACAAGGAGAAGGTACCCCCAGGAACAGAAGACGGGCCTTGTTGATAACAATAGGAAAATAGGGACTTACTTCCAAGACTATTTGGATAGCCTGAATGACCTTGGAGGGGGGTGCTTCCCAGAGTCTTTAGACAGTGGTCCTATCAGCCTACCCTTGACTGATTTTATAATAGGCAGCCTTGAGCAGAATCCAGACAACCCCACCAAGTCTCTAGGCCAATCCAACTATGCATTAATGAATGAATGTTAGGTTTTTAAGTTGCTAAAGCTGTGGTAATTTATTATGGACAACAGGAAATGAATACATGAACATAGTTGAATCAGACAAATGTAGGACTGGATCCAGGAGCTGCCACTCAACTGTCTGTAACACCCGAGGGAATGTCCCCTCTACTTCTTTTCTTTTCAACAAAATAAGCACACAAATACAGGCCACCAAATCAAGTTATTAAGGGAACCAGCCGGGAGAACATTCTAGAACAGTTGACTTATTGCATCGTTAAGTGCTCGGTAAATAAATTAACTCCCAGTAAACATTTCAGTTTTCTGAGTATCTTTACTAAAAGTAGAAGTTAAAAATACACAAATAGCAAATCACTCATGAGGAGAAAATATGAAACAATTTGCTTGTTGCCATAGAGATCAAACTTGTTGATTGATATAGCTAGGTGCCTATTGTGGCATTTCTTGTCCGCTGGAGAGAGCCCCAAACCCTACGTTGCTAGTCTATTAAAGGAAGGGAAAAAATCCATTCCTGAAGAAGGGTGACATTCCTATCTCCAGTCCTATAAGCAGCCAAGACCTCCTTTAACCATCCTTTCATTTTTATAGCTCTCATTTTCAGCTAGTATCACCTCTCTAGGATCCTTCAAGCTCCCTACTCTACTATTTTGAAGGATTTTAAGTGACATGGGAAGACTGTTGACATCAGAGTGGCAGCTCTGTGTCTTTGCATGCAGAAGCCAGTAAGAACTAGCCTAGAGCACAGGGGTGGGGCATAGGCTTCATCCATTGTTGCTAACAGATCCTTTCCTATCATCTCCAGCTTTTAAAGGTTATGGGAGCTAAAGAAGTCCAAGTGGATGACAAAGTAATCTATCTGCCAACAGGCCTATATTCCAAGGATTTGCCAAACATCCATTAAGTTAGCATCTCATCAATCTGAACCAGGTAAAAATTACTTTCAGAATCAAAAGAGAATTAAGGTGAACACATTATCAATATCCGTATCCTGATACTTGGTGTTATCCCTCCATACATTATGAAATCAGGCTTGGCGATGGTCAGACCTCAGCAAGTCTCACTGGGTAAAATATTAATTAAACATGGTGATGACAAATGTCCACTCTAGCTCTGGGAAAGCTCTGTAGGAGATTACTCTAGCAGCTGAGGCCATTTGTGCCTCTCTCCAATCCAGAATGAGGACCAGTGTTTATGTTTGTTCAGCAAAGTTCCTTGGGGACACATTTGAAAGGACACGTGTTCCCTGAATATGAGGACAACTTGCTGCATTTTTGAACAAAAGGTGAATAAAGGGATCATAGAGATGCCAGTTGTCTGCTGCCTGTGACCTACACCACAGGGAGGAGAGGTCATATGCTTTCTTTTAAAGCTTGTGGACCCTAGTCTGGCAACTGGGGAACCAGCATAGGACTGAAACAGACTCCCTGAATGTGGGAGTCAGTTGAGGGACTTGAGCAGTCTATGGGGCCTCTGGCAGTGGAACCAGTATTTATCCCTAGTGCACAAATGGCTTTTGGATGCCCATTCCCTATGGAGGGATACTCTCTCAGCCTAGATACATGGGGGAGGGGCCTAGGTCCTGCCACAAATGATGTGACAGACTTTGATGATCCCTCATGGGAGGCCTCACCCTCCCTGAGGAGTGGATGGGGATGGGATGGGAGGATGAGGGAAGAATGGGAGGACAGGAGGGATTGGTATGTAAAATAAGATTGTTTTTAATTTAAATAAAAATTAATTTAAAAAATAACTACAGATTTTTTGATTTGGGGAAAGCTATCTCTCTGATCCTCCTGGTTGAAGTACTTATAAAATAAAATGCATTCTTTAAAAAAATAAAGTAGCCCAAACCATTAAAATATAAGGACATTTCTCTATATTATTTCTCTAGCTTGTAAATGAACCCATTTTTTTCAGGGTTTGCAAAAAATAAACCCAGTATTAGTTATTATTGTGAGAGATAGGTATGGCTGGTATGGAACATCCTCACTACACCAACTGTGGGGGAAACTTAGTGAAGTAGTTCTCATTCACTCCATTATCATGTCAGCTGGCATGTTCATTGGCCAAATGGGTTATTCTAGGGTGCTCACAGGGGTAGCCAATTCCTCTGTGCTGAATTTGGCTTCTGGTGCCCATGACAGTGCCTTGTATCACACAGTGTGAGGCCAGGACCAAGGCAGCCAGATTCCATAGTTACACTGACTTTTCACATGGAGATTACATTCTAGATCCCTATCACTCAGGAAACCCACTGCTCTCTGTCTCCTACCCATCTAGATCTTGGGGAATTCAACTTCCCTTGTCTGACCATAATACTTAATACTCCAGTTCTATACATGGTCAGTTTTACTCCATCTTTCAGTGAGTTGAGGCCAGGCATTAGAATGGACTTGACTATAGTAGCTAATGACAATAGCCACTGTGTCTCCTGGAGATTAGGGGGAAATATGATGGAGACTAAGGTAAAACTAGTGGATACATGCCTCCACAAGGTGAAGTTGCTCTTCAGCTCTAACAGGTCTGTGTCACGTGAGAATAAAAGTCCAGAACTTCATCTCTTTCAATGTTTCAGGAAAAATAGTCAGCCAGTGTGGATAAACATAAATAGAATCAATTTACAGACTACAGCACAATGTCAGGCCTGGCAACCTCTCTATCACTGCTCTTTTCCTTTCAAGGGTCATTAATTCCATATTCCCATCCCTTATGAAATCATCTGAAGGGAGCCTGCTAATGGTCACATTTGTTTGTAGGGGCTGCCACAAGCTGCCATGGTTGGGCAGCTTTAGACAGTAGACATATATTGTCTCATAACTCTGGGTTCCGAAGCTGAGCATCAGAGTGTTGATAGAGGTAAAAAGAATTGTTCCACCCTTTCTCTGTGGGTTACAGATGGCCTTGTTCATATTCAAGAGGTGTAATGCTTGGAGCTTCAATTTCATCTACTCTCTCCTACTTATGGCTGTACCCCAATTTCTCCCTCTGTCAGGACATTAATCATTGGACTAGGGCCAGTATGAATGACTTCATCTTAATTTTACTAATGCCATCTGCAGTGACTCTGATTCTAAACAAGGTCACACATTTAAGGGAACAAAGGGACACAGTTCAACTCATGAAGGTAGTCTCTGCCCAGACCTTCAAAGCACCTCCCCTTAATCAACAGAAATTCTCATTGCCCATGTACCAGAGGAAGCGAACACTATATCCTCTCAGGAAGAGAAGATACAATCCAGTCCTCAGATGGCTTGCCTGTTTGGCATGCATCTAGCATGTTATAAGTCCCCAACAAGCATTTGTTGAATTAAGCCAGAGCAGACTGGAATTGGATAGGGAGAACAAAAGGTAAGGGGTTGGTGGCCTAGATGTGAAAAGATGTGTGTGTGCGTGTATGTGAATGTGTGTGTGAGTGGGTGCTAGTGTGTTTGTGTATGTATGTGAGTGGGTACTAGTGTGTGTATGGGCGTGTGTGTGTGTGTGAAGGTGTGTGTGTATGTGTGTAAGTGTTACTGGAACTGAACCCAGGGCCTTGCACATTCTAGCAAACTCTCTACCATTAAGATATATCACTAGCATTCTCTCAATACTTTGAAATCAACTTATTAATTTTGGATTTTCCTACTGAGTTTATTTATTATTGTATGCTTATGCACATATTATAAGGAAAAGAAGTTTTATTTTCTGATGCTACTGTGAATCCAGGTTCCCAGGAGCACAGGAAATATTATCAGAGCTGTCATCTGAAGCTCTCAGACCAGTTGTTCTTGGCATGGTTTGTCCTCAGAGGCTCTCCCTTTAGGATGGCAAAGGATTGTCGACTGTTTCAGGCTTGCAAAAGCTTTAAGCTTTGCATTCAGAGAAAGGGATGAGGTCTTTTTCCATGGTTCTAGTTCTGATTTATTGATCTGTTTATTGTTTTATTTTTTTATCAGGTCATATTTGCATAGTTTGGGCAGGCTATAAATGAGATAGGAGCTAGGATGGAAGAACTAGGCCATTACCCTTAAACACCAGGTAATAGTTGATTCCCTGAAGATACTAAGTGCTGTTCAGGCAAGGATGAAATTTTGTATACACAGCGTTCTGGTTTTGTTCAAGGTCATTTTTTTTTAACCCAGCTAGTGGTTATTTTAGCCTTATGAATAAATTTGAGAGTGGGTATTTAAATATTGGCTTGGTATATGAAGAAGATTGTTAAAATACAAACTCCCAAGGGGAAGAGATTTGGTTTGCTTTATAAGGATGTCTGTGTGGACATACTTACACATATGTGCACACATGCACACACCATAAGGCTTTTTCTATCTATCTAATTATGTCTCCTTACCACAGTATAGCTCTCCTGGCTTTTCCCATGATGATGTGAACAGTGGCACATAGACTGTGGTAAACATAACATAAAACACACAGTTTATATATGTAGAGACTGAATCCCATTGTATTTTACAGTCTCTAGTCTTTCGACTTTTCTGAACCCTGATTGGAGGTGAAGCAATCAGTCAGTCAATCAATCAATCAATCATCGGCAATACCATGAGATTTTTGATGTATCTGGATAATTTGCCGCCATAAGCATGGAAGGAGTAGTAGAAGTCTTTTTCCATAGACACTAAAGTCTCTCTTGGGATGAAAAGAAAAGGACATCATTATCATCAACAAAATACCTCACAGAATTTCAAGTTCTTTTGGGTAAATCTAGTTCTATTTGTGAGAGTCTTCACAGGCCTGAGGATTTTTTTTTCCAGCAGAGTTTCTGCTCATAAAGAAAAGACCTCAGCATAGCATGTGCAGCCAAAGCTCAGATCTCTGCTAAGACAGGAAATTGCAGAGTGGGGTCTGTCTCTCTTATTTATCACCTTGATCCACCTGTGCTGGGTTGCTGTGAATGTGTTAAAAGTATGAACAACTCTGAGAAAACAATATAAAACAATGGGTGTTCTGGCACTCACCTCACATAATGTCGGTCAGCACAGAGCTGTTATCCCTGTTGCATTTGAACCTCTGAACAGTACGTCTCAGATCCTTACTGATGGAGCTCCATAAGGCAGACATTCTTTTTCCCAAAGGCCTTGGGGATAACAGTAGTGTCTTCCAGGAAGCCATAATAGAAACATTCCCATGTCATAACTTGATGTGCAAGGAAGTTCAGTTCTGTTTTAACACTTTCAATCTATTTTCTCTCCCCCAAACTCTTCAAGTTATCTTTGATAATTTGACCTTCATGCTGACGATGCTGCCAATCAAAAAGATTAGGAGAATAGAAAGGCTTTATCCTCTAAAGTAGTTTGGAATGTATTTGTAAGAATACACATACACTACACACACACACACACACACACACACACACACACACACACACCTATTGGGTAAAAGTGCAACATTTAGCAATGAATGCTCTTTTATTAGTAAGATTAAGAAAATAATTTTTTTATTTCATTCCTTTATTATCTATTCTTATACTTTTTGGGAAAATGTGTCTGCACTGACTTAATTAGTGACGATGTATTTGCATTGTCTTTATGTTTAAAAATAAGACCACTTAAAAGGAAAGGAAAGAAACAAAAACACAGTGTGCGTCCTTAAACTCCATTTTAGCATCTAAATCTTCATTGGAGCAGTTCCTCCCATGCCTTCCCACACATTCCAGTTAAATAATGTGGAACTGTGACTCCCTGAGGCCAGGGCAGTGCTCCACCTCTGCAGGGGTGAGGGAGCCCTTGCCAAATGTTGGCTGGCTGTAAATGTACCCAGCCTGGGGCCTTATATTAGTCATGTAATGGTTTCAACTCTTTCAATTCAATTAAATTTAATAATTTCTGACGGAATGTCTAAGTGCTATGCTGGCCTGTGCTCCTTTGTGTTCATAAATGTGAAGATAACTGCCCCAGCAGGGACATCAAAAAGAAATGCTTGAATTACCTTCCCTAATCAACCTAACGTTTCCTCCCAGTGTCCATCCCATCCAACACACCCATGCAATTTGAATATTTCTTCATAGCCAGTCTCCAGTCTTTGTTTATGGCCTATTCTCTACAGCAGCCATTCTCAACCTATAGGTCACAACTTCTTTGGGGTCACACATCAGATAACCTGCATGTCAGATATTTAAATTACAATTCACAACAGCAGCAAAATGAAGCAACAATGAAATAATTTTAGGGTTGGCATAACTACAAAATGAGGGACTGTATTAAAGGGCCACAGCATTAGGAAGGGTGGGAACCACTAATCTAGAGCAAGGATGACTCCAGAATCCCTTCAGTCTTCTGCATCAGTAGGGAAATCTCACTTCACAAGATGTAAAAAAACAGTCTTGAAAGAGGAGGAAGGAAATAGTAAAAATTTAACACACATTTACTTTTAACCTAATGCAAAAAGGAAATGAATTTTTAGTAGAAGCAGATCAGCATTATTGGCTAAGGGTCAGAGTAACGTGTCACTTAGCTCAAGAGATCCTAAGGGAAAGAGGGTAATTTTGACCTAGGGGGAAGGTGCCTGATGCCTATAGCTGTGCCAGTTTGCAATTATCACACATTATTTTGGTGAATTTGAGGTTATATTGTGTGGACTTAGCTCAATTGTGCCCAAGTACACAGAATACTGACTTGCAAAGATTCCTCCTGGAAGGAAACCTCATGCTAAAATTATTACCCAAAAAAGTAAAAGATTGAACAAAACCAACCTCTTATCCCCAAATTTTTATTCCTGATCTTGAGTACTTTGGGGGTCCTATCCCATGGTGGCTAAAAGAAATGATGTTTCTTGTATAACTATTGATGGTGAATTTGGCCTTGGGAATATTGCTACATGGTATTAGTAGATAATGACCTCCAACCAAGTACTAAATTATAGGTATGAGTATAGCTGATAAAACTATTTTATAATTTTAGAAAAACCAAACCTGCATTATTTATGTCTTAAGATATTCCAGAGAGTTATATATTCAAGTGAAATTTCATAGCAAAAACAAACCCAACTGTTCTGAAAGTGTCCTTGGTATGCCCAAATCCTCAAGAAGGAACTGGCAGCTGATGAAAATATCCTTTCAGTTAAAACAATAATTCTCACTAAAGACCAAAGACTTTTAAACAATGAACATGAGTGAATGAATGAATGCATGCATGCATGACCACCTGGAGCCAGTGCAGGTGACTTCCCATCTATGAGAATCTTTGTCTATTATGAAACTAATCTCACAAGGACCAGAGATGCTTTGCAAATGAGAAGCACAGTTTATAATCACTTGAAAAATTATAGCTCCTAGAAAAGAATATATGTCTTTAAAGTAAGAAGCAATATGAAAGAACAAACAAACAATGGGATTATTGGAAGAAGATGGGGACAAAGTAAAATCCTTATAGTTTGCTTACAAAGTTCTCCTCACTCTTTCTCAAAAATCATAAAGCATTTTTACAGAAACCAGAGTAAGCCTATGCTAGTAAGAATTATAATAACTCAGGATGAGAGTCTGGGGAAAATATTTCATCTTGAGTATTCAGACTAAATTGTATCACTTGATGTTTAATATTTGCATTATTTTGAATAATGCCTTATTTTATCTTATAAATTTGTGTTTTGTAATTTATGTTTTCTTGCTTTCTATTTAACTTTTATCAAAGCTTATTTAATTTTTTACTTTGAAATACCTTACCATCAATAACAACATGACCTTGAGTTTTCCAGATACCATCTGAAATACTTCAAAGGGTTATATATTTGCAACATGGTAAATATTTATCTTTATGTCATGAATATCATGACAATTTATATCTTTCATCCAGAACATATCAGTTAAAGAAACACATGTATAAAGCATTTTTTTGTACAAATGAGTTATCATTTTGATATTTTATGTTATGAGAATTTTGATATTCAATATATGATTAGTAAGAGTTGCAAATATAGGATATCCCACCTGATTTAATATTTTGAATATTTTATATAAAATAACAGTATTAGTTTTGTTGTCCTCTCAGACAACTTATAAATAAGCATTTCTGTATTTCAAGTAGGTGATCAGTAACTTAAATAGAGTGTAGAATTTACAAAGGTTGGAGGCAGTTTACTATTAAAACATGCTATAGCCTGTATTGTCAGAGGATTTGTTTATTTGTTTGTGAAGAAAAACTACCATCAACAAGTAGGCACAATTAAAACTATCAAAATATCTGTTGTCCATTTTTGGAAGAGTCTGTGGTTCCCATAGTGACCAGAGATCATCCATGCTATTCTTTCTCCAGCTTAAATTGACTTACCCACCCACTTTTCTTCTGACACTAACTTCACCAAGAGGTTGTGTTTCTGCCCATGCTTTCCATGGTATCTTGTAGCACAGCTATTTGTAGCAGCTTACTACTGGAAGAGAAAGATGACAAAACTGCTCTTGGCTTTGGTTCAGTAGAAGTTTCAAGTTCTGGTACCTGAATGGCTTTCCCTGACTATCATCCTCATGATGTCATTTGGCCAGTGGATTTTTTTTTCTTCACATGGTATGTGTCATACACTACCAAAGAGTACCAAGATCCAGTTTGGACACTCATGGCTCTGTGTTGCACTGAACAAAGGAACAGTCTGTGTTCCTAAAGAATAGGCATTATGAAGATGGTCTCTGCTTTGGGAAAATGCTGTGTGCCTGAATGGACATGGGGTGATTGTTGACACCAGGTACAAATGATTTAAAGCCTCAAATTGCCAAGAGTTTCTTGAGGACATGATGTCCCAACCCATTCCACTTTAGTCTACGTGATTTCAAAGAGCCTGTTGGTCAATGAAAAGACACAGGTGCATACCTACCCTGGCAGTCCTCAATTTTGTGTTGAATTCCCTCTTACTGGGTATGTGGACTTGGGAAAATACAGAAATGGTGGTCTTAGTCTTTTTGTTTCTAAAGTTTTGTTTCTAGGCATTGACTCAAAAATATGTCTCCATCATTTCTAAGGAGACTTTCCTTAAATAGGGCTCACACTCAGACCACATGTAAATTTGGATAATGATTGCTTGATTGTTGACAGGGAAATTGGCACCATGCCTTGAAGAGCCAATAGAAGTGTAGCAAAGCTGCTTTTATCCTTGCATGGACTGAATCTTAGACACAAGGAGCAGCATGCCTTCCAGAATGCTTTTCTGAAACACTGCTGGGGAGAAATGCAGCTGAATGAGAACCTGACATGTGAATGGAATCGATTAGGTCATTCATTCGACCTCATAATCAAAAGCAGTTGTCATTTGATTGAAGTAGAAAATCAAGAAGGATTTTTTTTTAACTTTGCTTCATGCATCCTTTGAAGTTATAGTCACCTTTACCTGAGACAAATGTTCAACACAGATCACATACCCTTAGACATTTTAATTGCAACCTATTTTTTTTTTGTTTCACATGAGTCTTTTAAGAATGGCTAAGAGACTAATTGAAAATAAAATGAACATTTATGAAAGCAAGGTAAGACATTTGCATATGTAATAAGTCTGATTCTTCAGTACTTACAGTTTCAATTCTAACTAATTCATTAATAAATGTTGTTCTTTGTTAATTGCATACATTTATATAATGCCTTCTGGTTATTCTCCACTCCTATTTCTATCCTATTCTTCACAAACCCCCTTCTTCCATATAAATCTTTTGTTTGATATCCATGACTTTTTATTTCATTTTGTGTTTCACAATACTTGTCTAGGGTTGCCTGTGTTACCACTACTTTGGAATCAGCCATTAGAATCTGGTGGGCTCACCAGTGCATATGCAACTGAACAGACTGTGCCCCGACTCACAGGGTCAGTCGACAGGGACCCTGAGGGAGGGAGGGAGAATGAGAGATAGAGACAAGACATTATTGTGATCAAGTCTCATTTAATGAATATAATCACAGGGTTTAAGTAGTGGAGGAATGAGGGAATGGGCCAAAGGGAGGATGTAAGGGAGGCAGAATGTCCTTTTAAGCAGAGTGCAGGTGTTCTGCTATAAGATAAGTTGCTATGATAAGCCTGCCACTGGGACTCTTTCAGGGTCAGGCTGCATCATATGTTTAACAAGAGAACAGTCATATGGGAATGGAAAATATGTTAGTATCTAAGAGACAAGTAGGAAAGATGGCTGTTAAGATGCTAACTTTGCTCTGGGGTTCCCTACAAGACTGGAAGTTCACTCCTGTATTGTAGGAACTCCTCATAAATGGTGACCAGGTGAACAACAGAAAAAAAAATCTTACAAAACAAAATAGTTTGGCTCGGTGGAAGAAGCAATTCCCTTTTGTGGCATGATCTTAGTCTTCAGACTAAGATGAAATAAGAAATCAAAATGCCTTTATACAGTTCCCCCAACCCAAGCCAAAAATTATGTTTAAAGTTGTCCTATGTAGGAAACATCCATAGATGTCAGTGGCAAGGCAGTGGAATCATTTGTAGAAAACTCATTTCCAGTGTCTGTCTAAAATTCTCCATGAAATTTAATCTCACATTAGCACACAAACAAAACAATGGCATGTACAGAGAAACTAGCCACGTGAGAGGTCCCAAAGGAAATTGATCAGAGAGTCACACCCCCAGAGTCTAAAACTATATGAACTGCCAGGTGTAGACCATAAAGTTAAAAAAAAAAAGGTATTCCTAAAAATAATGACAGAGCTGAGCCTGATGACACATACCTATAATCCCAGTTTTTATAGTTCAAGGTCAGCTTGTACCTCATCATGAGAATCTGCTTTTTTTTTAAAGATAGTTAATATGATGGTCTATGACATAAGTATTACAAAAGGTAAAGCATAAGCATAAAAAGGCATAAAAGAGCAAATTTAGCCTAGACATGTTTTTAAGAATTAATAATTTTTTAAGTAATAACAAATTAAATTTGGTCAATAGGCTAAAGTTTGGATTAAACATAACTGAAGAAGTTGTCATGTCTCCTCTGATTCAAGCTGTTCTAACTGGCTACTAGAGATCCAGGGTGGTGGAAAGCTGAGATGCAGACAAGGTAGGTCCAGGGTCTGACAGAGGTAATCCCTGGTTCAGAGGACTTTAATTCAATGTCCTCATATGGCAGGAAGAGCAAGGTGACTCTCCATGGCCTCTATAAAGACACTAGTCCCATTCACAAGGGCTCAACCTGCAATGCCTCCCACCTATAAATACTATCATGCTGAGGATACCCAGAACTGAAAGAAATAAGTGTACTTTCTTAATAAATTACTCAGTTTGTGATATTTCATTAGCATCAACACAAACTATGTTAACACACAAGGTCTTGTAATCTCTCTTCTGCTCACTTTTCATGGTATGTTTTTAATTTTTTCACATTAGAAGGCCTCATCCAGCCCAGCAGTTGGGAGTCAGAAAAGGTGGTTCTCCAGCATGGTCCACACAGCAAGTTCCAGGATACAGAGGGAGACCCTGTCTCAAAACAGGTTTAATCCATATCATTTTCATGTAGAAGATGTGTCTCTTTCAAGCAGTGTATTCTCAGTTTTTTTTTAATTTTGTGAAAACCTTTGCCTTTTAAAATGGAATGGTGAGTCTATTTATGTTAAAATGAAATTAACCACAAATGTATATATCTGCCATCTACATGTTTTCTGCTCAAACCCAGAAAATCTTGGTTTAGCTAATTCTCCTTTCTTACCTTTTTTTAATTAGTTAAAATATTATCATTCCATGTTATTTGCTATTATCTTCATAGTACAATATTTTTATTATTCTTTTAGTGACTTCCTTGGAGATAATGAGTCCACATCCTTAACCCTGTGCTGCTCTGGGTTAGGATCATCCAATACTTGCCTCCACTTTGTGTATGTATATGTGTGGCAGCATCACTTTATGTATTGCTCCATCATCTTCTCTGTCTTTCAATCCCTCTCATTGTGTCCTACAGCTTCTTCTCTGGATTCCACCTGAACATCTATTTATTGTCCTCCTCCATTTCACAAGTCCGTCTTCTCTCAAGTTATCTAACCATCCATTGACTTCTTTTTTGCAGTCATTTTATTTTCAACTCTAGAACTTGTGTTTGAGTCATTCTTACAGGTTCCATTATTCTGATTAAATTCTTCATGTTTTCACTTATTTGTGTGATGCACAATTATGCTAAAAGGTTTTTTTTTCTGGTTTATCTGAAGTTTTAGCTTACTAAGGTGTGCTGTATTTTAGCTGGGGGTCCTCCTTCCTGTGTGCATGCAAAATGGGTGACAGCTTCAAGGGGGTGTAGAACAAGAAATGTCTTCTCTAGATTTCTCCTTTTCCCCAGATCCTGACTCTTCAAGTTCTTTCAGCTTTTTACCCTGAATCTCTATATTTTAATTTTGCTATTCTGGAGAACCTATAATGAGCTCTAGGTCCCTTACCATGGCCATATACCCCAGCAAATACATCAAGGTGTCTAATTATTGAAATGAAAGGCTTAATTCTGTGCATATCTCCCTTCTCCAGGATCTTGACCCTCATGTTTTGGGTGCTTGTTCATACTCCTTGGCATTAAACATGTTGTCTGTTTAACATTTTAGACAGCTTTTAGAGCTAGTCCTTCCTAAGAAGTTTAGCTTATTAGAAACTACACTGTCATGGCCAAAAGAAAATACAGCTGAGAGAAATCTGCAATTACTGTTTTTTGTATTAATCTTAAAAATAAAGATATGACGTTTGATTTTTTTTTTAGATTTTGTTTTGCTTTGTTTTAATTTTCACAATGCAGACACTCAAAAAGCTTAAAGATGTGATATAGAAATAAATTGTTAGGCTGCATGGCTGTGTGGGAAGGCTGAGTTGTCAGACAACATGGTAGGGGAGGCAGCCTTCTGGTTTTCAGATCCTTCTCTTCTATGACAGTCTTGGTGCATTGGACATCCAAGGGTGTCTGGAATAGTGTGAGTCATGCTGTTTCCTGGCTGGGATGGAGATTTGCTTTCAAATTCTCTTTGAAGCATCAAAGCATATCCCTTTACTGCCTGAAAGTTTATGATTCCATAAAACACTCAAGAGATGTGTGCAAGACAGAGTGTATCTATCAATCTGTACACTATCCCTTCACAGCTAAAAGGTGTCGCTTAGACTCAGAGGCCCTTGGCCCTGACTCATCTTCCTTTTCTTGGCTATCTCAACACAGTGTTCCTGCTCTGCCTGTCAGTGTTTGAGTTTAGTTAAACACTACTGTGTCCCTTGTCATCTCTGATACCACCAAGGGTGTTAACTTCACCTTTCCAAGACTCAACTTTCTCATCCACACTCTGGGATGGCAGTGAAGACTAACCAAGGTCACTTCCATAAAGCAGTTAGCACTATATCAGGCATGGAATGCATTTGCTAATTGGCAGTTATAAGAGACCCATCACCCCTAGGTATAATAAAGATTATCAGATTATCTGTAAAAAGACCAACGCAATGCCTATCAGGAGCTTTTGCACTGTGTTCACATACTTGAAGCTTTCAAGCTATGTCTACAAAGAGAATTTTTGAACCGAACCAACCGGGTATGCATTTATTCATGCCACAGGTGCTTCTTCTTCCATGGGTCTTGAAATAATCCAAGCATAGATAAAGGTAGCATACTATAAAATTTGATATGAAAAATACATTTAAAAGAAAATAATAAAAGGAAGGAAATCAAAATGCATAGTGCAGGTCAGAGAAAGACTTGGAAAGAGTTCTTAACATCTGTCATGTGATATGTTTCATCTGTGCTTGAACACAGAATGGATACCAGACTGCACATTTCAATCTGTAAAGAAAAGAGGGCATTAAATCTTTGGTCTATTCCCCGGTCCATGTGAGACTGCATTTGGGAAAGAAAAAAAACTTCTAAAGAGGATGAATTATGAGCATCTTTAAAAGATGCTCAAACAATACCTTCTAACACCAGGAACCTAAAAGGACCCAGATAATTTCTTTGTCAGCCTCCAGGACCCCAGGGTACTGAAGGACTAGACTATGAGGTATTTCTCCATAGTTGTCATTTCCTGTTTTTGTGGCTCTCCTATATGTTTTAAGTACTTAGTTATTTTTAAAACTCCAGTGTTTCAAAGCAGAAAGCCTGGCTTTCCTGCATCCTTCACGGCTCATCTGACCCAAACTATACAGTCAGATAGACCCATGTCAGGCTTAAACTCAGAAACACCAAAGGTGGGGAGGCACAAACCATGGAGAACTGGGTCTGTCTTGGCAAGAGGTGAAGCTGAGGCTGCAAAGTGTAGTCACTGGGCCAGAGCAAGCCTTGATGCTACAGGGAGAAGCAGATACATCTGGTCCACAGCACATGGGAAAGAAGAAGTGACATGATGTACTGGAGCCTAAGAGCTGAGGAGCCAGCTTTCTGGCCAGGTTAACTCTTCACATGGTTATATATGTCTGTTTGTGCTACTGTTACAAAATATCTGAGGCAGTGCATTGTTTACACACTGTATTGCTCCAGTTCTGGAGGCCTAGAAATCTGAGATCAAGTTTGGTATCTAGTTTAGGCCTGTCTTCTTCATAAATGAGTATTGTCTTGTTAGCTTTTCATGGCATAGAGGACAGAAGAAAAATTGGGTGGTGAATGTTGTGCCTTCACATAGAAAAAACAAACAAACAAACAAACAAAAACTTTCTCAGTGCCTCATTTTATAAATTCTTGTGAATTCTCCTTTAAGAAGTTGGAGGCCCAATCTCCATTGCCAATGAGATAGAAGTTACAAAACAGGGCTTAAATGCATCTGGGGGTAGGAGAACTCTACTTTTCATGGTTTAGTCATTTCATTCGCATCGACTTCATTTCCAAATGTTCTCATATCAGCACATACACTCTGGAGGACACATTTCAATTACCGTACTTTGAGGGTTTTTGGAAGCTTGTCCCAAGTCTGGGTCCAGCCATTCCAAAAATTCTGAGAGACAGATGCTCAGTAAGCACTTTACTAGGGTTAGCTTCTGATGCTTGAGACTAAGACCGGCTGGTAGAAAGGATTTTTTCTCATTCACTTCACGCTAGCCTTTTACAAATAGTCCTGACTTGATGCAACTGCTCTGTGATGACCACTGGGAAATAGAATTATACAAAAGAGTTTTACTCTTTACTATTTTTGTTCTGTGTAATTTGAACTAAACTTAATTATTTTGTTTAAAAATCTTACAATGTGAAATGATTAAGTTATATTCAAGGGTAACTTTCTATTAGGTCATCTGGCTACCTGCTGGGAGATTGAATGCACATGCAGAGAATGGCCAGATCATATATAAAAACAAATACAACTTTGACTCACAGTCTGTGGCCAATTGATCAGGAGTCTGAGCAATATACCCATCAGTCATCACCCCCAAAATGAGCAGAACTTGATCATTATCTAAGAGCTTATGTCATCTGTGACTGTATTTCCAGCTGAGGACCGACATGAAGAGGCCAAATATAGTTCTATACTCAACTGCTTAGTACTCCTTACTAGTTAGCCTGGCTTTCTTGCAAGCTGTCCATGACAATGTTCCCCAGTCATAGCTTTGCTGAATCTTTCCCTGTTGTTCATTGTTATGGTTTTTCAAAGCACTACCTGCCTTTCGTCTTCGCAACACACTAATGATTGTGCTTGACTCTCTTGATATATAGGAAGCTCTAAACAAGCAGGTTTGATTTATCTTCATTTGGGTTTCTTTATCTATTCCCACTTAGTTCAGGCCTTGTGGGGGCCACAGTCCGATGCAGTAGATACTTTCCTGACCAGAACTGCATTGCCTGAATTCTTCAATACCTTCATTTTTTAATTTCTTTTACTCCTCCAAGTGAGCCCTAGTCCTAAATAAGGTACATTTTTGGCCCTGAAATTTTCAATAGAAAAGGCCAGACAAGGTAGATATTCAAAAAGATGCAGCTGATACTTTTGTGCATTCTTCTGCCAGGTCTAATTTCACAGTCCCTAAATCTGGATTCTGAAGAGTTATTATGCTTTAAGGTCATAAAAAGCAAGTATTATATAAAGCAGAAGAATAGAAAAAACATAGCTGTAACTAATCCTGTGGTTTTAATGCTGTGTTTAATGAGCTGTGTAGAGCATGTGGCATTGTCTCAGCTTTCAAGTTAGTTCTTTAAAAGGGTGTTTTCATGAGCTCTATTCTCAAAACAACATCAATGATTTTGATCTTTATGTATGCATCGGAAGCCAGGAGATGTCAAAGGAACATGGTCTGTCCTTTTCCTACAGTTGCATTTGAATATTTCTCTAGTTACTAAGATATTACAAGGAACTTAGCAATTCAAAATAATCCTGAGTCCCCTGTCCTTGCCCTGAATCCTCAGATGCAGAACACAAATAGATCACCTACCTCCTGAAACCAAGTGCACTTTTCAACCTCCTGGTGGTCTCAGTTTTCTCCATACTCTTTAAAATCTCATCACTAAGTAGCTATAAAATGTATCTCTTCACTTTTAACAAAAAAGCAACGAGGAATTATTAATTACAGCAGGATAATCTGAATAATGTCTCATAAATTCTCTATTCTGGACCACATTTTCCTTTACTACTTCAAAAAACTGCTCATTGAGAGAGTTTTGTTCATTATAATGCACATTTTTGACATTTCTGGCTTCCCAAGTCTACATATGTTTTATAACCAATGACATGTCATATGTTGTTTGTACTTGTTAAATCTCCCCATGACTCACAGTGGTATATAATATAATTGATACATCATCAACTCAGTACAATACAGCAATGTCCTGTAGAGTTGGTTAAGCATTATTTCCAGAGTGTTCTGTGCTATAACAGGTACTGTGATGATACTACAGACCAATGGAGTCAAGCACCTTGACTAAGGATTTCAGGTTTAGTGTGACCCACAAATCTCTAGGGTTCCATGGGGTTGGGGGATAGTGGTGGTGGTAAAATCTCCAGGACAGCCAATTTTATCTTTTTCTCTCTCCCCCACCCCTTTTCTTTTTAAAACAGATTGGCTGTTTCTTTAAACTTTTCCCAGTGAAGAGCCATTCTGCTGAACCAACCAAACGACTGTGGAGACTGACTGTATCCACAGAGGTTTAAAAAATGGGCCATTCTTGAGTTCTGTATGAAAGAAAGGAGAGTTTGGTTTGTGTGGCCTGTAATTCTAACTCTTCTCTGCTCCGGCAGGTAGCAGGCTTTGTATGCAACAGAAGGTATGTGGCAGGGCTAAAAGCAGACAGTAACCTCCCTGAGTCTTAAAGACAGATGCTGTGGTTTGCAGAAAAGTTCAAAGTTTTTCTCTACATGACTCTGCTAAAACAAATGGACAATCTATTAATGGGAATGCCGGCAGGGAGTGGAGGCATCTGGATTTGTTTACGTGCTCCTGTGCTGGGAGAGCCACACAGAATGGGAAGCTCAAAGAAGGGCTGTATAGTTGAGACTCCAATTCCTTTTTCACAGAGAAGAGAGGGTAGGAGTAACTACTATCTAGAGTGTTCTCTGTACAATGATGTGGGACAAAGTTCCTCTGGGCTGTGGATGAAGTGCGCTTCTATTTCATCCTCTATGGTAAATAAGACTTTAATCTTCCTTGACTGACACAATAATGGGGAGAGACATTGAAGGCAACTGTGGCCCTCCAACATGCAGATGGACTTTAGGCAGATGAGGACACGCAGGCAAAGGCTGCCCCTGCATTCTTGATGTTTCCCTGGTGCTCTTAGTATATTAGGGGATCGTTTACTGAATTTCACTTCTGTTCTGTCCCTCATGCCTTTTCCCCCTGAACACTGAAATGATGACTAGGTTAAAGCCCACTCACTCATTTGCTTCCTCCCTTGCAGCTTGAATCCACATGGAAAGAGAACTGGATTATAGGCATAAGACTTCTATTGCTTGTAGTGATCAGTGACCTATGTACCCCAGGGACCGTGCTCCAAGAGGGATTAAAAGACCAGCAACACCACACCCATGGCATATTGGCACTATGGATGAACAGATGTCTGGAGGAATTTCTGACACTTTGATAGGTACAAGACTCTAAGAGTTCTGTCGAATTATACAGAAGATAGGAGAGAAGAGAGATGGATAGATAGATAGATAGATAGATAGATAGATAGATAGAGGTAGGTAGGTAGGTAGGTAAATAGATGGATAGATAGGTAGACAGACAGTAGACAGAATATTTTTTTTCTGGTATAAAATTTATTGGTTTCCAATTTATAACCTAAAACATGTTATGTCTCCAAATGTCTGAATAGTTGGTATTCTGGAGATTCAGAAAGGAGACTTACCCAGCTCCTCTGAATGAGCTTGCTAATGTGGATAGTGTGAGCTCTAAACAGAAAAGAAGACCACCACATTCCCCACTTCAAGTGACTCCCTTGCCCAGTCAAGCCCTCAAGGTAGGCATTCTTGTTTAAGGGTGTTAAGTCATTCAGAAAGGAAGGCTGCAGTTGAGGACTCTTTCTCAATCACCCTCCAAACCGAAACAAATTAAAAAGAACCATCTGGTCACATATCAATGTTGTTTGCAGCTCCATACTTCATTTTTCAAATGAAATCCAACATGAAATCTGAATATTTAAATTGGACCAAACCGAATGGAATCTTTAGGGCTCATAGGATTTTCACTGGCTATAAATACACTATTATGAAGTCCCAAGCCATCTCCTTTTGAGCTAACAAGACATCATGAGTTGAATCTGAAAACTGTTTTGGGGAGGAGAACCAGGAGAGGATGGTGAGACGGTAAGAAGGGTTATGTGGCAGCCAAGACAGCACAATACTGGTTGCTGCTTTCAGGTACCAGATAGATAAGGCATTCAGTGGGGTCAGCAAATGTCGACAAAGGGTAAGACACACCTTTAAATCTGCCTGAGCAGATATTCAGGCATCGTACTGCGAGGTTCAAGGCAGACTCTTGTGCTTAGCCATGTAAATCAAGTAATTTAATCTTGAGCATTTGTTTCAAGTGTGTTCCAAGTATTAAGTCATATGATGGGTATAAAGCTCTTAGCCCAAGATATCCACATAACCAGCCCCCAGGAAGCACTTAGCGTCACATACAACATGATACTGTGTCACTTATATCTGTGTCATATGTCTAAGTCATATGACTTAGAAGCATTCTCTCTTCCTGCTTCTTCCCTCTTCTATTGCTCCCTTCTAGATTCTCCCCCTTTTCCTGCAACATGACTTGAATTGAGATTTTGCCAAAGTCCTTGAGAGCCTGTGTGCTTCCATGCTGTGCATGTAAAACAAAGGTTTCCACATCCTTTCTAAAATGTTACTCAGCTCTGGGCTGAAGAGGCGTGGCAAGCTGTTTCTCTCAGTTCTGTGAGAACTGGGAGGTAAATACTGGCCTTATGGGTACAGAGGATTACATTTTCTCTAGAATTTGTGTAAGATGGCTTTCCACTAAGAATATAAAACAGATGATTTTTATTTTAAGGGCATTTTTATATGCAGATTAGAGAACGAACACCCAAATAACTTATTTGCTAATTTGACATTCATGAGAAAATTACTTATGCTAAACAAGTCCTCATTTTTAGAGGAAAGAATCTTTTGAATTGTTGACTCAAAGGAAAGTCTACCATTGTCAAAAGGATATTTAAATCCATGCAGATGTCTCTCAAGAATCTCCAATCTAGATGAAGATAGAAGGCAACAAGTAACTCAGCCTGCAGTGTTGCAGCTCTGTGACCAGCACTGTGATTTCGTTCTTATTTCCTACATAGTCACTTTCCGTAGAAGCAGTCATTAATTAGCAAAACAAACTACTGAAACTTCAAAGCTCTCGAGGTATTTCAGTGCTTCACAGCAATACAAATATTGTGAGTCTTCATCCAAATGAGGCTCTGCTTCCTGTGGCCTTTGTTGCTAGGAAACTAGTTTCCAACGAACCAAAAGCCTCTTGGTTTTTGTTGTTGTGGATTTTTGAGTTTGAAATGACCCATGCCTATCTTGTATACTTCAGGGTTATCTATAATAATGTACTTTAGAATGAGCAATTGATAGTGTTGAGTCCTGAGATTTATGTTTTCTATGGAACCGTTGCTTCTAACCCGGAAAGCAACTCTGATCTGCTTTCCTTCAGTTTCCCTTGAAAAGCCCACTAGCCTGGTCTGTCTAAAGTTAAGTCTCCAAAGCTATAAAGACAAAAAGAGTTCATCTGTCATCATTTCCATCTCTTCCAAACCACATTATGTATAGGGCCACCTTAGGAGCCCTGACAGATGTTCCAAGAAACAGAATGTCAAAGCAACAATGCATTCCTAGGCAAATGCTTGCTTTCTGTTTGGCATTTTTTTGTTTTTTTAATTTATGGTTCAGCCTTGAAATTTCAATGCATGCAGGAAGCACTGAAGCTTTCTTAGTGTCACTGAAAGGGATAAAGTAGCCAGTACACATTTGCAAAACAGGTAACTGTTTGGGGAAGATGTTTTGCTCAATGGAAGTGGACACATGTGGCTTTTCTCACCTGTCTTGCTGTAGCCAGCTTGAAAACAGTTTGTAATACTATTTTGAATGAACATTCAGAGCCAAGGCTGCATGTTCAAGATGAAAATCACTTAGTAGCAGAAGTACTGTTTAAGGCAGGTTACTAATTAAGACATTGAATACAATTTGATCAAAAACAGATCAGCCCTCAGTTAGGAGTGAGATATGGTGTGAGGAGAACCTGGTAAAGAATAAATACTAGTGGGTTGGTTTTTGTAGATTCTCTGCTTCTTCTTTATCCCTGTATCAAACATGTGTGTATGTGCATATGGTGTGTGTGTGTGTGTGTGTGTGTGTGTGTGTGTGTGTGTGTGTGTGTGTGTGTGTAACAGAGAGAGAGAGAGAGGAAGAGAGAGAGAGAAAGAGAGAGAGAGAGAGGACAGACCGAGATAATGAGGGGAGGATTTCACTATATTTTAAGTTATTTTTCCTCCAGCCTTGAATCTCCTGTTGCCTTAAGTAAGATGGTATTGCATGTAGATGAGATTTACTCCAGTAGCTCTTCATAGGTGACGTTGATTGTGTCTAAATTATGTGTCACATTATGTACCACTGTGGTTAAACAATAATCAGTCAGTCAGTCAAGGGATAAAACAAACATTACCCTGATGTAGCCACAAAGGCTGATTTTGAAGCAAACCAATTTATGATGATTGCTTCAGAGCTGTTTCAATCAACTGCTCCAGTTAGATTCCCCTCAGCTCAAGTAGCTGGAAAGGGGACAAGGATAGGTCATCTTCAGCTGTGACCATGAGAAATGCTGGCAGATGAACAGGACGGAGTGCCTGAGTCTGGAGGAGGAGAAGGGCTGTGCATAAGCACCAAATGGCTGGGTCTAGAGGAGGAGTGGGCTGTATACATGCTCTGCTCTCTCTTCTACTGGAGACCACAATGAATCTTGTTTCTAGAATGTAAAAATCTCTCGTCACCAATCTGTCAGCTCCTTCAATTCAGGTAAACTAGTTCAATATTCCAACATGGTATAAGCAATAGTCCTGATGATATTTTTCTTTTAGTCCATTCCCTGAAAACTGAACAGAACCCCTTTTTGAACCCCAAACATCAGTAACTCAATGCACCTTCTTCCTTGGCAATAGAAGCCTCTGTCTATCCTCTGGACATGTGTACTCTTTGAAGGAGTTCTGTCACCACTGTGTTGAAGGAAAACAATTCCCTTAAAGAATTGTTAAGGACATCCAATACCACATTCTGGGGCATTTCTTCTGGAGTACTGTGTCACTTCATGAAATAAAGACAGAGTTGTTTTTCTCTTTCAGAAGTTACATCTATACCTTATAGTAAAAAGTCTATAACAGATCAGCAAACAGTATTAAGGACTGGCTTCTGGGCCTGGCTGGCAGACCATGGATAATTACTTTATGTCTTTAAGCCTTGGGCTATTGATCTATACAAATATCAGTTATCACAGCACCTACCTGCTAAAGCTATTGAGAATATTCCATCAGACAATGTTCTTTGTAGAAAACTTGACACAGAAAAAGATGCAGGATAAAGGGTTGCTATTATTGTAGCCACCACTATCCTTCACAGTAGCATGAACACTTTCCATGCACCAAGCACTGTTGGATACTGAAATGGGAAGATGAATGAATCATACATACAACTGTCAAGAAACTCCAAGTTTGGTGAAGAGAAAAGACAACAGAAGATTGGGGTGCAGGGCAAAATTATGTAAGAGATCAAAGGACACATCCCTGTGATTGTGTTGACAGAGGTTGGACTCGAGTCTCAAGAGGATTCAGGCAGTGAGCGAGCCAGAGCTAAGAGATCTTTGCCGTTTGGACACGAGAGTCAGTCAGGGGCTAAGCTCTTCTCACTGGAGTGAGAGAACAGTCTGGAATGAGTGAGAGTTTAACAGCAGAAGAAACAGCCTTGATGCATTTCTTTTCACAGTGGCTATTTCCGACTTTCAAAGCTGTCAAATTTATTGAAAGCTTATAGCCACATGGCATGATCCATATTTGCTTGTTTGCTTCTTTGGTCTTGAGTAGTGACGATACAACCAAGGAGCTGGCAGGCTTTCTCTAAAATCGTGTTACCCAAGATGATGAAGGTCCAGGCAAGTATCGGAAATTTTACCTGAAGCATTCCCTACCTTCAGTGTTTAGAATATTTTAGTGACACTTTCCTGGCTTCCCTATTCAGGACTATTTAAAACTCATTTTTAGTGAATTCATTTTACTTGGAGCTCACATACTGCTTTTTGTTGTTGTTGTTTGTTTATTTTAAGAAAAACCATTGTAGAGATTTCTTTGGAACACATTTAACAAAATGCTGTACTTGAGATGAGATGGTCTGAGAGGATTTCCTGCCTTCTGCAGAGCACAGGTTTCTGAGGGAGCCAAGTGTAGGCTTGACCCTCCTTGACTTCCCACTGTCTGTGCCCTCCAATAATTTAGAGCCTAATATCATCTTCAAATTGGGGATATCTCTCTTCCACCTTTCAAAGGGACTTTATATTTTAAGGTAGTTTTATTAGTTTATAGTAGAACCGAATCAAGGCTTTAGAGGTATCCTATGTACACACTAACTAGTTACATACACCTAGATACATGCACAGACCACCCAGCCACCTGCCCCCTGCATTTTCAGAGGATAATTCTGCAGGACCCAGGATTCCAAGTTTTTCTCCATATTTGAACACTTCATTTCACTTCACTCTTTGCTTGCATGGTGTCTATTGAGAAGTTTCCCATGAATTGATTCCCCTGCCTGTGAAGTCTCCCACCGCCTACCAGCTTCTTACCAAACGTTGTAATTTTAAAAAAAGCAGTGCGTGAGAGAAAGACTTCATGGGATAGAGCTCACGTGAAGAGGCTTTTTATTAAGGGAAAGGGAATGTGAAAAGAGGGGATGGGTGGAGGATACTGGCTTCTGGAAACAGGAGCAGCAAAAGAGAAAGGAAAGGCAGACAGACAGGAAGAAAGGAAGAATGAACGCACAAAAGGAAGAAAGAAAGAAAAGAAGGAAAAAAGGAAAAAAAAAAAAAAGATGGGAGGTTGGCAGGGCCCTTTTAAAAGGGAACCTAGTGCATGTGTACAGGTGCTGCTCTTAGTGGCTGCAGCTGAGAGCATTTCTGGTTAGAAACCCAAAGGCAGGCCAGTACAATGCCTGAGTACTAACACCAAGCTTTCTCTTTGCAGAGACTTTCCAGAAGCTTGGCTATGCTATGCCTAAGTAGCTTTTGCTTATTTGTTTATTTGGTTGGTTGGCTTGTTTGGACTCAGTAGTTTTGCTTGCTTACTGGATGGACTAGTCTTAGTAGACAGAGGTCTTCAAATGTGTGCCTTCTGAGGAACAGACGTTTGGCAACTGCACCACATGTCCTATACCCTTTCCTGAGTGTATCATTGGCAGTCTTGTAGCGCTGGCTTCTGTTGACAAGGGTTCCTTTCTCCCCTCATCCCATAAATGAGAAAGAAAAAGTTTGCGGGGCTGAAGTAGGAGGGATGTGTCCTCTAGATGAAAAGATGCTGCCAAGGTCCTGTGCCTGGAGAAAGGCCTGAGTTATGAAGAAGGGTCTCTTATTCTCCTTCCTTCCCTCCATCCCTCTCTTTTCCCCTCTCTACCCGCCCCCCGCTTGCTTTTTCTTGTTCTCTCACTCTCTCCTAAGAGTAGTCATCTCTTGCTAAAGTCGGGAGAAAAATCATTGAGAATTTGATGGGGCTTCTGTAGGTGGAGCTCTGGAGAAGTGAAGTGGTGATCAGAAACTACAGGCCTTTGGACGTCTCTCATTCTCATACTACTTATAGCTGGCCTTTTTTTTTTTTTTCCTTCCTTTTTAAAAATAGTTACTTTTTTAATATAATATATCTTGATTACAGTCCCTCCCTACTCTGTAAACCATCATTAATTCATCAAAGTTACCATTAAGAGATCTGCAAGACTTGAAATGGCCAGAGAATCTGGCCCTGGCTATGGCTCTTGGGATGAACTTGTTGCTCTTTATTTCAAAGTTCCTGTTCTTCAACTGATGAGCTCTCTGATGAGTATAGAAAATGTTATTGATTTGTATAATGCTTTTCATCATAAAGACAAGAATAAAGACTTACAACATCATTATTTCCTGGATCTGAACCCAGAAATCCACACTGAGAGTCAGAATAGTTTGTGTTTCCCGATATGTTGGGGGTAGGTTCATGGAGATACATGTCAAGTGCTCTGTGTCTGACAGCACACTTAGTACACTTTAGCTGATGACATCATTCCAAAGGAGACTCACAATTTTATTTACACTAATGCGTAATGAAAAACATTTCTTTTACTGAGGTAAATTTCTTTTTAAAAATAATCTAAAAAACAAGGGACCACATTTTAAATAGGTTGCATGGATGTGGCCAAATAGAAAAAAACTCAAAAAACACAGCTGCACACCCATACAAATCCTTAATTATAATTATGCCTTCAGTTCCCAAAAACCTAGTGTGGTCATGCTTCGATTGTCAAAGCACACTAGCCATTGGCAAAAAAAAATTATCTCCATTTGTACAATTCATGGATTATTATAAATGCACCTTTTATTTGCCAAGTGCTGTGTGATGTAAAACTGATTTTGTCACTGCTTTTCCTGGGATTGCTCATGGTGTGACAGAGCGGTCAGGCGGTGCAAGGAAAGCATGGGAAAGGTACCTGGGGCTGCATGTGGCCTGACAAAGAGATGCCTCTGGACTTGGTTGAGCTGCATTCCACTCCTACCTCTGCCTTCTACATGTGTGTGCTTAATTAACTCTGTGGCTTTTGAGTTTGCTTTTCAGTTCTCACTGGGTTCTCTGTGGAACGCCGTCTGATTTCTGGGAGAGTCAGGGCACCTGAGCATAAGGACTGCATTTTAAAAACCGATTTCCTGTATGGGAACATGTTTATATTGTGAGCCTAGCCTTTAATGGCTGAACCATCTCTCCAGCCCCATTTTTATTTTTTTTTAAGTTGGGTTTTAAATAACACACCATGCAACAGGCTTCATTTTGAAAATTCCTAGAAACTTTGTTTTGTTTTATTGCCCTTGCTTCCCTCTCCCCCTTTTCATTGTCCCTTCCCACCTGCACCCGCCCACCGCCAATATCTCTCCCCACTTTCATGTCGCATAAATCCTGTTATCCTCATCACCCCTCCCTTAAAGCCTGTGCCCTGTCCCCAGGGTCTCCTCTCTAGTTTCCTGATGTCTGTCCACACTCACTCATATACTGTTTGTCCTTCCATCTGGGACTCCTATCAGTACTCATCCCCAATGATCCTTTCACACACTCGAGTTTGAGTGACCATCAGTTGTGTGAGTGCCATGTTTTGGATATGGTGCTACCATGTCTTTAACTTTGTCTGCATTGTAGGTCTGGTCTAACTCGGTCTTGTATCAGGGATAGGAACCAGAAGAGGTGGAGAGTTGAGGCAAGTCACTATGGACCTTGCATAGGATCATAAGTTGGTGGAAGAGAGTCTTTGTCAAAAGAGCAAACATGGCTGTTCTCCACTGCTGGTCCTATGCTTGCTGATTTGATTTCCCATTCTCCAAAGTGTTCTTACCACTGTCATGCCATCAGACATAAGGCTTCTTCCCAGAGCCAAACAGAAACCATGCCTTTGAACTTCCAGAATATTGAACCTCACAATCTTTTGTTTTATAAAGTTAATAACTTTGTAATGGAAAACTGACTAATACATTAAGAAATGTTTATGTATTTGAATATTTCTAGTATCTTGGCCTTTGCTTCTATTTCTCTTTACTGGATCTCTCCAATTCCTCTGTCTTCTCTTTTATTTTATCTCTAGTCCCACTTTTTTGACTCTATTTTTTCACTATTATGTATTATGTTTCATGGTCCTGGAGATGGAACCCAGAATTTTATACAAGCTGGGAAGCAATCTACTATTGAGCTCTGCCAATACAATCATTAATTTTTATCCAAAAATTATTCCATAGAGTCTACAATGAGTCAAATATGCAAATACCCTCCATCCTCCCTCTACAGGTCAGACATTTTCCTGGCAATCTCTAACATTGCCCTTTCCTCTACTTTCCCTAAACACTGAGGATGTGGCACTGCGATTTCTATTTACTTATCTTCCTGCAGTAAACTAGCTGTCTCATTTCCTAGAATTCCTATTTTGAAGCCCAAGTACCAGAGTTCCACAGCATTACTCTGGGATGTAGACTATGGCTTTAGGTGCTGGGAGTCAATACCTCATGTATAAAATTAGGGGATGCTCTAGTTTAATTTCTGTTGCTATGACAAATATCCTGACAAAAAGCAGCACAGAGGATGGGATTATTGGCTCACAATTCTAGACTTCATCACATATTGTGGGAAAATCAAGGAAAAGGCTCAAAGAACTCTTCTACAGTGAAGAGCAGAGAGACAAGATAAATGTACTCACACTGCTTACTTTATTTTTTTAAATTGGAATAGAATTATATCAATTCCTCTCTCCCTTCCCTCCCTCCAGCCCCCTAGCTATGCTCTCTTGAAACTCTCCCATGTCTCTCCATTGCCAAGTTGACAGTTTCCTTTTTTTTTGATTTTCGTTGTTAAATATGCATATATGATATATGTATATGCACATACATATATAAATACAACCTGCTGAGTCCATTTTGTTGCTGTGTACATATGGTTTCAAGGTCAAGGACTTGGTCACTATGCATTGAACAACCAATAAGGGACTGATCCCTGGAGAGGTTTATTCTCCTCCCAACAGTCATCAGTTGCCTATAGTTTTTTGTCTAGTGGTAAGCCCCCAAAACCTCCCCCTTTCATTTTAACATGCCCATTGGTTTTGCTGTTGTTCAGTCTTATTTATGCAGTCTTTCCTAAGACTCTGTCTCGAGCAGCAGACTTCCTGGTGTTCTGGCTCTTATATTTTTGCTGTCCCCTCTTCTGCACTGTTCCCTGAATCATATATGCAGGAGCTGTGATATCAATGTATCCATATGGCCATCTGGAAAGGGCTCTCCATGACCTGCTGATGTCTGCATTGTGCCCAGGTGTGGTTTCCTGTGATGGTCTCTGTGTGCTAGGAAGAGAAAATGGGGACTGGCCGCTACACTCAATTTTGGGTATAAGGAAATAGAAACAACATATTTTACATTTACTCTTTGCTTAAAGTAGTCACATCAATTCTTCTAAAATTGAGAACAAATGAAGATAATCAACAATATTTGGGATTGTATAATCTGATCTACATTTATTCCAACTTAGATAAGAGCCTTCTAAAAAATCCTCATTTTTCCCCATGAGTAGCAGAGTGGGAGTCCCCAGCCTAATGAATTGGGATCTCTAAAGTGTCACCAAATTCCTACAGGTAAAGTCACAGCGCTTGCATTCCTAAGAGCCCACCACCACCACCAAGTCCTTTTGCAGCCTTACAAGCTCAGTCATCCAATAAATAACACAAGAAAACAATTAATCTTATAAATTGTGTAAGCACCTACACAAGATCAAGCCAGTTCAAAATTCCAGCATAGTGAGGACAGGGCTGCTGAGGCCTCATCCCTAGGTGAGAAAAAATTGGCTGCTGAAAGCTGCTGAAGGAGCCTACTAGATGGTTGTCCATGCCCCTATGATGACTCTTTGCTCATGTGCATATAGGCAGCCTTAATTAGATTCCATGTGTTAACTCTATGTGTGCATTATATTAATTGTAATTATATCACATTATAATTATAGTATTATTACTATATTATTTGTATAGATATATTTTAGTTAATATATTAATTAAATACATTTTAATATAACTATATATAATATGATATACTATCATTATATATATATATAAATTAAATATATATGGAGGACATAAAATTGGGAGGGAGATGAGATAGAAATCTTGGAGGAATTGTTCAAAGGAACGAGGGGTGATATGATCAAGATGCATTGTATACAATCATGAAATTTTCAAAGCATGAACATTAAAATTAGATAACTAAGATGACCAAAACAATATATGGTGAGACTAATATTGCTAAAAGATAAAATTCAGTTGGACACATATGTACACACACAAAGGAAGAATAAAAGATGAAGATAAATACACCTATATTAGATTGGCATTTTTCTACCAGCAGGTTGTGTCTATACACTTACATTTACTCTGTATGCCTTCTTTACTTACCTTTATCTAATTTTTGTAGGGATTCTACATTCTATAACAAGGAGTGGATGGTTACAGTTGCCTAAACAGAGTTTTAAAACTTCTTTGTATAAAGTTAATTCATTTCATCAAAATTTTGACAAATATTTATATTATCTTGTTGAGAGTCTTCTTAACAGATGTAGAGAAATGTGAATACCTTAAACAGGAAGTAAGACAAAACAGTCACAAAACACTCAAGATCAGTATTGTAAGTTATATATGTATATTCGACACTTTAATAGATGACTATCAAAGTAGCTACACAGATAATACAATAGAAGAAAATAGAAGTGGTACTCCATTTTCAGAAGGAATCATCAAAGTTTACCCTTTAAAATTTAGCTATTTCCTTGAACATTAAGTAGCTATATGCCAGTCTTTGTACTATCAACAATGGTCAATTCTCAAAGAACTGCCTTGAAGTATATCCTCTATTAGCTCCAGTTTATAGATAAGGAAATTATGATCTCATAAGATCCCATAGCTAAGAAGCAATGAACTCAAGACTTGAATTCCTGTATCTTGTTTTCCTGAGCCAATATGAACAGTGTGATATCCACAAATATTTTGATAAGAATAACATACTTTAATTCTGAAGAGACCAATAATTAACATAGGTAAATGGAAGTGGTAAATGGACAATAATTTCTGAAAAGGATAGGTTTGACTTCTTTTACTCAGTTTACTTTTAAAAGCCAAAGGTTCTACTCCATAGATGAGGTGTACATGTAGATAGAGACAGCGTCCTTAGTTAGTGACATTCGGAGGCTTTGCGATCCTGCCATCTTTGTTCTCCTCCCCCAACTTAGCTTGCAGTGCTCTTAAAGTATTTGCAAGTAAACCATAGCTATTCTTAAAATTCTAGTTGCAATTCTGTTTTCAAATTGGAAAGGGCCAGACATGAAGTGCTAGTTTATAAAATCTGAAGCAAACCTTCATATGCTACGGGAAGTCACTGCCACCATCAGTGATATTGCTGACCTCCACACTTCAGTCCAAAATGAGAGACTTTTGGTAATCATTGACATTTCACATTTCAAGGCAGCAGGTTTGCTGAACATGTTTAAAGACATTGGAACTTTCATGGGGTTGGGATGTGATGTAAGGGCAAAGTGCTTGTTTCACATGCATAAAGAGCTGAGTGTGCTCCTGAGAGCCTCAGAGAGGGTAGGGTAGAAGTGTGACCAGAATATATTTTATACATGTGTTATGTGACAGACCTTTTCCTGGGGTGATGCTATTCACATATCCACTCACCCACAATAGGGAGCCTATGGCAGACCAAAGTTAACTTGGTGAACTATTGAGTTATATTGGGGTCACCTATAGGAATATGAGTGAGGGGTTATGTAAAAGAACAGGAAAGACTCATAGATGGCTGAATCACCCCACCCCAGCAAGGGTGAGAGTTCACTAAAACTTGGAAACCTGGGGCACACTGCACAGCCTTCATGATGCTCGACAGGTTGGAGGATGTCCCTCCCAAGTGATTCAGGTGATTTAAGTCTTCCCCCAAGAGCTTGACTGGTTTCTGCTTCTTCCAGACAATTGGTCTAGTCTCAGAGACTTCTTCCTAGCTTGGCTTGTCTGAAGGTGACTATAAGCTTTTATTGCTTACTCCAGCAGGTAAAGGCATAATGGATCTGGTTAGTATCAAGGACTTCCTGAAGCTATTTCAAATTGTTTACCTTCCTATTCAAGGACCTTCCCCACAGGATGGAATGTTTCAATGTCAGAGGAAACTGTTACACAACAACATGCATAAAATTGTCAAAGAATACATTTAAAATAGATAAGCAAATGGACTTTAGAATGACAATAGATACAAAGAGACTTCCATCATTTAGAATAACACTCCAATGCCAAATCTTTTTCCCTATTGAATGAAATGGGAAAAACTAGATTCTTGTCTACAGAAACATCAAACCTAAGTTTCTGGGTTTATAACCCACCTGGTAAGTAGTTGCAACCCCTCCAAACTCCCATGACTAGACTTGCAGCAGTATTATTTCCACAGAAAAAGCACAGTAGGTCAATGTTCCAGATGTTTCCAGTGATGTGGACTTCTGGTTCGATGGCAAGCCCTAGCCAGATGGTTACTGAATGTTTAATCTTTTGCCTGGATATGGTCGGCCATCTGTACACTCAGGCTTAGAACCTAACAGGTCATCCGTCAATACCATGTTGTCTGTTAATTAAAGATTTACTTGAGTACATTTTGTCCACTGGGTGCCTGCTGTTTCAGTAATCATCCAGCCAGACACATTTACCTGAATATTCATGGTCACTTAGAAGGCACTTGGCATTCATACACTGACTAATCATTTAATTCCTCCTACCTATCTGCCAGCAGCAGACCTTGCTGGCTGTTCACTAGGTTTTTTTTTTCCTCTCTTTTTAATTATAAATATTTCTGGAAAGAATGCTACAGAATGTCCAGTGATTGCCTGAAGATATATACATATATATATATATATGTGTGTGTGTGTATGTGTGTGTGTGTTGTTTGCCTGAAATTCCTATTTGCTGGTAGGTAACTCTCTTGTTTTGATCATAGGTGGCTCATTAGCCTCCTACTTTCCAATCTTGGCCATCTGCCTCCCATTGAGGCTCATAAGGAGCTTGTCAAATACCCCTTAAAAATAAGTCAGAAATATTTGTGTGTGTGTGTGTGTGTGTGTGTGTGTGTGTGTGTGTGTGTTCAGAAATATTTGTGTGTGTATGTGTGTGTGTGTGTATGTGTGTGCACGTGTTATGTGTTTGTGTGTATATGTGGTGTGTGTATGTGTCTGTGTGGTGCGGTATGTGTGATTGGTGTGGTATGTATGTTGTAACTACTGAACTTACTGAAAGGTTATCTCAAATCTTTTCATCACTCCATGAAAGTTTTTAGTTTTCAAATGTATATCATGAACCAAAAACATATTAGTTTCTCCTTGATATAGTTTCTCTCAAACTGTAATTTGTGGATAGGCCTTACTTCCACTTCTGAATTTTAATATTCTCAAGGGCAGATTCAAGATTCATTCATGTTGTGTCTGCCTTCTCCACCAAATGCCATTTGAACATCAGTGGCAGTCAAATATTTTTGGAACAAATTAATTTGAATCCTCTTAAGCAGAATCTTAATGATAGAACTGAAGTATTTTAAAAAAACTTGACTGAATATGGGTTTTTTCTTGTCATTAGAGCGCTGTGATGTTGGGGGATGGCTTGATTGTTCTCTAAGGATCAGAGTCCTCCACTCGGAATGGGAGACACTGCAATGAACTTTCAGTCTTTGCTTCATAGTGTGCTGAGATTCATATTTGTAGAAAAGTAGACTTGAGAAATGGCGGATTTATTTTGTTAGTGGGAATAAGGAGTGTTAGGAACAGGAATAAGAATGAGAATTCTTGCTGGATTCCCAGCTATCAGTCTGGGGGCCCATTAGCTCCTCCTTGTTCAGGTCAGCTGTCTCTATGTGTTTCTGCAACCTGGTCTTGTCCTCTCTCTCTGCATCTGGATTCTAGTTCGACTAAGTGTTTAGGTATGGGTGTTTGCTTCTCTTTCCAACAGGTACTAGATGAAGGCTCCATGATGGTGGGACTGACTCAGACCCCCCTGAACATGGTCTCAGCTAGAAGGACTGAGCAGTCTAAGGGACCTCAGACAGTGAAACCAGGAAGTATTCATAGTGCACAAAAGGACCTTGAGGACACATCCCCCATGGAGGGATACTGCCTTAACCTAGTGACAGGAGAGAAGTCCTAGTCCCTACTTTAATGACTTGACAGATCTACGTGACCCCACCTGGATGGCATTGCCCTACATGTGGAGTGGGGTGGGGGGATAGGAGGGGAGGGTGGGAGGGGTGCATGAGAGGGGGGATGCAGGGAGGGAGAGGAAACTGGGATCGACATGTAAAACAAACAAAAAATTAATTAATTAAAAATGAACGAGAATTCTTTTTTTAGAGAAAGGGAAAAGAAAGTTGACTTGGGATTCAAGGAAGAAGAGAGAAATGTGTTACCCTATAAGAAGTTTGGGATCACTTTCTATTCTTATAAGAGCCAATGGGAAGAGCTGAACTAGAAAGGTAGAGACTATAAACCTATGACTCAAGCTTACTTTATTCATCTCTACTGGCATTTGGATCAATGAGTTAGAATTTTTAAATTTGACCTTTTATACTTGAATTTAAGAATTCCAAATCCTTTATACACCCACACAACTCACAGCACAAAGCATTTATACTGGTAAATTCATAAGAATATCTCAATATATCCATTCCTAAAAATGTGCTCATACAAATGCATGCATATATATTTATGGAGTTTTAACAAATACCTATAGATAACTGTATATAGGAACTTCAATGGAAATGTTATAAATGTGATTCAGTAATATTGAGTCTCCCTGTAATTGCGATAGTTCATTCAAAGGCTATGGAGACTTATGAGTCAAATAATTCTGATCCTTTGGGTTTGGGACCAAACCAGGATTTAACATTGGCTTTCACAGACAGAAGACTCTACCATCTTACACAAAGGGTGACCTCAGGTTAGTTGGGTACAAGCAATGGTAGTGGCTCTGTCCTATCAATATCCCCCTTTCACTGAACATGTCTTGACCTCTTTCTGGAAGTAAGACTACAGTGAATTGGTTGTGGATCCTGGCCTCAGATTCTCAGTCATCTTTTTTTTTTTATAGTTTTATTTTTTATTTATTTTATATAACAAAGTCCAATTAAATGAAAACAAACATTTATACACAATATTTGGGAATTTGGGCATTGTTCTTTCCAAACTACTTCCTGCTGGTAAGGGGCGTTGTCATGGGGGATTCAAAGAAGATTCAGAAATCCTGGCTGTAGTCTGTAAGGCTGCTTTGTCCAGCTGTTTTGTTCTGAAAACAGCCTGGTATTGGCATAAAATTAGACCAGTAGACCAATGAAATCGATATTAACCCATGCAACTATGAACACCTGATTTTCGACAAAACAGCTAAAATTATACAATGGGGCGAGGACAGCATCTTCTACAAATGGTGCTGGCACAATTGGATGAGGGTGTGTAGAAGACTGCAGTTAGACCCATGTCTGTCGCCATTCACAAAACTCAAGTCCAAATGGATCAAAGACCTCAACATCAATCCAGCCACATTGAACCTCTTAGAAGAGAAAGTAGGAGGTACCCTTGAACAAATTGGTACAGGAGAGTGCTTCTTGAACATAACTCCAGGGGCACAGACACTGAGAGAAACAATTAATAAATGGGACCTCTTCAAACTTAGAAGCTTCTGAAAGGCAAAGGACACAGTGGACAAGACCAAACAGCAGCCCACAGACTGGGGAAAGATTTTCACCAATCCTATATCCAACAAAGGGCTGATCTCAAAAATATACAAGGAACTCAAGAAACTAGTCAACAAAACACCAAATAACCCTATTTAAAAATGGGGTACAGAACTGAAGAAAGAATTCTCAATAGAGGAAATCAAAAATGCTGAAAGATACTTAAGAAAATGCTCCACATCCTTAGCTATCAGGGAAATGCAAATTAAAACAACTTTGAGATACCATCTTACCACTGCCAGAATGGCTAAAATTAGAAACACCAGTGATGACTTATGTTGGAGAGGATGTGGAGAAAGTGGAACACTCCTCCACTGCTGGTGGGAGTGCAAACTCATACAGCCATTTTGGAGATCAGTATGGCGGTTCCTCAGGAAAATGGGAATTAGTTTACCACAGGACCCGGCAATCCCCCTCTTAGGCATATACCCAAAGGATTCATATCCATGCAACAAAGACATCTGTTCAACTATGTTCATAGCAGCACTATTTGTAATAGCAAGAACCTGGAAACAACCTAGATGGCCCTCAATTGAAGAATGGTTAATGAAGATGTGGCACATCTACACAATGGAATACTACTCTGCAGAAAAAAAACAATGGTATCTTGAAATTCTCAGGCAAGTGGATGGCACTTGAAGAAACCATCCTGAATGAGGTAACCCAGTCACAAAAAGAGGAACACAGTATGTACTCACTCATATATGGATTTTAGACCTAGATCAAAGGATCACCAGCCTATAATTCACACCACCAGAGGAACTAGGATACAAGTTGTATTCTAAGAGATTCATATAAAGTCCCTCACAGAACTGGGAAGGGACAAGACCCCCAGAGCTCAGGTGAAGTGGGGGGGCAGCGAATAGAGAGAGAAGTAGGAGAAAATGAGGGGGAGGAAAGGAAAACATGTGTGACCAGAAAGATTGAGCCTGGTTAGGAATAGAAGATGAGAGAGAGAGAGAGAGAGAGAGAGAGAGAGAGAGAGAGAGAGAGAGAACATAAAAGAGGGAACCAATATTGGTTTGAAGATAAAATTGAACACAAAGAAAGGTCTAGAGAATTACAAGACTGCTCCCAACTAACAATTTGAGCTTCTGTGGAAAGGCTATCATAAATGCCCTTCCCGGAGAGTGAGATCAACAACAAACTTCTCCATGGAGCCCTCAACTAATGCCTGTTGAAAACAGGATCAAACACCCATACATAAACACTGAGTCGAACTAGAACCCAGATGCAGATGGAAAGGACAAGACCATGAGGCAGAAACACATACAGACAGCTTACCTGAACAAGGAGGAACTAACGGGCCCCCAGACTGATAGCTGGTAAGCCAGCATGGGACTGACTCAGGCCCCCCTGAACATGGGTCTCAGCCAGAAGGACTGAGCAGTCTAAGGGACCTCAGACAGTGGAGCCAGGATATATCCCTGGTGCACAAAAGGACTTTGCGAACATATCCCCCATGGAGGGATAACTGCCTTATTCTAGAGATAGGAGAGAAGCCCTAGTCCCTACTTCACATGACCTGTCAGATCTACATGACCCCAACTGGATGGCATTGCCCTACATATGGAATTGGGGAGGGGGGATGGGAGGGGAGGGTGGTTAGAGTGCATGTGAGAGGGCAGAGAGGGTAAAAAGGAGGAAAGGAGAGAGGGAAGGAAGGAGGGAGAGGGAACTGGGATCGACATGTAAAATAATAAATTAAATTAAAAAAAATGCTTTGACTCCAAAATTTAAGTTGGAGGACAAGTTACTGGGGAAACTTGTTTCTATTTCTATTTTTGTTTCCACAGAAAATGAAAAGATGTGGATTCCTTCCAGACTAATGTGGTTTGATCACGCCAGACCACCTGAATCAGTCATCTTTATTAGCTTTCTTATTTTATTTGTGGGCTTTCACTTTGTGAATATTATCAATGATAGCTATTATTTAGGGACAGTTATGAATTAGTAGACAACAGTAAACGATAGTGCTTGTCCTTTCAATCATATTGGTCTCTGTTAATATGGCCCCAACACTAGCTATCCCCTTAAGTTACCAAGGACTAGATCAGGAATCACTACCTGACCCAAGAATAGCAAAGTAGCATTAAGTGTATCAAAGCTAATTAACAGATTACTCTCTATGCCTAAAATAACAGAAAAGAACAGAAGTCCCCATATTCATATCATGGACATCAATAAGCTATCAAAGTTAGCTTGTTCTGGGAGTGTTTAATCACAGGCGATTCTCAGGGTAACATGTAGGAGAGACTGGTATTTTGTACCACGTTGCATAAAATTAAGACACAGAATAAAGTTCAAACTCAGAATTCTGCTTGCAGAACCTGCAGTTTTACCTACCATACATACTGTTATGGAATGGGTAAGTAAATGAGAGAGGGACAGAGGATGAAAGAGAAAGAATCAGAGGCAAGAGCCTGTGTCTGGCTGCAGGTCCACTTCAGCCTCATAAGCTCATACATACACACCATTACTAGACACGTTTTTCTACTGCACAAAAATGCTTTACTCTATTTTTTTTTTTTTTTTTTTAGTTTGCTTAGTTGTTTGGTGGTAGAGTCTCATGTAGCCCAGGCTGGCCTGGAGATTGATATATAACCTTGAACTTCTGGTCCTCATGCCTCCCCCTTACAAATGCTGGGATGACAGACAGGCATGTATTGCGGTAAATAAGGATCAGGATAAACAAATAGGCCGAATAGATGTTTATTCAGGGAGAAATAACTTACAACCTAGACAGATGAACACCAGGAAATTCAACCCGATCCTCTCCTGTCCGAGTCACGCCAGAAAGAGAGAGCGCCTTCCTGGCCCCCTCTGACCTCCTTCCTCAGGTCACCTCCGCCCATCGCTCCACCCCCCAATGGGCGTGGTCAGTGCTACAGAAGGACTACCTCCTACAGGCATGTACCCTCACATATTATGCATGCAATGCTGAGGAATAATCCAAAGACTTCATGTTTTGGAAGCAAACACTCTGACTATGGAGTTGTATCCATAGCCCTGAATGATTCATTCTTAGCTGCTCAGTTGTAACTTAGAGTTTTTTTTTTTCCTGATTGGGGCAAAGGGATCAGAATTGGACAAGGGGACACTGTGATCATATAATGCTTATGATTTAATAAAGCTTGCTTGGGGATCAGAATGCAAAGCCAGCCACACTAGGTTAGCCATAGAAGCTGGGCAGTGGTACACACCTTTAAAACCAGGACTCAGGAGATAGAGGCAGATGGATCTCTGTGAGTCCAAGATCATCCACGGTCATGCAAGAATGAATCAGTCTAAAAGAGTAACAGAGCTCACACCTTTAATCCTAGCACTAGAGAGCTGTGTAAGGAAGAAGCAAAGGGTCTCATGGGAGATTTGGTTTCCAATCATAAGGGAAGACAGGATCTCCATTTCAGCCTTGGAAGAGGTAAGAGGCTGGATTTTTATTATTTCTACTACAGAACACTATACTTACTTTCTTGTTGGACTTTTTTTTGAGACTGTCAGCTTCCCAACAATGACACAGAAACTTATTATTAATTATAAAAGCTTGGCCTTTAGCTTAGACTTGCTCCCAACTAGTTATTATAACTTAAATTAACCCATTTCTGTTAATCTATAGTTTGCCATGTGGTTCTTTACTTCTCTTCCACTCTGTATATCTGACTCTATCAGTGTCTTGCTGGCATTTCTTAAATACCTACATTTATCTCCAGTTCCTCTCCTTGGAAGAATCCTGCCTATTCTCTGCTGCCTAGTTTTTGGCCATTCAACTTTTTACTAAACCTATCACAAGAACACATCTTCACACAGTGTAAATGAATATCCTGCAACAGACCTGCCAACAAATTCCTGACATAGACAGCTGAGGAAAGAACTAACAACATGACTGACTATACATACAAAGGTAGTGTTAAGATCCCCTCAGTCACAGGAGATGCAGGCCATTGTTGAAAATAAGAGGAAATGTTCTTCTCCACTTCAGAACCAAAGTTTGCTTAAGAGCAGATGGTGTCAAGATGTTGCCCCTGAATCTCCATGTCACCTCAGCTCATTTGCTGCCTCGCCTTTTAGTGTCTCAAATAAGTAAATACATACACAAGTAAGTACATAACTCATCTTCTATAGTTAGAGGAAATGGGTAGTTTGAGTTTGGGAGAGGATATTTTAAATTAGGAATCCAGGTCCGGGTGTAAAGTAGGTTGCATCAGGAACTCAAGACCATACACTCTATACGAAAGTCCATCTGTTTAAGTTCTAGGCAAATTATTTAATGACAAGTCACCAAAACAAAGCAGCTTCCTTTGATTAGATATTAGATCTTTCCCATCTCATTATCACATTTCGCCCCTCCTTCTCCTCCTTCTTGTTTTTTGAGATCAAGTTTCTCTGTATAGCCTGGCTGTCCTGGAACCTGCTTTGTAGAATGGCTAGCCTTAAACTTACAGTGATCTGACTGGCTGTGTCTCCCAAGTACTGAGATTAAAGGAATGGGACATCACAGCTCTACTCTCCCCATCTTCCTCCCCCCTCCCCCCAGTATATGCTGTCTCTTTCCCATCAGACAAGAATTCCTTGTGGCTGTGGTCCATGCCTGGATCATCTGTACATTTATTGACCATCCTTGCTGACAACATTGTTCTGGAGCTCTGCAGATGAGCAAATGACTGGGTTGCACAAAATCTCTTTATGGATTAATTAATACCAGCACAAAGAAAAGCTATAAGTCATGTCTCTTAGTTTAATTGCAAATATATACATTGAGCTCCTTCTTAAGGTGAGAAGTTAGGGTTCCAAGATGACTAAAACTTTTCTATGGCTTAACAGTTGGTCCATGAGTAGTTCTAGAGGAGGGCATTGCTTCTGCTTACCTAGCCAACATGCAGAGATTGTTTTTGTTGGGACTTCTAATGCTGTGAAGATACACTGTGACCAAGGTTACTCTTATAAGATAAAACATTCCATTGATGCTGGCTTACAGATTCAGAGGTTTAATTCATTATCATCATGGCAGGAAGCATGATGGCACCCAGGGAGACATGGTGCTTGAGAAGGATTTCTACTCTGGAGTGAGTTCTAGGCCTGGATGGAGCTTCTAAAACCTCAACACCCACTTCCAGTGACACATTTCCTTCAACAAGGTCACATCTACTCCAACAAGGCCACCCCTCTTAATAGTAACACTCCATTTGGGCATATGGGGAGCATTTACATTCAAACCAACACAGAAATTAAAACAAATTCAAAACAATGTAATAAATATAACCACTCACCTCATTTTAAGTATTCCATGTTAGAAGGAAACAAAGCACATATGCAATTTACCCACATAAAGGAGAACACACATATTCCAATGTAGTTACTCACTGTTGAGAGACCTCTGACCATGAATTCTCAGCCCTTTAATGAAAACATAGGTTCCTGTCTAAATACATTTAATGTCTTCTTGTTTCCCACTGCCTTAGAAGAGTTTCCTTCTTCTTCTTAGCAACAATGTTATTCACTTGCAAGAGAGACTAAGGTGCTACCCAAGGCATCTATATTTGTGGGTTGCCAAAAATAGCTTGCACATTTTAAAGAATTCCTGCTGAGAAGTAATTGTTGTCACTGGAAAGTTTTGCCCATTTTTCTGATACCACAATTTGCCTCATTTCATATTTAGTAGATTGATTTCCTTATCATAAGAGGATGAAGTAAAGGGAAGTAGTTAACTGTCAGTAGGAAAGAAGGCAAGAACAATTTTTTTAATTAGTTCTTTTTTAAGGAAAAATAATAATTTATTTCTTTAAGTTAGAAAGTAATCTCTCTCTCTCTCTCTCTCTCTCTCTCTCTCTCTCTCTGTGTGTGTGTGTGTGTGAGAGAGAGAGAGAGAGAGCACATGAACATACACAGAAGTACCTACCCATGTGTATGCCCATGGGGCCATATGACAATAATGTGTATCTTTCTCTGCCACTGTCCACCTTATTTTCACAGTCTCTCACTGAACCTGCTCCTCACTTACTTGTATGTAAGGCCCTGGGATCTCCTGGCTCCCACATCTAGCACTGGGACTGCAGGCATATACTTCCTTGTCTGGCTTATTCTCTGGGTGCTGGGGATCCAAACTACAGCCTTCACACTTACAAACCACCAGTGAGGCACAACCCAGGAAAAGTCATGATTTTCAACTTGTCATTTTCATACTTAGTTTCTTCTTATCCATCTTCCTCTGTACTCTTGCTCCTGGCCTGCCTCTTGCTGATCAGATCTGGCTCCTCTCACAATTTCCCTTCTTTTCTTCATGTCCTGGGTACTCTGTGGCAATCTCTTCTCCCCATACAATCTCTCCCATTCTCATTGGCCATTTCCTAGTTTCCTGACATCTCCCCACATATATGCACTCATACACAAACTAAATTCTCAAAAGAAAAAATACAAATTGCCAATAGGTATTTTTAAAAATGTTCAATAACCCTGACCATCGGGAAAATGTAAATTTAAACTACTCTATTCTTTATCTGGCCCCCATCAGAAATTCTGTCATCAAGAAAACAAGTGACAGCAAATGCTGTCAATGATGTGGGGAAAGAGGAGTTGTATTCACTGATGGTGAGAAGGTGAACTGTTGCAGCCCCCATGGAAGTTTCTCAGAAGGCTGCAAATAGAACTACCAAATGTATCTTTGCTCTAATTGTGCTGTGTGTTTGAAAGGGAAGAAGAAAGAGATATGTTGCCTATTTGAAGCTAGAAAAACAAGGCATTGCAAGAAAAGTATAGATCATGAAGGACTCCACCAAACAGGAAAGATAGGCCGTGAGTTTTTTCACTTGATTCTCATCTAAAAGTTCTCCATCTGTATTTATGTGCATCATGCCCGGAAAGTGGGAAAAGGCAAGGGGAGATTTTCCTCGAGAGTCTTCAGAGGTAACACAGCTTTGCTCATATTTTGAATTGAGGATTCTACCTCCAGACTTCTGTAAGGATAAAATGTTGTTGAAGCCACCATTTGTGGAAATCTGCAATGGGAGCCCAGGTGGTTATTCTAGCCTCCATCACTATGCACCTGCATAAATACAACAGCCTCCAAACTAGACAGTGCTTCCTAGTGTATTCTCCAAACAGCAAAATGGGGAAGTTTGCAAAGCATGAATAAGTGTAAATAAAACCCCGTGGCTAGCCCCCTTGTTTAGATGCTCCAGTGGTTTATATTATTTGGAATTATATCACACCTAGTTCTCCAGAATTTGCTGTGCCCCCGAATTCTCAGCCAATTCCTCTCCAACAACCTCTAATATTTCCTCTACTCCAGCCACTTCCCTTTCTGCCTCCTTTCAGATATAAGGATTTTTTTCCCCAGATCATTTGTGCTTGCTGATTTTTAGTGTAAACATGTTACTGTGGTGTTTAGCCCCATTACCCCTAAGACATGAAACAACCAGATTATACAATGATTCCTAGAGGCTTTTTGCTGTGCAAAGAAGCCATTCATTAGATGCCTGCAGGTTGGGGAATGGACTGTATCAGACATGGGAATCTACACTTGTATAGTCACAGTTCATTTGGTTCCACAAAGCTTTCTGGGTAAATCTCAGCCTCAGCCCAGCTGAGTTCCTTCCTTCCCTCCAAACCTAGAGAGTTTCTTCACCACTTTTGGATCCTTGCCAAGATGCTACCTTCCTGGTGAGCCCTGTCCTACTCACTATATTTAGTACTTATCTTCTATTTAACTCTCCTATTTCTGTATAGACCTTATTGCCACCTGACATACTTTCCTTATTTATTGCCTATCTACTTCATAGAATATAAGTTCTTGAAAAGGCTTTTATTATATTCTTTTGTTTTGTTCTCTCTCTCTCTCTCTTTCTCTTTCTCTCTCTCTCTCTCTTTCTCCCTCCTACGGTGATCCCAGCATTGTGGTCTGGATAAAAAAAAACATTGATGAATGTCTTCAGATAGTTCTGGCTGCATGCACATCTATGGAATGCAGAGATATTCCGAGGAGCAGACCATGAGCCTGTCACTCATAGCATCCTCATCTAGAATAAGGAACCTAAGGATGATCCTCCCTCCCCACCCAGTCATCACCTCCACCTCCAACGAGCCAGATGGGCAAGGTAAAACAGGCGGCATTCTCCCCAGCAGCTCCATTAATTTGTATAATTGTGATTAAAATGGTTTTTCTCCATAGTCCCAGCATCCTCCTTCACAACACAATAGTTTTACTTCTATTTTGTCAGATAAAGTATCATTAGCAAGTTACTTTGTTTTGACAGCATAGGGCTATAATTAGTTTCCATAGAAAACGCATCAATTAACACAGTGTTTGCTTCTTGGCTTGAATCTAAATAGAAATTAAGGGAGTTGAGAAAATGCAAATAGAAGTTGCATTGGCATTAGCAAGAAACTCACCTGCCTATGGATTAGGGGGTAGCGGTGGACAATTACCCTTGACTTCATAGGAAGAGTTGTCCTGCCCCAGTCAACCCTAAGAAATGTGATTGGTGTATATGTTCTCCAAGACTTCTCTGTGTTTTGTCATCTCTATGAGATCATTCATACATAGCATTCAGAAATAAGTACTGGTCTTTTGTTATTTTCATTGTGTTACCCAGATACATTTTAAAAGAATTTGGAATACATTGATGACATTTAGACAGACAGGAATGAACTTAAGTGAAAAAGATTCTCCCCTCCCCCCAAGAACAGTATATGTTACTATTGTGCTTGAAGTAGAAAAACAAAGGAAGTATTTATAATTGCTTTACTTGTAAAAAAGAGAAGTATGATGGGGGTTGTCCTTCTGTACATATGTTTCGCTTATTGGTTGATGAATAAAACACTAATTGGCAGGCAGGAAGTATAGGCAGGGCTGGGAGGTGAGGAGAATTCTGGGAAATGTTGCCAGATGGAGTTGTAAAGTAGAGCCCGGGAAGAGAGGACGCACTAGGCATTCTCTAGTAAGCCAAAACTATGTGAAAATATACAGATGAATAGAAATGTGTTAATAATTAAGAAAGAGCTAGCCAAGAAGAAGCCCAAGCCACTGGCCAACAGTTTTACAATTAATATAGTGTCCATATGTTCATTTGGGGGGTGAAGAGCAGCAGAACCATCCAGGATAAAAAACCTCTCGTTACAGAAGTATTTGTGTGTTAATCATGAACATAGAGAATACATTGAGTGGAGACATGAGAGACAAGGGATATGGGACAGGAGTGATTCTCTCAAAGTACCACTTCTGATACAACTGTGCTGTTGGAAGTTGGTAGATAATGCATCATTTAATCAATACTGGTTCATAGAAGGACTGTGGTATTCTGAAGATGCTGCAGTTGTGCTTGACTTATCTCCAGGGTAGCAAGAGATGAACATGTGAAGACAAACTCCAAAAGAAGTCACAAGGCTTGTGGATAAAATTCATCCCAGGTCCTGGATCACTCATTCCATTTGTCGTACAGAATTGTAGGGAAACTCCAATGTGATGCCATATTCTTTTTATAATAGCACGTGACAGCTGTATGGTGTTGTTTTAGAATTAACCTGACTCTTCTGTCTATTGTTTTTCCCTTTGGATTGTTCTTTGTGGAGAAAATTTCTTTGTCTCTTAGTCCAAGCAGCTAGGTATCGTCAAGGACCTGGGCTAACCTTAAGGAGAAATGTATAGAAAAGAATAGCAGATTTTTAGTTTGAAAGACAAGACCCTGAATGAAGTTCCAGACTTAGTAGTTATTTGCCAAGTGACCATGGGCAAGTTAGTTCTATGACCTAATCATTGTATCCTCATTTAGAAACTCATCTTAGTCATTTTTACATATGAGGATTGCGATGAGATCTAAAGTAAAGATACTAAAGTAAATAGTATCCATGTCATAAACATGTGAGTGCCTGAGAAATAACAATGGCACGTTATTATTGTTATTTGTGTTTACTCATGTCTAGTGTATCCAGGTGGCCCTAAACACCTCTTTTCAAATGCCACCTTTCTCTTTAGCACAGAGCACATTTGAGCATTAAAGATACATTACTCTGGGTTCAGTAATTGGTTTGCTAAGGTGTCCTCATTAAAATGCAAAATGACTTATGAGTTATTCATCACTTTGCTTAAGTGTGATAGTTTCCCAAAATTGATGCTTTGAGAGAAGTTACTGAATGGAAGGAAAATGGGGGTGGATGTAGGAACAGGAACTTTAGAGCATGGGTATCTCTTCCCCACAAACCAGAATCAGAGTAAGCAGGCATATAGGCAAGCTTTGGGAATCTGGCAAGCATGAGGCTCTAGGAGTAGCAGGGAATAGGTGAAGAGGGCACACTAAAAAAGAGCCCAGGAGGCTAACAGTGAGTCACCTCCACAGGCTTGGCCCCCCGCCCCCCACACACATAGGGAAGCACTTATTATACTATGGAACTTGTCAGCTCAGACTCTTGGTACCTACTTCTCTGCTATCAAAGCTTATGTGGTGGTGATTCCTTTATATTTGGCTTCTGGGGCTCTGTCCTAGGATTTGAGTAGGTGTTATAATGAGACCATGCAGCATAATGCTTACATTCTTCCTCACAAATCATGTGCAGATTCCCAAGCCTGGGAATGATATGACAAGTTATTCTAGGTGCTTTGAGGGATGGTTGAAACTCAAGGAGATTAAAGGCAGGAATACAGACTAGAAATGGAGATCCAAATCCCGGAGGGCCAGACAGAGTAGAATATATTTGCCTTCCCTTCATTGATGACCCAAAACTAGGGCCATGTTTCTGCATGGTCACCATGTTGGCATATTAATAATTCACTTTTACCAGCATCTTGGGAACTTTTTACATATTTTTCAGCTTGTTAAATTGCTCCATATTTTCCACTTTATGGATTGATGTGCCAACCATTTCCACCCTTCCTTGTTGAGTGTGTGTTTACAGTCACTGTAGACAAGCAAAAGTCTCTCTTTCTGAGCCAGTAGGTGTCACTATTGATCAACTGGAAATAAAGATGGTAGCCTCACTGAGACAAGGATTCATTACCTCTAATTAGGGGACAATTGAATTTGACATTTCAGGTGAAAGAGCCATTGCCTCAGGTCTACTGGCTTCCACTAGATGGCTAAGTTCTCAGAGGAAAAATAAAAACATATATTGCCTCATTGTTGCTTATGTCTAGGTACATGGTATCAATGTACATGGAGTTCAGGGGATGGTCCTCATAGGTCCACCTTCTAGGACCAGTGATGAGAGGATGGGAGTGACTTACAACTTCACTAAATTTTATGTTAAGGTGTTAGGGATTGAATCAGAGGCTTTGCGAATGCTAATCACACATTTCTCAGCAATCACTCCTCCAAACTGAGTTAGCTTCCTGGCCCATTATATTCTTTAAAACTCTTATCATTAAGTAGAGTCCACCCCGATTAACCATTCAGTCAATCATTCATGGTAGAGTTTAGAAAGCTCAGAGTGACTGCCTTCCTTTGGTCAATTCCTCGAACTTCACACTTGACTTCAGAGACCTGTACGCCCAAAACAATCAGTTAAGTAAACTATCACACCCAAGTCAAGATGTAAAACTGAAGAGAGCAGTTTTCCATCTCTTCCTTACCTGAGTTCCAGTTAGCAGCTGGAACTGATTAGCCCACTTTTATTAATTAACCGCTTAGACAGTACATGGCACAGAAAAGATATCCCCTAAATACTTAACTGTCAGGTATGTTGGTGATGGAAGAAAGACCCATCCTTTGCCCACTTAATGAGAAGCCTGTAGAAAGGTAAAACATAAAACATGAATGCAAGTATTGCTTGCCATCATTCATTAACAGTGCATATATGGTACACAGGAGTGGGAAAGTGTCTTGTAGTGGCAGCTCATAAAGGTTGATGGAAAAAAAAAATCAACGTTTTTAGCTTAAAAATAGACTCATAGAAAACAGACATGGAGGATGGAGTTAGAGATCTTGGGGGTAAAGCTGAAGCATAGGGATGAAATCTACTAAACTATTGAGTTGGTTTTTAAATTTTCAAAAATCAAAACTAAAGCAGTAAGAAATGCAATAAGACAGATTCAATAGTTATTTATACTAAGAATGGAGGATGGAGGAGACAAAAGGCAGGGGCTAAAAGAATGGAATCCTCCTATCTTGAAACCAAATTTAAAAATATGATTTATAAAAGTGCATTAGAAACAGAAGCAAACACCCATACCTAAACACTAAGTCAAACTAGAACCCAGATGCAGATGTAGAGGACTACAGAGGCTGCAGAAACACATAGAGACAGCTGACCTGAACAAGGAGGAACTAACGGGCCCCCAGACTGATAGCTGGGAAGCCAGCATGGGACTGACTCAGGCCCCCCTGAATATGGGTCTCAGCCAGAAGGACTGAGCAGTCTAAGGGACCTCAGACAGTGGAGCCAGGATATATCCCTGGTGCACAAAAGGACTTTGCGAACATATCCCCCATGGAGGGATAACTGCCTTAATCTAGAGACAGGAGAGAAGCCCTAGTCCCTACTTCACATGACCTGTCAGATCTACATGACCCCAACTGGATGGCATTGCCCTACATATGGAATTGGGGTGGGGGGATGGGAGGGGAGGGTGGTTAGAGTGCATGGGAGAGGGTAGAGAGGGCAAAAGAGAGGGAGGGAGGGAGAGAGGGAAGGGGAACTGGGATCCACATGTAAAATAATAAATTAAATTTTAAAAAACTATAAAAATGCATTAGATTGTATATAAACCACATGGAATTGGTGAGTTAGGGCCAGAAAAAATAATACCAAAAGAAATCAATGAATGACATTTCACATCTTTGGGAAACATCCTCATGTTCTAATTCAATATTTTGACAAACCGAGAGGAGATGGTTAGGAGTCTATTGAGATGTTCTCCATTGCAAGGAGCAGGCCCCATTGAAATAATCAGGCAATTAAAAAAAATCTACCAGGTCAAAAAAAAAAATGTATGTGATATGGACTTTCTTAGCTTGGTTAAATTAGTATATTCATCATCACATGAGTTTTCCTTTCTGCTGACATCTCCAATTCTCCTCAATCCTCACTAAACGGTGTGCTTCCCAGCATTTCCCTGGCTTATTCACCCCTTGCAACAATGAGCTAGGGGTGGGTCCACGTCTCCTGCTTTCATGTTCTCAGGCCAGCTCTCCCACACTTACACCACTGCATTGCCCAAGAGGGGTACAGCGGCCACTCTCCTGAGTGTTGCAGCTAGTGAGGGGTAGGCATAGCCCTCCTGCTCTTATGATCCCAGGCCTCGCTCCTCCACCTGTCTCAGGTTGGATGTTGGGAATGGGAGTAGGGGAAAGACATCTCTCTTCTTCCCATGCTGTCAGATGAGTAATGGGGACAGCTCATCTTTTTTCAAACATCGGGGCTGGGTCACCCTCACCTCCAACCACAGGGCAGCTCTTCCGTGCTAACTAGGTGAGGGTCAGGGCCATTTCCTGAGTGCTGCAGCTGGAAGGGGGAGGTTCATCTGTGGCAGGCAATAAGGGGAGAGGGGTAAGAGGCAGCATCTCTCACCCTCCCACACCACCACATGCCAGACCAGTAGCGGGGACAGCTTTCTCATGCTTACAACTTCAGGACTGGCTCACCTCCTCCCCCACCAACAAAGTTATCTCTGTTGTGTTACCCAGGTGAGGTGCAGGGCCTTCTCACCCAAGTGTGGCAGTTCTCACACCTGCCTCAAGAACTAAAGGGCAGGAGGTGGGAGTGGAAGGAGAGGGCAGCTCTCCCTTACCCATGATGCCACAGGACAGATGAGTGGCATCCAATCTTTTACAAAGCACAGGGCCACTAGGGCCATGAGCAAAACTGCAATTTTCTTGGCAAGAAAAGAACAGCTAGAAAGAGCTGTTGAGTAGGGCATCACTGATGTCTGTTCCTGAAGTCGAATGGTCCCCAGTTGAGCAAGAGCATGTTAGTGTGAAGGAAGGAAGAGATGACAGCTGGGCTTACATCTTTCAAAATTAAAACAGCAACAATGAAAACCAAAAATGCTGCAATTGTCTACATAGACATGCTTCAAGAGGTCCGGGTTGAAAAGAAGGGCTCTATTGTACTGCACTCACGTGCGCTGAAAAGATAAAGAGAAACCTTGAAATGTGCATTTATCTTAACTGCTTTGTGGAATTGAGTCTATTTTGAATGAAAACCGAGTATTTGCTAAATTATTGCACTAGATTGAGCACCTTTGGGAACAATATGTGCATATACAGTGGTTTCATCTCAGTTGTCAATAAAGTAAACATAGCAATGAATGAATGCCTGCATTAATGTGAAATAAAATGTTAGGTTTAGGAATAGAACTTGTTTTTTCTTTTTTAAAGGCAGAACAAATCTGTATTTTCATCTGTGTATGGTCCTTCAATAAATGTTGGACATACTATTTTTTCCTTATATATTCACTACAAATCCTTCAGCTTGAAAGAGTTTATTTAACATGACCTAAATACGTAGATTTCTATTTTCCAAGCAATCAATCTTTCCTGTCAGATGCATCAGTTGCTGAAAACAGCATCCTGCAGGCGAGCGAGGGCAGATTTGATCTGCTTCTGTAGCAGAAGGCCTGTTTCTCCAGATATGTTGCTATGTTACAAAGGCACCATCCTGCACTACATGCAGGCAGATGATGGCTGCAAATTAGCCTTCATAATGGAAAGCATTAAACCCGAGAGTTCGGCACCATCAGGCCTTGTTTGTTTTCTTGTCTTTCCTTTCAAACAAATGTGAGTTGTACTACCTTCCCTTGTCCTCTTTCCTCCCGAGAAAATGCACTCCATGTCAATTAGATATTACATGATAGATTTTCAAATTATAAGCCTTTTTTATCCTGTGTATTTTCTGTCATATATTAAAGGCAGAAAATTAACATCTCCAGCAACATGCTAATTTTAATTTGTGGTGCAAACAGTACATGGGACATTTTAGCTATTGATTCATGTCGGAGCAATCTCCAATTAGTCTAAACAGCTTAGAGACACTGACACTAATTGTACCATGAGAGTGTTAAAGCTTCCAGGAACACAGAGCCCTGTAGGTTAGGACTTCACAATGACAGCTTGGAAGACTAGTGACTTGTTCAGAATGATTCTGAGGCAGCACTACATATATGACATAGTCAAAAGTTTAGTTTATAGATATCAAGTTAATTAACTTTTAGAAAAAATAAAGTAATTGTCTTCAAATGTGTTAAATTAGAACATTTTCATCTACTGACACAAAGATGCCTCTTTCCCTAAACTGTTATCTTCCTATGATGTACCATGCAAGCTTTTGTCCTGGTAGTGCATAAAACCATAGGAACTAGTCGATCAGCCTCCTCATTGGTCTTTCAGATTGACTTCTCTCCTAACTTCAATCCATTGAATAGGCTATTATTATGAGATAGTGCTGATGATACAACTCTATGTAAATATAGATAAATAAACAGTTTATAAGTAAATGTGTTTTGAAAATTGGTTATTAGCATCTGTGCCATAAACTAAATTATATTATTGATCAAGTGATAATTAACATCACTGGTATAATATTTCTAAGAAATAACATAGTAAGACTAAGGATAATGTTTGTAGTTTGGATAGTAGTTGACTACTAGTTGGAGGTAATTGTTTTGTGACCTGAATAGATAAACATGAGCATAGGAAATATATTGAAGATAAATTCTCATTTAATGGAAATTCTTATATATAGTGGAAAGGCAGAGATTTTACAAAGAGGGTAGAAGAAATTATATTACAATTCTAAGTATTCTTAATGTGTGTGTGTGTGTGTGTGTCTGTTTGTGCCTGTTTGTGTGTGTGTGCAAGTTTTGTTTGTGCATATTTATATGTTGGTTCATGTTTTTGTGTGTGCATATTTGTGCATGGGTACATGTTTCTGTGTGTACATGTTTGTATGTGTGCATATTTGTGAACGGGTACATGTTTGTGTGTATGCATGCTTATGTGATGGTGTATGTTTGTGTATGTGCATGTTTGTTCATGGGTACATGTTTGTGTGCACCTGCATGTTTGTGTGTGTGTGCATGTCTGTAAATATGCATGTGAAGGCCTGAAGTAGATGTTGAATGTCTCCTTTAACCTCTGTACAACCTAATTTTTTGAGACAGGATTACTTACTGAACCTGAGCTTGTGGATCATGCTGGACTATCTGCCCAGCAAGCTCCAGAGATCCTCCTATCTCCACATTCCTAGTGCTGGGATTATAGATGTCACATCTACTTTTCACATGGAAACTGGGGTGTACAAGTATTTTGATGACAGCTGCCTCCCATGCCCTCCAATTCTGTTTCTTGTATGTGGAGTTGTATAAGTAATCAATGGATTACTACTGACTTTCAGAAGTAAAAGTAAGCAAACAAACTCAGAATTTCATGTGTGATTGCATGAATTAGCTGTTCTTTCTTTCTTTTTTTCTTTAGACAGGTGCTGTTTATTTAGCCTTGTTGAACCAAGTGAACCAAGTGAGCAGTTTTTGCTCACTTTCTTGGTAAACAAGCATAGCTTCTATTATTAAGCCTACAACCTTATAGTTGGAGGTTTCTCATCCCACCTTCCTGGTACCAAATAACCATTCTAAGGCTTAAAATTAATTACAACTGTTTGGCCAATGGCTCAGGCTTATTATTAGCTATCTCTTACTTTTAAAATTAATCTACTTATAATAATCTGTGTATAATCACATGGCTGTGACTTACCAGTAATACTCTGGCATCTTAGTTTTATAGTGGCTGCATGGCATCTTCCTGACTCCATCTTCTTTTTCCCTGTAGCCTGTTGGATTTCTCACCTAGCTATATTAGGCCTGACTATTGGTCAAATCAACTATTTATCAACAGTAAAGCAACACATATTGGCAGCATATAGAAGGACATTCCACATCACAAGCTAGGATCTTATTAAAGTTGTACTTACAGTACAGAAATCATATCAACGAATTTAGGCTTATGGGGCAATAGAATCAATGGAACAAAATATTAAAGTACTTTTAAATGTAAATAACATATTAGAATGATTTATATAATACATATATTTCCATTGTGGCATTGTGATTAATGTATAAAGAACATAGAAAGCAGTAACAAGATTAAAAAGGAATAAAATGTAGGATGATTGATTGATGAAATGTCACCAATAATTCACGGATTAAGTTAATAGTAGATGAAAGAGTAGGTGTGTAAGGCCATGGTGATATTAATACTAAAATTTTATTCTTCAGACTCAGAATATAATTCTCCTGTGACTGCCTTCATTGTAACCAGTGAAACAAAACAATGTAGATGATGGGCCATTATTCATGCTGTAGCTCCTGTATATCTGTGTGCAGTTTGAATAACTATAGTTGTGATCACTACTACTCTATAGCTAGCCAGTGCATAAAAATTAACAATTTGAGATCTATGTGTCTTGAACAAATATAGCTCAATATGTATGTTGCATGAAGACAATAGTGAGAAATGTATGCCCTTATTTCTGGAAAGGATTTTAAATTCCTTTTACTCTAAAATTCCTAGTGTTAGAAAAATAACTTCAAGGAACATTGATTTGACAGCAATGTTTGTACATTTGCTTTAGGTGATCATAATGAAGGCTGACTAGTAGTATTTTTCAATAAAAGCTATCATGCATACTAGTCATAGGAAAGTAGATGACCACAAAGGGTTTATGCTTAATGTTGATTTAGAATAATTAGACAGTTCAGTGGCCCTAAATCTTTTTTAACTATAAATCAATACTGCGAGTACTAGAAGAGGTCCAATGAGGTTATAAAATAAAATGTATAGCCTGTGTCTAGTCTGTTTGATTGGGCAATAATTAGAGTCAGGATTGGTGTGTCTTAGGAAATGTTGTAAATTAGGATTAGTTTAATGGCTATAAATATTATGATGAAAGATATGTCAAGTAAAATGAATATTTGATCCAAAGTTGCTTCATATTCTTTTGATAGGATGAGGACTTGCGTATATATTAATGGAAGAAGCCAGGCAGTCGATGAAAGACAGAAAGCCAACCAGAAAAAAAAGTTAGTGAAAAATTTAGGCTATTCTCATTATAGTGATCTTGGATACATTGAGTTGTGAGGTTAATTACTAAGCTATAGAAAATAGAATCAACTCAGATTATGGAGTTTTTTTTGAGAATTTCTGCCTTTATGTGAGGTTCCTTTCAACATCATTTTATTCTTGAGATACATTCTTCCATCCTGGTGCCTAGTTAACTCACTCTAACTTCCAGAAGAAAATGGTTCTATGTTGTAAAGGTAAATGACTGATAGAAATGAATAATTCTTCAAAACTGAAAACATATAGGTAGCTTATTATTTGGAAATAAGAAATAAATATTCAAACCTTAGGTTCTGGAGTTATGCAGACCTGCAATGAACGTGGCTTCCCTGCTTATTATCTGTGATCTCAGGCAGATTTCATATGCATTATAATCCATTCTGTCATACAGGAATTAGAGTTAAATCTTCTTGGTTGTCCCATAAAGATGGCTATGTGATTGGCGGTAAGTAGCAAAAAAGAGCTAAAGGATATAAACTATCTTGGTGGAAATTAAAAAGAAAATTGTGAGCATAATATTTCAAGTGAGGCAAAATGGTAAGGTCCTAGTTGAAGATACCAACTTCTTAGGTCTTCAAGTTCTCATGAGGGCATAGAAAATGGATCAATACCTCACCTCAAGTCTGATAAGACCTTATGTCTTATCAGAGTAACAGAGTAAAAATTTTGCAAAGGCTGGAGCTTATCCTTACTATTATTATGAATCTGTTTTCATCTTTCCGCTTATTTTTATGTTGTGGTTGTGCCTCCATCCCTACTAGATACTAAGCATATATATACACAATCCCTAGCATATCCATGGTGTCTATCATAATGCATGAACCACCTTCCCTCAGACATTCCTTCAGTCCAGTATGTCCTAGTATTACCTACATCGTTAGTAGAGGAAAGAATTGTTGACACATTTGGTGCCATACACAGAAAATGGGTGTTGTGAATCTAGAGACATTCTCACTAAGCCACAGCTATATTGTTTTCATGTTACTCTTTTCCTTGAGTGGATAACACAGGGATTTCTGGTCAGGTACCTTTTATCAGATGATCTTTGGTTTTTATTGATGAGGCACAACAGAAAGTAACACCTGAGCAGTGGTTTTCATATCAGGAGGTTTTATTTAAGAACAATGTGAGATCCAAGTAGGCCTCACTTTACTCCAGTATAAACAGTTTCCATGTTTAAAAGGTGGTCACTAAGGAACAACGTAAAGCAGCAAAAGGAAGAAAGGAAAAGATATTCATTTAAAATCTCAGGCTAGTTGCTCTGTGTTGCCAAATTACTCTTTACTATGCTAAGTTTCCATCAAGCAGTGACTTGTATCTGGCACTTAGCTTATGTCCAGCAACCTGCTAAATGCTCTGAGGAAATGGAAGCGAAGAACAAACAAGTTTGTTCTTTCTTTCTCTTTGACCTCACTCTTTTGTTTCATGCCTCGGAACTCATTATCTACAGTCACATTTTTTGTGAGTTTTTTTAGTCCCATGACTTGCGTTACCAATTGCATGTGAATGTCTCCCAAATTACATTTACCTCCAATGACACCCCTCCCCTCAACCCTAGATTCATTAATTCCAGCTGCCAAGTAGATATTTTCTATGAGAGATTTAGTAGACTTCTAAGGTCTGAGATAGATTTTAATCAGAACAAGATTACTAATACCCGTCCTCTTCCCAGACTATCACCTAAAACAAAAATCGACTTCACTGGCAATCTCTTCCTCTAAGTCAGTGGTTCTCAACCTTCTTAATACTGTGACCCTTTAATACAGTTCCTCAACCCATTGTGACTCCCCAACCATGAAATTATTGCCATTGCTACTTCATAACTAATTCTGTTACTGTAATGGATCTTAATATAAGCATCTGCTGTGCAGGATATCTGATGTTAGACTCCCATGAAAGGGTCATTAGATCTCAATCCACAGGTTGAGAACCACTGCTCTAAGTTAACATTAACATCCATTTCCTTAGATCAAAGGCCTTGGATTGCTCCTTGATTTTGCCCTTTCCTTCAGTTGCCCCAAGTACATTCTCATAAGTCTTTTTGCTTTTATAGAACATTGATATTTATTCACTTTTTATTATATACACTGAATCCCTGATGTCTGAGCTGAATTTCTGAGTGTCGAGAGATTTCTACTAAGATAATATCCCTCCATCTTCATGATCTAATCTCAGTTCATCAAATGGATGTTCAAAGAACCCAAGCCAACAGTCTTTATCATCTGGATGAGACACTGCATTTCCTTATTGCAGTTAAATAAGGATCAGGATAAACAAATAGGCCAAATAGATGTTTATTCAGGGAGAAATAACTTACAACCTAGACAGATTAACACCAGCAAGTTCAACCAGATGCTCTCCTCTCCGTGACCTGCCAGCAAGAGAGCAAGAGAACATTCCCAGCTCTTCCTCAGACCTCCTTCCACAGGTCACTTCTGCCCCTGGCTCCACCTCCCAATGGGCGTGGTCAGTGCCACAGAAGGAGACAAAGTGAATATCTCACTACATTTCCTCTCTGCTCAATTCCACGATGACTTCTCATCCAGACTGAAGGCTGAAAATCTCTGCAGTGCTGTGCAGTGCATGCCTCATTATACTTCTACTCATCTATGCTGTCTCTATTTCTTGCTCATGCTGAGTCATTGCCCAGTTCTCTGCCTTCCTTGCTGTTTCCATATCAAAAGGCACTGTCCTGCTAGAGTCCAACATGTCCCCAAAATTCATGGGTTCAAATAAAATTTCAATGTACCACTAATACAGCCCACTTTGTGTCAGGTAGAAGTTTAGTTTACCTTGAAACATAAACTGGAGATGGTTGACAGACACTTTTAGTTTTTACAGGGGCACAATATCTTGTTGTGTAGCTCATGCTTGCTTTGAATTCTAAAACTTACAGTCTTAGCTTCCCTAGCACTGTGATTATGGATGTAAGTGCTTCCATGCCTGCTCCAATGAACAAAAATTAGCATTCACACTTGAGTTGCTGGTGATGATATGCCATTTTTATGTTCTTAGCTCATGGAGTCTACTGAAATTTTCATGTATCTATTTCTGTCACATCACTTAATGTTTAAAACATAACAAAAAGTCTAAATTGTTAATTGTTTTTTTAAATACTCCATCCCACACTTTTGATTGTTTTATAAAATTTAAAATGTAATTTTATTATTCTTCTTTCCTCTCTTCCCTCTTGCTCCTTCTATGTCCAAAACCTCTGTCCAAAATTCTTGGTCTGCTCTTCTTTAACTATTGTTGATGAATATACACATAAATAAATGAATATACATATAACTTGTTGAGTCCATTAATTATTGCCTGCATGTAAAGGTGTCTGGGTTAACCACTTTGTACTGCATCACCAATCAGGGGCCTCGGGGATACTAGTTCCCCTTTCCTCAGCAATTATTAATTACCTGTAGCTCTCCATCTAGGAGTTGAGGCCCATCTAGCTTTCCAAAGTAGATATCCTATTTATTTTTGGATATTAACTGATGTTAGAACTATTGAAGTCTCGTTTATACAGCCATGTTGTTGCTGTTTCATGGGTATGGCTTCCTTGCCACAGCTAGAAGCCACAAACTCACATCAGACTTCTAGAAATAAATCTATTCTCCTTAAAGTGGCAAGTGAATCTTACTAAATGTATACTCAATATTTTCAAATTTTAAAATATATCCTCATATTAAGTGAAACAAACCAGACAAATATAATGTTCAGTTATATTTGTAGATCTACGATTTTTATCACAATACCCATACCCATATATATTATGAAACCAGAAGGGAAATTGGGGAATGGAATGAAACTGGTAGGGGAGAAGGAGAAAGGGAAGGTGGCATGGAGATTGAACATAGGCAAAGTATCTGATGTATTTGAGAGAAATTGTCTATGTGAAACTATCATAGAGTACAATGAACATATATCAATAAGCTTTTTTTTTTTTTTAAAGAAGGAAGTATATCCTTAAGCATCAACAGTCTTCAAGGACCTTATTTTTCTTTTTTCAGTTCCAATTGCTTCTGCAAGTAAAAAAGGATGGCCCCTTGTCTCTACTTAATTCTATCCTTCCCCAAAATCTTTTCCACCTTGTTATCTTCACTGTATCAACTACCACCATCTCTGTATTATTATTATTACATGAAGAACTTTAGCACTTTGGGTCCTGCACTTCTGTTTCTGCCATGACATCTGAAATGCAAAGGAAATAGTTGGTCCTTGTCCAGCAAATAAGAATTTCCTCCTGAGAAAAGGAACATCATAAATGTCTAAATGCATGAACATTTTTTTATTCTTCTTAGTTGATTGGCAAGTTATATGGACAGACAAATTTCCATGGATCACAGAGGTCCTGAATTGATTCTGACAAGCTGAGGAGGCAGCTAAAGTAAGAAAAAAAATGTAAACCCAAATGTGAGTGAATAGGTAGGCCACTCAACAAGAAAACACATTAGGTTTGACAAATCAGTGGAATTAGATTAGAAAATGAGGTAGATCTAAACTATCAGAGTGTTCAGTAGGGAATGCTGAAGATATCTGAGGCATGTTCCCTCTTAGCATCGTCACTAAGTGGTACTGCAGTGACATGACCATTCGTGGAAAGTGCCTCATTGCCCACACCTGCCCCTTTCCTGTGCCAGTAAATGGAGACATTGATAAACTGACTTCCTCTCCTTCCATCCATCATCGACAGCCTTCTCATAATTCTTTGAATATACTGAGCATGGATGCAGCATAGGGCTTTGAGCAATTTCTTCTCTCAGTCTAAAGAAATCTTCCTCTGTTTAACCCATGGCTCATTGGATTATTTTGTGTTTTGGTGACTAACTTAGTAAACCATGGCAAGAATCCAGCAGGAAGAAGAGTGTAGTAGAGGAGACATGAGAAATGATAGGATTCTAAGTGTATTTCTGTGGAAGAGAAGTCCAGATTATCTCACAGTTTTATAAGCATTAGGACAACAAAGGGGTATTTAATAATGATGTCAAGGCTTTGGGCATAGGCTGCTCAAGGTTATAGTTGTCATGTACCCAACTAAGAATCTAAACAATAATGAATAGGGTACTATAAATGCCCTTCTCCTATAAGATTGGTGACTACCTTAAATACTATCCTAGAGCATTCAGTAGCTGATGGAAGCAGAAGCAGATATCCACAGGTAAGCACTGAACAGAACTCCTGGGATCCAGTTGGAGAGAAGGAGGAGGGATAAAGAGGTCAAAACCATGCTGGGGAAACCCACAGAAACAGCTGACCTGAGCAAGTGGAGCTCATAGATCACTAGTCAGAAAGCTGGGCAACCAGCACAGGACCAAACCAAGCCTTATGAACATGGGTGACAAGAGGCCTGGGCAGTCTATGGGACTTCTGACCATGGAGCCAGTACTTATTCCTAGTGCACATGTGAACTTTGGGAGCCTATTGCATATGGAGGGATACTCTCTCAGTTTAGACACACATAGGAGGGCCTAGGCCCTGCCCCAAATATGTCAGACTTTGATGATTCTTCCATGGAATGTCTCACTCTCCCTGGGGAGAGGATGGGGGGTGGGATGGAGGAGTCAGTGGGGGGGGGCATGAGAGGAAGGGAGGGAGAGGGAACTGGGATTGATATGTAAAATAAGTTTGGTTCTAAATTAAATAAAATACATAAAAATAAAAATCCATGGCTCGGTCTCTCACTTCCTACAAATCTCCATTCAAATGCTTCCTTTCAAGGTCTTCCTTGACTATTTTCTATACAACAGCAGTGCTCTGTCTGGACATCACTCTCATTCCCCTTGCTGTTTTATTTTCCCCATTGTATGTCTCCCCTCTTATTACTGATACCTAGTTTTTCTTCCCCCCCTTTTTTTCTTGCTTAGACAATTTCAGATATGCATGCAATGTATCTTGATCATATAATCTTTAACTGCCCCCATTCCAATTCTGCCAGGTTCTTCTCATTATATCTCACCCCAAACTTTATCTATCTATCTATCTATCTATCTATCTATCTATCTATCTATCTATCATCTTTAATCCACTGAGTTAAATTAGTGCTAGATTTTCCTTTAGTTCTATCAGATCCACTCCTCACCTTTCTCCATATTCTTTTGTGTTCTGGGAAGCTCCCTGGACATTGCAGCCCTCTGGACTAAGCTGGGTTTATCCAAACTGATACTGGCAGGAGAGGAGAACATAGGAAGAGTGCCAAGTCTGAGTGCAGACTCTGCAATTGGCTTTGTGTCTGGCTGCTCCTTGACATGGACTGTTTCTTTCCCTGTGACCATAGTCCCTACTGAGTAGCACAGTCCACAGCCTTTTCACACTGGGTTTCAGGGAATTATTTCTTCCCCATATTCGTGAAGCTCAGAGTGCTAAAAGCTCTCCACTGTTGCTAGCTCTGGGGGACTTCAGTATAGCCTGCCAATTTTCTTTAATTCTATGTAACAGTTAACATTAATTCTTTGACACACCTGTCAAATCAGTTACTCTGCTAGACTGACCCACTTGTTTCCTACTGAAGACATCTATTTTTTTCCTATCTTTTATTTTGCATATCAACACTCCCATTCATACCACCTCCTCATGCACAGATATCCCTCAAGGGATTTATGACTAGATAATACTATTATATAGTAGACACTTGGAAAAAAATCTGTTGATGACTGAGTGACTAATTAATGAGCTGGTGAACTCTTCCTTACCTTAGCAAAGACTTCATGAAACAGGAATTGTTGCCGCACTTTGCACTGAGACTCAAAGAGAAATAATGCAGCTAATAAGATGCATCAGCTAGTCCCAAAAGAGTTGGCTGGAGTCGCTGCTCGGCATTTGCATTTCTTATACCACACAAGGACTTTCATATTTCCAATAAGTGAAAGGTTGTTAGTTTTGTTTTCCTTGTTTTATGGTATTTGATTATAGTTTGTGAATTCTCCAGCTGTCACAACAGTTAGAAGCACTCACAGGAAAAGGACCTAGCTTAGCTTTTAGCAAACAGTAGATGGCTTAATGACCTCCTAATTATTACAAAATATATGTATGTAAATGGGGTACCTGAATAAGACCAAACTAGACTTCCTTAATATAGGTGACAAGAGTGTGACTGGAACAAAATCTAAGGCCACCGGCAGTGGGTCCAAGATCTAACACAATGCACAAACTGACTTATTGGAGCCCACCCAAATGGAGAGATACTTTGCCCAGCTTAGACACAGGGGTTTGGGGGTGGAAAGGTGCCTTGGCACTGCCTTAACCAGATGATGGGGCAGACTTAGTAGACTTCCTATGGGAGGCCTCACCCTCTCTGTGGAGCAGATGGGAGGAGGGGAGTAGTGGGGGGAGCAGGAGGAGAGGAAGTGGGGGGAACTGGGATTGGAATGTAAAAAATAAATGAATAAAAAAAGAAATATGTATATATGTGTATATATGTATATGTATGTATATGTGTGTGTGTGTTCATGTATGTATACATATACATGCATATATACTAAAACCTAGCACCTACACTAAACCAAAGCCACACGTGAGTGTTCCTGGCTGTTGAAGCTCTTTCTGAAGCAGGCTGCTAGACTGCTTTGACAAGGCTGCATTATCTGCAATCAGAGCAGAGGGGTCAGAGGAATGGCTGCTTGGGGGCCTGTTCACAGGAAGTGCTTCTGAGCCACAGGAGTTGCTGAGGTAAGGCAGAAAGCAAGCTAGTTCCCAGCTGAAAGTCAGGGCTCCGGCCCTGTTGGATGGAAGACTAGCCACCTCCGGGAACCACATTGTGCTCTGGGTTTCTCTGAAAAAAATCGAACATTCCAGCTCTGTATTCCTCTAAGTTTACAAGAACTTCTCTCTTCCGGTGTCTTCCTCTTCCATAACAGCCGGGCCTCTGAAGGCATCGGAGACACAAAGAGGCTGCTCACAGCTCAATGTTGGCTGAGGGAAGACGGTGGAAGTAGTCCTGAAGACAACAAGGCAGTTACTGCACACAGACTTCCCAAGCAGAAGCAAAGAAATGACCCTAGGACAGAGAGAACAGGGCTTTAGGCTGAGACTGCTGTTCTGAGACTTTAGAGTTTCAAACCTATTGGAAAGTGAGCGATTCTCTTCTCTCAAGGCGTCATATGGGAAGTGAAACAGCACCCCAGATCTTCTCCAACACAAAAGAGCTACAGAGGCAGCTGACAGGCAGTCAGCAAACACGCAGTGTGTGTCATGCCGCAGTGGACAGTGTAGAGGGATACAGTGCTGAGCCAGCTATGCATCGCCTTATCTGGGTAGGAAGGAGGCTTACACTTTTCTGGTGAAAACAACAACAACAAAACCTAAGTTACCAAATTAGTCACTTCTGAGTATCTGAAGGGTTCTGAAGGACAAGTGAGGTGTTTTCAGAGTGTGTTTGAGCTCATCCGATAGGCAGGGTCAGGAAATATCCCTGAGTGGGAAGGATCTGGAAGAATGAGAAGTGGTTCAATGTGGTGATTAATGCCTGATGCATTTCTAATTATAAAAGCAGAAACATAGAGGGTGTAGCAGATGCTACACATTTGGGTAACTAGATATATGACAATCCACCCCCCCTCCCCAGATTTGTAGCCTAAGAGAATTTATTTTATGTCTTCAAGCTGGATGGAGTCCACTGAAGATTATTCTACCCTGAATGCCAAAGACAGGATGTAGCCATCTAGGGGCTCAAATGGACAGGAAGCATGGCCGATTCGCACGGCTGGGAGGTTTGGGCTTTATTGGTGGAAGGGGCAATGATTTTTTTTTTTCTGTGACCTTCAGGGGTTCCCAACCCTCCTGTTCGACCTTTCTGTGTGGTTTCCTCATCAAGGTCACTGGATTTTTACAGGACAGTGAATTTTTCCGTGAAGTGCCGAAGGGCAGCAGGCAGGCCTTTACAAAGTTCAGGGAGGGTCTGGTGTGCAGTCGCCACTACAGCTGTCTCTGGCTGGTTCAAGTGAGCTCCAGGCCGGGGCCTACTGTGGGGAAGACAATCAGAGGAGTCCATTGATGTCATTCTTAGAAATTAGATATCCCTATAGGTGCTTGACAAAAAGAATCAGACAATGGGGGGGGGGTAGTGCCTGTAGAATTTTGAAAGGTAAAAGTATGTGTAAGTCTTGTTAAAAAGAACTGCATTAAATTCAGCTAAAGAGAAATGAGGCATTACAGAGAGGTGCCCTGCAAACAGGCTGGGCCTAGAGCCCAGCTACCACTGAGTTTTTCTGTTATATAAGCCAGTCAATTCCTTTTTCCTTTTTTTTTTTTTTTTTTTAAACCTTTGAATCAAGAAGCCTGGCTAATAACGAGGAGGTGGCAAATCACATAGCCCAGGACAGGAAGGTTCCAGGATGACCTCACGCCTGAATGCAAAGCCTCTTGGAAACAACCTGTTCTGTACAAATGCTGAGAGTTATGATTATACCTGATGTGCCGACTGAACACTCACTCTGAATATGAGCCTGCCCCTGACATCAGAAACAGAAAGGTCTGTGGGTGGATGTTCCTAATGGCTGCAGGAAGCCCTTGCCACATACATAATTAACGCTGACAGCCAACCACCACTCAGTCCTCTGACAGTAATTGGTGAAACATTTTAAAGATCTCTGAAATGTAAAATTTCTTGTATCGGCTTCCACTAGCCACAACTCCAGATTTTTGAATCCTGCATTATCACCACCTTTCAGAGTCCCTTATTATTAATTTGACTAGCAAATTTGATAAGGTATTTCATGTAGAGTTTTTGAAACAGTACATGCTCAGAACCTCTTAGTGCTCCAATATGTGTTAAAGTTTACTTCTGTTATTTTGAAGGTTGTCCTGTCTTAGTTCTAGAATTCCAGAGTATATTAGCAAGTGTGGCCAAAGGACAGATGTTGCCAGGGTCTTTCCAGAGATCTAGATGACAGGAAGGGCTACATCAAAGGGAAGGGTTTGTGTGGGACTCCTTTCCACTAAGCTGGAACCCAGAGACGATCAGTATCTTAGTCATAAAAAGTCTTTGATGGTCACAGAATCTGTTGTTCCTTCCTTAACTACTATGTTCAAGCTCCAGGACCTGGGCAGGGCTCTGTGACTCTAAGAATGTTATAAGGCCTGCCAGATCTCCCCACCACCCTCTCATTGCTTACTTCATGTTCCTTAGGGTGCAGTGTGCTGTGCTGCCTCCTGATTTGTGACCTTCACACATGGCATCATCTGCACGGAGTCATATCACACTTACCTCTCACAGCTTAGCGTGGCTTCACTTCATCATCCACGAAGGTTTCCTTGGCCAATGGTCTATGCCTACTTGTGTTTCTGCTGCTGTTCTATCCTGAGAACTCGAGCCCTTCCTGTGGAGCTCTGTCTAGCAGTCTGTTAACATGTTTGCCTGTGTGATCCTTTCAATAATAGCACACTCCTCCTGAATGGAATCATCATGTCATGGGAACTCAAGGGATTTAGTTTCCTATTTTTTTTCTAGAGGACCTCAGGACAGGGCCTGAACATAGTGTGTGCTGAGCTAATACTCGGTGAGTGATGGGACAATCAGTGGGCATTAGGGACTAAACTCACTCTTTTCTTCAAGTTGTCTCAAGTTTCTATATAGGTGAGAGATAACTCAACGTACAAAAGGGGTATGTGGGCCATTGTTCCTTGTCGAACTCCTAAATTAATCTTATTTTAAGAACTAATTTCCGTTACAATACTTTTCCTTAAAAACTGGCTTCCTTGATGGGTGGTGGTGGCACACACCTTTAATCCCAGCACTTGGGAGGTTGAGGCAGGCAGATCTCTGTAAGTTCAAGGTCAGCCTGGTCTGCAAAGCAATACAGAGAAACCCTGTCTTAAAAAACCAAAAACGAAAAAAGAAAAAAAAAAAAAAAGATAGCTTCCTCCAGAAGAGTAGATGTCATTTACAAGAGAGATGAGCACAAATGGAGACTGGTACTCTCCCCCTACACTCTCCACCCAGCCTGTACTTCCTTTCTAAAGAGGAACTATGTAAGAAACAAGATACTGGTTTAAATATTCCAGCTGAGGAACTGTCGATGTTGTGTGCTTGTTTGCTTTTACTTAGCTGTCCACTTCAAGGCGAAGGAATAAATAATAATGATTTAGAGACGGGTTCAAATCCCACTTTGTGCAGCCATAGGTAAATGGACTGAACCTCTGTTTTCTTAACTACAAAGTGGAGGCAATTACCTCCTTGAGCTGTTGAGTAGATTCAGTCACTAGCCGTGAAGCAGTCAACATCAGTCACACAGTAAGGACTAAGAAAGTCACATTGCCTTTTTCTTCAGTGGATCTTTACTCTATTAGACCAAAAAAAAAAAAAAAAAGAAGAAGGTGAATGGTGATCATGTTATGAGAAGGAATGCTGACAGATGACCTTATGCGTTGAAAGATACCCCCTCTCCATGTAGCAAAACTTTTCTGCAGCTCAGCTGGGTTTATTAGCTACACTAGTCCGTGGCCTTCTGACTCCCCATACCCTGAGTCCATCTAAGACTTCATAATTACACATTCTTTCCTTGTGTGGCTAATAGAAACAGTCTGTTCTGATGATGCAAATCATGCTGTTACCCAGATAAGCACTTCTTAGTTCTCTATTGGTATCCATGTTGTGGAACGATCCTAGCTGTAGTCAGGGAAGTCAGATGAATCTTGCTGTGTTACTGTGCCTTTCCATCAGAGTCCTACAGGGGACTAACTGATTTCTACATGTCAGAAAAGGTGAATCAATATAATGTAGATAGTCTGATGGGTTTGTCTGGAATCAGGTGCTATTATGGGACCTATAACTTTTTCACTGCCCACTGATGGATCACCTTAGGTTGTCTACCTTCTTTCCATCCACCTATCCATCTACCTTACACTAAACAAAGAAATCACTGCTGAATATCCACTTAGAACTTGGGTCTTGGGCCATGCTAGAATAGGGAGCCAAAAGAAAGGCACAGCTTAGCAAAGATCAGTCAAGGAGCCAGCTGATCACATGCAGGTTACAGTGTGGGTGTTGAGGAAGCTACACGACTTAGGATAATAACAAATCCAGAGAGAATGGGGGATGGAGGTGACAGGACTTGGCTGCTGATCTAAGATTTGAGAGACAAAATGGAAAGGGGGTGATGTACAGCTGAATCTTGACACATAGGAGGCGGTATTAACAGGGAAGCAACTTAGCAAAGCTATAGACATTTTATAGAGAAGAAAGAGTATTCCTAGCTAGTAATTGCCATTTTTAAAACTGTCTTTGGAGAGACCTGGGTTCTTACAATTGGATTAAGATATCTGCCAGTTTGTATACTGTGAGAAAACCAAGATGGACACTTAGAAAAGTCTGAAACTTTGTAAATTAGATAGAATCAGACATGAATTTAGTTACATATTTGGAACACATAATGACTGATCTTAAAACGTAGTTTCTCTCACTTAGGTGGTTTTCTTTTGCTGTAAGCAGAAACTTTGTGTTATCAGCAGTAATGCAGCTACTTGGATAGGTCTCTCTCTCTCTCTCTCTCTCTCTCTCTCTCTCTCTCTGTGTGTGTGTGTGTGTAAACAAAAATAGCCTCTTTCTACACAACTTATATGGGAGGAGTCAAGTAACAAAATGTACTGATAACAATTCCAGAGCAAACTCTGTGTGGGCCATGCAGTACAACGCTTCACTAAACATCAACAGATGTTTCATGCATAAATTTCTTGTATGAAAAGTGGACACTGGTGATCTCAAAGTCTCAAATCTAAGAAAATTAAGTTGTTCCAACAAATTATTTGAATTGTATAATACCAGTTAATATGAACTTTATTGCAATGCCACCACTTTGATGTGATAAATACACTTTGCAAGAGATGCTTAATTGTGTTACTTAGTATGTGACCTGTGCCCAATCAACAAAGCTGACAAATGTGCTCATCACCGTAGAAGTACTGTAACAGAAAGTATGAGGTGCAGTAATGAACCAAACAGAAGATAACCCTGCTCCCTATAATTCTAGTAAAGTGTGGAAATCAATAAGGCAAAGACACAATAAATAAATGTCATTGTTTATCATCAGTAACTGATGGAAACAGATGCAGGGACTCCCAGTCAAATATTAGGCTGAGCTGGGGGAATTCTGCTGAAGAATAGGAGGAAGGATTGTGGGAGCCAGGGGAGTCAATGACATCACAATCTTGCATGGGACTGACCTAGGCCCTTTACATATATGAAACATTTGTATAGCTTGGTCTTCTTCTGAGACTCCTAACAATGTGAGCAGGGGCTGTGTCTGGCCCTTTTGCTGGCTTTTGGAATCCTACTCCTCATACTCTGTCACCTTGCCCAGCTTTAATACAAAGGGAGGCGCTTAGTCTTATTACAACTTGCTGTGCCATGTTTTTTTTCTTATCCATGGGAGGATTGCCTTTTTCAGAATAGAAAGCAAGGAGGAGTATATGGGAGGGGCAGAGGGAAGGTGGTGGGAAGAGACTAAGAGGAGAGGAGGGAGGGGAAAGTGCAGTTGGGATATAGAATAAATATTTAAAAAATAAAATAAAGCAGGAAAGGGGAATTCAGTGTGCCAGGGGCATCAGGTGAAGGCTACAATTATAATATTACTTGATGTGGACTTTGTTGAGAAGGAGTCATCCTAACATAGGTAATAGCAGAGATGTGGAGAACAGGAAAAGCATTTTAGGGAAAGAGAAGGGTCCTTACCTGAGAGCAACGTGAGGGAAATAGAGCGAACAAAGCACAAGCAGGAGGAGATGAGGAAAATAACGGAGGAGTCAGGGCAGATCACACAGACCATTTTCAACTTCTTTCCTAGGTAAATACAGTTACTTTTGGATTTCAAACAAAAAAGTCATAGTTCTGACATATTTTAAAGGATAACTATGGTTTGTACATTAATGGTAGATGGTGAAGGGCAATATTGCATCAGAAATACTAGCGCAGAGGTCACTGTAATCATCCAGTTATCTAACTGATGGTGAGGGAACTAGGATACCGGATGGATGAATAAGATGCTTGGATTTCTGGGGTAGCTTGGAAATGCCATCAAGGCAATTTGGTGGTGGATTAGTATGGGTTGTTGGTGAAAAAAGGAAAGGGAGCTCCATGGTGTTAGCCTGACATATTGGGATTGAGACTATCCCAAGGAGACCATGAAAATTTGTGAGTAGAAAAGATTTCATTCATGTTGTAATTTGGATTTGAGAGAATTAAAACCTGAAATGTCTATTAGAGTTGTATGCTATGAGTATTTGTTTTTATGATACAAGATCTCATGTGGCCCAGGCTGGCCTCAAATCTACTATGTAATTGAGGGTGACTTAGAATTTCTGATGCTCCTGTCCCTCACCTCCTGAATGCAGAGATTAAAGTCATGCACCTCCCTTCTTGATTTTTGTCCAGTACTGGAGATTAAAACCAGGGCTCCACACATTCTAGGTAAGTATTTTGCCAGCCCTCTGCTATGTTTTTACTGTTCACCAAAAGGCGCATTCAGATTTAAATTGTTGTTCATAGGATGGTTTTACTGAGAGCTGATAGATTCATGAGGAGGTAAGACCTTGTAGAAGGTTCTTGGGTTACTGGAGGTATGACATACTTTTGATGTGAATCCATGGTGGTCCTCCAAAGAGGATTGCTATAAAACTCCAAGATTTACACCCAAACTCTTATTGATCCTGTCTTGAGATGTAAACACTTATTTGTTTGCTCTCCAAATGTTTCTACCATTTCTATGATTTCCCCAACATGATTCAGTTAAGGAATAGCCCCTATCATAGAGCTGTGCCACATCCAATTTGACTCTGAGCTTCCAAAACTATAAGACAAATGACCCTCTTCTAAAGTGAGCTACCTCAAGTATTTTATTGCAATAATGCAAAGATGACTAATGCAACTTCTAAATGGAGATGATGTGAAGTAGGAAACTGGATGTGTGATTCAGTGAGTTAAAGAAGTAGGTCCAGCAAGGGGTTAAATTTAGTGTCTTTGGCATAAAGCTGGTGCTTGAGGCTGCCTGTTGAGAGAGCTGATAATGAGTGAAGAAGTAAAAAACAAGGGACTCCCATCAGAGACTCATATGTGTCAGTTACCTACTGCTGATGTAACAAACTACCACAAACTCCCATGGCTGACAAAAGTAGCAACTGTAGTGATCTATTTCAGAAGCCTTAACTGGGCCCTAAGGAGCCAAAATCAAAGTGCAGGCAGACCTGTACTTCTCTTTGGAGGTGAAAGGGAGGTTGTTCTGCTTTGATTGTTTGTTGTTGTTGTCTGATTCTACTTGATCCTTGCATATCTAAGTTTGCTGTTCCCTCCTTCTTTGAAGATAGCAATATCCAATTAAGCTGATCACAAGGTACTGACCTGCTTCCCCCCCCTTTTTTTTTGCACTTTTGAGATCCCTGTGCTTGTATCACTTCCATCTTTATAAACAGGATTCAAGAGACTGCATATAAATCACATAAGCCAAGTTCTTTTTTCCATGCAAAACATATTCATAGATTCCAAGTATTACCGCATACACTGTGAGTTTTTTGGGGGAGCAGTCTGCTCAGTATTATAGGAGGGCATTAATAACACAAAACCATGAGTTCCACTCAGAGCTGTTCTCTGAATATTCACGTTTAGGAATCTTTTGTAAACAAGGTCCAAGGTAATTGAATGTACCACACTGGCTTAGTGATGGAACAGGTAGTGATGAAAAGGGATGAGAGTGAGCATCTGCTCTCACCTCATTAAGTCCTTGATTTCGGTGAGTCAAGGTGAAATTGTGTGGAGTTATCGGGATCACGCTGACAGGGTTACGACTCCTCACCAGCCATACCACCCTACCCTAAGAGGAGTACTAAGGCAGGGAGCCCAGTTACAGTTCAACATCTGTGACCAGTAGGACCAAACTGGAGTGGAGCAGATGCTTACCGACTCTGCCTCAGAGCAACCAAAGGCAGAAGCTGTGTGACACTTCATCAAGGTTTGTTCAAGCCAGGTGATACTGCTATGAATAGACTTGGTTTTCTACTGCAGACTATTGCTTCAGGCCAGAGGCTATATGATTTAGGTATTTTTCTTCACAAACTTGAGAAAGATTCTGAACCATATGACAAGATTTTAAAACTACATTGAAATTGAAATAAAATAAGACAATGCCACAAAAAAAAAAAAAAAATTAAAACTGTTGTTGAGCCGCAGGTGGTGGTGCACATTTTTAATCCCAGCACTTGGGAGGCAGAGGCAAGCTGATCTCCATGAGTTTGAGGAGAGCCTGGTTTACAGAGTGAGTTCCAGGACAGACAGGCCTACACAAAGAAATCCTGTCTTAAAAAAACAAAACAAACAAACAAAAAAAAAACCCCAAAAAACAAAAACCTGTTTATGAATATTTTTGAGTGATATATGTGTAGATGTAACACAGCTGATCGTGATAAATGTGCCTCGAAAATTGTCATTGATCAAAACAAAACAAAACAAAACAAACAAACAAAAAAACCAAGACAAAACAAAACAAAAATCCCTTTTAGAACATCTTCCTGATTGGACCTTCCCACCACTACACTTCACCATGTCTTCTTTTGAGGAGGATAGTAGCAATTTAGAGCTAGTCAAAATTGGGTATCTTTTTTATGTTATAATGGCTCTAAATTTGAATCACTGATTTTAAAAGTAAATCTCAAAAACTGCACTTTCCAGTGTCTCTTCAACTGGGAAAGCACTAGATATAATCACTTACACAAATCTGTGATCAGAAAAGCACTAAATAAGGTATCATTTCCCTGGTCCTTGCTGGATTAGAGAACTGGGGAGGGACCTCTGAAGAAATCAGTGTCCTTGTAGAAGAGTCAGTTGATTCACAATGGTGTTCACTCTCGGTCAGGGCAGTTCTGAATCATGGCTGTGGGATGTATTCTGGAATACTGCTGTAAGGCTATTTCCAAAGTATTCTAAATTATCTGAGCTTCAAATAATTCTTAATCATTCTCACTTTTGTTTGAATTAGCATCTCATTCTGTGTTCTGCAACAAAGAATTCTGAGAGGCAGACACATAAAACCTTAATAAAAACCATCCTTCACATTTTGCCCATATGATGGTATACAGTTATTTTATTATGATTTTCATGACTAAACAGGAACTTTTTACATTTTTGAGAGGAGGACCTACGTCAATGTAGAATTATCAGGGTAATAATTTGGCCAACATGCAAAATGGTAACCCAGCAACACTTCTGCCCCCCCCTTTTTTTTTGTAACAGTTTGAAGTAGCAAGCATTATTGTAATCACTGAACCATTCTCCAGAAGCTAATTTAAAGCTAAGATGATCATTTAGTTGTGATCACTGCAATATTTTAACTTTCATCTTTATTTTGTTAAAAATTTTATGTAAACATTTCTTCATTCCATGAAACATGGAATTTCCCCAGACCTCCATTGTCCTCCTATCTTTAGAGGTTTTTACAATATTCTTTATAGAAATGCTCATAAGGAATTCTTCCTCTTTATGATTATGGCAGATACAATGAGTGTCATAGTGTTGCCTGGTTTGTTGTAGAAAGATATGGTTTAATAGTCTTCCCTTTTTTCTGCTTGTACAAAAGCTATGTACCAATACAACAGGTATTGACTAAGTATGTAAAAATTAAATGTGTTCACACAAGAAACACTGTTCACTGTTTAGTGTGGACAGAAAACTGCCATTTTCAGTGATAAAATAAAGCATAACGTTATTCTATCAAAGACAATAACATGATATTTTCTTGACTATTTTTACACATTTTTAAGCAATTTAAGTCATTCCCACAGGTAAATACTAAATATTTACTATATACAGTTGATCAGTGTAACTTTAAATAAAAAAATATAAATAGGTAATGTTTTATCTAGTTCAGTCAACTATACCATATCATAACTATATCATCAATGGGGTGGATTAAACAACAGAAATATTCTTATAGTTTTGGAGACTGGAATTTTGGAGATGGCAGTAGGTTCTTTGATGCTAAGGACATGCCTGCTGCTTTGTAGAGCACCATCTTCTCATCCTGTCTTTCCAGTGTCCTATAAGAACTTCAGTCTCATCATAGAGAACCCTCCAGTTTTCACAAAGTAGAATTACCTTCCAGGTGTCCCACCCAGGGACAATGCTTGGGGGCTTAGAGATTAGATGTGTGCATTCTGAGAGACTATGTATATTCCTTCCATAACAGCCAGATGCAGATAATGAATCCTGAAGAGGCTTCAAAGCTTAAATTGAGTTGACTTAATCAGTCCTTCAGCTTAACTGTGTATTTGCTTAAGCAATGTATTAAATTGTGTCATATTGGTAAACCTGCTCTATAACAAATATCTAATTCTTTATTCTATTTTCAGATCCCCAAATGAGGTGAATTATCTGTTTAACATGCACCAGTAGGCCATCTGTTTCCATGTGAGGACCAGAACAGAATCAGCTACTTATCATTTATGCTGCTCATCATTCTTTACTCGGTTTTTGTCTCCATCTGAATCTTGGTTATTTAAGACTGTTTTCCCATATATTCATTCTATATAGATAGGGGTTTTGTAAAGAAACATCTTTCAAGTATACCATGTACTTTACCAAGGTTGGGGCTTTTGAAAACATCCTCCTTATTTTAAATGCCCTCTGATCAACAAGGAACCAGACAATGAAGAAGAACCAAGGGGAATTTCTGTCTAAGAAAATTCTTAGTCAACTCCATTGACCCATTCACATATTGCAAAGAGAGCAAAAGATGGGTGGAGGATAGACTTTAAAGGACCCACAGAGAATTAAAACAGGAAGTCAGACTTCGTTGCTATGTGCCTAAGATGTACATTTTCAAGGACATCTCTAAAATTCTTTCCTCTAGATAATTTCTCTGTCCTCTTAGAAGCTGTTTATCTTCAGCATTTGCACACACTAGGATTGATGAGCAGACTCATAAGAAATGAATAACCTGATGGGAGGAAAAGGTACTACAATGCAGAACAATTAACCAAACTAATTTTGATTTGTATTAAAACTTTATGCAGAAAACACCCAAATTACAATGTAATACAAAGGTCGAACAACTTATACGTTAGCTAAGATCAAAGTGAAACATTTTGTGGTTTTTCATATTTTAATGAACATGAGATGGCGAAGATTTAAAGCCATACCCTTCTCTTAGTATTGTTACTGTTTTTACTTAAATGTTTTTTTTTTTCTGTAAGTAGTTATACTGGTTCACTTCTTCCCCAGCACACTATCACACCTCCTCCCACTTTTATATTATTTAAAACAAATTTTAAACTTAAATATACATAGTGACCATATTCTCCCCCTCTGTGTCCTTTCCAGTAAAATTAAAGTTCTTTATCAAAAAACAAAAACAAAAAACCTAATACAACAGCAAACACCCCCCAAACCAATAAAACAACATCGAAAAGAAAAAAAAAAATAACAGAAACAAAACTAAACACAAAAGCAAAACAAAGCACCAAACTGTAACCAAATAATAATACACATAAAAAACTATGGAGTCCATTACATTTTGGATTACTATTCCTGAACATGAGGCCTGACCTGGAAAGGTTTGAATACCCAGTGACAGTTCAGTTGTTATCCTTTAGCCCAGTGATCCATCCATCCATCCCTTCATTTTGTTAAATATAACAACATAGAATAAGATAAAGCAAAACTATCACATTGAAGCAGAACAAGGCAAACTAACAGGAGGAAAACAGCCTGAGAGAAGGCATGAGAATCAGAGACCCACTCATTCACACACTCAGAAATCCCATAAAACACTAAATTGGAAGCTATAATAGATTCATAGAGAACCTGGTGTAGACCAATGCAGGCCTTGTGCATGCTGCTTTAGTCTCCATGAGTTCATGTTAGCTTTGCCCATGTTTTATTGGTGTCCTCCATCCCTTCTGGCTCTTACTCTATTAGCCTCCTCTTCCATGGAGTTTCCCAAGTTCTGAGGGGATAAATTTGATGAAGACATCTCATTTAAGACTGAGTATTCCAAGGTCTCTCAGTCTCTTCATAATGTATGGCTGTTGGTCTCCATATTTTTTCCTATCTGCTGCAGGAGGAAGCCTCTCTGATGATGATTAAGCAAGGCTCTGATATATAAGCATAGAAGAACATAGTTGGGAATCATTTTATCAGTATACTACATTTCTTAGGGTTTTGTGTTTGATATAGATATATATATATATCAGAATTATTTGGGTCTTAACCTAGGTCCCTGAGCTATCTAGTCTCAGATTCTTTCACCCAAGGATTGCTGGGTATAGGTTTCACTTTGTGGAGTGGGGCATAAGTCAAATCAGATATTCGTTGGTTACTCCCAAAAGCTAATGCCATCATTGCTCTAATATATCTTGCAGGTAGTACATCATTGTAGATAAAGGGTTTGTGTCTGGCTTGCTGTTTACATTTCTCTTTTGATAACATGGAGACAAACTTCCTGAACCAAACATACTGGAACATAAGGGTGGAGGCTCTATGTAGGCAGCAGCTCCAAATCTTCATGTTCAAGGAATTATGTTGGTATTGCCTTCAGCAATGGGTACTTGCTGTCAATTTGTACAGAGCAACTTATAGTCTTGGCAACAGCCTGGATTGTTTAGGGATTCTTGTGGGTACTGGAAGCTTCATTTGGTAATGAGAGGTGGTTGGTTGAGGCTCTGTCTCCCCCATTGTTTGGCAATTTCATTTAGATCACTTTCACGTATGTTTGTGTTTCAATACTATCCATCCTTTAATTTTTGGCTCTCTTTCTCTGTATTTCCTCCCACAAGCTCCTCCCCTCTCCCTTCCCACTTGATACTCCTATTTCAGCTTGCTGCCACACCCATCCTTACCTATATATCCTATTTCCCTTTCCTAATGAGTATCTGTTCTCTCTGATAACTTACTCTATTCCTAACCTCTGTGGTTCTATGGATTTTTAGCTTGATTATTATTGACTTAAGATTTGGGATTATTTTTTTTCTAGTTCCATCCATTTGCCTACAAATTACATATTATCATTTTATAATGGTTAATTTATCTCCATTGTGTAAATATACCACATTTTCTTTATTCACTGTTCTGTTGCACAGCATGTAGGCTGTTTTCAATTTCTGGCTATTGTGAATAGAGCAGCAATGAACATGATTGAGCAAGTGTCTCTGTGATAGGATGAGACATCCTTTGGGAATATGCTCAAGAGTGACATAGCTGAATCTTGAGGTAGATTGATTCCCATCTTCCTGATGAACCACCACAATGATTTACATAATGCCTGGATGAATTTGTACTCCCACTAGCAATGGGTGAGTATTCTCCTTAGTCCACAACCTCCCCAGCATGAACTGTGCTTGTTTTGTTGAAATGTCTTCTTCATGATTTTTCCTTTGATGAGTATGTAGCATTCTTCCCTAACTCTTCTGATTGGTTTTTGTTTGGAGTCTGTTTTGTCTGACATTAAAATGACTACACAAGCTTGCTTCTTAGATCCATTTGCTTTGAATCTTTTTCCAACCCTTGACCTGAAATTATGTCTATCTTTGATGTTAAGATATGTTTCTTGGATGCAACACAATGATGGATCTGTTTTCACATCCATCTGCTAGTCTGTGTTTTCTTATTGGAGCCAATGATTGCTGCTTTCTGTTATTTCATTATATTAATTGTTGTTTGTGGCGGTGACCATGTACACATGTGCGCATGCGTGCGTGCGTGTGTGTGTTTCCCTATTTTGACTTTACTGGTCTGGGATTGTTGATTCTTTTGTTTTATTAGATGTAGTTAACCTCTTTATGTTAGAGTTTACCTTTTAGCTTAATTTTGTTTTATCATGGAATGCTTTATTTTATCCATCTATGATTATTGAAAGTTTTCCTCAATATAGTAGACTGGGCAGGCATTTGTGGAGTCTTCCCAGTACTTTCTGGCTTTTAGAGTCTCCACTGAGAAGTCAGATGTTATTCTCCTAGGTCTGACTTTATGTTACTTGGCCTTTTCCCCTGTCAGCTTTTAATATTTTCTTTTTTCTGTAATTCAGTGTTGTGAATGTTATATGTGGAATGTTCTTTTCTGCTCCAGTCTTTTTGTATTCATTATCTTCCTTATATTTGATAGGCATCTCCTTCTTTATGTCGGGAAACTATGATTTGGTTGAAAATATTTTCTGTGCCTTTGACCTGTGCTTCTTTTCCTTCCTCTATTCCTATTATTCTTAGATTTAGTCTTTTTGAACTATCACAGATTTCCTGGATGTTTTGTGCCAGAAAAATTTTAGACTTAACCTTTTCCTTGGCTGATGTACCTACTTCCATCATGTCTTCAATGCATAAGATTCTCTCTTCCATCTCTTGTATTCTGTTGGTACAGCTTGTTTCCGTTGTCCCTACTCAAGTTGTTGAACTTTTCCTTTACCAATTTTCCCCAGTTTAGGTTTTCTTTATTGATTCTATTTCCATTTTTAGGTCTTGAATCTTTTTATTCATTTCCTTCCCATGGTGATATTTTGTTCATGATTTAACAAATAAAGCTTGCTTAAAGAACAGAGTGCAAAGTCAATCACATTAGTTAGCTGTAGAGAACAGTGGGGAAGATAGATTTCTGTGACTTTAAGGCCACCCTGGGCTACATGAGGGTGAATCAGTCTAAAAGAGAAACAGAGCTCACACCTTTGATCCCAGCACTTGGCATGGCACTCTTTAAATGCCAACACTGGAGAGGCATATTAGGCAGGTGCTCAGTGCAGTCTCTAAGTCTGAGCAGCAGCAGATGTGAGAACTAGGTTCTCTAGTGGCTGGCTGCTTTGAACCCTCATATCTGTCTCTGGGTTTTTTATTATTCATGCTATTCCTTCAGTGTTTGTGTTTTCATTTCCTTAAAGGATTCATCCACTTGCTAGAGAAACACCCCCAATCTTATTCATAAAGGCTGATTTAACCTCTTTTACTTGTGATTCAGCTATGTTGGAATATCCAGGGACTGCTATGGTAGTGGTGGTTAGACTTTAGTGGAAACGTATTGTCCCGGCTCTTGTTGATTGTTTGTTTTTGTTGTTGTTGTTGTGGTGTTTTTGTTTTGTTTTTTTTTTTAGCAATGACATCTTGTTTTTGGACAATTACAATTATAGGAGCGTTGTCTTTGTTGTGTGAGTGTCTTGTTCCTTGGTTTATGCTGTCCTCTCTGGTTCTTAGCCTCTTAGGAGGCTGTTTGTTGTCTGGTAGGAAAATCTTCTGGGGTCCTAAGATATATGGATACTGAGGGTACCAGATAAAATGTGTTTCTGGTTATTGGGACCTGAGACTTAGGGATGGGGATGGGCTAGGAGAGGTTGATCGGCTTCACAAGAAGGAGGAAAGCAGGGTGTTCTACAAGGATCTGCTTAGTTAGTCACCTGGAAATGGGGGCAGAGAGTGTGGATAAGCCACAGCAGAAGGTTTCCTACATAAGTGGGGATAAGGGGCCTAGGGGATTGGCCTTGGAGGAATGGAGGGAGAGGTGAAGTCTGCAGTTAACCATCTTGTTTCCACAGTCAGAGTGGCTGTGGGTTCCAAAGGAGTGTCTGCTGGAGTTGGGGCCTGGAACAAATAAATGATGAGAAGGAATTTTGGGGGGGGGGACTATCTATGTGGGCCACTGGGTACAGCAGGTGTTCTGCTGCAGAGCTGGGGACGAGACTGGGGGACGAGACTGGAGGGAGAGAAGACCTGCAGGTAGTGTGCCTGCTTTCCTGGCAGGAGAGCTCTGCTGGTTCCCAGGGAATGGATTTTCTGTTTTAAACCGCCACTCTTGTATTCACACAAAGGCAAAAGGAAGGATGCAGGCCATTACATGTCTTCATTCTCTCTTGAGTTTCTAAGTGTCACACTTGTTATGTGAAGGACAGCTGTAAACACAATGCAGTTACCTCACCGACTTTATGAACTCGTACACAATTCATGCATCTAAAGGAAAGGGAAAAAGTACAATCAATATCAAACCACAGAAGTACAGCTTTATGGATTAGCCACTCAGGTATTATCAACTGAGATGTTATGTATTTCATCACCACAACCAGTTGTAATGGAAAATATTGATTTCAAATGCTACATCTAGAGGAAAGTCTATTTTCTAACATCTTTTTGCCCTGCCTCATACTTTCACTTTTTGTTTTTTTTTCTTGGGACTTCCCATTTTAGTTTCATATAAAACACTTCCGCAGGACTGTGTGTAGTAACCCCTGTAAATATCTAGGTACAGTTGATCAGCCTCTGTACCAAGCAAGTTTCTCTAAATAAAAATAAAAGAGGTTTAGTCTATGCTAGCATGATGCCAAATAAACAAATAAACAAAACAAACCATGTAGTTGATATTGCAGAAAACAAGGAAATGACACAAAACAACAACTATTATTTTCCAAGTCTGTGTGTATTTCCTAGTAATTGCTTGGTCCAATACAATAAAAAGGATAGCTTTGTCCTATTATATTGTCTTATAGCCAAATGCACTCATCAGTATGTATCTGACATAAATGTAATCTGACATGCCAATTTCTTTTATTAACAATGATTAAAAAATGTTTGCCAAGTCACACACTAATGTGTACCTTGTATGTAACCCAAAGGCCAGGAAAAAAAATTAAGAATAAAATCTGAGCTACTACATTAAAAAATCAGTCAATATGAAGTGTTTGTAAAACTGTTACAAAGGGGAACTTTGGTACCCTGCTGGTGGGAGTATAAAATGACACAACCACTTTGGAAAACAATTTGGCAGTTGTCTAGCAGTACTGAAGATGTGAATACCCATGACACAGCAAACTCCCTGCTAGGCATATGTATCTCCAAGAAAATGTATGTGCATACCAGCAAGAAGCCATGCTGTAATAAGGAAAAAAAGTCAGGCTAGAGATAGGATCACAGTATGCTATTGATACAGAAATATATAAACACCAATAGACTGGTGGTACAGAGAACTACAAAATAATTAACTCAAATAGATATGTGGGAATTAAGTGATGTGTTCAGTAACAGCATGCACGCGCGCACACACACACACACACACACACACACACACAAACACACACACACACACAAATCATAGAATGAACAATTGAAAGAAAGCCATTTTATAAAATTTAAATTAAGGACAGACGTATATTTGACTTTTGGCTATCCAGTCAGATATGAAAACATGGACTGGAATGATGGACCCCAAGCTCCTAAGGGAAGCTGCCACTGGAGAAGGAGAGTGGCGGAGGAGATGGGGCTGGGAAGAGGTCAGAGATACTTCGTCTTTCATATTTTACCTGACTTTTTTTTTTTAAGTTTTAAAACAAGTATGACAATATGTCAGTATTCTTTGTTCCTGGGACATTCGGTTATGTTAATACTGTCTACTTTTCCTAATTAGTTGCTCTTCCAATTACCAAAAAAAAAAAAAAAAAAAACCCAAATGCCTATCACTTTTGGCCACTCCAGTGTTTAAATCTGTATTGCTTGAATTTAAGAAACCATTTTTCTATGTTTAAACACACTGCATTTTACTGCATTTTATTCATTTACAGTGTTTATACTGGATGAGTAAACTAGGGGCTTTGGATGGCTTTCCATGGAATTTCAGCTTAATTAGGTCTCATGTCTATGCTGGGAGAGTGTAGGCAAGCATACTTTTAAATATCTGTTTATACAAGGTACACAGACTAGAAAATGTTTCCTTTGGTTTGTGCTCAGTACCCTGTGCCAGTGAGGATATTAGCAGCAAGTTGCAGGATATTTCACCCCTATTGCAAAGTCTAGGCTTAGTACTGCCATGCAAACGCTTCTGAATTCTACTTCCATATCCCTGTAAAGTACAGAAATGAGGACACTGTTCACAGGACCGCCTTGGTCTACGAACAACACAAAAGTCACTTCTTGCGGTGGAGTTTTAACCCTCTTGCTCCTGACTTTGCAGGAGCTCACAGGTGACACAATAGTCACCAAAGACTCCAGCAGGGAGCTGGAAGAGGACAGAGGGAAGGAGAGAAGTGGAGGACAGAGGGAAGGAGAGAAGTGGAGATAAACTCTGGCCTAAAACAAACTTGGGTTCAAACTCTAGTTCTGTTGTTCATTCCATGAGTATCTTGACACAGACTAATGAGTCCAGATATAACTCAGGGACAATATGAGTGACAGACTCCCCAGGACTGGGGAAAAATCAAATAAAATCCTCCTGGTAGTAGGGCTGAGACGTGGAGATCCCAGGTATGGCTGATTTCATGTCAATCTCTGTTGCTGCTGTCACAAGCCCAGTCTGAGGGCTCAAGGTCTATTTCCTTTGAACAGATGCAAAGCTGTATCCAGGCAAGCTGGCATTCCTCAGCATGCCTACACAGAAGCAGGAAGAGGGCATTCTGGGAAGAAGCGGGCATGCTGGGAAACGAGGCATGCTGGGAAGAAGAATGTCAGCTGGAGAGGGAAGGGCATGGGACTGTTCAAGGGGGTTTGGGTGGAAATTACCATCTACTATGTGCATTTAGGAAGTTGTCAAAGAATCCTAGGAAAAAAAGAAAGGAAATGGAAACCTATCCTCAGAGGATTGTTTATACTTGTTGATTTTTCCACTTGTAGATGAAAACAGGCAAGTGTTGTGTTAAAAGAAAATACAGGAAAGGGGGAGGGAGGGAATGAATACAAGTACTTTGCATCAGAACAGGAAAATACCACGAAGCCATTCTAATCTTCAGTCAGAGCCTAACCATCTTAGGGTCATAGACTTGGAAAGTAAAACCAGTGACTGACCCAGCCTGAGACCCTCTCCTTGACAGTAAGCCCAAGCCTGACACTTGCTGGAGTGCCAAGACCCAGAGGTTTTGTGGCCCAGGGATGTATGATAGAACCAAACACAGCTAGAAAAAAAAAATCAATGTCATATTGCCTAACGATATTGTGCTACACTCATAGATTGGTGCTTAGCCCAACTGTCATCAGAGAATTTTCATCCAGAATCTAATGGAAGCTGATGCAGAAATTTAGCCACACAATAGGCTAAGTTGAGGAAGTCCTGATGAAGAGTGGGAGAAAAAGACTATAGGAGCCAGAGAAGTCAAGGCCATCACAAGAAAAACCACAGAATCTACTAACCTGGGCTTATATGAGCTCACAGAGCTTGAACTGGCAACCAGGGAACCTGCATGGACATGACCTGAGCTCTCTGCAATGTATGGGACAGTTGTGCAATTTGGCTTTCTTGTAGGATTCCTAACAGTGGGAGTAGAGGCTGTCCCTAAGGCTTTGGCTGGCATTGAGGAACCTAGTTTTCATTCTGGTTGCCTTGTCCCACCTTAATACAAAGGGAGATGCTTAGTCTTACTGCAACTTGATATGACATGCTTTGTAGATAGCTATGAAGGGATGCCCTTTTCTGAGCAGAAAGGGAGGAGGAGTAAAAGGGGTAGGAGTGTGGGGGGATTGGAAGGAAAGAAGGGAAGTGGCTGGAGTGTGAAATAAATCAATTTAAAATAAACCACAAAAAAAAAAAAAAAAACATGGGAGAGAAAATGCTTAGTTTCAGGTGATGCTCCATCCACAGAAGGAACTTCCACATGAAATGAAATAGAAAGCAGACATGGGCAAGTAATTTACCTTTTCAAATATCTGGGTGGTGAGGATTAATCTTTTGAGAAATGCCAGAAATGTATAATGCAGATATTCTTTCTAAAACCCCCTCCTGTGTTGCAGGTTTATTTTAAACTCAAAATAGAAAATAATTGCAGTCAGTCCTATAGTCATCCTGCTTGTAGTTTTCATCTCAATGACTTGTTGATACAGCAGTAATATTATGGCATTTTCTTGGGTAGAACGGGACCATGGAACAGGTTTCAACTCTATCAAGGCTTAATCAAATAGTGAAAACATTAGTGATGGATTAGAGGTAAGCAGAAAAGAGGGATCCAAGATGATCTTCAGGTTTTAAAGTCAGTATCTGGGAAAACAAGGCACCTTAACCTACTCAGGGATGTCAGCAGGAAGAAATCTATTCTGGAGAGCAGAGAAAAGGTTCAAATTTGGACCTCAGCTCAAAGGACTTGAGAGTGGAACCATCTTGGGCGCATCCGGCTTTCCAGGCCTGACTTTTGAAAGCTTGGACTTAATGGTTTTGAAATACTCCTGGAAGAGATGATAGGAAGCAAGAGTGACCCATTTCATTTGCAGTTCTTAACTGAAAGATCTGTTGAAGAGTGCCACAAACTGAGAAAGTACAGTTCTGATTCCTGGAGTGATTCTCTGCAACTCTGACACTGACAATGGCAACCCCAGAATTTTCTCATGGGAATGGCATGCCATTTCACGAGGGAATCGGATTCTGCCATAAGGAGATGAGCTGGCATACACAGTAACAATATGGAACAGAGGTTTCTTGATTTTGATGGAAGAAGGCGACTATGACCTTTCTGAGTGTTTCCAGGAGCCGTCACCATTCTGTTCTCTGTCTCCACTGGAAGCACATTCTTGTGGATGCTCAGACTACTAGGGCCCAATTAGAACTAAAATTATTTCAGTCAAAAGAGATAAATAACTATCAGTTTTCCAAATAAAGCACAAGACTATGGACGGATAACATAAAAACATTTAATAAATGAGGTTCAGTGGTTCCAAACTTTGAAATTTCAGAGTTGTGTGTATTTTTAATGAAATTATAGTGTGCCTTAAACAGTGTTCATTAGACACTCCTGCCCTTACCAAGAGCACATAGTAAAGAGATAACAATGGAAATGCACATTGACCTGTGAGGTCCAGCTGGAGCTCACCAAGAGATCAGAGAACAGTATCTGGCGTTGACCTCTTAGTTGTAGGGACTGGAGGGCTTAGATGGCTCTTATTAGAAGTGACTCACGTTCAGTTCAGAGAAAACTCAAGAGACATTCCTTTCAGGCAGTTGAGATGCCAACTGCAGCCATGATTTTCCACTTACTCTGATGATTATTCTCATATGTCAGACTAATGAGATCTAGAATCCTTGGGGAGATGGGCATTTGGGCACACATGTTGGGGAATTATCATCATTAGATTAAGGGAGGTAAGCAGACACAACCACTGTGGGTGGCACCATTCCCTGGGCTGAAATTCTGGACAACATCCAAAGGAGAAAGTGAGCAGAGCACCAGGATTAACTACAGCCTGTTTCTTGAATATGGATACAATGTGGCCAGTTGCCCCAAGCTCCTTATGCTGAATTTTCTGCCATGATAAACCATCACCTCAAACTATGAGCCAAAATAAACCCTTTCCTCATTGAATTGCTTTTTGTCAGGATATTTTATCACAGTAACTGAATAAGAAACTAACATACTGATGTATGGTAGAAAGATATTTCATATGCAATCTTATGCCTGTCTATACCTGTGTACCCCCATAGCAACTGTAACTAAAGTATAAAACAATGGTTTGCTTGTTTGATTGGTTGCATTTCTGAAGTCAGTTCTCACCTATGTAGCTCTAGATGGCCTGGAAAACACTATGTAGTCCCTGGTGACCTCACTCATAGCAACCCTCCCTTATCGCCCTTAAGCACTGCAATTTCGGGTGCTGCCACTTGATTCTCACCTTCAGTGTACACCATGCACTGTCATGCTTCTGCTCCATTTCCTTTTCCTAAATTTGTCACAACTTAAGTTTTATGACTCACAAATAATATGGGTCAAAGTTTGTAAAACATTAACCAGTAGAGTGCCATTTTCCTATTTATCCTGTTTATTGTATTTTTCCAAGTTCCCTCTTGATTACATTCCATATTGCCGTATTAACAGACAACTCTGGTTCTTAGACTCAGAATAATAGAAGCTACTGGGTCCCTACACCTGTGATGAGTCATTGTGCTGGCAACTTGGCAGCAATGACCTTGCAATTTCTCTGTGTTTGAGGTAATGCTCTTTTTAGCATCACTGCTTTTTTTCTTTTTTACACCTGACCACAGTTTCCCCTCCCTCCTCTACTCCTCTACTCCCTGCCCCACCCCCATCTGTCCTTCCCATCCACCTCTGTCTCCAGAAAACAGCAGGCCAACCATGGATATCAAGGAGACATGGCATACAAAATGATATTCTTACGACAATTACTCTAAAGCATGTTAAAAATTAGAGATAATTTGTTATTACTAAAACATTTTAAAATGAAATTTGAATAAGTAAAAGAACTTTTGTATACAGTAGAAACTATGAGATTTTGTGAGTGCACACTTATCAGTTACGTAACCCTAAGTTTCCATTATGTTGATACATTTTGTAAGTCTACGGGCAATTGAAATAATTTTTATTTCTACACATAGATTCTATCTAGTTTGGAGAGTATCCTCCACTCTCTACCCTCCCTAAGGTCAGTTTAGTGAGTGAAAAATACTTTAAGTCATTTTAATATACCCAATATGTGAGTTTATCTTCCCTTTGGATTCTTCTTTTTAAATGATGGCATCATATTTACTTTTTAATTAAAAGAGCTAAATAACTATTTAAACCAAATATCATATCTATATAAACTTCTTAATTATATATTTTTGGAGAAAATAATCTTTTACCATATTTAAGAATTTAGCTGGGAATGGAAGATTCTGCTATATTAAATCAATAAAACAAGTTTGACAATTTCTATTTTTTGTTTTAACTTCATATTTAAGCTCCTGTTACTTTTTTCATTTGTCAAATATATTTCTTGTTTTGCAAAGGCAAAGTAAGTTCTATAACAACCAACAATCTATTATTATATTTATGTAAGTACCCATGATTCCTTCACTGAGGGTTATTTATTTACCCATACACTAAGGTATCTCTTAAATTAAAAAATATGCACGTAGTCTTACTGTGCATTGTAAATACTTCACGGAAACATTAATGATCAGACTGACAAGCATCTATACATATGTAAGTTTGAAAATCTGGACCATGATGAGGTAGGCTAGTTAGGAGTTTGGCATCACTGTGGTCACTCTGAGCTCATTTTAGCCACAAGTCTGATTCTTGTTTCACAGTTTAGATTTACCAAGAAAATGTATATTTTAGTTTCACACCCCTATAGTAAAATTCTTCTCTGCTATGGGAACCATATGCTTTCTTTAAAAAAAAAAAAAAGGACAAAGAAAAAAAGCTTTATTGGGGTACATTTCACATGGGACAAAATTTAACCTTTTACCTTTATTTCAGTGCTTTTGCATATATTCACAGACAGGGATATGCAATTACTACTACTCTGTTTTTAGAATACTTCATCTCTGCTAAAAGAAATCCCTTACTCATAAGCAGTAGATTTTACAAGACAGAAGAAAAATAATAACATCTAAGAATCTATTTTATATCTCCTCTTGTTTGCTTGTATGCTTGTATGCTTGTATGCTTGGTGTATCATGACTGAACTCTTTTCCCTTAGTAAAATAGTTTCCCAATGTGTCTATACTGTAGCATGTGTCAATGCTCCTCCATTTGTTCAAATAATACTTTGATGACTACAGAGGCCATATTTTATTTATTTATCAGTGTATTCGTCTGTTGATTGGCTTTGGGGGTATCTATAAAGAGCATCAATGTGAGCATTTTTCTACACAATTTCATGTAGAGATATTTTAATTTTTCTTGTGTATATGCACAGAGAAAGAATTGCCAATTCATATGGAAACCCTATGTTCAACATTTCAAGGTTCTGCCGGTCTGTTACGTTGGTAGTTCACAATCACATTATAACTTGCAATAGGACTCTGATTTTTCTATGTCTTCACCAGTACTTGTCATTGTTTACAGTTTCGATCAAAGCTATCCTAAATGGTGTGCACTGATTCAGATCCCTAATGATGTATTGTCTGGAACACACTCCCATGTCTTTTGTTTTCTCTTTTCCCCTTGTGTTGAAAATATATTCTTTTCTCACACAATATATCCTAATTACAGTTTCTTCTCCCCCTACTCCTCACAGATTCTCCCCACCCCACTCCCTCCCATTCCAGTCCAACCCTTTCTGATTCTCATTAAAAAAGAACAGCTTTCTATGAGATAACAACAAACCATAACACAATAAAATATACTAAGATAAAACAAAAAAAAATCCCATCAAAGTTGGACAAGGTAAACAGAAGGAAAAGATACCAAGAAAACGAACTAGAATCCAAGTCCCATAAAAGTATTAAATGGGATGTTAGAATGTTGCTGGACTATCTTCCTGTAGAAAAAGTCTTTATATGCTTTTCATTAGCAAGTTTGTCATTTGATCATTGGTTTGAAACAATTCTTCAACTATTCCAGACACTGTACTCCTACATATACTGTGAAGATATTGTCACCATTCTGTGGCTCGTGTTTCCACATATTTAAAATGGCACCCTTTGAAGCACAAAACTCCCAATCCTCATGAAGTCTGATTTATACATTTATTCATTTTATTACTTGCATTTTAGGCAGCTCTGGGATATCTAAGCTCATGAAGATTTTTTTCTTTAAGTTCCTTCTGTGAGTTTTATAGACTTAGCTTTTGCATCTAGGTCCATGACCCATTTAAACTGATTTTCATATTTGAAGCAAAGTAAGTGCCCAACATATTTTTGCATATAGATATCCAGTTGTTCAAGCCATGTTTGTCAAAAGAATGGCTCTTTGATCTATTCTATTCTCTCTTGCACAAGTTCCAAAATCAGAGAATGTGGGTCTTCTAATTATATTCTTCTTTACCAAGGTTGTTTTTGGCTATTCTAGATTCCTTGCCATGCTACAGGGGTTCATGCTGTCCTTGTGTCAATTACAGTCTAGGGCAAAGAAGAACTATACTTTAATTTACCCTTACAGCATTCCCTAAATCATGCATCTATGTCTCTGTATATAAAGAGTGCCCATGTTTTTTTTTAATTTATAGTTTCCTCTTATTTAATGTCTAAGACCAAGACCTGACAGATGACTACAATTGAATTGTCTTATGAATGACTCAGAAATTGATCCTTTACATCAGCCACGGTAATTAGACTCAATATAGAACCTTTCTGTGAGCTGTCAGAAATGAAAATAGCAATTTCCACCTAAAATTGCTTAAATGTGAAATAAAAACATAACAGTGCTGTGAATATTCCAACCATCAAGAATGAAAACCTGCCTAAGAATAAGACCAACCAATGCAAAAGTAACATAGCTAATGGTAGAGAACCTAAAAATGAGTCCTCAATACACTGTCTTAATTCCTGGGAATAGCTGTCCCTGAAGTGTACAGGATCTAAACAAGAGTGGACCATTTATACTAAGAGGTGTCCCAATTAAGAAGAAAAAGAGACAGACGGACAGATGGATGGTCAGACAGACAGACAGACAGACAGACACACACACACACACACACACACACACACACACACACACACACACGGATAATAGAATTCTAGGCAAATTTTTCACTTTGCAAACATAATAAAGATTTACTAATTTGATAAATAATAAAGTAAAGAACACACTATTTTCTAGCTACCATTTGAAAAGTTTGGGTGACTGAGTTAATCCTTTTCAGTAATTGAATAAGGTCATCATTTAAATAGTGCTTTTTATAAAATCCTGGAGTGGGCCATTGCACACATGAACTCATGGTGGCTGGAACTAGACACATAAAGCCTGCACATGGTCAAGCCAGATAAAACACTAGCAGGGAGAAGAGAGGTAGTTAGGAAGTCAAACCCTGGCTTAAACTATTGGAAATTGACAGCTTCTAAAGAAGAGAAGGTCAGTTTCCTTCAAGGCTTCAACCCCTGAGAGATTACCCATGCTTCAGTAGATAGCCCTGTACCCACCCATGCACACACTAGAAGCATTAAGTGGAATCAGTGTGTTTTAAAAATAATTTTAATTTTTAAAAATAATACATGTAGTTGGGAGGGAAACCCAATAGTTATGGGAGTAAAAGAAGAATTAGGGTAGTAGGGGTTAGATTTGATATAAAAACTAAATATGTAAAACATAAGAACTAACTAACTAAATAAATAAAAGTTCAAAGCCAGGTGCTGTGTTGGGTACTTGTAAGACCAGTGTTAAGGAGGCAGACTAGCTAACTGAACAGCAAGCCTAGTCAACTAATGAGGACCAGGACAACGAGAGCCCTTGACTCAGAAACGAGGTGGGTGGTATCTGAGAAGTAACAGCTACTCTCCACACACCTGTTCACACAAGTACACACATCTGCACATGCACATACACACCTGCATACACATGAATTTGGAGAAAAATAAATAACATCTTAAAATGTAGTTCTAATAAATTGGATCCCTCTTCTACATGAATGTTTTACTATTTGATGATGATGCCTGTGCTCCTCATTCTCCAGCCCCTCTTCCATTCGTTGAGTGGTTCTCAACCTGTGGGTGGCAGCAGACACAGTATATATCAGATATACTTCATCTCAGATATTTACATTACAATGCATGGCAGTAGCAAAATTACAGTTATGAAGTAGCAACAAAATACTTCTAGGCCTGGGGGGTCACCACAGCATGAGGAACTGTATTAAAGGGTCACTGCATTAGGAAGGCTGAGAACCCCTGCTTCCATTGGTCCCCACTAAACCGTCAGACAATGGAACAGTCTTTCACATTCTCTGGTATACATTTACCTCTTAACAATGTCACGTTCATAGTCCATGGCCAAAAGTATTTTAATCATGGCCCTTTCTCCCTCCTTTTGTCATTTTGATTGCCTCATTCTGTGCATACTCTTCCATCTGACCAATTTTTCTTTTATTAAATGACACTACCAAAAAGGGCCCTTTTATTTTCCTTATATTAAAACAAAGGCCTTATTTTTTGAACTAAAATAAAATAGACACTGTACATAGTATTATTTTGAACACGAGAACAAGAAACAGACTTACATGAAAACTTCTAAAACCAAAGTTATTTAATAACACAAGGAATTCTGTATTTCTGGATCATTTCTAAACATATGTAATGAGTCTCAGCATGGTTATTCAGCTAAACCACTAGACCCTTTCCCTGGGAATAATCAGCAAACTGTCATTTGCTTCACCCACATTGTTTTGCATTAAAGAAGTGGTGACTTTCACTTCTTCCTATACTTTGGATGAAGACTTTACAACAAAGCAAGCATAGGACCATCATATGTTCTACTTTCAGATTAGTAAGACTCCTGGAAAGTTTGGAAAGTCACTCGAATCCATTTCTTTGTCTCCATCTCTACTAGTGTTCTACAGATTTGGACCACTTATCTCTCACCTAGAAGAGTTGGCAGCACCACCTTAGCTGGCTTATAGAAACCAGCTGTTCTGTGCTGTTCCTCACTCTATAGCCATCTGATTTTGCAGAAACAAAAACTCTGTTGTATCTTTTCTTTCTGTGTCCATTTTCTGATTTCTTACCATCTCCACTACTCCTTATCTAGGTTATATTTATTTCTACCTTCTCAATGCCTTCATGAATTTACACTCCATTTTACTCTAATTTTGATAATATACTATTAGCCTGAAATACTTTTTGACCAATATGTTTTGATACACCTGACTGTAAACATTCTCCCTTTCTGGATTCAGAATGCCCCCAGAAGAACCACAAGTCCAGGCCTGCTATTTCTTTCCTTCACACAAAATTCCTATCACTATACTTTCTATGCTCTCCTTCTCACATCAATGCTTTGCTGCAGCATGGAGTGCAGTGAAGGTATGACGGGATGTCTTTACTCTGTTCCTTGCAGCCCCAAGGTTTTGCATATAATAGAGTTTATAAACAAGGCTTCATACTTCAGAAACAAAATTGTGATAAGCATCATGATGTTTATATTATAAATGAAGAAGATATTAGGGAAGCAATTTGGTGTGATCCTATAATATCCTATGAAGAATCTACTCCGTAATTATTTTTCTCGAGTGCAAATTATACTTCAAATTTTAGTTTATATGCTGATTGTCATAATCTCTTCTACCATACAAACATTTTAAGTACAGGGCAAATACTCCTGCATGCCTTGTAGCCTGATTGCATGGGGTAACAGTTATGTATTATCTACATGTTCCACTCCAATTACAGTTTTTCTGAGGGAGGCAGTTAGATATTTGAACTTTCCCTTCCAAAATGGTGAAGAACCATGTATCCTGAGTTTGTGATTACTAAGAGAATTGTGCCTTAAGACAGGCATCACTCCCAAATTGAAATGGAATGTTAAATTTTTCATTTATTTTGTAGTAAAATAATGTTTTCCTAACAAGAAGCAGTTGCCATCCAACTCATTCAAGGTCTTTATTTATTTATATTTTCCTCAAACAGAATGCTTTTGTTTTCTGTTTTGATTACTTTTCTTTGATTGCATTCCCAGGACCGCAAATGAAATAAAAAAGTTTTTAAGTCTTATTTCATTTGTGCATTACAGCAAAGTCCCATGTCCTCTTACAAAGTGAATTGACATGCTTCCTCTCTTTAGCAGTTGACTCCCTTTGTCCTGCCCAAAGAAACTCTCATAGATTAAGAACTTACATGAAAAAAATCCCAGAAACATATTAGGGCTGCCCTCTCTTGCAGCTTATGGGTATGCAAAAATTTAAAGACACACACACACACACACACACACACACACACACGTGTACACATGTACAAACATGCATATACACAAGAATGTGCTGCAGCTGCTTGAAGTGGCAAATAATAGAAAAATTGAGAGTCCATTTAAAAAACAAGAGCCACTAATATATTGCAGCTCACTTTTACTATGGAATATATGCAGTCATTAAAAAAAGAGTGAAACCAATTGGAATGGGGGCATCTCTGGGACAAGCTAGAAACCTAGTGCAAAGGAAATTCTCAGGAACTTAGCTATGGTGACCCTAGCTATGACTTCTGGCAATGGAGCCTGAATTGGCCACCTCTTATAACCAGGCAAGACTTCCAGTAGAGGGATTGGGACACGAATGCAACCACAAAATGTTCAACCTACAATTTGTTTTGCCCTAAAAATGTGCTATGTCAAAGGCGGTACAGAAATTATGGGAGTGTCCAACCAATGTCGGGTCCAGTTTGAGAGCCACACCATAAGAGGGAGCCCACCCTTGACACTTCCTGGAGGGCTAGGACCCAGAGAGGCTGGGTAGACCAGAGACATAGAGTAGAACTAAACATGCCTGGAAAAAAGTCAATGAAATGATTCCTAATGATATTGTGCTGCACTCATAGATTGGTGCCTAGTCCAATTGTCATCAAAGGGGCTTCATGCAGCAGCTGATAGAAACAGATGCAGGCCCACAGCCAAACATTAGGCAGCACTCTGGAAAACCTGCAGAAAAAGGGGAGAATAGTTTGTAAGAGCCAGAGGGGTCAAGGAAAACATAAGAAAACCCAAAGAATCAATAAGCTGGACTCATAGGGGCTCACAGAGACTGAACTCACAACCACAGAGCTTGCAAAGGACTGTCTGACCTAGGCCTCCTGCATTTATGTTATAGTTGTGTAGCTTGGTCTTCTTGAAAGTTCCTAACAGTGGGAGAGAGGGCTATCTCTGATTCTGTTACCTGCTTTGGGACCCTTTCCTACTCTTAGTTTGCTTCATACAGCCTTAATAGGAGAAGAGGTCCATAGTCTTACTGCAACTTAATATACCATGGCTAGTTGATATCCTGGTGAAGCCTGCCATTTTCTGAGGAGAAAAAGAGGAAGGAGGATACTTGGGGGAGGGAGAGATGGTATGGGGGAGGACTGGAAGGAGAGAAGGGGGAAACAGCAGTTGGAAGAGTCTGGGAGTTCCTACCCTGATTATACCAACTTCCTTTCCAGTTGTAACATCACCAATTCCTTTTTATCCCCTTCTCCCAACATGCTTAAGATAGTTCTTAACCCAGATCATATATTTAAAACAAACAGAAAACTGTACACTTTTTTCTGGCTGTGGTTTGACTAACATGAAGAGATGTGGTGTTGTTCAACAACTGGCCTTGCCTCTCCATTACCACAGGTAGCTGGACTCCTGAAAAGGTGAGTGTTTGATAAATATTTATGAAAGACATCTCTTTTTCATGTGAGCTCAGTGGTTTCAATTCTTCTATTAGCTTCTCCTGTGTGGATGCAACCATAGCCTATGTGTGATCAAAACAAATGATTGGGGAATAATGAACAAACCACATTTATCATAGAAGTTAAGGTTTTCTTATTTAAAAAAGTAGTTAAATTCATGTTATGAAATTCCAATGAACTGTTTACAAAATTTCAGTCATTTGTCATAATTAAATGATAGTGTCAATCTAAATGGTTAAGGTTTCAAATAAAATGATTGAGGTGAGACTACCCTTGCTTTGTGGTTCATGATTCAGAATGAGGACTTACTATTATAGTTGAATGTACATAGTCATAACAGTCTGTGATTAGGTCAAAACATTTGTTGTTTCGTTTGTTTTTCAATCTTATTTTTTGTTTGAATCTAGGTTTTAGGAGGCACTATATTAACACAATCACTCAACCCTTTGACTTCTTTCTTACACTAGATATAAACACAATACTGATGAATCTTCAAAGGGGACAGATGCAAATATGTTCTTTGTGGTCAACAATTAAAGCAGTGTTCACCAGTCTTCCCAATGTTGTGACCCTTTAACATAGTTCTTCATGTTGTGGTGACCCCATCCATAACATTACTTTGTTGCTACTTCATAAGTGTAATCTTGCTGCTGTTATGAATTGTAGTGTAAATATCTGTTTCCCAATGGATCTTAGCTGATCCCTGTGAAAGGATCATTTGAATACCAAAAGGGTCACAACCATGGGTTGAGAATCACTGAATTAAAGACTGGCAAGCATTAAAGAATCTTTGTTATTGAATGTTATTCTCTTTTGCTGGTCTAAGCAAAAGGCCATTCTGTTTCCTATTCTGGTACCTTACTTTTGATTGGATTTTTAGTATAGTTTCCATGCAGGGATCTGTACTCAAGATCAGCATGCTTGATTATCAGTCTACTATGGAGCTACACTCCCAATCTTGGTCAAAACTTTTCAAAAGGGTCTTGTTTGTGGCTCCATCAGGCCTGGAACTTACAACCTTTCTGCCATAGCCTCCTGGGTAGGTGGGATTAGAAGCATGCACCACCAAGTGTGACTCATAACTATTGTTGTTCAATTGAACCCTTCTTATATTTCTCAAAAATAATATTTTGCTATTGAATCACAGATTTTCCATAATTATCCTTATGTTTGTGGTTACATAAATCTTTTTACACTAACATCTCTCAGTCTGTTGGGTGGGTGGTATATTCTTATCTTGGGTGATCTGAATTATTGGTTACAATTACTAAGCCAGTCATTATTGAATCCACAGTTTTGATGTTCTTAATTTCCATGTGGTTCTTGCAAACATGACTTTTGATGAAGAACTCAGAAAAACAAAGAGGAAAATTAGTCTTTGTGCTGGGAGTCTACTTTCTGAAGAATAGTGTCTGAGACAAAATTAGGAATAGGAAATATGGTATAGAAGAAAGTCAAGGATGCTGGTAGTTAGTAAAGCCACATCTGCCATACATTAACAACTTAAATGATCAGTTTTGGAAATAATTTTTCAAGGAGACAAAGTGTTTATAATTCCTGTGGGTTATGAAAAACGATATGTCATTAAAAAAAACTGTTTCAAACATTACCTTTAAAACTGTCAAACAGCTTTTGTTTCCCACACTCAAAACTTAATTACTGTGAACAAAGGTGTACCCCAGAGCTTTTTCTTCTGCTTTGATTCTGCACACACTCTGTGTTCTCGCCAAGTAATATTTTAAGTTAGCTCGAGTTACTGCACCTTCAAAGCCTCGCTCTCACTTAAGACCTAAAAACAAGCAGCTCTGCTGTGGCACCCTTCCCAGCCCAGACTCTGCCTCCTTCTTCAAGTCGCTCTCACTTGCAGCTGCTGCCCTTTTCTGTCTAACACTAACTTCCAAGTCAAAGGGGGAGAGACAGGGATAAACATCAAATAGCAGACTGTCCACACGACAAAGAGCTTCGGGCAGTCAAGCAGGGAGAGCGCACCTTGTCAGAGCTGGTGCCCACTGTGATATAGGGCTCCTGGAGCAGGAGGAAAAGCAAAGTGATTAAGCCCATGTTCTGGCCTCCCTGTTAACTAGGCAGAATCCCAAGTCCTGTCAAAGGCAGGAAGAGCTTCTTCATGAAAAAAAAGGAACCAGTTCAAACCCCCTTTCATTATGAAAGTGACTTCAGAAGACATATGCACCACAAAAATCTATAAAATGGGACAACAAAACACAATACCATCATTGCAACATAGCATAAACAACAAAACACCTACCTCAGATCATATTTACGGTGAACATACCTAACCCTCACCTGGTGAGTGTGTGTGTGTGTGTGTGTGTGTGTGTGTGTGCATGTTCATATAGGGCATGTGCACACTCATATATAGTCCAGAAGTTGAAAACAAGTGTGTTCCTCAATCTTTCTTTAATATATATAATAAATAATATATACTTAACATATTTTTATATATGTATGATTTCCTGTGTTCATTATATATGAACTATGTGCTTTCAAGTGACCACGCAGGCCAGTAGATGACATCAGAAACCTTGGAACTCAAGTTAAAGGTGCTGTAAACTGCCTGATTTGGGTGTTAGAACTAAAACTGGGTTCTGTGCAAGTCCAGCAAATACTTTTCACCTCGGCGCCATCTCTCCAGTACTGTATGTTTTGAGACAGGATCTCTCATTGAGCCCAAAGCTCACCAATTGGTTGGACTAGTTGATCAGTCAGCACTTGAGATCTGACTTAGTTTTACCCCAGCAACAAAAATGGTTGCAGATGGGCATTGCTGTTTCTAACTTTTACACAGAGGGCAGGCAAAGAGAGCCCAAATCCTCTTGCTTGCACAGTAGGCATTTTACCCACTGAACCACCCTCCTTCTTTTCACAATGCTGGGGCTCAAACTCAGGACCTATGTATACTAGGTATCTTAGTTAGGGATTTTAGTGCTGTGATAAAATACCAGTCATGACCATAAGCCTCATAGGGACGAAAGTGTTTATCTGGCTTACATTTCCATATCACAGCCCATCATGGAAGTCAGGGTGGCAACTTAAAGCAGGAGCTGATGCAAAGGCCAAGGAGGATGCTGCTTACTGGTCTGCTCTCCATCGCTTGCTTCCTTTGCTTTCCTATACTATCTGAGATCACATGCCTAGGTGTAACATCACCCACAATGAGCTGAGCCCTTTCATATTAACCATCAACGGAGAAAAGGCTCCATAGGCTTGGTATAGGCCATTCTACTGGGGGGGTATTTTCTCAGTTGAGGTTCCTGCTTACAAAATGGCTGTAGCTTGTGTCAAATTCACATACAACTAGCCATCATACTAGACAAGCACTCTATCACTGACCTATATTCCCCAACAAGTTTTGGATCCTTACTAAGATTTGACCCAGGGCCCAAATTATTTTCACTGTCTACAACTTCCCCAATGCCCTATTCCTAGATCCTCTACACTTATTTATAGGGAGCCTATATTTATCCTGTCCTTTCTTTACACTTGATAATTAAAAAGGATGCTGGGCTAGACACAGAAGCATACAATAAATGCCCGTTAATGGGACTATCCATAGTCCAAAATAACTTTGACTTTGGATCTGCAGCAGTCCAGCTCCTTAACACCATAAACTTTCAACTAGTGAGTCCAAAAATCTTCACAAAATGTTTTATTTTCTGGAAATTTCAGTTCATATGTGATAACCTACATATATAAATGATTATTATGTGTTCATTATAATATAAAAGTTTTGAAAAAACAAACACAATATTGAGATGTTTGGGTCAGCAGGTTTCAGCAGGAGAAGGTATTAGCAACCAAACTAGACAACCTGAATTTGATCTTCAAGGACTATTTTAGAAGCAAAAAAATGACTAAGTTGTCATCTGACCTACACACACACACACACACACACACACACACACACACACACACACATACTTAAAACCATGACACTGTATCTTTAACATATGCAATTTTATCTATTATATTGCAGTGAAATTGAATAGAGAAAAGACAGCTCCCTCTGGCTTAACCACAGCAGGGGACTCTCCCCCACATGCAACAAAAATCCTTAGAGAACGAAAGGGTTAATGCTCCTTTGCTTTCATTTATTCAGCTACAGAGGTTCTGAACCTTTTTCAAGGCTTTTGAAAATTTATAAACTTACAATTAATATAAATACCATTGTATTTCCTTTAAATCTCGTTTTTAGAGTAGTAGTGTTAAATGTAAATTTCAAATTTTGTTAAAGTTTCAATTCCTCATTCGTTTCTAGCCATCAATCTTTTATTATTTTTGCTCAGCCAGATAATACTTTTCCTTAGCTTAATTATCTACTTGTATGAGTCATAAAGTCAGTAGAAGCCAGAAAGAAGTTCGGATTGAGTTGAGCACAGGGGTGTATGCCCAGCAGACAGAGGCAGATCTCTGAATTCCAGGCCAGCTAGGTCTACAGAAACAATTCTAGGAGATCCAGGGCTTTTTATGAGACCTGTCTCAAAAAAACAAACAAAAAAGTTTAGATTGAAAGGTAAGTGTTTCCTGCGTATTGAAACACCCATACACAATTGAGGGGATTGAAAAAGTCAGAGAGATAGGAGTAGTCTCAGCAAATCATTGCGAAAAGTCAACATGAAAACACTTTCAGTTACATTTATCTTACCATTATGTATTTGACAAAACAAATAAACAACCCTTTTTCATATGAGCCAAGTTATATAGCCATTTTGGAAAGTGAAGAAAGAATGAGACAAACTTAAAACAAGTCTAAAAAAGAATTCAGGGTTGAAGAGATGGCTCATTCAATTAAGTGCTTCTTGCCAAACAGGCATGAAGACATAAGCAGCCCCCTGGCACCCATGTAAAAGCTAAGCATGGCAACACACATGTTGTCCTTAATCCCAGTGCTGGAAGGAGAGACACAGTGTTCTCAGGGAATTCCTAGTCAGTCTTTCTAGTCAAATCAGAAAGATCTAGGTTCCATGAGGCACCCTGTCTCAAAAGTAAAGAAAAGGGAAATTGAAGAAGATATTTAAGTAGACTTGTAGCCTCCACATGCATGCATGAGCACCTTGGACATGGACACAGACAGACAGACAGACAGACAGACACACACACACACACACACACACACGTGCACGCACACACACACACACGTGCACACACACACACACACACACACACACATACACATTCATTCCTTTAGCATCCCAGATCTGTGATTAAAATCTGCTTCTAAGCCCAACACACAGCAGATTCACTGAAGATCTTGCCTGCTTTCTGCTGGAACCCTACAGGAATTCTAAATTCAGCTTCCTTGATGTTTCAAACTATAACAGACCTCAAAGGAACCCAGTTAGCCATAAAAGCCCTGAACTTGAACTGAAAGAGGCAGGATTTGAAAAAAGAAGTAATAAAATAAACTTTTGTCAAAGATCAAGAGAACTGAAAGAATTGTTTACATAACTGAGTTCAGCTAGCTTTATTCTCCAGATCACTCTGTTGTCTCCACTCACACTTGGCATGTGGACTCACCTCACCAGCCACTGTAGAGGACACATGTGGAGTGTTGTGTTTATGACATAAAGGGGACACTGACTTGCTCAAGGTGACTCTGTGCTGGAAATTCATGACATAGACTTTTACACAGTTCATGGTTGAGTAAGATTTATTGTGCAATGTGAGCATCTCAATGATTTCTATGGGGAATGAAATTCTTTTATTGAGAAAACAAGGCCATCCTTGGTAACAAAGCTTTGTTGTAGGGCATTTCTATATAGCAATAACTTATCACTACTTGGAGTTCAAAACCAGTAGATGAGAGCCTTTTGGTTATCTTGGATATCAGTTTCTGTCTCACAATGATAAGCAGGCAAGAGCAAAAGGGGAAATGTAGGCTTGTCCATAGTCCAGCCCCATCTTCTGGGGTAGAATAGCAGTAACCTGTGTGACCAGTGGTAAAGAGACACTCATGTCACTCGTCCTGCTTCACCCCTACAACAGCTGCCTGGCAAACAATAAACACTTACCTATATTAATAAGGAAGAAAATATGGGAGAGAAATGTCTAGCCCTACACAAGATAGTTTAAGAGGTCACATCACATGTTTATACTAAGCACTTACTATGCACCAAGCATTATTCAAGTGTTTTTTCTTATTAATATCTATCAGATGTTATTTATTTACTTAATCTTACTTTTTATTTGTATGTTTAACATGAAATTCTTAAGGCAGCTCCACTTTACAGAAGAGCTCAAGTGTATTAGGTCAAATTCACTATAAGCAGAGCCTCAGATGGGTTTTCTTGTGTGAGAGATTCATTGAAGGAGAGAGAGATGAGGGGAACCTATGAGAATTCTAGACCAAGAGTGACACCAGAGGCTGAATTTATGGGAAGAATGGTGGTCAGCATTTTTTGTTCTCTGTAACAGTTTATCTTTGGTTGCAGGCAAGGCATGGTTCAGTCAAAACCAGAAACGAGGCAGGTGTGAGATGTCGTCACTGCCAACACTTGTGTGCATTTGCTTGGTGTGAGGTACACCTGGGACAAGTCAGTCTTGTCTGAAGTCGCAAGGCTGGTACCTGGGCTTGACAGGTATGTCTTCACTAACCTCTCTCCATCAAGTCCCAGAATTGTTTCAGAAACACATCACACAGATTCCATACATCCTAAATGGATATGGCATGTGTTGTCAAGAACAGATTATAGGGCCAGTGGATTTACCCAAGGCATCAATAATGCCATCTTCCAGGAAATACCATCAAACATAGGGAAAGAATAGGCATTAAGTTCTTAAAACAGACAGAATCATACTAATCCTATCAGGAAAAGCGACAGTCCCTCCCAAAATAGCTGTACTTCATAGAAGGTTTTCCAAAGTAAAGCACAATCTGATCCTACCTCCTGACCATTTGATCCAGGATACACCCACATAGCCAAGGTTCGGGCCCAGTAAAACACTCACCAGTCATTGAACCATGCACAGCTTTCTGCACAATGCCCAATCTGAGTTAATAGTATGTCCTTGATGCTCACCTGCTGGCTGCTACAGAACAGCTCACTCTGCATGGTGGTTTATTTCATTACCATTTCTCTCACCTTTCTCAGCTGGGACCCTACTCTTTGTTTAATGATTTCTGCCTGATGGCTGTGGGTACTAACCCCGAACGCACACCATAAGCTACCTTTCTCTGAAAGCTGAGGATTTTCTCACAGGATGGCTACATTCTTGAAAGCAGTAAAACAATGAGTGTTATTTTAGTCACAAATAATAAAAACTCAAACCATATCAACTCAAGCAAAAGTGTATGTTGTTGGTTGCTAAGATGAGAAGCTGTTTTCAGACATGACTTTGAGTAATTCAAAGAATATCATACTTGCTCTCAGTTTTGGCTCTGTCTGCCTGACAGTGAACATGGCCACAGCAGCTTTAGGCTCATCATTACAGGTCACATTTCCAGTGAAAGCAGCTAGCCTTCTTTCCAACACACATACAACCCTTCTAAGGAGAGAGAAGTCCTCTTCCCTGAGGCCTTCCTGTCCATCCTAAATCCATCACTGGTCACTTCTGAGCACATCCTTGCACCTGGAATATAGGCATGCTGATTGACTGACTTGAGTTGTCTGTCCAGCTTCCATTTCATTAATAAATACTGCCAAGTCCCATACCAAGTTTAAAAAAAAAAAAAAGAAGAGATATGTTAACAAGTCACAGAGAAAGAAATGATAGAAAACCAAAATATGTAGCCAACCACTCTAGCTATCAATACTATCGCTCCTGAAAGAGAAGAGAGTTTGGGAAATCAACAACAACAGAGGGAAGAAATGAAGCAGAGGGCACCACTGGGAGATGGTGTGGAGGACCACACAGAGAGGCCTCAGAGCTGACCGCCCACAGAAACCTGGGAAATTAAGGCTAAGGTCTACGGGTCAGTACTCTTGAGAAGCCCTTGTTCTGAAAAAGAGCAACAGAAAGTTCATGCATGTTTTAAGACAAATAATCTTGCTTTTCCAAGCCTCAGAATAAGTTATCTAATAAAACTTTATGGACATGGGAAGAAGAGTCATAATGCCACTGGCTTGTTAAAGTAATCATATTTTAAGGACCAAGTGAAAAATACTGAAGTTCAAGAAGACTTGCTTTTCTCTTTTTAATTTTTGTCAAACATAAGGGAAAGATGAAAGAAAAGAAGGCAGGCAGGCAGGCAGGCAGGCAGGCAGGAAGGAAGGAAGGAAGGAAGGAAGCAAGGAAGAGAGCCAATCTAATCAATTCTTCAAATAGCAGAGTATTAACTGTCCTGGGTCTACAGTTTAATCTTTCTTTATTGTTTTGCTTTTGTATTTTTTGAAATAATCCTGATCCACCACCCAACCCCTGGGGCAGTTTCTTCTCAGCACTACAGAATTTGTGTGTATACAATGCATGCAATCACATGGCATTATCGCAGACTTCACATATAATGATGACACTGGTGACTCACCATTGGCAGGCCAGAAGTCCAGAGATGCCTTCTGAGGAACAGAGACACTGCCTACTCAATACAGCTTTGGTGGAAGCAGAGGAAACCCTTCCATCATTCTTGCAACTACGCCAGAGGAAGTGTTGGCATTGTATCTTATTCATTGTTGTGGGATTACACCTGCAACATGGGCCTGTCACCTCCAATGTAGAAGTATAAATCTCAGTGCCATACCACTTAGCCCATCTTTCTGAGGCCATCAGATGATGCTAGAGAATCACTATCTGATCTGATCAAGTTAATCCAACATATGCCTTACTGCTACAGGAGCTGAGAAGTGGCTTTTAATCTTAACAACATCCTCTCCCACCCACCCAACAGCCAACTCATCAAGTTTCTAAGCCTTCTTCTAACTAGGTTGCTGTTTTTTAAATGTTCTCATCTGGAAACTCTGGACATACAAGCTCTAAAAACAAAAACCATGAAACCCAGAAATTATATAGCACCATCCTACCTACAACTATTTTGTTGTTGTTGTTATGTCCTCAAAAGGGAGTAAGATTTTAATAACATTTCAATGGCATATATAACGCCTGGAGTTTCTCTCACAGTGACTGACAGCATGTGCTGGCCCCTCATCCTAGGAAGCTGTTTTCACTGTTACTAATTAACCCCAGCCTCATTCTTTAGATTTTACATATAAACTCTTTCCAGTGGCCCTCAAACTTTACAGTGCCTTAAACTTCTCCGAGAATAGTTTAAAATAAAAACTTAGGGTTGGTAGATATAAAGCACACCTACAAGTTGCAACTTGAAATTTTAGACACCAACCTAAATATTAAGAATGTAGATAGTAGCAAAGTTGAGATCCCACTTGGCGAAATACTGACTATAGATGAAGGTTTAGGTTTCAGCAATGGGATAGGTCTAAGTTCCAACTTGGTGTGAACCATCTGAGTCTGTTAACCATTAAGAAAAACAATGCACTAAAGATAGCTCTGTGTATAGATAAAATTCTCAGCAAAACCTCCATGACAACAAAGGATCTAAATGTTCCATGTAGGGGCTGAAAGAGTGAGGCTGCTCAGGAAAGGGGAGATAAAGAAACACTCATTGTAAGTGACTTTAAAGCATTGGTGACTGGCAAAGGATTCCAGTTACAATGTACAAACACGAGAATGACTCCCTGAAGCAGAGTCTTCACATCCAAACTGAAATGAAAGGAGAGTGTGCTGTCATTCACCATTTCAAAAGTTTCACCTACAACAAAGTGAAAACCAAAGGACAACAAAATCCCAAATCCACTAGAGCCCTATTAGAAATGTTGGGAGTAATGATTTACTGCTGAAAACACTGATTTAGTAAACAGTGATAATTATCATGGGATGAAGAGTACCTGACACTGATTTTCAGTCTTATGTGTCTGGTCTATCAGCAGTTCACAGCCTGCTTTTCTTAAGCTCCCAGAGATGATCATTTTCAGTAAAGATTGTAACTATTTCCCATAGGTCATATGTTTCAATTTACTGACTCAGATTTATAATCACCTCTCATTTAGCACTTACTATGTGTTAACAACTTTATGACTTTACTTCTAATTCATGCGAAAACTATATAAGAACCACTGCTCAGTTTCATAAAATATTCACGAAGCGTGATGAGGTTCTATGAGCCCAAAGGTAACAAATGAAAAGCTATCTCTCAGGCAAGACATCCTTCTACTAGAACCACTGCTTCTCCGGGCTGACTGTCACTGTCCTTACCTACATAGCTCAACAGGACCACTGACCCTGGTGCCACAGCTTTCCTACCTCACATTTTGTATTTCTACCTGGATATTTTTTTATCTTGAATGTTCAACAGCTTGATACGTGAAATTTCAATATTTCTTGCACAAACAAAGCCTGTCTGGGGATCAGAGAATGGAGCATGCCACTAGCTAACCATAGAGGTCTGGAGGTCTGTGCAGACAGACAAGAAGTGAGGTAGCTGGGCAGAAACAGGATGTAAGCAAGGAGAAACAGGAACTTGCTCTCGTCTCTGCTGAGGCGCTGAGGAGGTGAGGTGGGCTGTGGCTTTTTCCTTCTCTCTCATATCTCAGAAATGATTTATTCTGTAAGAAAGATATCGCCACAATTTCTACCTTTAATTTTCAACTTTGACTTCCTGTGGAAGTGTATTGAAATAGATGGTAGCCCAGTTTATACATAGCTTTGAGCTTAATTGTATGTCTAATAATCCTGAAGCCTGAGGCAACAGGAGCCTTATATCTGTGGCAATTACTTCCATTTCCTTACTTATATGTAGAAAAAAGTGAAGAAAACTTAAAACAATTTATTTAATAATAGCAACAAAATTACTGGTAATGATAATTAAGATATATTAAACATGTATGTTAGTTCTTTTGTGTTAATTTATCTCTATACTATGATGAGGTGTTAACTCTATCATAGTAAGTAATGAAAAACTCACAGGTGTTAAGGAGAATTGACCAATAATCTACAGCCTGTAAGTAGCCAAGCCAAAAAAGGAAACCAGAACAAAATGTTCATGACATTATAGGTAAAGCTACTAACCCAAGTGAGCAAGATGGATAAGGAAGGGACAATGGCAGATGCCAGGACATGAGCACAATTACTGCAATCTAGTTATTTTGACTATGAATATGGACCTAGGTCATTTTTTATGTGAAATCTCATAGGTAAAATATGTTAGCATCTATTTCTTTCAGATATGCTTATTTAAGCATTTTGTGGACCCAATACCTCTGGGGACAGTGTGACCACAACTACCAACAAGCCAGAGCCTGTACACACAGGGTACCACTGTGCCCTCTGTGAACAGTTATTTCCAACTCATTCATAGATGTGTATCTACCACTTCCTCCTCCTCTGTTATCAAGGACAGGTCCCAGGACAGCAGCCCACGATGCTCACATGTTTGGCAAAGGTTCAAATCACCATTGCAGCAATGTATCACCATACCCAGAATTCTTTCTCCCAAGGAGAAATTTTCTGATGGTGTCACCCAAAGACTGAGAGATATTTGCATCTGTGTACAATAAAAGGGCCAACATTTTAGTAAAAGAAATATGAGGGAATAAAACACATCAAGAAGACACCCTCATAATGATAGAAAATATTCATAAACTCTATATCAGACAAGGGTCAATATCAAACACATAAGGAGTAAAACATCTTTTTAATAGAGTAAGTTATTCAGCCATTTAATGTAGAACATACCTGAATATTCATTTCTAAATAGAAGACAAAAAAAATAGCCAAAAGACATATGAAAAGTGTTCCACATCACTAACCACTAGGTAATGCTAAGCAAAACAATGGGATAGCTCATTCTAGTTGACAACCAAATAAAAGATTACTTAAAAACAAAGTATTTCCAGTTCTTAAAAGAAGGAAGAAGGAAGATTGCAATTCTGAAACAGTTTGGGCCACAGCTGAAAATAGTCTGGGATACAAAAAGTCAAAAACAATAAAACAAATAATTTTACTTGTGAAATGTACCAAGTGTTGTCAAGAATGAAAGGAAGCAGAAAACTTTACACAGTATTGATGAGAGTGTAAACTAGTAGAGCCAATATACAGAATAGTATGGAGGACTATCCCCCCCAAAAAAGTTGAAAAAATGAAGTGTCATATGATACAAAAATATTGCTACCAGGTATATAGGCACAAAAACATGTAAAATCATAAGTCAAAGAGCCACCTTTAGGGATAGGCAATCAATCCAGGTGTAGATTAAGAAATGAATGGATCAAGAAAATCTATTGTGTCGCTTGTGTAAATGCATATGAGCTGGAAGAATATTATGTTAAATGAAACAAGCCCACTACAAAAAGGTCAATACACAGTCTCACTTATTTGTGGACTCTAAAATGTTCTCATCAAATTGGAATGTAGAACAATGGTTAGAAGGAAGGAAGTGTGTGTGTGGGGGGGGAGATGGAGCACAAAGGTCTCCCTAGACTGGGGGAATATGTTCTGATATCTACAGCATAGGAGGGAGTCTTCAGTTCACAACACTCTGTTGTAGAATTTGGGTAAAAATATGTTTCATTTGTTTATGTCGTGGAATATTGGTTTAAAGATGCAAAGATGTGTTGCATCTTTTTATGCTGTATTTGTTTTACTTTGTGAAACTGTGTTACTTTGCCTCTCCAAAACACGTGATCAATCTAATAAAGGGCTGAAGAGCCAATAGTAAGGCAGGAGTGAGAAATTGGGGAGACAGTCAGGGAGAGAGAATAAAACAGAAGGAGGAATAGGAAGAACAAGAAGAGGAAGACATTAGGGACCAGTCACCCAGCTACACAGCAAACCATGGAGTAAGAGTGAAAGTAAGATATACACAAATAAAAAAGGAAAAAGCCCAGAGGGACAATTTAAGTTAAGAAAAGCTGGCAAGAAATAAGCCAAACTAAAGGCCAAGCATTCATAAGAAAAAATAAGTCTCAATGTGTGTTTGTTGGGAAGCTGAATTTTCTCAAAAGAGCAAAGAGCAGAGAACTTAAAGAGTAAAGAGTAAAACCAGCCAACAGCAAAACTATATTGTATATTTCAACATAGATAGATGGGAGATGGGCATGATGATATATATATTTCTGCCACCACAGCATTCAACAAGCAAAACCTGTAAATGGTTGGGAGTTAAGCTATCCTAGACTGCATCATGGGTTTCAAGTTAGTGAAAATCTCTCAAAACAAAGAAACAAAAACTAGGGGGAAGAGTCATTTTTAATGTTCTGATTGAAAAGAAATAATGCATATTCAAGGTAACGAACATGAAAATTATGTTGATTTGATCATTACATAGGTATAGTATTAATGAACCATCACTTTAGCAGGATGTGGTGGCACACACCTGTAGTTCTAGCACTTTGGAGGCAGAAGGGTCAAAAATTCAAGGTCACCCTGAAATAATGGAAAGAACTTAAAAATCACATTGTAGCCCAGAAATACATACAGCTATTAATTAAAAAAGAGAAGGGGATATGTGGTATCCTTTGGTCGTCACTTGCCTTTTAATTGGGAAAGACTGACCAGGCTTTCAAAGATGGAATACCTGAGTTTGGGAGATGGAACTGGTGCTCTTGTAGCTATCATTTTCAGAAAGCCACTTGTCTCCTCTCATCTTGTCATGCCTTGTTATTGTGGAAGAGTTGTAGCATGGAAATTGGCTCCCAGCAAGTTTCCATATTGGAATCCAATGTGTTTTGTTTGGTTTTTGTTTGTTTGTTTTTTTGTTTGTTTTCAATTGACTATCTCCTCTTGAAGATCCCCCTCCCCCTGCCCTGGGACCACAAAGCTCTGTGCAACTTCAACCATCTTTGATGCAGATAAGGACAACACACAGGCTGAGCAAAACCAGTCAGCAGCACTTCATAAATTTATTCTCCTTCCCACTCACGTATATTAGTATCTGGGCAGAAATGTGACAGGGCAAAGTCTTGATGTGCACAGGAGTAAGACTAACACGGGCCTTCCTCAGTTTAATGGGGTACCGACTGTGCTGAGAAAGGAGAAAAACAGATCCGAACAAAATAACTAACTTAAATCAGTAAATAAAATACAAAACAACGAGAAATCTAAGAGCTGTGAGAATCCTAGCTCTGAGCCTGGCCTATGGACTGGGCGGTCATTTGGGAAAGTTAAGGCTTCTTAGGGGAATGAGAAATTTTTAAAGTAGTAGAATTTTGGTAGCTTAAAGCATCCACAGAATTAGGGGAAACTACTATCAGCTGCTGTTTTATGACTACAAAGGAAAGCATTATCAGCCCATGCATCTCTATAGCTTTTCTCCTCCTCCTTGTCCACAAAAGGGAGTAAGGATTGCTGGCCCCTCCCCTTCCTTATCCCATATGAGCATTCTTCCAATGGGGACATGGCCCTGAATCAGAAGACAGGCCAAACAGAAGCCATAAAAGACCTCTCGCTTTCTAGAGTCCTGAGGAGGAGACAGTTGCCTGCCTGAGAGCCCTTTGGGTTGGAAGGCAGCATATGGATAAAGGAGATGGACCCCAAGAAGGAAATGGTACTGTATGGGATGGTGCGAGGCTCCAAAAACTTCCCAGCTCAAAGCAGAAAGCAGATGGTTTTAATAATTTCGTCACATATGTTGCTGAAAGATACCCCAACTCATTAGAATTCCGTTTCGGGTGATGTTTACATTTCAAGTTTTTCATGGTTTGGAGCAGATGGATCATGGCTTTAAGCTTTAATAAAGTTGTACTTCATGATTTTGACTGTTCGGATCCTCCCCCAACCTTTTATTTTTCTACTTAAACACAGAGACAAGAAACTACAATTTCTCAGCTAGGAAAAAATAAAATTCTAGATTACAGAATACTCTGCCTCTGGTGCATGCATCTAGATGTTCAATCAGTGGTTTTGGCATGATCTTGTTGGGGAGATGGGTGTCTATGTGGCCAAATGAGACATCAGTATGTAGACTCTCATTAAACTTATTATTTATTCTTAATAATAGCTCACAAGTCACCATATGTCTTGGTTCTGATGATAGAACATTTAACAGGAACAAGCAACATTCACAGGCACAGACCCCATACTTCTTTACACACATATTTGTTTCTTGATAGATAGGTAAAGGAATGAGCGTAGGAGGTTGTGAACCTGATATTTAAGTTGCTTGCAAATTTCAAAGCCTGGCCCAGCAACCTCCTTTTAGAATTTCAGGAAATATGGACTTCCTCCTTTCTCTAACAGCTAAAAACTCAAAACAAATCAAAAGCACCATTTTTTCAGCTCCACAGAAGCTGGCATGTGGTCCTAACCAGGGAGGGTCAGGGAACAGGCTGGAAGGTCTGTCAGGACATGATGGTTGCTAGCCAAGTGTCTGTGCCTCAGGTGAGTTGTCAACACAGACCCATGTAAACTACCACCCTAATGTGGGGCTGTCTCACTGGGGGAATTGTGTGGGGTAAATGAACCAATTCACACAAACTGCTTAACTCAGAATGCCAGACAGTGAAATCAGTTAACGTTGTTATTACTTCAAACTGAAAAACAATTTTTTCATGTTTCCCCTCCATCAATTCTTCTCAGGTTCTCTCTACCTTCATAACCCATCCTTTTTCCTTTAAAAAACAAATCAACAAGCAAGCAAACAAAAGCAAAATAAGAAACACACATTTTTTCTCTCTCTCTCTTTCTCTCTCTCTTTCTCTCTCTCCCTCTCTCTCCTTTAATAGACTATGATCAAAATGGAGTGGACAAGTGGTACAAAATACCAGTGTCTCTGCAAAGAGAATATTTGCTTTTCAGAGGCCAGGTCAATGAAAACACTCATGGTATCTACCATTTGTCTAGTGCTTATATCAACATTTAGGTTTTCAAATCAATTCCACTCTTGTGTTTAGAGGTCATTTTGATTCCTACATTTGTCCCCAAGCTTTTATTTTATTTTATTTTATTTTAAATTATTTATTTATTTCTTCTTTTTCTAGATGGAGATTTGACCTATCAGTGATGGGTTGTTCTGTGGAAATGTGAAAGATTGTCTAATGCTAGCATTCTTATCAAATAGTTGCACCTCCGTTCATCTCAATTGTAGCCTTTTGCTATCAAAGAAAACTTTCATTTTCACTCCCTACCATTCTACTTACCACGAGGAAAGTAACACAAAGGAACGAATGGGGCATACCTAGATTCAGATACTGGTTAGCTAGATCTGGAGTTGGCTTGTCGTTTCCTCATGATAAAAATAACAACAACAACTTCACAGAGGCACTGAAGATTTGAAACAAACATAATATATTTGCTGTGCTCTGGACATTTCCATTGGTACCGATTCCTATCTCTGCCTCTAGTTCATTCCTGTCTTCTTAAAACATTCTTTTCACAGAAGCAACATTTTCAGAGAGAGTGCATGCCAGCCACTGAAATGAAACACTTTGGAGCCAGACTGCTAGGGTTCCACTCCTGTGTCTATAACTAATAATTCATTTGCCTAGCCACATCCTTTACATCTTGAGTTTAAAGATTTGCTTCAGTTTACCTATGTTGGAAAAATGAGCTAGCAAGTGAATTATCTAAAAAAGGATGAAACAAGTTACTATAGTCTCAATATCTGAAAATTATGTAATATATTATATGATCAACACACAGTCAGCAAACAGCTAAATAGAAGCAAAAGATTGTCCAGGATAATGAAACATCAGAGAGGAGAGAACAGGTGTAACTGTTTGCTCTGTAACTTCCTAAGCCTATGTACTAGGGAACACAGAATTACAGTTGCTTCAAGAGTACACTGGACTGCATCCTACCTGACCTGAGCTCTAACCAAGAATCAGATATCTGGTCAACTTCACAAAGCACACACAGTCAGATGCTGCAACACAACCATAACTAGAATTCTTTGTAACTGTTTGTTTTGTTTGTTTGTTTTGTTTTGTTTTGTTTTTTGCAACAGAGCATCTTTGTCAAAGGTGAAACAATCATTTAAGTGACTCTTCACTAGATATCCATTTCTCCCTTATGATTCAGTCCTCCCATGAAACAAATGGATTTTTTTTTTGTGGCTTGAAAGGATATTTTCCTTCCTTCCTCCTTCTTCAAAATGACTCATCTATTTCTTCTTGCCTGTAGAACACTTTTTTGTTGTTCGTTCTCCAAAACCTTCTTGTAAAGAAGGCAGTGAGTGAGGATACAAAAATAAACCATTGGCAGCAGAAATGATGAGAGCCTATCCTCTTGTAGTACCCCAGCAGCATGGCTGTAGCTGGAGGGTTGCATACAGAGAACAACTCTAATGAACGGCCTCAGTTCATGTCCTTGCTTTACATGAGACAGATAAATTGCTAGCCAGGGACTGTCTTTTCACCTGTCTGTTTTTGTTTTATACTGTGTAAACTGGGGCTAATACTGGTATCTCCTAGAGTTTGGTAAAGACTGAAGGTGCAAACACAGAAAAAGCTGTTTGAACAGTGAGAGCTACCTGGGGTAGCTTTCAGGGGTCACAATCACTTCTCAGCACTGACTGCATGCATGCATGAATGAAAAGAGCTAAGAGACTCAGACAGAGAGCAAAGATGCATGGTGGCCACAGCCATTTATGCCACCATCTTATCTCCTTCCTTCCTCCCCACAACTATGTTAATATTTGTGGCTAATTTGGAGAAGGGAATTCCTCATTTATCTCCAGATTACTTCTCTTCCTCTCACATGCACACATACACACAGCCATTCTCCAAAGCAATTCTAAAGTGAATTGATATGCCCTTCTTTTTTCCACTATTGACTCTGAACCTTATGAGTTGACTTTTTTGAAAGAGGGCCCAGAGAGAGAATAGTGTGACAAATCAATTCCAGTTTTAGTCTGTGTCCTTATCCAGCAAAAATCCTTGCTTTCTTCCTTGAGAACCCTGGAGTTGACGGGCAGAGCTGTGCTGCTGGAGAAGGTGGGGCTGTCAGTGGGTCAGTGTGGTGTGAGGCATCTTCCTTTCTCCCTGTTAGTTGTGAATGATCATCATTTATTAACATCTGTGATTGGAGATAGGAAAGAAAAAAGACAGAATAGTGGTCATCCACAGAGTATAGTATGAGTAATTTGAGGTTTTCCAGGAGAGAGAGAATCACATTCCATGACTTTGCCCAGATCCTCTGATTTTTACACTCATTCTGTCAGAATCAGACTGGCAAAGACACTTCACAGTTAGTGATGACTTTGACATTTTCTGACACCGACTGGTACTTGTGTTTCTCCATCCCAGAGCAGCTGAACTGACTACCTGCATCTTCCTGGTTCCTGATGCCCAAGTACCAAGGAGCAAGAGCTGAATCTGCAGCTGAACTCCACAAACAGCAGCTAGGGCAGAGAAGAGTGCAGAGATGTCTCTGGCCATTTTCTCTTAGGGTGGCCTGATGCATTGACTCCACTCAGGCCACATGGAGGTGCCAGGGAAGATGAATTGAGGCTTTTTCTGTGCAGTTGCTTCCTCTGTGCCAGATGAGTTCACCATCAAAGAATACAGTATGACTCTCTCCACCCCGAGCAGCTTGGCAAACACATCCTGTAAGCAGCCATGGTGCCAGACGTTTGCAGCAGCCTCTGCCACAGCAAATCAGCTGTGATTTTAAATGAAAAGCAGCCTAAGATGTGGAGATTACCCCATGCCACAGTGTTCCCCAAAACAAGAGCCTTGATTTTTGCCTCACAAGCGACAGTGACAGAGCTGATGAACCTTTGTTCTAAATGCCACCTTCCACCATTAAAATTTGGTCACTTGCTTTTTAAGCCTCCAAACAGATCGGCAACAGTATGACTCCAGCCCAAGAGAAGGAGAGATTTGGCACCAGCACATCAAATTAAGCCAGCCAAACTAAGATGAGAAGGAATGGGTCACACCAGGTAAAGCAATCAATCTATTGTCCTCCAGACTTTCTGGTTGGTTCACCCTGTGACAGACAACTTTTTTTTCCTTTCTTTTCTCCCCTGTAATAACTCACAAAGTCATCTGGGTTACTTAACCTATATGTTCAGTTTGTCCAGATATTTTCTAGATTCCATGTGAATTCTCATTCCCCCCCCCCCCCCCGCCAGACTCCAGCTGCCCCCAGTCTGAATAATCTACAGGGCCTAAACTAATGAGCGTGTTGTCAGCTTCTCAACGAATGTGCCAACTCATCCATGGGAGGAGCATCAGGAAAAACAGGGACAAGGAAAGGGTTTGTGCAGTGACTGTGCCTGTCAGTGGGCCAGCTGGAAAGTCGACTCAGATGGGGCTACTTCATGTTTTTCTGGAAAACACTGCAGGGACTCATCAAGTGCACATGATCATGTGTTTTCCTCTCTCCTTTCAGCTGTGGGTCTAGGTTTGTTGGCCCAAAACTACAAATGCAGAGGCACAAACTCCTTAACCTATAAAGCTGAGGTAAGAAAGACTGGATGGACAGGAGCTCACCACACCCAAGAAGAGGTCTTCTCTGTGATGGCTGGGCTCTCTGTTCTTTTGCTGGAATTTTCTGAGAGGAAAAATGAACCACGCTGGTGTCATGCTACTCCAGGAAACAACTGAATAATTATGTGGCCTTGGATGCTTACTAACTGTGGGATTTTTTATCAAGTTACTTTGCTTCTCTGAGCATCAGTTTCCACACCCAGAAAATAAGCATAGGTGACTAAATAGCAAGGATGATGTGAGAATTAAATAACCTAACTTACATAGTCTAGTGCAATGCTTGGCACCAAATTGGGTAAATAATAATGGTAACTGGCATGTGTTGGGAACTTACTATAATATATGCCAAGCACTGGAAACTTTAAAATGTAGTCTGAAGCTCTTAGGACAATCCTTTAAAGGAAGTGTTGTTATAGCCTTTGAGCGATGAGCCATGAGTAATAATTAAAGGTCAAATGACTAAGGCTGTTGTTTCTAACATGAGTACCGGTCAGTTAATAGACATCTCTTTGGTATAGTCAATTGTGAATGAAATCTAGGGCCAGGTAGCTTTGGATTTCATCTCAGCTCTTGGTCATGTAGCTTGGGGATGACAGTGAGCTTCACATTTCCAAGTAAGATAGTAGGACCTGGTGCTAATCTATGCCATTAAACAACTGAATATTTGTTTAGCATTGAACAACTGTGTGATTTTTACCAACTTACTTCACGTTTTTAGTGTTTGTTTCCATAATTGATAATATAGCATAGGTATTTGCCTAATGAAGGTTTTGAAATGAGAATTAGTTAAGCCAACTCAATAGGCCTTTGCAGTTGCCCTCAATGTGTTGAACTATCTTGAGTTTTAAAGCTATTTTCCATCCTTATATTTTTTACCATCAGACTTTCAATATTCTCATGCATTCTTGTCCTTGACTTTCATAGTTTTATTGTCCAAAAAAGGTACAAAGAAGTTTGCTATTTATTAAAGAGTTTGCACAGAATGCAAGACAGCTGGAGCTATGGGGCATTTGAAATTTTCAGTATGCTACATTGGGGACTTAACAGTATGTTTGTTTGGACCTCCTAGGATATTTTTACTGAAGGAAACTCATTTTGGAGCACTTGGGTAGTGTGCACTGTAAGCATGGACCTGGCATTCTAGGTCTTGCTCTCCCTAACCTCTCTTCACTAGACAGCATGGGTGTTTCTCACTTAAGGCCTGCTCTCAAATCCTCTGGTCTTCAGAAACGTAGAATATGTGTTGAGAATTTGTATACTGATTATATAATTAAGAATTATCATAGAATTGATAGTTTCATACTATATGTGTTATATTAGTTACTTCCCTATTGTTGTGATAAAACCCTATAGTCAAGACAACTTTCAAAAGAAAAATGTATTTGGGATCTGTGATTGTGAAAGGTCAGAGTCCACAGAGGGGAGAATGTAATTCAAACCAGCACATTCCACTCCTTATCCCCTATATGCCAACATGCATTTAGTTCAATTTCATAGTGAGGAACCACTATTTCATAGTGAGGCCCAAAGAAAAACAGAAAGCAAGGTGGGAAAACTCCATCTGATCTGATCCGATCTCGTCTTATTCAAACTACCACATACATTCAATGTAGTTTGACTATAAACATTCCCTAGGCAGCTACCTAACTCTCCTCAGATCCACTCCCATTTATTCAACCCTTCCTCCTCATCCTTCTCCTCTTCATCATTTTCTCCTTCTCCTACATAATTCACTGAATCCATTTGTGCTTCTCATATATTCATAGGTGTGGGGCCATCTACTAGAGGTACCACATTCTTATTAAAGAAATTTTTGACTCTCCCAGAAGTCATAAACTTTCAGTAGCTCTTCAGAACTTGCACAGGTCTTTTGTAGACAAGTACAGATGCTGTGAGTTCATGAGTATAGTATTCTTTTTATGTCCATAGGACAATATTTTTCTCCAGTCCTTCCTAACCTCTGACTCTTATAATATCTCCACCCATATTCTAAGGTACTTTATGAGCCTCACGGAGAGAACATGACTTATAGATGGCATGTTTACAACTGAGCATTTCATAGTTACGCTGTACTTTATAAACTGTGAGTTTCTGAGTTAGCTATAGTTCATCAAACAAACTCCTCTGATGAAGCCTGAGACCTGGAATAATCTACAGTTATAGGAATAGAAATTTAGCAGTCAGTTTATTACTATGTCAATTTACCAAAATAATAGAAGTTAGATTTGCCCCTGGGACCTGTTAGCTTCCCAAGCATGGGTGGATTCTTGACCAGATTTATAGTATCATGCATGTGTTTCCTTCTGTGCAGCAGGCCTTAAAACCATTCAGTGATTGGCTATTCGCATAAAATTCATGTCCCTATTGCACCTATGGGCATATTATTAATGCTCATGTGTTCACAGTTGGGTAGAGCTGTTGGTGATTGTTCTTCCTTGGAGCTTGAATAGCAACTTCTATGAAAGCTACCCATCAGGGAGGAAAACTCCTGGTTAGTTCCAACATGATGCCTCCATGTTCTGTAACCATAGTGTGTGATATCTTCAGCTTAGAGACTTAACATCAAGTTCTGATGGGCAAAAAGAGCAATGGCCATAGCCCACTGAACAAAAATTCATTTACACAGAAATAAAGACTATCCATCCCCCCAACAAGATCCCAAGAGTCTGGTTAAGAAACAAACTAGACTAAAGCTGATTACAGTGTTTCTATGTATGCCCAACCTTTTATCCTCTTCAATCAAACTAATTTGGTTCTTCACTGTGAAAGAAAATGCCCCCCAAAGGGAGTGGCCTTGTTGAAGTAGCTGTAGCCTTTTTGGAGGAAGTGTGTACTGTGGAGGCAGGCTTTGAAGTTTCATTTGCTCAAGCTTCCCTCAGTGTGAATTTCAGACCATTTCCTGTTACCTTCAAGATGTAGAACTCTCAGCTACTTTACCAACACCATGATGATAATGGACTGAACCTCTGAAACCTCAGTGTGAATTTCAGACCATTTCTTGTTACCTTCAAGATGTAGAACTCTCAGCTACTTTACCAACACCATGATGATAATGGACTGAACCTCTGAAACTGTAAGCCACTACCTCAATTTAATGTTTTCATTTATATGAGTTGTTGTGGTCATGGTGTCTCTTCACAGCAAGAGAAATACTAAGGGATTCACTCAGCACATCTATTCAAAAGAAGAATGTAGGACACCATGGGAAGCTTCAGAGCATGGAAATGTATAGCACACTATAGCCCGGGGAGGAGACTCTCATACTAGTGGAGCTGGCAGAGAATAGATTGTCTGACCTATCAAATTGCCCACATTACATGGCAGCTTTTCTCACTTTTGTTGAGCTGGGCTTCTGGTGATGTTAAGTAATTAATCTCGAAGCCACACTCTTGTAGGGAACTGCATTAAACCCATTGGTCTGTCAGGTTGGCCTTCAGTAGAACTGTTAACTTTTGTCAACAGGATAAAAATTACACTACATAATAAAAATGGGTTCTCTTAAGTTTTACCATCACAATTTTCTATTCAGTAAGGTGGTTGGAGAATACAGAAGTTGAACTGAAATGACAGCCCTCAAGGATTGTCCATGTGGTCCAGCATGTGGTCAGAACGATGACTGATTGTTTAGACCCCTGGCTATGCAGGCTGATATTTTCCCTGGTTTATGACAGTTGCTAAAGGGTTTCCTAAACCTAAAGGAGTGCTTCCTCACTTTCTCTCCCAAAGAAGACACAAACTTCAAAGAATTTCTGTAATGGTTTTTAACAGACATGCTGCTTCCCACAGTTACCCATACTCTCTGTGAAAGCTTTCATGTTGTCACTTGGTCACCAAATGTCCTGTATAAAGAAAGTGAGGCTCACACATCTTGTTTGAGAACAGTTTTGCAACTGTGCAAATACTGTGTGTGTGAACATTATTCTATTTGTTAGGTGAGATTTTGTTCTTTAAATAGCAAATATCTAAGTGGAGTGAGTTAGTGTCCACATTATGAAAGTCTTCACAAGTTTGTATTCTAGATTTTCATGGAGAACAAAATGACAGTTTGCTTTGGAACTCCTGGCTCCAGGGTTTTAGGATCTCGTTTAATTCTGACCTTTACTATGAAAGGTCTCAATGATTCTAGCCACTGAGGATCACTTATTCAAAACTATTGTTTATTGTGGGCCAGCGTCAGTGAACAATGCTAAGGAAACAAAACTGAATGAGAACCAAGGTGCCTGGGGTCGATATAAAATTATAGTTTGAAATAATATTTTAAATTTGTCTATACAAATCATACATGGTATTGGATTATTAAAGACATTTCTGTACACAGATTCTTCAAGTATATTCCCATAACCCCTAGTCTTGCAAATTCCTACCCCTCCTATTGGTCTTCTTTGTTCCTAACAGTGGGAGCAGGGACTGTCTCTGTCTCTGATTCTATTGCCTACTCTTGGGACCCTTTCTTCTTGCTGGGTTGACTAATTCAGCCTTAATAGGAGAGGAAGTGCCTAGACGTGCTGCAGCTTGATGCCCTATGGCTGGATGATATACATGGAAGTCCTGCACTTTTCTGAAGGGAAGGGTGAGGGAATGGATAGCAGGTAAGTGTGAGGATGAGGGGAGGAGGGAAGGAAGTGAAACTGTGATTGGGCTGGGAAAATTAACTAATCAATTAATAAAAAAGATTAGGTCATTGTTGTCTCTGTTTGGCTCATGTTTGGCTGAGACTTTTGGGACACAGCTTCTGATGTTATGTTGGTAGGTGATACAGTCTCACAGCAAAGTCCCTGATCTTCTGAATCTTACAGTCTTTCCTCCTCCACTTCCATGGTGTTTCCTGAACGTTGGATGCAGGAGTGAATGTGATACTGAGCCAACAGGGGATCTGTGAGTGAAAACTGAAAAGAAGCTGTTTCTCTAGAGACTGATTGGCCAATTTAGTACCGTAGTACCATGGAGAGACTGAGACACTGCAGGTCCAGAGACAACTCACCTTTTCCTTGGCTAGTTACAGCCCTTCAGAACAGCCATTCCTTGCCCACTTCTGTCTAGGCTAGGAACTTATATCTTGTGATTAGTAGATGTAAACCATTTGGAATCTACTAACTTAGTAAACTGGTAGCTTCCACAAATCCAGAAACTGAAAATGTCATCAGATAGCTTCTTGGACCGATAAAGAAGGCTTTGCCCATCTCACTATACCTGCATCTCATGGACTCTCAAATATATTTTAAATTTGCCTTGATTCATGACATTTTATTTCCTGTAACACTATGAAAACTTTGTAAAAGTGCTTCCATGTTGGAACATTGAATTTGGGGCAACCTAAATCTGAGTCATAGTCATCCAAAATGGCTTAAGAATAAGCCATCTCTTATTCCCTTTAAGATGAGAACTGTAGTTTTTGTGTCGATCATTATTGCATCCAACTGTAAAGGAGAAAACTCATGAGGTCACAACCCTACAAGAAGAACTATGGGCACCTAAGGAAAGCTTGGAGCAGAAGGCAGAAGAGGTGATTTTTTTTTCTAAGAAAGAGCACACCTGTTGGTTGTCTAGTGCCAAATGGTTAGCACTGAAAACTTACATGCAAGTAACATTATATGGACTCAACAGATTATATTTAGGAACATATATCCATATACAAATACAAATATGATATATGGGAGAGTTTGGAGGGAGGAAGGGGAAAGGGAAAATGTTCTAATTAAATTATAATCTCAAAATAAATTTGATTGATCAGCTAATTAAAAAGATTGGATATACTTTATCATTGTGTGTCGCTGAGACAAAGGGGAAAAAGAAAAGACTTAATAAACAAAAAGGAACAGGTCTGGAAATTTTGGATTGCTGATCTTTTGCAGCCTGAACTAGAAAGTCACTCATCTGGTTCCACTTTTGAGACAACCGTAGACATCTTTGTCGTAGAATATTATCTTAAATAGGCAAAGTTGTGTTATATTTGTTTATGCTGGGGACTATTACTTTAACTAGGTAAAGGTGTGTTACATTTGTTTATGCTGCATTTGTTTAAGGATATAGGAATGTGTGCTTAATTACATAAAGGTGAGCTGCATCTGTTTCACCTTGCCCACCTAAGGCTCCCGATTGGTCTAATAAGGAGCTGAACGGCCAATATCTAGGTGGAAAAAAAGATAGGTGGGGCTGGCAGACAGAATAAATAGGAAGAGAAATAAATGCTCAGGAAAGAAGAACAAAAGAAAAGAGGCAAGAACGAGGGAGATCCCTGGGGCCAGAAGCTGGGCAGCTGCCAGCCAGCCAGCCAGTTAGCCAGCAAGGAAAAGCAGTGAAAGTAAGATATACAGAGGAAAAGACACGTAAAAAGCCCTGAGGCAAATAAAGGGGGGGGGGCTGAGAGAAGAGGCAGCAGAGATGGGGAGGCTCAACCCCTTAGTAAAGATTCTCCTCATCCTCCTTCTCCTTCTCCTTCTCTGAAAGACACGCTTCAAGTCTTTACTTTAAAGTTTCAGTCATAAAACCAAATGTTCTCTTGCCACAGCAACAATGCATCCATCTAAGAACTAATGAGAGATGTCCTCAGATCACTCACTAGCCACCATAATTTAGTCAAAATTTCCAGTGTTTTGTGAATACACACATTCAAACACTAATGGACAATAGTAAGAGTCAGCACAATGAGGACTAGTAATCAGTGAGTGATGAATGGCTACCCCTCTTAGCTGACTATCTTTAATGCATATTTCTTAGGGAACTGGCCTTATGGAAGAATGGCCTTAACTTGCTAATGACTACTTCACACCCACACTTACACAGTTCATAGTCCCCTCCCTGCCTTCTGTTCCATGACAAAAGAGCATCCTACCCAAGGCTAGCTTCAGCTGCTCTACTTAAACTTCTTGAAGGGGTTCATACAGCATTGACCTTTCATCCACTAATTTTTTCTTTCTCTATTTGAATCCACCATTTGCACATTCTCTCCAGCTGTGTTCTTCAGTCAAATAGTGGAGAAGCTATGCCTCCATATTCCATGCTACACTTGCATGCTGTAGTTCAAGGCTATCCAATCCCTCCTTTCCATTTCAGCCCCTTGCCAATTTGTCTTCTCATTTCTCCAGTTGACTTGTGGCTTCTCAGTGATCTCTCTGAATCCTGTCCTAATGACCACTGAGCAGACTATCTGCTCAAGTCAGCAGTGGCTTCAAAATTATCAAGTTTGCTGAGCATTTCAGCCCTTCCTGATGTCCTATCTGTCACTAGATTCCAGGCAAAACTGCTCTCTCAACATCTTTCTTTTATTTTGAGTTCAGTGTCACCAGATCCTCTGTTTGTCTCCTATTCTTCTCACAACTCTTTTATACAGATCTCTTTTCCATTAAGAACATCCCAGCCCCTCCTTTCTCTGGGTAGCATTCCAGACCTGGGAATTCCTAGGAGCAGCTGTCTCCACTTGAACATCTCAGAGACTATCCAAATACCCTACATCCAAACCAAGCTCTGTTATCTCCTCAGCTTGACACTGGCATGCTTCTCCTGCAGAACCGATTGCATGCTCCATTAAATGTCACCATTTGATTCCCAAGCTGCCTTGTCCAGAAATTTGGGAATCATCCTTGGTACCTTCTTTCTCATCTCCCTCTATCCTATTGCTTCTCAGTTAATGCGTCTTCATTTAACCAAGCCAGCTCCATCCTGTAAATAGGTTTCCAATCTAACCACTTTCTTGTCCTTACAACCACTGTATTTCTCCTGGACTACTCTAGCATTCTACTCAATTTCAGTCATGCTCCTCAGTAGTCATGGCAACACAAAACACAGTGGAAGGCCTGTGAAAATGTGTGCTTTGTCTGGAAATCCATCCTCAATTCAGGCCACTCATCTCTTCTATTCAACAATTACACAGATTTCAAGTCCTTCCTCCTCTGTGATCCTCCAAACTCTCTCTAGTTTTGTTTTCTTTGTAACTGTTTCGTTGCCTTCTTCACATATCCTTTCTGGACAGCTCCACTGGCCCTGAAGGAAATCAAATCAGGACTATCTTTGGAGGCATGGTGAGGATTAAAGTGAGAGCTGGATGAGAGTTAGTGTCAGGGATGGTGTTAGGATTAAGGTTAGGTTATAGTTGGGTTAGGGTTAAGATTTAAGGCTATAGCTACTCCTATATTTCCCCCATGTGCTCTGTCCACTACTACTATGTTTGTTGTCAGTATTTCAATGTCTCCTCTGCTAGAACATAAGCTCCAAGAAAGCAAAGTAAGTAAAACAAAAACTTGTATTCCATGTTACCCCTTGGGACTAGAATAGTGTCATACTCTTTGAAGTTGCCCACTTTGTTTACTCAGGAGTAAATGCATGTTCTAATGTATTTGCTTGTAAAGTACTTGGTTTTTATACAAGATATTCTGTTACTAACTTCCTATATGGAAATACTCACTTCTTTTTTATACTAACTCAGGTCTATAATCATCTTAGGCTCCAAGAAACAAGTTACAAGCCTTACACACTTACCAGTGATCATGGTGTATTAATGGTGGACAGGGGTCAATGAAGTCTACAACAAGACTGAGCACCTCAGTTTATTCTCAGTTCCCTTACTCTGCTGTCTAGAATGTCTTCTCTCTATGCCTAGACCATTTCTGTCCCATCTCTAACATCACAGCACTGCTGAAACTGCTGAACACAAAGGCTGTAACTAGAGAGCCAGAGGAGGTAGAAATGTCGCCTGGTCCTGGTGTAAGGCTACAGAAAACCTGGATGCTGTAGAGAATGCACAAGTGTGGGTGCTTTTGTAATTCATGTGCCCAGAAGGAGTGCCTCTTTGCAGTTTGCATAAGGACTCCCCAGAGAGTTAGCAAGGCATGTGCCATCCCTGAGCTTAGTTTTTGAGTTCCTGGTTTAAATCTCACCTTGAGTCATGGAGAAAGGTAGAAATGTTTCCGCTGCCCTCATTTCTAATGGGAATGCTCCCAAAGATTGATGTCATTGTGCACTAAAGAGTCAAACTGTTTGGGCAACTTTAACTCAAATCAGTTCACTAGAGATTGGCATGGTTTTTTTGGGGGGGGGCATTTTTTATTTCCTTGGCCTATTGCTTGTTATTCTGATTTTTATTTTTGTGTTGCTTTGTTTTGACAGAGATAGAGAGAGAGTGGACATAAAGTTTGGGGATGGGTGAACTGGGGAAGAGTTGGAGAAAGAGGAGGAGACATGATTTTTTTTTTAGTTTGGGTATAGGTTGGAGTTTATTGCCTCCTCGCATGATGACCACCTCAGCAGTTTTCTTTCTCTTCCCACAGAAAATTTTAATAAAGAAATGAATTATGTTTAGCAAAGATAGCAAAGGATTTACTTTCTTTTTGTGAGTTCCCCTGAAAATTTTGCATGACTTCAGGAGCAGGCACACTAGCAATGGCTTCAGGCCAGAGAATTCAGCTTGGTGACAAGGAAGTTGGGAATATGATGAGCCTGAATTAAGGAAGTATTGACCAGAACTGTATTGAGATCACTAATCAGAGAGCAGAAAATGAGGTTATTTTATTTTGTTGTATAGAATTTATTTTCAGTTTTTCATCACTCAATTGAATTGTCTACTACATGCTTTGGGATGCTGAGGCATTTTGTGGGGAAATAGAAGTGCACAGTAGATTTGAGAAATACTAGCTTAAATACATTTGAACAGGCTTCTTAATAGTAATATTTACTAAAACAAAATATGAATCTTCAAGATAGGGATTAATATAAACCATGTTCCAAAACATACACAAGAAAGAAACCTCTTCAAAACATATTTCAAGGTCTGTGTTCTGTAGACCCGCCCTGGGGAAAAAAATGTGCTTACAAAATTCCCTTTTGAATTGCTCCCAAACTATCCACCCAAATATCTAGAGAACCGTCATCCTGTCCTAAGACTTCCTTCTCTACTATAGTTTGGAGCCAAACCAAATTGTATTTTGAGAATTTGATTTTCTAAAAGGTATTTATTAGTGGTTGGTGATAGACAATGGCAGGGATCTTCAGGCATGATGCAATGTAAAATATAGCTAAATTTTGGAGGATTGAGAAAAGTGCCAAGTTTGGTATCAAATTCTACCTTTTTCTTGATTGGATAGTTTGTTGTGGCTGTTGCTTGCCTGTCTGCTCTGTTCCTTGTTTAATTTGAGGGTTTTCTTTTGCTTTGCCTTAAATTCTCTGTGTTGTGTGGTGATATATTATTTATGCTTTATTAAAACTTGCCTGAGAGTTCAGAATGCATAGCTAGCTACAAGCCATAGATCCAGGCAGTGGTGATACACATCTGTAATCCCAGCAATGATACTAGCTAGCCATAGAGCTAGGCAGTGGTGGCACACACCTTTAATCCCAGGACTCAAGAGACAAGCAGATGCATTTCTGTTAGTTTAAGGCCACACTGATCTACATGAAATTGACCCAGTCTAAAAGAGAAACAACTCACACAAAAGTGATCTCAGCTCTTGGGATTACACACCTTTAATCTCAGCATTTGAGGTATGTAAAATAGGAGCAGATATTCAGTCTGGGGCATTTTGGTCTTCAGCCATCATCTGGCAATTAGTCTCCAGCCACATTGAGGGTAAAATTGCTTCAGCCTTGATAGAGGTAAGAGCTACTGGCTTGGCTGCTTTACTTCTCTGATCTTTCAGCTTGAACCCCAATATCTGTTTCAGGGTTTTTATTTTTCATGTTACCATGTTGAGTGTGATTAAGTGATCATCTTTCCTTTTTCATTCTCCAGTTTTAGAAGTAATTTATAATCTCCAGATTTCTGGGCATCTGTTGTCAAATATCTCTATAAAATGGTCACTCTTAAAATGTATGGGAAGCACATTCAGAGACCCCGTCAGTGAATCCATGAATCCATAGGTAGTATTGGCTCTTATGATTAATGCCTTTTCTTTCTTAATTGTTCATCATGTACTATAGGCCTAACCTTTCAAGTATGAGATGCAGTCGCAAAACTAACTCAGTTCATTTTTCCTTCTTTGTAATTTCACAGATTTGTTCTCAGCTACCTATCTCAGCAGATGATGGTTTTCTTTGCTTAAGTTGAAAGGTTCCACCTTTTCCCTTAAAGCAGCTCCTTGGGTTCCTGTCTGGCTCATCTGCATTGCCAACATTATTATTCTTGTGCTCCAGGGTCATTGGTCAATAAGATAGGGCTCTTAAATATTACCTGGATCCAGCCTGATACTCAAGACAGATGGACTGTCAGGCAGGTATTGTATACAATGTAGATACAGGTGTGTTGTAGAATATTAGATGAGGATATTTTACATTTGTTTATGCTGTGGAACATTTGTTTAATGATGCAAAGATGTATTTTATGTGGCATTTGTTTAACTCTGTAAAGCTGTGTTACTTGGCTGCCTAATACACCTGATTGGTTTAATAATAGCTAGGTAGGGGAAGGATAGCAGGGCTGACAGGCAGAGAGAATAAATAGGAGGAGAAATCTGGAAATAGAGATGGAGAAGCAATAAAATGGAGAAAGAGAGGAGGACATCAGGTGCCAGCCACACATCAAGCCATGAAGTAAGAGGTAAAGAATGTTACATAGAAATATAAAAGCCCAGAGGCAAAAGGTAGGCAGAGTAATGTAAGTTAAGAAAATCTGGCTAGAAACAAACCAAGATAATGCCAGGCATTCCTAAGAAGCAATAAGCCCTGCCTCTGTGTGTTTATTTGGGAGCTGGGAGCAAAGGAATCATTCTCCTCCCCACAAAACAGAACCTACTTCTGGAGTTCATCACCCTGCTGAGAAGAGAATACAGTTCAAAATTTGTGAATTGTACATTTCTGAAAATGTCCATTTACTATTTCTGAACATAGATGAAAATAGGTATCTGAAGCAGCAGAATGTGAGAGCACAGATAAAGGATGGATACCGTCTGGAAGAATTGTGGGCAGGAATGGAGAGGAGGTTTAAGCAGGTACTTTACTGAAATGGGTGGTTTAAACATTCTAAAGCCTCCTCAGCATCACAGGTTGGTTACATCAACATCTGGGCAGAAGCATAACAATTCTCAACTCAGTCTCTACACACATTGGTCTCTGTCAAAGTTTTAGGTCACCGTACCCAGTTATAGACAATCATTAGTCTAAATGCTACTACAATGTGACTAATACTGAATCAATGTGTTTAGGAAACTGATAGTAGGGTGTGTGTTGGGGGCAGGACGGTGTCTATACCTGTCTGTGCATGGAATCCAGAAGAGTTTACACTGAATTCCTGCTTTCTCATTCTCAAATTTCCTGCCCCATCCCTCTTTACCTTTGAGGCAGTGTTTCTCACTGAACTTCAAGCTAAACTGGCAGCCAGTAGACTGTTGCAATACTGTCTTCACTCAGCCCAAAGCACTGGAATTACAGGGAGCAATAGGTCATGCCCATATTTTAAAATAGGTGCTGGGGAGATCTGAACTCAGGCCCTTGAACTTGTTCAGGAAATTCTTTTGCCCACTGAACCATCTCCCCAGCATCATCACAGATGTGCAATATCATGCCTGCCTTTTCCCATCAGTATTAGGGAATCTGAATCCAGGTTTTTGTGTCTGTGTGGCAAGCATTTTAACAATATCTCCCAAACACTTGATCTGACAGTTTTATGAGAAAAGACAGTGGTCCCTATAGAAATGAGGAATTTTACATTTAAACTGCCTTAGACCATCAGTCAGTTGGCATATAGTCTTCCTTGGCTCTCCAGCCTGCTAGCCTGCCCTGAAGCTGTGAGAGTTGTCAGCTTCCACTATCATGTGAGCCAATTCCTTAAAATAAACCTCCCAGCAGAGACAAAGATAAGCAGGAAGGCAGACAGACAGAAAGATACACACACACTACACACACACACACACACACACACACACACACACACACAAACACACACACACACACACACACACACACACACACACCTACTTCTATTGCTTCTGTTTTCCTTACCCTGAATAAAAGTTTTATACACAGTCTTCCATATTTTTATCGGGATTATCTTGTTTTTAACCTGCTACCCTCAAAGGCTTTGAGAATAGGATAACTTGGAATTTTTGCAGAGTAACACACCACATTCAAGCAATAGAACCTTTATAATTGAACAAGAAGAATAATACAGTTTTATTTGACCAAATTAGCCCCTTAATTGCCCTTGCTCTTCTAGTTAAATGTATCATCTTGATCTTGAACATTTTTAATTAGGAGATTTATATTAGAGAGCAAGTGTTAAAATTGTTTTAACTTGAAAGGCTCAGTTTGCAATGAATTGGAATAGATTCTGGTGGGTGTTTCTGAACTACCAATAAGTATTAATTGAGACTCAAATGTTGTTTATTTTTTTAATTATGTAATTGCTATTCATCCAGCCTTCTTGATTTTCTATGTTAAATAATCATGCTTGTGTCTCACCCCAGCCTCTCTGTTTAGTTAACCAATTCATTAAGAATCATGGATATTCTGCATTCATTAGCATTCTAATGGGCATATTGATTCCCTGTAGCCCAAACATCTAAATGTGTTCAATGTTTGAGCTCATCTTTATTCGCTTGTAAGTGATTATCATTCTTAATTGCAGATGCTAAAAGTTGAAAACCATGCCCTGGAAAATCCAGTCCAATCCACTTCATTAAAACTGCCTTTGAAAATGAGGTTTGATGCTGGTACAAGCACCACAAGGGACAGCACATGCCCAAGGCTAGAGCTCAAGGCTGGAGTCACCATTGTGGAGTCCAGTGCTCTGGGCAGTTTCTATCAGACAACTCCGAAGATGTACCTAACATCTAAGGGCTGTGCAAAGTTTTTCTCTTCTGTTCTTTTCTAAGAGGCTTCAAAATAAAAGCCATCATCAGAATTCACTAAATTGAACTGTACCAAATATTTCAAATTCAAGGAGTATATTATATGAAATTGTTTTTGGTTTTGTTTTGTTTTGTTTTTTTGGTAGGAACACACAAAACATAACCAAACAGCTAGCTTTGCAAAGTAGGGAAAGGAAAGAGAATGCCAAATATTTAAAGTGGCTTGCTTACCTGCAGTTTTCTTTTGATTGGAAAAACTTTTGTTCATTTTATTTTGTTTAAATAATCGTATAGGCTAAAATCCCTTTGCAGCACCCTATTCCCAGCTTCCACCCTTTTTGTGACTCTCTCTGCTCACTAAGCCAGGCTTCTTATCATGCCAATGTATAGGCTTTCTTGAAGAAAGCCGACAGGACGCTATGATGCCATTGTTTTCCTAGACAGAGAGTATCAGTGGAAGACAAGAGAAAGAAAACAGAGAAATGAAGAATGGTATATTTATTTCTAGTTGCTAGCCCAGCATGGAGGAACTCTGGTAAGGAAACTGCTTCTCTCTGAATTCTCTAACTCCCTCTCCTGGAAAGGTAAGGGCTGCCCCAGTGGGCCTAGCCTAGGGTATTATGCCTTATTCCTTTTTCTAGTAGAATATCCAAATTTTGTAAATAGCCTCATCTGTATTTTATAAGAATCCCAAATCTGCTATTAAACTCCTTATCCTTGGTCTGTGTTAAACACGCAGTTCTCTTAGGATGCAAGACCCTTTGTAAAATAATTTACTAAATTTTTGTCTAACCCAGGGGAGATAGAGGGAAAACCATGGCTTTCTAAATACCAGAGAGCTACAGAAATGACACGAACAACAGCCCACTGTATCTAACTGTAGAAATCACATTTTAGTTTACCAAAGCCAGTGCCAGGAAACTTAATTCCAACCAACTCCTTGCACATGAATCTGTTATTGTTAGAGGGGCTAGGAATTTCCCCTCACTTCTGTCAATAGCTCATTGGGTGATTCTCTTTGACAGGACCTTGTGTAGAGGCCTGCTTTCAGGAGACAGAGAATCCACTAATGTCCAGGCTTTCTTCTAGTGGTTCAGAAAGTAGAGATGGAGAAAGGTAGAGCTGAGCTGACAACTAAGAATCCACACAATGAACACTCAAGCAATAGCACATTTGCCCTTGAAAAAAACATTGAAATTGTGAAGTCTCCTTTTTCCTCTTCCTTTATAAGCAAAGTAAACCATGTTAGCTCTAACTCTGCCCCAAGTATAGATTAAGGGATGATACTCATTAAATATTTCTAAACGAGGCAGTCGCTCATTCTATTTCTTTTGCTTCTTTTGAATTTTGTTTCCCTTTTTGTTTTGTTTTTCAAATTTTGTTTTGTTTTAATGTCATGCATTCATTTGGGTCTCTGGCAAGACATACTGATCTCACTTTTCAGTAAAGTGTGCGTGCGTATGTGTGTGTGTGTGTGTGTGTGTGTGTGTGTGTGTGTGTGTGTCTGCTGAAATTAAGGGCAATGATTTAAAAGGAAATGAATTATAAAATATTTTTGTTGTGGTAATAGCAGCAGACACAAACAAAATCTGTACACATAAAATCTAATAGCAGTTCTGGTGGTTATCATAATGTCTGGGTAGCAGACGGTACAAGTGATTTCCATGATTTTTACAATAGTTTAAAGATGGTCTGAAAATGTGACATTTCTTTGGTGACAAAGATGTAGACACTCCTTATAAAACTGTGGCTTACTGCCTATTTCTATAATCAAATGGAATGCTAAAATAAACCAGGAAAGCATTTAAGATGGTTTATAGTAATTGCTGACTTAATAGGGTCTAGAATCACCGAGAAGACAAATCTCTGGACAAGACCATAACGATTATCAAGTATAAGTTTGCTGAGATGGGAGAAGCCACCTTAATTGTGGGTGGTACTGTTCCAGGGGGTGGAGTCACCAGTCTGAATTTAAAAAGAGAAAGCCAGTCCAGCATAAACAGTTATCGCCCTGTGCTTTGGACTACAGATGCAGTTTGAACAGCTGTCTGTAGCTTCTGCCACAGTGACTTCCCTGTTGTGAGGGACTGTATGTTTTAACTTTTAAAAAAGTGAATGGGAAAAGGAGGGATTAGAAAGGGGAGACTGGTCTCTGGGGACAGGAGCAGCAAAAGAGAAGAAAGAAGTAAAGAAGTGGGTGGGGGAGATGGAGAGACAGGCAGAGAAGCAGAGAGTGAGAGCAGGAGGGAGCGAGGGAGGGAGGAAGGGGGAGAGAGGGGGAGGAGAGAGATGAGAGGTGGGCAGGGCCCTTTTAAAAGGAAACTGTTCATTGGTGGTGTTCCTAGGGCATATCCTGGGAGAACCCCAAGGGCAGGCCAGTAACAGATGCCCGAATACTAACACTGTAACCTTGAACTGTAAGCCAAAATAAACCTCTCCTTCCTTGAGTTTCTTTTGCTAGGTTATTCTTGTCACAGCAATGAGAAAAGTAACTAATACAGCATGTAAACCAAGTTCTACCTTTTATTTTCTGCCTGTATGTCCAAGACCAAAGAGAAAATCAATGCGCCTAAAGAAATTGTGGGAGTTCCACTGAAGGTTGGATATTTGGTCCCTGCTTATGGAAAGGAGAGTAGAATGATATTTCCATCGGCTTCATCCTGTCCATCTGGCACATGATCCCAGTTGCCCTCCTAAGATAATGTAGGGGAAATCAACCGTTCTTCTTTTTCCCCCTCTATGAATTATCTTACTCCCACAAGCAGTTTCCCACAGGGAAGAATAATAGCCACGATCATTGCTAACAAACGCTAAGTGGGAAAAAAAGTGGAATTACAGTAATCTATAAGATACTTGGAAGCAAAAGAGAGCAAAGTATCTGTCACGGAGATCAAGAGCCAAACTATGCAAAGCACAATTGGATCTGAAGATTCCAGAGCTACTGAGATGAATGCGGCTAATGTAGACAGTGACCTGGGCAGAGGACAGTTGGCATGCTGGGCATAGTCGTGCTGCAGAGTTGGCTCTGATACTTGCTAATTATGTTTCAGGACAGGTGACTTCATGTCTCCAAGACTCTGTTTACCCATTTGCAAAAGAGAGAATGAGAAGATCACAGAATCAGCCACAGAGGCTTCAGGAGAGGACTACATGGGATGAGCAAATGAAAGGTTTAGCCCAGTGGTTAATAGAATAAGTACTCCATTTCTGCTAGAAATAGCACCACTATGTAAAGCCTCTTCTCTCTTTTCCCTCCCTAGCCCTCTTACTGTTCACATTGTGTGTGTAAATGACCAGATGTAACACAGCACCTGCCCAATCGTGCTGCTAAATTAGAAGTCTGACTATAGTAAACAAGTACCAGCTCACACTATCTCTAGTGCCATGATTTGAAAGGAGAGCCAGCGGCTGTCCCCTTGGTGAGAGCAATGTCTAACAAAAGCAGTGGTCCATTGCAAGACACCTGCCCTTGGGCTGAGCAAGCTACATTTTTGCTCCGTGTTAGACCTGTAAAATCCTGTCATAGCTGTCTGCTTCACAAATAGATCCCGGTCTACTGCCAAACTCCAAAATAAGATGCTCAGTAGCTTTTCCCAGCTGCTCACTTCAGTTAGAGCATGTCAATACAAGTGAGGTCTATTATGGTTCAGTGATTTTCCATCACTTGTCAGTCAGCACAGCATTTTCTCTGTTCCTTCACCCTCCCTGAACTTCTTAAAGAATTTCTTACCACTTTTCTCAGCTTCTGTTTCCCTGGTGCCTTCTTTTGCAAGTGAATGTTTTATGAAAAAACCCAATATAACATTGGCCAGAAGATGAAAGGCACACACACTTAGAAATAGAAAAATACATATGGTCCCCTCAAAACAGAGCCTGCAGCCTGAAACCTCAGTCCCTAAGAAACTACCGTTTGCCCTCCCCACATTAAGCTAATACGTCTACCAACCTGTGAGCTAATGATCTTCAGGCAAGACCCAATTTCAGAGCAGAATCCAGAACGAGGCAAGTCATTTGAAAATAATATCCAAGATCCACTGTGTGTTGCAGGGAGTGGCTGCTGTGGGCTGTGCCTTCCTCATAACTTTCAGCCCATTTCACAATGAGTACCACTGCCAAGGAGCCAAGGGTCCACAGGATATAGCCCCAAACCTGCCAAAGTATAAATCCATGAAGATTTAGAATTCACCATGTGCTGGTGTAGCATAAGTAAATGGGTTTTGATTATTAGACATGGTATGTGATCCTTAATGGTCTTAGCCACTTTAAGGATGAGAGAACTGAATCCAGGAGATGTTATGCTCTGTTCCAAGTCACATGCTAAAAATGGCTGTGTGGTCTCCATTTTTTTATCTTTACACAGAGGAGAAAGTGGCCATCCTGTCTGACCTAGATGGCTGTAATATTCAATGGAACCATTACAGGGTATCAAATCAATCCACAGCACTCAGGTTTTTTTTTTTTTTTTTTTTTTCAGAATTAGAAAGGACTGGAACTCATTGTCGCATATCCACTCCCACGCAGAGCCAGAGCTGACATGGTGAATTTATCCTTGTAATATATCTAAGGAGGGCCTCCCTGCAGCCATCAATCACCTCTCCAAGCCAACCACATGGTATGAAACCATTCGTTATTTCTATTCATTGTTTTATTTTCTACTGTGTACTATTGATGCATCTAAATATAAATTGAACTGACTTTTAAAAATGGACTGCTTCAACTGTCTACACCTGTAATATCAGGATTCAGGATGCTGATGCTAGGAGGCCTCAGGTTCAAGGACAGTCAGGGATACACAGGGATACTCCATCTTAAAAAATTCCAAAAACTAGGGATGTGCATTTCAAGACTCAAGTATAATTTTTCTATCACAACTTTAAAAGTAAGTATGAGACTTAAAGACACAAATAATTAGCCAAGAGCTTACCCTCCTCTCAGCCTTGTGTGGTTGGCTTTCCCGGTTCAGAATCTCATGTAGAAACAAAATAGCTATCTTTTTTCTTTCTCTATAAAAATGACTATTTCTAGAATACCCGCTGTGTGCTAGATCATCTTCTAAGACCTGAAATACAACAGAGAACATGATGAGATCTGTAGTCTCATACAGCATATAAATCAAATCACATAAAAGTAAATATTCACAATAACTTCAGTTGTTGAAATATGCTGTAAAATAAATAAAACATAGCTTTGCAGATGCCTCAAAAAGAAGAAATCATTACTTGTAGATACTGGAGCAAACTCTTGTGGAAGGTACAGCAAGCAGGGGTTTCTGAGCAAGCAGTGCATATGTGGGGACTGCGAGGACAGTGCTGAGGAGAGAGTGTAGGGAAATGATGACAGGTGATGCAAAGTAGTGAGCAGGACAAATTACTCAGTGATAAAGAACTTACATTCCTAATTTTCCTATGGTACTGAAATCCAAATTCAGGAGACACACAGATACCAAAACCTATGAATGCACAAAACACTTGCAGGACATAGCATCATGTTTGCATAGAACCTGAGTACATGATCTTCTACTCCCAAATCATCTCTAGACTATCTATAATATCTAAACCAGTATAAGAGCCATGCAAACAGTTATGTGTTAGGAGTAAGGATTTCCCCCGCTGGCCATGCCAGCCCCAAACACACAGAGACTCTGTAGTTGATATTATGCTGATGGTCAGTTACTAGTTTCTTATCGGCTAGCTCTGTCTTTATTACTAAACCATTTTTATTAATCTAAGTACTTCCACATGGTTTCATCTTACCAGAGAGGGGCTGGCGTTCTGCTCTCTCCGTCTTCCATCTTGGATCTCCTTCCTACTTCCTCTCTCCTTGTCTCCTTGTCCCGCCTATTGGCCAACAGTGCTTTATTCATTAACCAATACAAGAAACATATTTACAGAATGGCATCTCCTATCATCTCCTCTTTTCTGTCGAAGATATAAAGAAGGATTTTAACCTTAACATAGCAAAATATATCATTCAACAGTTATCAAATAAGAATCACAGTTAACAATATTTAGTCCATTAACATTTATCAAGATTTAAAAAAGATACTCCATCATCTATCCTATCTTTGTGAGTCTAAAGTTCTATATGTAACTTATCTTTAATCCAAACTAAGGAAACCTATAACCATAACTCTCTGTCTTCAACTCCATCAAAGACCACAGAAGGATAGTATATAAACTCTAGAAATGACAGAGACAACTCACTGCCTGGTGAGTCACCCTAAGTTCTTCTGTAATGTTCCATCTTCAGCCTATAGGCCATAGTGTGTCTGGCAGACTCCTCAACAAAGCAGAAAACTTTAAACTGTCCACCTGTATTGGAAGTTTGTCAGTCACTTTTTTCTGTATCCTGTAGAGAGTCTGGTAGACTCTTCCACGAAGAAGGAACCCTGTAGCAATGTCCATCTTGAATCAGCAGTCACCTTTCTATGGGTCCTGTCTGCATGTCCAGTTTATACAGCACAAAGTCAAACAGTCTAGACAAGAGCAGGATCTTTCCCAAATGGCTAGTCTTGCTATATTGGAAGTAAACTCTACAGTGAGTTTCTTCGAGGTCCATCTTCCTTTCTGATGCAGGTGGTATTGCCAGGAGCAGTTATGTGTCACTGTCAAGAAAATCCTAAACCATTTTAAATGCCGTATTCTATAGGTCTTTGAAAGGTTTGAAGAATGCCTATTTATCTCAAATACATCTCCGTATATCTAGAAATCCTAAGTAATTTAACTATAAGTTTTCACTATCATAAGTAGTTATCTATAATCTGTGTTAAATTATACATTACATTTTAAAGTAGATATATAAACACAATACCTAAACAAAAGGAGAAATATACATATCCCAGAATTGACCTTAAATTTGTATCAATAAATGAAAATCCATTCCAAAGCAAAGTATCTATTTCTATACCATTATCCCCTTTTTACCTTTAAAGATATTGGTTGTGATCATTACCATTTATAACCAACCCCATTTAAATGAAAACAAACATTTATAAACAATATTTGGGTTCTTTCCAAACTACTTCCTTCTGGTAAAGGGCTCTGTCATAGGGGATCCTAAGAAGAGGAAGGAATCCTGGCTGTAGTCTGCAAGGCTGTCTTGTCCCAACTGTTTTGAATGTTGGATTACCTGGGACGCTGTTTAAGGGGTCTTGCTTGATCAAACCACATTAGTCTGGAAGGAATCCACAGCTTTTAGAAACATATACATAGCCATTCACATGCAGCATTATTTTTTACAATCAAAGAATAGCATTGGGCATGATGGCCCAGGCAATCGTTATGATCTTTTTTTTTTTTTTTTTTTTTTTGGTGGAGGGGGTCTACATTTCATTCTTTTTTTTTAAAGTTTACATATAGATACCAGTTCCCTCTCCCTCCCTTCCATGACCACTGACCACCCTCCCATCTATTTTTTTTTTAAAGAATGATAAAAGAATGTGTCTGCCTGTGCCCAGTACAGATGCAATTGCTTTCAAATAATTTCAGTACATGGCTGATTTCATGAATGTAAACTATGCAATATGGAAATCTAACTGTATTTGAATTTATATTAAAGCTACCAGAGGACTTTGAGTAAAAGAGGAATCTAGAATGATTTAATGTCTAGAATATCAGCAAGAAGAAGGCACAATTGCCTGTGACTCACATGACTAATGGCAATGAAGTGCAGGGACTGGAGAGTCACGTACAAGTGCTGAATGGAGGCTGTACATACTCTCCACAAGCCTCAGCATCCAGCCAGTAATGGTATTTGTACTACAAAATAGTCATGGTCTATCTCAGGAGTTTAACAGCAAGAGCACAATTAGCTAGTGTCTTTGAACTCAAGAAGAAATGGTTGTCAGTTTTCTTTTTGATGTGCAATGCTGCCTTTCAGAGAGCAAGAGCCACATTTCAGTCCCTTCTGAAAGGGCTAGAACAAGTCCTGACATTCAGTCTTTCATCTACTTGTTCTGTGGGAAAAGGAAAGTAATCCTCCGAGCATCGCACACTCAATGCAAACTTTATTCTGTTTGCTGATGGGGGCTTTTGAAAGGGAATATTTAAAAATATAACTCTAGTTAATGAAAAGTGAAGTCATTGCAGATGTTGGACTTTCATGCAGGGGCCAGGCACGCCTGCAGAAGCAGAATTCCCGGGATTAGGATTTCTGGGTTCTTGCAGTTTCTCAGCAACCTTGAACAAACATTTTCTCATTAGAAGTTGCCCTTCGTTTCTCATAGCCAAACTGAAGGGCTCGACTTTAAACCATTCATAAATTCTTCCATCTCAGCTTTTACTTACAATGATCCACTAATCCTTCTGCACTCTTGTTGATTTTGAAGAGCATCATGCTGGCAGTGAAGCTGTGTACTGAGCAACGACTAGGGTAATGGATTTGGGGCACTTTAGCTATCCTCACCTGTAAAGGGAGACCGTGTAATATCCTCAGCAGAGCAACCCATAAAGGGAAGATACAGACAATATCTGTAACAAGTATTTGTGGTGTCCATGAAGGCCATCAAAAACTTGTAAACATTTGAAAACCAAAAGGAAATATGAAAGTAAGAGAGAAATCATGACCCCTCTGAGGAGTTGAGGCATAAATAGATGAGAAGTAACACATAGCAGGCCCAGTGAGGCCCGGTAATGAGATACTCCATGAGGTAACACACCATCAGCTCTATGAAATGAAAAGATATGGTGCTAAATAAACTTATGAAAATTCAAGCTCATAACTGTGGTTGATTTTTTTTTCTCTCTCTTTTTACTCCTTTGTCTTTGTGGGCCTGCTACCAAGCTCCCAAACAGATATACTTGGAAAATTATTATTATTACTTATAAAAGCCTGGCCTTAGTGTGGCTTGTTTTTTACCTGCTTTTTTTAAACTTAAATCATCCTGTGTATCTTTTGCCTATGGCTTTTATCTTTCTCTTTTTCTGTATATCTTTCTTTACTACTTTCCTTGTGGCTTACTGTGTAGTTAAGTGGCTAACCCCTGGGGTCTTCGTCTCCTCTTCTTTCCCATTGCTTGATCCTTTCTTCCAAGATTTCTCCTTCTATTTATTCACCAGCCCCACCTACCCTTTCTCCTGCCTACATATTGGCCATTCAGCTCTTTATTGTACCAATTAGGTGTGTTGGACAGGCAAAGTAACACAGCTTCACAGAGTTAAACAAATGCAACATAAAAGAATGCGATCCATCTTTGCATCATTAAACAAATGTTCTACAGCATAAATAATGCAATACATCCTTAACTAATATTCTAGAACAAATAACCTCAGATAGATGTGTTCATTGTTCTATCCAATTAAGTCAGTTGTCTAAGGGATATTAGCATGGTCCCTTTGCCAACAGATCTACTAGCTCTGGAAAAGATGTGGCAAGCCAAGGTGGTCATAGGGCTGGATATTTGTGCAACAATAATTGGAATTTTTGGAAAGGGCTAATTCCTGCTGAAAAGTTGGAATTTTCTTCTCACACTTGTCACCAGTAGTTAATAGATGAGACCCTACTAAAGCTACCTCACCATCACTTACAATTACTTCTTTTCTTCTAATGTTCCCTCCAAGAAGCACATGTCCTCATCTCTAGGGGGAAAATGTTCATTTCTAGTAACTCATTTTTAAAGGACATTTTAAAGATAATAATTGAGACTTCAGTTCCTTTTAACATAAATGATGGCATGCCCGGTAGAATAAGGTAAACCATAGGAAGTCTCCCTTATTTCCATTTGTCCCTTCAGCAGAGACTGCTACTGCATTCTTCATGTCACAACCTATGTGTTACTTTAATAAAGAGAATATATTTAAGTTGAATTCCCAAATTTGAAAGTTATTTCCCTGAAGTTTATCTCAGGCCTTGCTTTCCCTATTGGCATGAACTGCTTTTTTTGGTGAACCATGTCTCCTAGTTGCTAATGACTTCTGGGACTCTGACGTGTATCTAAACACAGAGAAAGTGATTTGCACATTTTTGGAAACCCATCATTTTACTCCACTTACTTCATATAGTGACATCCATGACAGAGTTGTTTTCACTCATTAAACCAGTGTCCATTACATGGCAGGCACCCTGCTCTTCAGTTGGGATCCAATGGTACGCACTCCTTGTCCACCCTCTTAATTACAAGAGAGAACCACCCACACTAGTAGGTGCCTGTTTGTCATTGGCTCTTGGGCACTGACATACTGCTTACAGACTGCCCATATACCTACTCATCATCACAAATTCACACATGTGCCCAGGACTTGGATCTACCATACCATACAGCTGGCATTCTTTGGTATTAGTTCTGTCTTCATTTCATGGTGGCCAGTGACCACCAGTCCCTCTGAGTCCAGCTCTTCCAACAGTGCCAAAGGACAGAATCATAATCCCCATAAGCCCATGGAAGCCCTGTGATCCAATTTTATGGACCCACTTTGGGCCACATACACATTTCAGGCCTGACCCACACCCTTAATTAAGGTAGAAGGTGAAGTAAATTCTAATCTGTAAATTGAGTAACCAAGAGTTAGAAAGAATCTGGAAGTAAATTGGGGAGCAGATGTTGGCAGACAAAACCAGCAGATGCCCTCTATAAGAGGAAACTCTTCATTAAAGCAGGTTTACAGCATTTTGAAGAAGTCTTCCAGTTGGGGAAATAAACATCATTTTAATTGTTTTTTTCTATGCCCTGGGGAAAGCTCACATCTTTGGATATGCAGCTAAATTGATCCTTTACAAATGGCTCCCCTTTAAAAGTCAGTCACATAATTTGTGAGATATGCTATTAACTGAAAATATGAGCTCTATGAGATATGAGATATGTATGTATATATTATGTGTGTATGTATTTATGTATGTTCAGGATGGCCACAACAAAACATCAGACAAGAACACAGATAGCATTCACATGAAGTTGGCTGTCCATAGCCAACTTTTATTCTGTGCAATGCACAGTATTTATCAGATCGTATCATTAGCAAGAATTATAAGAGACATTGCCTTCAGTTTTGCTTAGCTGTAAGTCTGTGTTAGAAATGGAAAAGTGACCCTGATACCAAGATAGAAGTGACTTTGGAAAAACACCTAACATAGGCTCTTCTGTGTCAACAATCCTAACAAGTGAGTGGTTTCTTAGGCTGAATAAATTAGGGTACAGATTGGGGAAAGAGAAAATGTAATCCTGTCTACTTTGTGTTGGTTAAACCTAATGAACGGTGTTAGGTTAGATTCTAGATGCAAGTTGCCTTGATAACATTCTTTAAGGTTTGAAATCAGAAATAAATCCATCTGGCGCCATGGTCTTAAACTATCAGCTTTCAGAACACTGGGAAAATAAATTTCTGCTGAGGTAACCCAGGCTATAACAACCCAGGTTGTTATAACCATACTAGGAGATAAGCATAGCATGTGGTAAATGTATGTCTAATGAGCTAAAGAGCATTTTGAGGAATTGGGTTATTCTGACAAGAGAATATAGAATAAGTATTAGAATTGTCATCAGCATAGATGTTCTCTGTGTATTCCTAGGAGATTCAAGAACAGACAAATTAGGAAAACCTTCAGCCAACAAGTAAATGCTATCCCAATTCTTCAGGATAAACACTATAAGCCTCTATAGTTTAAAGAGAAGGTTAAAGAGCCCAAGGGAAAGTCAGCTGACTGTCTGGTCTCATAAAAGCTAAATGCAAGTGCTCCTGGGAAACAAAATGGAGGCAAGATCTCCCTCACCGAGATGCTCACTATAAGATGTTCATAAACAGAGAAAAGGCTATGCTGTGACATGGAGAAGGCAAATACTGCAAGCCAAGGAAAAAGACCTTTATGAGAAGGCATCCTTTCTGAGACTCAGAAGAAATATGAAGATTATATATTCCTTAAAATAGTGGGCAGTAGATCAATTTGCAAAGGAAATGTCTAGAGCTAAGACAGAACTATACAGAATTATATAGAATTTAAAGAAAGACAGTTATAATGCAAGCTTTCAAAATAAGAAAACACATAGCTCAAGTATTTGGCACAATTTCACTGTGCTCTATTCTGGTACAGTTTTATTAGTAGTAAAGAGACACATTACATTGCATTGATGTGAACAGATTTCCAGAAACACACATACCATAGGGACATTTCTCAGTTAACCTGAAATCTCTGTTTTAGTTTCTTTTCAGGTGATAATACACCCTGACAGAAGCAACATAGGGACAATGGGTTTGTTTATCTCCCAGCTCCATGTTACAGTCCTTCACAGTGGGGAAGCTAGTCTACCAGTTCCACAGTCAAGCACAGAGACATCCCACAGGTCCTGCCTAGAACTAAAATGGCTCTTCCTACACCAGTTTCACAATAAGGCAACTCATCTCTCAGGTGCTTCTAGATGTTGTCTAGTTGACAATTGAAATGAACCATCACACCAGGTCAGAGGAAGTACAATTAGCTGCTTGGCAATGCAAGGAGACTGTAAGTACAGTCAAAGGGGAAATAACTCCAACCTTTTCTATTTACTTCAGCTGTTCATGAGATTCAAAATACCCTGTCTTTTCCTATTGATAGATAAAGGAAGAAACAGTCTGAAGAGCCAAAGCAGGGGAAGAAGTCAGGTGAGACCACATCCTACCCACACACCATTTGAATTATTTCCATCATCGCCTAGTCTAAAAAATACAAATAACTAACATTCTGCCAACCCACTAAGACAGATCCATACAATAAATACAATATGAGCCACACAAATAATTTTAATATTTAGTAGCCACATTGAAATGTTAAAAGAAAGAAACAGGTGAAATTAGTTGTGATGTTCTATCCCATTCAACATATCTAAAATATTTTCCTTTTCATGTGTTATCAATACAAGTTCTCTATTGTTACATTTCACACTCCTATGAATCAGGAAAGTCTAGAGAATGTTTTGGAAGTATGTCACATTCCCTTCTGGACATGTCACTAGTGGTTATGGCATTAGACAGTGGGAAGTCAACCAAGGCCAACTCTATAGCACAGGCCAATTAGAAAATAAAACTACATATGCATTCCCAACACTACATGTGCTTATGCACTCCTTTCAAAGTTGTGCACATGGGATATTCTACAAATATATACTGTATATGTACAGGAACATCTTGGGATGAGAAATGGACAAAATATAACCATCTCTTCAAGTTTTCACTCACTGGTTAAAACTTCCCTCACTTTTTAATTAATAAATACAATGGGACAAAATAGCACTGTCCTCCTTGAACATTTTGGTATAACACATATAATTAAGAGAACCGAAGCTCTCATGCATTTCTAGTCTTTGTTTTAATGTCTGTCAAAACTGAAAACCAGATCTCTCCCAAAGATAAAGCTACATAAATTAATGAGGACAATACTGGATGAACTTGAATCTTGTTATTCATTTTTCATTCTCACTTAGCATAAAAAAAGCCTTTGTAATAATCCCACAAACAAACTTCCACTACCTTGCTGTCTGTCCCTGGCACTTCAGTTTTCCTCTTATACTTCTAAAGCATACATTCAAAGTCTATGGGAGTTGCCAGATAGCAGTCAAATTCTGTGTCACCATAAATAAAGCTAAAGATGAATAGACTCAAAAAAAAAAAAAAAAAAAAAAAAAAAAAAAGGGAAAAATTAGGTCGGTAGAGACCCTAATGATCTAATGATCTTTTTAGCTCTGTCATATTTAGCTTCCTTCAAAAATCACAGTAGTGTTGTTCAAGTCTCTGCATGAGCATTTGTGTTCCAATTGGGATAAGCAGCCTCTCACTTGTTGATGATCCCATCTCTTGACACTAGGATTCCCATGCTAACTATGTCAAGTATGGCCTGATTCCAGTGAGACACTTGCTTCAGGGAATAGAACACAGTAAATGTGATGGACTATGACAACCACAATTTGGTGACAAAGGCTTATAGTGTTCATCTTGCTAGATTATCTCCCCTGCTGTTCTCCCTTCTCTGGTTTTCTAGCCTCTTTGCTTCACTGAAGAAAGCTGCCCTGCCCTGCTAACAGCTGCCCTTTGGAAAGGCTCACATGGCAACAAGTTGAGGGCAACGAGGACCAGGCTCTTAGTCCACATGGTAAATAATCTCACTAATACAAGAATGAGTGAATCTGAGAATCAGAAACTTCCATATTGGAGACTCGGGGTGTCTGTAGTCTTGTTAACTTCTTCATTACAGCCTCCTCAGAGACCCTGAGAAAGAGAACTCCCTATTCCATGCCTGGATTCCTGAACTGTGGGAACCATGAGACTATAAATGTTACTGTGCTAAAGCACTATATATTGGGGGTCATTTATTGTGCAACAATAGGTAGCTATTAGATGAGCTACCAGGAAAGGGAAAAGCAGAAAGCCAGCATGTCTTCCTCCATCTGAGTGAGCTTCCCGGAAATTCAAGAGTATTGACATAGATATGTCATTGGGTAATTGGGTAGAACTCAGTTACAAGAATACACAGCTGGAAGTGAGACCAGAAAATACCATATACAGGCAGTACTTTTCTCTGTTGTGAATTAGAGTTCTGTTATTAAAAAGAAGAAAGGAGTAGGAAAATGAACATAGACATAAACAACCTCTGCTAAAGTTATCAACAAATGTTCCTCAAATAAGACTGTTAAAGGAGATAAAATTTAGTGAAATTCCATAAGTGTTTAGCTTGAGAGTAAGAAGTTATAGTTTGTCTTCATGTTTTACATACATAGTTTTGAGAATTATAATAAATTATTTAACAAAATTTTCATACAACCTAAATCTAATCACCCATGCATTTTTCATATCCATTACATCTAAAGTCTAATTAACAATGTCTACAAATTTGTATTTCAAGTGTTTTCTCAATAATTTTGAAAAGAATATCATTTTAAGTTAGAGCTGGTTACGTCACTGTGATCATTTTAGACTAAGTAGGTTTTGAACACAGAAATATATCTCCTGAGCATTCTAGAGGGTACCAGGGTGGTGCGGTTCTGATAAGGACACTGTGGATTCTAGTCAGTTTAATTCTTATTCTTTTCATTGTTGACAGAGAAGAAAGAGAGAGGGGAGGGGAGAGAGAGAATCCTTTTGAGGGAGAGAGAGAATCTTTCAGACAAGGAACCATTCCTTTCTAATTATATTCATATTGTTATAATTTCATTTAACCGTGGTTGCCTTCTAACAAGCCTGACTTGCAATACAGTCACACTGTGGGGTAGAAAGTGAAAGTCGGGAGCATACATTTTAGACCAAAGCAAAAATGTAAATTCATAATGTTGATGAAGAGCTTGCACTAGGACAAGAAGAGACCACTGCTTTCTTGTTTACTTGTGTTTGCATTAAGTATTATTTTAATATTTCTCAGATGCATCTATTAAAGCCATTCATCATTTTCTGTAGGTAAACAGAACATGTGAGATCCCTTGCTAAATCCAAACCCCCTTTCTCTTTAATATTTGGAATGTTACCCAAGCTTCTTCCACGATCTCTGAAGGTTCAGGCATGACAAGAAACATCAATATGTTTGATGCATACTGCAAGTCTTATTTGTAGATAAATTGATGGAAGCTCCAATATTTTCTTTATGCACTTAAAATATTTAGTAAGATACGTTGAAGAACACTATTGTGATGGTGTCAGACTTCTTCAACAGAGTCCACAGGCTTTTAGGAAGTCCACAAGCCATCTGAAATTTTGTACAGAGATCTTGCTTGTGTGCTGCAGGTGGTGAAGAGATGAAGTGATCAGTAGCACCTGCTTTGTGGGGTTATTTGAAGTTTTAAACGAGAAAATCTGCAAAGCCTAGATTCTACCACAAAGTGAACTCTCTATAACTGTTAGTTCAGAACAAATGAGCATGCTACTCAGTGTCACTGTCATCAGCACTGAGGTGAGCTGGCCAGGTATCATTTTGCTGAATGGAAGTTGAGAGAATGGCCAGGCCCTCTCTGGTGACTATGGTAACCTGGATGCAAAGAAGCATAGTTTCCATTCCTATTCATGGCAGTAGAGGTTAGATCCCCAAATGACTTCCCCTTTTGTTTAAAAAGAATGGTATTCATCACTTTGTTTTTTGGCTTTGACTAAATGTTGACACACAATGATATGGAGGAAAATGTGGTCCTCGTTGCTGTGGTGTTTCCTTTACCTCACATAGACTCATGAAGGACAAGAGTGAGAGGCTGGATTAGAGGTTATGGATTTTGCCTAAGGAAGAGTGTCCTGGAAAGGCTCCTTTGAGAAGGTAGCATTCAAACTGAAACCTAAAAGGAGAGAAATGACTAAGCGAAGTGAAACTTTGGGGAAGAGCGTAGGCAAAACCATATGGTTGTAGAGAGCTTGGCATTTCTGAAATCCGATTACCAGCATGGTCATGGCAGGGTAGCCAAAGAGGAAAGTTTTATAAGATGTCTGGAAGAAGAGAGTGGAGAAGAAAAACCCCATGACTTCTGTTACCTGTAACTGGAACCACTGGGATGCTTTATTTTAAGGTTCACTCTTATGCTGCATGGATAATGACTAGAAAGAGAATATGTGAATAGAGCTTGTAGGAAAGTATTTAGAATGGATCTACACAATTGGATATAATATACATAAACATGATATTTAAATAAAAAATAAAATCAGTGGGAACTAATAAACACACACAGGGGGAAAGAGACAGACAGAGAGAGAGAGAGAGAGAGAGAGAAAGAAATAAAGAAAGAAAGAGACTAAGATTGAACATATAGTACCAAGCCCTAGGGACCATGACCTATATACCCAGAAAAGCCAGTTGCAATGAATTTTGAGAAAGAACAGCTTATGGAGAAGAAGGCAAGCCAGGAAATGACAACATCTTGAATGCTAGGAGGAGAAAGCATGACTAAATAGAAACAATGACATGCTGAATAACATTGTTTGACAATACTGACATCAACTGTGATAAAGACATTGTTTTGGTCAAATGTAAGTCACCAAAGATTTTAGTAAACAGCTTAAGTGCCATGTTGTCAATTAATAAGAGAGAGTTGAAGGTGAGGGAATATTAGCAGACTAAACAACTCTTTTGAGAAGTCTAGCATAAAAGAAAATAGAGAAATATGGTCCTATCTAGAAGAATAGTTGGGCCAAGGAAAGGTTTTAATTCTGCTGACTTCATGGTAAGATGTATTAGAACCTGTTTGGTTGCTGAGAAGAAGGATAAAAAAGAAAAAGAAAAAAGGAAAAGCTACTGGAAAGGGAGGGGATGGAATCTTCACCATCAGCAAGCATTGGCTTGAGAAGAAAAATGCAATCCCCACAGGGAAGTAAGAACGGGTTCCAGATCACAAGTGTGAATTTATTTGGTCCTTTGGATGATTGTGGCTTCTGATTTTTCAATGCAGCATGAGGGATCTCTTTGTAGCATAAGAATGTGTGAGGCATAAGGAGATGGAAGGAGGTGCAACATAGTATTTTGAGCATACAGTATAAGGGAAGTCAAACCTCATAAAGAAGCAGGGTGGGTGCTGGAGGGCACTGTGGGCCTAGTGGAAGAATAATATGCATTAAAGTGAAGACATGTCCTCTTGCACGTTTAGCTGGTAACAAACAGCGGCTCACTTATAAGCCTGGAGAAGGCAAGCGAGGTTCATCTGAGTTCATGTTTTTCCCGAAGGTGGAGAAGGGAATGAGAGGCAGTAGAGCTAACTGTATTGTAGGGAATCTAGAAAAGGCTATTTAGAGAAATAGGGCCAACTTAATTATAATCTTCTGAGTGTCTGAAATAGGCAGACACTGCCCCCAATTGGATGACAAGTCAAAAGGTTAACCTTCAGATTGTATGTCTGCTTGCTCTGTGCCATGGGCCTGCATTGCAGTTGCCTTTGGTGTGTTTGCCTACCACCTCACACAATGAAATCAGGGCTTGTTTGCCAACATCCTAACAATTCATCATTTGCTTCCCATCACTCACTTCAAGGTGAAGGAAGCCTTCACTGTTGACATATGAGCAATGCCTCCTAATTCAGACTCCCCCTTTGCTTATAGAAATTCAAATTAACCCCAAAGCCATTTGTTTTCACCTTTCGGCTTAATGTTTAGTGTGGGCAACAGGCTAAAGAGCTCCCATGAGCCTCTGTACACAATTATATGGGGTATCTTACCTCATTTACCCATTTGCAGCTTTTGTAAACAAACAGTGTTCAAGGAACAACTATGACAATGCCCACCTGTGAGTTGAATCTAAACTAAACATGCTAAAACCACTTGGCTGTTGCTTTGCATGAAACTTGCCTCCCTCCCACACTTACTCTGTAAAGGTCAACAATTTTAGAGCCTGTTTATCCCACGGGAAGCAGTTGAAAATAAGAACAGCGTGGTAATTAATTATTTCTTTAAACTTCTGTTTATAAGCCTCCAGTACCTGAACTTGACCTCATTAAAAAAAAAAAAAAAAAAAAAAAAGCTGGGAGACTCAAATCTTACTGGAAAAGCATATCATTTGAGTTTTGAGTTTGGTCCTATCTAGTCACTTTAAATCAAGTGGCTCAGGTTTGTACCATGTGCTGGTATTACACAAAACAAACAAACAAACAAAAGAATCACTTTCAGATATCTACTCTAACTGAAGTCATCTTCTTATCCTGGCCCAGGTTGGATTGACTCCTTAGTCCTGGGTTTGCCGGGACCACATGTGTGCACCAATAGCATATACTTCACCAATAGCCAATACTTCTAGCCAGGAGCTGAAAAGCCAAGAAGCAACTCTTGGACAACTTCCAGGAGCAGATCTTCTGGGCATAGGCCCAAGACCTAGGCAGTGTCTGCCACACAGAAGCTACTCAATAAACACTTGAGTGTTTAATAACAATAGAAAACAAACAGACTATTTTTTATATGGCAGTCATATGTGTGACTTGCAGTGTTGTATAATTTGTTATTGATTTACCTTTGTTCCAATTCCTAGAAAGAAATAGTGTCACAATTCCAATTATTATGCTAATATAAGACAGAGTACGGTTTTGGCTCAACTTCCTGCTATATCCCACCAGAAGACCCATCTTTAGAGAGATCTGTGTCTGATGTATAGTTGTAGCATCTGCTGACTGATCCGTCCCAGCCCTGTGCAATGTAACAAACACTAATCCTGAGGATAAGATAAGGTGTCAGGAAATCTAAGTATAGATAACTCACATGTATTGAGTACTTGCATAGCCCAAGCAGACACTACACAAATGCTTTTTAACTGCTACCCTCTCTTCTGAGTATTGTTCTTCCAGTTTTAAAGTTGAATCAAGTAGAGCTTCAAGAAGCACGTGACTCAACCAAGGTTACTGAGTAATCTGTGGGGTTACACTTGACCTTAGGTCAATGTGCCTCTGAAACCATTGTCCTTAACCGTTCTGCTTCACTAAAGCGGTATAGAAGAGGTCAGGTGCCCAGATGTCTACCTAGGATACTGTTTATTCTACCTTCTGTTTGGGTCAAACAGAGAGTTGGTTTGGAAATCTCACCAGGCAAGAACTCCCAAATGCTATCGATTCTAAGAAAATGGAGAACTGAAGTTTTCTCATTCAAGGCTGTGATTTTCCAAAGCAACTTTTGAAGCTGAGATGACTGATGCAAACTTTGAGTCTTTGTTATTTAAAGAAAAGGGCAATCAACTGAGATGCTAAGCTCAGGCTTACAGGGGACTGGAAGCCATGGGTTGCCTGACTTCCTGTTTCAGTACGTAATGATCCTCTGCCCAGGTTTCATGGCCACTTGGATTTCTCTCTCCATACCTGAAGTCCTCATACTCCTTGACCACCCAACAGACCAATTCCTGCTTCTCCACCTATTTTTATCCAGCCCACCATCTTCCTCAAATTTGCCTGACATCTTTTCCATCTATGAACCCAACTTCCCAGTGGCTAAAGGCACATACTATGTGGTTAACAAAGCCAAGATTAAATCTCACAAAGTGCATTTACTATGTGCCTTTAAGGAAGAAATTAAACTTCTACAATTTCTTCATTGGTGATACTGTGAGTCATTAAACCATCTCAGTTCTTCTTACAAGGCTTAAAAGAAATGGTGATCCAGAATACTTGGCCAGGGGTCTCATGTTCAGCCCATGGTTATTGTGTATTATTAGAGTCCTTTGTGGTAAACTGTCATATAAAGAACATGAGCAAGGAACTCAGACTGGTCATCTGTGTATTTGCTACTGAGATAAGGTAGCTTCAAGAGATGTCTGTGGTAACCATTTCCAATAAGGTTTATATGAATCTGTTCTTTCCTATGTTCACATGCCATCCCACCATCTTATGATGAAGTCTATTCCTTCCTCGTCTCTCCTGAGGCTGGGTTGGCATAAATGACTAACAAAATGCAGAAAAAGGGATGATCTTGTACCAATGAAGATGGGCCTAGAAAGCTTCATAGCTTCTTTTCAGGTTTATTGGAGAATTTGCTTTTAGGACAGTCATTATTTCTGAGGATATTTACCCATATTTGCTAAATAAAACAATATCCACCTACCTCTCAATATCTTGTAAAATTGTGATAATGATTGCAAAAAAGACAGCCTGTCAAGTTCTGGGAGTTGCTATGCAGGAAACTGAGAGAAAATTCAACAATGGTCTTTCTAGCTTTGGATCCTGGTTGTTACAACACAAACTTACTTGGTAAGATGTTCAATAGTAGTATGAGTGTCATGGCACTAATCAACTCCTTTCTCCTTGTATTTGAGACTTTTTCTACAGAAAGGAGTTCATACCTAGTACTATAGACATTTTCAAAGACTTATGGATAGGGAGTTCATAAGCACTAGAGGTGAACTAACTACTTTTGTTTTGTTAAATGGACAAATTGTCAAAAAAATATTTGTTTATATCCATAGACAAATGCTTCCTTTAGCCTTAGTCAAAGAACTTCCCCTTTCAGCAAATGGTGATTAACACTGAGACTCTTGGCTGGTCAATGAGCTGAGAAAAGGTAATCATTGAATGTTCAGGATTAAATGGAACACCGATACTATCATTGCAAGGCTCAAGAAAAATCATAGAAGAGGCAAAAGAAAAAAAAATATAGACAATATGGAGAAGGATTGGAAACACTGTCTTATGGGCATGTGGGAATGCTATTATGAGCATAACATAGGCATAGAATTCAGGAAACCACAGTATCTTAGGTTGGCCCCATAGGACCCACATATGGAAGATCCTGTAAATATTGCCATTCAATCAGGAGAGCTACTAGTAGCCAAGGTCTGCTGAGCAAGAGGAATGCAAATTTCTTCAGTAATATACTGAGTTACTCTTGTTCCAGTGGATAGCTTCATGCCTACTGCCAAACAGTCTATCTTAGTTAAATCCAGTGGGTCACAAAGCAAAAACAAGAGCAAAACAAGAAAGTCAGACAGAGATTCCGTAGAAGAATTGAGAGAGGTTGAAAGGAAGAGGATAAGAAAGTATGGAAGATTTTGTGTGACCTGAATATATTAGATATATTAAATTGTTACATAAAACAAACAACTTTGCACAGAGTAAACCAATAAGTAATGACTGTTCCCATTGGTGCACTTGGTGTTACACTCTATTCCACCATACTCTAGCAATTTTCACAAAATAATCTTGAACATAATACCAAATTTTAGGAAAGCTTGTCTAATTTCTATTAACTCCTAAGTATCTAAGTGGTGTTTTCTTATGCAGAAAAGTCTAGAATCTGGTAATTGTTTAGACTAAGAAGCTGGATGGGCTCATCAGTCCAATCTAGTGTTGGTCTTTATTCTGTGTTATAATTCTGAATACAGGTAAAGAAAAGTCTCAGCATAAGGATAGATGAACTTGCTAGCTGGAGTAAGGTCAAGCAGGCAAAAAGCAAAAGCTTCCTCCTTCCATGTTCTTTGTGTGGGCTGCTACTATTGTATCCCAGATTTAAAGTGGGTCTTCCCATCTCAAATAATCTAATCAAGAAAATCCTTCAGAGGCAAGCCCACCCAATATCTTGGGTGGTAGATGATCTCAAATGTAGTCAAGATTAGCCATCACATTTGTTTAAAAGAAATTAGAATTATGAAATGCAACTGTGGGTCACTGGCAAAAGACCTGCACAAGATCAAGCCAGTTAAAAATTCCAGCATGGAGGGGGAGGGGATTCCAAGGCCAAATCCCTACCTGAGGAGCTATTAGCAGTTCATGGTTGCTGGGGGAGCAGGAGCCACTTTTCTTTGGGTCTATGGCCATTGGTAGATTCCTCATGCCCCAATAGATGATCCTCCTGGACTCAGTATATATATTCCCCATGGAGTACATGAAGTTGAGAGAAAGATGGGAAGCTGTGTGTGATGAGAGATATTGGGAAGGAGTTGAAGGAAGATGAAGGATAGATATGATCAAAATACATTTACACAAAGATAAAAATTTCAAAGAATAAAAAGAAATCATGAAATTGTTCCAAAGAGCAAAAATTGTTTCAGAGTTTGAGAATGGGATTATCTTACTAGGTGCTAACACAGAGAATACATATCTAAGGGCCATGAATATATGCACATTTCCTTCCAGATTTGCATATTAGAAGAAAGAATGAGCACATCACAACTGACACAGTGTTCCTAAATTCCTGGAATGTATTACTCTAACCAGTTTTTAGTTCACCCACCAAACTATGACATGTACTCTCAGGATAGATTTTATTGAGTGTTTACTATGTAGCACTCTCTACTAAGCCTTTTCCATGTTAGTTCCCCAGGTTACCAATGAGCAGAAGCTCAAAGAAATTTAGATCTAAATAGAAGAAGGGAGGTGATTGAGTAGGCATTTAAACCTGTTTGACTCTAAAGCCTTCCCTCTTTGCTCTTTACAGAGTCACAGTGGGGTGCACAGAAGAAAGAGACCTTGAAATAAGCCAGGCTCATGCAAAGAACCTTAGGCATGCATGGATTCGCACAGCGTTTACAGTGTACAGGAGTGCTCTCCAGACAGGAAATCAAATGATTAAAAACAGATGGTCCTCATAAGAGAGAGTTTCACATGTAGCCCTGCCGGAGGTAGAGAAGCCAGCTCTACAGACAGAAATTTTGCCTGAAAAGATATCTTTGCTCTTTATTTCTGTGCCCTGCACTGATTCCTTAGCAAAACATTTACCCAGAGCATTTTGAGGTAGGAATGAAGTTGATATGTTTTTGATATGCTCAAACGTATTGAGGAAACAATAGTTCCTTGGTGCTCTCATGAACATCTTATGACAAACATTTAGTCTTAAGAAAAGTGGACATGCAATCATATGGTGAGCTTCATCGAATACAGTTAAACAGATTTGAGACAGACCAAGTTTTCAACACTTTCTTAACCAATCAAGAGACACGGTAAATTAACATGTGTAAGGCTGCTGGTAACATAATATCTTGATCACAATGTGTACAGTCAACTTGTGTTTAAAATAATTTTATTAAAAAGTGCTGCTGGAGGAGAAAAATCAAGCTTCAGCCTCTACCAGCTGTGATCCTGCTAGTTGCAACAATGACTGGTATGAAAAAACTGGTCCTCTGCAGCAATAGTGGCATGAGTGTTATGGGAATAACCAATCACCTTCTTATCAAAGACCTACTATAAGAGACTGGAACCCATATCTGGCACTATCAAAAAGGCCAAAAAGTTGTGGCTACGTTGTTCACAGATCCTATGCTAAATGACATAGTGTTATAATGACTTCCAATGAACTATTATTATACCCACAGATCAGAATATCCAACAATCTCTTTAGAGAAGTTCCTCCTTGCAATCGATGGCAATTAATATAGAACTGCCCTAACCTAGTCAACAACGCAGAGAACAAAAGACTCTAGAGCACTCAGTCCCAAATTGGACATCCTTTTCTTACCCCAAGGCTGCAGAAGAGCAGTTAGAAGACTTACCAAAGCTAGAGGTGGCAGCTAACTTCAAGGAAACAGTGATTCACAGACACAGCACAGAAGGTACCCAGATAAACTCATTGTGATTGTGACAGCATAAACAGATTTCAAGCTGCATCCAAATAAAACTCCAGGATAGAAGACTGGAAGGTAGACATGTAAACACAGCACTTGCTGAGGAGCTATTAGTATTTGATGGCTGATTGAAAGGGAGAATCAGATGTTTTCTTTTTAAGTAATACGACCCCTTGGTGGCTGACCACATACATAGCAGGTTCCAATCCCAAAACTATCTGGGCAACACAAACTGAATTCAATGAAAAAAGAAGAAATCATGCCCTTGGGTCTTTGTTGTTGTTGGTTTTGTTTTTTGTTTTTGTTTTGGGGGTTTTCGGTATTGCTTTGGAGCCTGTCCTGGAACTAGCTCTATAGACTAGACTCAAACTCAAACTCACAGAGATCCACCTGCCTCTGCCTCCCAAGTGCTGGAATTAAAGGCGTGAGCCACCAATGTCTGGCAGGTCTTTGATTTTATATAATGTCAAAGATCTCCAATGATGCTACAGCATTAGACTTCCTCTTGTAATCATCTCTTCAAGAAAAGAATGAGCTGGGTGGTGGTGGTTGTGGACACCTTTAATCCCAGCACCCAGGAGGCAGAGTCAGGCAGATCTCTGTGTTCAAGTCCAGGCTTGTCTACAGAACAAGTTCCTGGACAGCCAGAGCCACACAGAAAACAAAACAAAACAGAGAAAAGAAAACTGAAAAGTATGAGCACCAGAAGGGAAAGCCTTCTAATTCCTGCCTCAACCCTCACAGCCCACCATGTATTTCCATTAACATCCTGCAGTTCACTTGCGAAATATTTATGAAAATAGTGTTGCTCAAACTGCAGCTCAGCCAGTTACTGAAGAGTGGTTTCAGTGAGACACTTTGGGAACACAAACGGTACTAGTGGATTACATTTTCAGTTAGGTAATATAATTCATTCTTATAACAGCCTTTGGAGGTAGTTAAGGTGTGGAAGTTCTTTTCTAGAGGTGGCAACTGAAGCGCAGAGAAATTAATTAGTGACTTCAAGGTAATGGCATCAGGATTAGCAGACCTGAGAATAGAAATGAGTCCGAGAGTATTTACTATATGCGCTGCCTAAAAGCTGTGCATTGTGGCTTGTTGTATATACTTCACACACCTGACTGTGTTTAGATACCACTAGCCCACAATGGTGTGACCTAAGTTAAAGAAAAGGATACTCAGTGGTAAATGAGTGATTAGACCTCAGTCTATATAAGTCTGACCCCAAAGCCATTCTCATCCTACATAACACTTTCAGGTACTTGTGTCCAGGGCCTGTTTGATGGAAAAGTGTATTACTTGCTGTTTCTAACGGGTGCAAGACCTATGTTTCTTCAGGAAATGAGAAGGACAGTCCCTCTATAGGTCAGTCCTTCAACAAAGAACAGCTGAAATAGTTACTGCTTTTCTGAGACCTAAAGATGATGTTTGACTCATCTCTACACGTGCGGACAAAGGATTCATTTATTTCCAGTGAAGTCTAATAAGTGCCAAACTGGGTCATAGTGACTTTATCTTATTTTCCTCCATGGCAAAAATATCAACTGTGTTCTGCACTGAAAGTCAGCAAATAACCAAAGATAAACATATTTATTTGAGTCTTTGCAACACAAAATCAAGAGAAGCACTTAGGAAACTCGAGGGCTGACAGCACCCCATCAATCTTCACCTCTTTGAGGATGAACTCATAACATTTTATTAGATGCTCCCACACAGGAAGCAGGCCTGCTCTCCATCATCTACAAGCTCCAGCACAGGACTTGTAAACAGACCCCGCTTATCACCACCCCACCGTGTTCCCATCGCCATCAGTGTCATTATTGTTCTTATTAAGGACTGGGCCTCCAATATCCCAGAGTCAGCTTCTAAGGAGAACTGATAAACGCTGCATCTAGAAGATTCTCCTCACAGAGCTCAGGAAAAATAATAACAACAATAACAAAAAACAAAACAGCAAACAAACAGGTTTTGACACCAGACCCCCTTGAACCCGAGTGTTGACAATCAAACAGGATAAAGTGCTAAAGAAAACACAGCAGATGTCAGAGCAAAGGGCTGTGTGAGATCCCCTGGGTACCTTCTGCCAAGTCCTGGAACCTCGGCTGCTTTCACATTTCATTTAAAATTGTCTCCAGTGCATTTCCCCCACACTCAGCATGTGCAGCTCTCTCTGGTACAGTAAGACTACCTGAGACATGTGTGAAGATTAATCTAAAATGCTGACTTGTTTTCATTTGGAAGCACGTGGAAACAAGCCTCCAGGTGAGGGAATCTCTAGACTGGAGTACTTGAGGTGGGAAGACCCACCCTAAATGTGGGTTGGCACCATTTCATGGCCTTGGAGTCCAGACTGAATAACAAGGAGAAAGGTAGCTAAGATCCAGCATTTACCACTTTTGCTTCCTGACTGTTGACACAATGTGACATCATGTTCCTCACATGCCTATTCCACCATGATGAACTTTCCCCTCAGAATACAAGAAAAAAAAAAAAAAAATCACTCTCTCCTGAACTTATTCTTATCTAAAGTTTTGTTGCAGCAATGAGAAATTTAGCACAATAATCAGTATATCTTGAGAAAGGGGTTATTTGGACTTATATTTTAAGTTATCTGCCTGTGGCCAATTTGCAGGGCTATTGTTTTTAGGTTTCTGGAGATAGACGGCAGTGTAGGGGTGGTAGGGGTGACTTATCACAGCAGGTATACACAGTGTAGGAAAACTGTTTACCTAATGGCCAGGAGGTGGAGAGAGAGAGAGAGCTCCCCCCAGGACCCACCCCTAAAGCTCTACAAGCTCTAACAAGGCTGAGGATGAAGTCTCTAACTTGAGAGCCTTCAATGGGCATGGCATATCCAAACCATTGTTTGTCTCACAATTAACCACGTCTGAGATCTCTCCTGCAGAAAGTAGATTTTAAAGCAGCAGTCGTATACAGCAACTGCTACAATCAAACAGAATTAATGGGTAATTATGTGTCTGTGTAACAGTGTATCGGCCCAACAACAATGTTCCTAGAGAAGACATTATTTGAAAAAGTACCAAGTCCCTGTGTCTAATTAAAGTACCTCCTTCCAATAAAAGCCCTATGTAGATTGCAAATAATTTTTATTAATATTCCCTGAGTATCCTTTCTTAAACTAGGTGAAATTTTATATTATTTTCTAGTAGCTCAAAGCTCCCATTTCACTGTAAGTTGAACATTGTAGGCCAATGTAAACTATTTAAATGGAAGGAAATACTACCCATTGGAAGTAATCAGGACTATTTGTTCATAAGGCATAGCGGCAATATGTGCCTATTGTACCATTTCCTAATAAGTGCTCTGTTTCACTGAACTCAGCCCATATTTACTAAACTAACCATCCCACACTGCACATTCACGGGCAATTACCCAGATTCTCACAATGTCCACACATTTGCCAGGGGAAAGGAAAGCCAAACACAGCACTAGGTACAGAGTAATCATTGAACAAATACTGCCAATTGGCTGCCTAATTGACAGGAAACTGCTTTCCTTCTATCCAGCAAAGAAGGCAATACTGGGCCAAGGAATCACTAAACTTCAGTAAGGCTGGGATTCACTTTACGTGAGCTTTCATGGGCTTACCTGCCTGCTAGAAGCTGACTTAGGTAGGAAAAACACCATATGCCCCAGTTAGTGTTAAATCGTAAATCTGAAAGAAGGAATGGACACACAACACTTGGTCTGTTGTTAACGGTATGGTAATTGAATCACAATGGAATAGATTAGGGATTTTTATCCCAAGATAAAGGGTTCTGATTTTCACTCGTGTTTACCTTCAACTGTTCCATATCAAGCCAACACCTGGCTTCCTGACTAGTGTACACTAATTAATAGGTAATTGTTGAATGAATCTGTGAGTGAATGAATCAGGCAACAAATCACAGTGTTCAGCAGAATTTGTTCTTTAATGGTGTCCTCATCCATACATGAATCTCCTGGATGGCTAGTCACATGATTTTGGCAATGTGACAGTGCCCTGATTAATAGAGTTCTTCATGCCTAAGCAGATATGACTTGTGGCCTCTAAATATTTGCCCTTATGATACCTATAAATGCAATGAAAACCAAACAGAAAAACAAGTTATGGCCAACACATTCTGCAGACAGAGTAAGCCATCCCTAAATGTAAAATAAACAAGATTAATGCCTGTCAAACTAGTGTATGATTTCTATAGACTTTTGATAAATATTAGCATAGTGTTCCTAAGATTTCTTTGCTTCTCTGTAAATGCCTCAGAAAATAAAAAACACATTAATGTTCTTTTCAATCATGAGAAAAACTAAATCTTCAACAATATTGATTCTGGAGTTGATGAGACAAGCCTGGCATTCATTCATTCATTCACTCATTCATTCATTCAGTTTTCAGTTGGTTCCCAAGAATGATCACAGCTTGTCATGTTTGCTGTGAGCATACGAGGATCAGAGGGATATGCCACTGAGAAGATTTTGTCAATGTAAACAGTGAGGGACATCTCAGAGGTGGAGAGTCAAAAGTGGTTTGCATTTTTAATCTTTACAGGAAACTGGTCTCAACATGCCTGCCCATGAGCAATGAATGCATTGGCTTTGCTAGGAAAAGGCTTTTATTTTCAACCATCAACACAGCTTCTTAATGTCTTGCTATTAATTAGCTAATGATGCAGTGTAAGTGAGATCAAAGTATTCAAGATGAAAGGCAGAGTTTTAAAGAGGAAAGGGGGCTAATTAGCTTCCTACAGTCCATTATTTCATTTCTTCTTAGTCAATATGGAGATAGCAAGACAGAAATCAGACTTGATGGAACAATCAAGCAGAGAGGATTGCAAGCCCCTTTTAGATTGTTAAATGACAACTATAGAGTCTAATGAGTATGTGCAATGATGGGGGTATCTACACAGTGAGAGAAGGGACTTTTGAGCCCAGGCTACCCTAAGAGGGTCTTGAAAACTGTTTTCTCTGAATTTTAAGAGTTTTGCTGAATCCTCTATCCTTTCATGGTTAAGACAGTGACAAATGTCAGTCGTTAATCACATTAAGGAAAGATGATTGTGTGTGGCAGGGTGAAGGGGGGTGGGCACACAAGAAAGCCTATGCCTGCCTCTTAATCCTTGTACATAACCAGGTCCTGGTCTGGAGGAGCTCTGGAAAACCCACTCCTCTTTGGTCCCTGCAACAGGTTTTCCATAATTAGCCTTTTCTTTGGCAGCCATATACAACCACAAGCAAGTATTTTAAGACATCAAATCAGTGTAGATCTACCACTGTCAAGAGCTAGAGAATTTTGTTTGTTTGTTTGTTTGTAAAAGAGAGAGTCTGCTTCCAAATAAAGTGCATACCCATATGGACTGAGGGACTCACAGACATTTTCTCTTGGAGGCAGGCTGCATATGTCCTGCTCTCTGGCAATATTTCAGTTCCTAGAAAAACGGGTGGCACATAAGACAAAGTGTATACATCCTAACTGGAGTGACTGAGTGGTGCCATCTTGTCCTGATCTTAGCTGATCCCATGCTTTGTCTGTATAGAAACTTTTCAGACCCTAATCCCCCAAACAGTCATGTCTGCCTTGGTAGCACATCTAGAATTTCCTATGACATGAACCACACTCAGATGTATGACTAAAACATCTTTCAAAGGAATAGGTAATACAAATGTTACCATATTCCCCTGACCTGAGCTGGACAGTGATGCCATTGTTGGGTTTGATATTTTTGCCTTTAGACATGCTACTCTCCAGAGATGTAGTCCCAAGAATATTCCTGCAGCATTGGCCTTTTCTTGGTCATAGGCTTGTATAATGAACTCTCATTCCACAACTCTCTTGCCTGGATTATAGCAAAACAAAAAGATGTGAGTTTTGTGAGGAAAGGATGAATAAGAAAAGAAATACTTTGAAAATGAAGTGAAAAATTCAAATCTCTCATTTTTAATGACTCCGGAAGATGCTAAAAGTTTTGCCTGCACAGTCTCTCAGGTATGTTAAATTCCTAGCAAAATAATAAATGGAAATTTTTTTCAGTAGTAGAGACTCTAAAGGCCACAAGGAATGGACAAAAAGGAAAAGAACAAAGGAGAGGACATGAGAAGTACTGACCAAACTCTCACAGATGTGAATTCTCACCTCTGCAGATGATTTATTCAGCTGTGTCCCCCATGGTCTCTCTCTCTCTCTCTCTCTCTCTCTCTCTCTCTCTCTCTCTCTCTCTCTCTCTCTCTTTCTGTCTGACCATTCCATTCCTTGACATCCCCACAAGTTTGACAGACCCAGAAAAGTGGAACAGCCACAGGAGATATGATTCAGTCATCCAGTCACCATGACCACTTTTTGATTTATTTGCTATTCTCCCTCCCCTCAAAAAAAAAAAAAGGTGTAAAGTGCTTGTCATGTGTCAAACATGGTATTAGGGACTCAATAGTTTACCAGAATCACCTGTTTTTGTGCTGTGGGACATCCTCTGACAAGAGAGCAATGCCTGTGTTTTAGTAAGGGGCACAGAGATAAACCAGTCTGGAGATGGTTTCAGGAATTAGTGTCTGCTTTACTACAAGTGAGCAACCACTTATACAGTGACAGCCTATGGACCATGATTGGTCAGCACAGTACCTCAATTGGACAGTGAGCACTCATACCACCAGGGTCTCTATGCAGAAGAAGGAGGACAGGCAAAGGAGATAGGAAAGTACAGCCTCATCCCCAGGCCAGCTACCAGCTACTCATGCTGCTTCTTAAGTCAGTGTTGTGACCTCAGGAGCAGGGTGCACCATGCTTCTTATTTAGAAGCACAGTGTGCTGAGTAGCTGGCCTCTAGGTCATGACTGTTTGTAAATTGTCTCACAACAGGGAAGCTTCAGAGGTAATCTTAACAGTACCATCATGGGAAAAAAAAATAGTGTCACACAGACCAATGGTGCCAAGCAGGGGTTCTAGAAGGTCTAAAAATATGGCTGTTTTTTTCCTAAAACAAAAACTTGGTGTTTTGGAATACTTTTAGATTTAAAGGAAATATATAAAAAATAATACACAGAGCCTATGCACACCCGAGCCACTTGTCCCTGGTGTTAACATATTACATAGCCATGGTACTTTGTTAAAACTGGTAAATCCAGACTGGTAAAATACCTTAACTTTTCACTTAATTATATTTCATCACTTCTTTAAAATACCTGCTTTCTATTCTAATACCAATTCAATATAAGTGGTTAATTCACTTTTGACAAAGGTGCAAAAGGGATTAAAGGAAGAAAAATAAGACCACCTCTCTTCACAGATGGTAATGAACAATTTGAAACACACATAGAGAACAGACCTAAATAGAACTCTATGGTTTATGTGGAGATCTTTGTGCCCTGAGACTAGATAGTATGGTCTCCAGTGCACCCTGCAAAAGAGATTGATGCATTGCAATTCAACACTAAAAATAGTTATTTGCAAAAGACATTGCTAAGGAAATGAAAGAAATGGCTTTCATTAATTAAAAATTTTCATGTATTTTACATACACAATTTCCCCTCCCTTCTTTCCTCCCTTTCCCCCTCCCCTCTCCCCATCTACTCCTTCTCTGTCTCTATTCAGAAAGGGACAGGCCTCCCAAGGGTGTCAACAAAGTATGGCACATCAAGTTGAGACAGGAGAATGGAATTTTTTAAATGGCATTCTCCCCAAAAGGACACATCTGAAATACGGGCAGAAATTGCAAACTTTTAAAGTAGGAAAACCAATCACCCAAAATTTAAAAAGTAGTATGAATTGCTCAGATAGTTCAGTAAAGAGAGTATAGCACCCTTAGCCATTGGGGAATGCAAACTAATGCCATGTGTTACTTAGTACAGTGGCTAAAATTAAAGACCGTGACAATCACAAGTGCGGATGAGGAGGTATAAACACACAGTGTAGTGTTCTGAAAGACAATTTCATCTGTTTACAAGGTTAATTTTTTTTTTTTTTTTTAGACAGGGTTTCTCTTTATACCTTTGGGGGCTGTCCTGTAACTTGCTCTGTAGAACAGGCTGGCCTTCAATTCACCTTGCTCTGCCTCCTGAGTGCTGGGATAAAAGGCGTGCACCACCAATGCCTGGCTACAAGGTTAAAATTAATGCATGTATGTGACCCAGCAATTCCACTCCTGGGTATTTACTACAGATTATGGGTAGGCAAGCAATGGCCAACAGACCAGGTCCAACCCACTGCCTCTTTTGTACATAAACATTTATTGCAGGACACCATGCATGGCATACTTTGACCTGTTTAGTGCCTATGCCACTTTAACACTGCTGTAGTCCCTCTCTTATGGTTCAACATGACTTACTGGTTTTATGATTGCAGAGGCTGTGCTTGATACAGACCACACACACACACACACACACACACACACACACACACACACACACACACACAGACTCTGAATTTTATATCTTTTCTCAGCCTCTTGATTTGTAGCAAGTGCTCTTTGAGGCTGAATGGCAGCCTCAGGCCAAAGTCCCAGTTAACAACCAATACTCCACAGTATGGGGTGCTGCTAAATTAGGAGATTTAGAAAATTAAGTGCAGTAAACACTGTTGTGGTTAGAATATGAAATGTTCTCCCCGACAAGCTGATGTGTTTGAACTCTTAGTTCCCAGCTACCAGTGCTGTTTTGGAAGGTTGTGGAACCTTTGGAAGATGGAACTGGTCCCATTTTTTTCCTGTCTGCACTGTTCTGCCAAAATATAAGGAGGTGAGGTGTCCAGATGCCAACCCCCTACCACCATAGACTGCCTGCTGCCCTGTCTTCCCTGCCAAGGTCAGCAGGGCCCCCTGAAACTGTCTGACAAAATAAGCCCCTCCTTTAAGTTACCTCTTGTTGGGGTATTTGAGCACACAACAGCAGCAGAGAAGATACTAATACAAACATATTTCTAGCTTTTAATAACTTTAACTGCTGATAGCTACAGTTCCATAGTGCAGCAAGAGAAAAAATTGTGTTCACAACATAGGCTGCATACTCCATAATTACTACTTGCATGCTACAAAGTTGACATCTTGCTTTAAAGAAATGGCAACACACACACACACACACACACACACACACACACACACACACACTCACACACCAAAACATGCACACAAATAATCACTAAAAACTGCACCAACCACTCTGCATGGCATGGCTAACCAGAACATGGCATATATGTTCAATGAAAATATTTAGAAAGAAACTATTTTAAGGAGAGCAAATATCAATATAGACAAAATCTTGGAGAGTCTTGAGAGTATTTTACTAAGAGGAAGAAGCCAGTTTCAAAAGGTTACATCCTATGTACAGATTAATGTTTATAAAAGAATATTTAGTAACATGTGGTCACAAAGGTTTCTGGGTGGTGAAACAATATGACTGTTCAAAGAGAGCATGGGAGGCATCTAGGAGGCCATAGAGCTATTCTGTAGCCTAACTGTAGCCATGACTTCACAAATCTGTATGTATATGAGGAGTCATAGAATTGTGTAACAAAGAACTTCCTCTCATTATAAATCAATTAACTAAGGAAAAAAAATGACACCAAGGACAAGCAGCTCTCCAGGAGTGGACATGACAGTCTGTCCAGAGTCAGTGTCTGCCATGACACTGATATGACATTCTGAACCATGTGTGTTGAAAAGGGATGGCCTTTATCCCCTTGGGGTTGGTACCTGCTAAGCATAATGGTTAGCCAAAGCCCTCCCCTAATCTTCAGTGGAATGCAGTTTGCGGCTTTTGGCAGAGCATAGAGTGCACACAGTATATTATACTAGCTCTACACATTTCCGCATAGACAGACCTATACTTTACTTGAACATCACCACTACCCAAAAAGTGGGATGCACTAGGCAGGAAATTGTTTGCTGATATTTTGTAATCAAGAAAACCGAAGGATGGATGGCTGGTCTAAGTAATTTCTTCAAAGTTACAGAAGCGTGCTCATAACTTAGTCAATGAGATTCTAGAACAGTCTCCTTTTTCTAATAATCTTGGCCTTGTTAAGATGTGGAATGGAGACATTTGTAGCTGAAGTTTTCTTGTAGTCTTTTCCCTCATCTGTTTCAGTCCCAAATAAGCACACAAAAATTTTTATTAATTATTAAACTGTTGGCCAATGGCTTAGGCTTTTTACTGGCTAATCATCTCTTAATTATTAACCCATAACAACTAATCTATGTATTTCTACATGCCCTTGTCTTACCAGAGAATGTCTGGCATGTACATATCTTCCCAGTCTCTACATGGCATCTTTTTGTGGCACCTCTCTGCCTGTCTTTCCCAGAATTCTCCTTGTCTCCTAGTCCTGCCTATTTTCTTGCCTTTATTGGCCAGTGTTTTATCCATCAACCAATAAGAGAAACATATATACAGAAGGGCATTTGCAAAGTTGAATAAAATGTAGCTTAGAAGGAATCCTCATGGATAACTGGCTGCTTTTCTGACAACAGTGTATAAACCCACCTGCTCATTTGCTGAGATCTGTGAGGGTCAAAGGTCACAGGCTTTATCCATCAACTGAAGGTCATTTCAGGAGTCTGTCATCTTATACCACAGCAAATAAACTCTTGAGGACTCATTGTTCTTAAAGAGGAAATGTGGGTCATCTAGATAAGCAATTCTGACTTATTTAGTATGACTTTTGATTCTAAAAGAAAAAAAAATGCTTTCAAATTACTCATTAAATTTAGTCAGTGTGTCATTACTAATTTTGAGTTTCATTGTTAGTCCCCCTTCTTCTCAGACTTATTTCTGAAAAAAATTTTTCATGGAATATTTAAATTTTGCATTAGCATGAGTTCCTCACACAGAAAGCAGCAGATATTTTACATAAATGGTCAAATTTGTTTGAAGACATGAAGGAGTTGGATAGCATCACCTAATAAACCTAGATGCTTTTCATTTGAATAGAAAATAAGACATAGAGGATGAGATCCAAGCATAATTAAAAGACTAAATAGAATAAAGGAAGGCATCTAGAAGAATTTTATTAATCACTGCTCCCTCCCTTCTGGACTCCCCTCGGTCCACTTTTCCCAAACTCTACAGAACGATAAACAGATAGATGAGAAGTGGTCTGTGGAGGATAATTTGCCATGTGCTTGAGAGGGAGTAGGTTTGCCCCACAAGCTGGCTGACACAATCAAGCGATGTGTGCACTGTGAGCCAGACTGAATTCTTTTAGCTCAGTGCTGCTTTGAGAGTGCTGACGGGCTGCAGCTTCCCCTGGGCGAGTGATTCAGCACCTTCCACATCAAAAGGCAGCGATGACTGAAACTTCATTCTGTGTGATCAGATTATTGCTGTTGAGTCAAAAGGAGACAGTGTGCCGTGCACGTCTACCAGAGTGCCTCTGCATGCTTTTTTTCTTTAAAGTGGGATGCTTAATTTTTTTGCATGTGCATATTTTCCTTCACCTTCTTCTGTAGGGACTATGCAAGATATTGGTTCATTATTTCTGATTCCGAGGAGATATTGGTTCATTATTTCTGACTCTTGTGACATCCTTTCTTGTAATTCACCCTTGAGAACCCCTTTCCAGTCATTGCTAGAGGTAGAAGCAGAGAAGAATAACACAGAGAGAATGATTTCTGGTTTTAATTTTAATGGAAACTGCCAGCTCTTTCCATATTCAATTATTTTTCTTGGAAATAATTCCTGAGTGCCTAGTTTCAGGAAGAAACCATCAGCAAGTAAACAGTATATCAAGTTTGTGTTCATTTGATGAGATGGCATTTATTAATGAGTCTTGTTGCCCAGACTTACAATGGATAAGGAAAGGAATTAAAATTTACTATTCTAAGTTCCATGTATGAACTTAGGTTTCACATAGATATGAAAAGTGTGTGTTCATATATATACATATATATATATGTATATATATGTATATATATGTGTGTGTATACATATATATGTATATATATATGTATATATATATCCACTCAAGGGAAACAAATTCCCTATATATGCTCTGGTATGGTATTCAGTCAACCAACATAAGACAGTGAACGGTCTGCTTGATACGGCTACATGTGGTCAGATGCAGCAGGAAGAACAGGTGCAGATGAAGCTAGGTTATGAAAAGTGAACACATGTCATGAGATACAAACTGCTGCTCTTTTCCCCATGAAGGATTTTTTTTTGAAGCATCTATAACGTACCAGGCACTGAGACTACAATAATGGAAAGGGTAAATCTCCACCCTCCCTCAAGATTTATTCTCATATAGAAAGAAAAAAAGATAACGACAGTGACTGCTTCCATCAAGAAAAGTAATAGGAAGATACAAAGAAGAAGGAGGAATGGATGATGCTCTGGGTGGGGCTGTTTTAGGTAGGGTGGTTACTCTGAGATGAGTCTCTACTGATATGAAAGATGGAAGAGCTGGCTATGCAGGAAAAGTATTACAGGCACAGAGAGCAGAGCATGCAAATGCAAAGGGCAGCTGTGCTGGGGGCACAGAAGAGGGATCAAGTTGGTTGGAAAATGAAGCAGAGACGTCGTGGATGGATATGCAGTGAGACTGATGCCGTGCAGATGTGTTGGCCAGAGCAGGGCCTGGGTTGCTGACAGAGCTATGAGAAAGGTTTAACCAGTACTGATTTGGGGTCTGCCATCGGCTCATTCTGACTGCTGGAACTAGAGAGAATTTGAAGAAGTTCATAGGAGAGAGGAAGCAGGGACAGCTCTTAGGGGACAACTGAGTCATTGGAGAAAGATAGGTGATGGTGCTCAGTAGTAGCAACTGAGAAAGAGCCTGGTGTATAGATGTATGATAGAGAATGCCAAGGCACCCGAGTGTTTGGATGTGGAGGCAGGGGGATTGGAAGATGGCTCCTGGCTCCATTATGACTTACTTTCAGCTGATGCTCTAAGTAGTGAAGGTGCCTTCTTAGAATAATTTTGCGTTTTATGGCAAGCACAATGATTGTTCTAACTGAAGAAAAGTGGTCTCAGGATGATTGTCATGCCAGGCTTATGAAGCCAAAATCGGTGTTTGGAGTGCAGTCTGAGGCCTGTATCTGCCTCTCTGAGGGTCTCTGACCACTCTCGTCTGAGTTCCGGGGCCTTTGGGGATAGTGAGTTGTGTGATCTCAGGGATAGTGAGTTGTGTTGATCTCAATGGTCATTCCCAAAGTGGACATGGGAACAAAGTCACTAGAGGATATGGGTCAGATGCCATCAGAGTCCTTCTATCTCTACTCTGCTGTCATCTGCACAGTCCCTCTTGGCCCTTTGTACCTTAATATCAGAAGGGCCCATGCAGGGAAAGGGGCCACCTAAATTGCTAACAGCAGAGGGCAGCATGGAGCCACACACTCCCTGTCCAATACCCAAGCTTCTTAGTCCCCTTAGGGAGCAGGCAGACCAACCTACTAGTGAGGCAAAGCTGCATGGGGGGGGGGGGTAGTGCAAACCTCTGCTACCTAAGCAAACCATGAAGGGAAATGCCCTTTTCAGTCAAGATACCAAGAAAAGCAGGCTGATGTTGCTGCCAAAAGCAATGACAAGCCCTCAGAAAAAGCGTGGACCGCCATGTCCAAATAGCAGATAAAGCTTCGTTTTGCTCTCCACTTACCAAGTTACAGTGTATGAAATGCTGTGACCCTGGCTCTGACAGATGGTTGTATAAACCATCTCACTCCAGCTTCACAGCTGCCCTATGAACTCTCTCCTAGTTTTGTCCTTATCATATACACGGGTAGGTAATCATGGAAGATCATTGGTGGGGGATACTAACTACAAACGTCTGTTTAAACATAAAACCTCCCCTGAGGCTCCTACACATTGCTTATGACTTTCTCAGTGTTTTTCTGGATGTTCTGGAGACTCAAAGGGAGTATTACATGTGTTTCATATATAGGACTTGGCTCTTATCCCTTAGATATATTCTTTCAGAGTGGACAGAATAAATTAAACAGTCAAGGATGCATGTAAACAAGTATGTATGATCCAGAGCACAACAGCATGAGAAAACTGTTCTTGCAACTCTCCATTATCAAGAATTTTCTCTTTTACCACACAACTACTGTGAACAGTCACCTAGTGTATAAATGATACATGGAGAAACAGCGAGGGGCAGGCACATATCTGTTCATTCATTCATTCATTCATTTCATCATTCTTAAGTACTCTGCCACAGGCATGGGACTTCACACAGAACATAGTTCCTGCCCATGGAAAGGGTGTAGTCTAGTTGGGATGGTGAAACAGTAACAAATAAATAAAGAGATGAATGAGGGAATGCTATTATGTTTGGTAAGAGACGGGTTTAATGGTTAACACTTATCCCTGCATTCTTTGCTCTAAGCCAACAGTTTCTTTCTCTTGAACCCTGTGACTTCCATCTCTAGTTCAGCCACCAGGCAATTCTATTTCAAACATGTCTTCCCTTGTGTGCCACTGACATTTTTCAAATTCCCCAATCCCACCCTTGGAAGCACAGGCCCTTCACACCTAGCCAGTCCTCCTCTGCTCAGACTAGGTCCTCTCTTGCCTGTTCTAGACTCCATGATAGGTCAAGTCATTGGTGCCTCTTTTCTGCTGTAAAATCCTGGTCTGTCTCTATGCCTGTTCTGAAGAGTCCCATCTCCCCTCTCCTCCCCCCCCCCCCAGAATTGGCTTGGTGTTCAATGATCCTCCCCGATTGGTCACAGAAGCTCCTTCACAGACCATTTAGGGAGACTTCACTCCCTGTTTTATTCTCCATGGACCCAGGTCAAGTTTTTGGTTTTTTGTTTTGTTTTGTTTTTTCTACAGCCTTCAACTCCTGAACCTAATATTACTTTTCAATCAACACTAGCATACTAAAAATGGCATATTGTCACCTTCTTTTGTCTTCACCTTCAAATGTTTCCCTTTCCCTCCCATTTCCCTCCTCTTCCCTTTCCTTCCCTCCCCTTTCCCTTCCTTCTCCCTCCCCTCCTCTCCCATCCCTTCCTCTCCCTTTCCCTTTCCTTCCATTTATTTCCCTTCCCTTCCTTTCCATTCTCTATGTAAAGGGTATAGTTTCTTGCCCTTCTAGGCACTCAGTGATAAAGCTGAAAGAAGTTGACAAGTGTCTTGCAGAGATGATTCACTCATGTATGCCTGTTACCCTGTAACCCCATGGCATCTGACAGGTATGTACTGAGCACCTATAGTGTTCCTGCTTTACAGCTGGAACCAGGACATATTACAACACCCTAGAAACAAGAAAATAATGTCAGTAAGACTGGGGACCATCGCAGAAGAAAAAGTGTCTTGGTACAAGGTTAAGGCCAGGGAGACATGATCTCTACTCTGCAGGGATGTTGCCATTTCAAACACATTTTAAAAGATAAAGATCTAGCCTAATCAGATGAGTGGCCAGATCTGAAATTTCCCTAAAACTTGCTTGCCTGTGGTGCGGGGACTGGATGGGAAGGGAGCAGGGTGGGGAGGGAAAGAACAATTAAGGTTGGACCCTGGGACTTGTTGAGAGTGTAGTCCCCTCACTGAGTTCCAAATCCCCTTCATCCTCAGCAGCTGTTGGACTTGGTGACTCCACGAATCCTCAAAAGTGGCCCACTGTGCTGGCTTATGCTCCTTCCATAAGCCATCTCAGGCAGAGGACCTTGTACCCCATGCTGTCTGCTGTGCTCTAGATGCGATGGACTGCCCTCTGTACCCTGAATGTTCTGACATGTTACCCCTCCAAGCCTTTGTTCAAGCTGTTCACTCAGCCTGTGTCCCTCTCTCATTTTTCAGTTTGTTAAGCTATCCTAGAAAGGCTATTCCAATAAGCCGACTAGCTCTTCTCAAAAATTAGTGCATATACATTCTTTCACAATTACTGCACTTTCTTCACCAATTCCCGCTGCCCCCCTCTACTATCGCTGTAAGAAAATGGACATGTTTTACCTGCATTTTTATTCTCATCTTCAAACCCATACCGCCTTGTGCAGTGGAGAAGATACCTTAGTGGAGAGTGAATGTTCACTGTATCAAGTCATACGGAATTCACTTCAGTCCCCTTTAATCTGTTCTAGTCCAAAACAACTCAACTCAGTTCCTTACGTATTAGTTAATTCCTTTACAGGCTGTGAACTTCTTCAGATTAGCTATTTAGTTTTGTTTCATTGTGTCCTGTCTCCATCACATACTGGGCACTTGAAAACTGCAGAATGGTTGGTTAATGTGAAATTAAAGATACTCCTTGATCTTTATTTTTCTCCATTTAAAAAGTGGTTAAGAGCCCTTCCTCCTCTTCTAGAGGTCCTGGTTCTGATCCTCAGCACTCACATTGTAGTTAACAACCATCTGTATTTCCAACCCCAGGGGATCCAAAACCATCTTCTGACCTCTGAGGGCACCAGGGATGCTTGCAGTATGCATGCAAATAAAACACACATAAGTATAAAAATTTTTCAAATAATTTTTAAAAAGCCAATTTCACAGAAGTCATTAGCTACTTCTACTGTCAAATAAACAATATATGTGAAGACTGAACATTATAATTATATATAATTAAATTTTCACAAAATGTAATGTGGACATATATGGAATTCTAGTCCATGTCTATTAGGATAAGTGGGTGGAAGCAGGTATGCATGCAAGTACCAATATATTACCCATGTTATTGCCTACAGGCAGCTTTCAGAAGGGATGAAGTTAATCCTTACTCAGAGGGAAGCTGTAGTAAAAATGACAGGGATTGAGAAACTACAGAAGACCCCCTTCCAAATCTCTGCATCACAAGGGAACCTCCAGTGAGATTCACAGCAGAAAGAGGCCTCCCTCAGCTTTGTGGCTCTCAGGCATCACCTGTAACTCTAGGTATGTTAGAGGCCCTAATGCATTGCCACCATGTGCACTGCATTTCAGGGTTCCACAGTGTGGCTCAGTCTTCCCCACCACTCACACCATTCAGTTACACACTGTCCATTTCTTAAACAATGGAAAAATCCTTGTAAAGAGCAACATATATTTTTATTGTAATAAAATGAGTATAACATAAAGTTTACTGTTAATCATTTCGAATGTAATTCAGTGTCACTAAATATGTTCCAAATTCTGTGTCATTCAACAATGTCCTTCATCTTCAACACATTTTCATGATCACCCATTTAAACTCTGTGACACACTGTACTATAAATAATAAAAGATATCTTCTAACAGTGGGATGGTCTCAAAGAAGTACATAAAACAAATAGTACAATCTCTCTGTTCTAATCTGTACCTACTGGACTTGTTTGTGTGCCTAAAACATTCATATCACTTTTCTTTTGTTTTTTTTGAGACAGGGTTTCTCTGTGTATCCCTAGCTGTCCTGGAACTTGCTCTGTAGACCAGGCTGGCCTCACAGAGATCCATCTGCCTCTGCCTCCCAAGTGCTGTGATTAAAGGCATGCGCCACTACTACCTGGCTCATCTCACATTTATAAGTTCATAGAAATATTTTAGTTTACAAAAATTGTACTATAAAATATGTTGTTTCTCATTTTCCTTTTAACCAGACATCAAGGACATTCTCCCATGTTCAGCTTATGACCCTCTCCTTTTACTGTCTGCTTAGTATTCTCTGGTACAAATACCCTGTGCTTTAAGACCCTAATGATAGACGTTTCTCTGTCTTCAAGGATTATTTTTACAATAAAATGTCTGGTACCCTCAAGTAAGCATTCCTGTGGGACATATTTCTAAAGGTTAAATTCCTAAATATAAATATTTGCACGTTTTAAAAACATTGATGTGTACTGACACCCACATCAGTCTGTGCAAATGTAGCAGCTGCTTGTTTCCCAGGAGACTGATGCAAATAAGGGTCTGTGCTTAGGCATCAGGAGCTCACTTGCTGGTGTGAATGGGTGGAGGCTACTTCCTTCTCTGGGAGGACACTAGATGCTCTCTCAGAAGAGATACTAACAGAAAAGAAAGGAAGCATCCAGGAAAACAGATGATTCATCAGCCTTGGCAGGTTGCCTCTGTTTGGGAAAAATGGAAGAAACAGGAACTCCCCTGTGGACATCTCACTTCCTATGATGCACAAGGTGTGAGTTCTAGTCACCAACATTGCATTTCCTTGGTCGATCATTATCCTCTCTCATTCCCACAAAACCCTGGCTGTCCAGGTTAATCTCAACTGTAATGTCAATTCTCAGGAGAGAAGAGCTATGTCTCAGACACACATTGTTTGCAGATTTTTCAATTCAGATTCTTCCAAATACACAGAGGGCTAATGGAAACAGTGACCTAGAGCTGGAGATGTAACTCAGTGGTAGAGCACTTGCCTAAGATTCATACAGCCCTAGCATGGGTGCCCAGCACACACACATACACACACACACACACACACACACACACACCACAGAGTTAAGAACTGAGTTTAAAATTTCTCAGCATACTTTCTACTTAGCATTTGCAAACTAGAAAAAAGAGCAGAGCTATCATTGTCAAGTGAGGCAAAGTAAATTTGTGTTATTGCTAGAGATTTGTATTTGTAGCAAGGCACATTGCTTTGATATTTACATTGTATAAATTTACATTCATTAAAATAACATAATTTGGGTCTGAAGAGATGGTTCAACAGTTATGAGCACTGGCTGGCCTCCCAAAGGACACATGTTCAGTTACCAGGGACCGCATGGTGGCTCACAACCATCTATAACTCTAGTTTGAGGAGATCCAATGCCCATTTGTGGCTTCTGTGGACATCACACAAATGTGGTATACAGAATATATGCAGGCAAAAGACCTAAAAAATAATTTTAAAAAATTAACAAATCATGCAATCTACTTAATTTCCCACTAAAATGGGTTTCTTTAAGGAGGAAAGTAAGAATAGGACCTAGAGAGGCAAATAGTTTTTGTCAATGAGGGAGCATGCTAAGCCCTGTGAAAATCTAATCACAAAGACTTCATTAATTAGAGGGCAATCAATTGTATATACAAGAGGAAACCAGACTGCTAAGGAAACCAGACTCAAAGAACTCAGCTCTGAAGAAAATTGTTGAATAACAGAAAGACGCCAAGCCAGTATATTTTCTGCTATAGTATATTCTATGACAGATCTCCATAGCAACACCATGAAAAGGAAGAGGATTCCGGTTGTCCAGGTTAAAAGAACAGACTTTCTGATCTCACATTGATCCTAAGTCAAGGAAAGGGTTTTGAGAAAGCTTGCTTTGCAGCTGTGTGTTTAGGTGCCTGGAGTCAACAGGGAGCTTCAGAGCTGGTAAACACAAATGCCCATGTATAGACACTGAAATGTAGGTGTTTCCACCCCAGTGAGCTATCAGAGGCCTCTCAAACAGGCACAAGGATTTCCCCCAGACACCCACAGAGAGATTCTTAAAAGTCCCAGCAGCCCCCATGGCTGCTGGTTCAAGTTTTAACTCAGGATCCCTGGCAGCCATGTCTTTATACTGTGTTGCTCTTGTGGTCAATTGACAAAGCCAACAAAGAAGAAAAGGTATGGGCAAAGATGAGGTCCCTGGTGCTGGTGCATCCATGAAGCCTGATGGATGGCTCTCCATCATTACAATAGGCCCTGTTACATTGTATGATGCCAACCTGAATAGAATTCTGTTATTTGCAGCAAAATTTCTAGCTAGTGAATGTCTGATAGCATGTAATAAAGGAGAAAGCACACAAATGTTGAGATCAAAGAAGAAAACAGTATGATATGTGTGTGTGTGAGAGAGAGAGATCACATACACTGTATATGTCACCCAATTTGTTAAGGACTTCTACATTGCCCTTCGTACTCCTTGAAGTATCTAAAAATAGGTGATATTTCCCCATGGCCAATCCCTCCATGGCTCACCCTGAGTCACATTTAGCTGGTGTCACAGCTGGACTTTGCATTCAAACATGGACCATTGAGATGGACTTAATCTGATAACACTAAGTAACAGTCATTTGGATAATTTTGTGCCCTTGTATTAGCTTGTTTACCCTATTGGACAGATATAATGTCCTCTAAGTCTCTGGGTGTTTCTCTGCCCAGGTGGTTGGGCTGAGGGTATGTCATACCCAAGCCCTTTTAGATGCCTTTTCAAATTGTGCTTACCTTCATTCCTATCATGCCATTCCCCTAAAGATTCTGATAATGTGTGTGTGTGGGGGGGGATTATGCAACAAAACTAGGATTTGAATCCAGAGCCATCAAACCACTGACTCACTAAGCCGTTGTTCCCATTTTTACTCATCAACTGGAATTCAATAGTAGAAGCTCAATTATTTCTCTAAATTGCATAGATCTTAATAACTGTGTCTCACTTTGAATGCCTTGTACACCTTAAAACTGGCTTGTCAATTTCTAATAGATATCTCACTGAGGCATCAGCTCTGAGAGGCCAGGCACCCATAAATCATTGCTGCTGTCCCTAACATGCCCAAGGACAAGGGCAGCTTGGCCAAAGGGCAAAGAAGGAGCCCAGGCACAGATGGGCAAGACTGTTGTCTTAACTCTCATGTGAAAGTCAAAGTGAACCCTTAACCCCCCTCCAAAAAAAAAAAGTGCAAATAAAAAGGAAGAAGGAAGCAAAGGGGGAAAAAACTTTTGGTAGCTGCCCAAGAAACCTGAAGAAAACAGAGAGACTTGAATGAGACTCCAGCCTCTGAAAAATCAGAAGGGAAAGAAGCAAAGTCCCGCCAGTTAGTCAATAACCTTCCATAGATGCGGAGCAAGTGTTGTCTGTAATACAGTGCATGCCAGTTAGTGGAGTCTTCATGGTGCATTCAATGTGTCTTGAATAACTTCTATGTTCCTGTTTTGTTTTTTCAAGACAGGGTTTCTCTATGTAGCCCTAGAACTCACTCTGTATACCAAGCTGGCCTTGATCCCACAGAGATCTTCCTGCCTCTGCCTTCCTGAGTGCTGGGTTTTAAAGACATGCACCACAAGGGAGTCTTGAATGTTTTAAATGACTTCTGTCCCTTGTTCTCAGTAGACCTGTTTCCTAAAGAAAACCACACCCTGGCCATTGTCTGTCTCTCTGTAACTTCTCTGGTCCTGGTCATCCAGTTTTCTTAAAAAGTTTGATTATATGATGTGAGCGATTAGAAAACTGAATATAAAGTATATGCTATAAAAATTGTGACTCAGTGGGAGTCCAATCAAAGTGATTGAAATTTGATGATATTGATAAGTGAGATCCTTGGGAAAAAAAAAAGCTTACCATCACATTTGAAGTTGAAGCATTAATAGAACAACTGTCTTTGAAAACATGATGTGGGGTTATTTCAGGTTTTGGTTCTTGGGTTAAGAATTGTGTATGAATTGAAAAGTTGGTACAAGGCTCCACAAACAAGTTTCAACAGTGAAAGTAAAACTAAATATCATACTGGGATTTTTTAAATTGAAATTGCATCAAATCAATCTGGGAAGATTGCCTTTAAAAATAGTTGTTCTTCTAATCAATGAACATAGTATTCTTTCCTGTTGTTTCAAAAGTTTTCTAATTTATCTCTCAGCATTGCTTTACAGTGTTGAATATTCATATATACTTATTCAAATGACATTATGCTATGGTTTAATAATACCTCTAGTATATATACACATAATGCATTTTCACATAATGACTTTATTTCCCAAGACCTTATTATATTGTTTTTTTATTAATTAATGCTCAGGGAGACTTTTGGACATGAGAAATATTACTTTGATGCCCAAGTGACTAAGGATACTTGGTGGGCAGAACAACATCAGTATTACCAGCCACTCCAGTGTCCATAGCTTCATAATCTGTGAATATGTTAGGTTTTATGTTGTCTGATACTGTCCCCAAAACTGGCAATGTATGCTATGCTATCATGGGATTAAATGGGAGGACACTTGCTTTCCCCAGCTGAAAACTTCTTAACATTACAGTTTTCCTCTTGCTGCTAGAACAGTAGCACTGTTCTAGCACCACTGTCTTTGTTTGTTTGTTTGTTTTTACTCTTTTGCTCTTTGGAGGACCACCACCCAGCTTCCAAATAAATCACACAGAGGCCGCGTATTCTTTTCTAAATATGCCGGCTTTAGCATATCTCCTTTCCAAACGTCCTTTCCCAACTTAAACTATCCAGTCTACCTTTTGCCTCTGGGCTCCCGTCCTTCTCCACTCTCTGCTGTGTAGCTGGGTGACTGGCCCCAAAGTCCTCCTCTCTTCTTTTCCTCATTCCTTCATCTCCCTTTCCCCATATTTCTCCTCCTATTCCTTCTGCCTGCCAGCCACACCCATCCTTTCTCCTTCCTTGCTATTGGCCATGCATCTCTTTATTAGACCAATCAGGTGTTTTAGACAAACAAGTAACACAGCTTCACAGAGTTAAACAAATGCAACATAAAAGAATACAACACATCTTTGTATCATTAAAACAAATGTTCTACAGCATAAAAAAATGTAACACATCTTAAATAATATTCCACAACATACCACAAAGTTAGCAGCCTGAGCCAACTCAAATCATTGCTCTACATTTCTGGAAGTCAGAGAGCTAAAAAGAGAACTCTGTCAGCCAAGTGATCATGGGGCTATGGTTTATCTGGAGGTTCTACAGAGGAATCAATTTTTTACCTTTTCCAGATATTATTTGTTTGTTTATTGTGTGAATAAGCATGTATGGTAAGTGCTCAAATGTGTACATGTGTGTCCTGGGGGGCAAAGTTCAATATCAATTGTCTTCCTTGATCATCATCCACTTTATTTTTTCAGACATGTCTCTCACTGAAATGGGAGATCACTGATATACATCCAGACCAGACTGGATGGCCAGTGAGACCCAGAGATCCTCCTGCCTCTGCCTCCTAGTACTGGGGTTACAGGTGTGTGCAGTTAAACTCAGCTTTCAACATGAATGTGAGGAATTGAACTCAGGTCCTAATGCTTTGCACAGCAAGGACTTGGACCACCTAGCTAGTTTCCCAGCCCCCTTTCAAGCTTTTAGATGCCACTTACACTCCTTTGCTCATGGCCCCACCTCTCCCACTTTTAAGAATACCTTTGACCACATTAAGTTTACCTAAATAATCCAAGATACTCTGTATTCTGTAGATCACATGAGTGAGGAAACGTCTATAAAACTGTACAGCTTTGGCTCTACTTGGAGATGAGGACAACTTGAACTACACTAATACCATGAGGCACTAATGCTCATTTTTCTCACTTCATGAAATACTTTCGGTAGAGAGGAGACTGAAGACTGGCCCTGTGCTGAATATCATTCTTTCTCATTTACTTGTGAGTTCCTGAGTGACCGTAAAGGAAAGGATTTAAGGCTATGTTGTGGGTGTTTCCACGCAGCCTTCAGTTGTCCTCTCTGACAGCTAGGTGCAAGGTGAGTGAGTTCTTAGCACAAGTTTACAATGGACAGGTGTAAAAGATGTGTATTACTGTCATGTGTCTTTGTTGTGATTTTGGTGTGCTTATCAACAGCTCCCTTTTTATTTAATTTGATCCATGGCTATATTTTTAATATAGAACAAGACAAAGACAGATGAGGAAATTGTATATAATGTACTTTTATCTTTTATGCCTGTCAGAAAGAATTATGTGTTGAGGTTTCAGTGAAAAATGGAATTGGAGCTGTGAAGCCCAAATCGTAAATTGAATTTTCAATGTTATCTATAGTAACATGTAAGAATATAACATGTGCCATATAACATTTGCCTCTAAAGTCTTATATCTACGCTTTTTCACCATTGTGGTTGGCCACCTCATTTCTATTGCATACAGAGCAAAGTCTGAGGTTCAAGGATTAGCATAAAAAACAGACACCCATGTATGCTTACTTACATTATATTCTTGAAGAATGAGAGTTTGGAGCTCACAGGAGCTAATCTTGTAACTCAAATCTTTACAAAATTCATCTGGTTGTTATCTCAAAAGAAATATGTAGGTTGCTCTGGGAAGAGGGTGTAATGGTAAAGTGTGGCCCCATGAGTATAAGGACATGAGTTCTGATTCCTAGAACCCTGTGATAAAATACACAGCATGGAGTACTGAGTACTGTGACCACAGCCCTGAAAGAGAGACAGGGGGATCCCTGAAGCTCTTCAGCCAGCCAGGCTAGGTGCATCTATCAGCCTCATGTTAGTGAGATGTGCTATCTCAAAAAGTAAAAATGGACAGTAATTAAGGAAAGATACTCAACATGACTTGAGATTTCTACAGAGGCACACACATACATGCACATGCACATACATCACACATATGCTCACACACATGAAGAAGGGAAAGAAAAAGATCTGTATCTCTTTGGTGTCTCACCAACAGAAAGTGTGTATATATGCTCAAGAGACTGACAAATTGGTTCTTTGTTGGAGTTTTTTGAGTTGGGCAATAAAGTCACAAGCAGCCCATTCATACTGATTCTGGTGCTTTCCTGAACTAAGTTAGTAGTGACCAGGGCCTTCCACCATGCCAGGTGCTGAGCTCAGCATGGAGATTATCAGGGCAATTGTGCATGGCACAGTCTCTGCTACAGTGGAGGAGTCCTCCAGGCCCAAATGCAAGAGTGCAAGGCACCACCGAAGGGATACATTGTTTGGAAAGAAAGAAAATCTCTTGTAGAAGAGATGACATTTGAAAAGGACCTTGGAGGAAAAAGGAAGGAGGTGTTCAATAATTCTATATTGTGCCCAAAACTTCTAAAAGAAGTCTGTGAGCTGCTGCTCCACTTGTGAGACTATGGCTTGGCTTGGGGCATAAATGTCAGCTAGCCAGAGAAAAAGTTTTCTCAAGTCTCACCACCTAGGTTAAGTACCGGGCATTATCAGGGAGCAAGCACATCAGGTCTCCCAGGGATGTGTCATCCACACCTCTTAAAAAGCCTGCCAAGGAGTCTGGATTGTCTTTTGGGGAGTGAAAAGATGACAGCAGATTTTCTGCCACTTTCTGCCTTTGAAAGGCTGCTACTGGGTTAATCTCAGGGAGCATGTTAAGTGTGTGTGTGTGTGTGTGTGTGTGTGTGTGTGTGTGTGTGTGTGTGTGTCTGTTGGAGAAACAGGTCCCTCCAGTGTTTTTCTGAGGATGAAATAGAGGAATACTTGAACGACCCCAGCTCACGATCCAGAGTAACGGCGGGATCATGGTGGTGGCGCTGGTGATAGGAAGGATAAACAGTGTCCCTGTCCCAGCACTGCCCTAGGATGACAGAACCTCCCAAGAGGTGTACAAGAACAATGTGATCTTAGCTAACCTGGCTCTAACCCAGGGGACTTCCTGCACATCTGCACTTCCCTGCCGTTGTTCCTTTGGCTCAGGTGGTGCTGGCAGCTGCTCCAACTGCTGCCCTGGGTGCCCAGCGTGCTGCGGTGAAACAAGAAATGGTCTTGTAAGGCAAACCTCAACTAGAAAAAGTCAGCCCAACTAACCCAGCAACAAGCCCCGCCCCCATCCTCTCCCTCATTGCCCAGCCTGAGCCCATTCCTCTTCTCTCATCGTTTTCCTGTCTTTGCACTTTGGTTTCTTTTGCCCATTTCTGTCTCTTTCCTCGCTCCTCTCTCGTCTGTCTTTCCCGCCTTACAGTCTTCTTCCTCCCCCAGCCCTGGAATTTCCACACTGTGATAGATGCTATCAGACTAGAAGGTTTAGAGGTCCAGTTTCTAGGCAAGCGACTTTGTCCCCTGGGACCTGGTTTCCTCATCTGCAGAATTAATGGGGCTGGACCAGAATGAGCTTGCAGTGTTCTTTCTGCCTGAGAGCCCCATCCTGTAACCACTTGTTATATTTGTCCTTTGTGCCTGCTTTTCCTGTTCTAGCTGACTCATTGTCCACCTGCCTCTCTCTCATCGGCATCCCCATCTCCATTGCTCAGTCCATGATGCCAGCATCTCTTCCAATATCCATGTATTAGTTCAGGCTGCTATTCATTTTTCCCCTTCTGTTTTTATCCTTGCCCAACATGCTATCCACACAGAAGGAAACTTGCCTTGTGAAAATATCAATGAGATGAGATTGCTCAGTCTCCAGTTAAATTCCTCCACATGCCTGTTCAGTCACTGCTGTAATATCATTCTGCTTATTTTCTTCAGCACAACCACTGTTTGCACTAACTTATCTTTATTTACCCGGTCCTTGCTTAAGGTGAGCACCTTATGGTTTCCCCTTCCCCACTAGATGTGGCTCATGAGGGAGTTACTTTGACCTCTTGTTCAAGCTGTGTCCTCATCAAAAGGGCCAGGCTTTGCATATTGTAGACTTTCAATAAACCCTGGACAAACACCACTTTAGCACAGGACCTGTCTTTGCCCTTTTGGAAATTGTTCTCTTCGGACTAAAAAACTTCTTGTTCAGAAGAGTTTCTGTCTGAGGAAACACTTGCTGACCTTCTCCATCACGTCTAAGATATTTCCTATCCTTTTTTTCCATCACCCATGACCTGCTTTCTCATGGGATATAGTGCTGAACAGTGACAAGTAGGACACTAGCTTTTCCAATCCTTACAGATATTGGATAATGAGGAATAGCCCTTGCACTGTAGTCTAGAAAGCTGACTTACAACATCAAGAAATAAACTTGGAGAATTCTATTAAAATCTTCAACAGGCTATGTTTGCTTCTGATGGCTCTGTTAGAAATGCTTATTTTCTAAAAAGCAAACCCTTTCAATAAATGATGTTCAGATACATGATTCCTAGACAACAAAGCTGGATTTAGAGGGGACTTATACTTGAGGAGAGGTCATGAAGACAGCAGGGCTTGAATGGAAGCAGCGCAATGGTAAAAACAAGCAACTCATCGTCATACTGTCCTTCCATTGTCCAGCTTAGACCCTGACTCATTTTAATCACGTGAGTTTCAAAAGTCTCCTGTTGTCTAGTTTCCATTCCCCTAACATTCTGTGTCTGTTTCCTTCCATTAGCAAACAAATAGCACCTTGCATGGCACATCAGACCTGCCACCACGGGTCTGCCTCAGGCACAGCAGACACTCAGCACCACTAGCTAAATGCAAGAATGGTTTGATGTTAGGATCTGGGCTGTAACACAAAGCCTGATCACTCTGAATACAGAACTCCTGGACTCCAACATTAAACTTTTTACTGGAATACCCCAAGTAGAGTCGTCAATAGGAGCTGCTCCCAGGATGGGCCACTGAAGTAGTTGGTGTTTATCTGCTGCACAAGTTCTGACTTATTTGCTTGTTTTGAAATTAAGGCTCCTAGTTTCCATATCCACACCAACTTTGTAGCTATCAATAATAAGCCTGGTTGTTATTTTAATATTGATTCATTCTTTACATAAAAGTGAATATTCTGAAAAAAAGCATAACCCTTTAGCCATATGACTACTTTTTATTTGTTAACATGCAAGATTAAAGCAGTCAGTGTGTTCACAAAATCTAAATCTTTAATGGTCTGAAGGAATTGTGCCTTTTTAAAGCACATTACTCCCTATTTTCTTGTTTGATTATTTTCATTTAGTGATATCCCTAGATGATAATCCAATACTAGTGATTAAGACCTGCATTTCTTTTTGTGCCTGCACAGTTTATTGTAAAATTTCATTCTAGATATTTAACCATTCCTTTGTTGATGGATATTTGGGTTTTTTTCTAGATGATTTGTTAGTTTGAAAATAAAGGAGAAATGAAAAACATGTATGTTTATGATGAATATCATAGACACCCACATAGCTGGAGCTTGGACTCATACAACCCAAATAGAAGTATACACCATGAGATTTATACTGTACAAAGGTTAATTGATGAGCAATAACAAGATAATGGACACTTGCCCAAGAAGCCTAAGAGGGAATACAAGACACCATCAATTTCCTTCCAGTTTCTAGAACATGTCAAGTGTGTTTTAGGACTCCAAGAAGGAATAGTCGGAAGTAAGGAGGACAGATATGCCCAGGTTGAGAACCCATTGTGAAGAAATCTGAGAATGAAGCAACTTACTTATTCATTTGTTCGTGATAGCTTTGGGACAGATACTTGAATTAATAGAGCTCTGGCTCATGGCATAGTGTCGTCATTGGTCCTTGGAAAGCTTACTTTTTGGTGTATGCACTTCCATTTAGTCCTAATTGCTGGTCCCTTCCAAACATTTTTACTGAATGCATTTAGTTTTCATATTTTAAGATTTCATATTTACATCTAAATTGGATGTAATCATATCTTTTTGTGTGGTTAGATTTACATAGATTGTCATGTGTTATACTTGTCCATTTATTCCTTTATCACTACTATGTTTATGATCCCTCCAATCCAGATAAATATCCAATCTATTGCCTCTAATTGCTGGATGATCACATTCCTACCGTTGTATCCCTCATCTTTTTCAATGATGGACAACCAGGGCTCCTTCAGATCATTACCACCACAAATAAGACTATCTTCCCATCTTTATATGGGATACTTTATAGATCTGTTTGGGGATATGCTTTCCATGCACATTCATAAAGAGTAACTGAATCATGGTGTTATATAGACTTGGGTTGACTAAACCGTGCCAAGTGGCTTCCCTGACTGTCTCCTCAGTTAGCAATAACAGAAGAGGTCAGGGTTTCCCACACCACCAGCCTTGAAAGCACTCTGAGTTAAAATGTTTTCCAGTTAGCTAATACAGCATAACCAAAGCACGATTGAGCATGTTTTCCATGCTATGGTATTTTCAGCACCTTTCTGAGGTGATCTATCCATAGTTTTGTTCTTTGGAGGGAGAGGTTCTGGGATTTTTGTCATGATGGTATATACGATATTTCTGATATAACACAAGTCAGAAATATCTTGCCAATTTCATATTGACAAATACATACCCACTTATCATCTAAGTATTCATGTTGCCCTTCGCTAAACAGAAATTATAACTTTTAAGCTAAATGCAGTAATCTTATTTAGAACTTCCCCATTATTCCTTTGGCATTTTGTTTAATAAGCACTTTTTTACCTTAGGCAACAAAGATCTTCTTCTACATTTCCTTCTGTTAAATTGACAGAGCTAGGGTTTCTATTGCTGGGAAAAAAAGCTATGACCAAAACACCTTGAGTAGGAAAGACTGTACTCCAGCTATAGTTCCACATCTCAGTTCATCAGTCAGGCTAAGAATTCAAAGAGAGCAGGACTCTGGAGGCAGGAACTGATGCCGAGGCCATGGGAGAGTGCTGCTTACTGGCTTGCTCCTGTGAAATCAAATCAATAGGTTAAATATTTTCTTATTTCAAGAGGGAAGAAGTAGGGCACAATCAAATCAAGTCAAAGCAAAATCAAACTTCAATAGTGCAAAGCGTGCAGTGCTTGATGCCTGGACCCATGCATGATCCACTGGGCTCCAGGGAGTCCCATTTCTCCAGTTCTGCCATCCACAGCTCTGGCAGCTTTTCTTGTTCCATGCCTGCTGCTATCCTTAATGGTCACCCTATGGCACCAACATCTCCATAATGCTGGGGATTCTGCTGCAACTGGGCTACACTTTCACCAATAGCTTCTCTTGTAATCTCTTCAGGAACTCTGACTCTGGGAAACTTTTACTCATTATCAAGATTAGCTACCCATCTGGACCATAGCGTGTATGCACTGACCCTGAGAAAACATTTCCCAGAAAATTTCACCTCCATAAAGCTGGTCCTTTATTTGTTTTATTTTGCTTTTTGTTTGTTTGTTTGTTTGTTTTTGAGGCAGAATTTCTCTTGTAGCTCTGGCTATCCTAGGATTAGCTCTGTATACTAGACTGGCCTTGAACTCACAGAGATCTTCTTGCTTATGCCTCCCTAGTGATGGGATTAAAGGTGTGTGCCACAGTTGCCTGGCAATGATTTGTTTATTTTTATTTCATTGGTGGCATACCTGCATGTAAATCTGTATGGGGGTGTTAGATACCTTGGAACTAGAGTTGTCCATAGTTGAGAGCTGCCATGTGGGTGCTAGGAACCGAACCCAGGTCCTCTGGAAGAACAGTCAGCACTTTTAGCTGCTGAGCCTTTCTTAGTCCCAGCTGACCAATATATAGTGTCACAGCAAAGCAAAGATTTCACCTTAGTGGTTCTTAATTCAAAATGTCGCACAAAGGTCTTTGTTTCCCTCTGAAATTTCTCAAGCCAGGCCTCCATCATCTGCATTGCTCTCAGCATTCGCACCTCCTAAGTCCGTCAAGCTCTGAGCATTCAGTGGCTTTTCCAGAACAAAGTTCAAATGCTACTGTACTCCTCCCCAGAATACATGGTTAGATCTGCCACTGCCAACACCTCGTGATCCAGGTACCAGTCACGGTCTTAGTCAGGGTTTCCATTGCTGTGATGAACACCATGACTGAAAACAACTTGTGGAGGGAAGGGTTTCATTTAGTTCACACCTCCATATCATGGCCAAGACAGAAACTCAAACAGGGCAAGAATCTGGATGCAGGAATGGAAGGCAGGGAGGCTATAGAAGAATGCCACTTACTGGCTTAGCCCTCATGACTTGTTCAGTCTATGCTCTTATAGTACCCAGGGTAGGTTCTGAGAGCACCACAATGGGCTGGGTCTAGACCATCCATCATTTAATCAAGTAAATCTCCGAAAACATGCCCACAGGACAGCCTTGTGGGGACTACTTCACAATGGAGGGCCCCTCTTCCCAAATGACCCTAGCTTCAGTCAAGTTGACAAAACTCTTGCCAGCAATATGCTTATCATTTCCCCTATGGATTTAAATCTATCTAGATTTCATATCTAAGCAGAGCATTAGGAAGAAATTTGGTTTTATTTTTTTCTCTAGACATGGCGGCATGTTTAGACACACATATATAAGAGAAGCAGAATATGCCTCCTGGAAGAGATGGGAAAGAAGCAAGAAATAGACTTCCTGAGAAGCACAGGAAAGGCCAAGAAGAAAATTCCAAAGGTTCCATCTTTTATCTACCCCCCCCCCACACACACAAGGTACTTGTCTACCTGATGTCTTTAAGGAAATACAGAAAAGTCTTTCTCAAAATATAGTTCTAAATAAAGAATACCCCAGCAGAACTTAAATTCTCCTATATGACCTTAAAATATATTGTATAGTTAACAAAAGTACCTATCCAAGTTGGAGAGAGCTTGGCCAGGGGGAAAAAAAAAGGGAAGATGCCAGAGAAATGAGGCCAGCACATACATAGGCATACAGCTGGGACATGATGGAACCAAAGTTGGACCAGTCTTCATTTCTGACCTGTAAGATGAAAATCAACCCATTTAGGAAAGGAATTGCTTTGTGGCATCTGTGTCTCAGCATCTCTTATTTCCACTTTATGATCAACTGAGTACAGTTTATCCAAATGCCTATAAATAAACACAGAAAGGTCAAAAGTCCAAGGAAAAATAATCAAAACAATTATCAGCAGATTCTGGATTTTCAGTGTGTGATCTTTATGTGGTTGAGGTGTGTGTGTGTGTGTGTGTGTGTGTGTGTGTAGGCATGTGTGCATAGATATGCTTGTCTGTATCTGTAATCGAGTACTTTGTGAACAAGTGTCAGTCACCCCTTCAAGTTCCTCTGTGGCTTTACTGTGGTTGGGAGTCAGCATCACAGATTAAATTGCTCTAAGACCATAGGTCAAGGGTAAGAAAAACTGAAAACAAGAAACTTGAGGGAAAAGAGAGCAGAATATTTCCTTTACAAATCTGCAGAAATGGTCCATAAGGATTGGCATTTTCCTGATCATCCAAAAGCATTGATAACCCCAGGGAAAGAAAGGGCAGAAGGAAGTAAAAGGTCATAGGGACATCATATTGGTCTTGGTTTTGCCTTGAATACATTTTCATGCAAGAGAAACTCAGATCATCATCTTTAAACTACCTGCAAACCCATCTCTTGTGCATCCCTTCAGAATGGGAGCTCTTCCCACTGAAGCCCATCCACCAGCTTCTCCACACACTCAGAATGTTGCAAACCATCTCCAGCTTTGAAATACACAGAGGGGTGCATTGAGGCATATGATTGCACAAACAGTTGTACACGGAGATACAGCTTCTCAAATAAAACACATGTGCCACAATGAGGTACAATCTCAGGGCCCGTGGGTTAAACCCTAGGATCCATCCTGGGATTAAATCCTCATTCTTAGTTTTTTTTTGTGTACAAGGACTACAGTGACTTGTTTTTCTCTAAACCTTGGTTTCCTCATGCATAAACTAAGATCATAAAACCTAAAAACACAACATTGGCTGGGGAGATAGCTTGTTGGTAAAGTGCTTGCCGTGCAAGAATGAAGATTAGTGTTATGCCCAGAACCCACATGAAAATTCCAAGAGTGTTGACAAGTGCTAGTGATCCCAGAGCTGGAGGGATAGAGACCTGGATCCCTGGATCCCTGGAGTTCCCTGGCCAGTCAGCCTAGTATATCTGGCAAATGCCAGGCTGGTGATACATCCTGTCCTCTTGTCTTATAGAGAAAAATTGAAGGACACCTGTGGTTGTCCTCTGGCTCCACAGAGATGCACTCATACACAGAAACACATACACACAAACACACGGGCACACATGCATACATATGCACATGCACACACAGGTGTATACACATGCACACATGTGCACATACATATAAAATGCAGCCTCAAATGCTGAAGAGGACATATAGCAATTAATACATTTCTACATTGCTGGAAGAAATTCAAACTGGAACAGACACTTTGGAAAACAATTTGATAAATTCTTATATGTAGACTTATCAGATGACCCAACAATAACACTCTTTAAAGTGAAGTGAGTGTGTATGCCCATAGGAAAATTGTAGGCAAAGGTTTAAGCAGTCTTACATATAATGACCTCAGAATTGGAAAAATCCCAAGAGAAATGGAGAATGAATAAGTAATTTGTGTCACATCCATACAAATATCACTAGAAAATTGAAGAGAATGAATAGCCTGTAAATGCAGTATCTTAGAGTAGTCTCAGAAACACCACATTGAGTAAAAGAAATGAAATGTAGCATAGTCTATAATTCTGCTTATACAACTTTCTGAAAACTAACTCCAGTGATAGACTACAGCATTAATTTCCATGTACACAAGCATGGGAAGAGAGAGTATAACTTCAAAGTAAAAGCTGGGATTTTTATGTGGTCATGAAAATGTTCTTTGCCCTGGTTTAATGAATAGTGTTTTATCAATCCATGTGTTAAACTTTATAGATTTGCATATCCAGAATTAAAAAGTTGACTTTTCTGTAAAGTTTCAGCAAATGAAACTTTAGACAAGACTGCGTAAAGTAATGCATGAGTTGTTACTTAATGTTTTAAGTCCTGGCACACAGCACATTTTAGCTCTTACTTGTTCCAAAGACTGTGGTTAAGAACCAAAATTCTTAATCTGTGAGGTCAGGACCCCAGACAGGAGTCACACAGCTGAACATTGAGCTCACAGCAAAAAATTACCAACAGGGAAAGTTTTTGAATGTGCAATGGTCAGAAAAACAATTCTAAACCAAAGTATCATGAATGAATGTGTTTCCAACAGAGCTCATCCACCTTACCTCTGATGAATGTTCCAAAGCCTTGGTTCTGAGTACACAGCATATACACTTTGCCCAGTGTGTACTGTCATGTCTAACAATGCCAACCAATGCAGCCTGAAGCACCTCGGGTCAAAAATTTTTGTATGTTCCACACTGCAGTGTTTTCCCAATATGTACAAAGAGTTTCTCATCATAACAACTATGAAATACAAAGACTAAATATTTTCCTACCATTGTGTAAGTATCTTTAGCATACAGGCTTTCAATTGGTATATTTAAGGATTATTTTGCATTGGAATGTTTGGTTTTAGAAATTGCAGCTTGAGATGTAGTTTTGTGTTCCATAAAAAAGGCATTAGCTGAATTTTGGCTTAGGATTTGGGTAGAATTACACACAGCTTAAACATGGCCTTAAACATGCTTCTACCCTGCTGTGTTTAAGAGAAGAAAAATTCTAAGCATTGACAATAACAAAATAATTGTTATCACTGAACTCTAAAAAATAGTGAAGATGGTCTATGTCCTACATTACCAAAAATTTAATTGTTACAAAGTAAAGATGAACATCCATCTCATTAGTATGCAAATTTGCTTTAATATTTAGTAAGTGGTGAAATCATATGTATGGCTTGTTTGGCTTGTCTGTTTAGCTTAATTAGCTGAAAAGTTCCCTTCCATTACATCTGGATGCTGGACTCCAACCCACAAGATAGCCCTTCTCTGGAGAATTCATTTCAGTGATCAATTGCTTTCTCAATTACTAATTATAAAAAGTGCTCTGAAGGTTGAATGACATCATAGGGCATACTGTTCTGCATATGGGGAACCATCAGTGAGAATCATCAATGTTTATTTAAAGTGGAAATCTAAGTGTTAGATGCAAGGATGAGATGGAATGTAGGAGGGGCTTGCAGGGGACCAATCACTGTGACATATGACATATTTGCCAGTGCAGTGTATTCAGCAAAAGGTGTCATGGCAATTGGCCACGACATCAGCACACTCCTCTCGAGACCCATAGAATTTACAGACCCATGTTATCAGAAAAAATGGGGTTACTCTTGCTCCATAACCTACCACACACATGCAAGCTATTGAGTGTCCTTAGATAAGACAGTAAATCCCCTTCACCAACAGATCAGGAAATGACACTCTTTCAATCTCTTTTGTTGTGACTTCACCAAACAGCAAGTCTGGGTTTGGAGTTCAGTTTTGAACATTTGATAATGATGCCAGCCTCTACCTAAATTGAGCAGCAGACAAGCTTAGCACCTTAGGTATATACCCGCTAAATCAATTTCACTTTTCAAATATGTTTTTATAGGACTCTTTCACAATCAAAATAATAATCTAAGGTTTTCTTTTAAGCAACTTTAGTCAAAAGAGGAGGTAGTCAAATGAATAGAAATATTATGTAACTATGATAAAAATAAGGATACTGTTGACAATTTGGCAAAAATCCTAGTCATAATATTAAAATTACCTAAACTTGGACAGTATAAGATCAAAGGAGCTGTGGCTGTTCTATGGTCACATGGAATCTTGGCCTTAATTTTGGTGTTACTCAAGGCTCTCTGTCCAAGGAAAATGGAGAGGTCACAGAAGTGGCTGTCTCAAACAGTCATCAGAGAGGACACATCAACAATGCAAGTGTGTGTGTGTGTGTGTGTGTGTGTGTGTGTGTGTGATGACCACACAGAACCAGAGAGAAACCTCCTAGTGTGGAGTATTTGGGCCTGCAACTTTCTTTTATGATAACTTGGCAGCCAATTTATAGGGAAGAAAATCTTTCCATTTTAAATAAGCCTCTAATGTTTTTAAGTTTACCAGTTTTAAAATACTGTAATAACTGTGAACAAACAAATTTGGGTTCGTTCATTTTTTTTTAACTTTTATTTAAAAGTGTTCCCCCCTCTCTCCCCTCCACCTTCCCCTTACCCAATCCCCCACCTATTCCTCAGAAAGGCTTTCCGTGGAAGTCTGGCATATCAAATTGAGGCTCTCCTATAGACCAATAATCTTTTGCACATGTCATTTCCTTGGCAGTAAGAAGGAACACACCAAGGAAGCATTCATGAAGTCATTTGTTACTGAAATAGTACTCCAGCCACTGAGAAATCTGACCTAGGAGAGCTGGCTCCACCCCTCACCTGAGGGGGCGGTCCTAGTAGCCCAGACTGTCCAGCTCAGCTGCATCCCAGGCCCGATTCCTGGGCCTTGGGTTGGCCCACCCAAACATATATCCCATCAAGGACCTGCTGGAGTGCTTGAGAGGACTTTAATGAGGAATTATAGGGGCAAGATCCCCATGACTCCCTTAACAACAATCTATCAGAGAGGAGTTTCAGTACAGGTCCAGTGATGATGGTGAGCAGAGGCCTCGAACCAGATCACTGACTCATTGCAATGAACATTTGCATGTGGGGCTGATTGGACAAAAGGCTGACACTGCAGCTCTCAATGCCACTAGAATGATGAAGAAGTGTTGGGAAGATACAGAAGACAGAAGAGCAAGGTGGTTTTTGAGTTTTGTTTCTATGTGTAACTAATTTGGGAAGCTTTTCTTAGGAGGTGCTAAAGGGGTGAGGGGAAGATATGTAAGGACCAGGAGGTGAGTGGGATTGGGGTGCATTATGTAAAATTGCCAAAGAATCAGAAAAGAATTATGTGATATGTATGTATGTATATAATAAAAATCCAAAGCTTGTAAATACACTTGGTATTCACCTCTGGGTTCTCTTGATCTAGGTCTTAAAAACATCAGTCCTTCCTCTATCTTCTCTTTCTTGATGTTCCATTATTCTCTGTATCCCATCTCTGGATCCACCAAAATGCCTAATTCATATCACCGTAACTGATCAGTCAAGAGACTTTTCTCCCCATCTCTGTTCTTTATTTATTCATTCAGGGAAGAATTGCTAAATACTATTTCTTTGCATATCAGAGCTAATGGTATTAATAAGCTAATGCTGGTGTTAAATATGAGAAATTGATAATAGTTGGTTGTGGATATACCCAAAGGTATATCCTATTTTGTATCAATGAAACTGATATTTGAATATACAATCATTCTTGGTCCAAAACAGATTCTGCCTTATCTTATCACTTTGCTACAAAAATCTTAGCATGCTTTCATGTATACAATGGACAAGATAAATATGTTTTATTAATACATTCATCAGTACAATGCTGCTAGTCACTATAATTGCTATTTGTAGGGGCTAAGAGACCTGTTCCAGGCACTACCCAGAGTTCAAAAGGTGAAATGCTTCTCAGGAGTGAAGGAGAGGGTAAGAGGTTTCTATAGTAATTTCACACACAACCTGAGGGGCATGTTCTTCATTTCCTGTGCTCTTTATTTTTCTGTTTCTACTCCAATAATCCTGTCCTGCTTCTAAGTTCTCCATGTTTCTTCTACTCTCAGAACTCTTCACCTTCAGTATCCTTGAAGTGATAAAGAAATTTCTCTCATTGATCAGAAGCATATTCATAGATCAAGTGATAAAGAGCTGAACCATTTACCATAGCAGCGCAGGGTCCAAGTGACAAGATAGGGACAGAACAGTGCCCAATGATAACTTTAAGACACAGATCTATTGTAGACTGGCAAAGAATTAGCATGATTTTCTTAGTAACCTTGGTAGATATCTCTGACTCTGACTTTATGCTAGCTGTAAAAGTTTTCCTTTTACAAAAAGCTGTAAGTCTAGTTTGAACTTGCTCTGAGGTGAAAGTGAGATAATTGTGTGTAGTAGTCAGAGCAAGAGAACAGGCTGTTAAGAGTTCACAGTCCTTGTAGGACAAATAGAGCTAGTTATGAAGCATGACCCAGTATATATTCTATATTCTATACTAAATGATACATCATTTTCCAGATCATCCACAGAATATGTGCCCAGTAAATAGTTAATACATTATCATATTGTGGGAAAAATCCCCAAGCTATAATGTGAGGGAAAGAGCTCTTCACACAAGAATCTGCAATGGGGACATATGGCACATTCAGATGGTAATATTTCTTATCATCATGCAGATAAGGTTGAGGTATGCCTCTCTGGTGACAATATTCCTTGCCTTGCTAAAGAAGGTATGCCCTTCAAGAGATAAGCAATCTTTGATGCATTGACCCTGGTATGCCCTGAATCTGCATAAACCTGTGTTCTGTAGTCGCTATTCATAAGCACAATATATATTATTACTCCAGAGAGTAAGTACAGGAATACACACAAATTTCTAATCTTTCCCACATTCATCTTCCAGGTCTTGTACTTCTGCTGAGCTAGAAATATACTTAGTACTTTCAGGAAGGGGGCAGATGAAAAGAAAGAAAGAAGGTATCAGAAAAATATCTTAAAAATCAACTGTCACTTTTGAAAGAGAAGAAAAGTAAGGATGGAATAGTCATCAAAGGACATCAAAGGAAAGATGCTCACAAAAGTTTGTAATGGCAAACCAGACAGTATAGGTAAATGTCTGCAAGCAGTCCCCACGAAGGGTGTGAAAAGGCAAGGAACAGGTGCTTGAAAAGTCCAATTACAGGAAGCCAGGCAGTTAAATTGAACTGACTTTCTTAGTGAAAACTGTAGGGGAAAGCTACTTGGAGGAGGCCTTCTGCCCAACAAGATGAAGTTCTTGATGCTTTCAGACCAGAGGCATTGCTTCCACAAGAAGCTGTGCAGAAGGGGCATCCATCTAAACCATTGTGCAGAGGGTGTGAGTCTTTTGAAGGACATCCTATGCCAAAACAACCATTCTTTCCTGCTCCATTTTATTTTCCTTCCATAGAGGGAAACGTGGAGGACATAATTTCTAGAGGCATTTCTCTCATGGACATGCTTGCTTTCCACAGCATCCTCAACTCTTGGCTCTGCTTCCTCCAGAGAACTGTGTGGTGCATGTTGTAACCAAGCGTATTTGGAGGGCATATTACATGAAGGTGGGTGAATAACACACCTGAAACTGTTATCCAATGTATGGGACCACATAGATAAATTAACAGGATGTCTCCAAATAAATTTATGGGTAGATTGTAGAGGGTTAAGTCTGATGTCAAATATTGAACAAATACTTGATAAATACAATACAATGATCCAATAAATTTGCAAAGTAACTTCAGAATTAAGGCTAAGACACAATGTGGTCATGTAGGACAGCCATGACTCTTTTGATTATAATTATAGTCCCCAAGCTTTGGTCATTTTAGTATTATGGCTATGATTTTTTTGTCAAATTGTCAATATTAAGTGACATTAACTTATTTTTAACATAGCTGCATATTATTTCTATTCATTTGACTACCTCCTCTTTTGAATAAGGTTATTTAAAGGGAAAATTTACATTGTTTTTTTTTTTAATTGTGAAAGAGTCTTATAAAAACATATGTGAAAAGTGAAATTGATTTAGCGGGTATATACCTAAGGTGGAAAGCTTGTCTACTGCTCAATTCAGGTAGAGGCTGGCATCATTATCAAATGTTCAAAACTGAACTCCAAACCCAGACTTGCTGCTTGGTGAAGTCACAACAAAAGAGATTGAAAGAGTGTCATTTCCTGATCTGTTGGTGAAGGGGATTTACTGTCTTATCTAAGGACACTCAGTAGCTTGCATGTGTGTGGTAGGTTATGGAGCAAGAGTAACCTCATTTTTTCTGATAACATGGGTCTGTAAATTCTATGGGTCTCGAGAGGAGTGTGCTGATGTCGTGGCCAATTGCCATGACACCTTTTGCTGAATACACTGCACTGGCAAATATGTCATATGTCACAGTGATTGGTCCCCTGCAAGCCCCTCCTACATTCCATCTCATCCTTGCATCTAACACTTAGATTTCCACTTTAAATAAACATTGATGATTCTCACTGATGGTTCCCCATATGCAGAACAGTATGCCCTATGATGTCATTCAACCTTCAGAGCACTTTTTATAATTAGTAATTGAGAAAGCAATTGATCACTGAAATGAATTCTCCAGAGAAGGGCTATCTTGTGGGTTGGAGTTCCAGCACTCAGATATAAATAGAAATAAGGGTATTTTTCAGCTAATTAAGTCAAACAGACAAAACAAACCATATTTACCTCAATTATCTGAATTCTGGCTCACCACTATTAACATTTGGCTCAGAAATTCCAGTCTTCTCTTTTCTAGGAACAGTTGTGTTTTGTTTTGGCTTGGGTTATCTGGCTTATTGCCTGGGTTCTCTCATCAGTGACTACCACATTAGGGTTATTCACAGAAGTGTTTCATAAGCACAAACTGAGAAGAGGAAAATAAGAAAGAGGGAGAACATGGTAAGAGAGATGGAGAGAGGGAGGGAAAGGGGGAGAGAGGAAGCAGAGGGAGGGAGGGAGAGAGATAGGAGTTGGGAGAGAAGGAGAGAAGAAAGGAAGGAAGGAGGGGAGGGAGAGAGAAGACTATCCCTCAGTGAACAAACACCTAAGAGTTGATCTGAGGTGAATGATTGCTACTAAGCCTTGTCTCTTTCTGGCCCCTTCTTTCTGTCCTTTGTATTTCCCTCTATCCCTGAAGTGGAACTTACAGTGTTGTCCCCACCCTTCTAAGAGGACTGTGTGACAATCTGAGGAGAACATGTTCCCAGAACTGAGGTACCCATAAGTACATTACTTCAATCAGGTGTTACTCGTTCTTGGAGATCCAGTAGGAGGCCCCTGAGCCAGTAGGAAGTCCCAGCTTTCTGTGATTCCACAGAGCCCGTCACATTCAGCTCAATGCTGTCCAGTCTCTCTGCCTCATGTTTGTGAGTGTGGGGATCCAGAAACATCATGCTCAATTCCCATTATCTCCTAGTAACATCCAGCCAGCCACTCTGACTGATTTGGAGATCATTTTGTTCTATTATTTAAATCCAAACATTGACTCTGAACCAAATAGAACAAGATATGTCCCCAAGGAATGGAAAAGCTTTACAGCAAATACTCAATTTGATAATAAGGAGATTACTAATTAGAAGGGTGTTCCTCAAGCCCCCCCCCCCAATGGTGGGGCAAGCATCTCCATTATCTGCTTCATTGTGTGTGTGTACCACTGTTATTTGTGTTTGTGATTATCATCTCCTCTGTCTGAATGCTTTTAATACTGCAATACTGTAAATCTTTGCAAACAAGATATTCAGCCCCTAGAACTTTTCCATCTAGTTGAAATCCTCTTGAGCTGCTGAATACATACTAAGCCTATGTTGCTCTTATGTATTTGTGGGCATGGTAGCACAATAAAACCTTAACTTTGTAGTTATAAAGTCTATTAAAGCTGCCCTTTAACTCCTCATTCAGGGCTTATAGAATTTATGAATCTTTCTTGATTTCCTGACTCAAACTGAAGAAATCCTGAGCTTGCTGAGTTTAGGCTTTCTATAGTCTATTGTTCAGTGTCAAGTGGCTGAGTTTGCCAGGATGTTTAGCTCTGCTGCCTGCAACTGAACTGCATACCCCTGAACAGCATCCAGACCCTGTGTAATCAATGACAGACTCTATGAAACAACACCTGAACTCTCCCAGCAGAGATCTTGCAAGTGAAGAATTGAGACAAATTAAAGACTGTATTTTATCCAATAAGTCTGCATGTTTTACATTATGTAACTGGGATTGAATACAGGACTGCCCATGACTATGCTTGAATCAATCCCTCTATTTATATCCATCCCCTAGTCCAATCCCTTTTTTGTGAGAGAACAATCCTCCCCTAGCTGGTAACTCCCAACACCATCGCTGACTTCCTCTGTCTCAACAGCCAAAAAGATATGTTTTAGTATTTTTATTTATGTGCATTTATGGGGGTTTGCAGGTAGGTACATGGTCACAAATGCAGTGCCAGATACCCTGGATCTAGAGCTACAGGTTTCTGTGCTCCTGATGGGGGTGCTGGGAACCCAACTTGAGTGCTATGCAAAAGGAGTGCCTTTAACTGATGAGCCATCTCTTCAACCACAGCTAACATGATTTTTAAAAGATGGTTCTTATCATGTCATTTTCCTAGCATAAGAACAGACAGTGACTCTTAAAATGTGGGAATAAAGACAAAAACCTCAGCAGCCCCTAGCCATTCCTCTCTGCATGTTCATTGCATACTGCTTCCCACACTTCCCATGTTTTCTACGCAGAATCCTATACCTGCTATGATGTTTCAGCTATATGAAGGGCAGAGAGTGGGACACACTTGTAAGTATTGGTTCTGGAAATAGTACCTATGGTTACATTAAGGTTTTCTTAAATTACTGTATGAAAAGTGGTTCAATCAAAGCCCAGAACATAGCACACACTCAGTAAGTGGTACTTGTTATTGAAGTCGTGCACCATTCTATCAGCCCTGACAGGTCTTGTCCTCTGAAATTCTCCAGGACAAATTCAGGACTGCCTGCTTGATGCTAGCAAACCGCTGGCTTTATTTGTGATACTTGATCATTCGGAGTTGTGCATTGGGACACCTATTGAAATAATTTCATCTCCCGTACTAAATTGTTATCTGAATGGGACAAGGAGCAGTGGGTAGTTGGCTCACTGTTTACTCCAAGCATTTGACTTAGTGCCTGAAGTCTACTTCAGGATAGACTTCAGGGTTGTCCATAGGTATGGAGCAAGAGATGCTGAAGTGAAGAGGTGGATGGGCAGAAGGGTGGATGGAAAGATGGATATGTAAATGAATGGATGTGTCTAGTAAAGTGTCAAAACTGGTTAAGATAAATACCAAAAGAAATGTAGAGATATAAGTACAATCTGAGTGTTATGCAAATAGGGGCAAATGTCAAATGAGAACACATTGCTGAGCACTTAAAGGAAGGGGCATTATCTGAGATTTCTGAGATTCCTTTCACAAATATTTACTTCTGGGGGGGGTGGCACCTCTGGTGAGGTGGGGTGGCAGGAGGAGTGTGTTTTTTATTGCACAGCACACAGGCCCTAAGTTAAGCTCAGGCTCTGACACCCCCATCTCCTACCCCATTGTCAATGGTGAGTTAGCTAACTTCCTCAAACTTCAGTTTCTCTCTGTAAAACAGGGGAACAATAATGGTCTTCAGAGGAGTATTAGGAAACTTAAAGTAAATTTTGATTGTGAAGTGAAACATCTGCTCAATGCCTGGAGCACAGAAATAAATAATTTAAAAATCATGCTGGCCCCAACCTTAAAATATTCAAAGAAGAGACGTAGGTTTTGCTGCTGTGTCATCAGAGACAGAGAGACTGTAAGTGAATGGGAAGCCACCAAGAAACTCTGTTTCTGCAGAATAATGCAGCAAACAACAGAGCGTACAGAGATGTGTTCTGCATCTACATCAGGCTTCACATCTTATCCTTCCTCCTAAATGTACCCAGTGTCTCAGAAGGTATTGTCACTGATGGAACTAGCTTCCTAATTACTTCAGTGATTATCATATGATTGTTTTCAAATGTGTATAATCCTATAGAAGGCACTCATTTTCTCTTAAAAAGAAAATAAAGCCCTAAGCTAATCTAGCTGTACAATGTCTCCTAGGCCACACTGAAAAGAATGCAGAATATGTACTTTCTAAGTGTCTCCTGTCGCCTTTATTTCCTCATTCACCAGCGAAAATTTAATAATAGACCCAGTACAATTCACACAGAGGGCAGAAAATCTCCCACACCAGTCCTCTGGGAAGAGACACGAGGCTGATTGAAGAGTGGAAATTTAATAGCTGCCTGACCTTCTGAAGCAAAGGCAGTCTGAGCCATTTGCGCAGTTGTGCCTTTAGCAAATGGATGATTGCGTTAGCCCTGCTGAAAAAGGATGCTGAGCTGAAACATCTGGAGACCACCAAGAACCTGCAGCTCCCAGGCAAGCAAAAAGTCAGGTTCTACTTGGTGTAGTACAGACTGGGTGACCACAACTGGTGGACTCCTTTTGTTTACGCCTTGATTGCTCTGCATAGTAAAGGTCCGGATGCAGCCTTCCATAACAGGAATAGACCCCAAATCCACCAGAAGTTATGCCTAGTGATCTGAGGAGGAAAGACCACGAATAACCAATAAGCTATTCTCTGGCTAACACCCTTTCTCATTTTCTGTTCTTTTCCTTTCTTTGGTACCCCGTACTGGCTTTTTCAGGAGTGATTTTTGCATAAAGAAATAGAAATCTTCCTTATTTTTTTTAATCCTAAGAATCATTGCAAATGTGATAGGAAAGGAATGAATGAAGTTGTGGTGAGGGTCTATTGTGAATGGTGGCCTGTAGGCTAGGGACTGTGAACACATATTGGGAGGAGAAGTACCAGTAAACTCCACTGACCTATGAGAGCCTCTTTCTTCATTGTGTGGCCTTACTTCAGGGCCTGGACCTGTGCGCTCTGGGCTCTATGGCAGCTGTGAAGGAGTTTGGTCCTATGCAAAGTTAAGAACCAGTAAACAAAGGCTCCTGAAGGAATCATGGAACTCATCCTGGTACTGGACAGGATCTATAAGGATCTCTTATACAGACAAGATAGCACAGTTTGTTTTACTCTGCGGCCATACTCTTGGCCATTGCTATGCATGAGGCTGGGTACAGGGGTATGTGACTGCAATGGCAGCACTTGAGAAGGACAGACAAGAGGACTGTAGTGAGAACAGGAGTCAGTCTCATCCTTACCCCAAAGGAGTCAGTCTCATCCTTACCCCAAACTATAGACCAGGGGTAAGAGGGAGATTCTTAAAGGAGGAGGAAGAGGAGGAGGCAGCTGCCATTTTCATTGAAATGAAAATGAAACTGCCCATGCACTGTCTCTGATCTGAGGAATTAGGAGACAGTCTATGCACCAGAAAGCTGTAATTAGAAAGTATCTCTGACAACAAGCCAGTTTGAAGAACTCTCCCTTTAAAGGCCAATTGGTGATTTCATTGCACAGATAACCCCCCCAATTCCATAGCATAATTAATTGCTCCCAAGTAATCTTGCAATGCATCATTGCTTAGGATTCCTATTTTATGTAAGAAGAAAATGACAGAGCTGTGCAGAGATTTGTCCGGTGGTGTGCACTTGATGAGTGGTAGAAGGACAATTCCCTCCCAGGTTTTTGGTACCCAATATTCTCCACCATTGTGATAACCATCTCCCTAACAATTTGGGAACTACACTTCAAAGATCTTACTGGCCTTTAAATGTCCAGAACTTTCTATCATTTCCCAAAAATCTACCAGAAATAATAGGAAAGCATTTAGAAATATAACTAGTAGTTGATTTGCCAAAGAAAAATTTAGTTTTAAAAAGCTGTGTATTTATTGTGCTCATGACAACCAGTGAACTCAATGTTATTATGCATATTTTGTATTCTTCTGTCATTCATTACTTCCCAAGGACAGTGTCCCCTCCCCTCACTCCTCTCAGTCCCCCCCTTACCTCCCCTCTGGCTCAGTCGTTAAAGGCTAGGCTCACAACCAAAAATATTATCTTCATTTTGTAAGCAGATAACTGGGGTTAGGAGGAGGTGAAAGGCCTTCCTTTGGTCCTCTAGCCAGACACAGATAAGGCTCCGATTCAAACCCAGCTCCTCTGCCTGCACAATCCTCCCTGGTTCAGCCTTGCCACTCATGCTCAGATCTGAGTAATAGCTCCTCTGTCTCACTCCATTTCCTGTCTGGTCACTTAGGCACTGTTCCTCCGTGCTTCCTGATGAAGGGTACAAGCACAGGTGGGCAGGAGCCCGATGTACAAGCCTGTGATTCTGATGCAATCATCCTCCCATCCGACTGCACTCTCAAAGGGTAAATCACAGAAGAGAGCTGCTGGGCTTTTGTTTTGCTTTAAGCAATAATAGATGTTCAAGTTGCTATCAGTGTGGAGATTTCTCATCAACCAGAGCCATCTCCTCTGTAATATCTGCTGACCTTCGAGGCTGACAAACCTGCACAATTATCGACTTCAGCACAAGTTAGGTTTGCATATTATGTGAGGGACATAGTTCTGACAACATTGGGAACAGTGAGTATGAAACATCATTACCAGGCAGGCTGGCAGGGAAATGGTGCTGTCAGTTGTACCCGGCAAATGACAAGAGATAAGCTTATCTCAAGGCTAGAAGGGAGTTTCAGCTGAGCACATATGGTTTCCAGATCAAACCAGAACAATTTTTGTTTTCATCAAATATTAGAGATAGATCCTCAGGGGTCACAGAAGATTTCTTTGCTGTGTCTGTGACAGTTATTATGCCAGTAGAAGCCTGTTTACACCACCCGTAACAATTTCTTTCTATGTTTCATAGAAAACCATGTAGCTTCCCTATTTTGTTCTAAGCCTATTAGCCTATTAGAACTGGTTAGCATATTAATTTACTGACTGATCCATAACATAGCCTCTGATGTTAGCTCATGTATTGAAATTATTTACCAAATACCTACTGTATATAAAGTATTATTGCTAGTGCTAAGGCTACAGTTGAACAATAGCGTGACAGACACCCTTGCCCTTGTTAGGTTTGCATTCTGCACAAGGAGCTGAGAAAGAATTTAATTATAAATATAACGATGCTCATGGGTTTTCAGGAAGCCTTTCTGATGGGGCAGCCACTGGCTAGCATGGAAGAATGGGAAGAAGTTTGTTCTATGGTGTTCTTGGAAGAGCACACCAAGGTTCAAGCAGGGGGTTCTGAACTGCTTGAGGAACAGGAAATCGCTGTGAGACATTTGACAAGGGTGTGTGGATGGTGTAGGATAGGACAGGAGTGGAAGAAGGGGAGTAGTGAATTTGGACACATAGACAGGAATATACCCATGCTTTAATTAAAAGTCAGAGTGCTGAAGATGGCACCCATCTGACAGCATCCGCCACCCTCGCTAGCCTGTTCCTCTGAGACTGAGTGGAGTTCTTTAATATACATATATATTAATATATATAATTTTTCTTATTTTACATATCAATCCCAGTTCCCTCTCCCTCCCATTCCCCCCATCCCCTCCATCCCATCCCCCGTTCCACAGTGAGAGATCATCTAAATCTGTCAAGTCATTTGGAGTAGGGTCTAGGCTCCTGCCTCTAGGCTCCTGACTCTAGGCTCAGGGAGTATCCCTCCATGGGGAATGTGCTCCCAAAGTCCTTTCGTGTACCAGGGATACATCCTGATTCCACCGTCAGAGGTCCCTTAGGCTGCCCAGGCCTTCTAACTGAGACCCGTGTTCAGGAGATCTGAGTTGGTACAACAGTGGAAATGCCCTTCTCTGATAATGAGATTGATAACTAACTTATCTGCCATCATAGAGCCCTCATCTAGGAGCTGATGGAAACAGAAGAAGACACCCACAGCTAAACACTGAGCCCAACTCCTGGAATCTAGTTGCAGAGAGGGAGGAGTGACAAGAAAAGGGTCAAGGCCAGGCTACAGAAACCCACAGAGACAGCTGACCTGAACAAGGGGACCCCCCAGAATAATAGCTAGGGAACTAGAGTGGGGTTCTTCATACTTTGCGCCTTCTTCTTAAGATTGACTCCTGTCCTTTGAGACAATCAGGGCAGTTCTACCTCGGAAAGTCACATGACAACTCTCAGATGTTGAGAGATGTCTTGTCTCCAGAAGAGAAAATGCTCCAGAAGTATTTTCCTGTAGCTGATTTGGTAGCAATGTGACATTTTTTCCCCTTTTGGGTCGTGTGACTAACCAGCTCAAAACTGACAGTGCAGTGCAGGTGCAGTGGTGGTGGTCACTCCAATGTGAGAAAACTTACAAACAGCTAATGCTGGACTAGGCAATTTGCATTTCATGTATTCTCTATAACTAAAAATTATAAAATCCAAAGAACCTTGTGAAAGAGGTAAACATTTCTTCCGAGTCTCCCAACTGGTCTCTATTACAGACTTCAGGTCTTAGTGGCTTGCCAGAGAAATCCCACCTTACAATCCAGGACTTGCTGGTTTCACTCCATTTCTTTCTTTCCTAATGCCATGCAGCTTTGTCACTCATCACAGTAGTTCTAACATATATGAGTATATCACTGCCATTCTCATTAGATGGAAAATGCGAGGACTATGTGCATCACATCCAGTGCATGCTTTCAACAAACATGCACTGTGGGCCAGGCAATGCTACAGTAATCAAGAATAGTTCTGTGTTCTTAAGTATATATGCCATTTGAAAGGCTCAACTGCCCCTTGGACTATGTTTCTCCATTATTTCCTCTTCTTCTTTCTTTCCTTCCCTTCTTCTAGAAATACTTACAGAACACCTGACCCACACCAGACCTTTAATTAGTTCCTGCAATGCAGTGATAACCAAGATAGTCTATGGACTACTTTGTTTTATAATGACTTCTGAAAGGGGAGAGAAGGAGGTAGAAATTGTTATGTGGCATCGTATAGCCTATGATTGAAGCTCAAATTTTACTTTACTTGGATTTATCGACCTAATGAATATAATTCAGATTTGGTTCTATACTTTGAGGAGAATGGAGTCACCAGACTGTCAACGACTGAAAATATTTCATTAATTTAATAAAGACTCATAGCCACAGAAGAAACAATGGGTGATGATCTACTTGCTGGATAAAGCAAAATAAAACAACTTTCCACTTGGCATTTTGTGTACTCTCTCAAGTCTCGCACCAAAATCTCCAACATTGTGATTGGGTAGTGGAGTAAATGCCATACAAAATATACTGGGCATCATTTTAAAAGTTACTCATGCAAAATTTCTTGCCTTTTCTCTCTCTTCATCTTCCCTAAATAAGCATAGGGCCCCCTCAAACTTGCTAGGCAAATACTCTAGCACTAATCTTCCTACTTCCCCTCTTCTTTTATACTGGTAGACTTCATGAAATCTGATCATCTTGAGAAACCAGGAAATATTGTGAACCTTAACAGCTCCCTCCCCAACAATACTAAGGGATTTGAGCTTGGCTGTTATCTTAGTCCCAGAGTCTTCAACCAAGCCTCTGTGAATAGATTCCAGAGCCCACTGTAACCTGAAGCTTAGATGTTATTTCCCCAAGTTCCTGTGGTGTTTCTTACTACTGTTTTATTATTTATCACGTCTCTTTTAACCTCTATGGCTAGTTTCTAAATATTTTCTTAAAACTGTTTAATTCACTTCTGATTCAACTTATTTGCCTAAAAAGAAAAATTACATGGCTTATTCAAAATGGAAAATCAATACTAATTACCACGATAGCACGTAACTATAAAAATAAGTATAATGAAACTAATTAACTATATAAAAATTCTAACTGTACATGTATGACTCTAGCCAACATGCAGTAACAGGGACCAGGTGACCCCTTCCACCTAAGAAGACTATAGCCTAGAGAGTGAGTATCACACAGCAAAAGGCTTTGATCTTTACTAAACAGAAACATGTTAATACGCTACAATTTCTCCAACTTTCTGTAAGCATTCCCAGCCAATGACATAGGACAACGAATCCAGACAAGGCACATAGGACTTCCAGACCTGAGGAAGTGCTCTTGAGTCCAGAGACAACAAGGGGGCTAGAAGTCAGAGAATGAACCAGAGATGAATATTCAAACATGTACAAGGTTAACAAGGGCTAGGAAATGTTCCAACTACTGAAGTCTTACTCTTCCTGCCCATGAGAGCAGAGAACCCACAGAATCTCATAATCAAAAGTAAGAACTCCAAGTTTGCCAGGGGTGTCTTAGAACCAAGGTTGGTGCAGCTGCAAGATCTCTAGTGGCAACAAGTACAGATTTGTCCAGAGAGACAACATTTCTTCATGATTATAGCAGTCTCAAAAAAAAAAAAATTTCTCAGCCTCTACAGATTAACCCAAACATAGCAAAGGCTTTGCTGAAACATTTCTCGCAAAGCCAGACACAAAGGTTTTATTATGCCTTAAAGCCAGACATAAAGGCTTTAGCCTATCACTACACCTATGAAATCAAAATATTCCATTTCTTAATCTATTTGTCTCCATGAACACAGGACTTAGCTCCACTCCACTTCCCGGTGCTCCTTTTCTCCTCAGATTGTACATTTTGTATTTTTACTTGTTCATATTTCTCCTTTTCATTGTAAATCTTCTTTAGAGTTGCCACTAAAAATTACATGACATAGACCATACTAGACAGTTTTGAAATTTCATCTGCCAATGGAATTAATCCAAATCTATTCACTTTAGCCTTAGGCAGACTCTTTGGATAAGGGCAAAAACCAGTCACATTCTTCACCAAAATATCGCAAGAACAATCTCTAGACAACATACTAAAATTCTTCTCAGAATCCTTTTGAGCCAGGGCCCCACAGTTCAGATCACCCTCAACACCACTGTCTTCCATCCTCTCTCATGGCCCATTAAGCAGCATTTAAAGTCCCCCAAACACAGTCAGACCTATCACAGCAAAACCCCAGGCCCTGGCACTAACTTCTGTCTTGGGTTTTCTATTGCGATGAAGAGACACCATGACCACAGGAACTCTTATAAAGGAAAACATTTAATTGGGGCTGATTTACAGTTTCAAAGGTTTTGTCCATTATCATCATGGCAGGAAGCAAGGCATTATGCAGGCAAACATGGTGCTGGAGGAGGAACTGAGAGTTCTCCATCTTGATCCACAGAAACAGAAAGTGAACTGTTGTATCCCACACTGGGCATACCTTGAGATCTCAAAGACTGCCTCTCCAATGGCACACTTCAATAATAAGGCCACACCTACTCCTGCAAGGCCACACCTCCTAACAGTGCCACTCACTGTGGACCAAGCATTCAAACACATGAGTCTATGGGGGCCATGCCTATTCAAACCGCCATATATCTGTATTATTATAAACAATAAAAATCAGAGTAAAAAATTATTAAGGACAAAATAGATAATAGCATTTGAAATTTAGAGGGCTGAATTTACTAGAAGCATATTATCAACCTAAATGTTTACATATCTGCTATATTTGAAACAATAAATATAAAAAAATCCCTGTGAAATAAAGTATACTCAGAATTTAATTATGACATTCTACTTAACTATGAACATGTAATGCTTCCCACTGATATGAAGAACAAGAAAGGGATGTCTGCTCTTTCCACCTTTATGCAACAGAGTCATGCTGGTTATAACTGGTGAGAAGGGGGGGCATCTAGAATGAAAAGAAATAGAACTGTCTTTATTGGCAAACAGCATGATGCTGAGATCTGGGAATACTGCTCAGCAGGTGAAGTGATTACTGTAAAAATATGAAGACCTGAGTTCAATCCTCAAGACCCACATAAAAGCTGGGAGCAGTGATGTACATTTATAACTCTGATGCTGGGAGGTAGAGACAGGAGGATCATGAAAGCTCACTCACCAGGCAGCCTTGCTAAAACAGTAAGCCTCAGGTTTAGTGAGAAACCCTGTCCCTAAAAATAAGACAGACACAAACATGCCGACACATGCCCACACTCCCTTCCTCTAACAAACATTAAAGAAAATGTGACAGAATCTTCAATTTTCACCTACAGCTAATGGAGTTTAAGAGATGCATTGGTTAGTTCTATGTCAACTTGACATAAGATAGATTATTTGGGAAGCAGGACTCCTAAATGAAAAAATGCCTCTATAAGACTAGCCTATAGGCAAATCTATCAGGCATTTTCTTGATTAATTATTGGTATGGGAGGTTCCAAATCATAATGGGAAATACCATCCCTGGAAGGCTGTTCTGGATTCTATAAGAAAGCAGGCTTAATAAGCCATAGGAAACAAGCCAGTAAGTAACATTTCTCTCTGGCACCTGGTTCAGTTTTTGCCTCCAGGTTCCTGTCCTGATTTCCCTCTGATAGACTGTGACTCCGAAGCATAATATGAAATAAATCCTTTCCTTCCCACATTTCTTTTGGTCACGGTGTTTAATACAGCAATAGACAAGTAATTAATACAAAAGATAACAAGGTTAAAGGTCAATATCTAAAACACATTGCTTTTATATACCCTCTAGTCATAATTATAAATTCTAAAAGCTTCCATCCACAATAGAATCAAAAAGACTTAAATATGTAGGGATAAATGTAGATACATTTGTAATGATATGCATATTGAAAACTAGAGTCCCTTGGGAGGAGCAAGTGAGTGAACAAATATTTAAACAAGTAGAGAGAGATCTACCTGGTTCAATAGGATTAATGTTGTTAAAAGTCAGTTCTCCAAATTGATTTATAGAGTCAAAGCAATTTAAACACTCTCCAGCACACACTGTCATTGACTGACAACCTGGTTCTATAATTTACAGAAAAAAAAATGAAATGATGTCTAGAAGTGCCAGTGTAGCAACAACGAAGCTAGAGATGAATGTGTTCTGATGCCAAAATAACTGAGACAGCATGAGGCAGACATGACAGACAAAGATCACAGGAAGAGAACACATTGCAGGCTGGGCATTTATTCACGTTGCCATTAGATTCTTAACAAAATGATAAAGGTGATTCAGTAGGGAAATCAAACTTTATCATTAAGTTATGCCAAGTCAATAGTATTTAAATTAAAAACAATACACACTTTAATTCACGCATCAACCCTATGCAAAAATTAACTCAAAGTAGGCCCTCATCATAAACTTAAAATATAGCAATATAAAATCTCTAGAAGAAAATAAAAGAGAAAATCTTTTTAACCTTGGGCTAGGGAATAATTTCTTAGCTTGGAAATTCACACATATGTGCGTGCGCATGTACACGCGTGCGCACACTCACACACACACACACACACACACACACACACACACACACACCACAAAACATCATTCCAGTTCATAAATTGCATTTTGTCAAAACTAAAAGCTTGTACTCTAGAAATTATGATGAAAAGGAAAAGATAACTCAAGATGGAAGAAAATACTCATAAATTAACTATTAAAACAAGCATGTGTATGTACATCTATACATATGAATGTAAAACACTCTTTAAAATAAGTAGAATAACAACTTAACCTGGAAAATTTAAAGAGCATTTTAAATTGCATGTTAATAAAATGATAAAAATGTTGAAAACATATTAAAATTTACTGTGGTTAACATATGAGTCATTAGCGAAGGACAATTAAGAACTAAACTGAAATGGCTATGATGCACTAAAGTGACTTAATTTGAAGGAGAACCAGTATTCATGTACTCTTCAGGAATTATTGTAATGTGGTACTAACTTTGAAAATCAGTTTGAAACTTTATGTGAAACATACCTCTGTTTATGATTTCTTAAATTGAATACACACCCAATGTCTGGTTCAGCCATTCCACTCCTGGTCATTCATCTAAGGAAAATAAAATTCTTACAAGAATTTTAATGGAAGTGTTTCTACATTTTTTTTATTTTTCACAATCAAAGGTTGGGGGGAACAAAAATATATATCTTCAAGTTAATGGACACAGAAAGTATAATACAATAATACAATGGGCTTCTAAACCAACATGGGTATACTCAAAACAAACAACTTAGGTTCCCTAGCCGGGCCCCTGACTACAAGAGGGAAGATATTATATCAGCCCATTTTCATAAGCCTATCCAAGATAAAACTTAATCTATAATGTCAGAAAGGTCAACCGTTTCACAGGGATGAAGTGGGGAACAGGATTGGAAAGAGATTACAAGCAAATTTGGAGGGTCATTGTGGTGATGTTTTTATAGATATTGAGGCATATCAAAACTTTGAATTATGAACTTTTGATATCTTCTATTTGTATTGTCTTAGTTATACATCCATAAAGCTGTCAAAAGTGTCCTGTTGCACAGTTGCACAGTCTTCCCTGTAATAAGACAGACTAGCTCAGATTAGAAAGGCAAAATGAGACAGATGGTTTAACTTTGATGCACAAGGGAACTGGAAAGAAAATTCTAAAGAAAATCACTTCACACTCCACAATTTGATTTTATGATATTGGACACTGTTTATGGGCCACTTTTAACTACTCCATCTACCAAAATCTCAAGCATTCCACACTGTGGGACACTTTACACGAGGAAGAACATGCCAGAGCACAGGATGGTTCTGCTTAACAAATCTTGAATTGAGCCTGGAATCCCAAGTCTCCCTCAATTTGGATGTGACAGGGAATATGGACCATCAATCACTGCTTAGGTGCAGAGCTCAATCTGACTTCCCAGGTTCCTATTGAATCCTCCTAAGTGAGTGATTACAGTTCCTCAGAGTTTGGTTACACCCTGGCATTCAGTAGATATTTACTTAATGTTGCATTTTCCACAGATGCAAGACTTGATTTCAAGTCAAGATTTGTCATAAATGACAAAGCGTGAAAACAGCTATTTACAAAAGAAATGGAGGAAGAATGAGATAGTAAAGAGAAAGGGATTGACATTGGGCAGTGCTCTGACAAAAAGTAGAAAGGCAATGCATTACCCATTGTTTGTTGTTGCACTGAATGAAATGACAGTGAGCTCCATTCCATCTGTCCATAGCAGGAATTCTCAACCTTCCTAATGCTGTGACCCTTTAATACAGTTCCTCATGTTATGGTAACCCCAACCATAAAATGTTTCAATGCTATTTCATAACTGTAATTTTGCTACTGTTATGAGTCATAATATAAATGTCTCATATGCAGGATATCTGATATGGGACCCCTATGAAAGGGTCATTTTATTCCCAAAGGGATTAAGACCCACAAGATGTGAACTGCTGGGCTATGGGAATATGGAATCCCCAACAACAGGCACCCCACAATCTTCAAAATCTGAATTGAAAGTAGGAGTCACTGTGGCTATGCATAAAAAGGAAGACATGAAGAGGACATTAGACTTACATGAGCTATAGGACTCTGAAATGCTTGGCCTACATTCACTTTCCAATCATGATATAATGTGGACTACAGGGGTCTAAAAAGAAACACATCAAATTATTGTCTCACAATTCTAGAAATCAAAAGGTGACACAATTCTATTCAGCTAAATCTAAGATGTTAGCAGACTTTCTTCCCATTTGTAGAGGGTAAAGGTAGGAATCAACTTCCTTCACTATTCCCACTTCTAAAGATAGCCTGCACTCCTCACCACATCCCTCTTCTATTTCCCTCCTCCACTCTAACAGACCAATGTCATTACCTGAGCTCACACAGATCATCAAAGACATCCCAGATCAAGAGCCTAAATTGAAATGATGTGTAGAAGGTGGTGTTTTGTCATGTGAGAATGTGAACATATCAGCTCTCATGTAGCCATGGAGACATCAACATTGTGGTAGGATATGAGAATAATGACCTTGGGATGGTACAGAAGACCTTGGGGTGGTGGAAATAAAACAAATCTTGCCAACGTGACCTCAGAAATGACAAGAACATTGAACAAGTAGGAGAACCCTCCTGACAGGGAGGACTTAGAGCTCAACTAGAAAGTCATGATGGGAATGGGGTGGAGTTTGGCGATAAGCAAGAACATCTCTATGAGGCTCATGCTTCCTAGACTCCACCACAGTGCAGTTTCTTTGGCTAACATATGAGCCTATCATTCGGGTTTCTAAAGCACATATTGCCATAGAGATGAAGGCCAAAAAGTTAAGAGGATGTTTTGAAGCTGACTGAAGTGAGGATTTTGAGACCTTGTTCATGTCTCTGTGCTGAAAACTCACCCCAAACCAAGAGCTAACACCTCTCCAAATTCTCCACAGACACTGTGTTCCTTGCTTAATCTTACACCAAGTGGACTTTATGTATCCTCTGCATGTGACGGTACCTTGCTTGAGTTGTCACCATTGTGAAAGTGCATTGTCTTCTCTCACCTCGGTCATTTCCATTTATCTCTGTGTAGAACCTGAAAGCTGAGTAGGCCTGCTTTAGAGCACAGGTCTTGCTTCTGACTTCCTCAGAGTCTAAACACATGCTGCATTCACGTTCCAGGACTCAGGGCCAAAAGAACAGAAGAGAATCCCAAGATCTGGGCTGTATGTAGTTCACCATGTGCCCCTCTTACTTTCTCAGCCCCACTCTCATTCTTCCCTTCACTGGGTCTTTAATGTTCCCTACTCTCAACCACCTGCCTCCATTATACACACTAAAACACACACACACACACACACACTATAAACACTATAAACATACTATATTACACACACACACCAAACATATATATACACCACACACACACAACACATACACATACACCACACACACATAAATACCAAACATTCACATACACCACACAGACACACACATGCACACTACAACACAGATGCAGACATGCATACATATAACACATACACATGTATAAATACATACAGAAATATACCACACAAAAATATACATACCACATACACATATAATAAGTACACAAACAACAACCATAATACACACACACACACACACACACACACACACGCAATCTCTCCATATGTACTAAGTAAAAGTAACTTCCTCCAGAAAAAGGGGACAAGCTATTTAACCTCTTCGTGGTTTGCTTTCCTAATCTTTAGCCCGACATGACTGTGGTATATATCCCATGGGATTGGTACGGATATTAAGTGAGTTTATATCTATGAGGCAATTAGAAAATTTCTAGTAGATATAAAAAGCATGTGAATGTTAGTTTTAAATATACTTTTATTTCCTTAAGTACTTTCTCTGAAATTTTTCATTATATGCTTAGGTACCTGTCTCTTCTATGGATCTCTTGATACCAGAAATTTTGCCACATCTATCTTAATCTCTCCCTCTGAGCCAGTGCATGACATGCAAGTATTTAGTAAGCCACTAAGTGAAAACTATTAATTTGGGCTCTGTTTGAAGACAGGGAGGTTTGAAGTAATGTTTGTATGAAAGTACAGAAGTGCAGCCTTTTTTTTTTTTTTTTTTTTTTTTTTTTTTGCTATAGAAAAACAAAGCAACTTACCAGGGTGTTAAGAATGCCCATCCGAGCTGGAGAGATGGCTTCAAAGGCTAGGCTCCCAATCAAAAATATAAGAATGCCCATCATTAGCTAATGAGGTGAGTTCTTAATTAACATTAACTCTTTTTGTACTCTCCTAACTTTCCTTTAATTGGAGAGTGGGAAGGAGGAAAGTTGAGTATATACAGCAAGCCATCAGCATATAATAACTGAACCCTAGTCTAACCAATGACACATAAAATATGGAAATAGAAGGCCCAGAAAATAGAGAAAATGACATTACTTGGGAATTTTGGTATCTATATAGGTAGAAACACTTTAGTGGCTTTGTCTTCAGAGATGTGGGTATCTGCAAGTATTCCACGTAGTCAGTATTTCATGGACCTTGTCTCATGGAGGTCCTGCCGTCAATAGATAGTTTCTGGGTCACTACAGTCTTAGCATCTGTCTAATGAAGAAGGAAGTGTGCCTTGGGGAGGCTGAAATAGGAGGCAGCATATGGTGAGCTCACTTCTGCCTACATTCTCCTGGTCTGGACTCAGTGTCATGCCACTCTCACCAAGAGAAACTGGAGGTTCTGCCTACCTCTGTGCCACAATAGAAAAGGTATAGTTTTGATGAACAGGCAGACAGAGTCTCCCTAACTGGCTCTGTTCGCTTGCCACTCTTCTCCTGGCTGGGCTGCCTCCTCCCTTTGCAGTCTGCTTTGCACCATGCTGCTGTTCTCAAACACATTCATCATGTCGCTTGCCTTATTAGTTCTCTATCACTGGAAAAGGTTGAGTCATGTAATGGTTCAGGGCAGAGCTGAGGCTATGACGCAATCTCGTGGAGGCATTTTCTTAATTGAGGTTCTTTCTTCTCAGACGACTATAACTTGTGTCAAATTGATGTAAAACTTTCCAGCACGCACACACTATGCATAATTAAAAGCAATAGAAACAAATAAGAATGATGCTATGTTGGAGGCATATAGCAGGCTGAACATCCTCCTTTCCACCTCCCTCTCCAACCCTCTTAATCTCCTCTTTACTGAGGATGTTCTCAAGTATTTTCATACAACTATGGCTCCAAACATTCTTGACCTCAAATGTAGTTCAATTTACAGTCATTTAGTGGCTTAGTGTTCACTGAATTCATGGGTGTTAGAGACTAGCTCAAAGCTATAGATTAAAAAAAAAAAAAAAGACATTGCCACATGTGGTAGCTTAAATGAGAATGTCCACTAACGGCTCACATGTTTAAATGCTCAGTCCTTAGTGGAACTGTTTGGAAAGGATTAGGAGTTATGGCCTTGGAGGAGTTATGTTATTGGGATGGGTTTTGAGGTTTATAAAGCCAGTGCCAGGCCCAATCTCTCATCTCTCTGTCTCTGCTCAGTCTCTCTGTCTCTCTCTCTCACTCTGCCTCTCTCAGTCTCTTTTTCTCTCTTTCTAATCCTACAACTTTCAGATCAGATGAGAGCTCACAGCTACTGCCACAGCAAATGTACTTGCCTGTCTACCATCATGACCCCTGTCATGATGATCTTGAACAAATCCTGGGAAACTGTAAGAAATCCCCCAATTAAATGCTCCTTTTATGGGTTGCCTTGGACATGCTCTATCTTCACAGGAATTAACTACTAACCATATTTGGTTTACTCTGCTGTTAAAGGAGTGAAAATCATTGAGACCAATGATGAAAAGGCCAGACTCCTAGAGTTGGGATGCTTGTTTCTATTTTGTAGGAGACTCCAGAAACTCAAGGTATACAGAAGTTGTTAAACTATGAGCTTAGACAGAAAAGAGTTGGGATGAAGAAGATGGGACTGGGGAGGGTAGTAGACAGTTTCCCTGTGTAAATTCATCCTAAGGGCAACCACAGTATAGCCTCAGTCTCCTGGAAGAATACAATTCTATCACTCACATTTAGACAGAGCTAGAAATTATTTCATGCAAAAATTTCCTGATTCTAAATTAGTTGATTTTTTATTACTGTTTAAACTAAATAGTATATGTCTTCAAGCCAAACATAGTCCACAGGCTCCCCTTGGCTGGCCCATAGATTACCTGAGACCCCCATGACTGACAGGTATGCTCCTGCTCAGTCAATTCCTTATGAAAATGGTAACATTTGAAAATATGGCTTTGAGATTTGGAGAAAGGCCAAAGCTTCTTTTTGTCTTTAAACAACTTGAGTCTATTCATGCTGGCAAGAATCCTTCAGTGGCTCAGCCTAGGCATTAGCCCCTAACATCATTTTCTTTTTCTGATGAATTTTCCCCAAGACACTCTAGGAAGAGTGATTCAGCAAGAATTATTGGCTCAAAGTCCCTCTCCTTTTTGCAAAGTTATCTGCAGGAAGCCTTGTTATTCTACCCAAAGCTCCTGAATGTGTGTGATGAAAGTGGACAGAAAATGAGGCTCAATCTGTCAGACAGTCCATTTGGATCTCAGATCTACTCCATAGACATCAATGTAGTTCATTTGTCTACAAAGCAGACATCTACCCACACAACAAGCATTTTGGGGAAGTTCCTTTCACTATGAAAACTGTAGTGATCTTATTTAGGGAATGTTCTATACAGTTTCCACCTGTAAAATCTAAAAGATCATAGCCTTCTTGTGTGTAATTATAATTAAGGAGGACTAATTGCTCATTACAGGGACATCAAAATACTTTATACAGTCTTTGATTTCACAGACTTCATGTAATTAAAAAAATCCCACATTTTGGCATTTAGCCTGACTTTTTATCTTTCCATGCAGTTAATAACTTCTTAATAGAAAATTATCTTGTTGAATGGAACCACAGTGTGCTAAATGAACCAGCCAAATGAGTGGAATTCATTACCAATAACACAGAGGCCATAAAGTCTATTGTGCCATTTATTGGGCACCTAATATGTGTAACTCTGTGTGGAAATGAAAGTAAATCACTCACTGATCTTTTCTTTTTCTCTGCAAAGTATTCAACAAACCTACTATCAGGGAGAATATTTGAGTAAGGTCATTTACTGTCTATGGGTATAATCTCCCTATTCCATAATGTGGAATAACAATCCTGGCTCCCTTGAAACAGAGTTGTAGGGTCTAGCAGGACCTTCCCCATGATCTCTCATAGCCTTGACTTTGCACCTAAGCTCCACTCCAGAGTTCAATGCTCTTGGACAAGTCCTTCTTCAAGCAATATTTTTCTCATCTGTTAAATGGGCTAGCTATGCAATTAATCTCATTGTGACTATAAGGATTAAATGAGATAACCTACATTGTTCACACAGCATCTGTCACATGGTACACACCACCATTCCTCCAAAATGTCAATTGATAAAACCCCCACACTAAAGTAGACAGAGTTCACTGAAGGAAGCCTGCTTTACTGAGGTCCTTGATTTACCAATATAAAGAAGAGGCTGGTACTGATATTGATGAAGTTCACCAACTGTTCTCTGTAACCCAGAGTGAGCTTTGAATGCCCCTGGCAATTCTGAGCTCTGTATTTCTATCTAGGTTAACTAACCTCAGTGCAAGGATGTGGGTTAAAATGAACAGTTTTGGGCAGTGTGAAAATTAGCTACTGGTATTTCTATAGAAACATTACCCTAAACAGGAAAAGTGTGGGAGAAGTACTTGTACCTCAGCCTTCCTGTTCCTTTCTCATCTTCCTCTTACTTCACCTCCCCAAGCAATTGGGGGAGATGGAAAGAGGTACTGGGTGGAGGGTTTGGCCTTCTCCCAGTAGGAATGTCCCTGCCCTAGAATGCATCTAGTGTGTTCTGCCTTGTGAGAAGACCATGGCTACCTCCCTCTGCCCTGGCTGCTTGATAGATGGCCTTAATTCAGATCCAGGCTGTTTTAATGCAACTTTATCGGTAGAGCTTGTGTTTTGACTTTAGCCATCTCATTCTTATCAATACCTTTCTCAATGAGGTCTAAAACTAGATGTGGAAGTTAGCTGTTATTTATGTGATCCCTGACAGTCTCCACAAATATTTTAGGGTCTATTTAAATTGCTTAGAAGCAAAATACAAGAGCCCAGTATGTCTATTTACATGAAGATGCAATTCTGAAGCCAGACCAGACCACACAAATCCAAATTTTCCAAGAACCTATAAAGAGATATTCCTGGTTAAAAGGTAGGAGACTTTGGAGTCCAGCTCTGTAGCCACTGTTTTCTGAGCCAAACCTCCCTGGTTAGAGACTTTTCCACAAGAATGTGCCTGCCTGCATAGTTCCACCATGCCTAAGGTAAAAGGTTCTCTGTTCTGGTCCCGGCACCCTGAGGAGCTCTCCATCTTGTTCTTGTTCAAACATTCTTGACCCTAAATAACTTGGAGGATGAAAGGGGGTCTTATTTCAGCTCCCCCTTGGCTATTTTGCATAGCTATAAGCATGTTCTATGGGCTATGTATCAGCACTCATTGGAAAAATGCACTGGCCTTCCCTGCTTCACACTGGCACTTGGAGCATTCTACCTATTTCAGAGCTGACCACAGTGATTGCACCCAGCCCTGTATGTTATTAGAGCTCACATCTTTCCACTCTTCCTGGCAATCTTTGCAAGCATGTTAGAGATGGGTTTGAAGTTTCAAATGAGGAGCATATTAGGCTCCCTGATACTGACAGTAGTGCTTTCTCTCCTATGAAACATGAACACCAATCTCCCGGTGCACATGAGAATTATGTGGGAGCCATCATCATGTCTTTACCCAGGATGGTGCATTGCATTGGCTTAGGGAAGTTAGGCCCTCTCTTAACCACCTTGGTAAAAGAAATGATGATGCTTTTGAGTTATAGCTGATGGGTTCTTCTAAACATCCATTGATTTCACAAATGGCTTCTTGCCCAATTTCTAAAAGAAACTGATAAGCCATTTCCTTTAACCGCTCCTCCACTCCAGAAAGAGCCTTGTCTCTCTCCTGCTCATCTATTTCTTCACTCTGAGCCCTCAATCCAGCCTCAGGGAAGGCAGAAATTTCTTTCAGAATGCTTCAAAAAACCCTTCACATAATGCTGGTCAGGTCCAAAGAAGCATAGTTACTCCTGCCTGAATTTTATTTCCCCATATATCAAGGCTCCTTCATTAGCTATTGAAAAAGGAGGATTATTAGATGGGGAAGCCAGAGCAGTGAGTATCTACCTCTCAAATTATCTTTGGAAACATAGGGTTCACCATGTGCCATTTGAGAATGATATTCACCTGATACTAGCCGATATTGCACAAGAAGCAGGAGTATGTCTGAGTTCAGTGGCGTTTCATTTGAGTTGCTTTTACTGAGGGAGCATGCCAATGTTTTTGTTTAAATACATAAAAATGAAAGATCTGAAGGTCAGTGACAGTTTTAACATCTCACTGTCTCTATCTGTCTGTTTCTGCCACCTGTCTGTTTGTCTCTGTCATCTCTGTCTCTCTTTTTCTCTTAGACAAAGTCTCTCTGTCTTTCTATGTATCTTTCTCTGTATTTGTCTGTATCTGCGTCTATCTCTGTTTGTCTCTGTTTCTGTCATTTTCTTTCTCTTCCCCACAGAGTCTCTCTCTGTCCCTGTGTGTGTGCATGTCTGTATCTGTCTCTCTGTTTCTGTCAATCTCTTTTTCTTACCCACAGAGTCTCTCTCTCTCTCTCTCTCTCTCTCTCTCTCTCTCTCTCTCTCTCACACACACACACACATATACACAATCATTTTCTAGTGGTCTCATTCATATGCGTGTGAGAAAAATGTTATCAAAAGTTTCTCTCACTGAACCAAGAACTAGCAAAATAGCTTCCCAGGTACAGAAAGAGCAGAAGGCTCTCCACACACTTCTAGTGTTATCACCTCAGCACCTATAGAGTTTAGTCACAGAAGGCCAGTGACCCAATGGGTAAATGTCAGACATACTTTCAGTGAAAATAGTAGCCTGGCAATTACAAAGGAAATACAAAATACTCTAATATCTGCAAAAGAATGACAACAAATACTTTTGTGCCTGTCAGTAATAATGAACTATATTTCCGGATACTCCAATATCCCTTACTTAAATAAATAGACGCCAGTATTACAGGGGAAGTTGACATATTTCATTGTACCCTCAGAAACATATTTCTCTCTAATTCAAAAACATAAACTCTCACTCTAAATGTAAACTATATCAAATCCATTCTTGACAACTTACTTGTCTACATAGCTCCATATACTCTGTAGCATTACTTTGTGTACCACTTCTAGATTAAATAAGTAGCATTGGGTTTTAAACTTTTTTCTCATTAATGATCTGTCCATATTGCTATGTCGGAATATTCATTTAATTTTGGTATTCTATAGCATGCCTTTTCATCAACATATCAGTATAGCGCTGTTTCCTGACTTGTTAACTTTTGAACCTTTGCCAGGTTTTCTTCACTGAAAATAATTTTGCAAAGAGCACTTCTTGGAGTGTCATTCTGATGCACAAGTTTAAAAAATTTTTACTAATATGGAAGCCCAGAAGACCCCAAACTTTGTGTACTTCCCGTTTTGCATAACACATACCAGTAACTAGTCTTCCTTTTTGGACTTTCCTATACAGCTAGCTCCCAAATAACAACATGGAGATTTCTTAATACGTATGGATGATTGGCCTTAGCTTAGGCTTCTTCCCAATAAGCTCTTATAATTTAATCAATTTATAATATTTACCTTCTGCCATGTGACTTTTTCCCTTTCCTCCATTCTGTATGTCTGAGTCCCTCTATGGCTGGCTGGCTTAGTCCTCCTCACAACTCAGATTCTTCCCAAGTTCCTATATCTGCCCAGACATCCTGCCTATTCTCTCCTGCCTATCTATTGGCCATTCAATTCTTTATTAAACTATTCATAAGGCACATCAGCCAGAGACACATCTTCACAGTGTGCAAAAAGATTATCTCACAACACATAAAAGCCATAGACCTTGGTTAGTGCTGTAGACCACATTCTTGCTATTGGTGCCTCTGAGTTTCATTCCCCTGCCAACACTTCATATGAGTAAACTGCTTACATTCCACCAATTCATGGTTGTAAAATGTGTGGTTGCTTTAATTTACATTTCTTAGGACAGTAGTGAGACCAAGCATGTCTTTGATGTTTATTGGTCACATGGATTTCATCTTCAAACAATGTCTCCTTATATTTTTTCCCATTAATCTGTATAGCTGTTTATCTTAATTTTAGTGCTTTCTTGGTTCCTTGGAGACTTTGTTAAGTTGTTCTTTTCTTTTTCATGCATACCCTAGTTTTTCAAGTCTACTGTGTCTTAAAGATTAGTTATGAATTTCAGATCTGGGGCTGCAGCTCAGTGGTAGAATGCTCAGTCTGTGTTAGTGAGCACAAGACCCTGAGTATTTAATCCCCACCACTGGAACACAGAACACATGGAAACAGGGATAATAAGAACTCCATTGATCTGTGAAGCAGGACCCTCAAGAGGACCCAAGTAAACTGAGGGACAAGGTCAGAACCTAGAGGCTTGATGAAGAATCCCATGGACACAGTCTGTCGTGATCTTAGCAGTACAAAGTAATGAGCTAACTAGAATAGATTTTCTCAGAAAGTGACTAGAGTCTAAACTCTCTCACTCCCCTGAGCATTTTAAGCCATGATATGACAATTGCTTAATCTGTTATGAAGTGCTGCTCCCCTCTTCCCAACATGTTCCCATGTTCCTGGGTAGCTTTGTCTTTGAAGGAGGGGAGATCACTATGACTCATTGACCCAGAACAGTGAGTACCAAGAATGCGTCCTACCTGAACGTGCTGCTGGAAGGTGAACAACAGATTCCTAAGTAATGTCATGATTGAAATCGTTGGGCTGGTTGTGAAAACATTTATTTTACAAATCTGTATTTCCAGAAACTTTCAGTGGTTGCTTTGCTTGATGTAGGGAGTAATTCTACTTTAAATCATAGAATGGCAATTCAACAGTAATTAACTTTAACGATTATTTATTAACATGCAGAATTCACCTACAGCCTGTAAAGTAGAGAAGGGTATTGAATCTGATTCCCTTTCCATCCTAATGGAAGAAATGGAGAATTTTCCATTAGGGACCATTTCACCACCATGGGATAGCAGGCTTTCTGAGTAGCTCCTTCAGGGAGGTTAAATGTAAGTGCAACCCCATTAAAGGAAAGCTCCAGAGTGACTATCATCTATTGAATATAGGAGTGCTCTTCCAAGATATCAGCGAGAGCAGGCCAGGACATGTGAGATCAGAGGCAAAGCTGGACACAGCTGTTTCAACAGTCAGGGCACCCTTGGATCCACAGCTTCACCAAGCACCCAAACACCAGGAAGAAACAGACAAGAGAGAAAAAGGTTCTTCTGCTCTCCATGCAGTCCTGCATCCTTCTCCATCCCAAACTAGGCAGCAGCATCACTGAAGCAGGCTGAAAGCCTATGCCAGCTAGCCCTTCCAGCCTAAACCCAGAAGTGACAGCATTAACACGCTTTAAGGATACTGGAATCTAAGACCACACACAACCTGCCCTCCTGTTTCAGACTTAATAACAGGCTTCAATCAATCTCTTCATGATCAAGAACAGACAAACAACTCAGAATCTATTACAAAATTCTGTAAATCAATTGCAGATAGCTCCATAATCAAGAACTGGAGAAAGGGCATCCACTTGAAAAACTACTATATTAAATCAGCAATAAAGTTCCAATAGCACCTGCTCTGTTCTCATAAAAAATTCAATAAGGCAGCCTCTGAGATGGAGAAGAAGGATTAGATCTCCATCTTCTGCTGGGAAATAAAGGGAACTAGGAAGATAGTGGCATATGAAGAAACCAATATTATACTATAATTAAAACTTCCTTGTGATCAAGAATGAAAAGCATGATTACTAAAGAAACTGCATTGACAGCTTAAAGGAAGAGAGGGAGTGACTCTCCCAGATCAAAATGACAGATGACCCCATGAGAAGCATGAAAAATCAAAGTAAAAGTTGAATACAATAGAAAGGTACTTGCCTGAGCTGAAGATCTGAATGTGCAGATCAAAGGTGTTCATCATGCAGCCAGCAAAACTGTTGAAAGGTGGTCAGCACCTAGTCATATCCTGGTTAAATATTTGAGTTTCCAAAGTAAAGATGACTTCTTATAGAGTCAGGCAGAAGGGGTTAAGCTGTGAGGCAGAGCAGATTACAAATAGAGGGAAAAGAAGGCTGGGCTGTGACAATCTTTTCCACACAAGTATCAAGAGTCAAGAACAGTAACATAAAATGTAATTTTCAAAATACTTGAAGATAAAATTAATTAAAATAATAAAAAATCAGACATCCAAAGGTGGACGTCTTCAGATCCAATTTTTAAAAGAAATTATCTAAAGAGTTTGAATGAGTTATTTCACTTAAACTTAAAGTTTAGGGCAAGTATGGTGACACATGCTTTTTACTAGGGTACTGAAGAGGCAGATGAAGACTCTGAGTTCCAGGCCAACCAGAACTTGTCTTAAAAATAAATGAAAATATGTTAAGATTAATGATCTTATTAATTGCCTACATAATTACTTTGTATAAATTACTGCAAATCAGGAATGAGATTTTTATACTAACCTTTGAAAAAGAAAATATATCATACCAAAAGAAAAATTTAAACCACACAGATTAAACTGAGTCTATAATCTCAGAAACATGAAGAACTGAAGAAGAATCTTGGGGTAATTAGAGAAACCAGTGGGTTTCTGAATTAGAGCAAGGGGGCCTAACAAAGATGGTTTTATTTCTGATGTTGAGAATGACACTTTGTAAAATTTAGGAATGGGATGATCCAAATCAAGATATACATCATTCTATGGAAAGCAAGTTTCAGTGAAAAGAAGCTTTCTCTCTACCTCCCACTGACTAGCCCAGTGCTTGCTACAATTATGAATATTGGGTCACATATAATAATAATGCATAGGTAGCCGTGTCTCTACAAGAACATATATAATATATCAATAGCAATGTTGAACACCTTCCATAGGAAACATCAGTGAGTGCTGACTTGGATCTAGGGAAACCTTTTAATCTTGATAAATAAACAAAGGTAGGTATTTAAAAAATGTCTCTATGGCTTTTCTGAATTCAAAGCTTACAAATGTGTTTGTCTCCCACTAATGATTCAATGAGTTTGCATTCATCCTGACAAGGTTTTGGCAGCGAGTGTTATTTATGCAGGATGCCTTTAGTAAGTAAAATTATGCCATTAGTGTCATGGGCTAGAATTGGATTAAAATGTTTACAGTCAAAATAATTTAAGCACTGGCAATAAGTGAACACCCATTAAATCAATTTGAAATAATAAACCTTAAATTAAAGGTTCTGCTTCCACAGTCATGAATCTATGTCTACTCAGTGCACTAACTACATGAAGGGGTTCTCTGTATTTTGTGTGTGTCTTTTCTGTCAATGAGAGAAACATTAGATTTCCTACTAAGATGATGGAAGCTGGTCACTCAGGATGTAAAATGTTTAATAAGCAATGGATGTGTGCACATTTTCTGAAGCAGACACATCTGTGTTATGGGGGGAAAACAATTATGCACACACACATAGGCACACACCTCTCAGTAGTAGAGAGATGAAAAAGTAACTACATCATCACTGAGTTTACAACCTATGTGAGCAGCTCCAGGTAAAGTGCTGTCAAAATGGGCTAAAGGGTATGGCCATCCTGTTGCCTGTGGTGTATATGTGTCCAATGATAGTTACTGAATAATGATCCTTTAGATTATAACTATGAGCTTATTTATCACCATTATATGTGCTGTTATTTTGTATTGTGAACATTAACACTGCTTGACAAGGTATTTGAATGCTAAATGAGAAGCTTCTTTTTTTTTTATTTCTTTAACAGGTGGTGAGGTAAAGAGAAGAAGTAGATGGTGAGAACCAAACCCAGTTGCTTCCACACAAATGAAGCAAAGCTCTAACTTAGTGGCTGGGATTAGCATTATTGAATATCTATTAGGTGACAAACATGCCAGGCACTCTTGTCATCTTTTCTAAGCCCCAGTCTCCATGGTTCCTAATGTTCTTGTTTTCCAACAGTGAACAAAGTTTGTAGAACGCAACATAATTCCCCGTAGCTTGGATAATTCTCTAAAATTTGATTCGAAATTCACTGCACTGTAAATTCTCTTTCACTACACTTATGCCTAAAACTAAGGACACTGAAAATTATCCACAAACTTTGTTTGAAAGCTGTAACCAACCCTAGCTCAATAGTGAGCAATAACACAATAACTCATACTTCAACGGTCTCTTTGAACAGAAATCCCCAGTGAAAAATGATGCAACTTTTTATTACAGTGACGATAGCATCAGTATCACTTTAAGATTGTTTTTGCAGGATCAAAGAAGCTGGAGGTTTGAAGGACCTCACACTCTTATTTCAGTCCTGCTAGTTGCCTTGTTTGTGAAAAATGATAACAGCGGAGAAGGAGGAGGATGAAGAAGAAGAAGGACTTAAAACTTCTTAATCCCTGAGTGTGGGACTAGATGTGGAGTTTTAACTTCCAGTATTGCAAATGAATAAACTGGTGTGGCTGTAAGACATGAAACTGTGTTAAATAGTTATAGCAATAAAATATGACAATACGCAGAACTAAAATATCTACGTAAGCACATTTTCAGAACAATCCTCTTAAGGAAAGTGATTCTTAAATGGCAATTCATAGCATGAATGTTGTATTTGTCAAATTCATACTGTGAATCATGAACAGGAGCCTCTTTCATGATGCTGCAGTGTCACAACAGATTCCAGGCTGTCTGTGGCTGTCTGTCCACTTGTTTGGACAGGAAACACCTTCTCTTTAAACCTGGGCTCCCCTCTGACTTCAGACTTGCACTTTTGATTTCCTGCTAGGTGGGTTTCATCCCTAGATGTCCTATCACAACCCAAACTTCATAGTACAAGTCCAGTCTTCATATCTTCCATGGAAGTGTACCATCACTGTCTTGTAACCACTGGCACATTGGCTACAGGAACTACTTGCAAAAGTTATATCTCTGTCTCATGATCCTCATTATTTCCCTCTTGGCTAACCCTGTATCATCTCCCAAACAAAACAGTTTGGCCACCTTTAGTGGGCCAAATTCTCTGGGATCAATTCATATTTAAAAAATTTCTAAGCATTTTCACCCAACTGGCCTGCCAACTTACAGTCCCAAAGTCCTACCTCAAAGCTGGTGATCCTTTCATGACTTAGAGCTTCAATCTCTAGTGAAGACGCCATAATACTAAAGAATACTTTAAAGGGAGCCTACTCCAGTGATGTCATTGCACTGACTTCCTTGGTACAGTTGTTACTCTCTGTCTATCTCTGTCTGTCCCTCTCTTCCTCTCCCTCTCCCTCTCTCTCTTCCCCTCCCCTTTCCTCTCCCTCCCCTCTCCCTCTTTCCAATGCCCTTCATCCTCCTGTTTCTTTTCCTGCTTGTCTTTGGTCCCTGGTCTGATATGGCTTCCCTTAGTGAGAATGTTTGCTGACATTCCAGTAATCGTTGTTTCTCTGTATTTGATTCATTGTTTCTAAAACAAAAATTCTCCTAGTCTCTGCATGTGGAAATATTGCCAAGCAAAATAGGGTGAGAAGATAATGTGCCTTTAAAATGTGCATCTTGTCACAGGGGGGAATCCACTTCCTTTCATCCTCATTTATAAGTCAAACTAACACTTGATCCTATGATCGGAATATGGAGAAAGGGGAATTGAAACCCTGGTCCTAAGAAGTGATATCGTGTCTAGTATTTATCTCCCCTCCCCTCTTCTTTTTCCTCCCCCTCCCCCTCTAGTCTAGGTACTGAGGCTTCCTGCCATGAGAGAAAGCCATGCTTAAATGCACCATCCACCTCCAACAAGCTTTTGGATATCAGGGGCTCAGAAAGCCCAGCTGTCACCTCCTAGGCAACTTTACAGGAGGGCCTTATCCAGAAGCATCTAGCTAAGCCATTCTCCAAGTCCTAATACAGAGAAACTAAACCGAGAAATGTTTAGTTTTAAGATTATGGGGTTTTAGGGTGAATTGGTTACATGTTAGTAGTAATAATCTTTTGTTGTATACTAGTTTATTTAATTTTTAAAAATTATATCATTTTCCCCTTTCCTTCCCTCCTCCCAACCCTTCCCACGTGCTCACCCCAGAATACCTCTCAAATTCATGGTCTCTTTTTCTTTAGTTGTTGATAACTATGTATTTCTTCACAAATGTATAAATATAGCTTGCTTTGCCTGTATGATGTTATTTTCGTGTGTACGATTTCAGAGATGCCCACTTCCTATTGGGTATCAGTTAGTATGCTCTTCCCTAGGGAAGACCTTCTCTCCCACTCTCACCATTCCTTAGTTGCCTGTAATTCTTTGACTAGGATAGAGTTTCCCCAAACCCCCATGTTATCATGTCTATTGGTGACACCCTTGTTCAGGTCTTTTTTTTTTTTCTCCATCAACAAGATTCTCTTGAACGTATTTGGAATGTTGGATATGGACTTGAGGCTGGAGATGCAGGGATGAACTTGTAAATTTGGCACCTGCTCTTATGCTAACTATAATCTCAGGCAAAGGAAAAAATATTAATTAAGCAATTATGTACCCAGTTACCTAATTGTCATTATGATATGGCACATGGTAAGAAGCAATTGGGCAATGAGAGGACTAACACCTCTGCCTTACCAGAACTGACCTGACTTGTAAGAAAGGAGGCATCCATGTGGCAGATGAGAGTTGTGAAGACACGTTTACACATAGTACTTGGTATGCAACTCTGACCTTTCTGACTCTCTGTTTCCACAGTTATAATCCTTGAATGGATTATTAATTAGCTAAAATGTGTGACATATTCAGAGCAATGTCAGACACATGGTATGTGCTAATCAGAAACTGAATAGCATGTTTTGAGATTCTCTGCCTGGTAAGAGCACGTTTGGAGTCTAAACCCTACCTGTAGCTCACTACCAATGAGAAACACCAATTCTGTGTCCTGTGTTGTTAACCCAATGACATAAGAAGTTACCTTCAAGTGGACAGTGGTGGTGTTGTGCCTTTAGTCCCAGCATCAGGAGGTAAAGGCAGGCAGACATCTGTGAGTTTAAAGAGAGCCTCATCTACCAAGCTAGTCCCAGGACAGGCTTGAAAACTACAGAGAAACCCTGTCTCAAAAATAAATAAATAAGCAAGCAAATAAGTAAATAAATAAGTAAACAAAAGCTACCTTCCCAGAATGTAATTTTGAGATGACACATGGAGTTTGTATCTGAAATTGAGGGTTGATAGAATGATAGACACAGAAGAGTAGTGAGGACATCCTTAGAGAAGCTTTTTTTGTCACACAAGCTTGGGGACATACTCACACAAATACCACAAATCCTTCACCTTTAGATCATACAACTCTTACAGTGTTTTAGTCATAAACAACTTAAACTGCTAACACACCAGGATCTTTCCTGCCAGAGTTTTTTCCTTTTATCTTTGTATTTTTCCCTAAACATGATAAAATGTGTAGGTCACAGAGAACAAAGGACTAGTTGTGCATATTTTCATCTACACCAATGAACTGAAATGTATTTCAAAAAGATCTACCAACCTTAAATTAGCTAGATGTGTAGTCAGAGTCAGCAAAGACACTGTGCAAATGGCATGAGGTAAACAGTATCCCCTAGTCCCCAGGACAGTAACTGGTGTGTATGTTAAAGCTGGTGCATATGGCTGCAGCTACAGAATTAAGACACATGCACAAACAGCAGAGAGGGCTGAAAAATTCACTCGGGCATATCTTGTTATTGCACAGACAGGTGTGTGTAGGATTCATGTTGAGTCAATTGTCCTTTTCTTGAATTGGCTCTAGCTTTCAGCCCCATTGCCCTTGTAATTTGGGCAAGTCTTGAATACCCCAGGGAAATAAGAAGCTCAGATATGACCTTAGGCTGCTAAGTTACTGACTTTTCCCTATGTGTATTGGTTGCTGGCTTCTCTTCCATCACCTTCCCTAGTAATAGCCATTTTCTGATGCACAGCAAATCTTCCTTCATGTGTGATCCCAAATGGGATAGGGAATATCACTGTTTTTCTGTCCAAAACAATTTCCAGATGGACACTCCTGGTGTGCATATGCAGCATGTGTGACAGGCTTTCCCAGGCATTTTTGGCACCAGAGAGAGTTGACAAAATGATGTTAAGACCATCAGATGCAGCAAGGCATTTGCTGAAATTAACCACACCACCACATGCAAAATGAACATAATTTATCAGCTCACTCACTTCAGGAAACTGAAATCATTGAGGTTTTAAGACTGGAAAGATGGCTCAGCCATCAACAGCACTGGCTGTTCTTGCAGAATACCCTTGTTCCTACTGTCTGCATCTCCAATTCAAAGGAAGTTTTAACTCCCCCTTCTGGCTTTCTGTGGGAACTGCACACATGTGGTGCACTTTCACACACATAAAATAAAAATACTATTCTTAAAAGAAATTAAAGATTTCTTTGTGTGCACCCTAAAAGTAACTTTAAGTTAAGTTTGATTCTCCTTTTCTAGATTTTTCTCCAGAAAGGGAACTAAAAATTGTCAAGAAACATTCTTCCTGAGATGGTCTATATAGCTTGATGAGCATGACCACCTTTCCCTTGTAGAAGTATTACCAGAGTTGTTAGGGAATCCTAACAAACTGGGCTTGGCCACCCATCACCTCTAAGATAATTAAACAAATGAGGAATGGTGAAAAACAAGAAATAAAGAGCTGTATTCAATTTGACCACATTGGGAATAATGACAAAGAGGTTCAGTGACTGTTCCCTGCCAAGACTGTTCATGGGCTGGAAAGATAGCTCAGCAGTTGAAACACTAGTCTCTGTCTCACTGGACATGAGTTAAATTCCAAGAATTCATATCTGGGGCACACAACCTCTTGTAATGCTAGTTTGAAAGGATCTGACACCTTTTCCCAGCCTCCTCAGACACCTGGACATACATGCCATAAACATAAATAAAAGTAAAAATTAAATATGGTTTGAAAGACTGTTCCTCCCAAAGAAATAGTAATTCAAGTTGGTGTAAATAAGAATGGAGGATTAAAGGTCACGGAATTGATTTGAACCTCAGGTAACACACAGCTAGTCCCCAAATGAACTGGATGCAGTACCAATAAGCTGGCTCTTTGCTCCTGATTCTGGACTACCCCAGCAATATTGTCTTTGTTTTAGCAATAGCAACAACTGAAACACATGTATGGCTTTCCTAGCACAGATAGAACCAACTTCATTGCACCCCTCATCAACATATCATTGGAAGCATCTGCTGACCAATGCCTTCCCAGAAGTCTTAACTAACAGACTCTCTCTCCAGAGCATAGGGGAGGAACTGTCGGCTCAGAAGTCTGAGACTCAGGCCTAGAGATCTTCCTGCAGGATTCTAAGATGTGCTTAGTAAGTCCAGCTCTCCCTTTGGGTCTCCTAGCCCTGAGGGGGATTGCTGCTGCCAACAGAAAGCCTCGGCTTTGAAGTTCTCTCCTTTAATCTTTTTGGTTATGTGTTTGATAACGTCATACTTAGTTAACAATTCTTCATGCTGTTACTTTTAATTCAAATACAGAGTACATTTTGTGTCTCATTGGGACCTTGAGGGACACAGGTGTCCATTATTGATTTACACAATTCTACAATCCTGAGAGCTTTCCTGGGAAGGCTTTGGTAAATCAGGCATACAACATAATTGGCATAATTGCAGGCAACAAGTGGTGAAGGTCTATACACTAAGCACCATGAAGAGAAGCTTCTTTTGGTCATCTCAGCCACTGGTCACAATCATCCTCTGAGACCTGTGGTACAGTCACCCTGGCTTTACAGAGGCAGTAGCTGAGAGGTACAGGGAAATGTCATGGCCTATACAAGGCAGAAGGCAAATAATCCATAGTTCAAAATTCAAGTCTAGTTGTGGTACTCATGTTTGCTTCTTTCTGTCAGCTAACATGGCAGTTGGGTATGATGGAAGAGGTACTCAATTTCACAGGAATTTCCCTTAGACCAGGAGATCAGAGACCAGGGTTTTATTTGGCTTTAAATGCACACTGTAGTCATTATTAAAAATGTTAAAGCTTGAAGCTTGAAAAAGTATATTCAGAGGACTTGAAAAGATAGTGACTCATGAAGAGAAGTTAAGTCCTCAAGCAATGTCAGGTATCCAATTAAAATGGCTTCTAAAGGGCATGGCATCTAAATAGTAGGTTATAGGAGGGGAAAATCTGCCTGAGATGTTCCCAATGCAGTGCCTTAGTGACTTCCAAGAAAATTGTGTCAGCCTGGGGAGGATGGTGCCGAATTCATTGAGAAAAACAACTGGTGTGGCTGGAAGGTACAACTGACTGAAAGCCGGGACCCATATTAATTTGAGGGCACACAACTTGCCTCATTCAAATATAATTTTTTTCCTGAGATGTCCTCATACTTTGTAATTGGTCTGCTTTTATAGGGTCATACAAGGAACTCTTTGCACTCCATTTATTGGGAAATAAACCCTTATTCCTGGAAAGTACTAGCAGTCTCTGAAACTGTAGTGACATTGGCAGGAATCTTTCAATCAAGAATTACCAGCAGCTTTGCCCACTTCTGATGCACTTTTTATCTGGAGAACAGTAAGGACTCTAAACTGTTATATAATTGGAGTTTAAATGCTATGTCCGAAAACACATGTGATATAGAGAATCCATGAGTCTATTCCATATTTCAATGAACGGTTTTTATGATAACAAGTATACCAAAATATTTATTGAGAAATGAAAAAAAATGGATTTAGTTCAGAACGCTGTAGACCCTTCTCTGCTGAAGCACTGAGGAAGTTGATGTATATGTCTTTCCCCTCCTTTCCCACTGATTCATGTGGTGTTGCTCACCAGAAGGTTTTGCCAGATGTCTGCTCAGAGCTTTGAAGTGTTGAAGGTTTCCAAACTGAACTTCTAGGCATAAAAGACCAGGCTCTTGGGTTGATTTCCTGGGGAGTATTTCAATACCAGAAATCTCGACTATCTGTTTATTCGTTTGTTTTGAGACAGGGTCTCACTAGGTAGCCTGGCTATCCTGGGACTCCTAATGTAGACCAGGCTGGCCTCCAACTCACAGACATCTGCTTGTGTCTGCCCCCTGAGTATTTGAATCATTTTTTTTATTGTACAATAATCTATAAATCTCTTTCTTATGAATTCTTTATTTGTATTCTACATGGAAATACATGATGCAATAAACATAAAAATTTAGGCTGTGGTATAATATCCAAAAATGTATCTGAACTTAAGCAAAGTGAACATCTTAACACATCTTTCTCAGTGTTCACAGCTTCTATTTCCCTATGGACAAAGGGCAAGAAATATTAAACAATAAAACAAATTTCAGTTCTGGTGGCCATCTCTCCAAGTGCCAAGTGGTAAAGTAATAGTCTTCAAAGATCAAGGATCTACATACTGATAATTGAAATTGTGTACAAGGCTTTATTAAGATCTGGGAAAGAGACAGTTAGCACAGACACTTTATCCTGTGTCCTACCATTTTAGAAATGAAATGGGAGCTTAGTTAAACATTGAGTTAGACAATCTCAAGTAGCTTAATGAACACAGAGTTAAACATCTCATCTGAAGTTTTCTTGATTCCAGTGTCTATGGTATTCATATCCAAGAACTATAAAAATGTGCAATCAATGTGTTATTTGGTTTTATAACTATACTATTTAGCTAGCTGAAAACATTAAAATCAATTATTAATAGTAGCATTTTAAATTTTCCCCAGAAAAAAAAGAAAGAATGCCTTCCATCAGTCAGTTGCTACTTGTCCCATCAGTCATTTTAAATTCTTGCTTAAAAAAGAATTAGTTCGTGCTCTTCCTGAAGGCACCACAGAGTCAGAGTTATTCACAAACATCTCCCAACTTTGTAGTAACCATCAAGTGAACTGTAATTATTGATTTTGTTGTTGTTTGTTTTTTGGGGGGGTGGTATTTGGTTTTAGGGTTTGTTTTTTTTTTTTGGTTTTTTTTTTTTTTTTTTTTTTGGTTTTTTTTTGTTTGTTTGTTTTTTGTTTTTTTTGAGACAGGAACAGTGAATTCTGGCTATCCTGGAGCTCACTCTGTAGACCAGGCTGGCCTCAAACTCAGAGAGCTGCCTGCCTCTATCTCCCTTATACATCACCACTGCCTGGCCACTTACTGACATTTTAAAAATACATTCTAAGAGATTTTGCCAACTTTGATTAATTCAGTAAGAAAGTCATAATAAACATGATTCTTCCCTTTTGTTCTCACCTGCAAGGGTAACAAGTTAAAAAATAATGAAATTGGAAGTTAGGCTCCTAAAAGTACACATTATTAAAATGATTGTTCTTTAAAGTCTCATAAAATACACTAGGCTACAGTGTGTCAGTACATGTATTTACAGAGTAAACATAGCCAATATTATCAAGGAGTGGGAAAAATACTCATTAACCTCCTTACCCTACTTGTCTACTTATGCAATACTGTGACATTGTTACCCAAATTGTCCATTTGTTGTGGAACTGTCAATTAGAAAGTTTCAGATTAAGTAATGAATTTCTTTCCCAAGAAGATGCTGGCTCCCTAAACTACATCACGAAAAACAAAAAGTCTCAAATTGTTAATTTCACAATATGATGATCACTTAGTTCCATGCTGGGTCAAATTGCCACACGAATGTACTGCTCCCCAGACTCCAAGTCCTTACTATTTACCATACCCACTCAGCCACACAGTCACACGACCTAGTGACAGCCCTTTGGTATACACAATGCTATTAAAACCATTTACAGTCTGCTATTGCTTAAATGGTTTAAGTTTTGTGCATCTCCACTGCTTGTTAAGAATACAATGAACATAGAACAATCTATAAAATAAAAAAGAAAGTTTATAGTCAAAAACATAGTCAGCAGACATAGCCAGTTCTCTGAATTAGGGGGACAGAGCTTTCCTCTGAGACATGTACTTGTTCACCTCTGTCTTCAAGTGTTATGCTCACAGCAGCCCACTTAAGATGCAGGGAGAAAAGATGCTTAGCATCCCCTGGGATTCTCTGAGAACCAGTATTAGAGGTGATGCCGTCACATATGTATTCACTCAAAGGACCCTCATTCATTCATTCTACCATCTCCATTTTGCAGTTGAGAAGACACACTCAGAGAAGCTATATATTAAATCATTGATAACAAGTGCCCTAAATCTGAATTTAGATTAAACTAAATATTGTTCTCTAGGTAGTGATCTAGGAAGATTAAAAATGGTTTTTTAAAAATTAAATATTTTTTAGTGTTTGGTACAACTTGTAAAATGAGGGCTTTTTGACTTACCATATTTCTTTGATAGTTGCCTTTCCTATTTTCTTGAAAATTCCATGAGTAAATTATTTTTGGGATAGTCCATCACTGTATTCCCAGTGTGTAGCACATAGTAAGTATTCAGGAAATACGTTTTGCCTGTGTCTTATGCTCAGTGTCCCTCGCTAACTATTGTAGAGACATTGTCTGTGCAAGTAGGTACACAGGCAGACTAAGTCCCTATCTGTTACTCACACAGTTCTCTACCATTTTAATCTTATGCCTAATTAATGGTGATTATCTTTTAGAAGACAACCAGAACCAACTGTTTCCAAATCAGCTACAAGTGTTTCAAGTAGAACAATAAGCACTGAACTCTAACTACATGTCTGGTGATCTGGATGCTACAAATCACCATGACTTCATTCTGAGACTAGATAGTATTGTATCCCCAAATTAATAAAAGAAAAAACTGAAATTGTGATTTACAGAGGCTACATTAACTGTCCTAGAAGGAAGAGTTTACCAAAAATGGAAAGGCTAAAATGCAAAATGAGAGAACTAGAAACCTCACTAGGAAGGAAGGAACACCCAAGAACAAGGGGATTCTCGCTTCTCAGTCTTGTAACCACAGTGTTCTATTCCTCTCCTATTCTCATAGCTGCTTCAGGGTGTTCCAGGGTGTACCCCAAGTTCTCACTTGTAAGGTACCCACAGTTCTCTACTCCAGAGTTTTTGATGCTTGAACAGCCTTGAGGATATGCCTCCAATCCTCCTCTCTGTCATTCTTCCCTTCCCACAAAGCAGCATTTGGTGGTGGCAGAAACCATAGAATCTTCAAAGAAATTCTAAATTGGCACCATATTTCTTTCCACTGTGTTTTCTTGCCCTGAATCTCATTTGTATCATGCAGAAAATAGTCCTAAAATGACCAGGACCCATTCTGCAAGTTCTACTTGTGGAGAAAACACAAACATACTCCACTTTTCAAGATTCAGGGCTCTACACATAAACCGTCCAAATCCTTCTCATGGAATAAATAGTTGAAGACATCCATAGTATTTGGCTGATTGGGGGTCCTAAAGCACCCAATCTCCTATCAACAAAGTTCACAGCCATGTTTACTTGCAAAATGGAGGCAACCATCACAGGGCAGTTGGTCTCTCACCATCTACTAAATTAAAGGCAGGGGTTTGAAATAACAACCATTTGATTATTGTTCACGATTCTGTGTATTGACTGGCCTTGGCTTCATGGCTTAGTTTTGTTATTGTTGGGTTAGTTTGATTATTGTTGAGTTTAGTTTGGTTAATTTGGGTTTAGTTATGTTATGGTTGTGTTTAGTTTGGTTATTGTTGGGTTTAGTTTGGTTATGGTTGGGTTTAATTTGGTTATTGTTGGGTTTAGTTTGGTTATGGTTGGGTTTAGTTTGGTTATGGTTGGGTTTAGTTTGGTTATGGTTGAGTTTAGTTTGGTTATTGTTCGGTTTAGTTTGGTTATTGTTGGGTTTTGCTTTCTTTTTCTTTTCTTTTTTCTTACTTATACCTGCACCTTCTGTTGGTTCTCTTGTCCATTCATAGTAAGATGGAAACTAGGCCAGCTTGTGGAGGATGATTTCACTCCATCGCTCTACTTTCACTTTTCTTCTTACCCTCCAGGTCTCAGTAGAAGTGTTACTTATTGCTAGGAGACATATATGATTCCTAGCGCAGGTCTGTTCCTTTATACCCTGAACTGAAAGGTTCATTATAACCTTTGTCAAGCTTGTTGTTCATTTGACTGACAAGTTATGAATGTCCAGATCCAGGTCCCATGTATTCATCATTGTATTCAGTAAAATGGATGCAGTTTCCCTGCAATGTGTCTAATATAGTTCAATGAGTAAATGGCCAAATCAAAGCCACACTGGTTGTTCAGAGTTGTCACTTCTCCCAATATCAAACATCTTGTATGTTTTCTAGGTACTTTTTAAAAATTGCTTATTTTTTGAGGTTATAATATAATGACATCATTTCCCCTTCCTTGGTATTTTTCAAATTCATGTCTTCTTTTTACATTGATTATTGCTATGTGCATAGACATATCTATTATTAAATACATACATACAACATTCTCAGTCTGTATAATGTTATTTGTGTGCATGTTTGCAGGGCTGGCCATCTGGTATTGGATAACCAGTTTGGTGTGCTCTTCCCTGGGGAAAACTATTTCTCCATTCTCAATATTCCTTAGTTGTTTATAGTTCTTCATTTAGGGTTGAGGCCTCTAGGGCTTTGCCCCCATCCCATGTTACCTATTGTTGTTATCCCTGCTCAGCTCATCACTTAGGCAGCCATGTTGCTAAAAGTTTTGAGGAGCAGATTCTGGCCTTCCTGGGAGAGACAATCTTACAGATGGACATGGTAGCACATGTCTGTGATGGCTTCATTAGGAAACCAGAGACTACAGGATTTCTGGGGCTCACTGACCAGTCAGCCCATCCTAGCTTAGGAGACATAGGTCCCAGTTAAAGACTATTTCAAAACAAGATAGATAACTCCTAAAGAAAAGCAATAAAAGCTGAGCTCTTGCCACAACACATGAACATACACATGCATGCACATACACACACACCTTGTGTTTTCCTAACCCAAGTGTTGACTTCTGTGGTTTCCAGCTTTGCCTCCTGAGATGACCAGGGATTATTTAATTTGAAATTCATTGAGACAAATATCACACGCTGCCTTGAGAAGTGCTAATCCTATGGAAAGCTGTGTTTTATCATTTTGCTTTGCTGGTTGTGGTTGGCTTGCTTTTTTTTTTTTTTTTTTTTGTCAAAAATTTCTTTCTTAAAAGGTCCCATAACAAAAGATGAAGTCAAGCAGAGAACTATTTATTTTTTCTTTTAGTTTGTTTTTCAAGAAAGGGTTTTTCTGTACAACAGCCCTAGATGTCCTAGAGGTCTTTTTGTAGACCAGGATGCCCTCAAACTCACAGAGATCCACTTGCCTCTCCTTCCTTCTGAGTTCTGGGATTAAAGGTGTACACTACCACTGTCTGATGAGCAACGGTTTCTTAATCACCACAGGACTCAGGTATGAAATGTTGATACTGGAATATTTTTACTCACTTGTTTATTCTAGTTGAAAACCTCTTTAAACCCATCCTGGGAAATCCAGTTACTAATGTAACATCTGTTGTAGTTTGAAAAAAAGCTGCTATAGAGAGAAAGAGTTCAAGCAGAGGGTTTTTTATTAAGAGAAATGGACTGTAAAAAGCAGGAAGGGGAGGAGGGAGATGAAGCAGCAGGAAAGGGGAAAGAGAGCAGAGGGTGGGGGCAGACAAACAGAGGGAGAGAAAAAAGAGATGGATGGGAGGTGGGGAGGGCCATTTTACAAAGGAACACGTTGAATAGGCACAGGTGGTGCTTAGTAGCACCAGCTGAGGCTGTATCTTGTCAGAACCCCAAAGGCAGACCAGCACAAATGCCTAAACACTAACAGTGTCAGTGAACCCCATGAATAATTCCAGCAAGGCAGCCAGTTCTGCATGTCAGTTGCTAACTCATGAAACACAGGACTAAAAGCTGGAGACACATACATGAAGACCAGCAGTCTCATAAAACCCAATCAAGAGTCACCTTGGCTCACCCACACCTGCAGGTTTTTGAACTCTCTACTTCACTAGTATCCTGGCTTTGTTGTCTTATCATTTTTTCCTAATGCTGACTTTCCCCATCTGTCTTTCCAGGATGCCTATGATATTTTGCCCTATTCTTTGAAAATAGTAGTTTTGAGTTTTATATTTGGCTTTGTGTGGGATATCTTTCCATACTTCTACTTTGAAAGTATATATAAGAAGCATCAAGTGTGTTATTAGAACTAAACATAGCAATCTAGGGAAATAGTCTTTTCAAGTCCCCACTGCATTTCTAGCAGCTAAAATAACATCCAGTGCAATATAATACTCTACAGAGGTCTAGTGATAGCATTGCATGAAGAGATGAATAGACTAGTTACAAGGGTGAAAAGTGAAAATTGTCTCCATAGAGGACTTCATACATGTGCCAAACAAGAAATGAGTGAATATATTTCACCATTGTTTGTCATTCACTTGCTGAACAGACTGTATCACAAGTTCTGCTGGCCAAATAAAATAACATAAAACATTCAGCTTCTTCTATTAGTCTGAAAAACTTAGATAAAATGGAGAAAAACGGTTGGATTTCAGTTACAGATTTGCTTTAGAAGGAAGGGCTTATGAAGCCCTAGTACTGGTCCTTGACCCACTTTAATTTGCTATTACACAGTTTAATTTCCATTTATTAATAGCCAAGGCACAAACCAAAGAAGAGTTCTGGTTTCCAGAAATGAGCCCTTTAGCTTCAGCCAAAGCTATCACCTCAGATGAATCCACCAAGAACTGTCTCCCTACCACACACATTTTTCGTTTCAACCAGATTGAAGACAAAAGGCAGTGACAAACAAGCATGTCTAGACGTCTGGTGACTGTCTTCCAGAGTCTCAGACATAAGATGTGGAGTGATGGTTTTAAAATAGATATGAGCCAAAATCCAAAATTATGTTATTCTATTTGATCAACTTTACAAAGTGAATTAGATACCAATAAAGGGGGACAATAGGGTTCCAGACCCTGGTATCTCTTTCCTCTCTTTCCCTCTTTTTCCCCTCCCTTCCCTTCCCCTCCTCTCCCCTGCTGTGCCCTCTCCTCCTCTTCCTTTCCTTCACTTCTTTCCTCCTTTGCTTCCCTTTCCCTCGCCTCCCCTACTTTTACTTTTACCTCTCCTCTCTCTTATTCTTCATTCTACTCCGGCTACATTTTCCTTCTAAAAATAAAATAAAAATAAGGCAAAATAAAATAAAGATATAGCAACCCTTGTTCTTCTTCTTTTTTTTTTTTTTTTTTTTTGCTATGATATAAATCCTGTCCCACAGAATGCCACTGTATCTGTTTCTTGGCTGTGAGGTTACACTTAACTTAGAGCGCTTTTTTTGTTTGTTTGTTTTGTTTCATTGTTTGTTTGTTTTATTTATTTTTCTTATTTTACATATTGATCACAGTTCCCTATCCATCCCTCCCTCCCTTTCTTCCATCCTCCCATGCCCCCTGAACATCATCCCATCCCATTCCTTCCCCACTCCACATGTAGGGTGATGCCTTCTTAGAGGGGTCATCTAAATCTGTCAAGTCATTTGGAGTAGGGACTAGGCCCTCCTCCCTCCTGCCTCTAGGTTAAGGGAGTGTCCATGGGGAAGGTGCTCCCAAAGTCTTTTTGTGCACCAGGGATACATCATGGTTCCACTGTCAGAGGTCCCTTAGACTGCTCAGGCTTTCTAACTGAGACCCATGTTCAGGGGGTCTTAGTCAGTCCAATGCTGATTTCCCAGCTATCAGTCTGGGGGCCCATAACCTCCTTGTTCAGGTCAGCTCTTTCTGTGGGTTTCTGTAGCCTGGTCTTGTCTTCCTTTTCTATATCTGGATTCCAGTTTGGCTCAGTGTTTAGCTGTGGGTGTCTGCTTCTGTTTCCATCAGCTACTAGATGAGAGCTCCATGATGGTGGATAAGTTAGTCATCAATCTCATTATCAGGGAAGAGCATTTATGGTAGCCTTTCCACTGTTGCTCAAATTGTTATTTGGGGTCAGTCTTGTAGGTCTCTGGACATTTCTCTAGAGTCAGTTTTCTCTTGAAACCTATAATGGCTCTCTCTTTTTTTGTATCTCTCTCTGTCTCTCTCTCCTCTTGTCTATTCTGCCCCTGACTCAACCTTCCTAGTCCCACATGCTTTTCTCTTTTCCCCTTCTCTTTCTCCTACCCCCTCTCCACTCACTGTTGCTCCCCCCAGTCCCAATATGCTCAGGAGATCTTGTTCCTTTAAACTTCTGTGAGGGACCTCGTATGAATCTCTTAGAATCCTCCTTGTAGCCTAGTTTCTCTGGTGGTGTGAATTATAGGTCCTTTGCTGTATGTCTAAAATCAATGTATGAGTGAGTACATACCATGTTCCTCTTTTTGTAACTGGGTTACTTCATTCAGGATGGTTTCTTCAAGTTCCATCCATTTGCCTGTGAATTTCAAGATTCCATTGTTTTTTTTTTTTTTTATTTCCATCAGAGTAGTATTACATTGTATAAATGTGCCACATCTTCTTTATCCATTCTTCAGTTGAGAGGCATCCAGATTGCTTCCAGGTTCTTGCTATTACAAATAATGCTACTATGAACATAATTGAACATATGTCTTTGTTGCATGGATGTGGATCATTTGGGGATGCCTAAGAGTGGGATTGCCAGGTCCTGTGGTAAACTAATTCCCATTTTCCTAAGGAACCACCATACTGACCTCCAAAATGGCTGTACAAGTTTATACTCCCACCAGCAGTGGAGGAGTGTTCCCCTTTCTCCACATCCTCTCCAGTGTTAAGTTGTCATTGGTGATATTAATTTTAGCCATTCTGGCAGGAATAAGATGGTATCTCAGAGTTGTTTTGATTTGCATTCCCCTGATAGCTAAGGATGTAGAACAGTTTCTTAAGTGTCTTTCAGCCTTTTTGATTTCCTCTATTGAGAATTCTTTCTTCAGTTCTTTACCCCATTTTTTAAATAGGGTTATTTGGTGTTTTGTTGACTAGTTTCTTGAGTTTTTTGTATATTTTGGAGATCAGCCCTTTGTCAGATGTAGGATTTGTGTAGATCTTTTCCCAGTCTGTGGGCTGTTGTTTGGTCTTGTCCACTGTGTCCTTTGCCTTGCAGAAGAGATGAAAGAAGGGCTGAGAAAGAATTCAGAGAAACATCACCCTTTACAATAGCCACAAACAATCTAAAGTATCTTGGGGTAATGCTAACCAAACAAGTGAAAGACCTCTATAGCAAGAACTTTGTGTCTTTAAAGAAAGAAATTAAAGAAAATACCAGAAAGTGGAAAGATCTCCCATGTTCTTTGATAGGTACCATAAACATAGTAAAAATGGAAATCATACCAAAAGCAATCTACAGATTCAGCGCAATCCCCATCAAAATTCCAGCACAAATCTTCACTGACCTTGAAAGGATAATAATCAACTTTATATGGAAAACCAAAAGACCCCGGATAGCCAAAACAACCCTGTCCAATAAAGGAACTTCAGGAATCATCATCTCCCTTTCTAATTTTTTATTTTTACATTATGTGAATTGTTGTTTTGCCTGCACATATATCTGTGTGATGGTGTCAGATCCCCTGGAACTGGAGTTACAGACAGTTGTGAGCTGCCATGTGGGTGCTGGGAATTGAACCTGGGTCCTCTGGAAGAACAACCAGTGCTCTTAACCATTGAGCCATCTCTCCACCCTTCTAGTTGCTTTTCAATGCTGAAAAATGCTAAAGTGAAAATGATTTATATCTATAGAGATATCCATGTGGTTCTCTAAGACACATGGCATGGCAATTTTTCATCTCCCTGTAATATCTAATACCTCAGTTCTTACAAGTGAGAATGTGTAAATAAACAAACCTAGATCTTTAAGGGTCTTGTGGTCCAAACTTTTCACTGACTGACTTCCCTCCACTGGGATGAATCAATGAGATCTTCTCTTGGTATATAAGATGCCATTACATAGAGTTGGCACATCTCTAGTAGAGGATCCATGCCATGTTCCATATTCATGATGAGATTAGGACACTTGAGTGCTTCAGATGTTGATAATTTATATGAACTTAAATAACAATACTCTTAGCCATTTGCCCGGCATTTATTCACCAGAGAACAGGAAACTGCTTGAAGATGGAAAGTGGAAGAGTGTAAGGAATATGTTTTTCCTCCCGCCTCTGGTTTTGTCCTGCCACCGCGCCAGCCCCAAATAATGCACCGAGACTCTGTATTTGATATAATTCTGTTGGCCAGGTACTTGTTTCTTATCGGCTAGCTCTGTCTTAATTATTAACCCATTTCTATTAATCTAAGTACTTCCATGTGGTCTTACCTTACCGTAGAGAGAGAGGCCGCCGGCGTTCTGCTCTCTCCATCTTCCATCTTGACTCCTCCCTATTACTTCCTCCAATCCTCCTTGTCTCCTAGTCCCACCTATCTTGCTTTCCTATTGGCCAACAGTGCTTTATTCATTAACCAGTATGAGAAACATATTTACAGAATGACATCTCTCATCAGAAGATGGCTTAAGATAACAATTAACTTTTGTGCTAACATTACACATGACTTAAATCTGCCCATGAATGAACTTGTCTCTCACCATAGATACAGGCTGCTGCAAAAGTGAAACCCTGTAGAAAAAGAAGACCATGCTTTCTAGAAGGTCATTGGATTGCACAGTGTGATTGAATGTGCTCTTGCAAGCACCCCCTATCCACCCCATCTCATTAGAAAATCCATTCACCAATGTACTATGAACCATGACTCATGTTATTGCATGTGTCATAACATTTGGTGACCTTTTTGGTTAGCAGTACCCAGAAGTCCAGGCTGCACCAACAATAAACTCTCCCAGAACCTCATGAAAAGGGTCCCTCAAATGAAGTAAGAAATGCCATATTTAAAGTGTATTATTGGGACTCTGAAAAAAAAAATGAGACAGAATCTCACTGTTGTCTGGCCTAGGACTCACTGTGTAGACCAGCTTGACTTCGTGTTAATCCTTCTCTCTTTGTTTTCCACACTTTCATACTGTAGCCAAGACCCACTTTGCCCATTTCTATGCTGTGATATTCTGAAATAAAATATTCACCCTCAAATTCAGATAGACTTTTATTCTGACAGAGGAATTCTGTAGGTAACCCACTATTGGCTTGTTTCTTTCTTGATGGCTGTTTGTTCATTGCTAGTGACATAAAGATAAATTGCTCAGACTCCAAATTCACCCTTCTGGGTTCTGCTGGACATTGCACTTTGACAAAATTCCCCTTTTATTTGAAAGCAAAATTATGAACCTTCCCACATGCACTTTAAGAAAGTTGATGTCAAGCATATGGTGTGGAGTGTCACCTTTGTTCCGGGTTGTTAGGTGGGGCTCCTTAGTGATACATTCATTTCTTAACCAAGAAAAGGTCTAGAGAGCTTGTGTGCAATCTGAGCTTTAATGCAACCCTGTACTTCAGCATCGTAATGCAGAGTGTGGTTTGAAAACCTGCAAGTTTCATTCAGACAACTTAGAGCTTGTCTAGATATCTTCCATCACAAAGTCAGCCATGGATTAAACCTGCATATATTTCTAATTCTAGAAGGGGCTAACAGTAGAGAGAAATAGCAACACAGAAGAATGCCCAAGATAAAGAGGAAAACGAAACTGTCCTTAAAGCACTTAGTCTCACTTCCTTTTTTAAAATTTGGAATGTTTCAAATACAGAGTAGTATAAATGTGGAAGGCCCGGGCTCTGGTGAGTTGTGAAAAAGCTGAATTTTGATTTTTTACTGTTGTAGAAAATGCAGCTTTAATTCCTTATTGCACCGGAAATAATGTTGTCAAGGAAGCAGAGCTGTCTTTCAAAGGCCTCTGGAAGATGAGTGGGTATGGAAGGGGTGGAGGATGATAAATGGGAGGAGATGCTTTAAATGATGCAGCTGAGCCCAAGAAATGGTGGTGCTGTAGGAGTTCAGCATTTCATCCTGAAGAATATGACGTTATTTTATTAATGTTTTTCTCACTAACAGAAAAACTTAATGCTAATCTACTAAGGAAATTTACTTTAATCTTCAACTGCTAGAAACTTGTATTATTTTTATCATATACTTCAACTTAACTGTTTATTTCCTCCCTTGACCTTCGAGATTATGATAATATTGGAGTCAAAGATTAGCCTATATTTCACTAAATCATTATCTAATATAGCGCTTGCAATAAGCAAAAAATAGCATAGATAGTATGCACCAAAATATCTCTAGGGCTTTTGAAGATCATCTTCAATTATATACATAGTGCAGAGAAAACTTTCCTATTTGTTTCTTAAAAAAAAAAAATGCCATTGTGATATCTTCACCTCTACCTATACTGAACTCCTCACCAACTCTCAGTTCCAATCAACCCAAAGAATAGCTTTGGCTTCTTGCCCTGTGACACACACTGGGCCAAGGGCTGAGGATAGAGAACTGAAGGAGTTGTACCTCAAACCCATACCACAGTCCCACTGCACTAACATATATGTCTTGCACCTGTGATTAGGTTACAAGTTTACTAGTTGAGTCAGTCATGTAAGTCTTGGCTAACTGACTATATTCATCTAACTTTGCAAGGGAAACGCCACTGTGGGGCTAAGTAACATTGGGAACCTGAAATTGGTCTTCATCATCCTGAAAAAACAGGAAGTTTCTATGGCTTCTTTTGACTCCCCCCCTTCCTTTTTCTAAATTCCATTCACCAGAGCTTGCTCTGTCTGAATCATCCTAAGCCTTGGTCTCCCACAATCCCAGAAGTCACCTAAAAGTTGGAGAACCTTACATTTATATTTCTATTGTGTACCTGGGTAGGTCAATTCCACAATCCTACTAAATTCTTTCTAAAAACCAAAAAGTCACAAGGGACTGCAGTTGAAAGGAAATGAGGAAATTATTATTCTAAAAAAAAATGATCTAGTAGAGGGGCAGATGGTATTCAAAAAGGGGAGGAACAAATTAATTTTGGCCCTGGCTAAGGAAAAGTGATGTTAATAGAGGGAAGGGAGTTTCAGATAGGGAAATGAAACCAACATGCTTCTGGCTTAATGAGGATAACCCCCTGAGTTAATTAATTACCTACAAGGGGATTAGGAACTGAGTTGTGAACTTCTCAATGAAAAAGAACAAGAAGAACCATAGTGTGAATCTATTTTTGAGAGTTGGAAATTGGCTTTTAAGAGAAATTGTTGAGATACTGGAAATGGAAGAAAAATAAAGGGTAAATTATTGAAAGTTCTAAACTAGAGGAAAACTACTTAAAATTTTAACAACCTTTGATATGGCTACTGCAGTGACAGCTGGGCCCAGTACAAGTCATGGATTTTTCTCTCCCTTGCTCCTTGTTTCTTTGCTCCATCCTTCCTTCCCTTCAATTCTTTCCTACTTCTCTCAGTTGAAGATTAAAGCTCTGTTACATGATGGCTACCATCCCATGCTCTAGAAAATGGAATGAGATAGCAACAACACAACTGAAGTTAACAAGAAATGACAGAGAGAATGCTCCTTAAATCATTTTTTTCCTAAGGAAGAGACTGTTTTAAAATTTCTTATACAAAATCTGGAGGAATGAATGGGGTCAAGAGTGAGAGCTTGACAGGTTTATATATGGCTCAAGACTAAAGATGAATGAGTAATAAGTGAGTAATAGGGACAAAGAGAAAGCCTCTCCTTTACTGTCTGTAAATTCACAGAAACCAACCAACAATGGACAGGTTACCTGGAGAAAAACACAGCCCAATATATTCCTGTGCACAAGGACATCCTGGGAAGTGAGTGGCCAACAATACATTGGGCTCAACAGATAACCTTGACATCTTCACCTCACAGAGAGAGAGATGGAGAAAGATGGGCAATTGTGAAGGGTAGCACATGATTCATCAAGGGACCAAATGTGTCCATCCAGACACTACAGCTTGTAAATGATTCTCTTTAGAAGTTAAAAAGAGCATAGGTGACATATGTTTTGTCTATGCAGATGTGTTGATATTCTTCAGCCTTCCTTCCCGTGTTTCAGGGAAGGGACTGACAGCTGACAATTTCTCTTCAGTAGGACCTGTCTGTAACAAATAAGGGAATGTCAGAGTAATTCCTTTCCCACCAACTTCTGACTCCCAAATCCCTTTAAAATCGGGATCTCAAATTTGGAGTCGCATTCACCACACTCCTTCCGCACATCTGATGTACCAGAGATGAGGAACAAAGGTGGAATGATGCAATCAAGATGGAGAAACTGGACCTACAATGTAACTATCAAAGTCACAAAATGTCCAATGTTGACTTGTCATAGGAACTAGTAAAGGAGCTTAATTGTATGTACACGGTATCCCAAAACATAAGAGAGACAGATGTCATCCAAGAGCACAAAGGAAGTGTGGAAAACATGACAAGTCTGTGGGGAATCATGGGAAAGGGTTTGTACGTCACAGGCCAAAATTGTAATTTAAGATGAATCTAACGAATACCAAGGAACTTATAAGTTCTATTGAGGTTTTAAACTCAATTGGCCACAAGAGTACACTTGAAAGTCCATTAGCCCATCATATGAGGATAGAGTATATATATATCAAAGTCCAACCCACTTGATGGTGGATCAATAACATTGTCCATAGAAAATGGTTTATGATACATTTAATGAAAGCTCATGGCACTCAAGTATCACCTGTGACATTGTCAGAAGCAAGTTCTCAGACTGATTCTCTGTCAAAAGTTCTAGGAGTAGAACCAAACAATCTGTTTTAACCAACATCAAGGTGATTCTAAAGTTTGGCAATCATTAGAGAGACTGTCTAGGCAATGGGTCTGAGCAGTTTCAATCATGTCATTCTTTTGTTATATTCCACATACTTGTGAGCATTAAACCATCTCATCCCCAAGTGAAACCCAGAGCAACAGGTGAGAATTCAGTAATCAGGCACCAAGATCATGGGAGAGATATAGTCACCTAGAACTGACAATAATAGAGTCCACAAACATTGTGCTGGTAAGAGAAAGGCCATTCTGGCTAATCTTTCATTTTATTGTTCATTTTTAGTGCTTACTAATTATACAAGTTTTGTTGTGTGGTGTGGGCTTAAATGTTGCTGAAGCATTCTATATTAGTGGTGATTTTATGCATCATGACTTAGCTATATTATCCTTGATAAACTAGGACCAGTCCATTGTTAGAGGAAAAAGCAACACACCCCTGAATACAAAGGACTTGTCACTTAATCTTCCTTCAAGCATAGTCAGGAAAATGATTTCATCAATTTCCGTGGTGCAGGAGCAAGCCATCTCTGCAGTGCCCTGGCTCACTAATGCCTGTTATTTTGGAGTAATTGCCTTTTGCTTGTTAATATGCAGTTGTTCTTGTGTGATCTCAAGAATGTGCCCCATTAGGGCTCTTTGTTCTCATATTGTACCTGAGAGAATTAGCCATGTCTCCAAAGCCTCTCTATTGGTGTTCCTTTCTGAGACAAGTAGAAGTGCTGAGAATTTGATCACAATGTGGACTGCTGCCTCCCAGAGATTGATTTATAAGAGATCCTAAATTGGCCGCTAGCCTTTCTGGGTGTTGTGCAGCATAGAAAGAAACATCAAGGGGAACTCAAAGCACAGAGTATATTTTCTCCCATTTATTGCAGAGTTCATTTTATAAGGTATTGAATTAGACCATATTTGCTATAAATGTTTACTTGTGTCTTTGGTTTCTGAAAACTACATAAAAGCAAATACCTGTGTATACATATTTGTATTTATATATGCAAATTTCTTGTGTAATCATAATGCATTTGTATATAAATGGATTACTTGGGACTTAACAAAAACTACAATAAGTTTGTAGTGAACTGCTACAAGCCACCTCAGATTTGGGAATTCTTATGAAAATGAAGAAAGTTCCCCACCACACCTGGCCCATACTATTAGGTGCAAGTCTTGCTTAAAATCTTTAATAGTTACTCCATAGTTAGGTATTTTTCTTTCTTTTCTAGTCATAGAGCAGTTGCCACATGCCAAGTCAGAAAATATTTACTAAGAATCTCCACTGAATCAAGCATTGGGTTGAACAGAGGGTTTTTAACAGGGACAAGACCAAACACTTAAGTGGAAACCACTAGTGAGTCACTCAGCTCCATAGCACTGCCTTCCCAAAATTTGAGTTTGCAGGTTATGTTGTGCCATGTGGACCAATCTTACTAACCAGGAGAGTAGGGTATATGCAACTGAGCTTTGCACCATTCCAGGCCAGGTACTGAACCTTCCCATGAGCTGGTCTCCACACATACTTTGTGCTTTCTAGATTTCTTTAGCCAAGAAGACAATAGGAGAACTGTTGAAAGTTTTTTGAAAGGTAAGAACATGTTAAAAAAGGAAAGAGAGAGAGAGAGAGAGAGAGAGAGAGAGAGAGAGAGAGAGAGAGAGAGAGAGAATGAATGACTTCATTACTTACCTGAGGAAGACACCAAAAAGACTCAGCTGGATACAATGGAGACACACCAAAAAAAAAAAAAAAAAAAAAAAAAAAACATGGAAAGTACAATATTACACAAACCCTAGAAAAAGCTTGATTTCTGTAATTGATCTGTGGTTAGAGTTTGAAAGCCAATACTACCATCTTTGGCAACCTTAATGTCACATGACAATAACTGCTATGATGTGTGTTATGGTATATTTATACACTGTGTAAAAATGTTGCTTTGATTGGTTTATAAAAGGCTGAATACCCAATAGTCAGGTAGGAAGATGTTAGGCAGGACTTCTAGAAATGTAGAGGACTCTGGGAAGAAGAAAGGTGGAGTCTCATGCAGAGGAAGAAGGCCATGGAGGAGGAGAGGTAACAGTCATGACCCATGTGGCAGGATGTAGATCAACTGAAATCGATTAATTTAAGATATAAGAACTAGTTGATAACAAGCTTAAGCTATAGGTGAAGCTTTCACAGTTAGTAACTCTCCATATAATTATTTGAAAGTGTTTCTGATGGGACACAGAAAGACTCAGTTCATATGGTGTCCAACATGAGGGCAAGTATTTTCACATAGGACCTGAAAAGTTTTTTAAAGGGTTCCAAACATACAAACACAAAGCCAGATGCAGCTCAGCATACAGAGATTCAACTCTGGGCTGTTGCCTATGGGTTTCAGCCAGCCAGCTATATGTGCAAAGCCACATGGTAGGTTAAAGGTGTGTCTCCTGCAGTCAGAAAAGGCTTCAAGTTAACGATAAAGTGGTTTAGACCACGAAAACCTTTAGACAAAGAAAATCTTTAAACAGATACAGTAAAAAATGGGTATAGACAGCTATAGAAAAAACAAATAGCTTAAAAACAATAAAGTCTTTAAAGAAAGAGTAAAATAATATAAAATGAATAAGCCATATAAGAATGGGAACTACACAGGTCATCTGGATCCAGTATGGTGTTTTGTTGAAATTGAAATTTTTGAGTGCTGATGAGAAAATGGCATCTACTGTGAAGCTTAGTAATGAAAGGTACTGCTGAATTAAACTAGCCTATATACTTTATAAATGTCTTGGCTTCAAAGTCAGGCCAGGCATTGGTAGCACATGCTTTTAATTCCAGCACTGGGGAGGCCGAGGCAGATGAATCTTTGTGAGTTAAAGGCCAGCCTGGTTTACAGAGCTAGTTCCAGGACAGACTCCAAAGCAATAGAGAAACCCTCTCTCAGAAACAAAACAAAACAAAACAAAACAAAACAAAACAAAAAAAAAACGGAAGCAAACAAACAAACTGTAGATCCCTGCATGGACCTCCCTGGCACCTTGAGCAAGCCTGGAGTTTTGGCTGGAACATTTTGCACCAGAGTAGTTCTTGGTACTCTTCCTGATTTACTAACACACATCTGTCTGGGAGAAACTAAGCCCAAGAACTTGCACACTACACTTGACACTTGATTGTCTTCTACTGTGCTGTAAGTCAGTATAAAAGCCCACTCCATCCCCTCAATAAATGGCATTCTGCATTTAGTATTCCAGCTGCACGAATGACCTGCTATCTTGTCTTTTATTTCAATCTCTAGGCCTTCCCCGATTTTGGAAAAGATTGTTGTGCAAGCACTACACAAACAAACAATGTAAGTTTGGAAATGTGTTGCTTTGGGGGAGAACATAGTAAACAAAAGGCTGTGGATTCCTTAAAAGTTAATAGAGATCAGATTTGACCTGGGGAGACCGCCTGAAGATCTTGGCTGCAGACATGAGGGAGAAATCCAGGAAAGACCATGGATCAGGTGACTTGCATAGAAAGAGCTCTGAGAGAGGATGAGACATGATAAATTTTGCTGGCTACAGAGTCCATATGACTTATTATTACATGCTATCCTTTCATATGGCATGTATGGAAATTTATGTTATGTAGTCCAAACAGACTTGTAAAGTTGACAGATGCCTTGTGTACACCACACATCCCATACTTGTGTTAATGCACATATGTATTTTACCTTTAAAAGTATGCATGTTTTCAGGACATGAATGAAGACAAGAAATCCCAGTAACCCACCATCTCAGAATACCTCAGTTTCCTCAAAATTCTGCATCCAGAACAACTTCAAAGCTTTTGGCTAAGATGGTCCAGCCTCATAGACTACTCCAGTCATGACATCAGATAAGCTCTATAATTTCCTACCACACAGAGACTAAACAAAAAAAATATAGTTAGCTCTCCCAGGACTTGACTATTATATCAATTTTCTCAATGGCCCCTAAAGATGGAATCACCCCCAGACAACAGGAAGCAATCTAGAGAATGTAACACCACATTCCCAAGAAGTGGGGTGGGTGGTTTTCGGTTGTTCAGTAGATTATTGATGTTTGTCATTGTTTAGGATGGTTGGTTGCAATTTGTTGTTACTAGTCATGGCCAGGGGAAAAAAAAACTAAGCAAAGGAGGTTAAATTGAGAAATCTTGTTCTGAAAAAGAAAAGGGAGAAATTGCTGGATTTTTTTCCACAGCTGTTTGGCCCCAAATAAGCACACAAAGACTAATATTAATTAAAACTGTTGGCCATTGGATAAGGCTTCTTATTGGCTAGATCTCTGAATTATTAACCCATGACTACTATGTATTTCTACATGGTCTTGGCTTACTGGAGGATGTCCAGGTCTGTTACTCCTTTGTGGTCTACATGGTGACTTTTCTGGTGGGCCCCCTCTGCCAACCTTTCCCAGAATTCTTCTCATCTCTTCATTCTGCCTATCTTCCTGCCTCATTGGCCAAACATTCTTTTATTCATCCACCAATAAGAGAAACATATATACAGAAGAACATCCCCCAGCAGAGGAATATGAAAATGATAGGATATGATTGAATCTATTAGACTAAAAGGCAACTACTAGCCTCAAATAGTTTACATTTGTATGGGTTTTGTATTTTGATATAAATTTAAGGTGGTTTTTGTTAAAATATATTGTATATATGTTTCTACTCTTGTTTAAAGTATTTTTGTATATTGGCACATTTTTAAATATGTATGTTTCTACTCTTTTGCCTATGAAGCTCATTGAACAATGTAATATAAATTTCTAGTCCTTAAAGTAATTATTACAAACTATTTAGGATAATTAAGAAATATAGCTTAGTAATTAGTTGTCTAACAATCAAATTTGTGGTCATGTTAGGTATGTTTCAAGGTCAAAGATATATTTTAGATAGACAGTCTTCAAAGACTTCAGAGATCTGCAGATTATGACACTTAAGATGCTTTAATAGCATAAGGCTTTTCATGACAGGGAGATAGGACTACTCCTAGAAGCATCAAGTTACTTAAAAAAAGATGATAGATATTGTTGAAGACATCTATGTGGAGTTTACTTTCATTGTTATATACATTATATACTGGGTAAAGAAATTGCCCTTGACTGCAGACAGTATGCTGTCCAATTAAACAAGCAGAACACATTTAAAAAAAAAAAAAGCAATTGCCTAACTTTGCCAAGACAAGATAGGATAGGCCTTCAAAATTCCTACTTCTCTATCAGATATTCTAGGCCCCAGCATTGCAGAGGAAACTTGGGGCAACTGTCCAGGCAGCCAGATGCCTCTGACTCTTCTATAGTTTTGAAAGTTGTTTACTCTATACTTTCTGTTTACTCAGATAATAATATATCCTTTAAGAGTGCTGTTGGGGTGAAGAGGCTGGGAAGATGGCTCTGTGGGTAAAGGAGTTCAGATTCCCAGCACCCACAGAAAAGCTGAGCACAGTGGCATGTGTCTGTAACTCAGTGATGAGGAGAGGGTGGAAATAGGCTGGACCTTGCACCCATTGACCAGCCAGTTTAATGGAAATGATAAGTTCCATGTCCAGTGTGATCTTGTCTCTAAAGTAGGGAGTGAGGAAGAAAAACACCCCTAATCCTCTGGAAACCACGTGAACAGACATATGCATGAGCATGTGGCCTAAATAATGGAATTAATGGGCACATACATAAATACATGCATTCACTTCACATGCATGTGCATACACACAAATTAAAACAATTAATGGTGATGATTATGATGATGATGATGATAAAGTTCACTGGGTTATCAAGAAGACCCAGCAGGTAAAGCATTTGCTGAAAAGTTGGACAACACTGGTTCAGTCTATGACCCACATGATAGGAGAAAACAGACTTGCAAATTGTCCTCTGGTGTCTACATGTGTGCTATGGCCCACCACCCTCAACACATATACAAAATACTTGAATGTAGATAATGGACTTGAGTTACAAAAAAGGATATAATTGATTTCCTAGTCCTAATTCTGTCATGGGTTATTTTATTTTCTTTTGAGTTGTGGATAAATGCTTGGAATCTATTCAATAATAAAAGTGTAAAATTTATTATAAAACCCCACAGCTTTTGTTCCAGATGTATTCTATTCTAATTTATAGATGTTTGTGAATTTTATGGATTTAGGTATGATCAATTTTTGTGTGTAATGAAAAAAATATGAACTACTATAGGCTCTGAATTTCTCCAATGACCAGGTTTACCTCTGCCTTCACCAGCATAGCTTTCTACAAGTTGTTCATTTTTATATTCTCTGATAGATCTTAACTTTCTTCTATTGGTTGAAACATGGTATCATTCAAAGCTAACACCTCTTTTGTGGGCTAACCTAGGGCTAAGAATTTACAGAGGCTCATCTGGTTAGTTAAGAAGGAATATGGCTTCCATGTTCAAACATATTCAGGAACATTTAAGAAATGATATGACTATAAGAGTGAGCTCTTACATAGTCTGTCAAATTCATAGTTGTCATCCTTGAACATATATGTACATACAAGCAACATTAAACTGACTTAGTTGTTTGCATACACCTGTATGTGTGTGTGTACACGTGTGTGTGTGTGTGTGTGTGTGTGTGTAAAACAATTAAAAATGTTAAAAATAAATCATGAACTGGTAAGGGAGAGGAAAGGATACAGGAGGAGTTGGAGAAGGGAAAAAAGGTAAGGGATGATGTCATTCAATGCTCATTTGTAAAATTTGCAAGAAATAAAACAAACAGGAGAAAGTGAAAAAATCATGAGATGAGCTTGAGGAAAGTGAGAAGTCAACACTTATAGTAGTAGGAATATTTCAATATCTAATGAAAGCTCTGCTGCTACGGTTTAAGCAGTAGTCACAAACTTCAGGGTTATTCTACTTCTTGTTGAACATTGCTCATCAGGGATTGTCAGTGAAGTATGACTTCGATGCATACTGGTGGTGGGAGTAAGTTAGTGTGTGATTATACTATCCATTTTCAAAATAAAATGGAAGGCTTCAAAAATGAAGTCTTCTAAAATGATCCTTGTAGGCTGGAGTTTTTCATTGGGACTGCTGGCTCCCCAGTAACAACACAGTGACTTATTATTAATTATAAATGCTTGACTGATAGTTTGTAACTAACTAGCTCTTACAACTTATCTCATATAGTTTTTTTTGTATCTACACTTTACCAAATGGCAGTAATATTTTTCAGCATAGCATATTCACCTCCTGCTTCTTCTGTGTCTGTGAGTGACTCCGCCTTCCTTTCCAGCATTCTCTCAGTCTGGCTCTTCTGCTTAACCAATTCCTGCCTAGCTATTGGCTCTTTATTAAACCAATGAGAGTAATACATAGTCACAGTGTACAAAGGGATTATTCCAAAGCAGATCCTTCCTCTGCTTTAAATTCTCATGGGTCTTCTAAAGAAGTAGTATATAAATTTAACATAAAACAATTAGATATCTAATATGTTACCTTTTTTCCATCTGAGCCACAGCATTAGAACTTTACTGGAAAGGAATGAAGGAAAGCTTGACCATCAAAAGCTGTGCACAAACTTCTATCTCTTTGGTGCCAGCCAAACAGACTTTTCTCTCTCCTCTTTTTTCAAATCAATGACTGTAGAACCTTTCTCCTAATTTTTCAGTGTGGCTTCCAAAGCAGAGGCTGAGAGAAGAAACTACACAGGAAGGGCACTTGAGGAAGCTGTGAAGGACACCACTTGTTTTAAAGCTAAGCCAGGGAAATAAACAACTGGCTCTATATTCAAGCCAAAATCAGAGTTGTATGAGATTTTCCATGATAGGTACAGTGATTCCAATGTCTAGAGTCAAATTTCACACTAAGATGTTGATGAATCCCTTACCATACAAAATATTAAGGTGGCCAACTTTGTATTCAGAATTTTCAGTATATTTTTGACAAGTATCCAAAATACAGGCTTTTTAAAAATCCATTAAATTAAATCTTTTCAGAAGGCCAGCATTTCTTCTAACATTGCTGAGATTTTTTTTTTAAATTGGCCTCTCTTGGAGCCACAAACAATCAATGAAACTTTAATTTGGAGGCCTTCCTTTCAGGCAGCGGACAGATTGAAAACTAATCTTTCGAAAGACAGTCTAACTAATCAGGTCAGGGGAAAAATGAATAGTGTTCCTCATAGCTCAGCCAGGAAGCCTTGTTCTGCTTTGAGTTTTAATTTAAGGGTTGAGGGGAAGAAAGTCAGCAGAGAAACAGCAGAAAGTGTCAGTATTGTTCTTTCCAATGACACTTGGGTAAAACTTCTACATAATATAATATTATTCTTGGTTCCCAACATTTGGAAGTCTTTACAAGGTAGTATAGGCTCACTTTCCTTTTGTATTTTGTTTCCTTTATGTCTACGTATGTGATGTTCTTACAGAGATAATGTCAATTTATTCCATTTTATATTTTTTAATTTAAGTTTCATAGTCTTCAGTAGGGACTTAACTGCTTTTCTTGGTATCTAAGTTGAATAATTGAGCTGGCAAGATTTAAACTTACTGGTTTTCATCTAGATTTCCAGAATATTAACTTTTAGTCAGAGAATCCCCTTATACAAGGAATGCTTTGAAAATACTGTGGGCCTTTTTCTAAAAGAACTACGGCCTGCCATACCACCCAGTTCTGAGATACCCTTGCTGGTAGTGGCCAGTGATTAACAAAATAGAAAGGAATAGCAACAATGATATTTTATAGGATGCTAACCACATGTAATAAATTCTACAATAGACTTGAGAGGCCTAGAATGCATTTTCCCAATTTAAACAATGTATCATTAATTAAAACCTTAGTCACCTTTTCTTCAGCATCAATCAAATCGCAATAACACCTCATCTTTTGTACTAAGGAAATGCCTGATGAGTCTTAATCAGTAACCTGTTAAATTAATTCTTTTCAGAAGATCAACTTTTGGAGCATTGCTAAGGTATTTTTGATGTGCTTCTCTGAGGCATAAACAATTGCTGCATCCCTTAAACAGGATTAATATCTCCCTTTCATCGAAAAAGATGAGATTTGGGGAAGGTGCTGAAATTGTTACAGTGTGTAGCTTAATAGTTCATTGAAAGCTAAATCAACAATTTTAAAACATGAACCACTAGGATTTAAAATTAAAACCACATAAAAATTATCCTCTATTTTGTAAGGTTGAAATGTCTTTAACACATAGGATTTATAGGGGGAAAGGGTGAGAGACAATTCTGACCATGGTTCAGCATTTCTATTCCCATTTTTCAGGGACATGGCATGCCATGGTCCAGCTCTGAGCTCATGTATATAGAATAAGATTGAGTTGCTCACTGTCTTGGTGACTTCTTTGAGACACTCCATTACAAGTTGAGAATCTGTGGCAATTAGTCAGAACTCCATTGCTAGTTCTTGTTGTCATGCAGTAAGTCTTTTCAAAGCATTTTTCATGTGACATCTCTGTCAACTGGGGTGCTATTTTTGTCATGTAACTTCATGAATGGTGAAGAAGACAAGAGCTCAGTGACTCTCAGTGAAGAAGCCAGTAGGAGTAACTGGGGTCTTTCTGCTTCACTATCATGTAGAATGCCCTCCAACTCCGCAGGATGTAATAAGACTTCGCAACAGACTCTGCCTTTGGGGCATTGCCTGTTCTCTGTTTAGCTAGCACTAATACATTTATAGAGCATGGATTTTATCAGCTTGGCTACTGTTCAACACTAGGCACACTGGCTGGTCAAAATGAGTATCAATTTCATGGGACACTGACTCCCCTAAGTACCTGGGGGAGTCATATGATTTGTCACTTATATGTGGGCATTTTTGAGACGGAATAGGAATAGTGCCAAATGCTGCCCTGGGAAATTACACATGTACTGACCCTTCTTATAATCTATGTGTGGGTTCTATATGTCATACATAACTCCATTAATCATTATTTTGGCCAGCAGCAGGCTAGTTGCACAGAAAAATTGAGTTATTGGTCATATAACCTTTTGGAGGAAGGAACCTATGTAAGTAATTTACTTTGGAGAGGGTAACTTTCAAACTACCTTAGAGGACATTGCATGTTCAACCAAGTGTCTAGTCTTGCTGGTTGTACCTCCCTGCTCTAACATTGCTCTAGCTCCGCTGCCTTCAACTTAGTCACAGCAAATACCATCGTCCTGGCCCTCAGTCCTTATGCCATCCTCCTCCATTCTAATTTTTCGCCCTTACAATAAGTGACCTAGAGATCTGCTGGACTAAAGCTTATGAAATGCAAACTCAATACTTCTACACTCAGCAAGCCTGGTGGTAAATGAGGAAGTCAGTATCATCACTCTGGGGTATCCACTTTCCAGTAGCAACAGCAGCAGAGATGGGTAGTGCACAAGAAACCATATAACTTATTTTTTCAGGCCACAATAGAAGCCAGGAATGTGAGTAACTAAGAGCGGTGATAGAGCAAGATGCTGCCAGAGAAATGGCAACTTCCCATAGGTACTCTGGGAAGGAGAGGTTGGGCTGGATTTGAATGAAAAGAAAATAACCATATTAATGATCAGAGGAAAGGCATCCAAGGCCATGGAAGAGAAGCATGATGCAACCTCAGAAAGAACACATTTGAAGACAGAATAGGAAACATGGAAGATTGCTACACAGCCATCAAAGGGACAGTACTTTGTGATCAGGTTGAAGGTCAGAAGGGCCCTGACCACTGGGTGCTTTTCACTATCTTTGGATCTTTATTGTAAAAACAATACATAACCACTAAGAAATATTAAGCAGAAGGTGATTGAACAAGATGACTCTTTCAAACTGACTCTTGCTTTTGTTGGTAAAATAACCTAGCGGTAAAGGATCCTGGTTAGAGGTCTCAAGTCCCCATTCAGTAGACAGAGTGGTGCCTACAGTAACAGAAATAGACCTGTCTGGATTTTATCATGTTGGTGATATGATAAATAAGCTCATAATTAAATAGACATCTTTTAAATATATGTTATTTTACTATTTTCTTGATTGCCACACATTGGCTATTTCTCTTTTTTTATTTTTAATTAAAGCATTATCTCCAGAAAAATAGATTTTTTTATTTAGAGTTTTGTTCAAATAGATTTATGTATGTGTATGTGTAGACATTTGGATATGCACATGTGTGTGGTATGTACATGCCCATGTGAGTGAACAGGCAGGTGGAGGCCAGATGTTGGCATCAAGGGTTTTCCTCTATAGCACCTCACCTTGGTTTTTGAGACAGGGTCTCTCACTGAACTTGGAATTCATGGATTCAACTAGGCTGGCTGGTTGATCAACTCAGGTATCTCCCTATTTTGATCTCCTCAGCACTACATAGGCACACACCATCATGCTTGGCTTTTTGCATGAGTACTAGAAACCTAAACTAATGTCCCATATTGGTACAGCAATCACTTTAATGACTGAGGCATCTCCCCAACCCCCTTTTATATGTTTTATGAGTTAACCAATTGTGAGCTATTCAAATACATAGGATGAACACTTAATTTTATAAGTGCTTAGAAGAAGCCAGAAAATGGCTAGAAAATCTGTTTCTGTGAGTCAAAAACTCAAACTCCCAGCACACACTTCAATCCAGCTTGTAGATCATCATGCACACTTTGGGGCATTTGAATGAGAATGACCCCACAGGTTCACACAATTGAATACTTGATCCCTGGTTGGTGGAACTGTTTAGGAAGGATTAAGAGGTGTGATCTTGCTGAGAGGGGTGTGTCACTGCCATGGGCTTCAAGGTTTCAAAAACCCTTGCCAAGACCCAATCAGCACCCTCTTTATCTCTGCTTCCTATTTGCAGAGCAGAATGTAAACTACTTACCACCACTGCAGAATCACGTTCTTAGCTATGATGACAGATCCTAACCCTCTGGGATTGTGAGACTTAATCAATATTTTCTTCTATAAGTTGCCGTGGTCCTGGCATGAAAAGCAATCAAAACAACATTTAAACTGATATCTCTAAAAGTTTAACTCTGTCCATCCTGGCACTTCGGGATGACTTTCTGATTCCTAATACAAAGAATACTGTATGGAATTTTACAATAAATAAGAAGTTATTTCAAAGCAAAGGAACTATAGTCTTCAAGCAGGAGAAATAACATAATGCTACCAGGTGGATGTGAATACGTACAGGAACAAAGCTATGAATGTAGAAATACACACACACACACACACACACACACACACACGCACACGCACACGCACACGCACACGCACACACAATCTCAGATATACAGTCTCATGCAATGAGGCGGGTATTACTTTTAGAGGTCATGAAACGACTTAGTTTTCTGCTTACCTCTCACTCTTCAAAAAAAAAAAATGCAGATGTGTGTTCTTGATATCTGTCCTTGCTCTCTCCCAGGAGCAGTGTTAGTGAATGGTAGGATGACTGAATCTGACTTTGATCCCGTGCAGGAATCAAGTCACTTATTCACAGAGCTACAGAAATACTTTTCAGCTCTGTCTTGCGATGTTGTGTGTGAATGACTACACATGCCATGCAGATGTGTCTGGGACCATCTTCTGCATGCTGCCTGTTGGAAGTCAGGAGGAGGAAATACCTTCTTGATTAAATTCTGTGAGGCTGACATTTTTGCTTCTCAGCCTGCTGAGTGACTTCACATGTACTTTTTGCAAAGTCAGAATTCTCTAGTGATCTGCGGGACAGTTGTTTTCTGGCAAGATGCAGTTCTGTCAGCCACCAGGGTGGGGAAGTTATTTTAACTGTGTGAATAACAAGCACTTGCAGTTAGGAAGAGAGACATGTTACCACTCAGTTGTTTAAAATATATTTTAGGTCAAATAATTCTAACCCGAGGAAAAAATTACACCATCACTGAATGAATTTCAGATTTTCATGGGTGGTTTATTCCAGCCCTCCTCTTCCGGAGGAACAGAACTAAAAACAGTTTTAAAAGATTTTTAAGTCTCACATCCATCTGACTCTGTCCATCTCCACCCCCCACCCCATTCTAACCCCAGAACACTGCATTTTTATGGATTCATTATATAGACATAACTTTCAGGTCATATCCTTGGACTGTTTTTACTGGATATAGCCCTGGGAAAAATAGTGTCCAAAAATGTAGTCCTATTCTAGACCCACCCAGAATGACATAATATTAAGCATTTTCAATATTGGACAGGGAGGCTGTTTTGAGAGGCTCACAGCAGGTTTGAGTTTAGTTAAGTCCAATGTTTCCTTTATTTCTTGGTTCTAATTTCCCAGAGGCCTACTACTTCTGTGCTTGGATTGAAACACAGTGTCTTTTCATCAGCAAATGCTAGCCAGTGTATTTAACTCTTGGAGAGGCCCTGAAAGAGAGACTCAATCACAGACAGAGATAACACATCACCTTTTCTTTAGCTGGGAAACCTGGGTGACTATAAAATGAGGACAGCAAAGATCCTCTTTCCTAGTCTGGGTTCTATGCTTGACATCTAGCACCACATGTCAGTTATCCAAGCTCTCAGACATCCCTAGCACTGTGTGGCTTACAAACAGGGACTTCAACACAAACAGGGGCATCCATTGGACAAATAAGAACAAGTTAGTCACCCGAGAAACCACCCTAAAAGTTGTCTGAAGTTTGGTCATTTCTCATAGTTTTGTGAGAGAATAGAGTTCTCCTGTCCTCCTCGCCCTATGTTTGGAGGCATAGCTTGAGCCCATGGGGAGTGTCACTATTAGTAGGTGTGGCTTTGTTGGAAGAAGTGTGTCACTGTGGAAGCGGACTTTGAGGGAGGTCTTATATATGTTCAAGCCATAACCAGTGTTCATCTCCTGTTGCCTTCAGATCATGATGTAGGATTCTCAGCTACCTCTCCTGCACACCATGTCCCACCATGATGATATTTGACTGAAACTGAAAGCCACCCAATAAAATGTTTTCCTTTATAAGAGTTGGTATCCCCTCACAGAAAAAAGAAACTCTAACTAAGACAACTAGATATGATAAGATGGTCTGGGCATCAAAGAGACAGCTGGGTCACTTAATCCAGGAGATATTTTATCTCAGTATTTTCTATACTGTGGACCACAAGTGTAGTTGAAAGCATCAGGGCTCCCAAAATTGTGCTCAGAAGTCATGCAGAGCCACTTCTGCCATAAACGGTCAAGACATGGGGCCAGTCCAATGCAATGGGAAAATAGAACCCATCTTTCTGTAGAATGTTCTAGACCCATCAAACCAGTTAGTATTCTGAGAGTTAGCAAAATTATCTGTCCCCTGCTCTGACCACATGGCTCCTAAGTGGCAGATGCCAGATTTGAACCTTGGTCTGTATGCCTGAAAAGCTGGTGTTCTGAACAACCATGCTTTGATGCTTCCAGAAGATATAGAAGGATATCACTGTAGCATCACTGGACGTGATGCACTGTCTTGAGGAAGAAAGATGAGAGGGGCAGAGAAGCCATGACCTGTGATGTCTGGATATGCTTAAATCACAGGCATTTGTCCAGTTCCTTCTGAGAACACAACTCATACTTTTACCAAGATTTTTTTTGGGGGGAGCCTACCATCCAGCTCCCAAATCATGACGCAGAGACTGATTATTAGTTTTGAATGCTCAGCCTACCTTAGTCACATTTCTGGCTAGCTCTTCTACTTTAAATTAGCCCATTTACCTTTTGCCTTGCGTCTTTTTACCTCTCTTACTTCTGTATGTCTTACTTCCACTGCTTCTCTATGTTTGTCTGGCATCTGCCTGGCTTCTTGCCCCAGGTGACATACTACTCTCCTCTGTCTTCTCTTGTTCTTCTTTTCTCTTTCTGAGCCTAGATTTCTCCTTCTGTTTATTCCTTCTGCCTGGAAGCTCTGCCTAACCCTCTCCTGCCTAGCTACTGGCCTTTCAGCTCTTTATTAGACCAATCAGGTGCCTTGGGAAGGCAAGGTAAAACACCTTTTAACAATTAAACAAATCAACATAAACAAAAGAAACACATCTTTACACAATTAAAGTAGTTTTCTGCAGCATTACACATCTTTGCCTAGTTAAAATAATATTCAACGACACATACTTATCCCATAAGATGTCTGGGCTCTGGCTGTCTTCCCCGCCCATTCTTGAGTACAGTTTTATTGCACAAAGCAACTTCTCAGTGCTGTAGGCATGCATTATTCTTCGCCTTGATGCTCTCATATTCTGGCTTTGTGCTTTTTCTACATCAGCCTTCAGGTCACTTGCCACAGTTTGGATGTTGAGAGATCATTGTTCTAAATCAGTTCATGATGTGAAAGTCACTGAGACCCTTCAGAGACAGTCTTTGAGGCCAAGACTGTGTTTATAATGCTGAGATCCTATTGGCTTTTCTTCACTATTCCCTAATACTCTAACACATAAGATGGAGATTTTCAGAAACTGAGTGATATATCTGGTTCCAACAGATTGTATCAGAAGCAAATATGAAAACTCCCCTATATTCTACTAACACCTGTATCAGAGGATAATTTGTAAAATTAATGTTGCGAATAGGATGGCTACTTAGCAAGCACAGACCTTGAGTTCAAGCTCTAGAAGCATTTAAAAAAAAAGCTTAAAAGTGTAATTTAACTTTTTTATTTTTTATGATTGTTCTTAGAAAAAAAAAACATTTTTCTTAAAAGGGTACCTATATTGGCATGCTTGCTGTGATTTTTAAGATGGATTATTATACAAAGTTTTAAAAGTCTCAGTGAGCTTCTTATGTTATAACTATCAAGAAATACATATAAACGAAAGCCCTTTGGGAGTCCTCAATAATTTAAAATAGAGTTTGCAAGCAGAGTTGACAGTGCATTCCACTGCCGTCTGTCTTACCAGTGCATTTTCCAGGCTACTGCTGTGCTTGGGTCATTTGCCATACTCTCTGTGTCCTCACTAAGGAGAAAACCTGCCTCTGGACCTCTGTTAATCCCTACCCACCAGGGATGTGGGCAGTGTTCAGTACTGTCAATCATACAGAATGCTAGTAAGCTGGTGGATCTCTCTCCAGACTTAAATATTGAGGGTCAGCCTCCTGTGTTGTGGTATAACTGTTGCTTTTCTAAACAGAGAGAGGGAGTTGAAGATCAGTCTATACCTCAGACCCAATGGACAGCATTTGTGGGATGATGTAGGCAACCGGAAACTACAGCTTTCTGCTAGTCTGACTTGTGAATAGTGTGTCAGTCATCTTAACTCAACTTTTCAAATACCCACTTCCTGAAAAAGGAGTTCCTTCAAATTGAATGATATTCCGGATTTCACAGGCTTTTGTTTTCCTTAGGTGAAGCATTTTCAGTAACTCCTTATGCAAACTCTACTGAATACTCCTAAGAAAAAATATTCATCTGTCACATCTCAAACACTGGAAATAAATGTCTATGTCCTTAAACAGATTTCCCAATTGCTCTACAGATAAGATTATGTGATTCATTTGTTAGGATCTCACTTATAATGGTAAAGCCATGATTGCCACCACTTGCTGAGCACTTAGATTCCAGCAGTTGACAGACATTAGGGAACATGCCATCATGCTTTCTCTGCACTCAGAACGTACAGACTCCTGTGTGCCTACTGTGTTACCCCCTGTGCCTTAAAACATAAGGAGATGGGGCTCCCAGATGTCTGTTTCATCCAGCTAGGAAGCAGGTGTTGAGGCAGGATGGAACCTGCATTGTGCTCACCATCCTAGCCACCATCTTAGCCATTATGCCCTGTGAGTCTCTCAAAGTCAAGGTCAACTTGGTTAAGGAAAGAGATTCTCCAGAACAGACTTGAAGTCAAAGGGGGTTGGAAAGGGGTATTATTCTAGCTTCAGAGATTTATTTTAAAAGGAAAACCAAGAAATGAAACCCATAATGCCTGCAATGAGAAAACAGACACAATTTTAACATTGTCCTACATCCTTCACACCTGGCAGTTAACAGTGTAAAGAGAGAGGCAAACATTTCCTCAGGTACAATCTAGGGATATTGTGAGATGTCTGACAGCTCTGACTGAGTTTGGGGACTCATTAAAGCAGACACATCTTTCTTTTGCCTCCTAGGTCTATTCTTCCTTTGGCTTTAAAATGTCATGACCACTCCCAGAAGGTGGGAGATGATGGGAAAGCTGGAGCTCCAGATGTGTCAACAGCAGGTGCAGCATCCTCTGGAACACTGGAAAAGGAGTGATAGGATTTCCCCTGGGGCTAAGCTCCAGGTGCTCTGGGAAGGGATGAGGCCATAAAGTGCCTTGTCATTTATCAGGGTGTCAAGCTATCCAGGTGCTCTCAGCAGGAGTTGCCATTGCAAATCTGCCCTTTAGCAACCATCAGATGATTCCTGATAAAAATTTGGCTACACACCACTGTCAGGTACCTTGGGATCTTGGCATAGAACAGGCTTTTTTATAGGCAAGCTTCTTACCTAATTTGGACAGATTTGGTAAATTCTTTCCTAGCAATGACATGAAGATATTCAATGCACTGTTAGGAAGTCTCTGACCAGAACAGCTTGTTTGTTGCTCAGGAGGCTAATATTAGAGACTGGAAACAGACCTTTTCATTCTAAAGCCATGTACTTAATTATCTCCACCCTAAATCAGTTCCAGAAACAATCACAAATGAAAGCAAACAAATCTGGCCAATGTTAGAGGATGACTAGAAGGTGGGGAGTTCCATGGACTGCTATCTTCTCCTCTCAGCATCTCTTTCCTTCTCCCACCTCCTGCCCTAGGAAGGCAATTCATCTACCAGAGTACATTGTATCCTTGTATGCAAGGAGACTATTTTCCAAGTGTTTTTAAAACAGTGATACCTGTGAGGGTCTTTCAGGGTTCCGATTTCTGGGCAGAGATATCCCCATTAGACCTTGTAGCTTTTAAAATATTTAAAACTTCAATGAAAGAAGGAATGTGTACATCGTTGGCTCCTCCGGTGGGTGGATTCTTACCCATCACTTTAATACCTTCATCCCAAGTATAGTCAAAGTTAACAACTAAGTTAGAATGTAAATAACAGTAGCTGGTGCTTTATTTCCCACAGGTACAACAGTACAGCAAGCTGCACTAAAGGACAAGTGCTTCTGAGATGTGTGTATTATCCTCATTTTACATATGGTCCAAAATGCAGTGCCTCAGCCGGGTAGCACCGTCCACCATTGTAACTGCACTGACTGCAATGGTACCAGATTCTTGCAGACTGAACAAACATCTTACTGTGTTTTTCCTCCTACCTACCTACTTCCCCTCACTGTGTCTCCTCCCTGCATCTGAGTTGTCTGCCTTCTCCTCTAAATTCACTAGCTGCCATGAGGGTACACAGTGGCACCATTTTTATGTTCACTCTGAAGTTCATGGGGGACCATTATTTTATAACCACCAATTCAATTGGCTTCTAAAATACACGTCATTTCTATACTAGCACCCATGTCCAAACCCATGATACCTGTGGACATTTCTGTCCTCTGTCCCCTTTTGTGGCTCTGTACAGAAAACCCAGATGTAGTAGCTTTGTTTGTCTCACTTCCTGGATCCCTTTCCCAGCCAGGCTTCTTGTAAATTTACTTTGAGTTTCATTTTGAAGTGACAAGTAGCATTTTTCAAATTTTGCTTACTAATTGCATATTTATCTATAGTCTTACTTAATGACAAAACATTGCTTGGGCCCAGGAGACAGCTTTGGGAAGGAATTTGGGGACAACACAAGCCACTGGAAAGTGATAAGGCAGTAAACCCAAGGAGCTCTCCAAAGATCAGGTAAAATGGTGGACACAATACTGTAATCAAATAGCCAGGAGCTGTTTGGGGATCTTCTCAAAAACAAAAACAAACAAATAAAAACCAAAAACAACAAAAACGAAATTTCCATCTGGATTTACATGTGTACGTATGTCCCCTTATATATGAATGTGCAACTATAGCTCATGGGATATCTAACTCTACTGAGTTAGTTCTTTTTCTCAGTTCTGTGAATTAATATCTGACAAAGGCAACGGAAGGATGAGAAGTCTCTTTTGGCTAACTGCTTGAGGGTATCATAAAGGAGAGTCTGCAGGTGGGGAGTGTGAGGTAGGTGGTCACTTTGCCTACACTATGTGGAAACAGAAAGAGGCAAATATTGAAACCTCAGCTCACTTTCTCCTTTTTACTCAATGGGATGCCCCAGCCCATGGGATGTGAAATTCACATTCTGGATGGATCTCCTTTTTCAGGTAAACATAATAAGACATGCTCTCAAAACATACCCAGAGGTGAGTGTGTGTGTGTGTGTGTGTGTGTGTGTGTGTGTGTGCCTGTCCTAGGTGAATTCAAATCCCATGATGGGTAATCACCACAATGACAAATATCATTTGGGAAGACTATGTGAAAAGTTTAACTGACCCTATTGATGGTGGCATCCATTTCACTTGATCTGTCACTTACTTACTCTGCAAACCTTGGCTCTGTCATCTACAGAAAAGATACGGCCCTTATTTTAAAAGTCTCCTAAGGATAATGTCTTAAATACATTATTGTATAGGGATTTTCAGCATTAAGTGATGAAGGTTATCCAAAAGCAGAATGGCAGCTATCATATATTGAGTATGCACTATGGCTCAGGAAAAAAAAGCCAAATATTCTGTATTTCATTGTATCATCTCAGATAAGAGATACCAAGTCACCACAGGATACATCCTGTCACTATACTCTATGACCCTAGTAGGGTTTAAAGCAAGAGCATCAGAAGACAGACTCTTTAAAGAACCCCTATAAAGGCCTAGGGTCACTTGGTAAATGTAAAATAAAAGTTCACCAGTTCCAGTTCAAGGGAATTTTTTACATCCATTTCCTGACAGCTTGCTTCATTTGAATTCCAAATGTGTACCTCTCTCTCTCTATATATATATATATATATCTATCTATCTATCTATCTATCTATCTATATATATATATATATATCCCTCTCCCTCTTCCCCTCTGCCCTGCCCCTACCCCATTCCCCCTCTCTCCCTTTCCTTCTCCCTCTTCTCAGGGAGAAGGCCCCATCTCTCCCAGAGCCTCTAACCTGGAACTTTAGTTCACTCTACTTCTCTGTGTCTTTGCCTATGCTATTGCTCAGTGACTTCTCATACAGGGAGGGATCATGTCACTGTCATACACCATTGGTTCCCAGCACCAATGCTGGGTAATTGATTGATTTCTGCACTGGGCAGTGATTAGTGAAGTATGTATGTAAATGTAGCTTATTAGGACTATATCTGCAGCAGCATCTGTATCTGTGATATCTACTTGCAAATGTTTTTTTGTTCCTTGTGCTTTCATGACCTCATTAAACTTTCCACCCTCTCTTCAGGCTGCCATTTAAGCATCTGCTCTAGCCTTGTCACTGGATAAGAGGAGGAGTTGGCTCTTCTGAGCCTCCATTCTCCCATCAGTGGAACTTAACGAAGCTATACCCTCCTGTGTCCTTCAGTCTCCTGCTGTCTCAGTTTCCATGAATGGATTTTCCACCTAATATGAGGTAAGTCAGGGGCCCTCAAAGGTCATGAAATCATGAAATCAATGGTTTCTATAAAAACAATGTCCAGCCAACTTGAGGGTCTTACAGTGTACCAAGTAATAGTCTCCCTACCTAGCCTGAATGCAAATTATTTGACACAAGATTAAGTCATCTAGTTGTTCTTTATTCTAACATATAATTTAATATAGAGAAATACAAAAAAATGAGAGAGCACATTATCCCTACCTAAATAACTTCTGATTTTTTTCAATGTGTTTTTATTGAAGCAAGAATTTTATAATTCAAGTTATGTTTCCTTGCCCAGTTATCAACTCTGTTGTTAGAACTGACATTGTGAGTTATTAAACAATAAAGATTACAGAATTAAAGGGGTGCTTTAAATGTTTCCACTTTGCTGAAAATGCTTTTCCTGGGGTCCACAAGACATGGGCTTGCTGAATTTACTATTTATGGGAGGGGGTGGTGCAGATTTTAAATCAGTCTAGACCTAACATTAGACCTGGCACTTGCTCAGTACATAAAGTTCAAAGTTTCCTTTCCTTTTTTATTTATTTTATATTTTGCCATTTTTTTGTATATTTTTTTAATGTTTAGATATTTTTTCCTCTGCGTAGAGTGGGTTTCTATTTTTTTTCTTTTTTTTTTTTTCAATGCCACCGATCAGTTTAAATAGTAGGGACACCAGAGTTACTGCTAAGGGCTTTCTGGACAGCCTCCTTAGCTTGGTGGGCTTGGAGTAAGGCCACAGCTTCATCGTCCTTAGAGCGCAGAAACTCGGGAGACTCAAGCATACTAAGTGGTTCTAAGTTATCGATCTCCAGGAACATGCCTGTCATCTTACCAGCAAGAGTCGGGTGCATGGCTTGAATGAGAGGAAACACCCTTTCACCCACCATTTGCTTTTGCTCTTGAGGAGCAGTTACCAACATGGGAGCAGTCCAAGGTTCCTGATCCTGCATCCGAACAGCAGGGTCTTGCACCTGTGGGTTAAGATGTTGCTGGGGGTTTCGGACTCCGGTGGTGTATTTGTACTGTGGAACTGAGCGAATAGAAGTAGCTGGTGCTGCAGCTGCTGCTGCAGGAGGTTGACCCGCTGTCTGTGCTGAAGTGTTAGGAATGCGGTGTGCTGGCACGACTTGAGGAACATGTGAAGGACTTGGTCTTACAGTACTAAATGATGATCTAGGAGTAGCTGGGTGGATAGCACCAGGCACATTTGGAAATGGATGAGGCCTGACTCCCTGAGCAGTCCAGCGAGCACTTGGCCTTGACTGAGTCATCTGGCTAGGGCAGCATGGCACACAGTTCTGAGTCTGAGGGACAGCGGCCATGGAGTAACCTGAAGGTGCAGGTTGGTAGGGGTTCATCACAGTGTTGGGCACAGCTCGTACACTTGCCATTCTCTGCATATACTGGTTAGTGAGGTGAGCCTGGCGCTCTTCTTTGCGCTGGGCTAAAGCTACATACAGTGGCTTCGTGACCACAATTCTGCCATTCATTTCTGAAACTGCTTTGGTGGCTTCTTCGGGGGAGGAGAAACATACAAAACCGAACCCTTTGCTTCGACCACCCTCCATCATAACCTTTGTACTGGTGATTGTTCCAAAGGGAGAAAATTCTTTCTGCAGACGCTCCTCGTCAATACCATCGTCAAGATTTTTCACGTAAAGGTTAATACCTTGGTATCTGATGCTCCTGTCTTGTGTCACCTGTTCAAATTTGCGCTTAAGTTCTGTGTGCCGGTCTACTTTTTTCTGAGCTCGACCAACATAGATGTGTTTTCCATTGAGTTCCTTTCCATTCATCTCATCCACTGCTTTCTGCGCATCTTCGTGTCTTTCAAAGCTGACAAACCCGAATCCTTTGGATCTCCCACCTTCATCAGTCATGACTTTCACACTTAAGACCTGTCCAAACCTGCCAAAGAGGTCATTTAGGGTCTCATCATCCATGCTGTCCCCAAAGTTCTTGATGTAAACGTTGGTGAACTCCTTGGCTCTCTCTCCAAGCTCTGTTTCTCTTTCTTTCCGAGATTTAAACCGTCCAACAAACACTTTTCGATCATTCAGAAGCATCCCATTCATTTTTTCAATGGCTCTTTCTGCTGCCTCCTCTGTTTCAAAATGTACAAATCCATGGCCCTTGGAGCCGTTCTCATCGCAAACTACCTTGCAGGAAAGGATATTGCCGAAAGCAGAAAATGTATCATACAGCGCTTTGTTATCAATGGTTTTGTTCAAATTTTTAATGAACACGTTGCCTACTCCACTTCTGCGCAGTGACGGATCACGCTGAGACCACATGATACGGACTGGCTTGCCCTTGATGACATCAAAATTCATGGTGTCCAAAGCGCGCTCTGCGTCCGCAGGCTGCTCGAAGTTCACAGAAGCATAGCCCAAGGAGCGGCGGGTAATCACATCCCTGTACACCCGGATGGAAAGGATGGGCCCGGCTGAGCTGAATTTCTCATAGAGCATCGCCTCAGTCACATCGGGGTGCAGGTCCCCCACATAGAGCGAGGCCATGGGGCAGCCTGGGGCGCTGGGGTTCATCTGGGCACCGCTGCCCATTAGGCAGCAGGCCGCCACCTTCCTGCAAGAGAAGTAGAGCCAGTGCTGGGCTGAGGCGGAGGCAGGAGCGGAGCAGGCAAGCGCAAAGGGTCAAAAACCAAAGGGATGGAAATCTCCCCAACCGCCAGTCAAAGAGCCCGGGAACCCCAGAACCCACGCATGCGCAGTGCGTGGTGCGCGCTGCCCTGGGAGCGAGGCTGGCTGGAGGGTTAGGTGGGTAGGCACATAAATGTGGGCTCTGCTAGGAGAGGGTGGACACGTGGGCCTCAAATGTCTCACCTCATTATTTTAATCAAAGAAGAAAATAACAAAATTTAAAGCCAATGACGCTGATTATTTTTTAAATCTTTGCAGAACCAAGAAAAATATTTTACTCTCTCTCTCTCTCTCTCTGTGTGTGTGTGTGTGTGTGTGTGTGTGTGTGTGTGTGTGTGTCTTTTTTGTGTTGAGGCTTATTTTGTTAAGACATGTTCTCGATCTGTAATCCAGAGTGTCCTGGAACTCACCGTATAGACCTTTCTGTCCTTGAACGCATGGTGATCTTCCTGCCTTAGCCTCTAAGAGCTGGGGATACTTATAGATAATACATGTGTGTTCCAAGGCCAGAAGGGACTCTGTACTCTCAACACTAAGCATGAAGGAGACACATTTGGTATTTTAAAAATAAAATGTTTACAGGATCATGTTTCCATTCTCATTTTTTTTTTAGCAGCAATTTTTAGAACAATGTATTTTGTGCAAGCTAATCCTTTGTTAGGAGAAGTCACAATTCATTTTAACTCTTGCTCCTAAGGACAGAGTAGAGAATGGGGAGTAAACAGATGCCTTCAGTCTGTGGAGAACACTGGTAAATGTCCTGTGACCAGTTCTGGATTCCCAAAAAGATAGCTAATCACCACCAATCCTGCCAGTAATGGCTCTTTCTTTCTCACAGAGACAAGTTATTTAATATCCAAACAGTCCATATCCATAAACTAGAATCCTATGAGATAAGAGGTGAAAGCACTTGTCAGTGCAAGCCTAGCAACCTGAGTTCAGCCCCCCCACCACCACCCCGAACCAGTGGTGGAAAGAGAAGCAACTCCCAAAGGTTATCCACTAATCCCCATGTGCTCTCCTCTCTCTCTCTCTCTCTCTCTCTCTCTCTCCCTCTCTGTCTCTCTCTGTCTCTGTCTGTCTGTCTCTCACTCACTCACACACACACACACCATACATAGATGTATTAGTGATAATTAAATAAACAACTTTATAGAATTATAAATTAGTTGATTGTCAAATGGTCCTTGTGGATCAGGGAAGAGAATGGAAAGAGGGAAAGACAACCAATGTGATGAATGTTTATGGAGTTGCTGCCTAGGTTGGATTCCTGAAGCTCCATACCTCCATGCCTCCTGAGCACAATGAGAAATGCATTTCCAAAGGAAAAAGAGGAGAAGCCTATGTCTACAGCCATTTCGATTGGCCAATGGGGGCTGCAGCCATTCATCCTCACACAGCCCATGTAGAAAGGGTTCCTATGCTTCATGTCATAGCACTAGGGAATCTTTGAGGTTTAGTTGGGTCCCCTACCAGCAAGATATTGACCAGAGGTTGGGAGGTCTTGTCACCTTCCACTAGGACAGGATCTGGTTCCAAACTAATGAGGTTTGGCAGAATCAGCTCTTTGCCAGCCATAATATCAGTATGGCCTCAATTTCCTGCTGAAAGCAGCAAAAGGAGGCTTCCTCAGCTCTCTGCCCCCTGTGCAGGCAAGCAAGCACACTTCTTCAACTCCAAGAAGTGGGAACTCATTTACTAGACAGGCATTACAACCACCAGTATTGTAATCAGAAATATTCTATAACCTTGCCATATTCCACTGATTAGAAGCAACCCACAGGTCCTATCCACATTCAACAGGGGATTTCACAGGCTTGAACAAAAGGAGAGACAAGTCCTGGGCTCACCTTAGAGTGTGCCTGCCTTTGTGGCTATGAAGACACATGTAAAGCAGTTAATTTTTAAACAACTTATTTACTATCAATTTGCCAAATAATGTAATCCCTTCTTTTGCCAAAGCTCCACTTTAATTTCATACGCACACACACACACACACACATACATACACACACACAAAACACTAGTCATGCTACCTTGGACATCTGCAGTCACAAAGGATGGAAATTAAGCCACTTTTAATTAAGCTTCCTTCGCATAAAATTGTTCCATAGCATTTCCCTTGGCACTGCTGTATTTGGTTATTTAGCATAACTCTAATGAGGTTGTTAGCAAATTGTATAGATATGCTAGTTAGGTCAAGTCATTGAGACAATAAGGGAAAAATCAATTTCCTGCCCCCAATGCTTTCCTTTTAATTAGACCTAGGAGGGCTACTGTGTAACACACTTATTTTCAATAATGTTGCTTTCAGGGAGATGTTTATTCATTTTGTTAGCTTAATGGGGTACATGTTACAGATGTTACAAGGATGTTTCAGGATGCCTTGAAGGGACTATGGGAGGTTGTGGTTTGACAACAAAACATCTCACAGCACTCTGAGGCCTGTGGGTGGAAGATGGGTAGTGCAGTGTGTGTTTGCATGCTTCTTCAGCATCCTTTACAGTCAGCTTTCCCAAAGGCTTGTTGTGCTCATTGCATCATGTGTTTGCATTTTCAACAGTGTTTTATAAGCTACAAGAGCCTTTACTGTTTCTAGCTGTAATGGTTATTACTGCCTGTAGAAATTGTATGGAAGGGTATCGAAAGAGTAAATAAAAATGTCTCATAGTACCCCTTCTCTTCAACTGCACTTCTGTCCACTGCACTAGAGGACCCAGCTCTGGGGGACTGCTAGAGATTGAGATCCACACCCCTGGCATCACCTATTGTGATTTATAACTAGCGTGTCTCCCCAGGATTCCATGATGTTTGGGGTATAGCTGAGCCACCGCCACTGAAAATTAAGGCTGGGATGTTTATTTTGAAGGGCAGAGTCAAGTTAATGATCCTACAAATTTCCTGACACACTAATGTATTTTTCTCATCTTTCAAATGAGGTAACAACCCAAGTCAATCCCAAGGAAGCCAAGAGTTATCTAAAAGCTTCAACACAGTACCTGCCAGGGGACTGGAAAAACAATCCACATTAGGAAAATGGAATTAGTTCTAACTATATTATTAGGTACTACAAATCACTCTCTTGGGCTCAGCAGATAAAGTATCCAAATTATTTTTCAACCTGCTTTTGTTTCCATTTCTAATATCATACACAATATAAACAAAAGAGATGTTCTAATTTAAAAATCATAGTTTTCATACTGTACAAAAACAAGACAAAACGTAGGCAGGAACTCCTCACGTTCCTTGCAGTCAACTTCATATGTACAGCATACTGATTGTTATTAATTAATTTTCCTTCTGCTCATATTTTACGGTGTTGACATTTACTGTTGATTTAGCATCTAATGCATGTGAAGTATTAAGCCAGATACCATGGAGAAGAAAAGAAATTCCCTTTCCAATCTGGGTAATTCCATGACCTCACCATTCTTAAATCCTCTCCCAGGAGATTCTATTGCCCTTGGGATGAGATTAAACTTTTAACCAGAGGCCAGAGGCAATGCAGGACAGTGCTGTGTGATCAGTTAGTTGACAGCTTCAGAAAAACCTGCCCCCATCCCACCGCCAAAAAAAAAAAAAAAAAAAAAAAAGAAAGAAAGAAAGAAAGAAAGAAAAAATTACTCCAGCAGCAGCAATGCCAGGTCTCCTTTCGCTCATTTTGCTGAACTGTGAATGTAGGACCATTCAACCCACCCATTTGTGAAAACAAGGCATAGTCCCACAAAAATACATGCTTTAGGAAAGTCACAAGATTCAAAAGAGAAGGAGCTAAGCACTTGATCTTGGCTGTGCTGTGAGCTGCATGGTCTTGGACAAGTATCTCACCTCATGTTCTTCAGGGACAGGAGGGTGATGGGAACTGAATAACAACTTGAAGTCGCTGTATCTAAAAATTTATTGAAGCCAGGCTATAAAGCCATACTGGAGCTTCAGAATGCATTTAAATTTATAATGATTAACCTCCATGGTCAGCTTGGTATGACCTAGAATCACCTAGGAAACCAGCAGACTGTCAGGCCCTTATGGGTATGCCTGGCTAGGGTGATCATGGTTAGAATGAGGCAAGAAGGAACTACCCACTATAGGTGAAACCATTCTCCAAGCTGGGGACCTGGGCTATGTAAGAGGAGAAAGGGACCTGAGGACAAATGTTCATCATTGTCTGCTTCCTGACTATGGACACTCTGTGAGCAGATTTCCCCAGCTCCTGCAGCCATTCCATCCCCATTGTGATGACATTTTGTTCTTGTTAGAGTGTCTCATCACAGGAACAGAAAAACAAGACAGAGGACCCAACACAAGAAGCCTTGTGTGCAGAAACCCTTTAGTGGAGCCATACTTTAACTTGCCTGACCCTGAAGCCCTTCGTCATGTCCCACAGTGTTCTCTGGAAACAACTTGGGGAATGATTTTCCAAATTCTCTTTTAGCTTTAAAACTTGGTAGTTGACATTTTCACTGATGAATGGTCTATACCTTCAATCCATGTGTTCCCTTTTAATTGTGACTTTCCACCCTCCTCGGGAACTGAGCATGGTGGGTGGCAAGTAAATGCTATTGATGGATTTATTTGGCTCTTAAGGTTAATGTATTCTAAACAGGGCTTATTTAATGTATTCGGCAAAATGTAGCCTAACTCACAACAGCTCTGGAGTGAGAAGCCATGTGCTCCCGGAACTAGGTGAAAACCACCAACTCTCCCCAGAGTTGGCCAGAAAGATGCCAGATGACATTTCGGCATCATTTGTGTATGAGAGTTTTGTTCTACTGAGGAAACAAAAGGCAGATTCTGTCTCTGGTTAGCAGACTTCTGATCTCACCTCCTCCTCCTGGATCTGCTCTGCAGAGTCAAAGCATTCAGTGCTGGGTGTCACTGAGCAGTCACTCTGATGTGACAGCCACTGCTTTTTCATCCTCTCCCTAGTAGTTCACAAGATAAGTTGCCTCTGTCAGATTCTCCTGAGGAAAATACCCTTCTTTTCATCAATAGAATGCCACTCTGTGTCTTCTTCAACAGTCAATTACCAAATGCCACCCCCGTGGCTTAAAAGAACTTGGGAAAGCACCAGAGGGTTTCCCAGGAGCCAGCTCGACTGTGTGACATCTCTTGTTTGTGTTTGCCCACAAAACAAAGTAATAGTGACCAGCATCATAAACACACTGGTAAGCTGACAGTTTTTTTTAATAAAATACTTTAATATAGCATCGAGTCTGTCAGCATTATGTATATCTAGGTATTTTAATATTGTAATTAAAACTTCTACAATATGCTGAGACATAAATGGATATGAAACCTTAAGATTCATATAATTCTACTTAGCCCTATATAGATTATTTCCTTTTAAATTATTTTTTTAAGTTAACATACAAAATATTGGGTTTCATCATGGCATCTTCACAACATTTATCATTACACTGTTTTCTTCTATTCTCTCTCTCTCTCTCTCACTGCCCTTTCTTATTCCCACTCTTTCCTTCCAGCTGATCCTCTTTCTTGGCACAGTGTGTCTCCCTTCTTGTTTTCATGCATACTACATGTATTCTCTATTTCTCACTTCTCTTACAGTATCTTCCATTATCACTTTCATAATGCTCTTTCTACTCTAAGATCTACCTATGCACAGGCATGGGTGCACACACACACACCACACATCCTTATCCCACCATTGTGAACCTCGCAGCTAAAACCATGAACATTCAAGTATCTGGTACATGTTGACTTAGCATCCTTTCAGGTGTGTACTCAAGAGTGGTATAGCTGAGCTGTATGCCGTTCTATTTATAGGTTTCCTTGAGGACCCTCCATACTCAGAACTATAGTGGATATACATGTTTACATTGCCCTCAGGTGTATAAGGGTTCCCTCTTCCCCACATCTTCACCAGATTTTGTTGTCAATGGTCTCTTGATGATAGTCTTTCTGAGTGGGAGATGTAATCTCAAAGCTGATCTAACTTCTATGTCCCTAATGGTTAAGAATGTTGAACACCTTTTCAAGTATTTTGTTTTTGTTCATTTGTATTTCTTCTTTTGAATGCTGTCTATTCAATTCATTAGTGCATGTTTATCAACTTTGGGGGTTGGAGGTTTAAGTTTTGTGGTTCTTCATATATCCCAGATATTAATCCCATTTCTAATGTGTAATTGGCAAGGTTTTCTCCCATTGTGTAGGCTGACTTTTAATTTCATAGACTTGTATTTGTCATTCCTTGGGATTATTTCCTGTGCTATTGGAGTCAGGTTCAGAAAGTGCTCGCCTGTGTCTCTATCTAGAAATGTTCTGCCAAAGATTTCCTCTAGCGGTTTCAAATTTTCATGTTTTGCATTCAGGCCTTTGATCCTTTTTTGAGTTGATTTTTGTAAAAGATATGGATCTAGTTGTATTCTGTACATAAAAATCCAGTTTTCTGAATGCCTTTTGTCAAAAAGGCTGGCCTTTCACTACTGTATATTTTTGAAAGATTTATCAAGAAATTAGTGGTAGCATGTGGGTTTATTTCTGGATCCTTTATACTATTTCTTTGCTCTACTTATCTGTTTTTATGCCATTTCCCTCCTGTTTTATTACTATGATTCTGTAGTATAATTAGAAATTCATAACCTCTCTGTTTTAAAAATCTTTTTCTTGCTGGACATGGCAGTATATTTCTTTAATCCTAGCACTCAGGAGGCACAGTTGGCCAAATCTCTGTCAATTTGAGGCTAGCTTGGTCTACATAGCAGGCTCCAGAATAGTCAAAGCCACATAGAGAAACCCTGTCTCCAAATCAACCAAAGAAACTCTCTTCTTTTCTTCTTTTATCTTTGTGTTTAAAATAATACTAATTACCTTGTATTATTGTGTGATAAAAGAGATTCTATGATTCTATTACCAAGAACACTAAGAAAATGTTTTGTTTTGTTTTGTTTTGTTTGCTTCTTGTATTTCTTTTTCAAGTACAAAAAAGCTGTCAGAAAAGACTTTTCTTCCTGGCCATTCTGAGTGGCCAATGTAATATGATGGTGACTAGTTGAAACCTACTTTTTTTTTTTGCTATTGTCTTCATTTTGTTTTGATTTTTATATTGGATTTCACTCTTCTCACCTGTAAATAGGAAGTGCATCTTCCTTGCATGTTTTTGTACATTTAATGATAAAACATGAAATGGCCCATTTAACTCAGCCAATACATGTCATATAATAAATAGATAATAAGTAATTATATTATGGAGACTACATTCATTTGACAAGAGGATTTGAGTGAGTTTGCTCAATGACATTATTTCTTGTGACCCTGTCAGCTCCAATCCTGTTTTTGTTTGTTTGCTTGCTTCCTATGAAGCATTCTAAAGCTCTCATTCAGGGACAATGATGTTCATCTGAATGGTATTGCTTAGAAGCCTAATAAAACACTTCCTGTATGTGTCATTAGTCCAAATTAGTACCACTCGATTTGAGTTTCATGGTTTTTGGTTTGTTTTGTTTCTTTATTCTATGGCAAAACTCTGCAAGTCAACTAAGGCCGTGCCTACAACTGAGATCAGTTTCTGGAGCCATGTGGACTTGTGTTTCGGGAAGCTAGGTGCCTCAAGAATATTAGTATTCAGCTATGAAGGAATTGTGGCCTGATTCTGGGAAGAGCTCCCACAAACTGAGTATTGTATCCAGATCATCTAGAGGCTTGTTCATAGGCAAATTCTGATTAAGAAACTCCAAGGCATAGACTAATATTATACATTGGTAACAAATACCCAAGGGTTTATTCCAGTAGCAGTAATTCTAATTGTTCTTAATAATAAAAACTCAGAGTCAGTCATCAGGGGATGAAAGCTGTAGGATCAGAGAAGCAGAGCCGCCAACCTCTACCAACACTCAGACCAAAGGTATGATCCTCTCTTCAGAATGCATCCTAAGACTGACTACTCAGACTGACTGATCCCAAGTGCTAGGATCACCTTTTTGTGAGCTGTTTCTATTTTAGACTGAATCAATTTCATGTAGCCCAGGGTGGCCCTGAACTAACAGAGATTCATCTACCTCTGACTCCTGACTGCTGGGATTAAAGGTGTGTGCCATCACTGCCTAGCCTCTATTGTTAACTAGTGTGGCTAACTGTGCACTCTGATCTTCAGGCAAGCTTTATTTGTTATAGCATTAATTAAATATCACAAAAAGTAGCAAAATTCAACATCAAAACAATAGCAACAAGATATACTGACTCTAAAAGCTCCTAATGGCAGAAAAGCTAAGATCCATAACTAAAGAACAAAGACAAAATAACTAAGCAACATAGAGTCAAGCACATTGAATCTGACCCTAAAGAGCTCCTGCATGGCTTCTGTTTTACTTAACTGGTAAAATCAGCCATATCCATTCCAGAGGAAATGAGGTGATAAAGTGTTTACCACCACATAGTAAATAAAGAGCACTGTTAGTTATGCAAATCAATAAATATGCATTTCAACCTAATGTCTGCTTCAAATGTTGTTCAAGACCTTGAAGAAAAAATGGTGACCTAAGCAAGAAGTTTTGCAAACTTTTGGAAGAGCTAGCCAAGTCATAAAGTCATGGATATTTACTGGAATTCATGTATCCATGAACTATTATCATTTTAAGTGTGAAACCAAAAACAAAAAGTAAAATGTAAAAGCATCATTAACTTATACATAATACAAAAGTAGGGCCTCAATCCATAGATCTTAGCTTGCCAATCCCCAGTATGCACAGCCATGCCAATCACCAGTATGTACAGTCATCATCCTTATCCAAATTTATGACATTATGTGTTGACCTTTTTAAATCAGATACTCTCTCTCAACCCTCCTTATAATTTGAATGAAGCTGGACCCATCAATAAAAATTGTCCAGTTTTATCAGTCTGTCAACCCAGATCTGAGGATCACTGGTCAGGAGGCACACATCAAAAAGGCCAGACAACAGCATGAAAACACAATGGATCAAGATGCTTGAGAAGTCAGGACTGAGAGTTAAAAATAACCATGGAAACATCTCTTCAAACACTTTCATATCACATATCCTTGCAAAGGATAGCTGGTCAGCACAATGCATCTGTGACCAAGTCATCATACATCCACACAAACAAGCTCCTGACATACACAAGCAAACACAATGAGTTACAGCTATTCCCAAGTAGGCCATCCAACTGTAACTCTCAAGCCATATTGCACACCTCGACAACCACAGTTTAAACTTCTCCAAGAGTTCCAATTTCATATGAAAACAAAGCTATTCCTCAACAGGAGAGTCTGGAAGAGAGAGAGGGTCAGCATGATGATCATGTCTATACTGAGAAGGTATATTTTGCAGAATCCCACTTTGGAGTAATTACTGAACTGCCTAGGTAGCTAGAATCTGCTTTGGGAGCAAATTTACCCACCTACTTTCTAGTGTTTTTGTAATTTTTCTTGTAGATAGCAAAACTGAGCCATGATCTATCTGTCTCAGTCCACCCTGATATTTATATTCACAGCTTTGAAGCCACACCCCTAGATTCTCATATTTACAGAAAGGAAGATGTGAACCCAGAACCTTGAACCTAATAACTGCTTAATCTTATTTGAATCTCTCTCTTTTCTGATAGTCAGCAATTTTGCAATCTTGAGTTCATAGGTTTTTAATTATCTCAGTCGACTCACTACCAGTTCTTTACATTTGCTTGTTTGTTATCTATAGTCAGTTATTTAAGATAGGAGGAGGAGGAGGAAAGACAGCACATCTATCTTCAGTTTACTTTCAGAGAAACTTTTTAGATAACCCAAACAAATTCAGAACTCGCAACCCCTAGCCACATACGCCTTTAAGAAAATCCTATTTTCTAACATGATTAACAAATAGGGTTAAATAATGTACTATTCTGCAGTTTTCTAGAGTTGAAATTAATATGATGTCTTGGTATTCACCTAAAATATGAATATTCCAAGGGTAGACAATTATTTTTCTTCTTTTATCACTTTTGCCGTTATTATGCAAAGAGTGGGTATTTTCACTTGCCTTGTAAAGGTACATGCCAGAAAACTAGATTACTGGATAAGGGCTTTAGGATCAAGTCCTGTGCCTCCAAAGACAATAGATGCTATCTTGAGCTCAGTTTCACCTTAGACAAGATAAAAGTCACACCTGCTCTTGTAGTAGAAACCATGCATAAGAATGCATGTGATATGTGTAGAGTGCATGCCATGCATATGAAGGCATGTGATATGTGTAAAGTGCACATACATCAAGTTCAAAGTAACTACTTCACAGGGCTGCTGCTGATTTTATGAGCAAAAAAAAAAAATAACTGAGCATTCATCTTTGGGGAGATAGCTGGGAATAAACACTACAATGTGCTGAAATCACGCCTTAAGCCAGTTTCTGTGCCCATATCATTTTCTGAAAGTCTGGTAAGGAATAGTTCAGTGTGATCTTAAGTTTAAAAAATTAAAGATAACTGTTGATTTTCAAAGGAACTCAAAATGTTCCCCCAAACAGTTTTTTCTTTGGGTACAAGTCCTATGTATAGAGCACTTTCCAGGGACACTGTCTTGAGTTACTCAAGCAGGTCCCTGGATTGCCTTGCTCTGTGGACCATCCCCAGGAGGGCTGCCATGGCCATGCCTGGATTTATGGGGATAGCAATAGGCACACAAAGACAAGTCTCTGGCTGGCAGGCAGGTCCAGATCTATAATTGGTAACAGAGTATTTGCTACTTCTGTGCTTCTTTTCTTATTTTCCAGTACAACTGCCAAAGGAGCTCCGGACAGTTCTCCAACTGTATTCTGTAAGCTTTGGTTTGCCAAGAAGCTTCAACCAACTGGCAGATCAATACAGTACAACTTACTTGTTTCTGGGTGTCTTCAATACTACTTCTGAGTGAGTTAAGATTCTGAAAGAAAAACAAATATAAAACCAAATGAATGCCTTGGTTCACATATAGAAAAGCCCAAGTTGTAGACTGTTTACAGGCTTTAAAAAATGTCACTGTATCTTGTCATTTCTCTCTCCTCTCCCTTCCATTGAGTCTGCCTCATTCTCAGAAAGTGTTCTGGTACTATCTGCAGGCCAGTGGTCTTCTAAAATAAAACACAAAGGACCCAATTCCCAAGTATGACACTGGTTGGTCCTCCCTCAACAGGTGTTTGGATTACTGAAAGAAACTATCTGCCTGGCTTAGGCCAGATGTACTTTCTAGTAAGTAACTAGGGTGGGGTCAATTCTGTTGAATGTTTAATATGAGAGAGGATAGAGCATATTCCCTTGTTTAGAAAAGGGGATTGCTATTTCATCACTGGGTAGTCAGACATGGAGTAAATATGTAAGTGCCAGTCTGAAGGCCCTGAGTTCTCAACAACACAGCAGATCAGACTTTAATATCATCCACTTCTTGGTCATTTGTACCCTTCAACTCATTCTGATGCACAGTGGGGTCTATTTAAAATTAGAGTATCATAGAGGATCATGACTTGGGGCATTGGGCTAGCTGTGGAATAAATTCTCCTACCAGGGTTTTTGTAGTTCTTTTCTTTAGATTAAAAGGAAAACATCCAGGAGAGCTTGGTCATTTAAGAGGGAGGAGATCAAGAGCCAGGGTGTGTCACACTCTGCACTGGCCAATAGAAACAAAGAGACAGCAACTTTCAAATTTTCCGTACTCTAATGTTCTGTACAAATGACACAAATAAGGTGCCGCAGACCCACTAGCAAGAAACCAGCTGCTGGATTGTTGCCACAGTGACAACTAAGAGCTTTGACCCCTGCCCATGGCAACTAATGACACATGCTCATAAAGTGCTTTCTGGTTCCATGGATTATTGTTGTGTTAGTAGTTGTGATTGTTATATTAATATAGTTAACATTATTGAGCTGGTGTGTGGTTGTCAAGCCAAGGGCTTTGCCTTTTATAAAATTTGAGCATTATGCTAGCTCTGTGTGATAGTCATTATCTCAATTTTACACATTAGGATTCTGAAGGATGGGGAAGTTAGGTACCATGTCCAAAGTCACAGAATCAGAACACAGTGATAGCATTTGTTTGCCGCATCTATGCAGAACCACAATGCTGTTCCCTTTTTGTGGTATATAACAATAATTAGTACTCACTGAAGACTAACATGCATCAATTATTATGCTAGAGTCATTGCTTCCCTCTGTACTCCTTGTAATTCTGTGCTAACTACTCTAAATAGTATCCCTACTTGACACATAAGCACAGTAAGACATAGATGCTTACTAACTGGCTTGAAGTCATACACTATGAGCCCATTCTGGCATTTAGTGTCCTGTCTTTCCATAGACAATACTGTCTGTACCCTTTAAGTCTCCTTTTACTGTTTCTGCTGCTTTCTTGGAGGTCAGTCAGCCTCACTAGACTGGATCCTAAGGGCAAGGACTGGACAAGGTGCATAATCAATGTCTTATTCATTTGTTCCCTAATGTGCTGTCACATTTCAACACGTGGAAAGTGTTCTCACAATGGAAAGAATAAAGGGATATGATGCTGCCTACAGACAGGAAAGGAGTCATGTATTTTCATAGACTCGGAATCATACAGCTCCTCAGGGAGCCAAAGCTTAGCTCTATGCTTGAAATTGAAATGACCTTGCCTGGACTAGTTTTTTGTTTTGTTTTGTTTTGTTTTGTTTTTACACACAATACATCATGTCAATCACTTCCCTCTCATGATAAAAATTGCTTCTAAACAGAAAAGTAAATTCAAAGCATGGGTATTGGTTAAGTTTATCTAGTATGGTAAGATTCCGTCCACCATGTCTGGTCCTTACTGAGTTTCACTTACTAGACCTTGGGTTTTTCTTTCTACAGGGATTTCACAGATGTCACAAAAAATGCCACTAACTCAACAACTGACCCAGCCTCCCAAGAACTAGGCTTTCAACCCCATCCAGGGCTATGCTCTATACATATGGATGAGATGCATACAAGATCAAAGAAACAAATATAATTTTTATCAATGCACATCCTTTGCAAAGCAAAATAATAAGCCCTGAAGGAGACCATCAGAAGTGGTGGTGGTTTCCAGCTAGAAGGTGAAGAAGGCAAATAACTACAGATGCTTTGAGAGGAACCTGTTTGGGAGCCCCAGATAAATCTAACACAGAATCAAGCCCCTACTTGCAAAACTCAATTGAAACAAGTTCATGTTCAAACAGTTGTGGTTTCTTCGATCTCAGTAGACAGCTGTTTGAAAAAGATGACTCACGAGAGAGGACAAATGTATTGTACATGTTGCCTTGAGAGCATTTATCAACATGTGGGAATGAATTACTCAACCTTCTGTAAGAGCAATAGAATAAAAGGACAGCCATGTCATCAAGCATATCCTGCCATGGACAACCCACATGCCAGGAGGCAGACTCACTCTGGTTCTGAATCTGCTGACTACCATCTTTCATATTTATTCCCTGTGTGTCTTAAAACAAACATGAAATCATTTCTATTACACGGGGATCTTGTCCCTTGATGAACACCTTGTCTTTCCTGGCTGCTCTTGAGGGCAGAACACTGACTTCCATTAGGCACTCAGTCTCCATAACTGTGAGTTCTGGATCGCAAGTGGTAGGTGTCAGTCTAAATAAACATAGTTGAGATCCATTTTCCTTACCAGACACTTGTATAAATGCAGGATATTCTAACTAATGAAATGTAAGGAGTTAGAAGCTATGAACTACCCCTAACCAAGAGGCTAAAGAGAGAAATACCCAACATACTCAATTGTAGTTTGATTACATGGACATCTGTAATTATTGCAACCTTTGATACCATGAGAAGTAACCTCTGCACCATGAAAACAGCAAAGCACAAGGATAGCAGTACTGGCTCCTTAGTGGCCATGAAATAATTAAATTTGCTTATGGGCCTCATACTGGGTCATGTAACATATAGATGTGATTAATCAATCATTGGGAAAATGATTTACTAATGCAGATGAGCCTGATCCCTATTTTGAAGCAAACTTGTATTTTCACAGAAATTCTTATTCTTATAATTGTCTTTTTGAGACAATAAAGCTAAAGGATAGACAATTCTGCCTCATTTAAGTAAAACACTCCCAAATCCAGGAAAACACAAATAATGTAGCATAAGGATCGACAAACACTTTCTTTAAAGGAGCAAATAGTAACCATTTCAGCTTTATGGCTGGGCTGTATGGTCTTTGTGTAATGCAAAAGCAGCAAGGTACAATACATGAGTGAATGGGCATTATTTTCTTCCAATAAAATGTTATTTACAAAGAAGCAGACATACTTTTCCAGTACTAGTCTAGAGTCCTCAAAATCATCCATTTAATACTAAAACCCTCTGATGGCTTCTCTATATAACTTGTTCCCTGTCTACCTTAGCCTTTATCTTGTACTACTCTTGATGCCAGTCACACTGGCCTTCTTTTTATTTGTAATCTGGGTTTCCCCAACCTTTACTTTAATGCCCCAATGATTTCTCTTGGCATGTCATGACTGGCTCCATATCAGGACTAATGATTAAATATGTCATTATCTTAAGGAGGTTTTTCTCTACACTTTCGTCTGAGCACATTGGTCTCTCTCAGTCACTCCTCTTTCCATTCAAAGGTTGGCTTTACTTTCTTTATTGGGTTCCTCAGTCTGCATCTCTACTTCTCCACCATCAGTCTTTGCCCCACTAGGAGGCAAGCCTCTTCAGGGCAAGGACCTCAACTATCCTGCTACACTATATTTCTCAAGTCTGGACATGAAGAAGAGTCAATTGTGAACTGTGGAATACATGGAACACTTTTGGTCTAGGTCTATTAGTTTAAGAACGGTTTTATCAGACTTTAAAATGTGTTCTTTAATACACACCTTCTTTCTAACCTTGCTGCATACTGCTATCCATAACTTGTAACTTCCTCAGAGATAACATATTTTGCTAGTGTTGGGTTAAATGCATACTTAAGTATGCAACAGAAAATGTTACTTGCCACCCTCAATGAAACAAGTTCAGTAATTTTTAATAGGAGAAGGTATGTTCCTATTTGCTCTACTTCCTGAATAACTGAGCCCACATATACTCAAAGCTCAAGCTGAGTGTTTGGAAACCAAGCAGTGAGTGGCAACTTTGGTGGGAAGGGGAGGAGAATTCATGTCTTCCCATGGAGTCTTTGCTTTATGAACCCTCCCACATGGTGATTTGTAACCTAGTATAAAGAATGGGTTCCACTGTTTTTACTTTAGAAAGCCCCAAGTACAGCTTGCAAGTGCAATGTAGTTTGGGACTAATTCTTATTACAGGTTAATACTAGTTTTTCCAAATTTTTGGGTTATCTTCTCCACAGTCTTCGGTGTATGAGTCACTCCCACTCTTGACAACCGCCTGCTTTGTTCTGGCCACTTGCCCAGCCTTTTTCATACCAGGAAATGTAGTTAAAATATAATCTGGCACTTGACTAAAATATTTAGAAGAAAGAGAGGAAGAGAGAGGAGGGGAGGGTCTTCTCATTAAAACCTTAGGCTCCTTTACAAAGCTCCTACTCAGATATTTCTTTAACCACCCCCTCCCCAGGGACACATTAGAAAACAACAACAAAATGTCCCTAATAAAGGGAAGAATCACACAGAAGGAAAGGTGAATGGCAACTGTCTTTAATGCTTCCTTCTCCTTGACCTGAAGCTTGTTCCCACACCATCAGGTCATTCTCCAGCATTTTTTAAATCTTTCTTCTCAGCTTTCATGGGGAAGCAGAATGTCTTTCCTTCTCAGAAAGCGGCCATCGAATTGATGTACACATGAACTTCAGTCATTCCAGCTGGCCACAGCCAATGCTTCTCTGCTTATGTAACACACATTCCGAGCCAGTGTTAAAAGGGCTATTTTGGTCCAGCCCGAGCTCCAGCAGAGGGAGCAAACAAGAGTGCTTACAAAATAACATTAAATGAAGGCCAGGGCCAGGTGGGAGGTGCTTGCTATTGAGGACAGCCACTACTATTCTTGCCAAGTATGACCATATAACAGTGTAGGCCCAGAACTGCCAAATTTTTCAAAAAAAAATCAGAAGCTAGGACTATTCTTCCAGTTTTTCAATGTTGGAGCAATTAAAGGTAGGACAGGGACTAGGACAAGCAAGATGTGCTCACCAGGCCAGACTGGACCCATGGGTTACCCATCTAAGGCCACTGTGTCATAATCACAAAAGTCTACAGAGAAGCCACTGAATTAGGGTATTCTCAGAAAGCATCATTAGCAGCCTCCACATTTGGAGCAGAGCCCTTAGTGCATGCAGCTTCAGGCAGTGGGGCTCCTGAGTTCCTTCTTTCTCCTGCTCTGCAGTAAAACATGTCTTCTACTCTGCTCCCAAGATCTGTGGCACACAGAAAAGATAGAGGGATATGGCTTTACTATGAAAATTGCTGCCTTTTATTTTCTATATAGTTAATGAATGCCCTGGCTGTAGAAGAGAAAAACACAAAATCAAAAACCTGATTGTTGTCAGTGAAGAATTGTTTTCACCTCTGTATTAATATGCTAAGACTTTTTGTTTTTAATCTAATTTTAGGCTTCCTCTCACATCTCTTGCATTTTCTTCTCCTTAGGTCCATGTCAAACACAAACAGCAAATGGCTGCAACCCCCACCTCCCAGTATTAGTGTCACAGCACTCCTAGAATCAAATGTAAAATAAAAATGAAGAAAAAAAAACTACCTATTGTTTGCATACCACAAGCTTTTGTTAGTTGAAAAAGAATGTGTTTTCTTTAATTTTTGTTTTCTTTAAAGAGCTATGGTTTAAGTTAAACACAAGTGAGTCTTGTTAAACTAAAGATTCATGGTTAAAATATTTTAGCACATGTCATGAATCTTGAGTGTGCCCCTGCTCTGTATGGAAGCCTATATCTCCCTCTTGTTTCTTTTTGAGCTACTGATGTTCTTCCCTCCTCTCTATCCTGAGGACAGAATTCTCTGCAAATGGGAGCACGAGAAAGATGTATGGGTGGCAATACCTGCAAGTGTGAACATGGGCTACACTCAGCAACGAGATTCCCTGTGTCTGGGTAACCTGGTTGCCCTTACAGCAGGGCCTGGCTTCCAGCTGTTGAAGCATCTTGCTTTAGGACTAATCTTCCACTGCACTGTTGTTTACATCATGTTAAATGTCACGTACGATGATGTAGCATTGCTTTTTCTGAGGTTTGCGTGCCCCCTCTGGTTATGTGTTGAATTCTTCTTTAACTTTTTTTTTCCTCTCATTTTCAAAAATAGGTAATGGCCAATGGCAAATGGAGTTCTTAAAACAACCAAATATGATTTTCTTTTCCTTGCTTCTATTGTAAAAACACAGCACTGACTAAATTTGTGTACCTGCTGCCACCTCAGAGAGACCTCCCTGCTCACCTTTCCAAAGTACCCATCACCTACCCTCCAGCTGTTGTATTTTATCACATCCCCCTTTTCTGTTTTATTCTTGGAAAATTTCCTCTGTTCATCCATGTCTCTGTGTTAATTCAGTCCACTAGAGCATGAGCTCAGAGGAGCAGGAGAATCTGTATTTCCCATCACTATATCTTCAGAGCCTTGATCAGGGCCTGTCCTCTTTCCTGTGACTCTTCTAAAATTCTAGAACATGACATAAGTCTGCCAATTCTCCAGGGCAGGAAGGGGAGAGATGGACACTGAGGTGAAGATAAGAATTATTGTTTGAAAAAGTTGTTGTTGTGTTTCTGTTTGGTACCTCTCTTTCCAGTCTGACAGGGTACTGACAAGCACATGGGCCCACAAGCTGCACCCCAATTCTGACTTAGAACTCTTTTGCTAGGATGATGCTGGTCATGCCGTTGTTCTCAGGACCATGAGACCAAAATTGTTGTCCTAACAGCGAGGAAATGAAAGTACCAGCTTCTTCCCTCCCTTCCACTTGCTTCGACATCTCAACAGATTCCTAGTCTTCTTTCTTTACCTTTAGTTTCAAACCATGATGATCTCACTAATCTAAATAGATGTGGAAGTTGCTGACAAAAATAATAAAACAAACATCATTCTATAATTGGCCAGCAGTCATCTATGTGAACATACTCAATAGAAAAGTCAACGCAATCATTTTCAAAGAACTACTGAGGCCAAATGGAAAACTAGCAAAGTTCCCATTTATTTTTATTTATTTCTATTTTTAATATTTCTTATCCTTTGTGTCTTCTTACAAATGACATTTATATGATTAAAAACAGGTTATTTCCTAGCCCATCTTCTGTTCTATAATTTTTTCATATAAATGTATTACTTCTCAGATGGTGACACACAAGTTAGTGACTGTGGAAATGATTATAATGTCATTGATGAGTGTGGCTGTAGGGAGTAAATAACCAACAGGCATAGAACCTTGGGCTGAAAAGTTCCAGTGTTTCTCTTAAATCCAATTAAGAAGAAAAATAAAGGCAGGGGTAGGATTAGGCTATGTGAACTAATTTAAGTTTTCTTTCATATGTACTTCTCAAACTATAGGCTGACTCTCATGGGAAACAGAATTGGAAAAATTCAAACTACCGCCCACCCTTGCTTTGAAGTGAGTCAGGGATAGCTTTAGGAAATAGACCCATAAACTCAGTCATTTGCTGTGAGCAAAGCCCTATCAAACTGAGCTGGAAAATTAAGAATAGAACAAGGCTTCTTTAAATGGCAACATTGATCCATGAAAAGAAAACTATTAGATGGCATTCATAAAGAAAATAGCTCAGATTTGAGACAGTTCTCACGTATACTCTACTTCCTTCCAGTGATGAGACTCGATGCTACGCTGCAGCTTGCCAGAGTTATGATGTGTGGTGAAGCATTTTTCTGTTTCTGAGGGCAAAGGAATAAAACCCTAGCAGAGAGACTGAGGGGACAGCTTAGTGGTAAGGGCACTTTGCTGCACAAGTATGGGGACTTGAGTCTAAACCCCCAGCACCCAATAAAAGGATGACCATAGCAGTGCATATGTCTGGAACACCAGAATTGTGAGGGAGATGAAAGTTTGAAGAATTATTGGGGCTTGCTGGTAGCCTGACTCCAGGTTTAATGATAAACCCTGTCTAAAGGGAACAAGGCAGAAGGTGACAAATCAGGCACCTTCATCCTCTTCTGGCTTCCATGAACACACACACACACACACACACACACACACACACACACACACACCACTCATGCACACACACTCGTGTGCAGACAGATGGGGGACAGGCAGACAGAGACAGACAGAGACAAACACAGAGAGAAAGACAGAGACAGAGTAATTTTTCTTAAGATACTGCTTTCCATGCCTTCAACAAATGGTGCTGGCATAACTGGATGTCAGCATGTAGAAAAATGCAAACTGATCCATATCTATTGCCTTATACAAAACTCAAGTCCAAATGGATCAAAGACCTCAACATAAATCCAGTTACAATGAACCTGATAGAAGAGAAAGTGGGAAGTAGCCTTGAATGCATTGGCACAGGTTAAGACTTTCTGAACATAATACCAGTAGTACAGACACTGAGATGGGCAATGCCAAGGACACAACCAACAAAACAAAATGGCAGCCCACAGAATGGGAAAAAGTCTTCACCAACCCCACATCTGACAGGAACCGATCTCCAAATATATAATATATATATATATATATATACATATATATATATATATATATTAATATGTATGATGTATGCAGACTCAGAGAAAATGATCTGGAAACAAAGAACTTAATGAAGATTCCAGGCACTATTTAACAGGTAATTTGGAGTTAACTCTTCTGTAAGTGACAGCTTCAGTGAAAGAAGCAGTTCCTACTAAAGAACAATAACAAAATGCAGATTTCCCATGGCCTGATGTACTGCTCAATATTCATAATGTTTAGGATACACTCCAAAATTCCTCAACATCAAAAGAAAACCAACCACCAAGAAATGGGACACGTTTTGAAGAGCAAAGAAAACCTATTTATTCTACTATGAGAAGAAACAAGTGCAGAAACTGAAAGACAAACTCTTTTTAGTGTCATTGTTATAATAGCCTGAAACACACATCAAGTGCAAATACTCTCACCCAACTAACACACACACACACACACACACACACACACACACACACACACACGCCAAGTGAAAAGGTCAGTGCTAAACTAAACCAAATGCATGCAATTGCTGAGTGGAGATATGAAAAGAGGAGATATGAACTTGAAGATAAGTAAGATAAATACAATATGAATAACAGGCCTACCCACCCTTACTAAAACTAAACAAAGACATAAAGCCTCCCAGAGCTATTAGATAAGATGAAAGTTCCCACCATGTGAGTGAATAGAGCCCCAAACTAAGAAGGTAGTAAACAGGACAGAGAAAATATTTAAAGAATGACCAGTGTGTTATCAAATTTGAACATGTACAGACATGCAATAACCGATGAAAACTGAACAAGGTAACCCTAAGGAAGCCCTCCCCTCAGCAAGTTCTACCAGAGTAAGGCTGTTGAAATCTCAAGATGAAAAGCAAAACTTGAAAGCAGCAAAAGAGAAATGGTACTCTCCAGAAGGAAGCAGTTGTCTGATAAATGGGTGATTGCTCCTCGGAAGCTCTGAAGGTCAACAGAGCATCACCTGCAAAGCACTGAGAAGGAGAATAAAAGCTGTCGAACTAGAACTCAACATCCAGCAAGTGGATCCTGAGAACTGAAGAGTAACTAGTGACATTTTCACATTCAGCTAAAATAAGTTGTCACCAAAAGACCTAAAATATAAGGTATGTGGCAGGAGGGTCTGGACTTTTTAGGGAAATGATACCAGATAGGAATTAAGATCCTTCAGAAAGAATGGAAAGTAGCCCTAAAATGGTAAGAACCTTGTCCTAGTCAATTTTAAGGTGTTTTTTTTTTTTGGGGGGGGGTTATCAACTTGACACAGGGTAGAGTTATCAGAGAAGGGACAACAAAATTTAAGAATCTGCATCCACAGATTGGCTTGTGTTCAAGCATGTGGGGCATTTTCTTGATTAGTGATTAATGTTAGAGGGTCTAGACCATTGTGCATGGTGCCAACCCTTGGCAGATGGACCTAAGATGGATAGGAAAGCAAGCACAGTGAGCAAGCCAGTAAGCAGCATTCTCTCATGGCTTCTGCTTCAGTTCCTGCCTTCACAGTTCCAGTCTCCAACTCCTGTCTTGAGTTCCTGCACTGATTTCCTTTGATAATAGATGGTGATGTGTAAGCGAAATAAACCATTTTGTCATTGTGCTTGTTATTTTTATGTACACTTCATACAAGCTAGAGTCCTTTTGGAAGTCCTCAATTGAGAAAACGTTCCCACTAGGTTGGCCTGTCAGTAAACCTGTGGTGATTTTTCTTAATGTGGGAGGGCTCAGATCACTGTGGTTGGTGCCATTCTTGGGCTGGTTGTTTTGAGTGTTATAAGAAAGCAGGCTGAACAGGTTATGAACAGCAAGCCAGTAAGCAGGGCACCTTCATGGCCTTGGCTTCAGTTCTTTCCTCCAGGTTCCTGTCCTGCTTAAGTTCCTGGTCTGACTTCCTTCAATGATAGATGGAGATGGGGACTATAAGCTCAAATAAGCCTTTTCTTTTGGTCATATTGTTCTATCACAGCAGTAATAACCCTAACTAGTACAAATCTAGGAAAAAAACTACTTAAAAGTCAGTGTCGTTACCTTTGGTTAGTTTACAAATAATACAACAGATGAAAGCAAAAATCACAAATGTCATATTGGACTTACAATGTATCTACATGTAATGGAAACATTACATGTTAAAGTAAGGGTGAGGGTGGACCAACTTATGTATAAATACATCTACTGCTTATAAATGATAGTGAAATATTAGCTGCAAGTAGATGAGTTAAAGATGTATTTTGTGGTTCCTAACAGACAAAATAATAATAATAATAATAAAAAGAAGCAAAGCTAAAAATAACAACAAAAATAATTCAAAGAATTTTAAAATATGTGAATAAAAAGTGAATAGAAATAGAAGTAGAAAGCAAAGAAGATGGAAGATTCAAACCATCCAAATATAATTACATTAAGCATCAAAGCAACCAAAACTCCAGTTAAAAGTCAGAGCTCTTCAAAAGGAATAAATGAACCAACTCAATAACATTCTACCTATAAGAGGCATGCTTTACATAAGACAGGCATGGCCTGAAAGTCCATAGTATACAAAGATTCAGTATACAAACATGCATAAGAAAGATGGAGGAGCTAGTTATAAAATGGCAAATGCTTAACCCAAAGGATGACTAGAGGAAATCACCCAGGAATGACAAAGCCTCGCTGATGAGAACAAGAGAGAGAAACTATCCAGTGAGGGCAGGGGACCCCATAGCATCAGTTTTGAACATATCCTTACTGGGCAAGATGCTAGAAGAGATCTCTGCCCGCTGTATCTTTGTCCTCCTAGAAGAACACTGCCTAAAGGCTCCATGGGGCTATGTGGCTGGAACCTAGAGGAGAAATCTGGGTGGGTCAACTGACTGACCAGCTCATGCTCTTCCTAGCTCTCATCAAAATCTCTGTCATTAGTTCCTTACAAAGCCCCCAAACTAGTAGCTCCATGGCACCCCATTTCCTGGAACCCTATACAGGAGCTTTGGTTCCCTAGCCCAGCCCTCTATTTCCTACCTGTGAATCTATAATAACCTTGTCTCTAAAACTCATCCTCTGTGGTCTGAGAACTTCATTCTTCAAATTCACAAGGTAAGAACCTCAAAATCACTGGTTCAGCAAAGCTTTGGTGGTCATTAAATTTCTGGGAAACTGCCTACCCAAGAAGGGCTCCATACTAGAAGATACACTACTGTCCCCATATCACTGGGTTTTCCTAAGGCAAGGGTCATGGACTTTTCTATTCTATCACTATCGCCTGTAAGATTTTATTATATATACAGACTAGATAACAAGCACACACACAATGACATTTCACATATCTTCAGTAAAGGCAAACTGTGGGTTTACCCAATTTTTTGGAAATAATATATCTAGGTAGAAAACAATGAATTACTACCCAAAATACAGTAGGTCAAAAGTCCTTCATGAAGTGAACTCTGTGGCCTTCAGCTGCGCAGGGACCCTCTCACGCTGTCTTTCCTCTTCTCCATTGAACATCTATTAATGACTATATTCCTCAGGGAGGTTTCATTCAGGGGCAGAGAAGATTGACCGCAGGGAGGAGGCTATCAGATGCAGAGCATATGAGACACCTAGACCTAGATGCTCATGCTTTATTTTATTTCTTTGAGGCAAAACTCCACACATTTTAATCAAGGGAAACAGGAAGTAACCTGTAGACAGGTCCTCTACTTGGTATCAAGGTAATGTGACAGAAGATGGCTTTGCCCACATAGTAAATACCAGCATCCTTCTCTTCTTGGTGGCCTTTTAGTGATAATAAAGGGATTTTCCTATAAATTCTTTTGCATGGATAGCAAAGAATCAATCAGTTTTTAATTTATTCATTATTATTTTAAACTCGGATACAAAGACTTAGGGGACATTCCATAGAGTAATATATCCCTTTACACACTGAGCATTAAACTAATAAAAGGCAAATCCATGACATCAGATATCAGTTGAGCTGGCCCTCTATTAGCTTCAGGATTCACCCTTGTTTGCCTGTGTTAGGGAATATAGATGGTTGCAGTAAGGAGGGGTTGTTATCATTTAAAAACAACCTTCAGGTGTTTTCTTGTTTTACCTTGGCTCTTAAGATGTTCAGCTCCCCAAAACAATCACAAAACCAGCCCACATACTGATAAAAAGAGGAAAAAACACAAAACCAGTGTGGGCTTGAAGTTTTCTATTGGCCATATACCAAGGACAAACATGGTTCCAGGATCTGATAAGACCACAAATATAAAGCCCTCAGGAGGAGCCCAGCATACAAAAATTTAACTGGATAATTTCTAGTTCTATTTTTAGGTCCTGGGACTCACCATTCATCAACTATATCCTGCCAAATGATGACAGGACAAAGACAAAGAACATTTACAAAGTACAGGAGATAGAAGTGAGTGAGGCATTTGCCTTGGTCCCTTTTGGACATAAGATTTTCTACTCAGGAATTTCCATTTGTCATCTCACTAAATCTTCAAATCAGTCCAGGAAGGCAGATGATTTTATACCCATTTTACAGAGAACAAATCCAGTCTTCTCAAGAAGCAGACAGGCAATCAGTGGGGAAGCCAATGTGTGCCCAGATCTATTTAACTCAAAAGCCCATCTTCCTTACACCCTTACTCTCCTCCAAACTGGTCTCTCCATCCCTCCCTCCCTTCCTCTTTTCCTCCTTCCCTCCCTCCTTCCTACTCTCCCTCTCTTTCTGATATCTTCCTCTCTTTGCCACCAGACTGGTTAGGTAAACCCAGCATGGAATTACAACCACCCTGACAATGTTGAAAGCTTCTGGGGGCATTTGAGAACTTCAAGAGACTTCACTCCATGTGAGGGGTGTCAGGTTGTGAATATCAAGCTTGTGAAGCACCTGTCTTTATGCAGACTGCCCTCCAAGAGAGGGCAGTCTATACTTCTAGATGGTCATGGCACTGAGTTTTTAAAGCCTAGTTATATCTAGCAAGTGAAGAATTGGGAATATGCTCAAGAAATACTGGAATAAATGAGAGCTATGCACATTCTGTTTGATTTGTTGATGGTTTGATTAAAGACCCATTAAACTGAATATCTCATAGCAACATTCTGTATCATAACATTTGGTGAAAAATCTCACTATCTCTGTTCTTACTAGTCCCACAAGAAATCTTTTCTGTTTGCATAAATAGGAAAAAAATATTTTTGGTCAGAATTTCAGTTAGATGTTTTCTGTAAGTATTCCTTATCTCCATAAGAACTAATATCCCATTTTATATATATTATAAATTAGTGATTATTACTGTCCTATATAGAATCTCATATATAATCAATTCAAAAATTTAAAAACAAATAAAATATCCTACATATAATATGAAAAACAGACAAAAGTAACTCATAATAAAGTAACACATTTTATTAAGAACTTGGGCAAAATGCCCCTAAAAGTCATAGCGTATCACCATGGATATTGCTTCTGACAGCCCTGATGGTGTTTAAATGAGTGGCACAGCCCCAGTGTAGAGAGATGGGGCTATTGCACTGGTCACTCAATAATCACCATCACCTTGCAAATCCCCACACGTTGTAGTGATGCAGGGATGTTTCACACAAAATTTTGATAGTCTCTTGATAAAGTTCCTAACACATTCAATGCAACCTCCCTTGGTTTATACAGTAGTTGAAAATGCTGGAAAATTCAGTCTAAGTATATTCAGATAGATATGTATGGATATAAAAATCACTATTGGTCCTGTCTGTAAGTTGGGTTTTAGTCTGTAGGGTGTCAATTGAGACATTTCTTTGTTCTATGATACAATCTGACCTTGTCTCCCTAAGTGCCCCCTCACAAAATACCGATCACAATGCCTCAATTAACATAATCAGTAAAAGTGCCACTCAAATTCCCACAACTCTGAAAAGGTAGGATCCACCTCTGAGCAATGTATTGGGTTCTTAAAACACTATATGCACTGTTTATATTCTCATCTGAATCTGAAAGTTCATATACTCTACATTCTTAAAATGAGATCAAAGAAAAGACACAGCAGATTTTAATCACACACACACACACACACACACACACACACACACACACACACACAGAAAAGTGTCCCTAATATGCTCTAAACAATGCTCTTGGGGGCACAGAAATGGGGACATTAAACATTGAGTCAAATTATTAAGACAACTCAAGGGTTGTGTATAATGAAGTAGATAACCACAGAGCAGTGTACCACAAGCATGATTTAGATGCACTGGAATGGGCACAGGTGGCTGTGTAATCAGCTGACTACAAGACCAGGTAAGGCCCCTGGCTATCTCCCAAGTGGATGACATCAACTCAGGGAAAAGGTGAGCTTGAAGAGAAGGGTAGGTGGCAACAGTCGGTAGGAGCCTAAGAAATTCTTAGAGGAGCCAAGGATGTGAGTCAGGACTCATTGTGAACATTCACATGTAAACAAAGGCTTGAGGGCAGTCCTAACATTAGCCCAGATGAAGAAGGCACCAAAGCTCTGAAAGCTTCCTGCTCTAGATGAATTATTTTCACATCTGGAGCTGGTGGGACATCTGGTAGGTGGCACAAAACAAGATTTTCCTTCCAATCATAGAGTGGCAGCAATGATTAGCTTATGAGATTCTTCCCCCATTTCCCCAAGATCTCTTCCACTGCATTCTATCCCTGGAAAGCCAGCTTACTCTGCTGGGCTGCATGCTGGAAACATCTGTTCTCCTAATACTGTATGGTCTTGCCATTGCAAATATCTGGTCTTCTGTCACTTTGGGAGAAGGAACAGTGGGAGTGACTTCACCTAAAGATTCTGGAAAACAGCGAAGACCACCTTCCAAGCTTCCCCAAGTTCCTGCCCTCCCCCAAAGCAGTGCACAACTCAGTCTCACTGCAGCTTGCCTGTATCTGGTGTCATTTATTAAGCCATTTGACAGTCATCATTTTTTTCAATAGCATGATTGCCCAGGCTTACAAATGCTATCATAAAACATGTTCTCCTTCAGTTTTTAACAAGCATGGGGTTTTGTTGATGTTATTGTTTTCTTTTTAAATTTTCCATTTTAGTTTGATAGAAACAGATGCTGTAGGGAAATATTCAAGAATTGCTCTGTGAGGCCAGAGCATGCTTGGGGGGGGGTAGCTACAGTTGTCCCCATTCCTTCTGTCAAAGAATGCTTCATGACTGACAGTTGCTAGCATGGAAGAAGACATGAGAGCTCATCCCCAGGGAAATTCTGAAATTCATTAGAAAAGCCACAGGGCAGAGGCCACCCACACACTGCTTCGGGCCACCTCCACCCTTGGTGACAAAAAGCTAGGAGGCCCCTTGCTATGTCCTGCAAGCATTCAGAACCCTGTGTCTGTGCATCCAGTCTGTTATTAGAAACAGTCACTAGCCAACACAGAGCAATGTGCTTGCTGCTTCACTATGGTTAGACACAACTTCATGGGCTGCAATATGAGCCGCTTCACACTGAGGGAGGTGATATACAGGATACTTTGCATGCCCTAAAACAGAAGGCTCCAAACTGACATTCGGTGAGATGGTTATATATCTTCATGAAGAGCCTTCACTGTGTTCAGCTGTCAGGGAGCTTGTCTCTCGCAAGGGAGTGTCCAAAGAAAACTGCAGGTGATGCCACAGCATGGTACCAACATCCCATCCAGACGCAATACCCACAGAGAAATAGCCACAGGACTCTGGAATACATAGCTTCACAAAAAAAAAAAAAAAAAACCAGAAAAGTTACCTATCTTCACAGCTATGGCTTGATCTGCTGCAGTCCTGGAAGGTAGCAGGAGTGAGTGAACACAGAAGGTATAGCGTAACTATACCATCCTCCCATACCCACCTCCTTCTCCCAGTGCCCCCAGCTGCTCTACCTCGACTCATTCCTCCAAAAGTCCGAAACAAAGTCAGTGTAAAATGTGTCAAGCTCGCTTGACTGGAGGAGAGTGAAGCAGTGTCCACTGTTCAAGAACATAAACTTGAGAATCAGAACAAAACCTGAAGGGTATTTATTTGTTGAATGACTGATCAATATCCCTAAGCCTGTTTCCTCATCTAGACAGTTGCCTAGTGACAGCACCTGTCTCACGGTTTCACCAAATCTAGAGTTCATGCATGTGAAGCCCTAAGAACACTGCTCAGGATTTAGTAATTAAGAAATGTTGCCTACTTCTATTGTTTATCCATAGGCTCATAAACACTATGTGGTAACGAGCCATGCAAAACGGCCATGACCAGACCTGTGCCTCTTTGTGAAAATCGCTACATAGTCAGTCCATCTCTGAAGCAAGTCAGACCTCTAGAATTATTCTTGGTTCGGAATTAACTACTGGTTAGGCTGGTTGCCATGGTGACATTACCTAACCCTTTGGACTTCAGTTTCTTAATAAACAAAGATAGATAGTCTGTTTCTGCTCAGAAATGATCACATGTGGATATGATTAGGCATGATTTCTGAGTCAGTATGAGCTCTTGGTTTATGCTTTCATCTGCCTGACACTATAGGCTCAATTAGGGAGTAGAACAGGATATGAATGAACTTGGGGATGGTGTGGTGTGCATCTTCAGGTGTTTCTCCCAACCTCACTGACTCATATGCATTAGTGGACTGAAAGATTCATGATTCATAACCATTGTGACGAATGTTCTGGATGTGTACAAATCAGTAGACACAGCCTCTTCAGAAAGCTAAGGAAATTGCATGGCCTCAGTTTGCATTCCAATGATACTTCATGCCATTATTTTCATGCTTACATAATTAAAAAAATAAAAGACTGCATTTTTCACCAGGAAACAGTCCTGTCACTGTCCAAGATATAAAGCAAAAATCATCAAAACTGAAGCAAAATGGCAAAGAAGTAAAAGGAAATAGTGGGTACACTCATCCTCCTGACACTATTAATGTTTTTGCACACCACACTATACACACTGTCCCATAATTGTAGCCTGTAAGTAGGTACTAACATCTCTCTTTTACACGAGAAGAGGAAATTCATGCTTAGCTTAATTTGGGCATTGTCACAGAGCTATGAATTTTAGAACATTCTCTCTCTCTCTCTCTCTCTCTCTCTCTCTTGTGTGTGTGCATGTGTGTGTGTGTGTGTGTGTGTGTGTGTGTGTGTGTGTGTGCATGTGTATAGGTAAAGATCAAATCCAGAGGCCTCATATGTGCTAGGGAAGTATTGTTATTACTGAGCTACACCCTTTGCAGGGCCTTCATTATTTACTGTACATTTTCCTTTGTTTCCTCAGGACTGTTTGAGTAGAACTGGCCACCCCCTTCATGCTGACAGAGGACAAGGCAGAATAGCACTTAAAGCACTGGGTGACTCAGGCTGCTGTCAACTTCCTCTTAAACTGGAGAAAAATAAAGCATGAGCTTGAGTCACACATGCAATTGGGTCTTGGATCCCTAACACTCACCTCCATAGCTAGACCAAGAGCATCCCACTCCTTACCTCCCATCAGTCCTTAATACCTGGCAATAATCTCTCGGATGTTTCATACACTCACCCTTTGTTCATTCTCTCTGCACCCAAAGGACAACTACTCTTATGAAATTGACATGAAGAATTAATCACGCAGGTAGGTGGGTAGAGTTACATGAGTGGATGAAGAAAAAGTAATGAGTGCAAGGACAAAGGCCAAAGAAATATACAATAGGCAGAGGACTGTGCCTGATTTTGGCCTAAGGCCAGGAATAGGAAAATCCTTCCAGAAGACATGGAATTGGATCTGGCTTTGAAAGATGAGGGGTGACTCTTAGAAAAGGGCCATATTCCCAAGCAGACATCATTAGTACCATATTTTACCCAGTTCAGACATAGCATAAGCTGTAACCCCATTCAGAATGTCCAGGATCACCAACAACTCACCATCACTGACTGACACAGGAAATAATCTTCCTGGTAATTCCTAACCAAGCCTTTTTTAGTGATCCCAAGGTCAGCAATGTTAAGCCAGATAATAGAGGAATATGGGCAACCAGCTGGATGCAAATAGATGGCAAATTTGGCTCAGAGGCTTATTAAAAGTCAGTATGTGAAACACACACACACACACACACACACACACACACACAAACACGGCCTATACAAAGCCACACCTATAGATATTCCCTGGAGCCTTTTATCTCATTTCATCTACAACTCTCCTGATCCAGCATTTAACAGGAATATTTGTTTCTCACAATTTTTTGTGTAAAGCAGAAATGTATAGAGTATCTTTTGTCCTCTGGAAACATCAGCTGAGTAATAAGGCCTGTGTTCAGGAACGTACATCATCCATATAATCAAAATGACTACTACATCATGTGTAATCAATATGAGTCTCACTTGTGGCATTTTGAAGCACTCCACAATCCCATATACTGTGAACTGGCTTGGGGAAAAACAAAGTCTGAATTACCAATGTAGAGTCTAGTCTCAAGAGGAAAAGCCATCCCACAGAAAGGGGAAAAAGAGAATTTTTATTCTTTAGCTCTCTCTACTTTCTTATCTATATAAACCCATATTTGAATTAGATGCATCAACCATCTCCCTTTTGTTTGGGCAGTAATCTGTACCTCTCTCCAACTGGTGATTGTATCTCAATAATGAGCCTCTAAGGAAAATACATGACAAAATTCTCTCTCACACAGACATTAGTGTTGGGAGCCAAGCAAAATAATGACTGTGAATCTTGTCCTGCCCATGTAGAAGAAAAATTCAGACTCTATACTTCCAAATCACTTAAATATAAGATTAAATTGAAACAGAAAAGCAGTGGCAAACTGTCATATTGCAAATACACACACACACACACACACACACATTAATATATACATCTACCCATACACACTGGTCTTCTTATAGTGGAAAAACTTCTGCTTCTAGTATCACTGCTTAAACTAACTATATAGAGTCCTCTGAGATGCCTTGGAGTTTGTTGGGTCTCATTAGCATATTGCTAACATACACTTACTTTTTATTTGTTATCTCAGATTTATGAGTGTTTTCCAGGATGCATATGTATGCACCATCTGCGTGTCTGGTACCCATGGAGGCCAAAAGAAGATATCAGATCTCCTAGAACTGGAGTTACAGACAGTTGTGAGTGGCCATTAACCAAATTTAGTTCTTATACAAAAGCCACAAATAGTCTTCACCACTGGGCTATTCCCCCAGTCCCTAAGGTACGTTTCTAAGACCTTAAACAATGTTAAGTGTTTCAGTGTTGCCCTGTGCTAAAATGGTCTTAAGCAACATTTATAATTCTACTATTTCAACAGAAAACCTATTTGGTTTTAAAGATATTTAAAAACAACTGTGAAATCACAGAGAACTGTTCACAAGGTTATATGCAAATTGAAAAGTGAGGAAGGTAAGTCAAAGAGGGCAATAGTTATCTTTTGTATTCAAAAGACAAGTCACCTGACTGACAGGATCCTTGGTCAAGACAGTTCATTCTAGCACCAGCATTACTAAGCTAGATTACAATTAGAATTATCATGTTACACACATATTTAAAAATGCCCTTCTTTCCATGTATTATTACTGCATTTGCACATTTTATAAAATAACTTAGAATGGTATAAATTAAATGGAATGGCAAGAATAAAGGAAAACATCCCTGCAGGAGGAAATGTGTACTCAGAAATAAGAGCATGCATGAGGGTAAACACAGACACCAAGTGCCTGAATCCTTTCTGCTCAAATGGAATGTGCTCTCACAGCATTCCAGTCCCTTTCCAACCTATAATTAATGTGCATCTCATATTTGTCATGAAACTAAAAACCTTCTGAGAGCTGAGGTATAAGCACCTCGGAGTGCAGACAGGGGGACCCAAGGCCACCAAGAGAAAGGGAGTGGCCTAACAGGGCCCCATCATTCCCTTCCTTGTTTTCACAGAGTTCCTCCCAGCAGGCAGACACTAGAGGACATAGAGTTGCATTTTGCATAGAAAAGAGAGCCTTATGTATACAGATGCATGATCGATGTTTGGGTAGCATATGCTGCAGTCTATTTAATTTGTTTCAGTTTTTAGACATTTTACTGTAATTAATGTGTTCATTTTCTGTGCTCCTGTTCAGGAACATATTGCATTAGCCACAATTTTAAAAATTGAAGAAACCCATTAAATAAATAATTAGTGTAAGGTGATAAAATACATTAATTTAAATGATTGAAAACATCTAGCTCTGGGTGAAATAATTCTTTAATAAAATATCACTCCAAAAGCTCTAGCTCCAGAATGCTACTCTTATTAGTCTAAAAATACAGGCTTGGCATCAAGCCCAGAAGATTGGCAAGTGGAGCTTTGATAGACCAAGTCATGCTGGGATTCCATAGCTGATGGCCCCATTAGGCATATCCTGTCTCCAGTTGCCCATGGTCTAAATTGGGGATCCATTAGCACAGACCTACATGAAATTCAGCTGCTACTATTTGTGTATACAAATGTTAGCTAGGAGAATGACTTGTTATCTCTGCAGTGCAAACAGGTAGAGATCATAGATGGAGTTCAAGTTGAGAGGAGCGATGAAGACATTTCATTGCACTGGAAGTCAGTAAACATCACATGAGTAAAACAGACATGCCATAGTTATTTTTCAAGATCCCCAAAGCTTGAAAAGTTAGTTTCTCATAGACCTGAGTCATACATAGTATGGTGAAATATACATACTGTGTGTCTATGTATAATTAAGTGAGCTGAACTTTTACCAACTAGCTTAATCATATAATGCCTTCATTTGAAAGCTTTATCTTCATACTGCACAGCCATACCTGCCCTTACTAGGGTTTTCTGCATATGTTATAATCTAGGCTTCTCATAATCCTAGGCTTTTTTTTTTTTTTTTTTTTTTTTTTTTTTTTTTTTAGCTGTCCTGAAAGTCTCTTTCTGACAAGGCATTAACCAGCTCCCAAACAATGATATTCCAAAGACTAATAATGTAACAGTATGTATAATGAAAACAGCAATGTTTTGTGCAGACAAATGTCAACTTGCTGAGAGTCCAAAATTGCATGCATACAGATTGAAACCAGGGGGTTCTGATACTGGCTAAGTCAACTTTTGCATATTCAGAGTCTAATGCCCACAGTTAAAGCTAATTCAGTCCCAGTGAAACAGAAATATCTCTAGTCTCTTTCATTAGCTTGCTTCTTTCTCTACAATGAATGCAGGATAGTAGACTCGTTTTAAAGGGGAAAAAAACTCTTTAGAAGCCATTAAGCATTTTTAAAATGAGCTTAATTGCCGCACAGTGTTAGTATTTAACTTGTCATGTGACCTTGGGCTGTTTCTTTACTCTTAAATTGAGATTTAAAAAAAAAAAAAATAGCACTCGGGCTTTCTTTTCATGAACAATGTGGGACCTGGTCTTTCTTCTCTAGATCATGAAAATGGCTTCCTTCAACTGGGGAGACGACAGGCAGAATAACCCTGGCCAGTAGCAGGGCCGGCTCCATGGTCCTGACCGAGAGGACCTGGGTCCTCCCATGCTGCTACGTTTGGAAAGGAAAACAGAAAGCAGATGGCTGCACTCCACACTATTAGGAATGACTGGTCTGAACCATGGTGATTAACAGGGGCTGAAAGCTGGCAGTCCTTCTAAGAGCACTACCTTCCTAATGAGGCCTCCTGCCAGAGCTGCTGTGCATCACAGGGCCAACTTCAAGAGTGGCCCCAGTGAGAAATGGGCAGCTGTGGTGACAGAGCTTGCTGAGAGCTGGAGACTACAGGGATGTGGCTTCACAGCAGACACTTGTTTCTGCTTAGGTACTGGAGTCTGTAAGGGATAGGAGGGCACTGTGGTTTAGAGGCAGAAATTTGGCTGCCTTCTTTCCTTCCATGATGGAAGAAGCAAGATCATCTGCTGCATGGGAGCTCTTTATGTAGGAAGATACCTGCCTGGGCTCTATGTGTGGTGTGTGTGCCACTGCCTGTTTCCCTAGGGGTCAGATCTCCAAATGAAAACCAGAAAGCGAGTTGAACTGTAAACCTAACGTAGGAGTGCTTATGCACTTGCTCTGCTTGCTAGTTTGTTTAGCGCATATAAGAAGAATCAAACAAAATCAGAGGCAGACAAAGGAAGGGAAATATATGTTCCCAGAGAAAAAGGAAGCAACTGAAGCAAGCGTAAATTTGCTAATGTTTCACACCCAGGAGCTAAAGCAAATGGAAGTCCAGACTAGATCTCACCAGTCCCCAGATGTACCAAGTAACAGGATTTTAACCATGCTTGGTGTACCTGGAGACCCATGCTTTAGTTATAAAACCACAGCAATGCTTTGCACCTCTACAGAAAGGGTTTCACCTGTAAGCTCCTTCCTCAAATATAAGCCAGTCCTGCACATCTGCTACAAATGTGAACTTTTGCCAGAAGTAGAATCTGCCTCAGTCTTTGTAAGTTTTACCCTTAGATCCTATGAAAGAAGAAAAGGCACGTGTAGAGTGAGGAGAAGAGACATTCTTTCTTGATAAGAAGACAGATAACCTAAACTAATTATATTAACCTAAAAACATAAGTGAAAATTAACAAGAAATAAAAAGTCTGAACTCTGCAAATGGCCTCTCATCTGTGCTATTGAAACCCTACACCGTGGAGTGGAACAAGCTCAGGCCAGGAGCTAACCCGCCAAAGTGAAATTCTAGAAATAGAGAATGCTTCAGGCATCTTGAATGTAGCTAAGTCTTGCAGAATTTTCCCAAACTTCTGGATTCAGTAAAAGATGATTCAGATTTTGCCTCAAGCCATTACTTTTAGAAAACCATATGTATTTTTGAACAAATTCAATTTGGATGTTTCTTATTTTCTTGCCCTTTAACTCATTAAAATGTTATTATGTGGGAGTCATTTGTTTGGGAAGCAATCTGAGTCTTTTGGAAAATCTTTGAAAGCCTTTGTTGTTGGGATCAGAAGCAAATTTCTGTTTATTCTTGAGTCTATACATTCAAAGCGAACTGGAAAATTATGGAAATGATCTGAACCAAAGGCATAGGCCTCAGGCTATCATACCTTCCTTGCATGCCTACAGGACCCTCACACCCAGAAGGAACTCATACTTTTAATGCTGTTGCCCTATTGAAATTCTTGATGATTTATCTCCGTAAGCAATTTCAAAGGGATGCTGGGAAATTGATGGACTGAAAGCAAGCAAGAATGTGAACAGAGACCTCTGGTAATATGTATCAACAGCACTGCTGTGCCATTTGAAGTGAGCATAGACCTTCGAAGGGCCTGCCTGTGGAATTTCAGTGAGATTCAAGAAGCAAGCATAATGTAAAAGTGTTAACCGAAGAGGTGAGTCAACTCAAAAGCAGGGAGAAGATGATAAGAGTGCCAATAGCCCAGAAAAGGCCACATTTTTAAGGTGGGCGTTGGTGGCTCACTTCTTTAATCCCAGCGCTGGGGGTTGGGGGGGGCAGAGGCAGGTGATTTCTGTGAGTTTGAGGCCAGCCTGGTCTAAAAGAGTGATTCCCAAGACTGGCTCCAAAACAATACAGAGAAACCCTGTCTCCAAACAAACAAAAGCTCACATTTTGCATTTGCACAAAATTCTTCTTTGAATGCAGAAAGACGGCTGGGGTATTCTGAGGAATATAAACCAAGACAGATCATCATTTTCCTTTCTTCTTTGGATATAGCCATCTGCTCACATTCAAAAAGGAAAAAGAAAAAACGAAAAGATAGCAAATATAGGGCATGTCATAGTTCATTGTTCTTTCAGGATCTCTTAACTCATCAATAGTAAAGAAATTTGTTAGAATGTGTGCACAAGAACTGAAATATCAGTTGATTATTTTTTGTGCATCAACTCTGGCTTTCAGGTAAGAATAGAGTACATACACATACACACAACAATATGTTGCTTAAAAAAGGGATATATTCTGAGAGATACATCACTAGATGGTTCTATCTATGGGACATCACCACATAGTTTTGTGCCAACATACCAAAGATCAATCCTTAGAGTTGGTTCTTGATGCAGTCAAGCAACAGATCAAACACAAGCAGAGAACTGCCGAGGGAGTGTGATATTTTGCAATGAACTTGTTTTTATATGTATACAGCTGAGTACACACTAAAATAATGGTGAAAACGAAAATGTAGTAAATATGTTAAGCTTATATAACAAATTATTAGCACTATCCAGTATTGTGTACAGAATCTAATTATGCATGCTGTGCTTTTATATAGCCAGAAATATCAAAAGTTGATTTATAAGAGCATAACCACATGCATGTTATAATACAGTGGTGACATAATGACGATTACGATGTCACAGACAGGAAAACTTTAGCTTCATCACAATTTTGTGGGACAGACATCATATGTGCAGCCTATTGCCAACCAACACATCATAGGTGTCTCTATATACAAGTTATGAGAAATGAATTGTGTAATTTCAGTGACATTCCTCAAAGAAGTTAAATGCTCTTCAAAATTATCATTGCCCAATCTATGGCTGAATGATAACATTCTTGTTGATGATTTGTTACATAATTGTTCTACACTTAGAATAGCAAACAGTAAACTAGTACCACAACTAGTGAAAACCACTGTGAAAACAAAGGATTTTCTCTCAATGTCTTCTCTAATGGTGTCCTGCCCCTTCTTATTGACTAAGATGTCCTGTATTTATTTCTCTCTGAGCTTCACCAATGAGTTAGCCCCGGCCTTGGAACTTGTCTGAAATGCACTCATGGGCCCACATGGAAGCCTGAGAACCTCGGGTCTTAATCATTCCAGCTGGAGAACCCCAAACGAGTCTAGCAATTCAGAAGTTTCAGATCTGGATCCTTGTTTCTTATCTGCTCTAAAACAGTAATAAGAGGCTGTAAAAAGCATCACATCCTTCAGGTTAGGTCTCCACATGTCTACCACTTCATGCTGGGGTGACTCTGTTGTGTCACATGTCTGTGTGGCAACTTCAGGCAGAAACAAGACTATCTAATCTTCCATTTTCATGGCTTTGAAATGGGAGTGTTAATGCTGGTCTCACAGAGGGGATAGAAAACTTAAATGAGCTAGTTGTATGCAATGTTTAGCATAGCACATGGCATGTTATAGAAATTCATGGAAAGGAGCCTTGCAAATAAATGGCTTATCCATAAGTATCATCCTTTGTGGTCCTTCTGCCAGTACTCATTAAATTTATCCTAGACAAATCCCCAAGGTGCTGCCTACACTTGGCTCTCCCTGGATGTTCCCTCTGTCTTTGAGTAAGACAAAAGCAATGAGAAAAATGTGCAAGTGTTGAACTCCATCACTAGCAGTGGGAACAGGATGAGAAAATGAATAGGCTGATTATATGCTTGATTAGGCATTTTCTTATCTGAAAATGCTGTATTCTACCTTCATAAATGACTTTTTTCTTTATAATCCTAAAGAAACAAAAAATTGTACCCTCTCATTTGACTGGTTGTTGTATAGCAGGTAGAGATCTCATGACCATAAAGAGCCTGGTCTTCTAGCTAGGTCTACCAAAGGCCTATTTGTCACTTGTGAGCTAACTGTTTGCAGAGAGTGACTGATTGGCTCAAATACAAGGACTTTATTTGCAAGTATGTGGGGAGATCTAGGCAAGGTTTGTATATCCAGCTCGAGGGGCCCAGTGTGAGTATGCTCCATCGTTACTGTGATGACTATGAACCCAAGTCCAGACCAAAGTCTTACTCTCAAATACTTAGGGAAATAATTTCCTAACTACTTAACTTCCTCCCTCTAATAATCTAGACTGTCTGCCCCCCATATGAGCACAAAGAATCTCATAAAGTTCTTTGTAAACCAAACAAGCTTTTGAGAAACTGAGGCTGTTTTGTTGGTAATTCCATCTTCAAAACAAAGGAACTGAAAAAACCCACAACCTGGAGAAGGGTATGTTGTTAATGCACTTCCTTGCCTGACATGCTGTAGGAGCCAAACAGTATATTTGTGTGTATTTGTTGTAACAGTAGGAAATGTGTGTTAAGGTGGGTGTTGATGGTATAGGCCTTTAATCCCAGCACTCAGGAGGCAGAGGCAGGCAGATCCTTATGAGTTCAAGGCCAGCCTGATCTACAAAGCTAGTTTCAGGACAGGTTCCAAAGCAATACAGAGAAACCCTATCTCGAAAACAAACAAACAAACAAACAAAGAAAATGTGTGTTAGCATCAACCTGAAAAGTTGTCTATAAAAAGGCCTATGTTGAACACTTAATGATCTCTCTCACTGAGCTCTGGAAGGAGTGTCCTAGAGCTGTTACACAGGGGTCAGTATCAGATCACATTCAAACCCAAGGCTGCCAGGGTTCCCTCCACATGGACTATAACACATCTACCATGGGCTTAACTCTCAGATGGGTACCTAGAAAGTCATATTTTCTACTGTACCCATGCCTTGATTCTAACATGGATGCTGCAGTCCCTGAGGATAAGTCTTGCCTTAAGACAGCTTTGCTTCACAACAGCCATTCTCAAATTTTAATGTTCCTGGATGACCCTAGAAAAACTAATACAGTGAAGATTGTGATTTGGTAGGTCTGTGTGGGATTTAGAAATTCTAATATGCTCCCCAGGGATGCTGGTATTGTGGGTTCTCAACATCACAGGCTAAAACAGCAAGACTTGACTCTAGGCAGCATGATGAGTTCATGGACCCCACAGACAAGAGTGTTGCCTTTAAGATAACCATGGAGCAAGATGAAATCAGAGGATGGATGATGGTTGTCACCTGTAACCAGACAGGAAGAGTTGAGAGAGGCGAGAGGCGTTAGATGTGCCAGCTCAGGCTCACAGTCTTCCAAGAACAAAGACTTAATTTCTAGGCAGATTTCTGTAGGCTGAAGATGAGAGACATTTCAGGTAAGGCTATTTCTGAGCAGTGTTTTACCTGGAAAAAATATTCCAGCAACTAGAACTCTGTGAGACATCTTTAATGATGCCATGGCTGATGGGCATCTTCCCCCACATTCAGCATCTGGCCCCATCCTTCCTTCTCCTGCCTATCCAAAGCCAGATCTCTGTGTAACAACATAAAATAGCATATTTTAAGGTCCTGCAACTGAGTGAATGTTCTATCCTCTTTGCTCTTAGCTCTCTCTGTCCACTGGCTCTCCTGCTACATTTGGCCGTTAAAAAAAAGCTCCACACTTTGAGGGTCACAGTAAATGCCCAAGGAGTGCTAGGGGACAGGGAAATGACCCACAGCCTCTTATGTAAGAAACCCTCTGTGTAAAAAAAGAAAGTTGTGTGAAAAATTAGTAGTTCAAAAGCAGCTATCTTGTCATCTGAACTCATCACAAAATCTTAAAACATCAATCAACACCCATGCAAAATTTAGTCTAGAGTCTCAGAGGTGACAGATAAGTTCCTGAGATCTGCAATGCAGCAGGCTGTCCAGAGTTAACATCCCTGTATATGTTCAGAAACTCAGTTAAGAGCCAAAAGTAGGACCACATGCCTGCAACCCTAGCTCCCAGGAGGCTGAGACAGGATGACTATGTGTAAGATGCTAGCATCTAGAAAAGCATAGTAAAACCACCTTACTTTAAAAACATCGGATTTTTGTTAAGAGGGTGAATTTCAAGTTGTGTTCTTACCATAAAAAATTGGGGTTGAGGGTAGGAAGGAACCCTTAGAAGTGACAGATGTTTACTGTCTTCTAAATAATGATGTTTCAATGAGTACGAGCATTTGTTAAAATCTATGAGATTCTATATATTAAACATGTGCACTCTTACAGAACAATTATACTTCAATGAAGCTGTTAAAATGAAATACAGGGGATATATAAATATACTATGCATATATATGCACAAAAGCTTGGGGGAAAGTAATTTTTCAAAAAGAAAGTTGAAACCTGAGAACACTTAGGAAATACAGCTCTTGGCAAACCTGCAAAGACTATGCAAGGATGAAGTGCAGCTATTCTGTTGAAGAGATGTGGTAGCCAGGTGCCACAACTATCAGGATATTAAAGAGTATCCCAGCCAACTGCTAAAAAGCAACTACACAAATAGAGCTTAAATGCCAAAAGCAAATAAGTGTGGACACAAATAAGAGAAAACTGAGAAACATCCGACATGAAGGTAGCAGACAGAGCACCTGATACATCAAAACATCATATCTGTTACTATGATGTTCCAGTAGATTCTGACTCTTCAGGTTCAGAGATTATCTCATTCCCTCCCTCCTCGCCTTCCCTTCCTTCTGCAAGCCCCATCTCTTCTCTCTCTCTCTCTCTCTCTCTCTCTCTCTCTCTCTCTCTCTCTCTCTCTTCTCCATCACATCTCTTCCCTATTCAAATATTCAACATTCATCTGTTGACTGTGGACTCTGACCCTTCTCTGCTGTAGTCCCACCTAGGACCTGGCTCATGGAAGGTGCCCATCATGTGCCATCACTTGCATGAGTCCTTCTACCAGCCGTGGTCTCTACTTAACCCAGCAAAATTAGCATGAGCCTCTGACTGAGTTATAATCATCAGGGGAATACAACGGAAGGCAATGAAGAAGAAAATGGACTACTTACTTTATGAATCTCGCAGGCACTACTCCCATGGGCTGCTGTGACCATGCTGCCTGCTGACTGCACACCAGTTGGAGAAACACCTAGATTTTGTACCACACATCTGTAAGCTGTGACTCCTGTAACTTTGCAAGCTCTCCAAGCTTCTTTGCTTCAGTTGAGCAGGAAGCTCAGAGCTGTTGTGGGTTAAATACGATAATGTATATGAATTTCTTAACATAACACTCAGCATATGATAACAATAAATGTCAGCTGCATACCACAGCACAGTGATCGCTGTCCACGCAGCAGATGTTAGCAATATTTTCTGTGAAGAGCTAGATAGTAAATATCTTATACTTCGTGAACTACATAATATCTCTGTCATAATAACTCAATCACCACTGTTGCAAATGTGAAAATAACTTGCAGAAATACAGTACCAAATCGTTTTTTAAAGATATATGCATTGTTTGTACTTTTCTTCTTTTTCTTTATTTATTTTTTAAGATTTATTTATTTACTATACATACAGTGTTTTGCCTGCAGACCGGAAGAGGGAACCAGATCTCATTATAGATGGTTGTGAGCCACCATGTGGTTGCTGGGGATTGAACTCAGGAGCTCTGGAAGATCAGTCATCGCTCTTAACCTTTGAACCATCTCTCCAGCCCCAGTATCAGATCTTACAACAGTTGAACATGTTGTTAAATCTTCTTCTTTTAGTCTTTTTATAAACATTTAAAAATATGAGCCTGGGGAGATGGCTCAGTGCCTAAGAACACATTCTGCTCTTGAAGAGAACCAGAGTTCAATCCCCAAGATTCACTTCAGTGGCTTACAACTGCTTGGAACTCTAGTCCAGGGGAGGGGGCACCCTCTTGTGGCCTCCCTAAGCACCCACACAAATGTATGTATACACACCTACAGACATACACAGAGAAACCTATAAATATTTTTTAAAGAACAGAAAATTTTTAAAATTTAGTATGTAAAAACCACACACTGAGTAAATGAGTCGTAACTGGCCAGTGGGCTATAGTTTACTGAATTGCAGTGGGAAGTGAACTGATGCAGATGTTATAGTACAGTGTTTCTTAAAGTCCAGATGAAAGGGGAGTCATTCTGCCTTACAATGAAAAGGGGATTAAGAATGGCTCTATTGAAGATAGGACATTTGGGTTGGGTTTTTGAGGTAGAGTAGAAGTTGACCAGGTGAGACTGACAAAGAAGCAATCATAAAAAAAAGAGAGTGAACGAGTGGGTATAACATTTTTCCAAGATGCTGACTAATGGTAATTAATGCACAGAAAGCTAAACTACAAAAAGAGTAAAGAGGACAGGTTTCTGTGGCTTCAGTTGAGAATGAAACATTCATTTGTTTAAGTACTCTCAGAGGCCCTCATTTGGTTCCAGATAGTTACACAGAGCCCCAGGTGGGATCTTACACATGTTCTCAGTTACCAAGTTTCAGAATACTCAGCCTCAGTCTTCATCCCCTCTCTCTGAGAAATACTAAACACTTCCAAAATGTTTTTCCTAAAATTGTCCAGGATGGCCTCTGTGGACAGAGGATGCATGCCTTCCTTTACAAACCAGTTTGCTATTCAAGCTGAATGCAAGATGAAAATCAGTCTCTCTGCTGTATATGTCTCTGTGGTGGTCTGAAAGAGAAAGGCCCTCAAAGGGAGTGGTACTATTAAGAGGTATGGCTTTGCTGGAGTAGGTGTGGCCTTGTTAGAGGAAATGTATCACAGCTGGGGTAGTCTTTGAGGCCTACTTTGCTCAAGCTATGCTCAGTGTAAGACACAGTTCTCTTCCTGCTGCCTAGATCAAGATGTAAAACTCTCAGCTCCTTCTCCAGAACCATGTCTGTCTGCATGCCGCCATGTCCTACCGTAATGATAATAGACTGAACATCTGAAACTTTAAATGGGCCACCTTAATTAAATATTTTCCTTCATAAAAGTTACCATGGTCATGGTGTCTCTTCACAGCAATAGAAACCCTAACTAAGATGTCTCCCTATCTTCTGAGGAAAGATATTTACCACAGGGCCTCACATATGCTCAGTAAGAGCTCTACCACTGAGTTACATGCAGAATCCTATTTTTACTTTCTGAGACAGAGTTTCATTGAGTTGATGGCCACAAGACTGTCCTTGAATGTGTCACTTTTGCACATCAGCCTCCCAAATAGCCAGTATTTCAGGCCTGCATTACTGGATCTGCATAAAATCTTAGTAAGATTGCTCCACTACCATTCCTTTAGTAAGTTAATTAGTTGCCTTTCTTAAATGTTTACTATTTTGTATATATTAAAAAAATATTGTCTCTTGATATCTCTGGCAGCTCCTTCTGAAACAAAAAAGCCAAGTATTTTCTCAACAATAATTGTTTCTCTGATTGCTTTTTATTCAGATGTAGAAAGGCTTAGTTAAAGGAGATAGTTTGTAATTGTTTTAAACCCAAATTCCTAGAATACAAAAATATATTCTTTTAAAAATATCTTAACAAAAGAAAAATAGAATTTGTCCAATGATGATTCCATATTGAGTAGCTTTTAAAATATGCAAGTACCATTTTAGTCCTGTCAAAAAGTTATGATTTTGTTTCCAACCCCTTTAGCAGCTCAGAGTACAGAAAATAATTTGTACATGCCATATTTGTTAAATCACTAAACACACATTGAACAACTATGCACCTGGCATTCTGCTGGACACTGAGTATGCCCATTTCTGTCCTTACAGTGCCTTAAAGAACATCTTACAGTGTGTTGGAGCCGATGGCCATCTCACCAAAGGGAAGATGTTTAAACAAACTCCCCACCAGCTCTTATAGGGACCTGGTTTTCATCTAAAGATGTGTCTTTCCTCCTCTATTCCTCATGCTGTGCCTTTCTCTGTGTCCTCCCTGCTAATGCAGTGGGGACAAATGCGCTCAGAGAAATAACTGCAAAAGAATACCAAAAGATCAGAGCATGTTGGAAAGGCCGTGGTGACCTATCTCACATCAATGCTTAACCTCTGATGCTGCTTCTGAATCCATTAGAAGGCAACTAGAAGGACAAAAAGCAAGCAGTACTTGCCTTTTCATAACATCTGCCATCATTGCCAGAAATTGGTTCCCACAGATTTCAATATCAGTCTAAGACAGCAAACGACTAACAGGGAGTTAGAAATTAATCCTCCAAAGCAAAAAAAAGGGCAACCGGCAAAGTGGCAAAGTCTGTAAAACCCAAAACAGAAGAGCCAAGGAAAGCCATGGCCAGCAGGAGAAACTGTCTATACCTGTGCCTCTTGGTTTATTGGAAGCCAAGCTATTCTACCTCTGAATTAAAATATCCAGAGAACAATTCAGAGGCAATTCTTTCTGATCCAGTCATGTCAGAATCGAGTAGAGGGTGTGTCTTTTCTGTGCCTCTTCGTTTCCCCAATCTAAGCCACCACGAGAAAGGGCAGAGAGGAGAGGGTGTGAGCTGAGGTGATATGCTCTTCAAAACACGTACTGTCTTGTCCTTTCTCACCTTCAGTTTTCAGGGCTGTTCTTACAAAACATTGAAGGGTTGTCTTTACCCATGGTAGAGACACTGCGATACAGCAATTCATTTCCTTGACTTAATTCTTCTGCCTATCAGTCAACGAAGTGACTCCCCCATAAGGGAAGAAAAAAATATCACTTAATTTTTTTTGAAAATATTATCTTTGAGAATTTATATTACCATGACTGTGGATAAGAGATATGAAATGAAAAAAAATAATTAAATCCAAAGCAGACCCATTTGTCACAGAAACATATCTGATTACAGGGCCTGGTCAGGAGGCAAAAAGTGCATACAGATGAAGGCCAAGAGAATCCAAGATCCTCAGAACATGTGTTCTGTGTAAGAATGAACTTTTGCTTTCTTCATTTCCATTTGCACTTAGTGGAAAATGTTAAATAATGCAACTTTCTCTCCAAGGACATTTGAACATGGCATGCTTCTTCTAAGATTCAAATGCATCTTCACTGCTGTTTCCCTGACTCAATCAGTCATTGTCTCTAGGGGCTACAGCTTCTTCACTGTCCCTACTCACACATCCTTCCATGACAGCTCATGGCTTTTCTTTTGGGGGTCTACTCTAAACTGTCCGGTCTCAGATTCAATGCCATTTCCTAAAGAAACCTTTGCTAATGGCTGTGCCTGCTGCTTACTGCTGGCTCATTCAATTTATTTCTTAGTTGCTTTTATGGCACTTAATACAATCTCCTTAATCTGGCTTATTTGCTAGAACGCCATGCCTAATTTATTTACCGCTGGCCCCAGACCTAGCACATAGTGTTTGCCTAATGAATAGATAAATGAATGAGACCGCGGACCAATCACGAGGCTTTATAGCTCACATTTTTTTTCTAGACTTCTAATTCTCTGACAAAAGAGCTGCTATCCTTACTTGATGGACCCAGAAACAAATGTCCAGTTAAAGTCAAATAAATTTAAAAATGTAAAGTAGAGAGTGAGGGGTTCCACCGAGGTTTCTCTGACCCCAAAACAATGTTGATTTTTTTTTTAACCACAATCACATTGCCTTATAAGTAGGAAACATTTTTAGAAAACAGAATGTTTTATACTGTTTTTAATATCCAGAAACACTGAACCCTAACCTTACAGAACCTCATGGTCTTAGATCAAAATTCTTAATTATGCTGTCTTATTGAATATTTTTAGTTAAGGAGTAAAATTTCCATTACTTATCTATCCCAGTTCCCTCTCTCTCTCCCTCCCTTCCATTCTCCCTCCCTCCCTCCCATGCCCCCACCACTCCACAGGGAGGGTGATGCCTCCTAGGAGGAATCAACAAAATCTGTCAAGTCACTTGGAGTAGGGAATAGGCCCTCCCTCCTGTCTCTAGGTTAAGGGTGTATCCCTCCATGGGAAACGTGCTCCCAAAGTCCGTTTGTGCACCAGGGATTCATCCTGGTTCCACTGTCAGAGGTCCATTAGACTTCCCAGGCCTTCTAACTGAGACCCATGTTCAGGGGGCCTGAGTTGGTCCAATGCTGGTTTCCCACCTATAATTCTGGGGGTCCATGAGCTCCTCCTTGTTCAGGTCAGCTGTGGGTTTCTGTAGCCTGGTCTTGTCACCATTTTCTTATCACTCTTCCCTCTCTGCACCTGGATTCCAGTTCGGCTCAGTGTTTAGCTGTGGGTGTCTGCTTCTGTTTCCATAAGCTACTAGATGAGGGCTCTATGATGGTAGATATGTTAGTCATCAATTTCATTATCAGGGAAGGGCATTTAAGGTGGCCTTTCCACTGCTGCTCAGATTGTTAGTTGGGGTCATCCTTGTAGGTCTCTGGACATTTCTCTAGTTTTCTCTTGAAACTTATAATGGTTTCCTTTTTTATGGAATCTCTCTCTCTCTCTCTCTCTCTCTCTCTCTCTCTCTCTCTCTCTCTCTCCTTCTCTCTCTCTCACCTATCCTCCCCTGACTCAATCTTCCTAGTCCCATATGCTTTCCTCTCCTTCCCTTCTCTTTCTCCTAGCTCCCTCTCCACTTACTGCCCCCCCACTCCCAATGCTCAGGAGATCTTGTTCCTTTCCCCTTCTGTAAGGGACCTTATATGAATCTCTTAGAATCTTCCTTGCATCCTAGTTTCTGTGGCAGTGTGAATTAAAGTCTGGCAATTCTTTGCTCTGTGTCTAAAATCCCTATATGAGTGAGTACATATCATGTTCCTCTTTTTGTGACTGGGTTACCTCATATGTAAAATAAGAAAAAATAAATAAATTTAAAAAAGGAAAAGAAGTCTTCTTTACTTACTGAGGGCTACTTACAATTAACATGGTCTCACTCTATATCAAGTATAAGACCAACCAACATATTGGTAAATTCCACTCACTCCTTTTCAAAATTCATGCTCTTTGTTTAACAAAATTTCCATCTATAAATAAAATAAACTTCAAAATATATTTTGTTTAAAAAAAAAGATTTCCATTACTTGTCAAGTAAGTTTGACATCCTTAACCACTCCACCCACAATAACTCAAAACCATCAAGAGGAATCGCTCATGATGGTTAATGAATGTACATTGTTTAGTCAGATAATGACTGTGGTTGACATCTCATAATTGCTTATGAATTTCCTTCCTGAGTGTATAAATCAAGACATCTGTATGCAAGCTTAATTTATAAGACTGGTTTGGTTTGGATATTCATAATCTTTAGGAGACAAATATACAACATAAGCCCTCTAAGTACAGATGGAATGATATATGTTTGTGGGCATATACATATATACAGATAAATACACCTATGTCTATGTTCAAATGCACATATAAACTATATATTTTATACAGCCATGTAAAATTTATATCTCACTGGAAAACTAAACATGCTCAAAATATATTGGCAAGTGATATACTGAGCCCATTTATTTGCTAAGTTCCTATTTGTTAGTCTGTTTTCTGATTTAGGTATTGAAGCCAAGATTCTTTTTAAAATTTTATGCCTTGTCAAAATCAGATTCATTTTACTCTACTTCTATTTTCCAGCAGAGTTCTATTCATAACAGCTTTATCTATGTGTGCCTCACTAATGACATTAAATAGAGTACTCTCTGAAGTGTGAAACCCATGGCCCTAACAGTACAGAGATGATTTATTTATATGGGACTTTTCACCAGAGATGAAGTAGGAAACAGTTGTAGACTCTGTGAGTTGCCAGAGTGGATCCAGGCTCAGCTGACAGTGACCATGATACTAGCTTTCCATTTAGACAGTAGTAGTTTCCTTCTTGGGTGAATATACTTAAAGAAAACACATGTACTATTAAAACATATTATGTAGAAACAATTTAACACCTAAAAATTCAAAACATATTTTAAAAAGTATATGCTGGGACATACAGAGTGGCAGAATAATGCAAATCATATGTAAATGACTAATGGAATAAAACTGAAGTCTTAAAGTCAGAGGTCAAGTGTCAGAAACTGAGTGACCTTGACTAAGGTACTCAACCTCATCTAAAAATAGCAGCAGTCACCTTAGCGTGCTTCTCTAAGTGGACCAACTTTTCAGCTAGAACATAGCACATGCCCAATAAATTATCTGTGATGATAATCTTTATTACTGTGAATGAAATAGTTAGCACAGAACCTGGCACACAGCAGATGTCTGGCACATCTGGATGGGCACTCACTCATTGGGATAGCTTCTTTCACCATATTGTGGAATCTCTGAAAGACAGGAATGTACTGCATATAATTGATGTTGTGTGAAGAATTGTATGTAAACAGTGCCCCATCTCAAAAGCCGTGACTCAGAGGAAGGTACACTGAAAATACAAGACATCCTATAGACAGACAGTAGCTTTCTTCTGTGCAGAATACATATTGGGATATATGTTCTACTGTGTTAACAAATATATGTTAACCATCATTGGTCATATCTGGCTTGTAAATGCAAAGGTTGGAACATAATGAATCTTGGGGCACTTTCTTAAGTCTTCTCCTAGAAAAAAATTATGTGTCAGGAAATTCTATCCCAAATAGAACACACTTTAAAGACATGTCTTGAGAGGAAAATATATTAAGATGGACAACCAGCCATGATTTGGAAAACAGACTTGGAATGTTGTAGAGAAGCATGGGGAAATGATTATTTAATGAAGCCAATCTGAGGATTCCGATGAGGCTAAGTGGAGATAAGCGGAATTTAAAAGTTACTGTTTAAACAAAAGCTTGTGAATCAAGAAAATGGAAACTTTCCAAGACAGAGGCCCTGCCATAGAGAGCAGAGTGAGAAAGAGAAATGAGTGTGGGTTTCTGAAGCTCTGCTGAATGTAGATAGGACAACATGTCTTTCTTTGCAATTGATGGACATTCTGCCCATCTTATCCATCTAGCATCATATATGCTTTGGAAGGGAATAAAAGACATGGATCTGGAAGGTAAATGTTTTGGTATACATAGTTACGTAGTCAGCAAATGTTTTCCATAATTACAACCTATCTCTACTTCTAATTCAACCAATGGAAATTCCTAAATACCGTCTAATACCTCATTTCTCAAGCTATCTCAAATGAATTTCTATAAAACTAGGTCTGATCAGGATTACAACATGGTTGACAAAATGCACTCAATTGTGTTGTCCTCTCAGTCTCTCCTATTAAAGTTGTCCACACAGCTCTTTTTCATGTTTCAGTTGGTGGTAGCTCTAAGGCAACTGTCCTGTAGACTGTTAAGCCTTATGGTCTTGTGATCTGCTGCTACGTGAGGCTGGTCCCAGATACTCAAGCTATTATTAGATGCTTGAGACATTCATCCCTACCTTATAAACATGATATGGAGGCAGAGGTCCTGAAGGCTGTGGGAAGAACTGGACATCCCCCATGTGCTAAACCTTCCTGAACAGTCTTCCTGCTGAAGAAAAACTCAGTAAGTAAAGTGCTGATGATACAAGCCTGAAAACCAGAGTTAAATGCTCAGAACACGTGTTTAAAAAAAATCAACAAAACCCCAAATGACAACAAGACAGGTATGGCAGCATGATTTTATAATCCCAGTGCTGAGGAGACAGAGAAGAGCAGATACTGAGGCCTGCTGGCCAGTCAGCCAACCTACTTACTACTACATTCTGGGATCGTGGAAAACCTCATCTCAGAAAACAGACAATGCTAAAGAACAATATCTGAGGTTTACTTGACTCCTGACATTTACCTGAAGATCCACATGCACATATGTGTCCCCCATATGCACCAGCACATATGCAAACACACACACACACACACACACACACACACACACACACACACACACACACCTTGGCTATAGAGTTCCGAAAGCTTCTTGGTTGTTGAGTTTGTGAAGGTACCTAGCTAGAGGAAGGGGAAGCTGGGGACACTTTCCCTTGGGCATCACTTCCCTCTAGCTGCTCATCTTTGTCCTTTAAAACAAACTAAATATAAAAGAATGTCAAAAATTCTGGATCTGACATATTGCTTTGCTGTGATGACATTGAAGCTACTGCTCTCATATTCATATTTGTTGTAAATAGAGATTAGATGTAGAACTCAAACATTTATTTGTTCTTTTTTTAATGAAAGAATACATCATGTATGGGTAGCACTTTACCGCACTATGCATATCATATGCTGAGACACGTAGTATCATTTTCAGGGTCCAATCATTAGGCCCAGTAGAGCCCTTTCTGAAAACTTCCCTATTAATTTTCCCATGTCTTAGCATATCCATAGACTGCCAAGAAGTGACTGCCCCAATCTTGGCTTCTTTCTCTGTTAGAATTCATCCATATTGAACTTTCTCTCATCAGCTGTGAGGTTACCCTGAAAGTTTACAAGAAAGGAAAGATTAGCCAGGCATGTTAGCACATGTCTATAAGCCCTCAGTACATTCAAGAGGCAGAGACAACTGGATTGCTATAAGTTCAAGTCCTGCCTTGAGCATGCAGGACAATTCATGATTTTCATCACCAGTTTTCTGAGAAGTATGTAGCAGTTTTTCTTCTTAATGGTAAGGGAGTATATCTCCTTATGCTTGTTCTTCTTGACACTCAAATTGTCCTATTTGAGTTCTGGGTGATTGTGTAGTTGCGTGGTCAGTCTTCTGAAACTGTCTCTTCTACTCTTCATGGCTGGCTCCCTTGCCCTCTGGCCAAAGCAACCCCAGGCTTACTTTAGTCCACTCTCTGCTACTGGTCTGGAATTAGTCACTTCTCTCAGAAATCCAGTTCCATTTACAAAGAAACATTAATAAATGATCTGAGCACCGAGGTTGTGAGTGTGAGTTGAGACTAGATGCTTATTGCTTCCAAATTTTTTTAATAAGGAAAGGAGAAGGAATGGTTTCCTATAGATACTTCCAAACAGTACTAGAAAGACAATTTGCTTATTTAATCCTCCTCTCTCTCTCTCTCTCTCTCTCTCTCTCTCTCTCTCTCTCTCTCCCAGAGATACAGAAATATAGGTACTTATCAACAGAATTTCTTTATCATGTACTCATAGAAATTTCAAGTTAAGATCCTAATACTGCCACTGGCAATAAGATTCCTAAATATCAAAGCTATGCCCTTCCATTCCCCTTTCTGAGGGGGGGAAAGACAGCAGTGAGAATATACATGGTATTCTAAAAAGCTATTCATGTGTTCCAGACTGAATTTCCTATACTATACTGGGACTTTTATCAAATTTTGAGATTTGAACACTTGGTAAACTGTTTAGTCCATTATTTGAAGTTTGATTTAATGGCCTGCCTATTTTATTCTGCTTGGGCCACACTCCACTGTTCTTTATCCCACCTGGTATCAGGACAATATATGCTCCATGGGGGGCAAGGATATTGCCTGTGATTCACCAGATTATGCAGTACTAGGCCCAGTGTTGGGATGCGTGTGCACACAGACCTGAGAGCATCAGACATCTGTGCATTTCATGGGAAGTCACAGAGAGACTCAGTGTCTCTGTAGATCTAACAGTTGTTGGTAAAAAGAACAACCACTAACATCTTTAGATTCTTTGTCATTGTATTAAAATATATCTTCCAGGATCCCTCCCCCCCCAACCTGTTATTTATAGAATAAAAGCTAAAGATGTTTATAGAAATCTATTTCAGTCGCTTTATGTCAAATACAAAACAGAGTAACCCAGAGATTCAGTATTTTACCCAAAGTTACTCAGAAAACACCCAAGAAATCCAAAATCTGGACCCAGAGCTCCTTTTTCAGGACCTAGAAATGTGTCCTCTTGGTACCCTGGGGTTCACAACATCCTCTCTGGACTGGTGAAGATAGAACTATTTTTCATCTCTAACTTCAACTTGCATTAAAAAATAAAAATCTAATATTGCTAGAAACAGTAATAAATCACTGCTTTGTGTAACCCAGGGGAACATCAGTGAATTAGAAAACAATTTGAGGAATATTTACAGACTTCATATTTGATTGAATTCCTGACTTCAGAAAAAATTGGGGCTTGTCTACTATTCTTTATTCCTGATTACCAATTTTCCTCTGACTTTAAAGCCTAATAGAGGACTGGCTGTTCTCCCTCCCCTCTCATTAGATCCAACATGAAACATCTGATCATCAAGAGGCCTTGTACCCACGATGGCTCTATAGCCAATATCTGTCACAAAGGCGGCAAAATACTCGATACTGCGATTTTGACTAACATGGGGAGTGTACTTTAGTAATGCATCTACTTTGTACTTAAAGGTTTAAGTGACTTACTGCAAGTCTAAACACAGAAACCTCAGGTGATGAGAGAGGTTTTTCGCTATGCTGTGAATTTATGTTCCTCTTGTTGGTTGATGAACAAAAGCTGATTGGCCAGTAGCCAGGAAGGAAGTGAGGCTACCAGACTAGGAGAATGCTGGGAAGGGAAACACAGAGAGTGGCCAGGGAAACGTTATGTAGCTGCTGAAGAAATACCATATCGAAGCAGTTACAGATTCATGGCAATACATAATTTAATTGAAATGGATTAATAATTAAGAGAGAGATAGCCAATAAGAAGCCTTACCTGTTGACCAAACAGTTTATACATATTTATTTGGGTTCAAAGGGTTGTGGCACCAGGCAGAGCAGAAACTCGGTCTGTACTTAAGTCACTTTTACACCAAGCTTCTAGGGCAGTGATTCTCAAGCTTCCTAATGCTGTTACCCCTTACTACAGTTGATCGTATTGCAGTGACCCTCCCCCAACCATAAAATGATTTTCGTTGCTACTTCATAACAGTAATTTTGCTACTGTTATGAATTGTAATGTAAATATCTGTTGGGTTTTGTTGTTGTTGTTGTTGTTGTTGTTGTTTTGTGGTGTTAGCAACCCCTGTGAAAGGGTCATTTGATCCCAAAGGGTCACAACCCACAGGCTGAGAACCATTGCTCTAGAATAAGTATGTACTAATCAGGTGAGATTATTATTTGAATAATAAATGGACCGCCAGGTGTGTGAGGACTATTTTGGAAGTTTCAGTCTACATGTACATCACCTTATTCACATACCTTTTAAATTTCATCTCCCTGTAAAATCTCAACATCTTTGGTACAGACTTTGATGGGGACATCATCTTCTCAAAACATACTGCAACCTACCTCTACATTTTATGGCTTTACAGACGTGTTTTTAAATCATGATAATGATGGTCATTATACACGCGCACGATGGGCGTGCACACACACGTGTTGGATATATAATTTTTAGTGATATTGATAGAATATTGTCATTTCTCTTAAACCATGATTTGAAATTTGTCCAGTTTTATGTGTTTGAAGAAATTTTTTTTTCTCAAAGTCTTTAGAGACCAGCTCACGGCTTAAATACATTTCCCGAAATGGGATTTTGCTTTTTACAGGTGAGGGCCAAGAGGGTAAATCTGAGATTTTTAGTAGAGCATCATTTGCTAATAACAAGCAACACTAGCACATGTGTGTGATCCTCAGTTGGAAGCTGGGAAAGAAGGACTATTCCCTTCATTGGGTAAGCAGTAAGTGTGTGGGACATGATGCTAAATGATAGAAAAGATACACAATAAATGCAAGCACTTTCCTTTTCTACCTTATCACACACTCCACACCCATTTCTCAGAAAAAAAAAATACTGTTGTTAAAACCTTTTAAATATAGCCACATAAATTCTATGTTTATAGCAAGTCCATATTTGGCATTTTAATTTTTAACAAATAGAATAACACCCATTTATTTTTGCATATTTATTAAGCTTCCTACTATTTTGGGTCTTGAACTAAAGTTTAATGGAATCGATATGGTGTCTGTTCACTTTGCATAAACAAATGAGCTTATAGATAGACAAATTTCTAGATTTATAACTGCCAAATCAAGAAATATGTGCATCTAAAATTTAACACACATGGCCCAGATTTTTTTTTGAACAGTTTGCATCAGTTATATTCTAAAATGTATATAAGAGACTTAAGTATCTTTTTCTAGAAACTGAAAATTCCTATTTCCCCATCCCACTTTTCTCAGTGGGATTAGTTTTGATCTTTGGGTTTTACAAGAATTCTTTGAATATTAGCTAAGAATGTTCTGTTTTTGTATTTATGCTGAACATATTCTTAACATTCTGTGTGCACTACTGATGTACAAAAGTTTTAAGTTTTGTGGTGCCGAATGTATAATTTGTTGTCTTACCTTCAGTTTCTGCTTGGGAGGATTGTTCTCCAAGACTTCATGATCATCACTCTTTATATATATCTAAACTTTTAGAGCATATAAGGAAAAATATGATAAGGTCTTACCTTTTTTTTTTTTTTCAAAATTGGTTAGTTGTTTCAAAACCATTTATTTGAGTAGCTACATTTGAATTTTTTGTTGTTTGCTAAAACCCATATGTATCTATTTGAATATGCAAACTTATTTCTGGACTTTGAGCAGTTTGTTTTCCATCAATCTATGCCACAACAGAACTATCCAATTACTTAGTCTTAATGTTTTCCAGCAAGCAATTCCCTCTATAGAAACATTAATTTTTCAGAATTATCAGAGTTTTACCTTTATTAATTATTTGGTATTTTATTTTACATAGTTTTCTATCTGTACTTTTCTAACAAGCTCAAGTTCTGCAAACAGTGATTGAAATTTGGGGTGAGAACAAAAACCTTATTACTCTAACTGAGGTCATTTTGAATTGATCTATCAATATAGAGTACAGTAATGTTTCTATGATATAACTATTTCTACCCATGATGCTTGATTTGTTCAAGTTTCCTTGTTAGACATAGTCTTAATATTTTCTATATAAATCTTGTACATATTTTTTTACTAAGCCCATTTGAGATATGTTAAACTCTTCTTATGTTTATACATTACATGCATATTTCTTGGAAGACTATTTTATTAATAATCCTATTGGCCAATAAAGTCTATTAAATGCCTCTTTGGCATATGTTAAAGGAAAAGGTTATCTACTCTTTTGCCATGGAATATTTATGGAAGAAGACCAGTAAAACATGGGTTCAAGCCAATAGACAGTCTTTATCAGCCAGCAGATGAATACACTGATTGTTTGGGACCTGAGTGCTGTCCCGAGTCTTTCTCAGGGTGAGCTTTTAAACACACAAACCACATCCTGGGTTGACACACCTCAGTTAGCAAAACTGTTAACCAGAAGCAGAACCACAGAAGCCAAAAGCAAGCTTAGTACACATAGGCACTTTCCCAAAAGTATGGACTCTGATGGACATTCTCATTATGGAACTTGTTGCTTGGTTCTCATTATGGCACTTGTTGCTGCCTATGTCCTTGGTTTCAAGGCCTGAATGGTACTTCCATCATGGTGTCAGTGGTGCTGAGATCTGAGGGCCTCTTACAGTCTTTGATGTATTACTGGGCTTAAATATATTCAGATGTTCTCTCATTGAACCATCCTTGCATTCATTGGATAAATACAACTTTTCTAGGACATACTATTTTGTAAATGGCCCACTTAGTTCTATTTGCTAATGTCTGAGTTAAAAGCAATTCCAAGTTTTCGTAATAAGAGTCATGTCTGTTTTGTTCACTTTACACCAAGCACATACAATCTAACACTGTGCCTAAAGCAGAACCTGAAATTCTCAAAATAAATAAATAAATAAATAGTGGTGAAAACCTGAGTGGTTCTGAGTCACTTCACTGGGTTTTTGCTAAACTCCCCTGGTCTGTGTTAGAAAGAGAAGCCATGACTAAGAGCAGTATAAAGGTCAAAAAATTGGTCATGTGAGGATGTATCCAGGTCCTCTGAATGCTTGTTTTGCATGCCATTTTAGATTACTCACAACCTCTTAGGATCTTTCTTCCCCTGTTCCTGTTCTGATAAGACATTTTTTTTTTTTGAGCAGTCTTCCCACACAGACATCTCTGACATGACCAAGCCTAAGTTTGAGGGACAAGCTGTTTTATATTATTGAGGGATGGCTAGGTTGCGTGGCAGGACCAAGTCCATCCAGAGCTTAGAGAGGAACTAAGCTGAACTAGCATATACCAGAAGTTAGCTCAATGATCATAACTTAATTGGCACAAGCTAAATTGCCTAACCAGGATTCTAGACAACCATGTAGAAGCCCCCCAGCAAGTTTCCTTTAGCACCCTTTCCTTTACTCTCTTACTTACCTTCCAGACAGTGGTAAATGAGATCCTACTTTTTGGTATCTCCACAAACAGCTGCAGGGACAGCCTTGAAGAACCCTGAACAGGGAATCCCCACCAGTTTCCTAGTCCAGCATGTGGAAACTAACAGTTAAAAGAAACAACCAGATTTTGCATCAAACAGCTAGGATGATGATCTACATAAAAGTGCTGACTAACTTTGACTGCTCTGCTCACATGTAGTTATTACAATACTCTGTAATTCCTTTTATGCAGTAGTGTTTCTTTCCATTATTTCTACCTGTGTTTCTGTACTGTGGTCACCCAATCAATAGTTAAAAAATTGGACCTACTATTTTATTTAGGAAATATCCTTGGTTATCTTGTACTCAAGCAGGTAATATTTCGAGTACACTAATGCTCTGATTTGAAACTTTTATTGCCAATAAATCTCTTGTTCATTATTCCTCATTTAAAAGATAGGGGCCAAAACATTAGGGTTGTGGTTTATGTAATCAGCTTTCCTTTAGTCTATCAAAAGGGCAGTTGGTGCTGCTGATTAAATGAATGTTTTGATACCCTATTAAAGTGCTACTTTTGTTCATAGGTGAAGAACCCCATAAATCTCTAGTGCAAATAGATTTATAATCTAAAATACAACTGCGTTGGCATCTGTTTAAGGCTACAAGAATTGAACTTTTCTCTGCATGGTGAGAGTCAAATCCATCTTTGAATTGGATTTTAGGATAGTTTAAGCTTCAAGTGATTGTTCCATGGGACACTGACAAATGGCTAACTTCACACACAAACAGTAATCGGTCCTTATAAATTATGCATTTGGACAAGAATCATTTACTTATTTGTGGGAGGGAGTCATGTTAACCAAACCCCCCTTTTTCCTCTTCAACTTATGGTCAGAGACCTGGCCTGGGACCACTTAAGATGGTTGCACCAACATCTGAAGGAAGCAGAAACCACAATGAACAGATGATCCTGCACACTGAATCACTCCTACTTCAAAGATGAAGCCTTGCAGTACTGTGCCAACTCTCACTTTTTCCACATTACATAATCTTCTTCTCTTATCCAGCATTTCCATGCAGCCATCACGTAAGTGGAACCAGGAGTGTGGTTTCGTTAATGCTCCATGTTGATATTGATGGGCTTCGGAATAGCAGGTCCCTTGTTGCCTAGCAACCAAGCAAAGTGCCTCAGCCCACTGACCTCAGTATGGGTACCACTTGCACAAATGCAGCTCATAATTGAATGGATTGTTGCCTGGTTCCCAATGATTCCCAGACATATTTAGTGCCTTCAGCCCACCCCAATGAGGCTTCTGATTAAATACAGTGATTGTGCTATTTTTCCCTTGTGGTCTGAAGTTTAATCATAAAACAAGTGTCAGACGTTAATCCAAAAGACAAGATTTAACAACACTATGGTCACTGACTCTGAGAACAGGGCATTTGGTTGATGGAGAATCAGGGGCCTTTTTTCCATTGTCCTAAATAGAGGAATTAAAATGTACTTGGTATTGTTTTCGTTTTGTGTTACAAATTTTCATCAAACCTAAATAGCTGTCTTGCTCATTGCTAGAAAGTAGCATATATCATATATTATAAAAACTGCATATTAATACATATTATTCAAATTTTAGAAAAACAATAATTTAATCTTTTTTTTACATATTTGTGGGGGGGTATGTGTGTGTGTGTATGTGTGTGTGTGTGTGTGCATCACATGGTACTTTACAGATCAGAGGACAACTTATAAGTCATTTCTTTCTTTCTACCTTTTGTGTCCTAGGGATCAAATTCAGGGCCTCGGGCTTGGTACAAGTACATTTTACCCACAGGATCATCTTACTGCCCCCATATTATCTCTTTTAATTATCACAACACTACAAGGAAAATACTACAGGATTCCTGTGTTTCACATAGAAGAACTGAAGTGTGACAAGACCATAGACCTAGTTGGTAGCCAAGCCATGGCTCATACCTAGGTCTATCTTGGTAAATTACAGTCCAGTGAGAAGTAAAGCTCATCCTGTACCCTAATTCAAATTGTCAATGCTTCCCATTTTCAAAATTCTCAAAGCAATGACAACTCACAGCCACAAACATTGGAGCAAATGAGCTCTCTAACTAAACTTTAGGCACGTGACTAAGATTTTACTAACACATCATTCATCTCAAGAGTCAAGGAAAAGTAGGTATTTGGCTTATTCACAAGTAACTTTTACTGAGTGGCTATCATGTACTTACTCATCAGTATGAGCCTCCTACAGGAGCCCTTTATTATTATCACTTACGTGGACTAATGGAGTCTTTCCTTCAGGAGAGCTAAAGGTCAGAGAGCCACTCCTCCTGAGTAAACTGTCAATAAGCAATAGAGTCAGTCCTCAAGTCCAGGATTATCAAACTCCAAAGCTCATCAGAAAAGCAAACAAAACCTCTGGCTGAACACTTTTGTTTTGAGAGAACATTCTTCCTGTTCTTCAGTTACCTGGGCATCTGTGAGGCATTTCCAGAAATCATACCAATTATGATAATGACTGGAAGAGCTGACTGCTGTAGAGTGCCTCTCTGTCTGGACCCCTGCTCTCTGTTGCTAAGCACTTGGTACATTTCCTTTCTCTTGAGCTTTACAGCAACCCTGAGTCCTGGTAATGCTCCCATTTCAAAGCTGAGGCAACCTGGTGTAGTCCTGGAAGTTTGTCCTTTTTTTCCTCATCAGCCCAGCTAAACCCTCGCTTCCAACTTAGCCATCCCCTGTTAACAGTCTCCTGGTGAAGTAGAATATGTTTGGCCCTTTCTGCCACTGAGGAGCTACTGCTGTCTCAATGTCCATGTGTATCCATTTTGGATACTAGAAGCCAGAACATGCCTCCAGGTCGCACACTCTCAGAAACAGACAGCCCAAATACATTTGCATTATTAACCTAGGAGAATTAAAATTCATGCTGGAATAGTGAAATTTCCACAGAAGTACAGCAATGAACAAGATTGAAAGAAAGGGAGAGAGACAGAGGGGGGACACAGAAAGAGACAGACAAAAAGATTATGAGAGAGAGAGAGAGAGAGAGAGAGAGAGAGAGAGACTTCTGTGTATAAACTTCTACTTTTTTCCAGGATTACTTTGAACCACTTCAACTGACTTTTGCTTGGCACTTTGCACATTTGCCAAATTTCACTTCCTCCTTTGACAGTGTACAGTCTACAGGACCTAGCAATCTGTAAAATCCAGATTAGTAGGCTCCCCCAGTCCAGCCAAGTAGCGCCAAATATAATATTGAGCCTTGCATCATTACCGAGCACACTTAGCGCTCTCACAAACCATTATGGTCTGAAATGGAATGAAAATCACCCTGGGAACATTGTTGCTGTGAGGGGAAATCATTAACGCTTGACTCACCAAGAGACACTTCAAGGTCTCACAGCTACAGGAACAAGATTTACATTCCAGTCTTCCCATCCCAGTGGGCTGGGAAGCGAGAAAGGAGAGAGGAATTGTGACATCAAATCCCAGGGCACGGAGGATGCCCTTAGTTTATTTAGTTGGCTTGAGATGGGGTAACCAGATAACCAAGCCTATTAAAACTATTTGAAACAGAAGCAAGAAGTTCCTGAGTGAGATGGGAGGAACTCCCTTATGAAGTTTCTGAGGTCTAGAGCTTGTCCTCGGTAATATCTGTTTTGTTGCTCAAGGAATTTCTGTGTTTATCCCTGAATCCTCCCTCTCAGTTCAAGGTGAGTGGTTTCAGGTTATTCCTTGCTCCACTGGCATTCCAGAGGCAATCTCCAAGAACTATACTGGGAGCAAGGGTGACTCAAATGAGGCTCCCAAGCATCTCCTGTCTGTCTCTGAGATACACCTGTTGTTTCATTGTCATTGTTTTGATATCACTTCTGTTTTCTCCTAGAAACCCATCACTCCCTGTCCATGTTGCAGGCTATATAAACTCTTCTGCCAGGTCCAAGGGTGGGTAGAAGTATCAAGTCTTGCCAAGCAGAGAGTCCACTCCTTCTGATCCCTGAGGCAGTTCTGGAAAGTTAGCCCTCCCTGGGTGAGCGAATGCTAGGCTTGCTCACATCTCTATCTAATCCCCATCCTTTCTATGTCTGTGATGTACCAAGAGCCTTGCTTTCCTTTTCAATGAACTATGTATTACATTGCTTATTCTGAGAATAGCCTAGAAAGTGTCATGCCTTTTACAAAATAGTAACTATTATTTATGAACCTGCAAAGGTCAGTCCATTATTAACTTTTTAGGTTCTTCCTGACTTTTTCCATTTCACAATTTCCAAAGTGCCCTTTATAACATTCTCTCTCGTAACACCTCTTCATCTTCAAGTCACTCAAATTCCTACCAACCATGATTTTATCTTTCTTCTGTTCTTTCTCATTCCTTATCCTTTCTTTCATATCCACAAGGAACCTGGATAAACTTTGCTGTCTTCTGGGCACTCAGTTGGCATGGAGCTACAGCACTCAAACAAATGTGTGTGTGTGTGTGTGTGTGTGTGTGTGTGTGATGTATATACATATATACATGCATATATGCTATGCATCTGTTTTTTGATGCCTCGACACCTGAGGACACACTTTTGCATTTGTGATAGCATCTTGTGCACAGCACAGTCTTCCACATATAAACTTCTTTTTTCCATAATTACTTTGAATCCACTTCAACTTACCTTTTCTTGTCACCTTACACATTTCCCAGACTCGACTCCATCCTTTTCATTCCACACTGCTTGACAGGCTTTTGTGTCCCTGTCCTGAGTAGTGCACAGGAACAAAGAGAAGATGTGTGGAGGTGAGGCACCCCCAGACTTGTACATGCTGTCTGTGGAGAGCATGAGGCTAGACGTGCAGGCAGTCTGAGCAATGATTCTGAGAATGAGGCAAGACAATGGATACATGGTGGGACCATAGGAGTGTGGTAGTCAGCTGGCTGCGGAAGAGTCAGAACTCAGCGCCCCTTGTAGGCTCTACCCTAAGGCAGTATGGGAAGATACTTTATGAAGTTCTGAGTGAGTGTGTGGCTGACATAACATAGCCTTATAAAGGCCCTAGTGCCTTAGACCCATGGGAATGGCAAAGCTTTCCTGGGTGAGGCTTACAGTGAGAGCAAACCTTTCTTCGGATGCAATGAGGGCAAAACTTTCCTCTGATCCAAGTGTAAATGTATACACAGAGATTACCAACCACAGCTTCCTCCTCTTACTCCCTCTACAGTTACCTCCTACTGAGATTAGCTAAGGTCCAGCTGCATACCATAAACCACCCTCTTAGATTCAAATATATAAAATATGTTAAATTTTCTGGAGCAACAACAGCCTACCAAACCCAGCTTTTCTGTACATATGTCTGCGTGTATGTCTTTTCTTCTGTTTCTCATCACGCAAGACAGGTCTCTAGGGCCAAAGGAAAGCATTGTAAGACAGACAGAATCCCAGGCAATATCCATAGTATGGGCATAGCATAAAAATGGAGAAACTGGAAGGCTGTAAGAGCACCCAATGCCTAGATAACACATGTAGCAGCAGCTGCCACCCTACATTGGTGGCTGGGCATGGTAGTTTCAATTTCCCATGTATCCTAGAGAGGGGAAAAGACCCCACCTCACAGATCACTAGGGTTCATCTATGATTCTGGATTATGGCATGAGCACTGAGAGCATGCAGTTTATCAAAATAAAACATAGGCCAATGCTGACACTTGTAAGGTGCAGAGTATGCTGGGAGTGCTTCCCCACATGTGAGAGGCCACAGCTTACTAGAAAACTTAGATAGGTGTGAATACCCAGTCAAGGACTGCACCAGCAAATGGGTCCACTTCACTCTATAAATATCTTCCAAGGTCTCAGGCAGAGGTCTCAATGTGTCTAGGAGTGTCAATAGCCAACAGATGTGTGTGTATGGTGGAGGGGGGGCTTACTGCCTTAACCGTAGGAAAGTCACCCAAGCTCATCCATCTGGGATTTTCTGCAGCCCAACTCACCCATAAACGTCAAAGCCAACATGAGAGGAAACTTTGTGAAGAAATACATTTCCATCCTTCCTTGTCATAGGTAAAATAATGGCTGGCTCTGTTTTCTTTCCTTCTGAAGAGAAAACAGCTCACAGCAAATCAGGATGCCTAGTTTCAATATCCTCATCCTGAGAATCCTTTACAGTCCCCAAATTGTTCCATCAGACAGAGTTACAAGCCCATGAAAATGCCACATTCAATATTTTTAAAATCTAATCCCCTAAAATTCCAAGCCCTGGCTGTCAGCAGACAGCAAGAAGCCTCTCCCATCCAAAGGATTTCATTCAGATTCATCTTGGCCAGAGACAGGTAGGAGAAATAAGGACAAGAGGAGAGAGCCAGAAAGAACACAAGTGGCTGGCAGTAGGAGACCTTGAGCCTCATTAATTCAGACCCTCTCTTCCATAACCCTTAGGGTCACTGGTGTTACAGGCTGGCAGGTGGATGGATCTTGGTGGAGTGGCATTTAGAAGGAGAGATGTGACCAGACTGAAGGAGTACCCATTAACTACTGAGTGACAGAAATGAGACTTGCTGGCCATTCCCTGGCTCATTGCCCAGGAGAGGGAGAACAAACGTGGCTCTGGTGACTCAACCCAGAGGAGCTTACCCAAAGACAATTACAGAATGCAAATATTTGTAAACTGCATGGCTGTTTAGCTCTCTTCGGAGTACTAAACACATGTATTGTATTCTCAAGCCAAGAGTGATGCTTTCTGCTTCTGCAATTCCCAGACCTGCAAGGGTCAAAGGCAGGAATTTGCTCTATGTGTGTAAATCTGATTGGAACATACACTGTCACCCAACCATAGGTGTCTTATTGCTGAGGTGGGTGTCTCAGCCATGGTGCATAAGGCAGAGCATAGCTTCCTTTGGATAGGAATTGGAGAAAGAGGAAAAAGGACTTGAGATTTTTTTTCCCCACCCAATGGACTAAGGTCTCCTACTATCTTATGTCTCTGAGACCAGAGGGCAAGCTTCAGTGGCCCCAAATCTATGGGAGCTGATCAGACAGCTATAGCAAAGTGCACATGGCAGGATTAGGATGGGGACCAGGTGGCAGCACTCTGTGGGAGAAGTGTCCTCTGAAGGACACTGATTATTCTCCAAGTGCAATCACCATGTTTTTAAAAGGAAATACAGGTGATGGGAGATGCGATTCTGTAAATATGTTTCTCATACTGGTTTAATGAATAAAGAACTGTTGGCCAATAGGAAAGCAAGATAGGCAGATGAGGAGGAAAGAGGGAGTAGGGAGGAGTCAGCATGGAGAGACGGGGAGACCAGACACCTGCCCCACTCCCCGGTAGGTGAAACCATGTGGAAATACATAGAAATGGGTTAATACTTAAGATAGAGCTAGCCGATAAGAAATTAGTACCTGGCCAACAGAATTATATCTAATACAGAGTCTCTGTGTGTTAATTGGGGCTGGGGTGGCGGCAGGACAAGACCAGGTGGCTTGTGGAAAAACCATACTCCTTACATACAGGCTATAAAGGCTCTAAATATTGAAATATTACTGAAAAGATGGGTCAACTTCTAATACATGCCTGAGAATTATAAGAAACAATGTAAATAGCTAATTAATACCCTAGAATTGTGGGGGTATGGCAGGGTGTCTTTTCTGGTCAAAGTGCAGTGGGGAAAAAGTTAGAAACTCAACCAGGAACCTCCTAGAAATGTTGAACATGCTCCATGCCATGTTCCTAGCTAGGAGCTCGAATGTTCGAATCAGGAACAAACTAAGGAAAAGTGGGAGAAAGGGGATGCTGAAAACCCCTGGCCACACAAACCCGGAACATGTGCCAGACTCGTGGCTATTTCCAAAATGCAGTAAAATCTTAAGTGAAGGAGTGAAATCTGTTTCTGAGTTCGGTGACTGGGCTCAGAATGGGAGACTGTCCAAAGTTTATGGTCACTACAGTGATTGTATGTGACCTTTGCCCCACCCCATCTTCTCTGTCAGTCATGGTATCCTTCCAGTTATAGCAATAATATGGGATGCCCAATAATGCATTTGAGACCCAGGCTGTTTTAGGAACCATGATATGGGATACTCAATGATATACTTGAGACCCGGGCTGTTCTGTGAACCGTGTAATCATCTCATGTAGAAAATAAAGATAATAGACCATTAAAGGTACAGTACAAGTGAGAATGTAGCTGTGTCACACTTTTAGAAATACTCAGCAATGACAACCAAGCTGTCTATGTAGACAGCTATATCTCAAACAAACAAGCCCCTCATTAGAAACTTCCAGAGACATTTCATTCCTTAAGCAGACCTCCTTCCTTTGAGAAATTGGCTTCAGGCAACAGTAACAGTGATCATTTGTTGATTTGTCTCTTCATTAAGTTGGATCTCCCCACCCCCTACCCCCTGCTGAAATAAGTAAGTAAGTAAATAAATAAATAAACAAATAAATAAATAAATAAATAAATAAAACTGCTGGAGGCCTGGCTCCATCTCCAAATGACTTCTATCAGGCTTCCCAGGCTGTCCAACACAGACTGACCCTCGGAGGAACATGGAAGAAAGAGTTCATGGCACTTGTCTAGAGACATGTCTGCTGTGACTTGTGGCATCTGGCCTGTCTTCTCTCAGTATTTGTTGGGTATAGAGCATCTGAAAAAGCCTGAGAAAGTGGCTCTTCTAGGTGGGGATGAGACACAACTGTGAAATAACAAAGGAGAACCTGATATATTCCAGGAGGCACCAGGCTGTGGGTCAGAGGCCAGATGGCACCAAGGAAATGGATGCATAAAGCTCCCAGGACTGTTCTTCACATGGTTTGGATTCCAAGAGTAGTCTTGACAGTGATAGACCACGAAACAGCTGCCAGACTCTGAGAGCCGTCTAGCTGTGCAGCTAGGCAAAATGCCATACAGAGTTGATGAAGTAGTTTGGGGAGCTAACACCACAAAACTCTACTCAGTTCATTCTTGACATCAACTCCCAGTCAGGAAGCAGTGATTCCCACAGAAATGGAGCTTGTATGTAACTTGGTTTTGGAGGCTGTAACCACAAAAGGCATCCTTGTGCTTTGAGTCAGACAAGGCTAGAGATTTAAATAGTCGCCGAAGAAACTCCTAATGTTTTAAGTAAACTTTTGTGTTGGGTTGCATCCTGGGATGGACATGAGTTGGACATGCCTAGTAAAAATTCCATGGGGCTTCCCTCTTCTGTTTCCATGGAAGCCAAGAGACCAAGAACAGAAGAGGAAGAAGTTTCTTTTCTGAATATTGACCAGAGCCTTTGACCAATTTTTTAATAATCCAAAATGTGTAACCTTCACCAAACTTTCAGCTAAATTTTTTGGGAAAGCAATGCATTATTTAAATTCTGTATGTCTGGTGGCTAAATTTTCTATTGGTAAAATATTAAAGGTGAATGTTATTCTAAATCAAGTATTAAGGAACTGGAATATAAATATCTCTAACCTAAGGATCCTTAGCAAGTAAGTTAAAGTTTGCTTTGCCCATATGAATATTAGCTAGTGTAGTGGTTGTATACATTCAGCTTGCTTAAGAGCGTCAGGCAATAACTCAAGCATTCAGAGATATATTTGTCTCATATAAGAGGGTATACAGAAGCAGAGATCCAGATCTCCATTTTGGGGGTCTTCTTCCCTTGGTTTGTACTTCTTGGTTTCACCATGGCAGGAGCTGAACCCCTCCCACACACATGTACAAAAGAGAAGGAAGAGAACAAGTCCTGGCCAGTTCCTGCTTACATGTTGCTGCTAGAGGCTCACACATTGTCTGAACACTTCAGGAAAACTAGGAAGTCAGAGTCTGGGTGTAAAATGACTAAGAAAAGGAGTTAATTAATGTCAAGTGTATGCTTACAGGTATTGGGTAAACAGCAGATTCTGTTTCAGAGCGTTCTATGATATAATATGATAGAGATTAAGCAACACCAAGTGTGTGAGCAGAGCGTTTTTGTTGTTGTTGTTTTTGTTTTTTGTTTTTTTGTTGTTGTTGTTGTTGTTTTGCTTTTTCTTTTTGCAGGAAGTGTGAGAGGGATTGACAGAGTAGCAGAGTAGGCCAGGATCTGTCAAGCTTTCAGAACGCCTTGGCATTTTTTTTAAAATGCAGAGTCTGGTCACTGGATCTGTGGTTGGGCCTGAAGTTCTGGGCCAGGCTCCAAGGAAATTCTACTGCTGCTAGTCCAAAAATACTCAGGGTTTAGGTAACATTATACAGCAAGGTCCAAACCATATTTATATGGATAAGTAGGTAGATCACTAGCTAACTGCATACATACAGTAAAGAGGTAGTATGTAGGCACCAACTGCCCTGTGTACTCATGGTTACAGTATTTAAGTAAATTCTCACCAGTGAGGTCCCTATGATACTCTTCTAAGATAATATATTGATCTGCCTTTTCTGAGTCCTTTCTTTATATTACATGCAGGGGAATGGGAGTTACCTATATTGATTGATGAAAGACTTGACCTTAATGTAGAGATTATTCCAGAAACAGGATATAAAGCCCATGGTAAATATGGTATGTATCAAGCTCCCCAAGTGCCAAGGAGCTTTGGAATAGATCCAAAGAAGCTCTGGCCAGAGGGATTTCGCATCAGAAGATCTGGGGATGGGGTTTCCTAAGAGCTCTGTCCATGGATGAAGCTGGAGTCACCACAATAAAATAATAATACAGATGTTAGCTGAGGTAGCATCTCCCTTTCTCCAACTGCTCCCCATACTCAGTAGGGACATTTACAGCCTGTTGTGTAGTCTTGCAAGAGAGAGGGAGTTAATATCATAGAATGAGACAGCAGACGTAGTCTGACTTAGCCAGGCTGAGGTCCACCCTTAGCCGGTGTGTGTGTGTGTGTGTGTGTGTGTGTGTGAGTGTGTGTGTGTGTGTGTGTGTGTAGGGGGACTTTCTCAGTTCACCACCAGGGATGTGCCACATTTCTATTAGACTTTGACTCTAAGGATGACTCTTTTGGCAATTCAAGGTAGCAAAGAAAAAAAAAATGGGGCAAGTAAACTAAAGATAGAGGGGCCGGCTAGGAAGAAAGAGAAGATAAAACCCCAATGAAAGCAGTGGCAATGTGAAGAGAGAAAGGTGTCAAGATTCATTGGCTGAATTAAAGATAACTTCAGTTTAGCGGAGGATCTAAGGTGTAGAGCTGAGGGACAGAAGACAGTGTGAGAATGAGTCAAATCAAGGTGCCAGTTTGGATTAGGACAGAAAGAGGGACAGATTTTAGGTTAATGATTAAAGGTCTCCAGTTGCTCAAGGGCCTTTCTGCATCATTTGCCTTCTTCCTGGCTGTTCCATGTGTTTGTGACACTTGTCAGAGTCCAAGGCTCCTGAGAGTGAACACATGAGTTCTGGCTTGGCAACATGATGAATGGCAGTGCCACTGAGTGGGAAAACAGGGAGGACCCAGTCTGCAAGGGAAGTCTAATCCAGGAGAATGCTTTACCAACAAAGATGACACTGGCTTCATACTCACTGGTCAAGGACTAGCCAGGATTTGACTCACTGTTTCTGTGGCCTTCATCCAGTTTCCTTGGCATTCCAGGAGCTACAAAGCCTAAGAAAACACCCACCACCCTGTGAATAACTCTCCAAAGCAATTGGCTTCATAGTACTGATCCCAGCCCAAGGTACATTCATCAGTGTCATCTTTTCCTCTTTAGACATCTTTATGAGTCCTCGTTTTCCTGAATACTCGGCCACCAGATTCAAAAGATATCTGCTGATAGCTCACACTCGTAATACTTACCCAGAGCTGTGCTGGCCTGTGAAATCAAAACGGAGCTGTGGGGACAAACACGTCTGGATGTATCACGTTTCCCTGGGACCCACCATCCAATTCTCAGAAAGCAAGAATTTTTAGAGGCAGTGTTTATTTTCATGCTTGCTCTAAAGACCTCTGGAAATACCATAGATAACCAGGCCAGCAATAACTGCTTAATCTATTGCATTTCCACATGTGGATGGAAAGGGGGCAGGGAGGGGAAACAAATATAAATTACAAATCAGATCATCAGCTGGCAATGAAGGAGAAAAGACTGAAACTCTCCCTAAAGCCCTCCCATTCTCATGCAGCTGTCAGTTAGCAAACCCTTTTCAATTTTGTTCCTGCTGTCTGACATCCCTCTTCACCAAGTGAGACTTTTTCTTTCTTTTCTCCGTGTATTCAATTAAAGAAATTGTGCTCTAGAGCGTGAGGAATACAAAGGCTAAATAAGACCCTGCTCTAGTCAAATCACTGCTCCAAACTGGTCCTTAAGTTTAGAAAGCTTTTTGTTATTTATATTGATATTTTTGTTGTTATTTTTATTGATTCTAGGCTAACCTAGAACTTGCTGCACAGCCCAGGCTGTCCTGGAACTCATGGCAATCCTCCTGCCTCTGCCTGCTAAGACTGAGATACCACACCAGTTCTTTGATTTTTAAGACAAGCTCTCATTCTGTATCTCAGGCTCTTCTGAAACTTAGTATATATCCCAGGCTAGCCTCAATTCGTTGCAATTCATATTCCACCATATGAGTCCTGAGGATTGAACTCAGGCCATCAGGTTTGACAGCAAAAGCCTTTACCCACTGAGCCACCTTCCCAGCCAACTGCAATTCTTTTAGCCTCCTAAGTGCTAAGATTACATGTGTAAGCTACCTTGTCTTGCTTTTAAAAAACTTGTCAATGAATAGCTAAGTAAATGAGTGCCAACTATTCAGTATCCTTAAACCTTTTGTAAAGGAATGTGATTAAACTACAACTGAAAGTAGAGAGGAATAGAGTTCTTTATGCCCCCTACCTATCACTAATAGCCATTTATTTCATCAGGGCAAAGCATTCCAATGAGGTCAGATGAGCTGGGTGTGATACATTTCTTCCAGTAGATACTGCTTGTTACCTCCAGCTGCTGACAAGTGGTCCCCCAAAATGTGGCTCAACACACAGACTTCCACTTGGCATCAGAGGAGGGAAATGAGTTCATTTGTACATCCCCAAGCACCCACTCACCCATCAAAAATATAGCTGGTCTTCACTACTATCTACTCTTACTTGGTGCAGTGAAAGGGCATTCAATAAGCATCCTCACATTGCCCATCAGTCCTGTCCCTCTTTCTCCACACTGTACAGTTGTCTTTTGAAAGCACAATCTAATTATATGAAATCAGCGCTTGAAACCCTCAAAGGATCTTAGAATAGGTGTAAATCCTTAACAGACCCATAGAGACCCACCTGCCCCTGGGATCCCTCCAGCTTATCCCATGGTTCTCCATCCTCTGTGCTCTGTGCTCACAGTACTATTCAGCACATTTGAAACGCTTACTGTGATTACGATCTTACTCAAGCTTCTTGATCCTTATTTGATAATAAGGCAAAATAAAAAAGCAGAAAGAGAACATGAGCATAGACAATATCCATTTTGTCTCAGCTATGTCCCAGATTTCTTACTTAGAGCCTTGCACATACTGAATATTATTCCCAGGTTGAAAACACTGCTCATTTTGTTTAATTCTACAGTAATTACTACTTCAAGTTACATTAAGACTTGGATGGTTGTCAGAGTGAACGGATTTTTGTTTTTCCAGAAGAAATGGAGGAGAGAAGAAACATAGCTATGACATACTTTCTCTGAAGTTCTGTCTATCGACATTTGCCAGGCATCAAATGGAGTTCATGCCCCTAGAAAAGCACTGTGTGCCATGGCCCCAGAATGTATATATTTCATTTTGTCAAAATCCATTCATTTTAGAAAGGATTGCCTTCTTACCTTCCTGTTTGTGATAATTTCATTCACTTATGTCCTGACCCACCATTTGTAGCTCAAGGATTCTGGCACTAAACATTGGGCCAAGGAGCTGAGTCAGATCCATCTGACAGTCTTGACTGGGAATGGCTGACTGGCTTTGAAACATGTGACAATAGAGCTACAATAGAAATATACAGAAGTCCTAGATGAGCAGTAATTGATGTAGTAGAAGAGTCTAGGAAGTTGAGATTTATTTATAACTCTAAGAATTTTTGGTACTCCGTACTCAGGATACTAAATGAAAAAAAGCATAGGGTTTTTGTTGTTGCTCGATTTTTTTTTTTTTAATGTAACAGTACATCTTGTTTCTAGCTAAAATTTTTCCCAAATGAAGAAACACTTAGGCTTTCATAGGTAACTCTTCCTATTTAGCTATTATTATGTTGAATGATTTTCATCATCTCAGATCCTGTTGCTAGCAGCTCTGTTTACATGCTCTCCCAATGGTCCTGATGACACAAATAACTTTGTTTCCTGGAACATAGACAGAACTGATAGTTAGGCTCCTCATCAGCCTTAGGATCCACTCATGCCTCCATTCAGTATAACATATGCAGGCATATGATTTAAAGAAACCATTTTTAACATGAGTAAAACACAATACTAATTAACAAAGGCCAAAGAAGCCATGTATCATTGTTCTTGAGAAAACACGTTTTGAAATAAGAGCAGTTCATTACAGTTCTGATTCCATGTTTGCCTTTCTGGATTTGAGTTACCTCACTCAGAATGATTTTTTTTTTTTTTTGAGTTCCATCCATATGCCTGCAAATTTCATGATGTCATTGTTTTTTGCAGCTGAGTAATACTCCATTGTGTATATATACCCATTCTTTGGTGGAGGGGCATCTAGGTTATTTCCAAGTTCTGGCTATTACAAATATTGTTCCTATGAACACAGTTGAGCAGTGTCCTTGTGGTATGATTGAGTATCCTTTGGGTATATGCTCAAGAGTGGTAATGTTGGGTCTTGAAGTAGATGATTCCCAATTTTCTCAAACCCAGAAAGACAAACAGAATATGTACTCAATCATAAGTGGATACTAGATATAAAGCAAAGGATAACTAGACCACAATCCACAGCTCAAGAGAAGCTAGGTGAAAAGGATGATTCTAAGAGGGACATACAGATCCCCCTGGGAAGGGGAAATAGATGAGATCTCCTGGATAAACTAGGGGCAGGGAGAGGTAAATGGGAGGGGATGAGGAATGAGAATGAGGGTATGTGATGGTCAAATTGGGGTGATTCTCCTTAAAAGGAAATTGACAATGGCGGTGCATACCATAATCCCAGTATGTAGGAGACTGAGATAGGGGGTCATAAGTTCAAGGCTTCATTGGGGTATGTAAAAAGACCATGTCACAAAAATTAAAAGAAGAATAAAAAGGGAAAGATAGGATGAACTTGAGGAGATGAATAGGAGGAGAATGGACATGAGGAGGAGGAGAATGAAAGGAGAAGGAGAAGATATTTCATCTACATTTTGAAGAGTACAGGAAACCCTGTAGAAAGATTGAGGAAGCAGCACTTCACAGAAAGCAAACAGACTTAAAATAAAAGGCATATTTGAGGCTTAGGCACCTACAGTAAAATAAATGATTAACTTACTTTGAAACAGACTCTTAGCTCCTATAACAGTAGAAGAATCTGGGCTAAATCTTGGAAATATTTCCCAGCACGGGTTTTGAAGTGATGACACAATTGTATTAAAGTATTTTAAGTGTAAAGTACATGCAGTTAACAGCTTTGGCTTCACAGTATGGGGCTATAATTAAAGGTTCACCCTCTTCCCTTTAGACATTCACGTACAATCCCTAAGTATTTACTACCATGTTTCACACCTACTCCTGTTGTGGAAAACCCTTCACACCATTACACCACCCAAAGTGCACACTTTCAGGGTCAAACTGCACATTCAAAGGCAGGATATAATTTTTTCCTATATTCAGGAGTTAAGTTGTTCATTGTGGGCTAGAGAGACTGTCCAAACTCTTCTAACTTGTATGTTAGTCAGAATTCTATCACTATAATGTGATAGCTGAGATAATTAATGTGTGGGAAAAAAAGTTGACTTGCAGTTTTGGAGAGGCAAGCACAAGATTGGAGCAAACCATGTGTTTGGTCCTCAGGTAGACATGCCAGATGGCAATGGCAGGGAGTACATGGTGTAGCAAACTGGTAGCCTTGTAGCCAAGAAACAAACAAGAAAGAGATGGGGGTCCCACAATCCACTTTTATGGCATGGTCTCAGTGTCCTAAGGACTTCTTTCTTAGCCCCATCTCCTAAGGGTTCTAGGAGAGCCAAACCTTTACCATATGGACCTGTGAGGGGCAAGTGATACAAAACCTATGATGATATTGATGATATTCCAATATATACTTAACTCAAGTGTATTTCTTCTGGTTCATGACTGAAACTCCTGTGAGACTTTGAACAAAACAGTATTTGTATTTTGTTTGCTTTTAGCCTCACATTCTCTGTAAATCACTCAGTAAGTTCTACTCTATCACTATGAGTTGGTATATTTGAGAACCTATTTGTTTCTTCATTCTGTTCTCCCCTTATTCATCCAACCCCTCCAAATGGATTTCTTTTTTCCTACACGAACTCACTTCTAAAAATACACTCACTTGAAGGTTCTGCCAAAATGCCTAGTGAATGAATCATTCAACTAGTCCCACACCAGAAGAGTGGGGGCCTTGGAGATGAAGGAGCCAATGTGTCTGGAACCTGACTTCATTAAGACATTTTAAGCATGTGACTTATGGGATACAAAGTCACCCTCAGTGTAACTTTCAGTGTAGACCTCATGTCGGCCTTCAGAAACTGACATTCTTCTCCAGATATCCAGGTTCAGCCAGTGTTCTCAATCATGGTACAAGTGAAGATTTTCACAGCTTGGACATTGTTGTTTGAGTCTTCATCACTCTGATCTTTAGGAGCACCATGTTAACATGTTTATTTTCTTACCACTACATCTTTGTAGAATGCAATCCCATGAAAGGAGATGGAATTTTCCCATATTGTTCCAAGTGCATTCATGTGTGGATGGAACTTTCTGTCCCATCCAATTTTGAAGCTGTTTACTCACAAATAAGCATACATAGGCTTATATTAATTATAAACTGTTTAACTGATGGCTCAGACTTTTTATTTGCTAGCTCTCTCTTAATTATTAACCCATTTCTATCAATCTGTGTATCTCCACAAAGTATTGGCTTGCCAGCGATGCCCAGGTTTCTTGCTTCCCCAGCAGCTACATGGCATCCCTCAACTCTGCCTACTACTTTCTCTATCACTGTTCAGATATCATAACTGGCTAAATCCTACCTGTCCATTGGTCAAAACAATTTTATTCATCAACCAATAAGAGAAGCATCATACAGAAGGACATCCCCCATTTTTCATATATATTGAATCAGATGTTGACCACAAAGTCCAGTTAAGACTAAACTAGTAACTCATTTTATAACTGCCATTATTTTTAGCAATAAGATAATCATGATGGCTATAATTAATGAGCCCCATCACATGGGTGGGACTGTCCTCACTAAACAACTAGAGTGAGACATAGAATTTCCAGAATTGCCCTATATAATCTACATGCTTGTATCTTTTGCAGATGAGACTGATAATTCAGAAGTTAGGTGACTATTTTACAGTCTTACCACCCAGAAGGCCTAGGGCTTAAACTAGGAACTGCTTCCCTGGACTTTCCCAGCTTCATACATCACTACTTGTTGCTACAACCATTATGTGTCTAGTGATCATATTCCAAACCCCCTTTCTCTTGGTCGTAGGTTGGTGATGAGAAAAAAGGATGTCTGCAGAAATGACTTACCATCTTGTTTCTCGTGGGCCATGGAGAGTTGCTTCTTACATCTTGAATTACACCTGACTCTATAGGCCTCTTTTAAAAATGCTGCAACATCACTGTCACATGGATTAATAGCTACTTGCCTGCTGTCCTCTTCTAGTAAACTTGAAAAGTACTGTGGTCAGGGATTAGATTACATGCATCTTCACAGTCTACAAACCAACTGCTGCTAGTATGTCCTCAATGAGAGTTGGGGTGAATCTGAATACATGTGTCATTATCTGTTAGAACATTTGTGTTGCCTGAATTTTCCTGGGGAGACATGAACACATGTCTCTTCACCCCAGATAAGGCAAGAGTGACTATGCAAATAAATGATTCTACCCTAGTCTAACTTGTTGACCCAATGAGTTTATTGGGGCTAGTTACAGAAAGTTGGGTGACTGAAACACAGCTACATCACTGAAAACTAACCCCAGCATGGTGACCACTTGTGAAAGCTGCATCCTTGGACCTTCATGTGCAACTTTCAGAAAACGCCACTAAAGTCCATCTCCTCTTCCCAGCAATTATTTATCACCTATAACCTTGTTGTGCTGGTTAAATTTGTATCAACTTAATACAAACCAGGGTCATAAAGTACTTTGACTAAGTAACATCTTCTATCAGACTGGCCTGTAACCGTGTCTGTAAAACATTTTCTTGATTAAAAATTGATGTTTGTGGATGCCAGTCCACTATGGCAGTGCCACCCCTGTGCAGGTGATCTTGAGCTGTATAAGAAAGCAGGCTGAGCAAGCTATGGGGAGCAAGCAACTCAATGGGGTTCCTTGGTAGCCTCTGCTTCAGTTTCTGCCTCCAGGTTCCCACCTTAAGTCCTTACCCTGACTTCTCCTGATGATGAACTATAACCTGTAAAAGTGAAATAAACCCTTTCCTCCCCTGGTTTCTTTTGGTTATGGTGTTTATTATAGCAACAGATGAGCAAACTAGGATGCTTGGGAAGGAGCATCCTTTCCAAACCTCCTAGATATCAATAGCTACCCCAGTTTTATAGCCTTCCTCTTCTCACCAGGAGGAAATTTCAATTCATAAGAAATAGCTACATAACTTCTAATGACAGATCCAGTCTCTCTGCTGTAACGCAGATATGATCTTAGTAAGGCCAAACTTCAGGATGAAGTAAGTGTCTCTGACATTTGCTCTTTTGATCCTGCTTTGGCACCCTGGATTTGCACAAATGTGCCCTACATGAATATTCTCTTCCACAGGCCAGCTACTTGCTCACCTCTTCTGAGGGTATTCATAAGAGTTCCAACTTGCAAAACTGTCTCTTCCTAGTTCATCTTCCAAATATGGCCTCTAAGTGTCAGTGCTGCTCAGGGACACATACACAGAGAGAGCACAATACCATGTCTCACATCCAGACACAGAAATAGCACTATATTATAGAGTTGGATAATATGCTATCTATAAATCATCTTTAAAGCATTATTCTTAAATACATTCTGTCAGCAACGTCTTAGTAGAAGTAAGATATCTAATTAATACTACCACTATTAATTTTATAACCTTGAAAATAAAACATTATATATGTTAGGGTTAAAAGAAATCTCAATTTAGCATTTTAGGGTTGTTGGTTCTAGAAGACTGAAGCCTGAGTGTAGAGCTTTGTAATTAACCCTCCTTATTTAGTGAGCCTAAGGCTACATATGCCACAGGAATCCAGATTCTTTTACCTCTTCAATTCCTTTCGCATGTGCTCCCTGGCTGCTTTACCTTCCTCATGATCACAGGCAATGGTAGCAATGCAGGCTAGGTTGTCATATCCAGTGGCAAGGTCATGCATGGAGTCACACGTAAGTTCTTCTGCAGAAAACCCCCTCCCCCACAAAAAAAAAAAAGGTTTCTAAAGGGATATTTTCCATAAGCTCCCAGAAGACTTCCCCTCTGGTCCCTGTGGCCAGAGTTGTATCATAGGCTCATAACCTAACTGCCAGTTGTCAAGTGGGATATGGCTGCTTGTATTTGGCTTAGAACAATCAGATCCATTTCCAAGCTGGGAATGGGATCACAGTCCATGAAGACTTGACTATTAAGAGAAAGAGAATCTTGGATGCAGCTGGGATTTGTTAAGGAGGAACAAGGAAGGAGTGGGTGTTGGGTAGTATGCACATAAGCCTTCTACAATGCCCCAATCGCTCCTAATGCTGGCTCTTTCTAACCATCATGACTTTGGTCCCTTCAGCTTTCTAGATTTGTGGATGGTTCTGAGTTTTTCCTAGTCTAGTTCACCACTGCTTCAACTAGCTTCAAGTAATTCATATTAATTTAATTAATCATAATTTTATTGTCACTGCATTGTTTGACTTTCCAAGGGCCAGATTCATTCATTATGGAATAATTTGGCATTAGGTACATAAAGTAAGATGTTTAACATTTACAAGACATAAGTCAAATATGCATTCATACTTGAAACATTAAACATCCTTGTCTATGAGTATTTCTATTACCTCAGCCTGCATCTGAGCAGTGGTGTGATAAAGGACATTAGAGAAAATAAATAGCATGAACTCACCTGTGCTGAGAAGATGGTGATGGTGTGGTCAACCATCTAAGACTGTTCTTGGATTAACCATAGGTCTTCCTAGAACCTACTCATCTCCTTATCCCTACTTTTTCACTTACCATTCTGACTCCTGCTTACCTTTGGGGTCACCATCTAAAGCAAGGTAGCCTCTATGGGTGCAACCAAGTACAGCGCTTTGTGCTTTCAGAGGCAACTCTATCATGGGGCTTATCAAATTAAAATAGTCAGTCTCCCACCTTAAGACTGTGAGCAGAGGTTATGGAGCTAGCTCTGTTCTCAAATTACTCACCATGCAAACACAAGCATCAAAGCTCAATGCTAGGAAAGCATGTTAAAAGGCCACTATGGTGGCATGCTTGTGAACCTAGGCCTGGGGAAATTAAAACAGTAGGTCCTTGGACCAACTTAGTCAAATTGTGAGTTCCAGGCCAATGAGAGAACTTCTCTCAAAAAGAAAAGAAAAGAAAAGAAAAGGGCAGGTGACTCCAGAGAAGTAACACCCGAAGTTATCTTCTGGTCTCCACATGGGTTGGGTGTACACATATGTATACCCACACATATGTACAAATGACCATAAATAATTTAATGAAAACAGGTCTCTCATCTTTTGACTCACCATCTTACCCCCAGGTCCATTTAACAAACAACAGATAGGTATTTGTTGTAAGCAATGAGTGACTGGATGGTCCCTGTCATTGTCACGCTACATCTTTTATCATCTGTCCAGTTATATAGCTTCTCATTGTGATGTTATGGTCCATTGTTACTAGAAAGGGTTGATTGCAGCTGACTCTTTTCTTGACAAGACTCAAGATACTGTGTCACTTCCCCACTCTGCTCTTTCCTGTCCACTGTGGTCTGCTCAAACTGAGGCTGGGGATGAAAATGATGCCTATCAATTTGTGTAGGAACGGGTTTCCTAAGGTATGGCTTACATACTAGAGTCCAACCCTACTTGTTTTGTTTGTTTGTTTGTTTTTGTTTTTGTTTTGTTTTTTCAGTAGGAACTCATTTGTTCTTTTTCTGGTTTTTAAAAAATAAATAAATCAGGATTGCCCAAACACTACAATCAACTCAATTGTCTATCAATAGACAGAAAAATGGATACTGCATTGTGGTATACACATACACTATGATGTTCACCAGTTCATTAAAGCTTAGTAAAAATGGACAAACTACTCCTATATGCAACATCATGGATGGGCTTCAAAACTGTGCTGAGTCAAAGGAGGAAGGCAAACTAACAGATAGCCACAGCAAGGAAATCGATGGTTGCTTGGGATGGCAGTGAAGTGGGGCATAGATTGAAAGAGACATATGGGATGCAGATGAACTCAGTGGTGGGGTGCTTGCCAAGCATGTACAAGTCCCTGGGTTTATCAAAATCAAAGATAAACGAAAAAGAGAGGAGAAAATAAATATAGCATAAAAAATTAAAAAAATTATAGATCCTTTATTTTACTCCCTTGATTTTGGTGATTTCCTGGATACAAATACCTGTCAAAGTTGTCAGGGGAATAATACTTTAATTATTTATAGGTTGTTGTGTTTCACCACTCTCCCATGAGGCAGTCAAGGTCCAGGGCATCATTAGTATAATGTCTTCAGTAAGTTCTGATTATGAGAAACTACTGATGGCTTCTAAACAAGGGAAGACTTGAATGTAGTTAAGCATTTGGTAAACAGAAGCATTTAAGGCTTTTAAAAAAATGTTTAATGCAGTCTTTAAATATCTCCCTTAGAAAAGCAGGAAGCCATACTCAGTTCCTACTGTCCTACACTACACTATTAGTACTTAGGCTTATTCAAGGTAATGTAAAGCAGGCTGAGTAAATAAGCAGATGTTGACTTGAACAACACTCTCCCTGAAATAAACTGAGGAATAAATCGTCACCACAGGGACAGAACTTATCAATTACGTATTTTCACAGAAAGCTCAGATAGCATCTGTTACGACAGTTCTTTGAAAAGTATTCAAGTGCCCAGGAGACTCTACCATTCATTCTGAAAGAGTGTAAAAAAATATCAGGAAATATCAGTTTAATTTTGATAGTGAGCAAAGATCACAGGACAGGACTAGGAGATGAAGATCCTATGCCAGTAGTCAAGGCTTGGCAACATCACTAGAGGAAGCACAATCTACACAAGAGCCTCCCTGCCTATTTTCTTAGCAGATGAAATTCGGGGAAAAAAATGATCTACTACATAACCAAAGACCTGGGTTTTAAAATCTGACAAAGTCACAATCACTCTCTTAAAAGCAATGGCTTGTTTGGAGAGGATTTTAACAGTGACTAGTGAAGGGTTACAGAGGGAACCAGTCTCTACCAACCTGGACTCGTTTCTAAGGAATTGCAAACCCTTAAAGATGACTTCTGAGCTATCTTAAAATTACTCACATTGCCATTGACAGAGCCTTTTCCCAACTCCTTAGAGCTAGGATGTGGTGCTCACTGAGGTAGAAACCATGTGTATTGTGTTACCACTGGCTTGCTCAAATCCTTATATAAGCACTCCAGCAAAAGCAATGTTGTTCATGCTGGGAAATGCCTCCCTTCCCTGCTCTAGCAGGAAGTTATTGATATTGCTTTAGCTAGGAGAGTTTTGATGACTCCTTTGACAAAGGTTTGGAAGTTGAACTTTGTTCTCTGTTTCTTGAGACTTGAGATTTTTTAGTACTATTAACAGCTACACTCAACAAATGTTTATTTGGGAAACACCCCCCCCCCCCCGCCACCGCATTTTGGGTCAGAGGTCCTTCAGCAGCAGTGAGTTTTTTTTTCTGGATTGAGGAGCTAGGCATTGCCAACAGCTAGAACACTGCTTGTGCTCAGTGACTGAGGCCCTGCTGAACTAGGGGAACTTCACTTTCCAACCATGGCTGAATTATTAAAAGTAGTAGAGTTACTTCTAATTCTTTCCCAACTTAAAAAGAAACGAAAACCTAGTTGGAAAATAGATTTATTAGTTTTAAGGACTGCTTTAAGCTTCTGGGATAAAAATGAAAACACTGATGATCTGAACTTTCCAGTGCAGAAGTTGTATCATGTATTCATATTACCTCCCCAAACTGAGTTTCAAAAGATGGTGGGGCTGACAGGGTCTCTTGTTCAATGCACAAACTGAAATAAAGGCTTAGACACGACTAGGGGGGTGAAGTTCTTCCCAGCTCTTCTTGTTTTCTCATGGAGAGATTTAGAAAAAAGACGTTTGATAAAGTCCATTTTATCTAGCTTCTATATAAACACAGTCATGAACTAGGAAAGCATCCTGTGAGCTCCAGGCATTTTCTAGCTTTGAAATCTTCAGTAAATACAAATGCAACAGCCTTATGTAGTGATATACTCCAGTAGCCCCAAAACTCAGTAAACTCAGTTGAGGCTGGAGGATATTGAATTTGAAGCCAACTTCAGCTACATGGTAAGAAGAAATGTGTTTGCAGCATGAGAACCCTAAGGGCATCATGACTCAAATTGAGTCACTTTACTTTCCCATCATAGCACAACTGAAAAAAACCAACCAGAATGTCAGCTACATTAGTACTCTACTCCACTTCCATGCCAAGGTAAATTCCACATGGGTCAAAGATTTAAATATGAAAATAAAGCCAGTAAAATAGCTAACGGGGAGAAGACAGGCTATAAAGCCAAAAATCATAAAGAAAAGCAATAATACATTTGACTACAGTTACAAATTAACATACATTTCTAGTCTAGAAGTATAGATAATTCTGTTTATACCACAGGCATTCTCTCTCTACCTCTCTCTCTTTCCCTCCCTCTCTCTCTCTCTCATACACACATACACACACACATACCACACCACACACACACACACACACACTCACACACACACACACACACACACACACACACCACATTCCACCGACACACAGTCTTTTTCACACTTCAGTATAGCATTATACTGAATGCTATAGTTTTTAAACAATCTAAAATAAGTGAATCGGTTCCTTAATATTTGAGTAGTTCTTCCAAATCAATAGGAAATAGATTCAAAATTGAAGTGAGCAGAATATCTGATAAGTGTAAATCACTCTTGAACATAAAAGATAGGCTTTAATATGTCATCATCATTGAAGAAATGCAAAATGAAAGTAACTTTGTAACCTGGAAAGGAAATATAGAATTTTAAACTACAATCTGCATTGCTAGTAAGAATGTGTGAAATAGATACTACACATAAACCATTGGTGAGCATCATCCTATTATACTTGCTTGAAGGGACACATCTTTGAAGGTTTTCCAAATAAACCTTTGATGTATCATTTCTGGGAACCTACCCTGTAGATATACCCTTAAAAAGCTCATCCATATGAACAAAGGGTATATATATATATATATATATCTTCAGATACAAAGGATATTTAATTTTATCTAGAGCAGCAAAATTTGCAATTTAACTCTATCATAAAGAACAGTCTTTTACAAGCTTAAAGAATTTTTTTATGTATATGCCTACATTTCTATGAATGTATGTCACATGTGTGCAGCTGCCATGTGAAATATCAGATATCCTGGAGGTAGAGTTATAGGCAGTTATGAGCCACCTGGTATGGGTGTTGGGAACCTAACTTAGGTCCTCTGGAAAAGCAGTAAGTGGTCCTGACAACTGAGCCATCTCTCCAGACCCAAGGATTGCTTTGAAAAGTAAGTTACATTTGCAAAACGGATTATCATACAGTTGAAGAAATGTAAATCTAGATGAATTGCTAGAGGATTCTTTGGATATAGAATATTTCAATCACATGTGAAGTCTCAATCAGATCACTCCTATGTTGCCTGAAAATCTTCCCAATGCCCTGTATACTGTCTGATGCAAAGTTCCCTGAGTGCCCTGTATATCTGATAGAAAGCTCCCTGATATCCCTATATATCTGACATGGTAATCAAAACTCTGATATCTGTTATATTTTTAAGTCTATGGTCTGCTAGTTGCCCACTCACTAAAGTCTACTCAGCCTCTCCCTGCAGTTCTTCAGTGCAAAGAGCTTCTGATCTTAGGTCTTTTGCACTGAATCTCAAACATTCTCCTTCCTTGCCCATTTCTTTCTGTCTTAAGTATTGGCGCCAATGTCTTCTGTTTTGGAAGGGCCTGTCTTATTTAAAAATCTCAAACTGTTCCCGTTCCTTCTTTTCTGTCTCTCCCTTGTACTCATCTCTGGGTTAATCATTCATTTCTTTCTTGATCACCTTTCCTACAGGATTTTGAATTCCATGACCACAGAGACTTTTGTCTAATTTCTCCAAATGTTCCCCAGTAGCTTTCATTTAGTACAATCTCAGTAGATTGATTTGAATGAACACAAAAATGCACATGTGTTCTTACCCATGTGAGAGAGAATGAAGGTATGCATGGAGGACTTCTAGATAGATGTGCAAACAGCTTTTGAAAAAAATGTCACAACAGGGAAGGACTTTATTTTGTTTCATTTTTTTATGATTGTATTTCTTGCCATGAATTTGAATCACCTTCATAATTAGTGTGGTTAAAGGTGAATGATTTCCTGGGTCCACTTGGAGGAATGGTTCTAGCAGAAATCTAAAACACCTTTGGTTTGAAAGGTAGTCATGGAATGACTCAGATGTGTCATACCTTAGGGTTTCAGATCACAGACCAAGCAGTAAAAGAGAGCCTTTAAGCTCAGAGTTGTGTAAATCTATTTGTTAAAGAAACAAAAGGAAAGGAACTATGTTTGCCACACGGATTAAGACCAGAGCACCAGAAGGCAGACTGCCTGAATATGGGCCTTGCCTCTGCACTTGTTGGCTGGGTGATTAATCTGGCTGTGCCTCAGTTTTCCTGTCTGTCAAGACAATTGACAGCAATAATTTTCTACTGTGGCTGCTAGGATAAATAACTCAGTACTTGAAGACAGACACCAACAGTGACATTTGGCAATATATAGCACACTCAGTGTGGATCAACATTCATTCATATAGAGGCTTAGGGAAAAATAAGTTTAAAAAATCACAACATGAGGCTGGAGAGATGGCTCCAGGGTTCACAGCACTGACTGCTCTTGCAGAGGACAGTTATCAACACTTATGTGGTGGCTTATGGCATATGTAACTCTGGTTTAGGCTATTAGAAGCCCTTTTCTGGCCTACAGTGGCATCATGCACACAGGTGGTATACACACACATGCAGGAAAACACTTATGCACATAGATTAAAAAATACATATTTTTAAAACTACAATACATATTGGTGTGACTTCATATGCAGTAACCCACCAGTACCTCTTGTCTATTCCTTGGGTACATAGCAATCTGTTCTTAATTTTGATCCAGATATAATGTTCCTTTTCAATCCACAGGTGTAAGAACAAGCCCCAAACAACAAAATGAAAGAAAGACTCGGTGATGAAATGTATCTTTCCATGCAGCGATCACTAAAATACATCCTTGCTTACCTCCTAACAGGTGCCTTTAAGAAGAGAGGCAGAAAGCAGCATCCAAACACAGTAAGATGACTAGCCACATAGCATACATGACTTGACCTGTGCTCTGTGGACACTCCTGTTTGTTCACTAAAGACAGAAATTAATACACATTTCCAAAGAAATGACAGGACTTACTCTGAAAGAGGGTGGATATGTTGATTTCACAGCACTAAGTTCCAGTTGCCATCATCTGCCTTCTTAGAAGAATGTCTGCCATGGTCTCCCTGGAAGGGAGCCTCTTGCTCAACCATCAGCAGTCAAGCTGGTTGGCATGCATTCCCAGAAGGTCTTTGTTTCTATCTAGTTAAATGTAATTCTTCTGCTTGCCAACCCCCCAACAAGCCCCCCCAACACATATTCCCATACACAACCTGCTCCCATACCCCACACACATACACAACCTGCTTCCACACCACACACACACACACACACACGCACACACACACACACCCTGCTCCCACCCCACACACACACACACACACACACCAAACCTGCTCCCACACTCCCCACACACAAAGCCTGCTCCCAACCACACACACACACACACACACACACACACACACCCTGCTCCCACCCCACACACACAAAACCTGCTCCCACACCCCACACACATACACACATACACAACCTGCTGCTGACACATCTTCCACTCATCCTTCTACTCACCTCCTAATTAACAAGGTGAAGCAGCTTCTCCATTCTGAGTAAAGTAGAGATTGTGCTGAGACCAGCGGGGCAGCCCTTTGCTGTACATTGATTTTTGGCTTTAAGCCCTAGCTGTCTCCGGGGTGTTAATGAGAATCATCTGTATTGTCCTAGAGGGAAATGCTCAGTCCTCTTTGGCCTCTGTGTACATCATGGATTTTCTTTTCTCATAAGTTTTGGCTTTTCTCTTATACCTTCCATTTAGTGATGTATTCTGTCCCATGATACCTGACACATGGGATAATTTGTCAGTGACCTCATCTTCTAGTCGCTTTCCCTCCCCGTTCCATGTTCATACGTAGCCACAGATTCATGACCCCCCCAAAGCCAAATGGGTTTATTTTTTCCCTTGAACCTGCCTCCTGTTGCCCCATTGATTATCACCAGCACCCATGTAACAGCTACACACACCAGGGTGCTGTGCCAACTAGTCACAGAGGCGCATTGTCTGCACCCACCTTGAGAAGGCCACTGGCCCCTAATCAAAGCTTTCTGTTTGGGTCAGACTGTTAGCACCTCCTGAAACCATTAGTCTAAACTTCCCTGATGCCTGGACTTTTAGATCATAGGACTTCAGATGATATCCCCTGCCTCATGAATACTTTACTTGAGCCAGGTACTCAAAACCTAGGTTTCTTAAACCTACTCCACTCAAAGTTAATACTACCTCAGTATATTGTATAAATTCGGTGTGTAAATCAAATATGTGCTAACAATAAATCATAAAGGAATATATTTGCAAACAATTACTTTATTATTTTACATGTCGATCCCAGTTCCCTCTCCCTCCCTCCCAACCTCCCTCATCCCTCCCTTCCTCCCTCCCTCCTTCCCCCCCTTTTACCCTCTCTGCCCTCTCACATGCACTCTAACCACCCTCACATCCCCCCACCCCAATTCCACATGTAGGGGAATGTCATCCAGTAGGGGTCATGTAGGTCTGACAGGTCATGTGAAGTAGGGACTAGGGCTTCTCTCCTGTCTCTAGATTAAGGCAGTTATCCCTCCATGGGGGATGTGTTCTCAAAGTCCTTTTGTGCTTCAGGGATACATCCTGGCTCCACTGTCTGAGGTCCCTTAGACTGCTCAGTCCTTCTGGCTGAGACCCATATTCAGGGGGACCTGAGTCAGTCCCATGCTGACTTCGCAGCTATCAGTCTGGTGGCCTGTTAGCTCCTCCTTGTTCAGGTAAGCTGTCTCTATGTGTTTCTGCCACCTGGTCTTGTCCTCTCCCTCTGCATCTGAGTTCTACTTCAACTCAGTGTTTATGTAAAATAATAAATTAAATTTAAAAAATACTTTAACTCCAAAATTTAAGTTCAAGGACAAGTTACTGGGGAAAAGGATTTCTATTTTTGTTTCCACAGAAAATGAAAAGATGTGGATTCCTTCCAGACTAATGTGGTTTGATCAAGCCAGACCACCTGAAACAGAGTACCAGGTGATCCTACATTCAAAACAGCTGGACAAAGCAGCCTGACAGACTACAGCCAGGATTTCTGAATCTTCTTCGACTCCCCCATGACAGCGCCCCTTACCAGCAGGAAGTAGTTTGGAAAGAACAACACCCAAATTCCCAAATATTGTCTATAAATGTTTGTTTTCATTTAAATGGACTTGGTTATATAAAATAAAAAAAGAAAACCATTACTTGATATGTGTATTATTTTGGCATTTATGAAACATGAAAGCAAATGTACATACTAATAAGACAGGTGTAGTTCCATTTTTTGCATGAAGAATTTAATCGTGGGGCAGAAAGTTCATTCAATGCTTAGGAGCTCTTGCAGAGGACCTGGGTTTGATTCCCAGCACCAACATGGCATGTTACAACCATTTGAACATCATGCATGTACATACATATATAGAGGAAATGCACACAAAAATAAAAATAAAATTTGAAAAGAAAAAGAATCCAATATTGACTGAGTGATTGATACTTCAGTGATAGAAAATTTTCAGTGTATTTCAGAGTGCATGGATATGTTGTTGATTTTATAATCATCAAGGATGAAAACACCTCTTTGCACAAATATTTAGTATGAAATGTCATGTGTATATTTATGGCCATTTTTAAAAATTGTCATAGATTCTGTCCTAATAATAAAGACACTGTTTAATTAACTGGCAGTTCTGGGAATTTAAAAACAAGTCAAGTATTGGCTCAGCTCTGTTGAGACAATTACTGCCATGAAATTATAACAGTAGGAGCATTCTTGAAAGGAGGGATTGCAAACTGAATACTGCAAACAGTATTCAGGGATTAGAATTGTACTAGTAATAACCTGCTCTCAAGAGAATACAAGAATATTTCTTTTAGACATTTTTTTTTATTTTAAAACAACATTTCGCTCACTTGTGGCTACCAGACTCTTCCTGCCACTTATCTCCCAGAGAACCTGGAGGCAGAACAAAGCACCCAGCATCAGCTGCCATTCATGCTTTGCCCTTCACCCTTCTTGAGAGAGGAAAGGATAGAGCCTTGAACCCATACCCACAAGGGGAAGGAGAGATCATTGTCCACTGGGAGAAGAGATGGGAAGATGACAGTTTAAGAACACAACCAAAACCAGAAAGACTTATATAACATCACCAGAGTCCAGGGATTCTACACCACCAAGACCTGAACATCCCAACATAGATGAAGCCAAAGAGAAAGACCTTGGAAACAACTGCATGAAATGATAGAGGCCTTCAAAGAGGATATGTCAAAATCCCTTAAAGAAGAAATAAACAAACCAAAAAAATGCAAGAAATCAGTAAATCTCTTAAAGAAAGCAAGGAAAACCAAGAAAAATCAATCAAATAGATGAAGGAAACAATTCAGTCAATGACCTGAAAACTGAAATAGAGATAATAAAGAAAACACAAATTGAGGGAATGCTGGAAATAGAAAAGCTGGGTAAACAATCAGGAACTACAGATGCATGTATAACCAACAGAATACAAGAGATGGAAGAATCTCAGGTGCTGGAGATAAACTAGAGGAAATAGACTAATTGACCAAAGAAAACTTTAAATCCAACAAGTTCTTAATATGAAACATCTAGGAAATGTAATACACCATGAAAAAACCAAACCTAGAATAATAGGTATAGAACAAGGCAAAGAAGCACAGCTCAAAGGTGCAGAAAACATATTCAACAAAACTATAAAGGAAAACTTTCCCAACGTGAAGGACATGACTATGAAAGTACAAGAAGCTTACCCAACAAACAACCAAAAAAAAAAGTCCCTTCACCACATAATAACCAAAACACCAAACATACAGAATAAACAAAGAATATTAAGAGCAGTGAAGGGAAAGGGCTAAGTAACATTTAAAGGCAGATCTATCAGAATTACACCTGACTTCTCCATGGAAACTCTGAAAGCCAGAAGGTCTTGGATAGATGTTCTATAAACACTAACATATCACAGATGCCAGCCCAAACTATTATACCCAACAAAACTCTCAAGCACTATAGGTGGAGAAAACTAGATATTCCATGATAAAATTAGATTTACATAATACATATCCACAAATCCAGTCCTACAGAAAGTTCTGGAAGGAAAACTACAACATAACAAAATTAACTGCATGCAGAAAAACATAGGCAATAGATAATCCCACTTTACCAGAAGCCAAAAAAAAAAAAGGTAAATGTACTCACAATACCAACAACAACAAATCAAAAACAAACAAGAATTAATAATAAATGGTCCTTAATTTCTTTCAATACTAATGGTCACCTATAAAAAGATACAAGCTAACAGAATGGCTATGAAGACAGAATTCATCTTTCTGCTGCATACAAGAAGCACACCTCAAATTCAAAGACAGACATTACCTCAGAGTAAAAGGTTTGAGAAAATATTTTCCAATCAAATGAACCCAAGAAACAAGCTGGTGCAGCTATCCTAATATCTAATAAATTAAACTTCAAACTAAAATCAACCAAAAGACACGAAGAAGGTCATTTTGTATTCCTCACAGGAAAAATCCATCAGGACAAAGTCTCATTTCTGAACATCTATGCACCAAATACAAAGGCACCCATGTTTGTAAAAGAAACATCACTAAAATTTAAATCTCACATAAAACTTCACACATTTATACTGAGAGACATCAACACCCCACACTCACCACTAGACAGGACCACCAGACAGAAACTTAAGAAAGAGACAAAAGAATTAATTGAAGTTATTACCCAATTTGGTTTAACAGAAATCTATAGAACATTCCATCCAAACACACACAAAAAATATATACCTTCTTCTCAGCTACACATGGAACCTTCTTTAAAATTGACCACATACTTGGCAACATAGCAAACCTCAACATACCTAAACATAATAAGAGCAATATACAGCAAACCAACTGCCAACATCAAACTGAATGGAGAGAAGCTTAAGGCGATTCTCTAAAATCAGGAACAAGACAAGGCTTCCCTCTCTCTCCATATCTCTTCAATGTCAAACTTGAAGTTATAGCTAAAGCTATAAGACAACAAAAGGAGGTCAAGGGGATCCAAAGGAAGAAGTCAAACTTTCTATTTGTAGATGATATGATAGTTTACATAAGCGACCCAATAAACTCTACTAGGGAACTCCTACAGCTGATAAACACCTTCAGCAAACAAGCAGGATACAAGATAAACTCAAAAAAAAAATCAGTAGCCCTGCTTTACTCAGATGACAAAAAAGCTGAGAAAAAAAATCAGAGAGACATCACCCTTTACAATAGCCACAAACAACATAAAGTATCTTGGGGTAACGCTTATCAAACAAGTGAAAGACCTATATAATAAGAATTTCGTGGCTCTAAAGAAAGAAATTAAAGAAGATACCAGAAAATGGAAAGATCTCCCATGCTCTTGGATAGGTAGGATAATTATGGCAATCTTGCCCAAAGCAATCTACAGATTCAATGCAATCCCCATTAAAATCCCACCACAATTCTTCACTGATCTTGAAAGGATAATAATCAACTTTATATGGGAAAACAAAAGACCCAGGATAGCCAAAACAACCCTATACAATAAAAGAACATCAGGAGGCATCACCATCCCCATCTTTAAGCTCTACCACAGAGCTGTAATTCTGAAAACAGCCTGGTATTGGCACAAAAATAGACAGGTAGACCAATGGAATCGAATTGAAAATCCTGATATTAACCCACACACTTATGAACACCTGATTTTCAACAAAAGAACACAATAGGGTGAGGACAGCATCTTCAACAAATGGTTTTGGCACAATTGGATCAGGGTGTGTAGAAGACTGCAGATAGATCCACGTCTGTAGCCATGCACAAAATTCACGTCCAAATGGATCAAAGACCTCAATATCAATCCAGCCACATGGAATCTCTTAGAAGAGAAAGTAGGAGGTACCCTTGAACAAATTGGTATAGGAGACTGCTTCCTGAACATAACTCCAGGGGCACAGACACTGAGAGATGCAATTAATAAATGGGACCTCTTCAAACTTAGAAGCTTTTAAAAGGCAAAGGACACAGAGGACAAGACCAAACGGCAGCCCACAGACTGGGAAAAGATTTTTACCAATCCTACATCTGACAAAGGGATGATCTCCAAAATATACAAGGAACTCAAGAAACTAGTCAACAAAACACCAAATAACCCTATTAAAAAATGGAGTACAGAACTGAACAAAGAATTCTCAATAGAGGAAATAAAAAAAGCTGAAAGACACTTAAGAAAGTGCTCAACATCCTTAGCTATCAGGGAAATGCAAATCAAAACAACTTTAAGATACCATCTTACTCCTGCCAGAATGGCTAAAATTAGAAACACCAATGACAACTCATGAGGGAGAGGATGTGGAGAAAGGGGAACACTCCTCCACTGCTGGTGGGAGTGCAAACTCATACAGCCATTTTGGAGATCAGTATGGCGGTTCCTCAGGAAAATGGGAATTAGTTTACCACAGGACCCGGCAATCCCCCTCTTAGGCATATACCCAAATAATCCACATCCATGCAACAAAGACATCTGCTCAGCTATGTTCATAGCAGCATCATTTGTAATAGCAAGAACATGGAAGCAACCTAGATGCCCCTCAATTGAAGAATGGATAAAGAAGATTTGGCACATCTACAAAATGGAATACTACTCTGAAGAAAAAATAATGGAATCTTGAAATTAGCAGGCAAGTGGATGGCACTTGAGGTAACCCTGTCACAAAAAGAGGAACATGGTATGTACTCCCTCATATGGATTTAAGACCTAGAGAAAAAGATAATTCATAACACCAGAGGAACTAGAATACAAGGTGTATTCTAAGAGATTCATATAAAGTCCCTCACAGAAGCAGGAAGGGACAAGTCCTCCAGAGCACAGGGGAAGTGGGGGGGGCAGTGAATGGAGAGAGAAGTAGGAGAGAGGGGGAGGAGATGAAAACATGTGCAACTAGGAAGATTGAGTCAGGGTAGGAATAGAAGTCAGAAGAGCGGGGGGCGGGGAGAAAACATAAAAGAGGGAGCCATTATTGGTTTGAAGAGAAAACTGAACCTAAAGAAAGGTCTAGAGACCTACAAGATTGCTGCCAACTAACAATTTGAGCAATCATGGAAAGGCTACCATAAATGCTCTTCCCAGATAGTGAAATCAACAACTAACTCATCCATGGAGCCCTCATCTAATACCTGTTGGAAACAGAAACAAACACCCATACCTAAACACTGAGTCGAACTAGAAACCAGATGCAGACAAAGAGGACAAGACTGGGTTGCAGAAACATATAGAGACCGCTGACCTGAACAAGGAGGAGCTAATGGGCACCCAGACTGATAGCTGGGAAGCCAGCATGGGACTGACTCAGGCCCCCCTGAATATGGGTGTCAGCCAGAAGGACTAAGCAGTCTAAGGGACCTCAGACAGTGGAACCAGGATGTATCCCTGGTGCACAAAAGGACCTTGTGGACACATTCCCCATGGAGGGATACTGCCTCAACCTAGAGACAGGAGAGAAGCCCTAGTCCCTACTTCAAATGACTTGGCAGATTTACATGACCCCACCTGGATGGCATTGCCCTACATGTGGAATTAGGGTGGGGGGATGGGAGGGTGGTCAGGGTGCATGTGAGGGGGCAGAGAGGGTAAAAGTGAGGGAGGGAGGGAGGGAGGGAGGGAGAGAGGGAGAGGGAACTGGGATCTACATGTAAAATAATAAATTAAATAAATAAAATTAAATCTAAAAAAATAAATAAATAAATATTCTAGATTCAACTGTAAAAAAAAAAAAATGGAACAACCCCCTGTATCTTCTTAGACCACCATGCTTTAAAGTTAGAATTCAACAATACAAATTGCAGAAACCCTACAAACTCATGCAAACTGAACAATGTGCAATTGCACCATTCCTGGGTCAAGGAAGTAATATAGAAAGAAATTAAAGGAAATTAAAGACTTCCTAGAATTTAGTAAGAATGAAGACACAACATATCCAAACTTATGGGACACTTTAAAGGCAGTACTAAGAGGAACGTTCACAGTAGTAATTGCCCACATGAAGAAGCTGGAGGATAGTCACATTAGAGAATTAACTCCACAACTGAAAGCTCTAGAACAAAAAGAAACAAACTCACCCCAGAGGAGTAGATGCCAAGAAATTATCAAATTGAGGACAGAAATCAATAAAATAGAAACAAAGAAAGCAATACAACGATCAATGTAACACATAGTTGGTTTTTCGAGAAAATCAACAAGATAGACAAATCTTTATCCAAACTAACCAAAAAGCAGAGAGAGAATATGCAACTTAACAAAATCAGAATCAAAAAGGAGGACATAACAATGAACACTGAGGAAATCCCAGAGAATCTTCAGGTCATACTTTGAAAACCTGTACTCCACAAATTAAAAGTTTATAGGAAATGTACAATTTTCTGGATAGATATCACTTACCAAAATTAAATCAATAACAGATAAGCAATTTGCATAGACCTGTAGCCCCTAATGATATAGAGGCAGTCATCAAAAGTCTACCAATCAAAAAATAATGAGACTGACGACTACCTTATATGTCATCCTAGAGCCTTCATCCAAAAGCTGATGGAAATAAAAACAGACACCCACAGCTAAACACTGAGCCAAACTCCTGGAATCCAGTTGCAGAGAGGGAGAGATGATAAGTAAAGGTGTCAAGACCAGGCTGCAGAAACCCATAGAGACAGCTGACTTAAACAAAGGGGAGCTCATGGACCCCAGACTGATAACTGGGAAACCATCATAAGACTGACCAGACTCCCTGAATATGGGTCTCAGTTAGAAGGCCAGGGCAGTCTATGGGACCTCAGACAGTGGAACCATGATGTATACCTGGTGCATGAAAGGATTTAGGGAGTACATTCCCCATGGAGGAACACTCCCTTAGCCTACAGACAAGAGGGAGGGCCTAGGTCCTATCCCAAATGACTTGAAAGATTTTGATAATCCCTCCTAGAAGACCTCACCCTCCCTGGGGAGTAGATAGCAGATGGGAGGGTGTGGGAACTAGGATTGATATAAAATAAGAAAAAAATGTGTATATATAATAAAAAACAATCTTTTCTCATTTACATACCAATTCCACTCCTTCCCCTCCGCCCACTCTCTCCACCTTTCCCCCATCCCATCCCATCCCATCCACTAATCAGAGAGGTTAAGGCTTTCTACAGAGAGTCAATGAAGTCTAGCACATCTCTTCAATACAGGACCAAGGCCCTCCCCTGCATATCTAGGCTGAGCAAGGTATCCCTCCAAAGAGAATAGGCTCCAAATAGCCAATTCAAGCACTAGAGATATATCCTGATTCCATTGCCAGTGACCTCACAGCTGCCCAAGCCACATATGATAGTATACAAAAGTGATCCCAAAAATTCTACAAGGAATTCATACAGCTGGATACAAGACCAACTCAAAATAATCAGTATCCTGCCTATATACAAATGATGAAAAGATTGAGAAAGAAATTAGAGAAACATCACCCTTTACAATATCCACAAATAACAAAATATCTTGGGCTAATGCTAACCCAAGAAGTAAAAGACTTGTACAACAAGAGCTTTAAGGGCTTGAAGAAAGAAATTGAAGATACCAGAAAATATATCTCCCATGCTCTCAGATAGGGAGGATCAACAAAATAAAAATGGCAAACTTACCCAAAGCAATCTATAGACTCAATGTAATTCCAATTAAAATCAAGACAGTTCTTCACAGACCTTGAAAGAACAATACTCAACCTCATTTGGAGGTTGCCAAAACCATCCTGTAAAATAAAGGAATGTCTGGGAGGTATCACCATTCCTGACTCCAAGCTCTACTATAGAACTATAGTAATGAAAACAGCTTGGTACTGACATAAAAACTGGTAAGTGGACCGATAGAACCGAATAGAAGATCCTGATATTAATCCACACACCTGTGATTTTTGACAAAGAAGCTAAAATTTTACAATGGAAAAAAGAAAGCATCTTCAACAAATTGTGCTGACATAACTGGATGTCAACACGTAGAAGAATGCAAATAGATCTATATCGGTCCCCGTGAACAAAATTCAAGTCCAAACAGATCAAAGACCTCAACATAAATATAGCCACACTGAACCTCATAGAAGAGAAAGTAGGAACGAATGGGCACAGGACACCACTTCCTAAATGTAATGCCAGTAGCATCGAACTGAGAAAATATGAGAATCTTATGAGGCACTTCCCTCCTTCTTTCTAAGGGCCCTGCCCTGAGATCCACAGCCACCCCCCTCCACCAGCCCCATCTAAAGGTTCACATCACATCTTAACATTACCACACTAAGGACTAACCTTCTTATTTATAAACCCTGAAAAGACAAAACACATCCAAACCGTAACATGGATGCTTCAAGTGCTGGATGGGAGGGATGGCGAGGCTGATGAGAGCCACAGTAAAAGGCTATGGAACCAGCTAGAAGCATACAAAGACATGGGCACCTTTGGAATTTATCCTAAAGAGAAAGTCTTATGGGTTTCTCAAAAACTTGTAGTTATGTTCTATGATTTCCCTCTGTATCTGTTGCTTTGTGTGAATGTTTAAAAATGTTTAAACATGATCTTCACCATGGGCTGGAAAGTCTAGTTATATGTCTACTGAACGCAAATATGTGGGAAGAAGAGGTTTGATGAAGTTGATAATGGGTCTAAGCCTACAGATCCTGTCAGTCATGTCTGTGGGAGACCAACCACTAAGATAAACATTTCTGTTTTTTAAAAAAATGTAATAATTAGATTTCACAAACCCATTTCCCTTTCTTATCATTGCACCATTATCTTTTATATGCTCAACAGGAAAAAAATCTGTTTTGCATTCCTATTCTGGTCACTATTATTCATATCATCTCCTGCCTACTACTGAAAACAATGCCATTAACTCATTGAGAGAAATGCTGTGTTGGCCATCTGTAGTGTCATGAATATTCTAGCTGCTTACCAGATTGAGTCAGGAAGTTCACAAGTTCAAAGCCTTCCTGTTCTGGGAATGATAGATGTCCTACATATTTCAGTCACCCCCTGGAAGTGCAGTGACCCCTCTTGGAGAATGACCCCTCTTGGAGAGCTCAGTTCATACACGGTATCTACTCAAAAGTACAAAGGAGATGAAAGGTAGCCATAGTGAAAACTCTAGCTTGTTCAACTTCCAAGGCAAGGACTGGGTAGGAAATTCCAAAGGGCTTTATTAGGGTATTGGGAACTGAATGTGGGAGTTTGGACATATCCTGGGTATATGTTTGGGAAAGGGATGAAAAGATGAACATCCCTTGTCTATCCTGGAAAAAGGATGAAAGACAGTGTGGCCCTGTTGAAATAGAGAGCATTTTCTTCCACTTACTAGTTGAGAGCCTTGGACCAGTTATGCAAAGGATCTGGACCATATCCATAAAGCTGAAAGGGTAGGTAAAGTATCACATTATATAAAATAGATCAAGGATATTGGCACCTATCTTCTTAGACTATTGTGAGAGTTTAACAAAGATGGTACTCAAATGGGTTCAAACCCCAAAGTCTGCTGAGATAATAGCTTCAAGGATAGCTTGGAGTGGTTTCCATGGTGCCAATCTAAACAGGAAGGGAAAGAATGTGTAGCAAGGATTCAGGCTCCATGGATCCAAGCCACACTTCCTGGAAGTTTGACCCACATGGAAGATAGGGGACAGAACTCCAGACTAGACTGGAATGGTTGCCCACCCTTCACCAATCACTACTAATTTCATCACCTCTCTTATTTTCTAGAAAATGCTTGACACTGCAGATACTGTCTGTTTTCATTCATCTATTATTGGTCCCCTGCCTCTAACCCCATCCCAATCAGCCTCCTTCTCCCTCAAATGTAAGTCCCCTGAGAACAGTTGTTTGGGCTGTATTAGCCACCCTTTAGCTAAAAAGCCTAGGCCCTGACTTCTGCTTAATAGTGATTTGTTACATTAGTTATTGAATTAAAGCCTTGTTTTCTTGATCCCACTGAAGAGGTATTTGAGCTCACTGATCAGCAGAGGGGAAGAATTCCAGAGCAAGAAAAGCTGACAACACTGGAAAGCAAGACGGATCAGGAGCCTGGATGGAAAGCGCAGGTGGAAAGACCAGAGTGGAAAGAGGAGCGCGTGTGTCTTGTCCTAGCTATCAGATTTCATCAGAGCCTGACTAATATCTCTCTAGCTCTCATTCCCAGACAGCTGGCTCTGATACTCATGTGATTAAGCACATGCTACAATTAATCATCTTTATAAAATAGCTCAAAGAAGATTACATCTAGCAAGCAGCTATCTGGCCTTCTTATGGTCCTCACAACCTTCTTTATTATGTTGGTTCCTCCCTAGAGCAAGCATTCTTTGTCTCAACCCTAAAAGATGCAGGAAGGTTTTACATGAACACAAGTGTGAGTGGCCTGTGTCTGAGATGATGTTGCTCATCTGAATGTAGTGAGCAGGTGGAGACTCATGCTCCAGTTAGCATTTAATAAACCATAGTTCCCATCAGTGGGTAAGAAGTGGTCACCTTGGATATTCCAGCAGAGTTAAGGCATCCCTGTGACTTCTAAATTTACTACAAATAAATCACCTGCAAGTTCATCACTGCACTTACATAAAGGCTACATAGTTTGCTTGGTATATACACATACGTGGTTGCCATCTTTCTGTAGACACCTAACTATACTTAGTCATCGTTTGGACAAAAATCTCATAGGAACATTTGGCTGTGACAATAGATACACAGATGCCCCACTGGGGCATCACTGAATGATACTAATTCAAGAGGGTCTATCCTCAGAATCCCCATGTTTTTTCACTGTAATATATCAAACTGGTGTGACCATTTTTGGGAAACACAATAAAAAATGTTTACTTTCTTCCTTTTTACCAATAAATATTTTTGTTGGGTTGATTTTTTTTTTTATTTATTACCATATGTTCCATCTCAAAACTCATTTGTCATCAGAGAGAAGAAATCCAAGGCTGAGGAAAGATGAGGACTGGGGACAGCAGAAATCATTTGGAGTCTTCATTCCCAGAATTTAACCATTCATTCAGCCAGCTCTTCCTAAGTTTCTTTCTGCCATTAGTCATTTTATATAGACACCAGAAACAGAGAGAGACTGAAAGGCTTGTAGAAGAGACAGACAACACACACACACCCAACTAAAAGACAGCCAGAGACTAGAGGGGTAGCTCATTTGGTAACATGATTGCTGTACAAGCATGGGGACATGAGTCTGGATCTCCAATAGCCACATAAAAAGACAAGCATGGCAGCATGTGCCTGAAGTCTCAGAATGGGGAGGGGAGAGAAACAAACCACTGTGCTTACTGTCTAGCTAGTTTAGCCATCCAGTAAACTCCAGGTTCAGTGAGAGACTCTGCCTCAAAACATAAAATGTGGAGACCAGACTGAGGAAGATACCTGTCATCAAACTCTGGCCTCCACATGCATGTACATTCATATGCATCTGTACACACATGTGCATACATGAACATACACACCAGCACAGAAAGGGGAGAACAAAATATGGACAGGCAATGGCTAAATGATTTGCAAGCAACCCTGATACTTGACATACTATGATTGACCTCTTAGGGCAAGAAGTGCTTAAGTTTACTTTTAGATTGCATGTTGCTTTGCTCATTACTATCATACAATACTTGACAAAAGCAACTTGAGGAAAGAAAAGTTTGCTTGGCCTTTTAGGTTTAGGATATAACTCGCCAGAATGGTGAAAGGGTATCAGCAAGTATGGCTTTCACTGTGGCAACAGTAGAGCAACAGTAGAAGGAGTCAGCTGCTCATATTGCATCCATACTCAGTCAGGAAACAAGCAGAGATGAATTCTGGGGCTTGGCTGCCTGCTTCCTTTTTTCCTATTTATTTATTCTATGACTCCACCCTGTGGGAGAGTGCCACTGATAGTCAGGGTGGATCTTCCATCCTCAGCTAACCCTCTCTGGAAACATCCCCACAGACACACCCAGAACCATATCTTCTAGATGACTGTAGATCTGTAGTACTCACACCACAATGAGGAGTAGCTATCTACACACATATTAATAAAGTTCTAGCTATATGGCATCTGGAAAAAGATTTCCAGGCACACAGAACAGATATGAAGATCTTGAAGAAGAAGCATGTTTATACAATCCCAGAAACAGATAGGAGGCTTGTGTGGTCAGTGTGTGTCAGCAAGGAGGGCGAGGATGGCCATTGTGAAGCATGTAGCTGCCAACTCACATAGGGCATAGGGTGTTTGGATCCAGGTTAGGGCCTTTGGGTACTGCTATGGCCCAGCCCCAATTTCATGTGGAAACCTAATCCAGCACAACTGTATAACTTTAAGAAAGAGGTGGGAATTTTAAGAGGTGATTGGGTCATAAGTTACCCTTGTGAATGGGTTTATTGCCTTTTAAAACTATCCTAAAAAGCCCATTCACCCCTTCTGTAATATTGAGAACCAGACAGGATCTCCACCAGCAAAGCAGAAACCAAGTGCTCCACAGATACCTCAATAGATACTTACCTCTCAGAACTGTGACTGATGTCTCCGTCTCAAAAGTTACCCAGTCAGAGGTGTTCTGTTTCACCAACCCAAGTGAACTAAGATAAATGCTAAATGTAATGACCAGCCAGTGGAAAGGCTTTTTCCCCCTTGATCTGATATGCATTTTTAAAGGACTTCTGGCAGCTACATGGAAAATAAATCACTAGAAAGAAGGAGAGGAGGTAGAAAGAATTTGAAAGGCAAGCAAGAACATTCAGTCATTAAGACAAGAGCAGATGCAGGGGCGGAGGTGAGAGGCATTGGAGGTAAAACAAGAAGCATGTAGACTATATTGGACAAAAGCTTAAGATAAAAACTGTAGCTAAAGATGCTTCTAGGTTTTGCACCAAGCACAGGTAGGTTTGATTCCCTTTTCTAAGATGGAGAAGGTGAGGGGCAGGTTTCGGTGCTCATATTAAGGGTCCAGCTTGGGAAAGCTGACCTGAGATGCCTACAGACATGCACAGAGCAGTTTTAATATGCAAGTGATGCATAAAGAACTTGAGAACTCATACATCTTCCCCATCTGTAGGGCATCCTGAAACCAGACCTCCATGGTTACTAGGTCATGGCAGGACTATACCAACAGAGTAAGTGCAGCAATGGCAGAAACCTGCCAAATCTCTGGGATGATTTTAGGCAACAAAGGCTTGGAACAGGCTCCGAACAAAAAAAAAAAAAAAACAAGAGGTAAGAAAGTGGGAACATGTTGTTTAAACAACTCATTTAAGGGGTTTTGATATGGAGAGAACTTTGAAACAGTGTACCAGCCAAGCTGAGGATTAAGTAAGACCAGTCCATAGAGAGGAAGCTGGTGTGCTCTGGCCCAGCTCAGCTACGGTCTATCACAGCTGCACAGGCATTGAAGCCTTGTATGTCAGATTTCCAACTTCTCAAATACAGAAGGTTACACTCTCATTTAAAAGACCCCCAGTTTCACATGTTGAGTCAATTTCTTTCTTCTAAAGGAGCCATTGTGCCAATCAAACCAATGTATCTGTAAGCCAGATGGTTCCAAAGTGAGGCCCTTGCTTCACAGCAGCAAGGGGGCCTCTATTCTTGGTCCCACATGGGTTCTCACAGTGTCCCTACCCCCCAGGCAGGCCATCTTGGTCATGTTCTATCCTGGAGTAGAAATATCGTAAAGGTGTTTCTTTTTGTCTGGTAGATGTCAAATCACTAGTTTTACCATGTTTCAACTTAATTGACTTGTTCTTTTCATTCATTCAATTAACTATATCAGTAACAAGTAGAAAAGAAAACTTTTAGAACAAAAGCACTTTTCATGGCAAAATCTCAAACAACAGTCACTTAAGTATAATTCTGATCCAAAATATAGGTAAAATGTTTATATGAAAATCCCATAAAGCAACATTAGAAGAAAGTAAAACTGCTGATACATAAATGGCAAGCTGTGGCGTACTGGATGACAGGAAAAATCTATCATGTAACAAATGTCAGTTCCCTCCAAAACCTTGTATTTATACAATAGCCTGGAGGGAGGCAAGATCAAACAGAAAGCTTCTCCTGAGAGCAGATAAAGACATCTAAAATTTTACTCTTTAAAAACCTTTTGCTAATTCAGTGGTGTGTGTGTGTGTGTGTGTGTGTGTGTGTGTATTCACACAACACAGCACTCATGTGGCAGTCAGAGGACAACTTCATGGAGCCATCATTTCTGTCCTACCTCAACATAGACTCTGGGCATCAAAGTAGGTCAGTCAAACTTGCACAGTCTGAAATTTTACCCTGTGAACAATCTTGCTAGCCCTATCATCTCATTGAAGTTCTAAAATTTAAACAAAAGTCCAAGAGGCCTGTCCCAGTTTCCTTTCTGTCACTGTGATGAAACACTTTGGTCAAAAGTGCCTTTGGGAACAAAGGGTTTACTTGGCTTATACTTCCAGATCACAGTGCATCATCAAGGACAGAAACTCAAGCAGAAACAAGGAGGAACTCTGCATGCTGGTTCACTCATACACAGCCACTTTGCTAGCTACCTCCTATAACCCAAGACTAGCCTCCTAAGGATGGTACCACCCATACTGGTATGGGCCTTTCTATATTAAAGTGATATCCTACAGACATGTCGATAGTCAAATCTAATCTAGAAATTCTTCAGGCCATGCCTTCCTCTCAGGCAACTTTTGCTGATACTTAAAGCTAATTAGGCCAGGGAATAAAGCAGTTGAAAAAAAGTGGTATGGACTACCAAAATGTATTAAATGAAGCAGGAATAGAAATAGATGCCTATAATACCAGGACTTGGGAGGCTGAGGCCAGAGAATCATGACTTAAAAGCCAGTCTGGGCTACAGAGAAGGGCTTTGTTTTAAAAATAATTATTATAAATCTACAGTCTAGTTGATGTTTTAATTATGTAGTTTCTTGTGTTAGCACTTGACTGGACAAATTGAACAAAAGATAGAATTGAGAACACAGGAATGTATCCACATACAAATAGTGGAATTGTGACTAAGGATAGACTTACATTTATTTATTTATTTATATTATTTATATTATTTTACATATCAATCCCAGTTCTCTCTCCCTCCCTCCATCCCTCTCTCCCTTCCCCCCATGTCCCTCAACCACCCTCCTATCCCATTCTCCTCCCAACTCCACAGGGAGGGTGGTGCCTTCCAGGAGGGGTCAACAAAATCTGTCAAGTCATTTGGAGTAGGGACTAGGCTCTCCCTCCTGCCTCTAGGTTAAGGGAGTATCCCTCCATGGTCCTTTTGTGCACCAGGGATACATCCTGGTTCCACTGTCAGAGGTCCCTTAGACTGCCTAGGCCTTCTAATTGAGACCCATGTTCAGAGGATCTGAGTTGGTCCAATGCTGGTTTCCCAGCTATCAGTCTGGGGGCCCATTAGCTCCTCCTTGTTCAGGTCAGCTGTCTCTGTGGGTTTCTGTAGCCTGGTCTTGTCCTCCCTCTCTTCATCTGGATTCCAGTTTGGCTTAGTGCTTAGCTGTGAGTGTCTGCTTCTGTTTCCATCAGCTACTAGATGAGGGCTCTATGATGGTGGATAAGTTAGTCATCAATCTCATTATCAGGGAAAGGCTTTTATGGTAGCCTTCCCACTGTTCTCAAATTGTTAGTTGGGGTCAGTCTTGTAGGTCAGGATAAATGGATAGCCATTTAGCAACAAAAGATCTATTTTAACTATATGATACACATAAGTGAAGGGTAATAAGCTAAGATGTTAAATAATAAGGTATGTCTAAAAAAATAATACATATCCCAGATGCCATGAGTGATTAAATGGAAATTCCAATGCTGAGTGTGCAATAGTTGTCTATGAGTTATTGGCAAGGAAGGGTACAGGTTCTTTCAAATAAGAACAGGTTATTATTCATAGTAACCCACCAGAACTAGTTGGTAGAGCCCTTTTGCTGAAGAAACTGTGCATTTTGGGTGTAGGATATAGAGAAATCAAGCTGGAATGAGGTAGAAGCTTCCTCTCCGTGGGCTAGCTTTCATTTATGGTGGAGGTTGCTATGTAGGTATGGAGTAGAAAAGTAATCAACAACCTTACCCAGCTACGGGCTTTGAGTGCTACAATACCAACCTCCCAGGCCAGATATGACCACTGGTGTAATATTAGCAGAACTGCATGCTGATTGGATCAGAGGGCCACTCTGTAGGAGGGAGTGCTTGCTTGTTGCTGTGGGCCTGGTCAAAGGCCCTAAGGATGAACCTACTTCTGTTTTGCTAAATGTTTATGTTGTCAAACTGCCTCCTAAATATTCATATGTTTATACCTGTGGATTAGTGCTGCCATCTCCTTTGGTCAGAAAAGTTTATTTGCAAAAACAGCAGTTAATACAGAGATTCATGGCTGGCCAGCGTACTCAGAATAAGTGACTATTAAGTGTTCAGCTCTCAAAATGGTACCCATATCATCCTCCAAGGCTCAGAGAATATCAAAGAAGAGAGAATAGGAAAACTCTAAGAGCCAGATAATAATTAGGAGGAGGGCTGTGGAATGTTGTTTCTTGGAGGTGACATGTCCACTGTACTTGAGAGCTCACAGTAGCTACAGTTATCTGGATAGGAACTGTATACTTGTGCTGGTCAACATTCAGTCATGGATTTGGAGAGGGAGGGAGGCCTCCTTGGACATGACCCCTTTTCAGGGACCTACTGGCAGTTGATGGCTGGGGGAAATGGAAGAATGAGTCATTGTCTTCAGTAGTGTAGCCCTACTTGGTCAAGTGAATAGCTCTCCACCCAGGTGCACATGGATTGCCCTGATTAAACTCAGCAGGTTACAAAAGACATATGAGATTGGGAAGAGACTTTATTGGAAGTAGGTGAGGGGATGGTGGAAGGGAGAGGTGGTAAGAAAGGATGAAGTTGAATGTGACCAAAATACTTGTATACATGTATGAAATTGTCAAAGAAAGGATTAATTGAGAAAAGGAAACAGCAACAGTGACATCTTCACAATCTTGAGATAATGAAAGTTTAAAAAACAAGACACAAAAAGTGGTTACACCATAAAAGGTTGACACTCAAGTGGATTACATTAAATTAAGAAAGAGAGTTGAAGCCAGGCATAGTTGTGCACACCTGTAATCCCATAACACAGGAGATGGAGGCAGGAGGATCAGAAGTTCAAGGTCAGACTTGGTTACATAAAGAGTCCAAGGCCAAACTGAGCCACATGAGACCCTGTCAGCAAAAAACAAGAGCATTGGAAATGAAGCCACATATCAGGAGTATGTATTTGCAACACCAACATATGACATTGAAAATATTTGTGAACACCTTTTGATAAAAAAGAAAAGGACTGATAACTAAGTTTTTAAAAAAAAAAAAATAGGTTGAAGATAGATGTTAAGGGCACTTCACAGAACAGGATATCCACATCACCATGAACATACAGAAAGGTGCTCAGCATCATTAGTCCAAAAAGAGATGTAAATTAAAGCCACAATGAGACACGCATACAAACCAGCAGAATGGCTATAATAAAAGACTGATAATCTCTAGTTTCTGGCAAGCAGAAGGAAGATCTGAAACTCTTATATACTGCTGAAAGGAATGTAAATTGCAATAACCACTCTGGAAAATTGGCAGTTCCTACTAATGTGGAACACATGCTTTGGGAATTGACTCATGACCCAACTATTCCATTTCCAGGTATATTCTCGACAGAAATTTGGACATGTGTGCACCAAAATACAGACCCAAGGGTGTTCACAGCAGCATCACTTTTCATACCCTTGAATCCAAATGCACATTCACAGAACAGACAAAAAGCTGCTAGTTTTGGGGTAAAGGAATGTTAACTAGGAGGTGAAATGAATCAATGCAAAGATGTGTGGGGGTCTCTAAAACACATGGCTGAACAAAAGTGGCCCATTGAAAGTCATACTCTCAGTAATTGTACTTCTATGAAGTCCTAAATCCTGCCAAACTAACCTGTGGTTTCAGAATAAAGGATGAGGGTTGAGTCCCTTCCCAGGAATAGTGCCTGGCAAGAACATAAGTGTTTTCTGTGGTGGTAGCAAGAGGATATTCCTTGATCTTGATAACCATGTTTGCATCATGAGAATCATCATTTATGATCCTCTCCTGTGTAAGTTTCCTTAAAACATTTACTAGCACTTGTAATTTACCAAATTCAGTATAGACCTAGCAGGGTAAGGGACAGAGGAATATGGCCCCTGTCCTTAGGAAGCCTAATCAATGAGGGATTTAATGGACAGCTGTTCTAGTTTTATCTCTGTTGCTATGATAAAACAAACTCTGACCAAAGCTACCTAGGGAAGAAAGACTTTATGTGGTTCACAGGTCCAGGTTACAATCCATTACTGTGGGGAAAGTCAACGTAGAAATTAAAAACATCACATCCCTAGCTCAGCTCCATTAGGACTCCCCTTCAGGCCCTGGGAATGGAGTTGCCCACAGAAGGCTTGATCTTTCCGAATCAGTCACTAACCAAGACAACTCCCCACATACTAACCTAATGTAGATAGTTCCTCATTAAGATTCTCTTCTCAGGTGATTCTAAGTTGGATAAAGTTTATATTTAAAATTAGCTATCACAGCAACTATTTTCTTTTATGATGTAGGGATGAGAGGCCAACTTGACTCTTAGGTACAGGAATGAGAGTCCATCTTGTATCTCAGGGGCAGATGTATAGGAAATCAATTATGCTGACTGTTTCTTCAATTTCCTGAAAGTGCATTCACCAACTCTCCTCAGTCACAGACACAGAAGCAAAGGTTTCCTCTCACACCTGTACTCTGAGCTCTGCCTTCCCAGTTGGGTCTATTCTATATCTATCTACTATTTTGCCATCAGTTCTCTGATATGCTCTTTCAGATCATTAGATTGATCAAATGAAGACTTGACAAGGAAAAGCAGCACAATCCATAACCTACTGACCCAAAGGATCTGATGGTCTTGGTTCTGATACCTCCTATATACTATCCTCATAACTTTTCTTACCTTCTGTTTCAATGAACTCATGATAGTCATTTGCTACTGTAGGATTCTCTTCTGCTAGACATGATTGACTGGACAGGACTGGACACTACTAGCCAGAAGCTAAACTAATAACACTCTTACCAAGAATTTGACATAAGAAAGGGGAAAGGATGTATGTTTCCCATAAGACAAGACTTCTATGTGTGGATTTGAGAGCCATGGGATACTTTGTTACCCCATGAGGTCTGGGAAATTACAAGGATTAGACCTAAGGAGTAAGAATGAGACAGAGATATGGAGGGAGTAGGAGGAAAGATGGAGGGAATGCTTCCACTTCTGGGTCTGGGTGTGCTCTGACAAAATCTTTTATGGGTTGTGTTATAAACCTTCCATGAGAAAATATAGTTTTGACTAACTTTGATTTGAATATGTACAAAATAACTTCTGAACATGGGATAAGTAAATGAAGTAGAAAGTAAAAGCTTCCTCTATTCTTAGTCCACAGTAATTATCCTTGCTAATAAGTATACATTAGACATATTTAAATTTATATCCCTCTTTCCACAGTTGCACATGATGCAGGGAATATTATTTATAAGGAAATCTTATAAATATGCATGTACATATATGTGTATATTATTTATGGTTGTGAGCCTAGCCTTTAATGGCTGAGCTATCCCTCCAGCCCAATATGTGTATATTATTATACCTAAGTGGAACCATAATGTTCTACCTGATTGTTCATAGTAGCATACCTATAAGGTGTTCCCATGTCAGAACATACATATCACCTTCCTCTTTATACTTGCTACATGATACCCCATTGCACAGAAATATTTCATCATAAATCCTTTAGACATAAACTGTCCCAGGTTCTTCAGTATTATAATGTTTGTGTTTTATCACATACCACAGTGTTGTTGTTTTTTTTTTTTTTTTTTTTTGAATCTGTACAAATTTCAGTTTTGGGAACCCATGATTTGTACATTTTAAAAATTAAATTCAACAATTATTATTCAATTGGCCCTTTCATTGACATAAATTTGGAGAAAGGGGCATTAAAGCATCCTATAAGTAGGACCAAAGAATTATGGAACAGTAAGTGAGATAAAGCACAAAACACAGAAACATGAAAGGGAATGTGGTTTTGTCACACAGGCCAAAAGACGTTCGAGTCTTCCTCAATCTGATGTAACCAAGGCCAGCAAGTTCTTAATGAGACATCTTGAGTCAGGGTGATAAGATATATATCCACCCACATCCTGCTGTAAAGCAAGACGTGATGAGTGTAACTATTCCCACTATGGTTGAGAACTCACGAACTCAGGAGCTCTTCAGGCATGGCAGGATTTCGCTAGCCCTCCTTGGTCCTCCAAAAGTCCTCATGAACAAACCAAGAAGATATTAAGGATTTCCCCACCATCTAAACATTTATTTGACACTTGGAAGTTTAGAGAAAGAACAACATTTTAGTCCTTGTAGAGCTCTGGGGTAGCTATAACAATAATATTATGCTAGTACATATCACATTACTGTAACAAAATATCAGAGATAATTAACTCATAAAGACAGAAAGTTGTGTGGGCTATTAGGTTCAAGATGAAGGGCTCTGTTGTCACCTATGAAACCAGGAAACAAAGAACAGGCAGGAAGAGATCAGGGTCCTACAAAGACCTCTGAGGGCAAGGCACGAACACCCTGAACACACTAAGGATCTCCCACTAGGCCCAACCTCTTAAAGGGTCCACTACCTCTCTAGAAGAGCATCATCTTAGAGAACCTTTAAGTCATGGACTTTGTGGGGGAGGGGCACTTAACAAACCATAGCAAGCACTCACTTTGTAGATGGGGAAACTAAAGGTTACAAGTGCCCCCATGGGTTCTTTACATCAGCAGAGTCCCGAGCCTTAGCCTGTAGCCTCTGCCTTTGAAGCAGACCTTCTAAGCAATGCCACTGACCTCAAACTGCCAATTCCAACCCATTTCATAGACCAGTTATTTATAGCTAATATAAAGCATTAATAAGGTAATAATTAGTTCTCCAATTTAGTATCTCTGAGTGAGGCTTGGGGGTGTTGGCAAGGGACTATCAGTGTTTAAATCCTCAGAGTTTCTATTTTGGTTAAACCACCACCACATGTTAAGAAAGAACATGCCACCCAGCAGTTTACCGAGCATAGGCTCTTAGGAAAGAGATGAGTAAATAGTTCTGATAGTAAGTCAAGAAGTCTTAAGTTAGCAAAGCTTTCTTGGAAATTCTGGCGTGTTAGGAAATCCTTAGAACTATACAGCTGTTTTCTGTAGCCACACACTACCCCCTCAGCCCCACCTCCATGTTATCGCTATCCAAGGTAATTCTTAAGTTTCTGTGAGGTTTGAGTTATGTTGCCCAATCAGCACGGTAAATGTTGGCACACAGGCCACTGGCCTTGGGTCTCTGTTGGGAAACAGTTTCCCCAAGAGGCAAGAGCCTCGCCTTGCAATCCTGTTAAAAATAGATGTGTGCATTCGGGGGGGGGGGGCAGCCACGGGAAGTGGTTTTGGCATTTCCTGTGGTCAAATGTACATCTGTTATCCACCAACTGATTTCTAGAATGTTATCACAGAGCACTTACAGTAACAATTTGTATACCAAACAGCTAATGAGAATGTGTGCCTCTTCAGAAGTACAAATGCAAAGTGAGCAGGGAAATTAAAATGACCTGTGTGATTTACATCCTAAAAGCATTTTATACTTGACTATTCCTTTCACTTTCTTGACCTACACACTTTCTGTCACTGACCTTGTGGAGAACCATGGAGTTTAGGCCCTAAGGCCCACACCCCTGAATAGAGCTTGAAACATGTATAGACATCCCTAAATGATTCCTTAATAAGTGTCCCAAGCTCAGCCTAAACAATACAGAATATTGAGGAGGTGAAACCATTTCTTTCCTGGTCTGCCCCAAAGAAGCTAGAGATGCCATCTTTCACCCAGCTGTGCAAGCCCACCTCCAGGGGTCACTGATGACTCTTCTGCTATACCCAGTCCCTTGTGGGTCACCACACCTTCCTACCCAGAACTGATCTTCTAGCAAAGCTTCCCACATCCCTCATATGGTTGACTGAAATAAGCCTTCTACAATTCTTGACTCCTGACAACACATTGTCCCCTACTGAAACCCTCCTATATCTTCCCTCCAATGCTTAAATTAAAAGCCTTGGCTTACAGAGTGCATGAAATATATCTCCTGCCTACCTGCCTGACTTCCTTTTGTGAATGCTCTGTATGCCCCAGTCACCTTGTTTCTGAGCCTGACATCCTCAGAATACCCAGGGAATCTGCTCTTCTCCCCAGGTCCCTATAGGGCCAGATGTCTCTGTGACCCAGGTGTCTGCATTCTACTGCCATCCCTCCTGGTCTTTCAATGTGACTCCATAAGCATGTGAAGCTGCCATCACAGGCCAGCAGAGAAGCAGAAGCTTGCTTGCCCAACTCTTCACTGGGTTCCTATAGACTGCCCTGTGGTTTGTTGAATGAATCTCTGACTCAACGAATATGAGTGAAACCTGTGTCTCACACTGCCTCAGGTAGATAGAGATAAAATTAATCCAGATGGGAAGTGTCACTGTGAATTTTTCTCTAAATTATTTGAGAACTTCCCTTGAAGAACATATATGAAGAACACTGCCAAGACTTCCAGGGCAGTGACAGATCTCCTAAGTAGGGACAGTTTTAGAACAAAAGTGATCCAACCGTTTCCCTCATGTTCCTGGATGTATAAAGGAATAGAAAGGCTATGAGAGATACATGTCTTCGTTCTGCAGACATTTACTGATGCCCTAGTGTATATAGTGGCCATGGCAGCTGGAAAGGATTCAGAAGTGAAGATGGAGTCTCGGCTCTAGTGGAATTCAGTTTGGGGGACAAGTAGTTATACAAATACGTATTTGCTTATTTGGTGATAGGAGCTAGGAGGGCATAGGATGTTGTGAAAAGAGCCTTTCCATGCAGACACAAAGGGACTTTCTAGGATGCAGGCTTGGTCAGCACTGAGGCAGACTCACCCAGACTTTCCCTTGTACTCCAGTCCCCTTCGTCCCCCAGCACAGCTGGAGGCTACACTGCATCCTACAGCTGAGCCATTTGAACCTGTGTCCAGTGACACCCTCACCATTTGAAGTTCCTCCACATCCACACTGGAACCCCCATGTCACTGAGAGCCTCTACAGCCAGGAGCAAAGCCACCATGGCCAGATCCTGCCGATTCATCATGGTTCAACGCTCGTCTTGGGCCTGCAGCTTCATGAAGATCAGCCAGCATCCGAAGCATGCCCCTGCACAACTATAGCCACCATGGTTCCTGCCCCTTTGCAGATGAGAAAGCAGATACACAGAGAATCTCAGCCAGTTGCCCCAAGTCACAAGAGAAAGTGACAAACCCGCATCTGTCAATCCTCCTCCCATGCCTCAGGCAATGGTAGAAAAGAGTGACTGGAATGTCTAGGGTAGTAGTGTTCCCACAGGAGGCTGTGTTAGGTGTGTCTGTGGGCCTGGGATGATTGACATGCTCCTGACTGAAAAGAGCTTGCATTCAAGGCAGCATTGAGTTGCTGGATTTTGCAGGATGTGAACCCTGCAGCCGGGCCTGTTTACTCAGTCACACTGTGTACTTTCGAGGCACAGTGTGCTTTGAAGATAAGACCTCACTCATTCTCAGAACATTTCTTTGAGTCAGAAATCATTGTGGCCACTTTGTAGATAAATCAACTGAGGCACAGGCCTACAAACCAGCATGGGCCAGTGTCATTCGTCATATCAGAAGAAAAAGGGCAACTCAGCTCTCTAGCCACAAAGTCTGGTTCCATGCATCTCCGAGCTGCAGCTTCTTCATCCAGAGCCTGCACGGCCTGAGCCAGGGCATCTCGAAAACCTTCCTTCTCCCCCAGGGCATGTCACCAGTGTTGGGTGAAGAGGACACCGGTTAGCTGTGTGCCAGCAAACATGGTCTTTATTTCTGGTGTCTGTCATTGATTTACCTGTGCAGAATCACTCTCCCTTCACAACCCCAAAATAGGAAGCTTGGGGGCCTATGGAAGGGTACCTGCCCCTCTTTTACCCAAAAGGGGGCATTAGTTTCCCAGAGGGAAAAATCAAAGTGTCATCATTCACAGAAACAAGGGGCAACCTTGTTCAGTGTGTGAAACTCACCATGCCCACCACAGAGATCTACTCTTCAGGGTGCTGCAAAGTTTAAGCTATCTCCAGCCCTGGGTGCAAGAGATTCTAGGCCTATGTCCAGTGAGGCATGAGGCATGAGGCTCTGGAAGCAGGAAGGTGAGAAGGAAATGCATAACAGAGGAACAATTTAAGGACTCCTCCAAGGGCCTTGGGAGCTGCAAGGAGGGAAATCAGGCCAGATTACCTTCAACTGCTGTGTGTTTGTTCCAGAATCTTCCCTGTAGCTATTAGCTCCCACTATAAAAGGATGGTTTACCATTATCTTCCTTTCCTTCTTCCTTCTTCCCTTCCTCCCTACCTTCCCTCCCTTTCTTCTCTTTCCTTTTTTTCTTCTCCAATCCCCCATTACACAGTGTCTTAATTTTTCCTAGTAAGCCATTAACAAGGAATCTCTTTAAACAATATGCTCTCTTCCGTTAGGAAATGAAGAAACAAATACTAATTTAAGACCATTTAGATGTGTGGGACGAAAAGAAAGAAATGGATATGACAAAGTAAAGAGGAGCAGGCTCTGGCAGAAAATCACAGGTACTACCTGCAGAGCAGTCATCCCAAAGGCTGCCCAGGGACCACAGCAAAGAGACATTTGTTTAGCGGAATTGATACTCAGCTTTTAAAACAATTTCACATGGAGATACCCCTGTCAATGTTCTCTGGATGCTAAATCCTTCTTCCCTCCATTTTTTCTTGTGTCCTTTCTTCACTAGTGTCTAAGCCCCATGGTCACCAGTTATGGCTTGAATAGTCTGTCCACCAAAGGTTCATGGGACAGCATATTAGAAAACGAAGAAAGCCTGTCAGAAAGTGACCAGGTCACAGGACCCTATCCTCATGAAGGGTCAGTGCTATCTTGTGGAACTAGACAGGTTAGTGTGTGTGGAAGTCCCCAAGAATGTGGGTGTTATATAAAAAGTGAACTCCCTGGTTCCTCGCTTCTTGTCCTCCCCATACATGAGGGTGGCTCCCTTTTCATTCCTTTAACCCCACTGTGGAGCTCCTCAGGCCTTCTGCCAGGTGTCTGACACCCATGCTATCTAGAGCTTCTAACCACAAGAGCCATAAGCTGAAAACGCCTCTTTATTTCATAAGTTATCTAGCGTCCATCATCCTATAATAATAACACAAAACAGACTGAGAAAAGATCTAAATTTTACAACCTTTAATCTGGACTATCTCTGGCCCTAGAGACTGAACTTCATCTAAGAATGTTCTAGAAACCTGTGCTATATTTTTTTTTCTTTCTATGTTATTCCTGGCATTGAAGGGAAAATTCTTAGGCCAGTCTACTTGGATAAAGTAGGATATTAACTGACAGGGTTGATTTGTATTTCATTTAGGACTCTGCTGTCCAAACTAGGAGACTTAAATGAACAGATTGAGATCTGGAAGGGTTACTCCAGTACTGAAGGCCTGCCAGGCAGGGGCCCAGAGATGTCAACAGCCAGAGAAGGCAAAGTAGACAAAGAGTACAGGTAAAAATAGTGACTCTCAACAGAAACCAGAGAAGATGCTAAAATAACAAAACGATGCCTGAAATGTGCAATTGTGGTCATGTGTACTAGTCACTTTCCCATGGTTAGTAGTTGAGCTGGAGAACACAGAGTTAATTCTTTTTATGATACGAATCCTTCCTTCCACCATTTGTTCACTTAAAGAATACATTGAAAACTCCCTCTGTCACCCAGCGCTATCCTGGCCTTAAAAAAGGCTGAATACAAGAGACAAGCAGACTTTAAATACCTATCTGTTTGTTTTAATTTACAGGTATAAATTCTGGACTGAGTGGTCCCTAAATGGGACTGTGATGTGGATATGTAAGTCAAGTAACTCTTTCCTTGAAAAGTTGCTTTTGAAAGCCTAAATAATACCACACTTTTTTGAGGTTTGTTCATTTTAAGTGCAAAATTGTTTTGCCTATATGTGTGTTTTGTACTACCCCCATGTCTGTTGCCCTCTAAGGTCAGAAGGGGGCAAAGAATGCTCCAAAATTGGACTCATAGATTTTTGAGAACCATTTTATTGATGCTTAGAATGGAACCCTGGCCCTTGACAAGAGCAATGAGTACTCTTAACTGTCAAGTCTTCCATCTAGCCCCTACTGTAGTTTATCACCTTAGCACATTGCAAATGAGACTTTTAAAATCGCATTTATTTATCAGGTTTTAAAATGAAAGTCCTGGCATCTCTAGTTCCCTGAAATGAATCCTTCTGTGTACTTCCTTCAGTGTAACTTCAGGGTGACCATTGGGTTGGGCCACCAGCTCTTGAGGTCACTGTGGTGCTCTGTGGTGACAGTGGTGATATTCAAAGGGATGGTCTCCATTGATACATTTAAGCAGATGAGTTCCTGGATTAAGACTTGTCCAAGGCAGGAAAGTTCTTAGGAGATATTATAGGCTATGTTAGGAGTAGGTTTTCCCCTGCTGGTCTAGGCCCTTACTGCCACACCTGCACCAAATAATACACAGAGACTCTGTATTTGATATTATGCTATTGGCCACTTACTTGTTTCTCTGTCTTAAGTATTAACCCATTTCTATTAATCTAAGTATTTCCATGTAGTCTCATCTTACTGGAGAGTGGGGCCAGCATCTGCTCTCTCCAATCTCTACATGCTGACTCCTCCTTACTACTTTCTCTCTCCTCCTTGTCTCCTCGTCCCACCTATCTTGCTTTCCTATTGGCCAACAGTGTTTTATTCATTAACAAATATGAGAAACATATTTACAGAATGATATCTCCCATCATTGCTACTTTACCCAAAGGGGTTGAGTGATCTTTCCAACCAGATTATATAACTTGGAAGCTTTTAGAAGCTTTTTTCTTTTTTCTTTTACTCCTCCATCCTACTCCAGTTATTATTGTTGTTCTTGTTCTTCTTTTTTTCCTTCTCCTCCTCCTTCAATTATTCCCACATACCCATAGGAATAGAGCCTTGAAATTACTCTCCCAGATCTAGACCCTGGTGTCTTTCCAATCACACTCCCTATCCCCATTCACTGGCTACTCCTGACTTCCTTCAGGGGCTGTGGATGAGCAAGGTCCTTCTTTAGGTACTGCCCCCTTGGGTTTCACTTGGTTAGACTCCCTTCCTATCCCTGAATTCTAAATTAAATAGCCTATTAATAGTCTCTCCCATCACCTTCCCTGTTCTGTTACAGTGCTTACTAGCATTTAGAAGGACAACTCTGTGTTTTCTGCTATAAAGTTTGTCTCCTGAGTGAACTCAACTAAGGTGGTCTGTGAAGAGAATGTTCTTGGGAATTGGCTGCTATTGCATCCCTTGGCTTCTGCTAAACAAAAGTTAGTAAATGCTAAATAAACGTTTATTAGAATAGTAGACCTGGTGGTATACATCTCTAATTCCAACATTTAAGAATCCAAGGCAGGAAGACAGTTTCAAATTTGAGGCCAGCCTGTTACATGGTGAATTGAAAGCCAGACTGGAACATATAGCAAAGCTTTGCCTCATAAACAAAACAATAATAACAATGAAGATTCGTTGGAAAGACAACACATGAAGGAATGTTCCTGTATAGGAATATAGGAAAATTGGTTCCTATACAGGTATAATTGGTTCCTATATAGAGATACATATTTATTTATTTTCAGAGTACTAAGGAAGAAGGAAGGATACTCTAGGAAATAGATTATTGCAAAATATTGGCAAGGGTCTCAAAGAATACATGCAAATAAGACAAACCATTTAATGCTTTTGCACGTAAGTGTACACATTCACCAATTGACATGGCTATAATTTTTTTAATATTCAGAAGAAACAATCAAAGTCTTATCTTCTTTTTTCATTGTAAATAATCAAAATATCTATCAGAAGACTACATGAATGAAACAATTTTTAAATAAATGGAGAGGTCAGAAAATGTGAGTCACAAGAGGGCTGAGGGAAGAAAATACAACATTAAGCAAAAGAAGCCAACATGGACAGGCTACACACAGTGGGATTCCAACCACATGGAATTCTAGAAAAGTCAAAACTCTGGAGACAGGAAATATCAGTGATTTCCAGGGGCGGGGAGGAGGATAAATAGGCAGAGCACAGAAGATTTAGGTGGTGAAACTGTCTAAATTTCTGGGAACCCCATAGCCCTCCACTTCTGCCCAGACTGCACAGTTAACACCAAGAGTGGGCCCTGCTGTGCACCATCCTTCCCGCAAGATTTTGATGAGTCATTGTAGAGTTTCCAGTAGTAACCAATGGACCCGATTGATCAGGGCCTAGGGTGTTGATAATGGGGAAGGCAAGACATGAATGGGAGAAGGGACCATACCTCCTTATCTTACTCTCCATTTTACTGTGAACCTGGAACTTCTTAAGAACTAAATCTGCAAACTGAAAGAGTGAACAGAAAGAATGTTCAGTGATGCTTAAGTGGCTGAACAAGAACAGGGAGAATATAGAGGTGGTACCACTCAATAGTGACACACTAGAAACAGTGCTGTTGCTGTTTCTACAGCAGCTGCTTTCTGCTAGGCACAACCCCAGAAGCTTCACATATATCAATTCATTTAATTCTCACAACCGTTATAAGACAGGCTTTATTATTATCCCCGTTTTACAGGGAAGAATCACACTGAATTCTCAGAAATCCAGCCCAAGGTACCTGGATGGAGCTTCTGAAGTCTTCCCCACTGCATGGTCCTATCTCACCGAATAAAATAAAATGAAGTTATGTGCACTGCTCCAAAGAGCAAATTCATTCCCCCTCATAATCCATAATGAGCTCTGTTCCAAATATGGCTTTTATGTTATTAGTAAATGACTGCAATCTGTGAGGTCGAGGAGGTGTTTTGAAAGGATATGTGGCTATAAATCTTCATGGTGAGATTCATTTACTGGTGTGTGAGGATGTAGTTGATGGAGTGCTTGCCTAGCATGCATGGAGGCCTGGGTTCAGTCTCCAGCATCACACAGATTTGGTGATGATGTATGTGTGAAATCTTAGCACTCTGAAGGTGGAGGCAAGAGGATCAGAAAGCAAAGGTCATCCTTAGCTACATGGGGAACTAGAGACCAGCCTGGGCTAATTGAGATTCTATCAAAGAAAAAAGAGAAAAGGGGTTCATTTACTCAGTAATTTTTTTTTTTACTTTATCTCTACCAACTATGAGCCACTGCTAGAGACTGAGAAATCAGCAATGGCACGAATAACCACAGTCTCTGCCCCAAAACAGTTTACAATTGGGTGGAGGAGAAAGAAAACAGACAACTCCCTATTAATGACTGTGATGTGAGCACTTAAAGAAGCAGGGTGCTGTGAGCAAAGTTGGAAGATCCCCTATCCTCTGCTGGGAAACAGCTTTGGCCCCCAGCATGAGCTTGCCCCATTGACTTGAGCTGATCAAATCCTTTCACTGACACCCACTAAGCACTCTTGTGCAGGATAGGGTATCTCCCAGTGCCTCCGTGATCACATCTTCAGAGTGTGGCTAGTATTAGTGCCTATATCCTGAGTGCATTGCAAAGAGAGAGAGAGACAGAGATCAAAAGGGCAGAGTCCTTAGAACCGAGCTTAGCAGAGAGTGACACTGTGTTAACAGCTGCTATTATTAGAGTATCTAGTGGTGATAGTTGAACACTGGAGATCAAAATCCCAATAAAAAAGGATGATACTAACAGGGATATCAGCATAGTGAAGTGTTCTAAGGATATGACCATGATTAATTCCCTCTCCAAGTTATTAAGACATTTGCTTAAACACATTCGAGATCTGCTGAAATGGCCCTTCTAAAATGTTTTCCGATCTCTTCATGTTTCTCTTACATGGGAATTCCCACAGTCATAGGCAGAAGGATGTAACCTGAATCTTTCACCCAAGCCTGACACCTGTGGGTAGCCAATATCTTCAACCACCACATCCTGGTGGTTTTTGAGCTTAATGGAATTAATTAGGGTTTTCAGGAATGGCTGGTATCACTTCAAGTCATAGAATAACTCTCTCCAAACATGTCCACGTTATTTCATTTTCATTGTGACTTTGTAATATGTTACCTTGAATTTTAATTTTAACTGGACATGTTTCTTGGTAACTACTATCAGAAAATTAAGTAAGGACACATATTTTTCTATACAAAAAGAAATAGAATGCAACATGGTGTCTTGGACATGCAGCTGAATGGGAGAGACAGAGAAATATCTTGTGTGGTATGTACAAGCAGGAAAGGACGGCAGAGCAAAGGGAGTTTGTTACCGGACAGGAACAAAGGGAGAGAAGTATTTACACCTCTGGTGAGTCACCCAGCAAAGTCTCCAGCATGCTCAGGGGCCCCCTGAACTTTGAAACTTGGCTTCCATCCAGTCACGAAATCTGGGAAGGCAAAGCTTTCATCACCGCCGCCGTTTCGCTTCTCTTTCATCTTGGTGAAGAGATACAAGACAGGTTCTTGTAACCCCTCCCTGGGATTGCCATGCTAACCTAAGTGTTTACATGGAAATTAGGATGGTTTCGGGATCACAGGGCATGTAGATGGTGTAATCAAGAAAATATCTTTATCCACATGTCTGTGCCCATGTGGTAATGATTCTGTCTAGATGCTAGTTTTAATTCCATTTTTTCCTGGTATGTTTGATGGTGGCCAGTGTTACTGTTTAGTGAGCAGCAAGACTAGATCTGTTTGTAGAAGGCCACAGCACCATTCCAGTGAGTGACCAGAAAGATCTATGGTAGGGATTACAGAGCAAACACACCCTGTATGCATAAGCAGGTATGCATGTACATTCCTAGTAAAGGCTGCTAGCTCTGAACCAACAACCCCACATCCCATGTGGACAGCAGTTGCCTTAGTAGCTAGGCTCAAATATCCTCCCTTTCAGAAGGCAGAAGACTTAGCCTGGAAATTACTGCCTGTCCTCTCAAGGTTCTTTCCCCCACATTCAAAAGAAAAGAAAAAAATAAAAGAAAGAAAGGAAGGAAAGAAAAACCGGTGTTTATTTGTATTTTCAGTTATCCACATTTCCTGTCGATGAGTCATTTATGCAGTTTACTGAAAAAAAAATAAATGGAGGACTAAAAACACTACAAAATTAAGGATGAAAGACGCAAAACTGACGTAAGCCACAAATAGGTATGGTAAAGAATTTAGTAAGCAACAGACAAATCTCCACAGCAGCACTGTATTGTCAGGGTTTAGGGAAATTTCCCAGCCCCCAGGGATCAACACAGCCATTCTTTCTGGATCACATCTCATGGTTTGGCTCACCAGATACTTGTAAACAAGCAAACAGTAGGAGTCCTTATAAAGAAGCATTTTGGGGCTACTGCATGGGATCCTTAGTAGAAGATATATATATATATATATATATATATATATGTGTGTGTGTGTGTGTGTGTGTGTGTGTGTGTGTGTGTGTGTGTGTGGGTGTATGGGTGGGTGTGTGTGTGTGTGTGTGTGTGTGTGTATTCCTGAAGGTAAAGGGCCTGGATGGATAGAAAGATCATCAAACAACAGAATATATATATGTATATATATTAATATATATATACATATATATATATATATATCATGTTTACGACATGCAAAGACAGAGGCATCCAGTCACATCATGAGATTGTTGGCCAAACATTTGTTGGAGGAGCAAGTGGGTATCCCCAACTCTTGGTAAGACTTACATGCAGAGCTGGAGGTTAAATGGTCTTATCGTTTCTTCTAGATTCCTTTTTATTTTCATATTTAAAAACCATTCATGGCTGGAGAAAGGGCTAAGGTGGCAACATCGCTTACTGCACACATATGCCAGCATGAGTTTGGATCCCTAAAACCAATATAAAAGCTGAACTTGGTCACTCATGCCTGTCAACTCAGTACCCTTAGGAATGGGGGTAGGAGGATCAGTGAGGCCTCGAGACTAGCTCAGCTCCAGGTTCAGTGAGAGGCCTTGTCTCAAAGGAATAAGGGAGGGAGTGACAGAGCAATATGCCAATGCCCTTCTCGGGTAAACACTGGTACATGCATACACACATACACATGCACATCCATGCACCACTCTCACACAAATACACAAAGATAGTAAATAAGTAAGTAAACCAATTAGAGAAGTGCCTACCCATACACCACACAATAGCTCTATCAAAATATCTGTAATAAATGAAAAATCTCACCAAGGAGCTTAGAATTGGATGCTTAAAAAAGATGTATTTTGAAAGCATGTTATGTTTGCCCATCAAAATTCTTGTAACGGCCCCCAGGAAAAGGTCACCATGGTTATTCTGACTTCGCAGATGAAAAGAATGATAAACAAGTTTGCCGATGCCCATGATAAGCACGGAAGGGCCCATCTCTCAGTTCTCAGGCCCTACTGAGCTGTCTTCTTCAGTGAATGAATCGTGTACATCTTCGTGAAATGCAACTAATTGTATCATGTAAAGAACCAGTCTTCCAATTATCAGTCTTCCACTGCTGTCATATAGCTGCCTTGCTGTATATTTTTTTATCACACTGAACAAGGATAAAACTAATTTTTATTTTGTTCAGCCCATTAAAGCATCAAGAGCCACTGTTGCCTGCCTGAGCAGACAGCACATTATATCCCCAATTATTTGTCTGTTATTTAAGCCTCCAGTGTTTAAATGGCTGGCCCAATTACACACAGTTTTCTCCAGCTCAACTGGTCCCATGCTGCCATGCTCAGCCCATGTTTGCAGGGCATATGCTCACCTGTCTCAGGTGTGTGGGTATCTTTATTTCCATGGAGAGAAGAAATGTTTCTGCATCATTCTCTTTATCCTTTTTACAAAACAACAGCGACAACAAAAAAGTACTTTCAAATTTCTTTACTCATCTATGCTTACAGCTGCCTTTCTTCTCAGGTTTACATGACTCAACAAGTAAAATACCATGGAACTGAAGTGAAAATTCCAGTTTCCCCAGGTCATCTATAATGTCTATGATTTCATCAAGGCCTGGAGAAATAAACAATCCTATTTTCAAGGCTCTTCCTTTCTATGTCTGCTTGGGCATCCCCTGCTTCCCACAGCCTAATGATGACTAGTCTTGAAAGTAGAACAACCCACATAGGCCCCTGTTTTGTGAAGCTCGGCTTACAATATCTGGTACGGAATCTATTAAATGTGAGTTGCTGGTTTGCAATCCTATGGCCTGTGCTTCTTAAATATCTACTCATCCTAGAGCACCCTCTCCTTCCCAAAGCAGTTTCTGAATCATTCATAGAATCACATTCTTCTGCTCACTGGGACTCAGACTCTGCTCTCTTTATGCATTGAAATGCTGTGTGTCCTTTCCTAAGGCATGTTCAGCCCCCACAGTTCTTTGATTCATATCTAGGTTTCCATTTTCCTCCATCCATTCATCTATTGCATTGTTCACAGAGAAAAAGTTATGTATGGCGTGCTTATTATGTGCCAAATGTTGTTCTAGGTCAGTTGTTCTCAACCCGTGGGTTGCAAACACCTTTGAGTTCAAATGAGCCTTTCACGGGAGTCATCTCAGACCATCAGAAAACATGGATGTTTACATTACAATTCATAAAAGCGGCAAAATTACAGTCATGAAGCAGCAACTAAAATAATTTTAAGGTTGGGGAGTCACTAAAGTGTAATAAATTGTCATAGTGTTAGGAAGGATGAGAACCACTGGTCTAGGTAGAGATAATTGGTTGGCAACTAGGATGGGTACCCTTTCTGCCTCCACTTTCTTTCCTTCTCCCTCAGTTTGAAAGTGGAATAAAAGCTCATTGTACTTACCATCATCATGTCCCCAAATTAAATAGAATGTGAATTGAAACCTGTTGAACTACAGGTATCTTTTATCTGGTTTTAAATTTTTTAACTTCTTCTTCTCTCATATATTAGACATCCATCACAGTTCCCGCTTCCCCTCCCAGCTTTGCCCCCTCCCTCCATCCACTCCTTTTCTGTTTCTCTTCAGAAAAAGGCAGGCCTCCCAGGGATATCAACCAAACATGGCATATCAAGTTGCAATAAGACTAGGCACCTCCTCTCATGTTAAGAATAGACAAGGCACCCCAGAAGGAGAAAAAGGTCCCAAAAGCAGTCAAAAACTCAGCAACATTCCCACTGTTAGGAGTCCTACACCAAGCTACACAAGCATAACATATATGCAGAGGGCATAGGTCAGTCCCAGGCAGGCTCCCTGATTGTCAGTTGAGCCTCTATGAGCCCCTACGAGCCCAGGTGAGTTTATTCTGTGAGTATTCTTCTAGTATCCTTGACCCCTCTGGATTCTATAATCCCCCCCCCACCTTCAGGATTTCCTGTTCTTTCTAATGTTTGGCTATGGGTCTCTGCATCTGTTTCCATCAGCTACTAGATCAAGCCTCTCTGTTTATTTTGCTAGGCTATCTACAAGTAGAGTACCATTATAAATCATTTCATTAATATTTTTTCTCCAGTCATGTCTGGTTCTATCATAGGTCTCTGGGTTATCCAGCCTCTGGTTCCTGGCCCTCCAGGCTATGTTGGGGTTGGGGTCCCTCTCATGGGTCTCAAGCTGGACCAGTCATTGGTCAACCACTCCCAGAATTTCTGGGCCACCTTTACCCCAGCACATCTTGTAGGCAAGACAAATTATAGGTCAAAGGTTTTGAGGCTGGGTTGGAGTCCCAATCCTTCCACTGGATGTCTTGGTCACAGGAGATAGCTCTCTATCCCATTACTAGAAATGCTAAACAGGGTCACTCTCATAGATTCCTGGAAGTTTCCATTGCAATAGGTTTCTAGTTATCACCAAGATGCCTCCAAATTCCAGTTGTCTCTTCCAGTACTCTCTCCCTCCATCCTTCCCTCTATCCCTACCAACCCCCTAGTCCACCATTGATACCCATTCTATTTTCTTCCCTGGAAGATTCATGCATTCCATCCTTGAACCCTCCTTGTTACTTAGCCTCTCTGGGGATGTGGATTGTAGCATAGTTATCCTTTACTTTATAGCTAATGTCCATTTATAAATGAGTACATACCATGTTTGTCTTTTTTGGTCAGAGTTACCTTACTAGGATGGATATTGTTTTTTTCTAGTTCTATCCATTTACCTGAAGATTTCATGATGTTATGTGCTATATTTTCTTTATCCATTTTTCAATTGGGGGACATCTAGGTTGTTTCCAGTTTCTGGCTATTATGAACAAAGCCACAATGAACATAGTTGAGCAAGAGTTCTTGTGGTAGGATGGAAGATCCCTTGGGTAAATGCTCAAGAGTGGTATAGTTGTTAGCCTTTAGTACTTCCTTTATCTAGAAAAATGGGATCAAAATCTTCTTCATATAGATGCCATGAGATTTGTGGTTCATAGAAAGAAAGTGCTCTGCCACAGTAACAGTGCCAGATGGCATCATTAGCATGAGGAATAACAAGTATTAATATACCTAATATATTCCCTTCAGACCACTGTCCTTAGTTAAGTGTTGATATTTTGTCACAAAAAGTCTCTATCCTAATTTGATCCCGACTTTTCTGATTTAGCACTCCTGTATAGGTGTGCTTATCATACTCATTATATGACATGATACCCAGTAAGCTGTTCTATTGTTACAGTTTTCTATGGCCACTGTAAAAAATTTGCACAAACAGGGTGATTAAACATAGACAGTTTGCCTTGGGATTCAGAAGGTCCTTGTATATCATTGGGTAAGATCATGTTTCTAATGTAAGCTCCACAGGAGAATACAATGTATGGTCCTTTTTAGCTTCCAGAGGCCTCCTCCTGCACACCTTGGCTCAAGGACCCTTACTCCATCTTCAAAGTCAGTGGTTCCACATCTTCACATCTCTTATGAAATTTTTTTTCTTCATCCACTTTGATGGGCCTTTGTGTTTTCATTATCCTATTGGATAATATAGGTTTTATCTCCACGTTTCAAAGTCATCTTATTCATTATCTTAACTCCAATCATAGATTTTAATTTCTTCTGCTGTATAAGCTAGCACATTCAAAGATTCTGGAAATCTGAAAAGATTCTGGCTTCAACACTCCCCTTAGGTCCCTCTCTCCCTCCATATTTGAATACCTGTTATCAACCCCTAACTTTGTCTCTAGTCCTCACCTGGAAACAGCACCAATACAAGGGGCCTGAGAGAATTTTCCCCAGGGACACACCAGATTCCCAGACCATGGACCAACAGGCACGAGCCCCAATCAGTCTGTCCTGGTTTGCCCCTCTCAGCCCTGTTGTTCTTTCCCATGGTTCTTTCCTGTTTTTCACCAGAACATGAACATCTCATCCTGCCTGTCTCCAGTTGGCCACTTGGGCACCTTGCCTATAACACTTGTCATTATTGTAGTAACAGGCTCAAATGGCTACTATTCTTTAAGAAAAGAAAAAAAGAAAGGAAGAAAGGAAAAAAGGAAGAAAGAAAAAAGAAAGGAAGAAAGAAAGAAAGAAAGAAAGAAAGAGAGGAAGGAAGAAACCTACTACAAAAGTCCTTAAAGGCCAGGTCTTTAATGTCTTTAATGTCAACAGCATGAATCAAGTCTCATTTCTACAACCTATTAATAATATAATATCAGAAATGTTTCTGAACCATGAATCTCTGTGTTGCATCTATAAAACTAGGTTAATATTTTGTCAACTGGCTGTCACGGGGATTAAGCAGCTTAGTGAACAGCTCAAGTCTAATAATTAACATAGGTGTTTAATTAGTGGAATCTATATAGCAGGTGTCAGCAAACATTTCCTATGAAAAGCTAGACAGTGAATGTTTTGCTCTTTGTGATCTACAAAGTTTCTGTTGTGAAGATTCAGCTTTGTCATGTGTTTTGAATCTGCATTGGCACACAGTGGTTTGTCTGACCAAGAAATGGTAGTATCAGTATCACTTAGGAACTTCTGAGGCTAGGTCACAAAACCCTCTAAACTTCCTAACAACTTCTCCCAATGGCCCTTCTGTATATGAGCAAACCAGCCCCCAACCAGCATCAGCTGATCCTGCCTGAGCCTGTGAGAGAAGAAACCAGCTGGAGAGGACTCCTTCCAGCCCAGCTGCCATGCACGATGCTGTCCAGAGTGAAGATAAACTAGCCATCACGGCTCTTCCTGACTCAGACCAAAATAAAATGTTTTTAAATCCATGAGTGTTTAGACCAGCTGGCCACACAGCCACACACAAACAAAGGCTAAGAATTGTGAGTTTAACAGTGAAAGTAGAGACATTGTCTTTACATATCCACAAGTACTTCTGGAACATTGTCCAACACTAAGAGATAATCCAAAATTACTTGTTGAGTATATGAATGGATGATACACAGGTAAATGAAGGCAAATGCCTGTGCTTCTAGCTCCTCTATCTGTGCCTGTAGATTTCAGTCCTCGGCCTAAGTCATGCTTTCTCCAGAAAGATTTTATCAGCCCACCAAATTAGATCAGATTCTTCCATTTTGACCTTTCCTTTTCATTATACTAACTCTTTGCATAAATCACACAATCATTATTCTAAATAATTATTCCATGCCTCACTGCCCCCTGAAAACATGAGCTTCCTATGGGGAAAGTGTGTGTGTAGGGGTGCCATTGTTCCAAGCCCTACAGGACACCCTGAAAATACATTACTTAGGCACTTGGTAAACATTGGGGAATTAAGAGAGCCTGCCTGACAACAAAGAGCAAATATAGAAATTTCGATGGACTTAGGCAGACCCAGACCAGAGACCACATGTCATCATCATTTATAAATTTCCAAAATGTCCTAAAGTGTCTTGCACAGCCCTTCCCACACACCCCTGTCTTTTTCCCCCTTGTTGGACTGCCTGACAGAACTTCCTGTTGGCTCATGCCCCAAGTGTCCACACAGCTGCAGGCTGAGCACTGACTTATTCAGAGAGGCAGCTTCCTGTCACATGGGAGACTGGGGAATTAGTTTTCTTTTTTCTTTTTTTTTTTTTTTTTTTTTTTTTTTTTTTGCCACAGTGGAATAGGGCCTGCCGCCCAGCTCTGCTGATGCGGTGGTGGGGTGGTGTTCCACGCTCCCCACTCTTGACTCTCTACAGATACAGCTCTATAGCCCAGCTGGCCTCTTCCACTATGGAAGAGGTTCTGACTGGAAGGAGTGCTTGCCTGCTCCTGGGGGTGTGCAAAGAAGAGAAAGCTGGAGGGGTACTAAAGCTTTCCACTTGGAAGCCTTGGGAAAGGCTCACTGAGGGCTGGTTGGGAGCCCAAGAAACCACTTATATAGCACACCCCTAGGTTAAAATAAAGGAACACTTTTATTTCCATTTAAATTTCTCTTACCAGTGACTAATTGCTTATCTTCCGCCCTCCACCCAGGGATGGATCAGCTGTATCATTGGTATTTAGGACCTAATCTAATCACCTCAGGATGGAGGGCCCTAGATCTGCAGCTCACATCCACTCATCTAGTCCCCCAGCATACCTGAGCCTGTTTCCTCACTGTGGGAAGGCAATAACGCATACCTGTTGGTGCAGTTTCAGGGACACAGAGGACACCAGGGATGCTAACATATAATACCCTGAACGTTTACTATGCATAGTGTCCTCCACCTCGTAACCATCGGGATAGATTTTAAGACCCACAATAAGTCCTCGAAACAGAAAGTACTGAACTCTGTGTAAGGTGTGATTTATCCACATGTATAACAGGGTTCTAATGAGTTCCAGAGTTGACTTGCTCTTCTGCATTCCATGCCCTGGAGTCTCCTCACATCTTCTGGAGCCATTACAAAGGGCAAAAGGGTTTACTTCAACACAAGCACTTTCATACCACACAGAACAGATGGTGGGAGACTCCAAATACACACTCACTAGAAGGAGGGTAGTAGATACAATTTGGATACATTAGACAAAGAAACAATCAGTTTTCTATATTGGGCAGGACTCAGTGCCCCACCCAGGACACTGTGGGTCCTTAAAAGATTTTTGTCACATTTCCCAAAGTGGTTCACAAGTTAGAGTTTATGAATGTTTATTTCTGGAATTCCATCTTTAACATTGTCAGACCTCGGGTCTGACAGGAAGGGTTAAAACCTAAAAACTCAAAGTAAAGGGTATAAGAAAACAGATATATTTAATTCTCACAGTTTGTTTCTGAGACTTATCTGTCCTATTTTTTCTTTTTTAATCAGTGAGCAAACCAAGGCAGCAGACAGGCTGAGCCACCACGGTCCCTTCACTGGCGCACTAGGACAGAGTTCATAGGATTGTCTATTCCCTTAGAGCAGTAGTTCTCAACCTTCTTAATGCTGTGACCTTTTAATACACTTCCTCATATTGTGGTGACCTTCAACATAAAATTATTTTTATTGCTACTTCATAGCTGTAATTTTGCTACTGTCATGAATTGTCATGCAAATATCTGATATTTAGGATACCTGATATGTGAGCCCTGTGAGAATGGTTTGACCCCCAAAGGATCTGTGATCCACATGTTGAGAATCACTGCCTCAGAGGTTCAGGGCTCAGATTCTGGGGTCCAGCTTCTAGCTGGACAGCTTTACTTTGGACACTCATTTGTTAGCCTAGCAAGCACTCTGTGAAAATCACCATCAGGGAGCATTTTGTTCATGGTGATCATTGTCTTAGCTAAGAGACCAGAGCCAAGTCCATCAGACAGCACTCACACAGAGTTCACTCTAAGAAGCTTAGCAGACCTTCACTCCTACCTGTGAGTCTGTCCCTCTGAGAAGGACCAAGAGGCGTCTGGGTGGGCCTTGCTGCAGCCCACAGATGGTGCATGTGTGTTCCAAAGAGTCTTCCTGTGATAGGCAAACTGGAAAGTCTATGAAGTGAAACTATCCCTAAAAGTCAGAAGAAATAGTAGGCCCTACAAATTCCAGAGGCAGGCAGTCCTGGGCTGTGTAAGAAAGATAGTTAATATGAGCCTATATGTAAGCCACCAAGCAGCATTCCTATGGTTTCTGCTCCGGGTTCTTGCTTGTGCTTCTGTTCTGGCTTCACTCGATGACAGAATGTAAGCTATAAGCTGAAATGGGCCCTTTCTAACCCTAAGTTGCTTCTGGTCAAAGTGTTTTATCACAGCAACAAGAAGGAAAGTAGAACACAGGCTTTTCCTATGCATCAAGATATGCAATTTTATATGTGTTTAATCTTTAAATCATAATCAATATTGATAGCAGACTATATAAATCACTTGCGACACTCTTTTCTCAACAACTAAGTTTATAAATCTCTATATTATCCTTTTAATTGCTGCAAAGTATTCCATCACATACTATAATTTACTCAGCCAACCCCTGTAATTAGACTCTTACATAATTCATGTCTTTACTATTACAGATAATGTTACAATGGGCTTCCTTTTACACATTCATTTATTATATGTTCTTGATATATAAAAGGCAATTCTAGAACTAGAATGACTGAAGCACTGAGGGGTTTTTAAAAAATATTTTTATGTCAACTTTTAATTTAGAAAGAAAATCTGACCACCATTTACCAGTCTTAAAAAAATGGTAATTTCCTCCCCAACAGGATATGAAGGATATGAAAGAAACCATAGAAACTTTACCACCATTGATCCTCAAGTCACATTATGAGAGTGACCTCCTGTGTGTGAGACACCCCTGAGAAAAAGAACTCTGGCTCCTGGCTCTGATGGGGCTTTTGGTAAGCACTCCTACCTCATTGTAACCGAAAAACAGTACAAGGCCACCAAAGAAGGTGCAGCTGGGTCCCTGCCCCCAGGACCCCAGAGCCCTTATGCCAAATCTGACTGTTGAACTTGATGGCTACCTTGTCAGTCACCCCTGCATTCCGACTACCTACCCTGCTTGTTAGGGTTTCTTAGACAACTCTTGTTTGACATAGGAGATAAGAGGGAGAGAAGGAAGGTGAATAGACTGGTTCATTCAAGGTAGGCAGCTTCTAGGAGGTTCCTGTGAACAAGAAAGAGAGTGGCTTGGTTTATAAGGCCTAGCCACCCACATACCTGATAATGGGCTGCATATGGACTGCCCATTTCCAGTCCAAGACCAGAAAGATAGAACACAGGACCTGGAGGCAGAAATTGCCTCACTTGGAGTTTTGCAAACACACTTCACCCCTTTTTGTTTCTATAGCTGGCTTAGAAACTATCAAAATATGTGTTTGGAAAAATGAGAATCTGAAGTGTTTCTGGTTTGTGTCCATCTTTAACTCCATGCCAGACTCTGTCTCTGTGGCTCTCAGAGACAGCCCATCACACTGTCTCCTCTCCCACTCGCCCACACAGCAGGCAGGAGTTCTGCCCATCCAGCCTATTGAAACTGACTTCCCTATGCAGAGGAACCCCTGGAAAGGGATCCTGGGCTCATTATTTAAATAGTTTTGTCTTCTCTCTGCCTGCATATCCAAAGAGTACCTACAGAATGTGTTTTATTAGAGACTCCTGAGCTGATTCAGACTATTTTCAGAAAAAAAATTATATATATATATATATATATATATATATATATATATATATATATATATATATCTGCCAAGAACTGCTTGGGCTGAGGTTTCATTGATGGTAACTAAAGTCCACAAACACTAACAATGCCAGTCTGCCAGGAAAACTGTATAGAAAAGCCAGCATCACATACAGGGACCAGGGGAGGGAGAAAAGGTCAGAGAGGATGGGAGGAGGGAAAGGAACCTTAAAGGGGAGACTCAGATGCTACTGTTGAGAGACATAGTGTTCCAATGGGGTGAGATGGATGAGCATGTGAGCCTTTGCCACAGGTGCCTCTAACAAGCTGTTTCAGATAATCTTGAGTTGGGGAGATGGGTCAATGGATATGAGTGTTTGTCATACCAACATCAGGACTTGAGTTTGAATGCCCAGGCCAGTGTAAAAGCTGGATATAGCTTGGTTTCCCTGTACTTGAGGTGTCTCGAAAAACAAACAAATAAACAAACAAACAAAAAACAAGCCTAGCACACATTATCCACCTATTTTCTGGATAATATAATTGGGGGGGTGGTATAAATACCTAAACATATGATCAAGTAAAATAACCTCAGTGAGTGAGTCAGAGAGTGATGTTTCCTGTGTAAACCCCCATCCACAGACTCTGATGTCATTTCTCTTGCCTCTGCATTGCACAGAGCTTTTGTATCATTCTATTTCATACACACACAATATATTTAGATATAAAAATATATGTACGTATATATGTATATGTACTGTATATATATATATATATATATATATACACACACACACATATCTATTTCACACACACACACAAAAGCATTATTCAGGGACTAGAGAAATGATTCAGCACTTGCTGTTCTTATAAAGGATCTAGTTTCAATTCCCAGCGCCCATGAATGATAGCTCACAACCACCTCTAAATACAGCTCCAGAGGGTATAGGAGCCTCTTATGGCTTCTACAGCCATTTCCTCCACACACATGGTACAAATAAACTCACCAAGACACACATACATGCACACAAAATAAATAACCTTCTTTTTGCAAAGTGCTGTTTAGATTGCACACATACTCTTTGTTATGTGGAGGGCTGGTGCACTGCCTGATAGTTGCAATATGTGTGTTTCCTGATTGATTCATATGAGTGTGTAGATGTAAGGCTGAGCTGCAGGGTTTCCTTCTCAGGCCCTGGGAACAGAACCTTGGGTGGAATTTTTTTGGAGGGTTGGTTCTTTTTGGTTTCTGTTTGCTTGTTTTTGTCTGGGAATAATCTGTGGCCATGGAGCAGGGGTTCTGTCAAAGGAAACAGGTTTGAACAAGGCTGGCGTGTAGTGTGGAGAAGACACAAGCATTGGCAGGTTACCACATAGATCTTCTGAAATAAAAAACAGAGTTCTCCACTGGAACATCCAAAAGACATTTCTGAAGAAATCAGAATGATTTCACCTTGTCTTTACACAGGGTAAAAACTCCAAGACAGTTGGCTCATCTGAGGAACTCCAGCCTGTGTGCTTATTTTAAATAACCCAGTACTGATTCCATAAGGGTACTGGATCTCTACCTTTACTTAGGACTTCACTCTTCTAACATGCTGAGTGAAGTTTTTATGGCTCTCTGTGTGTATGTAAGTGTGTGTATGTGTATCTCTCTCTTTCTCTTTCTCTCTCTCTGTATAAGTGTGTGTGTGTGTGTGTGTGTGTGTGTGTGTGTGTGTGTGTCTGTATCTGTGTTTCTTTGTGTATGGGGAATTAGAAGCTTTAGTATGAGCAATAGCTATGATGAGGTCAAAGAAGAATCTAACCTTCTACATACTAAGTGTTCCAGTCAGTGCAGTGACCAAGGAGAGAAATGGCTTCTAGTTGACCAGGAAATGACAGAGCTACTCGCGGGTTCCCTTCCCATGTCCTCACTGAAGGGTGACACTCCTAGCCCCTAGCCCCAAGGCTTTTACATTTGCACTGTCTTCAACTCCCCCAATCTTACTGAAAACAATTCTTCAGCAATTCTGGCTCACATAGTTACAACATCTCACTCTTGCTACACCACTCCCTGAAGCCAGCATGGTACGCTGTTTCTTCTATTTCTTCTCTCAGTAATAATAATGACAACATCCACAGATCCCCTAGGACTATAGCCCATTTCCCAGTTGTCATTCCCAGTACTCAGAATTGAACTCAGAGCCCCCCACTCCTGCCCATCCCCAGGGTCTTAAGCCCACTCTGGCCATGCTATCCCCCTACTTCATCAAAAGGGAGCTCTCGTCAAGGTCACCACTGAACCCCACATGACCAAGCCCAGTCATTAGGTCTTGACTTCAGCTCCAACTTACAGGGTACCACTGTGTCCTGTGTTTAGTCTTTTTCTTTCTCCAAAGTTGGAGCACAACAGGGATGTTGGTTTCATCTTCACTCTCTCCTGTGATTACATCACTCTTCCCACAACTTTAATCTCATATTGACAGCTCCAAGAATCTTATTTCCAGTCTAGAACCCCCTCTTGAACCCCAGACTCTTACATAATGGAAAGCCCTCATCTCCACTTCAATGTGATATCAGGTAGATGTTTCCTTTTTTACTCAGTAGTCCAGTGAATTCTTGCTTTTCCCACCACTCATTCTGTCTCTGTCTAACCCGTTACGTTCTTTTACTTCCCTATTTCAGTTAACAGGACCCCAAATATCTCTTGTACATGATTCAAACAAATGAATCAGCAAAAACAGAGCCAGAGTGCAGCCTCTCAAGTATCTTGCCCTGGGTCAGACTTTGCCAGGATTGCAAGCCACTCTGTTCCACACGTACTCTCTGTTAGATCTATTCTCAACACAACAGCAAAACAAAAGTGCATAAACACCAGATCCTGGAACTGCTGTTACCCAGGGTAAGAGGTGAGATCCCATGTAACTCAACTCTCCATCACTCCCTGGATCCTCTCCCACAGTGCTCCCCTTTCATCCCACTGCAGGTTCTAGTCCTCTTGCCAAGCCTCAATGGTAGTAGACATACTTCCACCCCAAGGCTTTGCAATATGTTCCTGATGCCTGGGAGACCCCACAGACATCCACAGGTATTGCTCCTACAGGTATTCACTTCAGCATCTACCCTTTGATGGACCTTACTGGAGAATCCTGCTCAGAATTGAAACCCACTCTGGAGGTCCCTTACTTCATGGTATCATGTCAGGGCTTTTTATTTTATTTTATTTTTTGGTTTTTCAAGACAGGTTTCTCTGTGTATCCTTGTCTAAGCTTTAGCTTAGTCTGTAGAGGAGGCTGGCCTCAAACTCATAGAGATCCATATGTCTCTGACTTCTGAGTGATGGGATTAAAGGCATGTGCCGCCACCACCCAGCTTTTATTTTTTAATCTTTTTTAAAAATTTTTATATACATTTGAATATATATTTGAATTCATATATATGAAATATATGAGAATGTATATACATAGATAGATAATTATACCCATCAATACTCTCTTTGTACCCTACAGATCCTTTGTGTAAATATTATGGCTTCCAGATTAGTGTTTTTATGGGATTCCTGAGTGTGTGAACAAGTGGGTCTCTGTGTCTATATCTGTTTCTTGTTTCATTTCTTGGGTTCTTTTCTATTTGTTTGTTTTGTGCTATTCTTATGTATTATTTTTGTTCTATAATATTATATTTTCTTTTATTATTTATTATCCCTTAAAGCCTGTTTGTTTTCTAATGAGAGACAGAAATGGAATGAATTTGGATGGGAGAGGAGGTGGGGAGGAACTAGGAGGTGAAGATGGAGGGAAAACCATAATCAGGATACATTATATGCAAAAAAAACTCTATTTTCAATAAAAGGAAAAGGGTTTAATTTAAAATAGGCTATAATGAAACCCACCCTTCCTACCATTCCTGATCATCTTTATCTTTTTCTTATTTTTCTAAGACACTTTCTAATATACCATATAAATACAAAATTCCAGGGCCTACTGGTAATTGTCAGCCTCTCAGTAACTTGGAATATAAGTTCCTGACAATTTTTTCTTATTTTATATTTGATGTGCCCAGTACAACATCCAGCACTTCCAAGGTACTTAATAAATACTGCATTCAAATCTATCACCAATTATTTTCATTTTGTGTGTTGTGACCACTTTCTAATTTGATCATTTTAAATTCTAGCTTGAGTACATCCTCCCTACAGGTATGCATGACACACATCAGGCCTAGGACTGCATCAATGTATGATGTTTCTGTGGATGGACTGCAAGAGCCAGGACTTGGTTTCTTTGTGTGACTGAGAAGATCTGTACTTTATTTTCATAAGGTGCATTGGTCTTGATGTCTCCTCACAATAGAAAAGTAAGACAGAAGTCTAAGCAGGTGAGAAAGAAGAGGAGAGACAGAGAAAAGCAAACCATGAATGGGCATCTGCCCACACCTTCTTGCTCTGGAGGTGAAGCAGGCAGTGAGTCATGGAGCAGGGAAGGCCCTGGAAGCTATGAACATCCCTGATCATAAAACCTGATGGGAAGTAGTACCATTGTCCCACACATGCTGGCAACTGAACTACACTGATGCCTGGAGAAAGTTGGGAGGAGATGCTCCTCTAGACAAAATCAATACCTTTATTTAGATCTTATGCAATGGATAGCAGAGAAAGTTATCCTGGACTAGGTTCTTCTAATCTGCAGAGATGTGGGATAAGTTTGTGTATTGATGACTAGGAACTACCTACCTAGCATTCATGCATTCATCCCTGCCTATGAAAGACTTCAAGTAGGAGTAGACATGAGTAGTTATATACATGATGATCTCATGTAATATACATGATGATTTCATGTTTGACCCCCACAATGGATCCTTTAACATGTGCCCTCTCATTTTAAATATATGTCTTCTTATTGTCCTAGTCAGACGTATGTAGTAGCCCTTTATAACAAGGGGGGAAGATCAAGAAATACACAGAGAGCCAGGGCTGTAGCTTGGTTGGCAGAATGCTTGCCCAGCACTCATGAAGCCTTGGATCGACACTGACACTGAAGAAACCAGGGTGTCCCACGCCCGTTATCACACATCTCTTCTCTCCCCTCCTCTTCCCCATGAGAACCACTGCACTGCCTGTATGTCAGAATTCTTTCTATCTGCTTTCTATACTTTGACTCCAAGAGGAGCAGGCAGCTAACAGTTTCTGTGCCATCTGCACACTGTGTAATACAGTAACCCTTTCATTTTGCGAATTGTTCTTTCCATTCTATGTTTTCCAGTATTCATTCACATTGTAATATTTAGATCTGACTTGTCTCACTGGATAACTGAGTGCATAAGCCATGGAAAATTGGTAACTTAGCATGATGACACATACTTTTTTGTGGGCTAGAAACCTACTGACAAGCCAGGAAAACTATGCTGAGAGTTGGGTTTTTGAAGAGAAAAGTAGGATTATGAAGGCTCTGCCTTGATTGGATTAATGTCACCATCATAGGGATGGGTTCTGAATTATGAGATTTGCTTTGTTGTAAAACCAATTCAGTTCCCTCTCACCCTCTTGCATGCCCAGTTCCTGTCACTGAGTAAATAATGCAGGAAAATATCCTTTGCAAACATGGGCCCATCAACTTTGACTTCCAAGCCTGCAGAACTGTGAGAAATTTGTCTTTTATTCATCTACTATCCAGTCTGAGGTATTGTATTATAGCAGCACAAATGAACAATGACAATGAGTTTCCAATGTTTTTGCTATTACAAACACTGCTAGCTATCTGGAGCTCTCTGGGATAATAATGTGTGTGTGTGTGTGTGTGTGTGTTTTAAAATATGTGCATATGAATTTCATTTATGCCTATATATGCATGTGCAGGTATATATAGCATATAGGGAAAGCTTCTGCCACAAGGCTAAGCACTCCCGTGTTCTGGTGACAGTGCTAGTGGCTCTTCAGGGTGCTCTATTCACACAGATACCAGGAGCATAGAAGAATTATCCCAAAATCTCTGGAGCAATATTCTTTGCTAGAACTTTTAAAACATATGCCTATCTGTTGTGTCCGAATTTACTCTTTTAATTATAATTTTCTAACTCTCAATTATGCTAGACATCTTTCCATAACTTCACTGCCCCATCAAGTTTCCCTCATCCAGAAATTAATTTGTTAGTTGTCTTTTTTCTATTTCATTTGTAATGAATTATTCCAGAAACAGGTTCTTTTCTTATAATAAGAGTTTAAAATATCTTCTTGCATAGATGACTTACTGGTTTGATTTCATTCAGGGTGTCTTTTTAAGAATACAGAAATGAATGTAATAGTTTTATCGATCTTCCTTCTTAATTTTTCCTGGACCTTGAGAAATCTTCCTTTGCCTAAGATCACAAAGGAAAACAGGAGTCATGTTTATGGACACATATCCCTTTACTCTACTCTGGATAGTACCCCATGTAGCTTTTTGTACAGTGAATTTCTGCTTGGGCTTTGCATTCAGTAAATTTTGCAAAATAAATAAACAAACAACACTGGAAATGTAAATTAAAACTGTTTTCACATTTTATCACATCCTAGTCAAAATATCTGTCATAGAGAAAACAAAAGACAGGAAATTCTGGTAAGGATGTGGGAAAGAAGAATCCATATTCACTGTTGGAAAGGGCATGTAAACTGTTGCTGCCACCATGGGAATTAGCATAGAGATACCTCATAAAAGCCTGAAAATAAAGCTACCAAATCATCCAACTATTCCACTCTTGGTTGTATTCCTGGTATACTATAAGCAAACACACCACAGAGATATTTCAATATTCACACTTATTGCTGGATACCCAAGAAACAGAACTGACATAACTATCCAAAAACAGATGAGCGGATGAACCCAACTTAGATTTAAAATTACATGTCATTTTATACATGCATTTATATACACACACACACACACACACACACACACACACATATATATATATATAGAGAGAGAGAGAGAGACATAAAATGAGAAAGTGGACATGAATGAAAAGAGATCTTATAGTCTTATAGGAGGGGGAAATAGAGAGAGGTTACATGCAATAAAACAAAAGAAGTAGAGGCCACTGAGGAAAGGAAGGAAGAGAGGTGGAAGGGAGGCCACTGGGGGAAGGCGATGAATGCGAATCAAAACATACTGACACATGTATGAAGATGCCGTGATGAAACACAACACTTCACATGTTGATCTTAAAAGCTAATTTTAAAAGGTTTACCAATTAAAACTAGAACATGGAGAAAGGTTAATGATGCCTAGCATAACACCGGCAATGATATTGAATGTATGAATGGAATATAATTTGAGGATATGACCAAAAGCATCAATTATTGAATTTTCTCTGAGATTCCCATGTACCATTAGATAAGTATAATAAATTGCAGTAGCTCCTAAGAGGAAAAGCAAGAATAAGCAACATGTGACCCACAGCTTTTGTGTGCTGACAAAAGACTACCACTTGAAGGATGATATGTACTAACCTCTCCCATGGTCTCATTCAGAAGCCAAGGGAAGAATGGAAATTATAGAAACTGGAATGGGGGGGAGGGTGGGAGCGAGTGGAGAGCTTGGTTGATTAGTCCTGAGTTACAGTAGAGAGCAGGACATGTCCTGGTGTTATGGATGTTCTGAACAATGATGTATACTGTACATTTCCAAAGATAAGAAAACAGGAGGCTGATGTTTTCATTATTGAGTATATGAGGAGGCAGATATGTGTATCACTACAATGCACAATACCTATATCTGTAATAGCATACCTGGTACTCCTAGCATATACAATCTTTATTTTTTATGTGAATGGAGACATTTATTTTAAAAGGAACTATTAGCAGTTTTCTGGAAGAGGGGAGGCCCTTGGTGCTAAGTTGAAGCCACAAGGACTCTCACACTCTCACGAACAGGAAAACAAGGTAGTGCAATGTGCTCAGTTTTACAGAGATTTTCACATGTCTACTAAAGCAAAAGCATTGGTATTCTGGCTATGTCTCAAGTCACAGACACCCGAGTTGCCTGTGAGAGTTCTGAGTGGTGATTCAGCATCTGGTAGGGCACTTTTCCTGTCAAGACTTCATTCTCAAAATCATCAGGGTCCCTGTCCTTTACTCTCCCTCCCAGGAACAAGAGACCTCAACTCATGCCCTGTGTTGTTTGTAACTCAGATTCAGCATCCCATGTGGGTGAAATGAAGATGCAGAATCCCAGGAATCCTTTCTACTCTCAGCTCCTCATCTGAGATTTGAGATCCTTTTACAACCATGAAGGAAACTAACTTATTCTCTGTTGTGACTGCTAGCTAGCCCAGATTCTCTGGAGTGTTTTATTTTGAAAGACACACATTCTTAGAGATAGGTTCCTGTCACTAGCAAAAGTACAAGAAAGGAGTGAAATATCTCTTTATTAACACAGCTTTCCCCTCAAGCTCCTTTTCCCCTACCTCACGTTTCCTCCTAAAAAAAAAAAAAAAAAAAAACAACAACAACAACAACAAAAAACTTTTGTTGTTGTTGTTGGTATTACAGTCCCCATCTACAATGCCTCTATGAGGGTCCCTGGGCTATACTTTACTATATTTTTAAATTTAACTTGCTCAAGATTAGAAGGATCTGGTTTCTTAGTTTGCCTGCATGATAATATGTTTCCAGGCCCACTGCCACCGGCCACCACCCCGGTTTTCTGGACTTAAGGCTCGTTTCTTCAAGAATGTGCAGAACTATTCTGAGCACAGACAAGGAATTTAAAATCTCCTAAGAAAGGCATGCAGAGAGCTTTTCATACCTGCTCAGAGCAGAACAGGAGTTTCCTCTAAGCAGCAAGAACATGAAAACTAAACACTCAGCGGGAGCTCACCCAGCTCCACCCTGGAGTATGCATTGGAATAGCCTCCATTGCAGGTCAATCTGTGGAAGTTTCCCCAGGAAGTCTTTGTTTCACGGGAAGTGAACTGTATAAAGAGAACTCACTGATTTCCCCCAGACTGTGAAAGGCCTTCATGCTCAGTGCCAAAAAAGCAAATGGGCATTGCAGAGTTGCAAGTCTGTACTCAGAGAAACAGGTATACTGTGCCTCTCACCAGCTCCTTTCAAGTACAGAGGAAATGGGCTTGTTACTCTCAAGGTCCTAGCAGGCAGGCTGTAATGAAGGAGAAATTACTTCCAGAGTGATCAGAGCCAGCGAGGGAGACTGAAGCTTAAGGACTGGCAGCCCTAGCACTGCAGAGATCGGTGCTGTGGGGACCTGTATGGGGTAGGACGTGGGGTCTGAGGGTGCTGGGAAGATGGAGGAAGCTGGCACAAAACATTACAGCTCCCCTTTCTATCCACCCACTTCTGATCTCTTTCGACTACTGACCAAGCCCAGACAGCAAGCAGAGCTAGGAAACCAGAGAGCCGGAAGGAGCAGCCCCCAGGACAGCGGGTAGATGGAAAATAACTCACAGTGGGCTGCTAGGGAGCAGGTTTGAATGCTGCTTCAGAAGACTGTTTTCAAAGATGGTCTGAGCTGATTCAGCTCATCGGACTGTGGGTGTCAGAAGGCAGGGAGTGGCGCGTGGTTTGATATACTGGGAAGAGGAATCTGGATTTCAGAAGGTTCTGGACCTGCTATGACACACAGCTGCTATCAGTGAGTGAGAAAACTTCTGGCCTGGTGGATGGAGAGACATAAAATATTTGTGCTGGAGGGAACTACCCAGCTATGCAGAGATAGGAAAAATGAGCCTCGTGGTGGCCTTGTCTGTTTCTCCTCCCTCTGTCTTCCCTCCCTTCCACAACAAGATGGTATTTATTAGATGAAATACAGAACAAAGTCCTGCCCTCCTGGAGCTTCTTTAGGTATCAGGGGGCAAACAAGAACAGCAAAAACATAGGATTGAGAATGGAGCATAAGCCACGAAGAAACCCAAGGCAAAACACTGGGTGGGAAGGTAAAGAAGGTGGGGGCTGGGCTTAACCTTTAGCTGGAGACATGGAAAAATCTCTCTGACTGACTGTGTTTGGTCTCAATATGAATGTCATATTCAAGCACAGACTCAAGTTGGGAGGTTCATGGGAGGTTGGTGCTAGCCAGAAGAAGTAGGTCACTGAGTTTGTCCTTGGATATTCTCTCTCTCTCTCTCTCCCTCCCTTCCTCCCTCCCCACTCCTCCCTCTCTCTCCCTCCCTCTCTCTTTCTCCTTCCTATCTACCAGGAAGTGATGCATACCCTTTGCTGCATGCCGCCACCTCCATGACACTCTGCCTAAGCATGTGGACTGAGCAATCATGGACAGAACCTCTGAAAACATAAGGCAAAATAAATTCTTCCCCCCTCCAAGTTATTGTGTCACACATTTAGTCAGAGGGATGAGGAAAGCAATTGATACAGGTAGCATGAGACTTGGATGTGAGGAGTTAATAACATAGCCCCTACTAATGGTAGCCATCCTTGGTGGGCTGCCTGGCTGACCTGTTGTACATCCAGGAAAAAGAACCCCGGAGGAGCAGGAAATAGAAAGCCCAGAAGTGGTATCTACACAATGCGCTCTCAATGACAGGGCCACGGTGCTGAAAAATTAGGCTGACAGCATCTGTGGGGCAGGCAAGGAGACTTGTAAGTTTTGGGAAACTTTGTGCTTTGTTCTCAGGGTGATGGGAAGCCTTTGGAGGCTGCCAAGCAGAGCAGAGTCCTGATGCAACCTCAATTTTAACAAGATCCTTTTGGCTCAGGGACAGATCAAACTGAAGGGGAGTGTATTAGTCAAGCTTTTACTTGTCATGGCCTAAGACCAAGGAGACAACTCAAGAAAGGAAGGATTTATTTAAGTTCACACTTTCAAAGGTGTTTATAAAACATGACAGAATAGAGCAGCTCCTACCACAATGGCCAGGAAACAGAGAAGGAAGGGCAATATAGACAAAGGTCAAAGTAGGAGCAAGACACGCCCCCAACTAGACCACACTCCCTACTTTTCACCACCTTGCAACAACATCATCTCACAATGCGTATTTTGAGGGATCGATCCATTTATTTTATTGGAGCCTTCATGATTGAATTATTTCTAGAAATGCTGTCACAGGCACCGCCAGAGTTGTGTTTCACTTGTTTCAAAAGCGTTTCTCGGGCTAATCAAGTCAGTAAGATTAACCAACAAGCACAATGCCAGGGAGAATGGTGAGGAGGCCTTTGGGTCATCATTTGGAAGGAGCTGATGACTGGGGTTCAGGTGATGGGTTTCAGGAGAAATGCTTGGATTTTGGATGTCCTTGGGCATAGAGGCAGAGCTAACTTGAGGATGAGACAGGGGATCAGTGAGAAGGCATTAAAGATGATGCCAAGCCAAGCTTTTCATCTTCAGTATTGAGGAAGGCAAAACTGCTATTCCTGGGCTTAAAAAGAAAGTGTGGTGGAATAAGGAATAAATAGGTGAGAGATGAAGGGCTTGTAGAGTTTTAAAGGCATATTAAATGTCTGTGTAAAATACAAATAGATGTGTGTAGACTGTGGTTTCTGTCCTGCCTGCTCCCAAGCTGTTTAGTCCCAAATAATCACATTAATTATAAACTGTTTGGCTGCTGGCTGAGGCCTTTATTGGCTAGCTCTCTCTTAATTACTAACCCATTTCTGTTAACCTGTGTATCTCCATGTGGTCCTGGATTACCAGAGACTATCCTGGTGTCCTATCTTCGAGGTGGTAACATGGCCTCTCTCTCTCTCTCTCTCTCTCTCTCTCTCTCTCTCTCTCTCTCTCTCTCTCTCTCTCTCTCTCTCTCCCCTGTGTTTCTCTCCCTGGCCTATACTTTCTGCCTGGCTTTACTCTGTCCATTGGTCAAACCAGCTTTCTTCATCAGCTATTAAGAAAACATATATTCACAGCATAAAGAAGGACTTCGCCCATCATATGTATCATATGTGTGTTGCTCCCCCCTCTGTGTGTGTGTGTGTGTGTGTGTGTGTGTGTGTGTGTGCATACCTGTGTATGTGAGTATGAAGTTCATGAGAAGAGTGAAGACTTTGAGGTACAAGTCATGGAGGTCATGGAGGATGCAATCATCCCCAGAGTAAATGCAGCATTAAAAAAATAAATAAAATAAGATAAAAGAACAAAAAAATGGTACTTAGAATGGAGCCCTATAACAAACCAATGATGTTATTAATATCAGCTAATAGTATTGCTTGTTTAACTTTATGTTTTTCTTTATTGTTTGGAGTAGATTCCTGCTATGTACCCTAGTTAGAATCAAACTTATGATTGCCCAGCCTTAGCCTGCAATTGAGTGCCAACATATTTTTGCCCAGTGACATAGCTAACATTTTTCAGTACTGCCTGCCAGGGTTAAGTACTTTACATAGCTTGTTTAACTCTGGAAGAGAGTTAGTACTATCCCAGTTTTGCACATAATAAAACTGAAGTCAGAGGAATTATCTTTTCTGCTCAAGCCATACAGCTAGTGAGTGGCAAAGCTGGAGGACAAACCAATCTGAAATGGAAGGCCAAGGCCCTCAGAGGCTATGGCAGATTGGGCTAGCCTGTTCCCCAAGCCACACTGCCTCTACTGAAAGAGTGCTTTTGTTGCTGTGCAGAGGCACCCAGGAGCTTGGGATCACATGGGGACACGGTTTCTAGGTATTAAGCGCTCAACCAGTTGCCAAATTATCTCATCTCTCCCTCTAACATTGAGGTACTTGGTCTTATTCAACAGCCAGGATTCTATTCCTCCTTTGTTAATGTGTATCTGATGTTGGCATAGAACAGTACTTGTTCTATTTAAGTGGGCTGCCTGGCTGAAAGGCCACTATATCTTAAGGAGACTGTTTTGGTGTGTCAGACTGTGATATGTGGGGCCATATCCTTGCTGTAGAGATTGTAAACTAAGTTTACTTTTGGAAAACACCCAAGGCAGACAACTACCTGGTTATATCTGTGACACATTGAATTGTCTAGGGGGAATTAATTACAACTAAGAACATGAGTTTGAAAGGTAACCCTTGTCTGTCCACTCTGGAGGTCATGCTTAGAAATGACCTCTCTAGCAGCATGATTGTCTCTTCCCTGGAAAGAGCAACAGTTTGCTGTGTTTGTGCCTAATTGAGCAACACATGGAGCATGGCTTTGGCTTTCTACCACTAGCCTTCAGAGATGTAGCAGAACTACAGACTGAAACCATCAAAAGAGCTAACTGGATAAACAGACTGTCAGTTCTCAGTTGTAAATGAACTGCCATCAGCAGTCTGAAATAGATAAAAGGACAGCCACATACCAAAACGCAAAGGAACACACACCTCAGAATGCCCAGCTAGCCAAGACCAGTTACATAATCTGCAACTTCCACCACACATTTCCCAAGTTAATAGAGTGTGATGTATGAAAAACTTAGTCTACAGTCAGATGAGTCAGAGTCTGAATCCTACCTCTGATGCTCCTTTCTGGGGGTTTTGGGAAAGACTTTTAATTCCTTAAAACATCATCTTTACATTTCTAAAGTAGTTCCTAGTTCACAAGTCTTCTACAAGAATGAAAACAGAATAGAACATGGAGTCAAGATAGGAGCTGGAATGCAATGGTACCCGATACATGATGGCTCTAGTGTTGATGATAATGATGGAAACAAGCATAGAGGTGATGATAGTGATGCTGATGTTAATGATGGTGGTGATGGGTATCATAATTCTGCATTTGAGGACCCATGCTGAGCCCAGACCTCTGGGAGATATAAACTAGAAGTCTGAGAGAAAGAGTTGCTCTTTTAAAGAACAAAGTTTGGCAAGCATAAACTAAAGTGTTTGAATAACAACTCAACTGTTGTTATATTAACAATGATGGTGTTTAGTTTTCAATGTTTGCTGTGTGCCAGGAATAGTCACAATAGTTTATATATATTTCATTTAATCCTCACAGCATTTCTTTGAAGAGCAGAATGTAATTAGCTCCATGTCAGATTAGAAACTCGAGGCTCAGAAAATTTAAGTATCAAATGTAAGGTCATCCAGCTGGAAAAACAAATGCAGAGATCTGGACCCAGTACCCTCCCACTGTGAACCTAAGCTCATCAGCATCACCCTGCATCACTGGACTCTCAGCAGAGGTATAGTAAGCAGCTATTCCAATAGAGAGGCTGCCAGGGTGCTCTGAGATGAGTGGCTTCAAAAGGCTTGGCCTACAATTCTTGTGACAAGTTCACACCAGTTACTCAGAGCAGATTTGAGATGTGTGTGAGGGCATAAGCCAGATATGGAAAACAAGCAAATATCAGATATATGGTTCTTCTCCCATTACTTTTCTACATTTGAGATTTGAGGTTTCACTATGAAATCTAGAGTGCTAGGCAAAGACCTCAGTGGGGAATGCTCAGCTAATGTTTATTAGGTCCCATTTTCAATTCTTAGTACCACAAATACAGTCATCCTACAAGATGATGATCTAGGGATACTGGATTGTGTTCCAGCTGATATCAATGGGCTGGAACAGCTGCTGTTTCTAGCTCAGGTGTGAGTTCTTAAGCTTTTCCAATTTCCACACCTCCCAGTTTCTTTTCCCTGTAAACACATTTAGAAGACATGTTGTTTGACTTCAATATGTACATGAAAAGTGACCTTCTGTTGAGGCTCATGTACAGGACAAGGGCACAGTTCAGACTGTAATGCAAAAAGCAGAAGATGTTGCCTAACAAGCACCACAGCAAAGGAAGCAGTACTCAGACCTCTTATAGGATAGACATTCTTCATCCAGGGAGATCACTGTGCTCCTATTTTAACAGGAATCTGTTCTTCCATCATTTACCTCTGCCTCTACCACCAACCATGACCTTCACCATCAACTACAGCCCACACCATCAGCCATAACCTCTGTCATCAACACAACCGTTATCATCACCATCATCCGTGACCTCCACTATCAGTCATGGCTTCTGCCATCAGCCATAGCCTCCTCCATCACCAGTCCTGGGCTCCACAACCAACCGTGGCTTCCACCATTAACTACAGTCTCCAACCCCAGCCACAGCTTTTAACAACCACAGCTTCCATCATTAAATGTGACCTTCATTAGCAACCACAGCTGTCACCATCAATCGTGGGCTCTACCACCACCCATGGAATTCTACCATTCTCCTTTCTGCCATACTAACTTGCTATTGATATTTAGTTCCATTCTCTTTTTTTTCCAACAATATTCTCACCAACTCTTTCACCATTTTTACTGTGGACTTTCTACTAAAGGTCTAGGACACTTAGTTTATGTTCTTGTCCTGAAATGACTTTCTTTCGACTTTCCACATGTGGTCTCCACGTTAACAAGGGTTAACCAGCAAAATCAACAGGTGTCATTTTTTAAGCCTTTTATTAAAAAGGGGTAGATGAATGGGCACAAAATGGAAAGACCAAAGCATCTTGTCTATGTCATATATTACAATTTGCATGGCAGTCCCACCTGTCTTGTTTCATACTTATAACACAGCTCAGTGAAGTGGGCAGAAGTAAAATATCCATCTTCAGAGGGGACTTCAGCTCATAAATGAAGGGCTTTTTCAAAGCTCAGAAGTGGGTGGTCAAGAGAATATGGGTTTGTGCCCAGCCTGATCCAAGATGAATCAGCAAATCTCACCACTGGCCCAAGATAACTTCCATTGCTTTATCTCTTTGTCGTGGAATTTTGCTCCAGGAGAGCTGAAAACAAATCATAGGTTCCAAAGACATTTTCGTTAGACTATCTCTCCTCACTGCTTTCTAGCCTTTTCTTCCACAAACAGCTATTAAGTTAGCACTATGCTAATCTGGCCACAGGATAAAGTCTGCTGATAATGACAATGGCAGGTGACTCAAATACTATGATGCCACCTTATATTTGTACAAGTCCTGATTTTCACTGCCCCTTTGCGGCAATTCTGTGTACTGAATGCATACCATTTTACATGTGGAAATTAATCTCTAGACAGTGAAATGGCATAGAGCTAGGAAACAGTGATGCTGAGACTTAAAGCTGGGTCTTAATACTTGGGGTGGAACGTTCTTTTTCACCACTAGCTCCTAGCTGTGTCTTAGACAGAGTTAGTGTCCCATAAAAGTTCACTATATATAAATCAGCACCATGCCAACTCTCTGAATGACTGAATGCATCAATAAGAATTTTTCCACCAGGGTCAGAAACCAGGCTTCTTGGGGGTAGCTCACTGAAATCCAGTAATGCCTGGAATTCATCACCACTGTTTTCACTTAAAGCAACATATGAAGGTAGAGAGTAAAACAAACACCACTGACACAGAGGAGGCAGATAACTACAACGCTTTTGTTCTTAGACTTGTTGGCATTGTTCTTTGCCTAAAGGAGACTCTGTTAGGAGGAAAATGTTTTTCCTCGTTGACTTCAAATTAAATTCCAGGCCTGGAGTCTTGTATTTGACAGCAGATAGGAAATGGTCCCTTTTCTCCAGGTGATATTACAACTCTACCAATGAGCTACCTGCAGTTTTTCCTCTGTTTTGCAGTTTGTTGTGTCATGAGGATATGATCCATGGAAAGAGGTCTCATAGGAAAACTTTGGCCTGGCATGATGCAGTATCAATATAGAAAGGGGTGTGGGTGCAGTCAAGGCCAACCTAGCTTGAACCAGTTTTGTTTTGTTTTAAGACAGGGTCTCCTTGGGCCCCAGGGATCAGTGGGTAGGTGAGTTCCAAGGATGCCCCCTCTCTGCCACCCAAGTACTGGGATTAAGGTGCATGCCAGCTTTGTATGTGGGTTCCTAGGTTTGAACTTAGATTCTCATACTTGTGAGGCAAGCACTTTACTGTCAGAACCGCTTTACCAACTTCATCTTTCCCATTCCTGTTTCTTTCTTTATTGCGCATGCTGCACATGTGTCAGAAACACAGATTCTCAGGTCCCACCCCACCCTGAAGGAAAATCTGGTACTGACGAGCCTGAGCAGCCCGGGTTTCATTGTCGTCTTCTTCTTCTCACTGAGTATTGGCCTCCTGGCTCTCCTGAGCTCTCTGCCTTCCAGTCACAATGCATACGGACAAAGATCACATGATGGTCACACTGATAGGCATAGTCCTTAAGTTGTAATGTAAAAAGCCAGTCATGATGGCATACATTTGTCATTCCAGCACCTAAGAAACAGAAGCATGAAGCTCATAACTTCAAGGCCAGCCTGAGCTACATGAAATCATGTCTCAAATAAGAAATAAAAATAAATAGCATGTATCAGTACACAGTAAATTATCATAAGAAATGGCATCTGCTGAGAGCTCAGCTTTAAAGAGTCCATAAATCATCCTCTATGGAATGGGGACTCTAAGTCCAGGTTACAGCTGTTGAGATCCACACCCTCCTGGGTGAAAAAAAATCAATGTTACAGGCATGTCATGAAGATGAGGTGAGATAGTTAGCACACGTGGGGTACTCTGACACACACAAGAAACATCTTTACCCCATTTGCAATCTATCACACAAAAATGCCCATCCTGCACCTCAATCTTCCTATTCTTCTCACCCAAGGCTTTGTCAAAGGCAATATACTGAGATCTATCAAAGGCCAAGTTTTCCCTCAATCCCCTGTCTGAGCAAGATGGCCAGCCTCTGACCGTAGGGTTAGATTGTTCTCAACACAGGAATACTTGATACAGGAAAGTTGGTATAATATAAACACCGCAGCCCTTTCGTTAATTATCGTAAGGGTTACTGGAAGAGGGTAGGAGTGAGTATGAAGTACAGAGAAGTGAGTCTATGCATCTAGGAATTTGTTAGCGTTCATTCAAAACTAAACTATTCAACAGAAAGTAACAAGTACTTTATGAATTGAACCCAATAATTCTGGCCTCTGAGGAGCAGCAAAAGAATTTAAAAGATTGTCAATAGTCTAGACTGAGGCTTCTTAATTTTTTTCCACTCGTGACAAAAAAATTTTGAGAAATTTTTATATAATTCAAGGTTTATAAAAATAGGTATACACATCAAACATTCACTGATACATACCTGCTCATGAGCAGGAGTCATGCATGAATCATAGAACATTCACACAGCCTGTAGCACATGGTAATGAGGAAAAGGAATGGACATCTGCTACACGTGGTACCATGGTGGAATCTCCCAAGCCTGTGGCTGAATAAAACAATCCAGACACAGAATCACGCACACTGTGTGATCTGTACAAATCCACTTACAAAACACAAACCCTCTGTTTATTATAATAGATTGAAAGAGCTATTACCTTTGGGTGGATTGGGGATTGATTAGGGTTGCTGGGAATATCCTCTAGCTTTATCAGGATAATGGTTAAACAATGATTTCCCTTAGAGCTTGACCTATACAGTGAGGATCTCTGAATTGTGGGAACAGTGACTAAAAATGCTTGAGCCTATAGAGTAAGGGTCTCTGAATTGTGGGAACAGTGATTAGAAGAGCTTGAGCCTATAGAGTGAAGGTCTCTGAATTATGGGAGTCAGGATTAGAAGAGCTTGGGCTATAGAGTGAGGGTCTCTGAATTGTGGGAGCAGTGATTGGAAAAGGCACAAAGAGGTTTCAGGGAGCTACCTACTCCACAACACAGACACTTTCTTACATGGGTGGGGAGGGTCATACATTACCCCATTTTTTCAGTGTGGGGTTTTTGTCTCAAATAATTTTTGCTTCTTTACTTGGGAATAAAAACAGTATCTGAGGGAAAGATTGCAGGCCATCCATAATGACTTGCCATCTTCGTGGTGGTAACAAAAGCAAATGTCTACAGAGTTTGTAACAAGGATCAAGCACAAGAGTACTTTCTCCTAATTCTCCATTTTCCCATTAAAATCAATCCTGTCACAGTCACACTTTGTGAATGAATGGTCTGGGGATCAGCAGTTTCTGAGCTCTGACAGGTAACAGGTAAGGAATAGAAGAGCTGAAACTGCAGCCCTGTAGTCTGTTTAATGAGAAAAAATGGGGTTCAGTTAATGTTTCTAAAAAAGAGTAAGACTGATCCAGAGAGAGAGAGGGACTCCTGATACCTGTCCACCTATAAACTCAGGTTGGCTCTGCACTCTCAGGCCTCGTGAATGGATGCTGAGAAGTGCCTTTCCTTCACAGGTTGTCATTCTTCAGGATGGAGAGGGGTGGATTTGTTTGCCTTGGAT